>NC_083356.1:28347500-29607000 GCF_030254825.1 Meriones unguiculatus | reverse complement strand
CTAGTAAGTAAGCAATGTACTCCTCCCTGGTCTATGCTTCAGGTTCTGCTTCCTATGTTTCCTCTTTGTGCTCCTGTCCTGACTTCCCTCTGTGATAGATGGTTGTCAGAAAACAGGAATAAACCCTCTCCTGGGTGCTTTTTTATTGATACAAAAAAATAATTTAGACCACTTGGCTTATGTCAAAAATTACCGTTGTGAGATTTGGTGAATAACTTGGTCCATCTTGAATGTTGTATATTAGATTCTTAAAAATAAAGAGAATATCTAATTTCTATGACAAAAAGAAAAAAAAACATGAGTACTTACAAAGTAAGTGAACAACAGGGATAAAAACAGCAAATAAAATATGGTATGGATTTCTTTAACTGTGTTTTTAATGAGTCATTTTAGGCTGCCTCTTAGAGATTTCCTCCAGAAAACAAAACAAACAAATATGTTTTATGTGCACAGTGCCTGCAATGTGTCTACTTCTCTATCCCTTGGGCTTACTGGGCTTTCATTTGCTCAATAGCACTATGGTGAGTGTTTAATGTTTTAAACTATTTGTGAGAAATGGAACTCAAATGGGTCGCTATGCGGGTTATCTAAAATTATTCATAAACATATACTGAGGTGTAATCTTATCTGTGTATAAATTCCCTATGATTCTCAGGAAAAAAAGAACATGCCCAGACCTGATGATGCACTTACAGAGCCAAAGCTTATAGATGCCAAGTTTTGCAGAAATGTAGCTGAATCCTATCTGCTTTCATGTCTTGCATGGACAAAAATTTTTAAAAGACTAGAGCTTCTGTAACAATCTTAACATCACAAAAATTTAATTTTAATTGAGTTGTTACCTGCATGTTTATAATTTAAGTATTTAACTTTTGCTCGGCTTTTTTCTTAAAGTAAACATTAAACAAAATGTGATTTGAAAATTCAACCATCCAACTGAAAATGCTGCCAAAATCTTTACACTATCAATTATCACAAATACATCAATAGAACCTAAAACTATGAGGTGATTACACTGAAGAACTAATGGATGACATGCTGATAGTCTAGATGGTTCAGATGAGAGAACTGTTCTGTTTTCTCCATTATTTCTTTTTGCTAAATTAACTGATTCATAAGTAGAAACCAGAAGCTTGACATGATCATGAAATTAAAAGTTTGGTTTGCTTGCCAAAATTCAAAATAAGGCACTAGAAAAAAAATGAATTCTCTCTTTGCAAATGTAATTGCTGGAAATTAGTTATTCTCTTGTGAATGTTTCTTTGAAAGTGTTAAAGTATTATGAAGTAAGTGGTACAGAATACACAGATCCAAAGGAAAGTACTCAGGATGGGATTCCCAAGATGTGCATGCCTGCAGATCCATTGTCAAATCAAGATTTTGGGTAAGCTCCATGCCAGAAGTTCCTTTGTCCTCATGTAATCCATCATTTCCTCCTGGGTCTTCCATTGTCATCTCTAGCCAACAACTGGTCTTTAGTCAGTATAAGCAAATTTTCATTTTTTTTTACACTTTCTGCTTTAAAGAGCATTATGAACTTGATGCCTCACTTAGAAAAAGAGTTCTATTGTGTGTGTGTCAATTACCATCATTGACAGAGATACTGCCTCCTTCAGAGCCAAGTGGAGACACTGAACAAATAAATCACTGCCTGCCTGCTGGAACCATCAGGGGTGTCATTAGTGAAAAGCTGAATGAAATAAAAGAAAGGGCTGTATTTGTGATTTTGAAGAAGAGAGGTATCACAAATACTCTTTCATGGACGAGATATGGACACAATGTTCAGAAAAGCTTATTCCCCAGTGAATCCCATGGACAAAATGGTGGTCCTGAGTACAAATGTTGCTTGTCTCTACAAAGAACAATGTGTAAGAACAACCAACCTGAATAAGATTGGTTTATCATGTCAAGAATAAATTGGGGATGTGACATATGACATATTTTTTTTTTTTACAAAGGGAGGATTATATCTAAATTACTTGTCACACGTCAAGCCTCGCCAAGACATTGAACAGAAATTTCATTTCCAGCCAGAGAAGAATAGTCTGGCCACCACCATATTTTCCTCCATTAACACTAGAGAGTTTTGGTTCCTGTTCTTGCTGCAGCAAAGAGCAACAAATTCAGTAGTTTTAAACTTTACACAACTTGTTAGTTTCTGCTTATAGGGGGAATCATATGAAATGTGTTTCACCAAAGTAAATGGAGCTGTTTAACAGGGCTGCAGTCCTTTCATACTTTCCAGAGAACCGTATGTGTTTTGTGTTTCAGAGAATGTGGTCCACTTCCGGTTCATTGTTTGGCTTTGCTCTCCACCATGCATCCCAGTACTGTCGGATCAAGTCTTCTTCAAGTTTTCCATTTCTTCTTATTCTATTTTCATCTGTACATTTCACAAACCTATATGAATACTTTGAACTGCCAGAGAATTCAACATAATTTGATGTAATTTTTTTTTATGGCTTTCATTTTCCCAAAGTTTAATTCAATGTTTTTTTTTTTGTTTTTGTTTTTTTTTTTTGTTTTTGTTTTTTTTTTTTTTCAATGCAGTTTATTCAGGAACATTGAACAATCCTCGGACCCCGGGGAAAGCCAGCCCACAGCTTAAATATCCTCTGGGTAGCCAACCCAGGCGTGCCACGGGGGCAATGCAGATAGGTCCACATACATGGAAGCAAGCCAGATCTTCGGCCTTAGCCAAATGTGGAGTTGTTCGTGACAGAGAGCACTCACCATCGGGAAGGTGGAAGGCGGAAACCAGCTCCATCTTTAAGGCACAGCATTCCGCAGCTCTCTACAGTTCCCCCTTTTTGTTTTAGACGCATCAGGCAAGAGTAGAGGTCTGATCTCTGATATTAGAAATAAATTGGGACTTTGTACAGATGTTCATTTAGGTGTCATCCACCCAAAGAGCATCAGACCCGTCTGATACCTTTTTCTCAGAGGCGGGACCTGGGACATCAACCCGCATGCAATCAGACATGCTCTTCTCTGGGTCCAAAGCGGCTGACCCTGAGTGCAGTGCTTAGCCTCGCATCCTGAGCATATCATTTTAGCTTTTTATGGTATCCAACCTACATGAGAATTTTTCCTGCGCTGCAAATCTGTCTAAACAATTGTCGAGCTATATTTTAGGTAATTGGACTGGAGAATTCGATACTACGATGGAGCAGCTGAGAGTGGCCATTGTCACAGTAAATTCTACCGGAGTGGACGCAGGACTAGCCACAGGATTATCAACATGGATTGCTGCAGCCATGAATCATCTGAAGGAATGGGCGGGCATGGGAGTGTTAGCAGGCCTTCTGGTGTTGGTCTCCTTGGTTTGCCTGTGGTATATATGCAAGATTAGATTCTCACAACAGTGTGATGCAAGCATGATCATTCAGGCCTTTACAGCCATTGAAGCAGGACATTCTCCCCAAGCATGGTTGAATTTGATGTAATTTTAAGGTTACAAAATTAACATCTTCAAATCACCTGGACTATGTTAGTCAAAGTTCTATACAGGAATGGAACATATATATATATATATATATATTATATGTATACATATTATATACATGTTCATATATTCATATATTGATACATATATATTCAATTTGTTTCAAAAATGCAACAACAATCGAATCAAGCTGGGGGCTTGAGAATCTAGTAGTCTCTTCAGCCATAGAACTGATTGTGTGTGGTTGCAATTGGGAACTGAAAACCTGGAAGGTTCCTGAATGACTGCTGGTCCTCAGTCAAGAATGGAATCCTGGAAACTTTCTTTCTCATATCAGTGTAGAAATCAGGATCGGAAGCTTGATGGTGTTCAATCAGAGGATTGACCTCGTGCAGGAGCAAATTGATACCCTATGGCAAATCGCTCAACTTGGCTGTCAATGAAAATATGCTGGACTTTGAGTCAGTAGCATATAACATGAGAATTTTTCCTGTGCTGCAAATCTGTCTAAACAATTGTCGAGCTATATTTTAGGTAATTGGACTGGAGAATTCGATACTATGATGGAGCAGCTGAGAGTGGCCATTGTCACAGTAAATTCTACCAGAGTGGACACAGGACTAGCCACAGGATTATCATCATGGATTGCTGCAGCCATGAATCATCTGAAGGAATGGGCGGGCATGGGAGCATTAGCAGGCCTTCTGGTTTTGGTCTCCTTGGTTTGCCTGTGGTATATATGCAAGATTAGAGTCTCACAACAGCGTAATGCAGCCATGATCATTCAGGCCTTTACAGCCATTGAAGCAGGACAGTCTCCCCAAGCATGGTTGGCTACCATAAAAAGCTAAAATGTTATGCTCAGGATGCGAGGCTAAGCACTGCACTCAGGTTCAGCAGCTTTGGACCCAGAGAAGAGCATGTCTGATTGCATGCGTGTTGATGCCCCAGGTCCTGCCTCTGAGAAAAAGGTATCGGTCGGGTCTGATGCTCTTTGGATGGATGACACCTAAATGAACATCAGTACAAAGTCCCAATTTATTTCTAATATCAGAGATCAGATCTCTACTCTTGCCTGATGCATCTAAAACAAAAAGGGGGAACTGTAGAGAGCTGCGGAATGCTGTGCCTTAAAGATGGAGCTGGTTTCTGCCTTCCACCTTCCCGATGGTGAGTGCTCTCTGTCACGAACAATTCCACATTTGGCTAAGGCTGAGGATCTGGCTTGCTTCCATGTATGTGGACCTATCTGCATTGCCCACGTGGCACGCTGGGGTTGGCTACCCAGAGGCTATTTAAGCTGTGGGCTGGCTTTCCCCAGGGTCAGATGATTGTTCAAGGTTCCTGAATAAACTGCATTGAAAAAAAAATCATAACAAAAATGTTCTTCATGAGGTAATAATAAAAAATTACTAAGAAAAAAAAAAGAAATCAGGATCAATTTCAAGAGGGAAAGACTAACCAGCAAAAGGCAAATGATATATTGATATCCCTTTGCCACATCCCCTTTTACATGAGCTACTACTAGAAAGTGTCACCATATTTGTGGTAGTACACATGAAATAATGGAATCAATACTGTTCTTCAGTTGAGGATCCACTTCATGTGATTCTAATTTATGGCAAGTTGACCTAAAACCAACCATCACACTAACCTATTTTCGGTTCTCAGCATATGGACACAGGCATGATTGAGAACAGAACACGGTCTACTACAACACCAACAAAAAGATTGCCAAGGTATGGAAAACTAAGTCACAATTCGAGATTAGAGTAGAAAATACTTGTATACTTGTTATGCTAATGACAGTCTCCCCTCCAAATGTTTTCTCTTGCTTCTTGTTCTTTGAATGTATTGCAGTTGCTTTAATCACTTTAGTCAACACTTGAGTGACTTTAGTCAACAATGCTTTATTTGAAGTTACACAACATAAAATTATTTACTTTAAGTGTCATTGCCAACATTTTAAAAAGTTTAATTTAATTTTAAAATGGTGTCCTCTTCTAATGATTCTTTATAATTTGTTGTCACAAAAAAAAGTGTAATCAGATGTCCACAGTGATGTCCTACAGAATTGTGCGGTGGCTATCTTTGATGCCTCATATGTGCCATGTGGCTCATTTGCATTGCCTTACAGACATTTTATATTGTTCTATCCACAGACACTGTATCACCTTGTGTACATTATCTAGTAGACACATGTTATATTTGATGAATTGATACACAAAATTATAGATTTGGTAAATTAAGATATTTGGGGCACATCCTAGTTTGACTGCTTATTACTTTTATAAAATTATGCAAATAAATGTGCCCCTGCAGCTGAGTAATTAATCATATATTAATTCTTAAAATAATGTTCTCCTCAGTCAGTGGACTGTTGTAGAAATTAAGAAAACTGTGTTATATAAATCTTATGGCTTATGTCAGGCACATTAATGACGTTACATTCAATGGAAATATGACTTTAGCACTATCCCAAATTTTGAATAGAATTGTCAAAGATCTTTTAAAGACAATTGACAATATATAGATATATAGTTACATTTGGCACTTAAATATACATGCCATTTCTACAAAAAAGAAAAAAGAAAAAAAAAACCTCTTCAAATCTAGACTGTCATGAAATTATTGAAAAAAGTTCTTCTAAATTTTATTGTTTATTTCTTAGAGAGATGATATGGGCTTTTAGAGACTACATATCTATTCAAATCAAGGCAAGACACATATGTGGAGCCTATGCTATCTATATTCCTGTTAACTATTGTGCCAAGAAAAAAAATTGTGAGTCTCATATTAACAGTGATTATTGTAGTAAAGTATTAAAATGAGGAGTCAATTGGAAGTGGGATCTTGAAGTTATCATTTGTTTTTATTGTAAAATGGAGTCTGGCTTTAAATGGAGGTTCCCATGCTCAAGTCTCTTTGATCCAACCTTCCACCTCTGTTCGCTCTCCCAAAAGTTTTAAATATATACCCAAAGAATTTTCTCCATAAGCTACTTAACTTTAGCTTCTGCCTATGTATATGTTACAGTATCCTGCCAGACACAGATGTTTGCTCTATCCACAACAGTGCCAAAGCAGCTACCACAAGTGTTCCATTCTGACCTCACACACTTCCATCAAGCTGAACTTGCATTTTCCTTCCCCGCCATGGATGCTCTCAAAGACCCTGGACAGCATCAAAGCAGCATGCTCTTCCTGGACTTGGCCAGCGTTTCAGCCTTTTGACCTCCCTACAGCGCCCCAGTGTCAGCAGGAAGTAGCCAAAAGAGAATCTCCACCCCTTATTCACTTATTAACAAAAAGCTGGAATGGTGTGCTTCAGGACCAGGACAAGCAGCTCCTGTTTCTCCCAGTGTTCCTCAGTCCCTACCTGCTCCCTTGCATGGCTAGTAACTCCCTACTGGCAACCCTTTACCTTAGATTTTCCAGGGCAGAGGATTCCCTTCTTTACCATGTAATCTGACCATTTTGTTGCTATTATTTCTTCTTTCTTAACCCCTTGCATGACAACCAAGAGCTGCTTCCAGTGAACTCAAATTTATATACTTTAACTTACCTGACATGAGAAGCAGCCCAAGTTCCTCATTTTTTAGTTATAGAAAAAGGGAGGAATGTTAGGATTTAGGAACTGAACCTGCTTCTGGGTTGCCTAGCAGCCTATGATGTCATCATGTTTTGCTGGCCAGATGATCACACCTGGAAGGCATGGTTACCTTTCCCCTTAAAGGGAACAACCCAACATGTGGTCTCTCTCTTGCTCCTCTTCTCTTGGTCTCTTCTCTCTTGGTCTCTTTTGCCACTCTGCCCTCTATGCTTTCTCTGTCAGGGCGCCTCTTCTCTCTTTCTCCCCATCATGTCCTGCTCTCCTTTCTCTCTCTCTCTTCATCTCCATCTAATAAACCTCTTTCATATAAAATAAATGAATGAATAAATTTTATTGTTTATTTCTTAGAGAGATGATATGGGCTTTTAGAGACTACATATCTATTCAAATCAAGGCAAGACACATATGTGGAGCCTTTGCTATCTATATTCCTGTTAACTATTGTGCCAAGAAAAAAAATTGTGAGACTCATATTCACAGTGATTATTGTAGTAAAGTATTAAAATGAGGAGTCAATTGGAAGTGGGATCTTGAAGTTATCATTTGTTTTTATTGTTCAACTGAGCATGGCTTTAGCTGTACAATATTTTATTATGGTTACAAGTACTGTTATGATTCATTATAAAAGCCTACAATCTTCTGAGTTTAAAAGATTGTTTATAAAAAAAGATTGTTTACATATATATGACTTTATTTGATTATCAAAAATCCTGTGACAGTAATCCTTATTTCATTATCAGTAATCCTGTGTCACTTTATTTCTTCCTTTCATAAATGATAGAAACATTCTCAGCTTTGAGAACCTAAAGGAATTTTTGAAATGCACCGCTGATTTTGCATATTACAAAATAATATTGGAGACATGAATGGATAAATGTTGGTAAAGGGAATTGAAAAGGCACAAGTAGTAGAATGTAGCTGAGCTCCAGGGCAGATCCTTTGTTTGTTTCCTACCCCAGAATCACCCTATATATCTGTCTCTGCTGGCACTAGATTCACCCATAGTGCCATTCTACATCAGTTAGAATTGTAGTGGAAATAGAATTCACTATTCAGAGAGTATTTACTGCTGGTGGTTATTGTATTTGGTATGCATCACCTTTGTGACTCTCAGTCTCATTTATAATACAACTATAACAATTTTTATTTTATAAAAATAAAATTAAGAATAAAATTTAAACAACATTCAGAAAGATGTTATTTTTACAGAATCGGGACCTAGATCTCAAACCTTTATGATTCTAAAGGCTATAGTAAGTCTTATCTTACTGTCTTATCTTTGCTTAATTTTCTTGAAAAAAATATGTTTTTTCATTCCCTTATGCAAATACCATGGGCTTCAACAGAGGTGATTTATTAGAATCTTTTTATTTTTTGACAGAGGAAGTCTTTATAAACAGTACATTGTAGTCAATATTTTAGTGGACCTCAATGGACACTCCCTGTTTTCTAAGACAGATACTTCAATTATCCAGTGTTTCCAAAGTATAGACTTTTGGTAGCTCAGAATGAAGTCTTTTTGGACCTTGTCTCCTAATAAATAAAGCTCTCTCACCAGCATCCTCCTTGCCTATCAAAAGCTAGAGCCAAAACTTAGTTAAGATACATCAGTCAAGGCTCACTGCACCACAGCACTTCCCATGTGATCTGTCAAAACTCTGTGTCATAGACATTTTATAGTCTAACTTGTCTGAAAATGTTGCTTTTCTCATTTGAGGAATTATTCCAAAGAACGATTCCCAGCAAACTTTCCCCATGTAACTGTCTAACTCTTTTTCTGCCCCCAAAGGAAGAGCATTACTAAAAGAATCAGGATTTCAGAAAAAGCAGAGGAACAAATATAAAATAAGTTTTAAGATTTCTGGTGGACCACTACTACTGAGATTCTTTTCTTCCTTTCTTCCTTCCCTCTTTCCTTCCTTCTTGCCTCCTGCCTGCCTTCTTGCATTTCTTTTTTCCTGTCTCTGCTTCTTCTTTCTTTCTTCCTTTCCTTCTCTCCAACTTTCTCTTTTCTTTTTCTTCCATCCTTGCTTTATTTCTCCCTTTCTTTTTTCCTGTACTTTATTTATTACTGTGTCTCTTGATATTCTGAAGCTACACTTGATAATGGACAAGTATTAAAGTCACATACTAAGAAGAACACAGAAATCAATAGCTCAGAACCTCAGGAAAATCTGTTATATACAGAAAAGTGAGATACCTTCACTCAGACAGGGCAGTGTAACATAGGTATGAGGAAGAAGATGTAACTTTAACAGATACAGGTCATCTTCCTGCCATTCTATTCAATGTTTTCTCATGGAAACATATCAACATAATCAAAAGGTTCATGTTCCCTGATGGGAGGTCTTATTTCATAAAGCATGTGATTGAAGTATTCCAAAAGGTGAACAGTAGGAGTCTATATAGTGTGATATCCAAATTCCCACTGCAAGTGTAGGAGTACAGCACCCATTCTCTGATCCACGACATTTTCTTATAATTCACCAGAAGGTTTCCTTTTCTAACATTTCTCATGACCAGAAGGAGAAACCTCATAGACATTTATATTCCCCCTTGGAGAATGAAGGTCATCTTTCCAGTCACCTGAGGGCTATAAAAGCCAGGACTATTTGATTCTACTAGAACTGTTTGGTATGTAAACTATTGACCACAAACTTCCTTAATTCTCCTCAGAGGCTTGTCCTGACTGAATGACAATTTACTATTTCTGCTTGCATGACTTGCTAATGACACTACTGTCTATGTACCTCATCCCCTACAACCTTCTACAGTGAGAATTAGTGTATGAACTTCTTTCGGGAAAAAGGAAATATTGAAGACAAAAAGTAAAGTACAATATTGTTTTTCTCCATGCATTGAAGTTAAACATTATTAGAGCATTATTGTTTTTATCTCTTTTGCAATCAGCAGAGTTTCTTTTTCATCAGATCATTTATTTTTGAGTAAGCATACTCACTTTTGGAAAGAGGAGTAAACGTACTCTCAAGTTTGCTTTTGTGAAACTCTTCATAACATCAACTCCTTTGCTAATTTTCTGGAAGCATAAAGCTTCACCTTTAAGAATATAGAAACACATAAGAGGAAGTATCATGTAGGCTTTCAAAGAATTGTTTGAATTACATAAGAGTGCATTCAGTCCAACTAGCTGTGCTTTGATTCCAAATTAGTTAAAGATGATGTAAATAAATAAGATAATCTTGCAAGCAAAAGGGATGAGGTCAAGAGAGAAGCAATAAAGAAAGGAATGGAGGAGAAGCCATCAAATGCTTGCCCTTTCAAAGCAGTAGAGCGCATGCTCTGCTGTGGCAGCATCCTTGTTTAAAAGAGCACTTTCAAATGTGACTGGAAAATCTACTCATTCTGAAATACAGAAGACCAACCTCATGACCAAGGTAATTTATTTAGAGAAGAAGATTTGAAATCTATATTTCACGGGCTTATCAGTCTTATAGTCAAAGAGGTAGGAAAGACCGTTTCCAAGAAGCTGCTAAGGAGAAGCCAAACAGGAAAGAAAGTACAATATCAAGGCAGTTGTGGGGAAAAACAAGAGGGCCCAAGAGAAGAAATCAATGAAAGGTTGCAAAAGGAAGTAAGGAAAGTGCGCCTTTTGAGATGGAATGAAGATTGCAGGAAGCCTATGCATATAAGATTGAGCTAATGCCTGCTTCTTTCTAGGTAGAATTCATATTTGCCCAGAAGTTTGTCTGCTATTAGGCTCTCCTACATTTCTCTTACAGCGAAGTTTTCTTAATTCTGAGTCTCATTTGGAAGCAAATACTGATAGCAAAGTTGGTTGCTTTACCTCTTATTGTAAGAGATTCTTAGAGGATGGTCTTTAAAATGGACCCTATATGTAAGACCTGCCTGACATAAGATTTATCTTACTAGGCATAGTTAATGCTTGAACTATACTCATTGTGTTTTAGGTTCTGTAATAAGTTCTTCACATACTGTCACTCAGTTCTGTCTTTTTTTTTCTCCACTATTTTTTTATTTTTTTATTTAATTATAGTTTATCAACTTTGTATCCCAGTTGTATCCCCCTCCCCCATTTCCCACCCTCCCTCCCTCATCTCCTCCTTTCTCCTTTCCAAGTCCACTAATAGGGGAGGACCTCCTCCCCTTTTATCTGACCCTGGTTTATCAGGTATTTTCAGAGCTGGCTGCAAAGTCCTCCTCTGTGGACTACCGGGGCTGTTCCTCCCTTGGGGGGGGGGAGGTCAAAGAGCCAGCCATTGAGTTCATGTCAGAAATAGACCCTGTTCTCCTAACTAGGGTACCCACTTGGATACTGAGCTACCATGGCCACTCAGTTCTTACAAGACACCATGGTGTGTAGGTTCTTTATCCGTCATTTTAGAGATAAAGTAAACATGACTTACAGCATGAAACATAAGAAGTAGTATTAACAATAACAAGAATATTGAGTAATAAACTGGCACATACTTGCTGTTACACAGGCTCTAACCTATAATGACTTGGTTATTGCTCATGGCTACCTATAACTCGCAGGTCATGTATAATTGTCATGGATGTGAAGAAATTGTGTTCCAAGATATGAACAACATTTTTCAAGTTCTCATCATAGAAACTTATAAATAATATTAAGAACTCATACAATAGGACACACAGTTGACTAGGGAATGGATCTGGGAGGCCTTGGGGCAGGTACGTAAATATTGATCAAAATGCATTTTATGAAATTCTCAAAGAACTAATAAAAAGCAAACAAACAGCAAGAAAACTAAAATTAAAAAATTAAAAGTAATCCCCTAACACCTGTATGAATTCTGTTATAGAAACTTCCATGATATGGGATAATCGTTTCTGTTAACTTGTGTGTGGGTATGTATGCCTGTAGGAGTGTCTGTGAATGCCTAGGTTGCCAGAAGAGGCTAAACGATCTATTATCGTTGTAGTTACAGACCTACGTGAGTCACCTAATGTGAGTGCTAGGATGGGAAATCTGGTCTGCCTGATTAAGCAGCACATGCTTTTAACTACTGGACCACGTCTCCAGCCTCCGCAGTCAGTTTTGATCTGCCCGTTTCATGGTACATTGAGACATTCAGTCTTCATTCACTCTCAGTTCTCGCCCACACCAACCCCAACAAGCAAACTTACATTGATTGAGGGTATTCTGGCAAATACGAAATAATTAAAGAGGTTTAGCCAAGTATTCTTGCATTAGGGACTGACTTGTGGTTCTGGGCAGCTATTTCACTTGTTAAATCATAAAGGCTGGCTTTCTTTTCTTACTTACAGTGTAGATTAATGAATATGATTTACTTTTAGACCTACTGAGAATAAGCATTTAGTGAAGCAGTGAGGAAATGCATCATCAAGCATCAGGTAAACGGTCTTCCTCTGCTACACAATGGCCGAATTTTATTTTAATTAGAAATGACTGCTGTAGAGAATCAGTGGATCGCATTGTCTCTTCTCTCTCCCTCAATGTAGAAACACACGCTGACACTGGAGAGGTCCTTGACATTAATCAATGACCATTTTATGTCTTCATGCTGCACAGTCATTCCTGCCAACTAACATGAATTTTTGTTGTTGTTTTTGTAAACAGACATTTCCTTATCTCTAACCTAGTTGCCTTGTGAAATTTGCCCGTAGATTATACTCAACCTTCAGGTTCTACCAGCCTATTAGAAATGTTTGTCCTTATCTGATCCTGGGAAACATTTTACCTGTGGCAATTTTTTCCTAGAAAATCTATTCATTGTTTCAAAACATTATGCCTATAACTATAGTTCACAAAAATATAAGTGTAAAAATGAAGGTGACTTTTCATTGGCTTCCTTATCTTTACACTTTTATTTTATTTCATTTGTGAGTAACTTTAGATCACTTTGACATCCTATGCTGGATATGTTGGCAATTGGCATTTGTTATATGTTTTGTCCAGGAAAAATACATAAATTAAACTATTTCAAAATAAGATAACAAATAATATTCCATTTTATATTTCCCTTGGTAAAGTGAAACAGTAAAGATAGAGGCTTTGAAACTAAAAAAAAATTCTAAGAATAAATTCTAGAAGGATTTAGATTTTAAAAACAACCTTTAAAGACCACAGATATTTCCCATATATACTATTCTATATTATTGTTTAGTGCAAAATCGATGTAGACTTGTACAGCCGGGCACAGTAAATGTTCTAACAATGTTTCACATAGCAGCCCAGATGGATTTTAAAAATATATCTTAGTAGAACTCTATCTTTCTTAGGTACCTAGTACCCAATCCTTAGCCTAAAGATTTTCTGTTTTCAGTGTATGTCTATCTCATAAATTACATCATAAATATTGACCTGTCTTATTGACTACCTTTTACAGCTAATATGATATACTGCTAAATAAAGCTATCAGGTAGAGTAGCAGTGTCAACATGCCCTACTCAAACATAGAGAAATATTGCCAGTGATTAAACGTACAATTGCTCTCAGGAAAAGCAGCTTCAGACCAAGAGTACCACTGCTTAAAGCCTAGTGATAGTGGAGGGGAGTGAGGAATAAAACAAATTAGCAGGAAATAATATTGGCTTCAAGAAGAGTGGCATTTCTCAAAAACAGAAAGTTCAAAGTTTTGTGTCTCACTGTCTGTGTACCTGTTGTGACAAAACCACATGCACACGGCTCTACCGCACTCCTCCTCAGGGATACTTGTGGATATCTACAGTGGTGGCAGCCTACAGTCTCGTGGACCACATATCTTAACCAACTGTGTCTGTCCAGGAAAGGGTGATAGTTTGATGATGTATTTTAATGACATAGCAGTTGTCCTTATTCAGAGTTTTATTTTAAATCCCTAGCCAACAGATGTCATTCAGAGTCTTTGTTTTTAAGTAAAAGAAAGACACATAAAAAAAAATCCTCAATGTTTCTTGTTCCTTCTAGCACACTGACCTCTCAGAGGAAAGATAGGGAATTGAGCAAACCTGTGTTGGGGCTCAAAGCATTATGGGTGTGGAGGTTAAACAAGGTTGACTTTTTACCCCAGCACTAGTCTTTATATGTAGAATTACTTTTTTTTCATTTTTTATTATTAGTTACATTTTATTAACTACTTTTTATTGCCTACTTGAATTTTCAAATTACATTTTTTTCATCTTTTATCTGGAGATAAGACACATGTATAATAGAGTAAAGACACACAATGTCTTCAAAATCCCTTGACCTGTGAACTTCTCAACAAAAGATAAGAGTGCTAACACTAATGATTGTATTAGCAGAGGCAGCTGTCAGTTTTATTCATAATTCTGTCTGAAGTTTGCATAAACACATACTTTTAAATTAAAGTTAGAAGTTCATGGAAGCTTATATAAATGGTTATACAAATATTTGATTTTCATGTTTTAAATAAATTTTTTGTTGGCTACTTTGAAGCTACACTATATTCACTGTTTTTTTTACCCCCTTTAAAACTTACTTCTGCTTCTCTCCTTTAATTTCCAATGATTCTAAAATTTATACATCTCATTTGGTTCATATGTAACTTTGCTGAAAGAAAGATCCTTGAGAATGTAGGTTCTGTGAATGTATTGCCTTTTTTGTTATTATTGTTTGTTTTCTGAAATCTGGATCTTTTTCTGTAACTGGGATTATCCTGGAAGGTAATTATGTAGCCATATCATATTGTCCTCAAATTTGTGATAATTCTTCCTACCACAGCTTCCAAGCACTGCAGCCTTCATTTCAATTCAAGTTAGTGCTTTGGTGCTGAGTGATAGTATTACCTTTTGATTAACACACCATTGCCTAGAACAGGGGTTCTCAACCTTCCTAATACAGTTCTTTATGTTGTGGTGACCCTCAAACAAAATATTACTTTGCTGTGACTTCAGAACTGTAATATTGCTCCTGTTATGGACCATAATATAAATATATGATATGCAGGATATCTGATATGCAAGCTCTGAGAAAGGGTCATTTTAACCACAAAAGGGTTACAACCCACAAGTTCAGACTCACTGGTCTACAATTATATGCCCTATATAAAATCTGCATGTTCTAGTTTGCTTTCTGAAGCTTTAAAACATTCATGACTGAATGTTATTTGAGGAGGAATGTGTATATTTGGCTTATACCTTCATGCTATACTTTTTGTCACTGAGGGAAGCCAGAGCAGGAACTCCAGTGTAGTAACTGAACTAGGAAAAAAAAAAATGGGGTAGATGCTGCTGCTCACTAGTTTGTTCTTTAGCTTGCTCTCAGGTTCATTCTCAGTTTTCTTATAGAGCTGAGGAAAATCTGCCCAGCGATGATGCTGGCCATGGGGAGTACATAACTTGAGGCCAAAATACTTGTTTCTAACTTCTCCCATTCTTGAAAGTTGAGGCATTGTAGGAATGTAATTCTAGAAACAAACAGAAAAAGAAAAAAAAATTGGGTAACTTTCCATTTACATTGAATTTTTCTTTTTCTTTTTTTTTAGAAAAAAAAATCATTATTGGTGCTGAGGTTAGATTCCAGACTTTACCTAAGTAATCCTCTAACTTCTGCCTTCTAGGTACCCAGGGGTACAAGCATGTGCCATGAGACTCGATGGAGAAAAAATAAATATCTCAGAAGTCAGGTTTGTGGGTCCAGGTCAAGGTCAGAGCACTAAACATATACAAAGCCCAGAGATCAGTACCCAGGACCTTACAATTCATAAAAACATTTATCTATTGATCATTTTTACCTGATTTCCATGTGATTTCGCTGCTGAATTAAACTAGGTGAAGCCAACAAGTTATTTTATGTGTAAGTTCTGAGGCCTATACTTCATGGTGATTATCTCTGTTAGACAATAACATTGTTCATCTAGACAATTACATTTTAAGTATGTTCTATATATGACAACATGTCTAGATTAAAGAAGAATGAAGCTTGTCCAACTTGAAAATCATAAGGGATATGGAGAAATGGTGTAATTTGTGTGTGTGTGTGTGTGTGTGTGTGTGTGTTTTAGAGATGAAGAGCAGGTGAGAATAGTATTCTTTAAGAAGTTGTAATGCACTAATAAGGAGAAAGTAAACTATTTATAAAGGAGGATGGCATATATTCGAGAAAATTCGCAGACCTCCCACTACAGCGTTCCAGCGCTCATCCCCATTATTACATGTATTAATCTCCCCCATCCCCTTGTTTGTAATAGTCTGAACATTTATAGTATTTTTGCCAAAATGATCTTATTGTCTTGGTAACTATGTGGTACATTCAAGTAAAAACAAGCAAACAAACATATGCTGAATCCTGTCTAAAATGGAAAGAGGTAGCTATTAGGCTGCAAAGACTGTTCTTCTCTTATGGTATTCCCTAGAAATAGCTCTTCATGCCAGCGTTCATTCACTGGAAAAATATAATTAGCTCTTTCTGTAATCTAACCACTGTACTCACTGTTCAAAGTGCCAATTCACTGAAAAATAAGCACCAAGCCCTGGCTATGTGAACAATACACCATGATGAAAGAGCAGAAAGCAGTGTTTAGGATGCTCTGAACCTTTTCATAATTGTACATGTGTCCATTTATTGGAATGCTGTGTGCCTTAACCATTAAGCACATGTCTGGAACATAAATGATATGAATAATCCGTAAATAAATAATGGTAATTATTATTTAACTTAGATAATTATTTCTTTAGGCATTGGTTGCTTTAGCAGTGTCTTTACTAGATACACAGTTTTAGTCAATACTTGGAACTCAGTACGTTCCTGACTGAGCTAAGAGTGTCCGCTGAAGGCTTTAGTAAGCTTTAATCACCTTCACTCATCAGTACCCACATTTAATTCTACCGTAGGTCTTTGGGACTGATTCTTTTGTTTTGTTATACAAAATTTTCAATATTTCATTTTTTACTACTACTACTGCTACTGCTACTGCTACTACTATTTACAATTTATTTGCTTTTTATCCCAGTCGTAGTCCCCTCCCTCATCTCCTCCTGGTCTCACTCTCTCCCTGACAGGCCAGGAACATGGAACTGATTCTTAAATAAGCAGCCAGACCCTCTTTTAACTGGAAAGGTGCCAGTATAGGACATCCTTCCTGGAACTTCCTTGGGCACTGATGGACTTATGAGATGATGTCACTGAAGATAGTCATTAGTGCATATAGGTCATATACTCGGCTAAGAAGAGTCTAGAGAGCATCTTCATCCAGATTAGATGAGAGAGCATAATCCTCCTAGATTTACTGAGTCTCTGATTCCAAGACTGTTGCTAGGAAACAAAAGGAGAAAGGATGTATTCACTTACCACTGGTGGCAACTTTTACATGCAAATAACAATAAGTAAAATAATGGCTCTGATGATAATAGCAAAGTCAGATGAATGTGTAAAAGATTGCAACTCCATCATCTCTGCAAGTTCAAGGCCATTGAACTCCCTTTTTGAATGGTACAGAAACATAGAAGCATTTTCAAATATTGTTAAACTTAATCCTTATTTGTACCATTGATTAATATTATATTGTATAAAATAAAATAGCAACTGGAGATTTATTCAGAGAAAATTGTTTTAAAAATCAGGTTTGATTGTGACCTAACCAACATTTCATCCAACCATTACACCATGTCTGAATTTAGCCTTATTATCAAAGAATTCTTCTATCTTTTGTCTTTTGTAAGACTCTTCACCAGGATGTGTATTATTCATTTCACTGGACTATTTTCTAAATGCTGCAAAAACAAACAAACAAAATCAACAGCAAACAGAAAAATGTGTATCAGAATGGCTTCAAAAAGCACCCCTCTCTGACGGTTTTTTTGTTAGTGATAAATTCAATATATCAAAAGTACAGTAAAAGAAAAGAAATGCAAACATCAAGTTATGAACCAGTGAAGAATTCTGTGGATAAATTTGTCAGATACACAGTGACAGATTGTTTGTTTGAGTGTTTTATTTGCATATCAATGCACCACTTGCATGCGTGCTGCCTATCGAGGTGAGAAGAAAGTGTCATATACCCTGGAATTGGAGTTACAGATGATTGGGAGTCATTGTATGGATGCTGGGAATCAAGCCTGCGACATCTGGACCATCTCAACAGCCCTATCTGCCAGACTTTACACAGAAACAAGTAGACACAAAAGAGAAAATCAAGACTAGTGAGAAACCCATAGTTATATCAGTCTGTGAAAAGAGGACATACCCTTAGAAATTACAGGACCATGAATTTGACTTTGTTTTTGTTAAAGGCTCCCACAGCTTTGGGAGGCATTTTCCCCTATTGACTCACAAACTCCCCAATTCTAATAAAAATATAGAACTCTCTCTCTCTGAAACTGGCTGTTCTTTAGAATTAGTGTCTTTGTAATATTTTAAAAGATGAATTCTGGAGGTTGGTGGGTTGGAACTTAGGTGTATTCAAATGCCTTATGATTGGATTGTCTCAGGATTGTGTTTTATTTCACAGGCTGGAAAACAGTGCTGAAAGTCATCTGCTGTGAGACAGACTCACTCTGCAGTGATCATCCTGGGCATGTTTATTCTTTTAGGCACATTAGGAGGCTAGCGGCAGTGAAGCTGAGAGTGTCAGAGTTGGTAGTTCACCTAATTTCACCATATCCTTATGAGTTTTGGGTACTCCCTGCATGGCAGAGCTCTCTAGTCTAATCATTATGTAGCCCAGGTTAATCATATCGTAGAAAAATAAGGACTTGGATTTGCTTGTGGATCCTAGTAATACCTCTGGTGTATTCACATGCACAAACCATCAAACACAAAGCCTGTCTTATTTTCTGAATAATAATAATAATAATAATAATAAATTCCAGCATGGTAATTAAAACACTTTTAATAGTTGTTAGTCACAAAAATAACCTTTATTTCTGAGTAGGTGAGGTATCATTGCTCACATAACAATCCCATCAAGACTGTTGTCAAAAGACAAGCTACCCAACCCATGGACCCAGCTTAGGGAAAGAACTGGAAAAATTGAATCATAAATCATTGTCATGTATCATGTGGTTAAACATCCAAAACTAACCTTGAAACTTAACTTTCCAACAAAAGAGAAAATCTGGTAACTTCTATTTCCATAAGCTTGTGGCTACAATGGAATGTTGATTTTTCATTGTTCATAAAACACCTGTCCCCTCCAATGCCCTTGTATTAAATTTTACATAATATCTGTATATATCCACACATGCTTGAATAATATATATGCACAAACATAAATATGATTCTTTTTATTTCTAGGTATTCTCAAGTGAATGCATATGTATGAGTTCATATCCATATTTACAAATAAGAGTGTGTGCACATTGTCTATTTATGTAATTTAGCCTAGGACTTTATCTAGAGTGAGTGTTTTATGCACATGTGAACAATATTCTTTCCTGTTTGTGGTTTTAGAAGGTTAAATGCTTCTTGAGCTTAAAGTATAATTGATTTTTATGAGATGGGCTTATAATAAAGCCTCCTATAAATGAAAAGACATCACAGAGTGAATACTTAGAGGGAGGAGAGCTGATGTGGAGCTATGCTATCTTTGACACCCAAGGTTTGTATTTTGAAGGTTAAATAATAATTTACCTCCCTATAAAAACCGGGGATAATGTCACAGGATAGTCTAGAGAAGAGTATATTGAACCAGACATGGGGAAATACAAAGTCCATGACTTTTCTCATATTTTATGTATATTCTGATAACTGTGGTGAAATTGGTTATTTCCTTTGCTGAAATGATGGCAAAGAGGAAAAACTCCTAGAAAACACAATACAACTGTGACTTCATCCCTGTATACACATTAGTAGGAGCTAGAAAGCTGACAAGCAGCTTTGTGATCCCAAAGATATGGGTTCTTTTAGTGTTTAAGCCTCATTTTGTGTTTTACAATTATCACTGGGTACTCATTTCCATCATGAAGGAAGGAGGAAGGTGAGTAAAGAGATGATGAACTCATTCAATTTTGTAGAATCAGCTGTTTGGAGGAAGGATTCTAGATTGTTCCCAAATCACACCCCACTTGTATCTTGTTGAATATATCCAGTAACAGGTAGATATAAGTGATTTTAACTGAGTATTTTCTGATTCTGGATAAAACTAAGAAAGTGCATTGAGAAAGAAATTGAAACAGAAGTCATGAAGATAGTTACCAGAGTAGAGCAAATAAGTGCAGGGAAACTGCAGCACTTATAAGCACCTTTCATGGATTTGGCATTCTCAAAGTAGAAAGCCCCAACATACATTTCATCTAGTCATCATGACAACAAAATACGACTTCATTGTGTAAAAAACAAAACAAAACCTCCAAATTTCAATGGAGGTTAAATATTTTTCCATTATTGATAAAATATTCATTGCAAACATGTAGTTTAATATTTGATTTGTTGAAACAAATCACTCATGGTACCTACCATACAGTACAGTTTTTATAAATGAATGCAGAAATGGATGTTGTTTCCCACGAGAGGGAGAGTGTCTTCAAGATTGTTAGCCACAGAATAAATACCCTAGCTTGGTTTAAATGAAACACTGAGTAGTTTAGTAAGAAGATGACGTAGATTATAATAATAATTATATTGACAACTCAACTTCTGTTCATTAGAATATACATTCTTTTATTTGTCATGGTATATTTGCATATTAATCTTGAATACTTCGTTGACCACAAAGACTGCAAAGATTTTTGGTGTCCTGGTTACTTTTCTGTCGTCATGACAAAACCTCAAAAGTCCATAACCATCATGGTGGGAAACATGGGGGCAGGCAAGCAAACAGGCAGTTATAGCACTGGAGTGGTACCTGAGAGCTCACATCGTGTGACATGATAAAACTGGCAGAGAGAGTTATCTGGAAATTTTGTGAGCTTTTGGAAAACTCAAAGCCAGCCCTTAGTGAGATACCTCCTCCAACAAGATCGCGGATCCTAATCGGTCACAAACAGTTTCACCAACTGGAGACCAAGTGCTGAAATATAAGAGCCTACAGGGGTCATTCTCATTCAAATCTTTACAAAGGAACACTGAGGTAACTGATGCACTGTTACCATTCACAGCTTCTGGACACGGAGGTGATACAGTATGTGACAGGAACACAGTCATCCAGAATGCCAGATGCTGCCTCTTTCCCGGGTGAAATTTCATGAGAGAAAACCACTTTTACTTTTTATTGGCAATATTCTCGAGATTGGATTCATTTTTCCTTGTACCCTGAACATAACTAATGTAATTAGAGGGACTGTAGCTTCTACAGTTTACTTCATTTGTCTCATCTACACTTCACCATCCTTCCATTTTCAACATCCTTAGGAATACCTATGGTTTCCCCTTTGCCCTCCCTGCTAATTTTCACTTCTTTCTATTTTCAGTATACTTTAAATCCCCCAGTTAATTCCCCAAAATTGGACTGACTCGCTTCCAATTCCAGTTCAACGTTGTGTTTTGTGGTATAAGTTTGTGTATATGTGTGTGTGTGTGTGTGTGTGCGTTGTTGCTGTTCTTGAATGCATGTATTTAAGGGTGTAAAGAATAACAAGACACACGTGTGAGTGTATGTGGAAGCCAGATGTTGACATGGAGTGAAATCTCCTTCGTCACTCTCCATCTTATTTATCATGTCAAGGGCCCTCACTTAACCCCAGAACTGGCCTAGTTAGCTAGTCTAGCTAGCCAGATTGCTCTGGATATTCCTCCATCTTTACCTTTCTAGTGCAGCACGGGGACTGTGAGTGCTATGCCTGCTTGGCATTTACAATGGGATCGGAACTTGGTTCCTCACATGTGCACTGCAAGCGCTTTAGCCTCTGAGTAGTCTTCCCAGCCTCATGACCATACTTCAGTTTTCTACATTCCTATCTTCCACTTCTTCCCCTACCAATCTGACTCAATGGGAGTTCTTCCCCACCACTCACATAAATGTCTCTGAGAATGGGCTAGTGGCTGCGGTATTATCACTTCAGAATCCTAAGTTGTCCACTCCTCAGGTTTGTTCATGCCTAAAACACCTTAAAACCAATTGATCACTCCCTCCTATTGAAATGCTTTGTCCATCATAAATGCCTTGGTTTTTGTTTTTGTTTTGTTTTGTGTTGTCCAGTTATACCTGCTATCTTGAATAGTATTAGTTGCCAATAGTTTATTATTTACTGATTCCGCCCATGCCCTCTCTTCCCAAAAGCAGTCTTGGCCACATCACAACCTTAATCAACACCTACTCATTTTAAAATCTTCCAACATTTCTAACTCTTGCCCTCTTGCCTGTATTTTTCCTTGGTCTTAAGTCATGTAAAATTCAGGATATCTAAAAGAAACTCACTAGTTCGAACTAATGTTTCCAGTATTTAATGAACAATATTTCTCATAAACCCACTTAAGCAAATAGATAAACTAATATTTCCTATTTCCACCTTCCATTAAACCTCTAAAACAGCTTTACTGAGTTCATTCCTTAAACACTTTCCATATTTTCACCAAAGTGAAGGCACTTTGGTTTACATTATCATTTTCTCTCATCTGGATGCTGCAATTTTCTACTAATTGGACTATTCACATTTCCTTCTCTAATTTGCTAGACCTCCCTCCTCTTCACCCTTACCCTGTTTCCATCTGTTCCCCAAAAGACAGCCAAGAGTTTGTAATCACACCACACATACACACTGACTCATCAGAAAGGGTAAGATCAAAAAGTAAAATGACAGCACATGCAGGAGAGGATGTGGAGAAAGGGGAACCCTCCTGCATTGCTAGTGGGAATGTAAACTTGTACAACCATTTTGGAAATCAATCTAATGCTTCCTCAGACAATTAGGAATAGTGGTGTCTGAAGATCCAGATATACCAGCCCTAAGCATATATCCAAAAGCTGCTCAAGTATAGAACAAGGATATTTGCTGAACCATGTTCATAGCAGCTTTATTTATTATAGCCAGAATCTGGAAACAACCCAAATGTACCTCAATTGAGGAATGGATACAGAAATTGTGGTACAATGGAATACTACTCAGCAATTAAAAACAAGGAAACCATGAAATTTGAAGGCAAATGGTGGGAACTAGAAAAGATCATCCTGAATGAGCTATCCCGGAAGCAGAAAGACACACATGGTATATACTCACTTATAACTGGATATTAGACATATAATATAGGATAAACATACTAACATCTGTAAACCTAAAGAAGCTAAGCAAGAAGGAGGACCCTGGGTAAAATGTTCATTCCTCATTCAAAAAGACAAGTGCTATAGACATTGGAAGAGGGAGAAAATAGGGAACAGGACAGGAGCCTAGCACAGAGGCCCACTGAAAGACTCTACCCAGCAGGGTATTAAAGCAGATGCTGAGACTCTCAGCCAAACTTTGGACTGAGTGCAGGTAATCTTATGAAAGAAGGGAAGATAGAAGACCTGGAGGGGACAGGAACTCCACAAGGGGAGAAACAGTTCAAAAAATTCTGGGCCCAGGGGTCTTTTCTGAGACTGATACTCCAACCAAGGACCATTCATGGAGATAAACTAGAACCCCTGCACAGAAGTAGCCCATGACAGCTCAGTGTCCAAGCTTGTTCCTAATAAAGGGAAGAGGGACTATTTCTGACATGAATTCAGTGGCTGGCTATATGATCACCTCCCAGTGGTGGTGGTGGGTCAGCCTTACCAGGCCACAGAGGAAGACAATGCAGCCAGTCCTGATGAGACCTGATAGGCTAAGGTCAGAGGGAAGGGAGGAGCATCTCGGCTATCATTGGACTTGGGAGGAGAAAGGGAAGGAAGAAGGGATTGGAGGAGTATGATGCAGGAGGCTACAGGTAGGATGCAAAGTGAATAAATTGTAATAAATTTAAAAAATAATTAAAAAATTTAAAAGACACAAAAATGGCTCTACACTACCCTGAAGACAAAGATGAAACTCAGTGCAGATATAACTCTGCTTTTTCCTACCTCTTTCTCTTGATGCACCACACATCTTCCTCACTTTTGCAGACATTTCTGAACTCAGGTAACATCCAGTTATTAACATTTCTGAGTCACAGGGCATTTCATTGTCATGTGTTTGCCATAACTCTAATTCCACCCCATATACCCTTTCTGGTTTAACCAGATAAACCTTTGCTGACTGGCAGGCTTCAGTGATACTTTTCTTTGAACCAGGCACATTATTATATACAGTCATAGCAAGCAACCCTTGTATTGTAAATAAGTAAAAGACAGTCAACCTTACATGGCATTGTTTGTTACTATGTGCATATTTCAGAGGTATGAACATGTAAAGAAAGCATATTATATCCTATGAAAAAGCGTAGTCTTGGCATCGCCTTTCTAATCTAGTTTTCCTGAATAAATTTCACCCCATTCTTCTCATTTATCTTATCAGTTCCTGGATGACATGACTTCTTAGAATTCACACATTTTCTAAATGGACAGAATGCCTTCCTCCATGTCAGCTTTGTGTCTTGGCTGTGCCTGGTTCCACTGAGTATTTCTTTTCTCACTCCAGATGGACCTGATAAAGCAAGAATCAGGTTATTTTAAACTACAGCTTCTCAAGTGAAAAAAAAATTCCTCAATGGGGTAAAATTTTGTACTGGACTATGAGAAAAATAAATCTCATTTTAGAGTATATATAGGCATGGGGTATAAAATTGAAGGTAAAGTCTATTGATTTCTGCAGTTTAAATGTGTTCCCCCAAACCATGGGTTGGAAACAGCCATCAAACTCATACGTGAATAGTATTTTAAGGTTAAGCCTTTGAGAATTCACTAAAATTTGGTAAGGTCAGGAGATTGGTGCCCCATAATAGCCCTAGTAACTTTGTGACAACTTAGAGGGAGACATGACTTAGCTTGCTTGCTTTGCTGAAAGACATGATTCCCTCCTGCACGCCATGAGCCAGCAACAGAGCCTTCCACAGATGTTAACAAGATGCAGGTGCCCTGCTTTGGACAATCTCCAGAACTATGAGCTCAATAAACTTCTATCGTTTATAAATTACCCAGTGTGGTATTTTGTTATAACAACAGAAAATGAAGTAAGACATCTGTGATATTAAAGTTTCATGGGGTGGGAGGGGTGCATAAGGAAAATGATGGCCAAAAAGTATCCTTAAGGGAGGAATACAGAAGCATAAGTTTACAAAACACTTTTATGTCCTACAAACACCTCCACAAAATTCTATTGCCTTGTCTTTAGAATGGAATGCAGTTACTCTTTGGGAAACAGCTTGCCAAGTCCTTGCACATATGAAATCCTTGTGAGTAAAACATCATCGAGCAAATTCTCTTTGATCTCTTTGAGAAAGGGGTATTCTCCTTTGTGAAGTTCACTAGCAATATCCATTCTTCTCAGAGTATTTGACCTTCTAATGTAGAATATTTTTCAATCTTGCTGAGTTCAGACACTAAACTGTATGTTGGCTTGGCTGTGCTGTGATTGTGGATATAGTATCCCAAAGACATTCTTGTTAAGACTGTGTCTCTTAAGAGATAATGTTGAGAGATTTTATGGACCCTTAAGAGACAGAGCTTTAAAAGAAATGGGGCTTCAGTGGCTATCATTGGTCTCTGGAGTTGTTCTGTCTCTCCATCTTTCTCTTCATCCTGCATCACAATGGGGCAAGTCTGCTCTTACATCCCTGTTGCATAAGTTGCCCTAAGTTACATTAACCTGGAGTCCAATTACTGAGCTACTAAATCATTGATGGGAACCTCTATTACCATGAGCTAAATATTCTATTTCTCTTTAGAAGTTAATTGTCTCATATTTCATTGTAGTAACATTAAACATATATAACATAATTTTATGTTCAAATGCCTGCTCTTTGTATCTGACACCAACCAGAAGCTAAATGCTTGGTAAAATTTATTTTCAAATAGTACATACAATTGACTTAATGCCCACTGTTTACAGACACTGGGGTTCCACTTTAGTATTCTGGGTGTGAAATAACTTTACTGTGTTGTTATGTGTTGTTATTCTTACCACAAAGTCTGAGGTTAAGGAGCATTATGGTTTGATCAAGGTCACACACCTAAAATATGACAGAACCTAGTTCTACGGTCTATTTGTTCCCATATCTATTTATTTCACATTTGAGGGTCAAATATTCCCACCATAGAAGTTTAGTAATTCTGGTCAATTATACTCAACACACTCACATTGTATCTATACACTTGCTTTAGCACATTGTCATACAAAAATACCAAATGTGGAACTATGATAGGGAAAACAAATACCTATAATGTGACTGATTTCATACAGGAAAAATGCTTCATCTGATGGACCAGTGATCAATTTTTAGTATTCTAGAATTCTGACTAAAGTAATCTGTTAAAACCCTAGCAATTTAGCTAGTATTCCTGTGGACATTTAATATAAAAGATGAGAGAACTTGGTGCCAGCCTGTGGCATACGAGGCTGGAAATTGAAATGGTACATAGATGTTGGCCAATTTTATCACATCCTTCTGGCATTACATGTAGATCAGGACATAGAGTAGATATAAACACAGCACTATAATTCTATGCTCTATGCTCTCTTGGAAATCCCAGAAGGTACAGGATCAATAAGGGTCCATCTGTATTGAAGCCAATGCATTCCACTTCAGTAGATTCAAGACAGATTCCCAGTGAGCAATCTGGCCTGCACAACTCTATTTCAGCAAAGAGTGCAAAATCTCGAGAGTGCATTTACTATGATTATCATAATATCACAGTGACAGCTATGTTTATGTTACGTTTCTACTTTCCTTGGCCATGGAGTCAAGCATCCTCAGCATTCCTGTATAGACATAATAACACTTAAATCAACAAAATGAGCACAAGAATGTGTTCTTCATAAAATGAGTGGACCTCAAAAAATCACTTAAAGGACTAAGACAGGAAAAGAGCTGGCTATACCTGAACACAGAAGAGATTCCTCTTGTCTAATAGCCTTTGATCTAGGACATTAGCTTACTTCCTAGAATCAGTTTGGAACATAAAATAGTGGTGTCATCATTTCCCATCATTCTCACTCATCTCCACATCCTATAACGTGTCTTTCTCCATTATCTCACAAAATATTCTTTAGAATACATCTCTCTAGGTATATGTGTATACATAGAAATTTATATTGATATATCTATGTATGAAATTACTAGGATAAATGTATATTGGTATAAAATATAAATAATATATTATATTATATATAACAAACATATAATAAATGTAATAAAACTATTATCTATTTTTTTACTTATGTCTATTGGCCAGTCTATCACCTTACTATGTATCATCTATCAAATCAACATCTTTCTACAAACACACACATGCACACACACACACACACACACACACACACACCCCCATATCAAGCATTATTATGTTTATGTATTTAGACTCAAAGATGCATTGGGGGATAAACCATTTTTTAAATTTTTCTTCCTGAAAAATATAATTTACCTTTATTTTGGATTATATTTGTGCTGGCTATTTTTTGTTGTAAACTTGACTGCGTCTGAAATTAACTAAAATTCACACAGCTTGGAATACCTATGAGGCAGTTTTTCTTAAATCATTTGAAGTGGAAAGGCACACCTTTTGTCCAGATCTTTAGTTTGGGTTACATCTTCCAGTGGCAGCCTATATAAAAGGCAGGAGAAAGGAAAGCCTACTCTCTTTGACTGATTGTCCTCACTCTAATTGTCAGTTTCATTCCTTCATTGGCATTAGAACTAATGCTTTTTTAGTATTCTGTTGTACGTTGAAGACCAGCTGAGATAGCTAGTCATTTAGCACCTGTCAGATCAGCACTAGTCACTCTCAGATGTGGATGATAGCTGTACAGTCACAATTCACTTCAGATGATTCAATTAATTATGTACAAAATAAGGACTTGATGAATAAAATAAAATGCAGGGATGTAGGTGGTAATAATTGGGCAAAAGAGTATCAGAATTAACAACAGCAAAGTAGCTAAGGAAAAAAAATGTACTAGAGAGAATATGCACTGGGGAAGAGAGGTTACTAAATCTGATGTCAACCTCTACAATGTCTGACAGGTGGGCTTTTGTTATGTCTCATAAACTTTTAATCTTTAATCTTGCCATTTCTGAGCTCTTACTGCTGTACTAGGTCCTCTGCTGTTTCCTGGAAAGACAGAGGTTTAGTTATATTTAAAGAGCAATGGTTCTTTATCAGTGACTTGTTGTATACCCCTGAGGCTTAAATGTCCTGCTTTTGAAAGTGTCCACTCCAGTATTCTGTAAGCAACAGAAAATAAAAATGGACATTGCTTCAGGATGATTGGCATCCATAGAAAAAACAGGTGTCTGCAGGGCTTCTTTGCTACCAAAATTTATTTCTAGCCTATGACATTGGACAGGCACGAGCTTTTCCTTCATTGTAGTTAACATGCTAAAACACTCCGCCATTAAAACAAATTTTAACTGATACTTCGTCGTCCATATTCTATTTCAGGACTGTGTTAGGAATCCTCTTGAGGCATTGGCTTACTTGAAAAATGTTATTTCAATTAGTTGGATATCATTCTTTACAAGATTTAGGTCAAATGAGGGGCAGCGCTAAATCCAAACCAAACAATATGTGTCTGCAATAAATTTCCGTTCCTGAATTATTCATGCACAATGGCATAGGTGACTCCTGAAGCATTCTGAATTAAGTAGAATTGATTTCTCACTTTTTTATGCTCTGTTGTACAAGCCTTTTTGTACTTTTACTTCTCCCTAACAAATAAAGTATTGATTCATCTCCACTGAACATGTTTTATTTAAACTTTGGTCTTTGTCAGCAACTTCGTCCTTCCTTCATACCCACAATTCTCTTTTTTAACTTCCAATTGTCTTTTGATCTTGAAGGTGAAGTCCTTTAACCTGGATAGTTAGCACAAAGTAATAGTAGACTTGGTGGAAAACCCACTTAGAGATGTGGCTCTGTGCCCTTTGACACTCATTTGCAGATTCTAACTCCAATAGACATCCAACACATCCTATGAGGTTGGGTTTCTTTGAGGGAATTTAGAAATTATCAAGGGGCATTTTACATTTTACAATATCACTTCTTTCCTTTCTATATCCATGAACAAAGAAACGTGTCCATAGGTAGACTGGGAGGAAACTGATTATAGCAGCAATCTTAGCATGAGGCATATGACCTAAATAAATGTTAATCTTACACAAATATTTTCAGGCAAATGAACGAATCAACTTTGTATCATGGTTTAATTTAGTTCTCTAAAATAGTTGCTAGGACATGGCTACAAACTGCAGACACATAGCTATGTCTATGTGTGTGTGTGTGTGTGTGTGTGTGTATGCATGCACTGTATATCAGTCATAATACCACCAATTTCCCACCTCTTGGACTTTTAACTCCTATCAGATTTCCAACAGCACCAACTTCAGAATCTCCGCGTTTCTAGCTATAACCAGTAAGCACATAACCATTTAGTCCAACTACCACTGCCCATATGTACATGGCTGTGGGGCCATCATCAGGAGCATGATCAATCTATCACAGACCACATGCTAAAGGAAAACTGATGTTCCCTCTCCTGGAAGCCACAAGTGTCAAAAGTTTTATATAAAATAAAATCATGAAATAATTGAATATTAGGAAATAATTTTATTCAGGAGACTTGACTTTCAACTGTAGACATGCTGCTAAATTTGATAACCTTAACTTCTATGTTTTCAGTTTGAGTTAGGAAAAAATTGTTCTACAAAATATCTTCTTTGATGTCCATTTTTCAGTTTATGCACAAGAAGTAAAGGAAACATGCTTATCCTGGTTTACCATTGCATGGCTCTCTCGAATCAGCCTTTCTGTTATCTTCTTATCAAGGCTGCATATGGAATACAGCTAACCTCCAATGAAGTTTCTGCAAACTTGCCCACAGGATTCACTGTGAACTAAGCACTTTGTGTGGCCTTCAAAGCAAGCTGTCTTTCACTTGAAGGTTTACTACAGAAAATACCCAGAGGTTTACTACAGAAAATATTGTCAGGTACACAGCATCTGCCCACATACATAACAGACCCTTCCTTCTTTGGCAGAGCATTGTTTCTGATATCAAACATTTGCCTTTTGGCATGATTGAAGATACCAGTTATTTAAAATGTGGGAAGAGCTTCTCCTTGCAGTCCACAGGACTGATCAGCTATATAACCCCCAGAAGCATGCTGAATGTTCCCTTGGATACAGTTCTGGAGCACATTCCCTGGGCACATTCCCTGGCTCTGCACTTAGCCTCACTACTCATGACTCAGAGCCGAAATGAGCACAGCTATTTTTCTGGAGTTTGCTGGCTTCTGTGGGAGATACACACACACAGGCTCTTCCATATAAGTACATCATTGCTAGTGGCAGCGATGTCTCCCACAACAGTGATGTCTCTGAGTGGTCACCTGTATGCACAGTCCTATGGAAAAGCATTGCACTGTCAGGACAACATGGCTTATCTATAGCCTTTCAAAATGTGTTTTCTTTTTTAATTAATAGATTTGAAAATTAAATTTTATGGGTTGTTTTCATTCTCTTTCCCAGTTTCTTTTAACGTTAGTTCCTTAGAGGTTCTTTAAGTGCAAACCTCAGCCCAAAGGTGCTACATGCATCGTGCTTCATCTGCAACTTAAGTTTCCAGGGTCTAATAATACTCTCTCTTGAGTGTGTTGTCCCCTCGATGAGTACTTCCTGGAAATTGGTGATGTCCTCGTGAAAAGTGTTCGCATTCACCTTTCCTGCTGAGGTTTAGGCAAGCCTCCTTTATTCCTTCTGCTTTGCAGGTCGATGGCTTTGCCCTTCTATGACAGATATGTTGTATATTATATCTGTTCTTTACAATAACATTCAGGGTTGGTGTTCTTGGACCTCCTCGACCCCACATGTCCATCAATCGCTTCAACAGAAAAACTGGTTTTCTTAACTTCAGGTGCCTAAATTTGGTCAACTTCCTGTAAAACAAAAAGACCAACAAGCAAGCAAAACAACTTAAAAATGTATTTCCAAATATATGTTTCCATTCCTACCCAGTATATCACCTACCAATAAATAATTCAAACGTCTTCTCTCCTGCCTTGAAAGGAATGATGTTCTGGTATGCTGTGCTTGGGCTTAAATCTCTTGTGGAACACACATGCTCATCAGTTTTTATGGACCTTTTCTCCATTTGGATTCTCAAAACAGACATGGAAAACTGACACAGGACTCCAATGACTGAACAGGAGTCCACGGGCAAATCAATTGCTCCCTCAAGAGGTGAGAGTTGTGAATGAAAAAAAAAAAACCTGATAAAATAAGGCAGATAAAATAAAATAAAAATTGGCAGCCTGTCATGATTTACAGTCACTGTCTTTGGTGTAGTAAACCTAATCACACTGGTTACTACTTCACTAGATTCTCAGCCGGAGTCCATTAGAACAGCCTAATTTACACTGCAGTGTAATTCATCTGTTTTATTAAGGTTGCGCTTGTATTTATGTTAGAAGTGAAAGCGGCCTCTGGTTCAGCGTTATACAGTCATTCTGTGAAAATGCCACAGGGCACAGCAGTTAATAAACCTGGAACTAGATTACAACACCAGTATTGTTGACATCTGACAACTTTATTGTGAGTGTCGTTACACTGATGCAGGATCTTATAAAAACAGACATTAGCATCATCATTACTAGCCCATTTCAAATAATTACAGATCCCATTTATAGAAGCAGTTAAAGGGTCTTTGCATATACTTTATTGACAATGTTGGCTTTTAAACCTTCTTCCGTCTTCTCCCTAGTAGAGTTTACCTTTATTTGAGCGTGTGTCGAGGTAAAAAAAAATACCTCATCAGAGAACAGTTAACAATTTGAAGATGGAGATTCCATGGTTAAGGTATGTCATAATTCCAACAAGATTAGAAATTTCTATAAAAATATGCTTCACCTACTGAGAAACTTTTGAGGTGTTCTGAGGATTGCCAAGAGCCTGCTTACCTCTACTATAAATAACCAGTAGTGCTGGCTGACAGGGCACCATCCATGTAGCTCCCTCAGTGATGCTCACAGACCAGCATTTCTATATTGAAGAATGCTATTCACTCCCTGAATGTCTTCCAAGAACTTTGTTTCAAAGAACTCATTAGTTGCACTGGGATACAGACAGAAAAATCTTCTTGTCTAGAAGAGAAAATTGAAGAGTGAGGGAAAGAATGAGGTGTTATGAATTATAATTCATAATACAGAGAAGGCTGAAAAAATCAGTAAACAAAGTATCACTGAAAAGGCAAAGGCAGTTCTCAGTTTATTATTTTCTACATCATGGACAGAACATCAATTTGACACAAGACAGACTTTCACTTGAATCTAGGTATTAAAACTCACATTCAATGAGAAAATTGCTTTGTGAAATGTTTGACTTGGACAAGGTACACCATGAAAACTTTGATCAATACCATTAAAGACAAAGAGGGCAATATCAAGACCTAACGCAGTGCTTTCTATCTTATAGAAAAATCATCAATATTTATAGAATGTGTGAATAAATTTTCCCAGTATCGCTTTAATAAGACATTTCAAGAACATCAGAGAACAGCACTGATAGAAAGTGTCAAACAGAATCTGAGGAGTCCTGAAGAGTGTGAGAGTTAAACATCTTCAGACAGCAGGCTCTACTAGCAATGGAGTGATGTGACGAAGAAAGGGCTACTTCAAATCTGAACTCCAAATTCAGACATTGACTCTATGTTAATCTATTCATTGACGTCATGCTGTTAGATTCACCTGCTTGGGTTTCTTTCTCTTCATTTCAAACATACAGTCACAAGATATTGACACATGTGTTGCCTCTTACAAAATTAAAATTCCATACTTCATCATTCATAGAAACATATGTCCTTAAGATGTGGGACTGCCATCATTTGGAGAGATTCAGGGAGATAGCTTCATAATTTAAATCTGCCAAATGTTTTAAAGAATATTTCAGTACCATAAATTCTGTCTATTCAAACACTCCCCAGTTCTTATTACCAATGCTCCTGAGCATTCCTCAAGACAACCATCTTTTCTCACTTATAATTTAATGCTATCCGCTCTTGTCAGGATTCCTGGGACTTCTGAGTGTATTTCTTTGACTTTATCTGTATCCAGTGAAATTTCTGTACTTGCTAGTCCAGATGACTCAAGCTTTGTTCACTTAAAGTTTTGACATAGATATTTGCTCCTGTAGATATGGTTATTTAAAAAATTAATTAGAAAAATATGCTTTATTATAAATACTCCAAATGATAATTATGTGATATATGGAATATTAGCCTCAAAATTCAGATAGTACTGTCAAAAATAATGTTACAACATTACATGGTTCTTGTATTTCTTATAATGTATTACAGAAAACAATGGCTAAACAAGGGTATCTTTCCAACTTATTTAATTTTATGTGTATGAGTGCTTGCTTGCATGTATGTATGCATGTATACCACATACACATATGATGCCTTTTGAGGTATGATTTGGGCATTAGATTTCATGGCACTAAAGTTACACATTGTTGTGAGCCAGGATGAAAGTACTTGGTACCAAACCCATGCCATCTTCAAGAACAGTGAACTAATTGGGGCACTGCTTCATCCTGCAAATAACCAGCTTATCTGAACACATGCTTCATATGAGGCTTGATGGGCAGTTGTCTCCTAAAGGGTAGCTATCAGTAAAGATGCTGAAATTAACAAGTTTCCACTTGTTTCTTATTCTATTGATAATGCCCATTAGTTTTACAGTTGTTAGGAACAAAACTGTAAATAATTTAGGCTTTTATTTGTACTATAAATTTGATATTTAATCTCATCAATCTGAACAGTTTCTCTTCCCCTCTCTATATATATGCTGTCAAGACAGCTGATACCATTATCTTGTCCTACCACTTATTCTGAAGGAACTTTCTATCAGCGCTTCTGTCCTGCTATATCTTCAGGAAAAAAGGTTTCTCTAAACACCCTGAGATGTGGGAGTGAAAAGTGGGTCGCATCTGTTACCCAGGATATTGTTAGAAGATCTATCCAAGGACACAATGCAAGGGAAGCAATAATCCACACAATGGAATGGAAAAAGAAAACACTACATTTTCCACAAAAGTAAAAATTTTGCAGAAAATTTTAAGAAACATGTAACAGATAACTAAAATTTTAAAATAGGTTAAAGAAAACTTTCACCAAAGAACTCCTACAACTGATGAACACCTTCAGCAAAGTGGTTGGATACAAGATTAATTAGGAAAATTAGTAGCTTTCCTGTACACAAATGACAAATGGGCTGAGAAAGAAATTAGAGAAACTACATCCTTCAGAATACCCACAAATAATATAAAGTATCTCAGTATAATTCTAATAAGTAAGTCAAAGACCTGTATGACAAACTCTCTAAAGATATAAATTGAAGAGGATATCAGAAGATGTCCCATCTTCATGGATTGGTAAGATTAACATAGTAAAAATGGCCATCTTACCAAAAGCAATCTACAGATCCAGTGCAATCCTCATCAAAATATAATTTTTATAGTCATTAGAAGAATAATTCTCAACTTCATATTAAAAAAACAACCCAGAATAGCTTTAAAATGCTATACAATAAGAGAACTTCTAGAGGTATCTCCAACCCTGACTTCAAGTGTTACCAAAGAACAAAAGTAATAAAAACTGCATGGTATTGGCTTAGGAATAGACAGGTTGATCAATGGAATCAAATAGAAGACCCAGAACTAAAACCACACATTTAAAGACTCTTGATTTTTTACAAAGGAGCTAAAAAATAATACAATGGAAAAAAAAAAGACAGCATCTTCAACAAAGATGCTGGTGTAACTGGATGTCTACATGTAGAAAAATACAAATACATCCAAATTTATCACCCTGCACAAAACTCAAGTCCAGGAGGATCAAAGACCTCAACGTTAACACCTAATACATTAAATCTATTGGAAAAGAAAGTGAGAAAGAACCTTGAACTTGTTGGCACAGGAGACAACTTCTTGAACAGAACACGAACAGTTTAGGTTCTAAGATGAACAATGAATAAATGGGACTTCTTGAAACTGAAAAGCTTCTGTAAGGTCAAGGACAAAGTGAATAGAACAAAACAACATTTTACATATTGGGGAAAAAATCTTCACCAATTCTACATCTTACAGAGGGATAATATGCAAAAAACATAAAAAAATCAAGAAATTAAACACAAACAAACAAAATAATCCAATTAAAAATTGGGATGCAAATACCAGGCATGGAGATAACCTAGAACCCCTGCGCAGATGTAATCCATGGCAGTTTAGTGTCTAAGTGGGTTACATAGTAATGGGAAGAGGGACTGCCTCCAACAAAATCTGATAGGCTGCTCTTTGATCACCTCCCCCTGAGGGGAGAACAGTCTTACCAGGCCACAGAAGATGACAATGCAGCCACTCTGGATGTGATCTGATAGACTAAGATGAGAAGGAAGGAGAGGAGGACCTCCCCTATTAGTGGACTTGGAGAGGGGCATGCGCGAAGAAGGGGGAGGGAGGGTGGGATCTGGAGGAAAGGGGGAGGAGCTTAAGGGGGGATACAAAGTGAATAAAGTGTAAAAAAAATAAAAAATAAAATAAAATAAATTAGGACGCAGAGCTAAACAGAAAACTCTCAACAGAGGAATATCAAATGGCCTAGAAACACCTAAAGAAATGCTTAACATTCTTAGCCATGAGGGAAATACAAATCAAAACAACTCTGGGATTCCATCTTCTACCGGTCAGAATGGCTAAGATCAAAAACTCAAGTGACAGCATGTGTTGGCAGGGATGTGGAGAAAGCTGAACACTTCTACATTGCTGGTAGGAGTGTAAACTTGTATAACCACTTTGGAGATCAATCTGGCACTTTCTCTGAAAATTGGGACTAGCAATACCTCAAGACCCAGCTTTACCACTCCTGGGTATATACCCAAAACACACTCCACCATATACAATAAGGAAAATTGCTCAACTATGTTTATAACAGTTTTATTGGTAATAGCCAGAAACTGGAAACAACCTAGATAGCCCTCAAACAAAGAATGGGTAAAGAAACTGTGGTACATTTACACAGTGTAATACCATTCAGCAATTAAAAACAAAGAAATCATGAGATTTTCAGGCAAGTGGATGGTACTAGAAAAGATCATCCTGAGTGAGATAACCCAGACCCAGAAAGACACACGTTGTATGTACTCACTTATAAATGGATTTTAGCTATACAGTAAAGTATAAACATACTACAATTTACTTAGCCCAAAGAAGATAAGTAACAAGCAAGATCCAAGGAAGGCCACTTAAATCTCACTTACAAGGTAAATAGAATAGACAGAGGTAATGGTTGAAGAGAGGGAACAAGGTAGAAGAGGAAACTGAGAGATATAGGGGTCAAGATCAGACCTGGGGCGAGCGGGGATGGGAGGTAAAAGGAATGGGAGGCTTGTAGAGAAAATCTACAAATGAGGGCACATCACTCTGAAAATCTTGAGACCTAACTCAAGGTAGGGTCCTGGCCAGGAGTGGGGGGATGAGGGGTATTTTAACAGAGAATCCTACTAGCAGGGACCATAGAGGAGGAAGAAGACACCCTCTAACTGGACTAGTGTCCTGGTAGAGGTAAGGAAAAACCAACCAGCTACCAAAACATCCACTCAAAATTCATCCTGCCTACAAAATGTGTAGAGATAAAGATAGAGCAGATAGAGCAGACTGACAGAAGGTCCGACCCCTGCCTGAATCATCCCAAGACCTATCACATGGGAGAACCAACCCCTGACAATATTTTTTCACTTCTTAATTTTTTCTTTATTATCTTTATCATCATTATCATTTATTATAATTTGTTCACTTTGTGTCCAGCTGTAGCCCCTCCCTCATCTCCCAGTCCCAACCTCTCTCCCTCTTCCCCCTGATGTCCCTCCCCTAGTCCACTGATAGCGGAGGTCCTCCGCCCCTACTATTTGACCCTAGCCTATCAGGTTTCATCAAGACTGGCTGCATCCTCTTTCTCTGTGGCCCAGTTAGGCCACATCGCAAGGGGGAGATGATCAAAGATTTGGCCACTGAGCTCATGGAGTCCATGTCAGAGAATGACTCTGCTCCTCTTACCAGGGAACCCACAAGGAGACTGAGCTGCCCAGGGGCTACATCTAAGCTGTGTGTCTAGGTCCTCTCCATTCATGTCCTTGGTTGATTCATCAATCTCTACAGGACCCCCTGAGCCCAGATTTTTTGGCTCTGTTGGTGGTCTTGTAGAGCTCCTGTTTCCTCCAGGTCTTTCTATCTCCCCCTTCTTCTATAAGATTTCATGCACACTGTCCAAAGTTTAGCTGAGTCTCAGTATCTGCTTCAATACCTTGAAGGGTAGAGTCGTTCAGGGGGCCCCTGTGGCAGGCACCAGTCCTATTCCCTGTCTTCTACTTCTGTTGTCTACCTTGTTTGCCCTTCTGAATGATATTAAGGATCTTCTCTAGGGTTCTCCTTGTTTATCTTCTTAAGTACTATAGATTTTAGTATGTTTATCCTATATTATATAGCTAATATTCACTTACAATTGAGAATATACTATGTGTGTCTTTCAGCTTCTGGGTTACTTCACTCAGGATGATCTTTTCTAGTTCCATCTATTTGCCAGCAAATATCATGATACTCTGCTATATTTGCAGACAGGAGTAAAGCAGAGTTGTCCTCTGAGAGGCTCCACCCAGCAGTACCTGGAAACAGATGCTGAGACTCACAGCCAAACATTGGGTAAAGCCTAGAAAGCCTTTTGGAAAAGTGAGAGGAATGAGAAAAGGTAAGGTGACAGGAGCTTCACAAGAAGACCAACAGAGACAACTAACCAGGGCCAAGAGAGGCCTGCTGAGACTGACATACCAAACAAGAACCCTTGCATGAACTAGACCTAGGTCTCCTGACAAAGATGTAGCTGATGGGCAGCTCAGATCTCATGTGGGTTCTCTAGTAAGGGGATTAGGGGTTCTTTCTGAGATGTACTGTCTTGCCAGATTTTCAATTACTTTCCCATGGAGAGAACTCCCCTACCAGGCCACAAGGGAAGAGGACATGCTCAGCTCTGCTAGGACTTTATGAGCTGGATAAGAAGGGGAGGCTCCCTTTTTCTGAGGAATAGGAGAGGGAAATTGGGGAGAGGAAAGGAGAGTGAAACTGGAATGAGAAGAGAGATAAGGCGATGACAAGGATATAAAGTAAATAAATAAATAAATAAATGCATAAATTAATTAATCAATAAAACAAAAATAGCTATAAAAACTGACATGTCAATATCAATTTGTTTTGAAATTCTTGCAGCAAAAGCATAAGTGAGAAGATATTTAAATAAATAAGTACACACATGTAATAAATGTATATACACAGTAGTTTCAAAATAGGACTAATTTTAACTGTGAGCATGTAATACCATGAACTGGTAAATGATAGAAGCTTCTGAAATGACTTAAAGAAGGTCTAAACACAAGAAAAAAACAGTATTAGCATGGGTTGGGATTGAAGGCAACCTTAAGATGACAAGTTTTTCTAAATTGGAACATTAATTCATTATATATTTTGTCAAATTTTGCCTTGTATATTGTCCTGGATATTGACTTGTATATTGACTGATGATGTAATACAAATTTTATGTGAGAAATCTAAGTGTCTTGGGAGCATGTTGAGCATGCATCACCTCCTTCAGAACTTACCATAAGCTTTCAGTACTGAAGACACTTTAGTTTTACCATAGATGTGCTTGATCACAGTAGAATAGGCACTGAAAAAAAAATCAACTTTAATGTGTCCAATTGACAGATTATAACTGTAACAACAAATAACAAAGAAAAATATTTTCATGAATTATCTAAACCATATTATAAAAATCTATACGTCCATCATTCTTAAGACATATACACAAAACAGCAAGATGAGTTATTAGTTAGAAGATCCTGTTGTCAAACTTGATGACTTGAGATGGACTTCCAGATCATTCAAGAATCTACTCTTGAATGGTGTCCTTTGTCCTTCACACATAGACCATGACACACAGGCACACACATATACACATTACACACACATACAACCATTTTAAATGTATGTTAATACACAAAAATTGAACCAAAATTTAAAACATATATAAGAATTATGAAACAGATATTCCACTATATTACATATCAAATATTACTTTAACGATTTTAGGGAAACCATAATATGTAAGCATTATCACTGCAACTTCAATGTAAGTAAAGAATTCCTAAAATAGACACAGAATATTGTAAATATAAATTTTAAAAAGATAAAGCAATCAGTTCATGTCAGAGACAGTCCCTTTTCCTATTACAATGGAACCCACTTGGATACTGAACTGCCATGGGCAATATCTGTGCAGGGGTCTTAGGTTATCTGATTGGCCTGCTCTTCAATTACCTCCCCCTGAGGGGGAAGCAACATTACCAGGCCACAGAAGAAGACACTGCAGCTACTCCTGATAAGACCTAATTGACTAGGATCAGAAGGAAGGAAAAGAAGACCTCCCCTATCAGTGGACTTGGGGAGGGGCATGCATGCATAGGGTGGAGGAAAGGAGGGGTTGGGATGGGAGGAGGGAGGGAACCGCAGGGGGGATACAAAGTGAATAAAGTGTAATTAATAAAGAATAAAAAAAGAAAGCAAGGTTAAAAATGAAAAAGAAAGGAAATTAAAAAAAAATAAAGCAAACTAACATAAATTAAAAATTTCTCATTTACTAACAGGAAACTTTTAGAAAATGAGTATACAAAGATATACATTCATGGGAAATTATTTGAAATACCAAAGTCTGTATGTTCTGGGACTACCGTATTCCAGTTTCTGAAGCCACACCCAAGCCCATACAAGTAGCACTGAATATATCCATGGGTATTTCTAAAGAGATAGAGAGAGAAGGAGACAGACAGACAGACAAACAGATAAAGGGGCAGAAGAGAGAAAACAAAATAAGGAGGTAAAAGTGGAGTGGTGGGGGAAGTCAAAGAATTAAAAGGGAGAAGATGGAAAAAGGACAGATGTTAGGAAAATGCATTATGTACATTTATGTAGATTAAATAATTTTTTAAAAAGATTAAATATGGAGCTTTAAATTTATTTTATAAAAGAAAAAACATACCAAGATTAGAATAATTAATGAAATACTTCAAATCATTTTTAATATCTACAGTTATCATGTATGCCCTCATTTGGATTTATCTGGTAAACTTGAGATATTTGAAGATTCCACAGTGTTGAGAAATTAAGTTTAAAGTTTCCCAAAAAGTCAATTTAACACATACTCTCATGTAGTTTTGTCAGGAATACTATCCAAATGATCCCATATCCTTGAACATTTTTTTTAAACAAGAAGGACTGCATTGTTTGTTTAGTATTCTTAACAAAGTTTAGTATGGTCACTCTCTAATTTTCCCTTGATAGTGGGTGTATACTGTGGTACAATTATTATCTTAATTTCTTTGGATGCCAGTGTTTATTATTCTTTGGGACACATATATTTTTGTGCTTTTTCCTGTTTAAATTGGGCTACTTTCAAAATTATTGAACTTAAATTCTTAAGGTATTTAAACCCATATTTTTAATCTATTTAATTACTTATTTACTTTACATCCTAATTGCAGCTTCCACTCTCTCTCTACCCCCAAGTCCTCCTTCTAACCTCCCTCTCCCCACTTCCTCTTCTTCTTAGAAAAGGAGAGGCCTCCAATGGATATCAACCAGCCTTGGCATTTCAAGTTGCAATTGTGACTATGCACATTTTCTTTCTTCAGTTGAGACTAGACAAGGCAGCCCAGTTAGGGGGAAGAGATCCAAAGGCAGGCAATGTAGTCAGAGACAGCTCCTTCTCATGCTTTAGGAGTCCCACATGAAGCCCCAGTTGCCCAACTGTTGGATATGTGCTGAAGGCCTAAGCTCTCTGGTTGGCAGTTCAGTCTCTATGAGCCTTAAGGGCCTAGGTTAGTTCATTCAAATCTTTTCCACATTTTATCAGGTCAGTCCTAATGTGTAGTCTGAGAAGATGTGTCTTCATGATTCTTTCTGGTCTTGTTCTTGTACACTGACCTCTGCCTTCATGGCCCTACTCACTCTGACCTATCTCAAAGGTCTTCATCTCCATGCTTGCACTGTGTGATATTCTTCCTCTGTGTCCTCCTTTGATCAGCTGTAATCAACTCATCTTCTTTCAGTTATTTCAAATCTATGACCCCCAAAAGAGTTCTGATCATCACATAAGGAATAGCTAATCTCATCCTCTTTCTGCTTTGGCCAAGTTTGACATTTTTTTAATTGAATTCAGAGATCACTGGGGTTATAGTCCTCTCAAATTCTTTTTATTATTAACCTGCTTTTGAAAGTGTGCTTAGGAAATATGATGTCATATTCATGCAATTTGATTACACAGATTGTTCATATTAATAAGCTGGTAAGTAAGGACAGAGAGAATTAATGAATCTATAAAACGTGAGCATTGTTATTTGGTGGCTGTGATAGTAAATGTGTGAAATAGAAAATAAAACAAACCACTATACTTTACAAAAGGTCAAGGCTTTGAAGAGTTCATTCAGTGTTCCTCAATGTAGTTTTCCTTTCTCTGTGTATGCCTTTTTATACTTAAATACATTCAGAGAACCTGAGCAATGTCCATAGTGTCCTGTCCCATTCCAGCATGAGATATTCTTTTTTTTATTTTTATTTTTTTTTCAGTTACATTTTATTAATTCTATATCCCAGCCGTGTCCCGATCCCTCATTCCCTCCCACAGCATGAGATATTCTATCCAAGGATCCATATTTGAACATATTTATTATACTCCCTTATATACACTGGCAATGTGTCTAGCTTTCTCAGAACTTCAAATTTTATCCCTCAACTTGACCCAATATTTAAGATAGTCTTTAATATGCTTATTGGCTTACTCTTTTGTTGTTGTTCTTGTTGTTGTTGCTGTTATACAGCCTTCACATCAGAACAGGGCACCAGATCACACTATAGGTGGTTGTGAGCCACCATATGGTTGCTGGGAATTGAATTCAGGACCTCTGAGAGAACATCCAGTGTTCTTAACCTCTGAGCCATCTCCTCATCTGCTTAATCTTTTCTCATTGTGCTTTTTCATTCATTAAACATGTTGATTTTCCAGATAGCTATATCATAAGTTAGTTGAAGAGAGGAGCAAGATCATATAATCTTCTGCTCTTCAAAAATTACCCAAAATAAGGGAGCCAAATGATCATCATTATTTCAAAGATGAGTGAAATTCAGTTGGATTCCCAAGAAAATGGTCCAAATAATTGGGTAACAGTAAGGTATTATACAGTGCAGGGATTATCACCAATAACATAGTTAGTACTATGAATAATGATTAATTAATTAATAATGAATAAAAAGTTTCAGTGTTAAATTATCCACCCTGAAATTCAGTACACTAATAGGATAGTCATTTTCCACTACGGATATGAGAATTGGTTTTGTGTTATAAAGGCTGCCACTGCCACCAGTGCCTCCATCTTGAGTGGATTATTCTGTGTTGAAGCTTGTTCATACTTGTAAGCAAAACGAAAGAGCTACAACTAAATGATGGTTAGGCTTCATTTCCATTGCAACACCCCAGAAACCCATTTAAGCCATTGACAGTTCGCCAACTAAAACAATGATTTAAAGCTAAAAGCAAACAAAAGTATGTTTGCAAGACTCCCGTAACTTTAAGGAAAATATGAGTCCACATCTCTAAGGGCATGAAGTCAACCCTGCCCAAGGATGGTGTGCTTTTATGAGGCATGAGTGCCCTTTCTGGGATACCCAGCTTTGCAAAGTATCTAAGTCTAATTAAATCCCTTTGTGCAAACTTTAAATACACTTAATTAAAATAGGTAGACTCAACATGATTAATTCCAAAAGTAAGTAGGTTAAAGTGCAGGCTCATTTCTTCTGCTAATTAGTTGAAGGATGATCTTCCTTGCCAAGGGGCCAAATGGCAGGAGATTCATTTCTTCATTTCAAATCTGTTTTTAAATGTCTTTTTGAAGCCTTTAGGCTTTGGAATTTAAATTCTATAAAAATTGAATGCCGAGGATTATTTCTTCTTATTTTATACTTAGTTAAACTCAAGACAAGGCTCAGTAAGATCCAAGGATTATAGAGTGCCCAATGGCTGTTGAATCTATACACTTGGTCAGCAAAACTGGCCACATGACAGTTTTATGTGCTTTTCAATACTCTTGAGAGACTACCCTAGCATCATCTGTCATGATAGTTTTCAGAAACTGTGACTCGTTCATTTAAGCTTTGATTCGTTGAAATACTAAGTTTGGCATTGATGTGGCAGATTTGCCAGAATAGAAGACGTAAGTAAGTGTCTTTATGGAATTAAACTCCTGCCTTTAAAAGGCTGGTAGCATGATCTGATTAAAGTCATGTGTAAGGAGGAGTCTTCTCAGAATGGTTCCTACATAATAAGTTTGAATTCTGTTTCGATAATATTAAATAATATTGCCATGTTACAGAAAAATACACATTCATGGTGTATGCCTTCTTTATCTGCATTGCTGATGTCAAGTCATGCCTAGATTTCCATCAGTCAATTTTCTGTTTTCTTATGTTCTCTGCACAACATGATGGAGATTTTTAGAGACGTGATAAGTCTCTTTAAAGTCTCTTAAAATGAGACTCTATATAATAATATTTTTTCCATAGAATTTCACCACACTGAAATTCATGCTTGCTGTGAATCTTTTTTTTATTTTATTATTATTTTTTTTATCAGTTACATTTTATTAACTCTGTATCCTAGCCGTGTCCCGATCCCTCATTCCCTCCCAGTCCCTCCCTCCCTCCCTCATCTCCACCGTGCCCCTTTCCAAGTCCACTGATAGGGGGGACCTCCTCCCCATTCATCTGATCCTGTTTTATCAGGTATCTTCAGGACTGGCTGCAAAGCCCTCCTCTGTGGCCTAACAGGACTGCTCCTCCCTTCGGGGGTGGGGAGACCAAAGAGCCAGTCATTGAGTTCCTGTTAGAAATAGTCCTTGTTCCCCTCACTTTGGGAAACCAATTGGTTACTGAGCTACCACAGGCTACATCTGAGCGGAGGTTCTAGGTTATATCCATACATGGTCCTTGGTTGAATGTCAGTCTCAGAAAAGACGCTGTGCCCAGATATATTTGGTCCTTGTGGAGCTCCTATCCTTTCCCCATCAGACTAACTCCCCTTCTTTCTTATGATTCCCTGTACTCTGCCAAAGGTTTGGTCATGAAATAATCCAATTAAAAAATGGGGAACAGAGCTTGCTGTGAATCTGAAAGGGGGGATTCATCATCCTCTCAGGTGTTAGGACAGCTGAGGAATCGAAGGCAGGAAGTTGTACTCACAAACGGCTGATTTCCAAGCAGCATTTCCAAATGAAGTGTATTCAGCTGTTCTCACTTTCTCTCAAATATTCTCTTTCTAGTGGTCTATATTCATTCTCAGCCTTGATTCAGTTACTGCTTCTGTCTTTGGCGAAGAGAATTTAGCAGCCATTTGTTTCATATATGACATAGAGAATATAAATATGGTCTTCACATGAATCAATACTGCATACAGGCAGAGGTGTGTGTGCGTGCGCGCGCGCGCATGTGTGTGTGCGTGCGTGTGTTCATGTATGTATGTATGTTCAGGAGTCCAGATATTCCTTAGTGTCCACCATCTTGATATGTGTTGTTTCATTTTGTTTGTTTTATCTTTTAAGAAAGGTTCTTTCATGGGCCAATTATTCAAGCTGCCTGACTAGTGAACCACAAGGATCTTCCTTTCTCCAATAGGGTTATGTATATGTCACCATGCCCAACTTTTGTTACATGAGTTTTGGGAATCAACCCTTGGATCTCACACTTTTATACCAAGCGTTTGACTAACTGAAATACTTTCAGAGGCTGAAAATAAATTTTCTTAGTTTGTTTTGAAATATTTATTAAAGGCCTTCCTTTCTCTAGACTCTGAGGAAAACTGTAATCCTGCTAGGTGGCTTAATTTCAAATGATAAAATTATATTTAGAAAAACAAACACAAGTATAATCATTGACTAACTTGCATTATGTGTTAGTTTTTAAAGATTTTCTTTTTCTTTTCATTTTTTTCTTCTTTCTTTTTAATTATGTGTATATGCATGTGTCTGAGTGTGGTGTTTTGTTTTGTTTTGTTTTTGCATGAGTACAAGGCCAGAGAAGACCAGGAAGAGAATAAGGTTCCCTCGGCATTGAATTATTGGAAGTTGTCAGTGTCTGATGTGGAGGCTAAGAGACAAACATTGGTCCTTTAAAACAACAGTCTGCATTGTGAGCTGCTGGGCCATATCCCCAGTCCCTCAGCTAATATGCTTTTAAAATAAACTTTATTGTATTTATAACAGAAATAACAGGAACTTACATGAGTTTCCATTTGTCTTATCCATATGTGTTATCTTTTTCACTATCTGTATCCCCCATAGGTATAGTATACTTACTACAGTTGAAGATTTCATGGGATGCATCTGAGTCACTCAGAGCCCACAGAATCCAGTCTTGATGTTGTTCACTATAGAGACTGAGGCAACTGTACAATGACATGTACCAGCATCGAAGCAGCATTTTTAGTGCTACAACTGCAGCCCTCCTACTCACGTGTCCCTCCTAAGACCCCCTTACAGCTGTGACAACTGAAATTTTATGTTTGGAAATCAAGGATGCCATCTGATTAATTTATGCATACACTGCCCCAGGTGTAAAATTGACTTGTCATAACTTAGTAAATATAGACTGCTTATATATCTTATATAAACATAAGATATATAAATAAAATATGTAAAATATAATATATAATATAAACATTATATTTATCACTCATAAAATCAATTCCTACCCCCGAGATGGTAATTTTGATTTTGCATAAGCTAGGCTCATAAGTGGTGGCTAATTTCAAACTCAACTGAAGTTACAAAAAAATGTGGAAGTTTGATAACTAATTGGATTTGGTATAACAAACCTCATTCTCTACTCTTCCTTCTTTGACAGTTAGCATACCCTTTCTTCATTAGCTTGTGAAGTAGAGATTTAGAGCATCCTATCTTTTTCTGATATGTCATGGAAAATATTCTCTGGGGGGAAGGGGTGGCAGCAAGCATAAGTTAGTTCCAGCTTCCAGTACCTTCATATCTGTCAGGAAGATGAAGATATCTGAAGAGACATAGTCCTGAACTCTTCTGTGAATACAGAACAGCAGCTTATCTTCAAGGGGAAATTAATTTCTTTCAAGGTGGAAACTAAATATTGAGCTAGAGGTTAAAACTATGTGTAGGAAACCTCTGTTAATCTAAACAAGGTATTTCTTCAAAATACAACAATGTGTTGCTGTTGTGTTTGATTATGGATTTACTTCTCAATTTACACACCTAATCTGACATACTTCCAATATCCTGTCACTTGTACCCAAGTCTTAATCTTCTGTAGTCCTGGAATGACCTTCTTTAAGAGGTAAACGTAAGTAGAATTAAAAATTGGAAGTCTGTCCTGCTTCAATGGCTGTAAAGGCCTGAATGGTCATGGCTGCATTACGCTGTTGTGAGACTCTAATCTTGCATATATACCACAGGCAAAGCCAAAATGTTAAGCTCAGGATGCGAGGCTAAGCACTGCACTCAGGGTCAGCCGCTTTGGACCCAGAGAAGAGCATGTCTGATTGCATGCGGGTTGATGCCCCAGGTCCCGCCTCTGAGAAAAAGGTATCGGACGGGTCTGATGCTCTTTGGGTGGATGACACCTAAATGAACATCTGTACAAAGTCCCAATTTATTTCTAATATCAGAGATCAGACCTCTACTCTTGCCTGATGCGTCCAAAATAAAAAGGGGGAACTGTAGAGAGCTGCCTAATGCCGTGCCTTAAAGATGGAGCTGGTTTCCGCCTTCCACCTTCCCCATGGTGAGTGCTCTCTGTCACAAACAACTCCACATTTGGCTAAGGCTGAGGATCTGGCTTGCTTCCATGTATGTGGACCTATCTGCATTGCCCACGTGGCATGCTGAGGTTGGCTACCCAGAGGCTATTTAAAGTGGGCTGGCTTTCCCCAGGGTCAGATGATTGTTCAAGGTTCCTGAATAAACTGCATTGAAAAAAAAAAAAAAAGAATTGGAAGTCTGTGGTCTTGCTTCAGTTCTTCCACTCACTGGTTGATGGGAAATTCTAATTAATTAAGATCTTTGAATTTCAGATTTATTAAATAAAATGTGAAATATAAACATACAATAACGAACTTATGAATTATAAAAAAGAACTTATGAATGATCTTTAATTCATAAGTGTGCAAATGAATGGGTCTATATGTTTCTTGGGCTTTTTTCTTGGTCTCTCTTCCTTGTCTTTGTTTTATTCTATTCTCATTTGTTTGTGTTTTATCTCATTTTTTTTATTATCCCTTAGATGCCTGTTTATTTGTTTGCCTCCTAACAAGAGACAAAAAGGAGTGAATTCAGATGAGAGAGAAGGTGGGGAAGAACTTAGAGGAGTAGAGAGAGGCGAATGTTAATTGTGATATATTGTATGAAAAAAAAATCCTTTCTTTAAAGGAAAAAGCAAACTACAGAAAAAGTATGCATGTGTTCTCTTGGATAGCATCAGTTCAATAAAGCAAGAAAACCGTGTTTACACTGAGGCTTCAGCTAAAGAAGAAGAAGCTGGCTGAGGACTATCTTGACACTCAGGTGTGAGAGGCTATGTAGATAAAGAGCTCAACACCACGCTGCCTCTAGTAGGAAATACTAGAGCAAGACATATATTGCTATTGGGAGCAAGTTCAAATATAGTGAATTTGTTTAAGGATTGTTGGGTAAGCACTGATTCCTGCACTGCCTTTGAGGAGTGGTAAGGGGTTTATGTCATTCAGAGTTGTCACAGAATTTCCAAGAAGACTGTGCAAAGGTTTGATGCAGTATTCTCTGTTCCCTCAAGATAAATGGAGACTTATCATGGACTCAATCCTGAAAACTGCAATGGCCAGTAAGTATCTAAAAATGCTGGTGGCTATAATTAATGACGTTAAAGTGTCCTGTCATGGATTAATATGGAAAACATTGTGTGTCTGCTTAAAGTGCGTGTGTGTTTAGTATGCTCACAATTTTTATAACCTCCTAAAACTTATACTCATTGCAAAAGTAATCATGAATTACCTGTGACATTTTAGGCAAGCAATAGACAGCTGAATCTGCATCTCTGAAAATGAGAAATTAATAACAGAGATACACCAAAGGTGATGCACTGGAAAAAAATATACTTAGTTCTGAGCCCTTCCAAAGTTCAGAGATGGTTTGCTATATAAGTCCCTTGTATAGCACCCAGGAAGTACCAATAGATTGATTCATTACATCTTCTTCCATACTACTTTTATTTTATTTTTATATTAATCACAGGTTGTTTACTTTGTATCTCAGCCATAGCTGCCTCCCTCATTCCCTCCCAATCCCACCATCCCTCCCTCATCTCCTCCCTGCCCCTTTCCCAGTCCACTACTAGGGGAGGACCTCCTCCCCCTCCGTCTGACCCTACCTTATCATGTATATCCAGGACTGGCTGCCATGTCTCCTCTGTAGCCTACAAGGTTGTTCTTCCCTGGGGGGAGAGTATAGGTAAAGGAGCCAGTCATTGAGCTCATGTCAGAAATAGTTCCTGTTCCCCTTACTAGGGAAAACCCACTTGGATACTGAGCTATCATAGACTACATCTGAGCAGGGGTTATAGGTTATATCCATGCATGGTACTTGGTTGGAAAAACAGTCTTATAGAGGGCCCCCGTGCCCTGATATATTTTGTCCTTGTGAAGCTTCTGTCCTCTTCAAGTAGTACTAACTCCCCCTTCTTTCATATTATTCTCTGCACTCTGCCCAAGTTTGGTTATGAGTCTTCACATCTGCTTTCATACACTGCTAGGTAGAACCTTTCAGTGGCTCACTCTGTCAGGCTTCTGTTACTTGTTTTCTCCTATTTCCCCTGTCCATCCCATTTGTCTTTCTAAATGAGGATGGGTCATCTTATTCCGGGTCCTCTTTCTTGTTTATCTTCTCTAGGAGCACATATTTTAGTATGTTTATCCTATCTTATAAGTCTATATAAATGAGTATATACCATATGCGTCTTTCTGCTTCTAGGATACCTCACTCAGGATGATCTTTTCTAGATCCCACCATTTGCCTGCAAAATTCATGATTTCCTTGTTTTTAATTGCTGAGTAGTATTACATTGTGTAAAAGTCCCACAATATCTGTATCTATTCCTCCAATGATGGACATCTGGGTTGTTTCGAGGTTCTGGCTTTTACAAATAAAGCTACTACAAACATGGTTGAGCAAATGTTCTTGTTGTATAGTTGAGCTTCTTTTGGATATATGCCTAGGAGCTGTATAGCTGGATCTTGAGGTAGCACTATTCCTAATTGTCTGAGAAAGCACCAGATTGATTTCTAAAGTGGTTGTACCAGTTTACATTTCCACAAGCAATGGAGGAGGCTTCCCAATTCTCCACAACCTTTCCAGCATGTGTTGTCACTTGAGTTTTTAACCTTTGCCATTCTTATGGGTATAAGGTGGAATCTCAGGGTAGTTTTGATTTGCATCTCTCTGATAGCTAAGGATGTTGAGCATCTCTTTAGGTGTTTCTCTGCCATTCTATATTCCTCTACAGAGAATTCTCTGTTTAGCTCCGTACCCCATTTTTAATTGGATTGCTTTTTAATTTCTTTAGTTCTTTATATATTCTGGATATCAGCCCTCTGTCAGATCCTTTCCCAGTTTGTAGGCTGTCGTTTTGTTCTGATGACTATGTCTTTTGCGTTAAGGAAGTTTTTCAGTTTCATGAGGTTCCATTACCAGACGACTTTTGTTACACCTTCTCCCACATTCAGGTCGTCAGCTGCCAAAGTTATATCTACGATCCTCTGCTCCAGCGAAGCCGGATCTACTTCAGCTCAAGGGACATAGGGACAAAGCAAAGGAGAGGATATGTGATGTTCAAAATCATGACGCCATACATACATCCATGGTTCACAGGCTACTCAGAAAGAAGACTGCTCCTGTGATGAATTCCTTTACCTTACTTGAAAGTAACAACATAAATGATGAAGAAACAATTCATCTTTTATGCAAATACAAAAGCATAAGAGTATATTGAAAATATTTATGAAGGCAACTGTGAGCAAATAATCTATTTCCATGATTTATCTTTTCATTGAAAATAGATCTTTTTCCTTACATAATATATCCTGAATATGGTTTCCCCTCCCTCTACTCCTCCCAGCTGCTCCCAACTCTCCTCCCATCAGATCCCCTTCCTTTCTGTCTCTTAATAGGAAACAAAAAGGCTTCTAAAAGATAACTATATAAATATATTATTAATATGTTAAAATAAAAAACTAACATGTTGAAAATGGACAAAACAAACAAACAGAGAAAAAAATCACAAAGGGAGACAGAAGAACCTCAGAATATTGCAGCTTTTGATCTAACAGTGGTATAATTACACCACCTTCCTCATATAGCCATCATCACTGTGTTGTTAAAAGCCTGGGGCATAAGGCTGTATTTCAAACATTTCTTTTGTTATTCATTTCAAAATTAGTACATGTAGACTTAATTATGACAATTTTCATACATATAGATCATAGGCTGTGAACTTGTAGGTAAAGTTTATAAACCAGAATCATTGTGTTCAAATTTAAAATAGATTTTTTTAAAAAGGCATTTATCTATCTAGTTAAGAAAAAAGTGAAAAAAAATTGAAGCTTGGTCAACAATTTGAAAAGTAAGGTTAAATTTTATTACTAATTATATTTAAAACTTTCTGATATCTATGCACTTAAAAATATTTATCTGTATGTATAAAATAAGCTTTGAGAATAAATTTAAAATTTATTCTTGTTTAGGGATGTGGAAGTAGTAGATTCTCTTCCAAGTCCATCGCCTCCACAACCACGGGTATTTGAAAAAGTGGGGGAGGGTGTGACACATAGAACAGTTTTGAATGATAAGGGAAAAAGAAACTATGTATTATAATCTCAAAAATTAAAATTAAAAATGAAAAAGAATATAATCTAGAAGGTGTATGTCAATTTATAGATTTGACAAAAGAAAGCCAGTTTCCTTAACTTGTGCAGTACTCATTTAAGAAAAAGGCGACTAAATGAAACATGGTAGTGATTCCTTCTTTCTTTCCTTTTTTTTTTTTTTGAATGAACGAAACATGTATGTCATTCTTCCTCCAACAGTATCCTACGATGAAGCTATTGGCATAATGAGGAAGAACAGCATGACCTTAGATCAGGGGTCTTGTTTCCTTTTTTTTGTTGTTGTTGTTGTTTTTTCCTTTTTTTTATAATTTTATTTTTTATTTCTTTACACTTTATTCACTTTGTATCCCCCATAAGCCCTTCCTCCTCCCCTCCTGATTCCACTCTCCCTCCCCCTTCTTCATGCATGCTCCTCCCCAAGTCCACTGATAGGGGAAGTCCTCCTCTCCTTCCTTCTGATCTTAGTCTATCAGATCACATCAGGAATGGCTACATTGTCATCTTCTGTGGCCTGGTAAGGATGCTCCCCCCTCAGGGGGAGGTGATCAAAGAGCAGGCCAATCAGATTGTGTTGGAGACCATCCCTCTTCCCATTACTATGTAACACACTTAGACACTAAACTGCCATTGATTACATCTGTGCAGGGGTTCTAGGTTATCTCCATGCCTGGTACTTGGTTGGAGTATGGGTCTCTGGGAAGACCCCTGTGTTCAAATTTTCTGGTTCTCTGGCTCTCCTTGTGGGGTTCCTGTCCTCTCTATAACCTACTACTTCCCACTTCTTACATAAGATTCCATGCACTCTGCCCAACAGTTGGCCTTAAAATCTCAACATCTGCTTTGATAGTTTGCAGGACAGAGTCTTCCAGAGGCCCTCTGTGGCAGATTACTAGGTTGTTTCCTGCTTTCTCATTCTTCTGATGTCCATCCTCTTTGAATTTTGAGATGGGGATTGAGCGTTTTAATCAGAGTCCTCTCTCTTGATTAGTTTCTTTAGGTGTACAGATTTTAGTAGGTTTATCCTATAAGTCTATATGAGTGAATATATACCATGTGTGTCTCTCTGCTTCTGGGACAGCTCACTCAGGTTGATCCTTTTGAGGTCTCACCATTTACCTACAAATTTCATGATTTCCTTATTTTTCATTGCAGAGTAATACTCCATTGTGTAGATGTATCACAATTTCTGCATCTATTCTTCAGTTGAGGGGCATCTGAACTGTTTCCAGCTTCTGGCTATTACAAATAAGGCTAATACAAACATGGTTGAGCAAATGTCCTTTTTGTGTACTTGAGCCTCTTTTGGATATATGCCTAGGAGTGGTATGGCTGAGTCTTGAGGAAGTGCTATACCTATTTGTCTGAGAAAGCACCAAATTGATTTCCAGAGTGGTGGAAAAGTTTACATACCCACCAGCAGTGGAGGAAGGTTCCCCTTTCTCCACAACCTCTCCAATATGTATTGTCACTTGAGTTTTTCATCTTGGCCATTCTGATGGGTGTAAGGTGAAATCTCAGGGTTGTGTTGATTTGCATTTCCCTAATGGCTAATGAGGTTGAGCATTTCTTTAAATGCTTCTCTGCCATTCGATATTCCTCCACAGTGAGTTCTCTGTTTAACTCTGTTCCCCACTTTTTAAGTGGATTACTTGGTTTGCTGCTTTTCAGCTTCTTTAGTTCTTATATATACTGGATATGAGTCCTCTGTCAGATAAAGGGTTGGTGAAGATTCTTTCCCAATCTGTAGGCAGTCACTTTGTTTTGATGACAGTGTCCTTTGCTTTACAGAAGCTTTTCAGTTTCATGAGATCCCATTTATTGATTGTTGATCTTAGAGCCTGTGCTGTTGGTGTTCTGTTCAGGAAGTTGTCCCCTGTGCAATGAGTTCCAGGTTATTTCCCACTTTTTTTCTAGCCAATTTAATGTATCTGGTTTTATGTTGAGGTCTTTGATCCACTTGGACTTCAGTTTTGTGCAGGGTGATAAGTATGGATCTATTTTCATTTTTTCTACATGTAGACATCCAGTTGGACCAGCACCACTTATTGAAGATGCTATCTTTTTCTCATTGTATGGTTTTGGCATCTTTGTGTCCATAAATCAGGTGTCCATAAATGTGTGGGTTTATTTCTGGGTCTTCTGTTCGGTTCCATTGATCCACCATTCTGTTTTTGCCAGTACCATGCAGTTTTTATAACTGTTGCTCTATAGTACAGCTTAAGATCATGTGGACCTATCTGCATTGCCCACGTGGCATGCTGGGGTTGGCTACCCAGAGGCTATTTAAGCTGTGGGCTGGCTTTCCCCAGGGTCAGATGATTGTTCAAGGTTCCTGAATAAACTGTATTGAAAAAAAAATAAAAATCAGGGATGGAGATACCTCCAAAAGATCTTTTATTGTAGAATATTGTTTTAGCAATTCTGGGTTTCTTTCCAGTTGAGAATTTTTCTTTCCAGGTCTGTAAAGAATTGTGTTGGCAATTTGATGGGGATTGCATTAAATCTGTAGATTGCTTTTGGTAAGACGAACATTTTTACTATGTTAATCCTGCCAAGCCATGAGCATGGGAGATCTTTCCATCTTCTCATATCTTCTTCTAATTCTTTCTTCAGAGACTAGAATTTTTTTTTCAATGTTATGGAGGCTGTGCATTCCTGTCTAGGCTGGCAACTGAGGGCTCCACTCTGGTCTGGAGGCTGGGCGCCTCACTCTGGACTGGAAGCTGTGTGCCCTTGTCTGGGATGGCAGCTGTGGGCACCGCAGTGGTCAGGACGCTGTGCACCCCGGTCTGGGATGGTGGCTCTGGCCCAGGCTCTACGCTCTGATCTGGGCTGGCAGTGTGTGTCCCCTTCTGGGACAGAGGCTGTGCACACCTCTCTGGGCTGGAAACTAAGGGCTCTGCTCTGGGTCAGAGGCTTGGCGCCTCATTCTGGGCCAGAGGCTGTGTGTCCAGGTCCTGGATGGCGGCGGGAGCTGTGTGAGCAGGAGGTTGTGTGGCAGGTGCGTCAGCTGGTCCATGGGACCTTTACCAGGTTTTGACTGGGTGACCTGAGGTCCCTCAATTAATTTCCACATCATAGGCTTTCCTCTCACCTGGCAATCACGAACGCTGGTGTTTTAGCTCTCTCTCTGGGTTCAGTCTCCTGGTCACTGTGCCAACACTGCTGTCCAGTTCCTCAGACACAGTGTCCTCCCGGCACTACCATCTTCCCGTCCCAAGTCCTGTTTCTTTCAGGAACCCTGGAGGACTTTAGGGTGAAACCCATGGGATTTCTCACAGTGGGAGATGAAAATGAGTTTTCCCTGGGTGTTCTAGTTAACTCTTTTAAATGAGATTACCAGGACCAAATGGTAGTAGAAACTCAGGAGTTTCAAAAGCCTTTCCATACCTAAGTGTTACAGCCCTTTGACTAAGCCAGGACCAAATGGTAGTGGAAACTCAGGAGTTTCAAAAGCCTTTCCATACCTAAGTGTTACAGCCCTTTGACTAAGCTGCTGTATTAAAGGCAGGGATGTGGGTGTAAGCCCATGTCCACTTGGCTTGCAGATGAAACACAGGCATGGCAAGGCTCAGAAGGCAGGCTGTGTGGCACTCCTTACAGGATCTGGAGTTTCCTAGATCAGGCTAAGATAGAGTCCAGCTTAGAGACTGATGTCAGAGACTATCCATAATGCTAGACTTCCAGAGGCCCTCTGTGGTAGGCTCCTGACTTTTTCCCTCTTTTCTCCCTCCCATTTGCCTTTCTGAGTGAGGATTGATCATTCTTACCCAGGGTCCTCCTTCTTGCTTAGATTCTTTAGGTGTAAAGATTTTAGTATGTTTATCCTATATTATATGTCTAATATCTACTTATAAATGAGTATATACCATGTGTGTCTTTCTGCTTCTGGAATACCTCACTCAAGATCTTTCCTAGATCCCACCATTTGCCTGCAAATTTCATGATTTCCTTGTTTTTAATTGCTGAGTAGTATTTATTCCATTGTTCAATGTTCCACAATTTCTGTATCCATTCCTCCATTGACAGACGCCTGAGTTGTTTCCAGATTCTGGCTTTTAGGAATAAAACTTCTAGGAACATAGTTGAGTAAATGTCCTTGCTGTGTACTTGAGCATCTTTTTGATATATGGCTAGGAGTGGTATAGCTGGATCTTGAGGAAGCTCTATTCCTATCCAGCAGGGTATAAAGGAGATGCTGATACTCATAACCAAACTTTGGGCAGAGTGCAGGGAGTATTATGAAAGAAGCAGAAGATAGAAAGATGTGGAGGGGATAGGAGCTCCACAATGAGAGCAACAGAACTAAGAAATCTGGGCCCAGGAGTCTTTTCTGAAACTGATATTCCAACCAAGGCCAATGCATACGATAACCTAGGACCCCTGCACAGATGTAGCCCATGGCATTTCAGTATCCAAGTAGGTTCTCTAGTAAGGGGAACAGGGATGGTCTATGACATGAACTTAGTGGCTGGCCCTTTGATCACCTCCCCCTGAAGAGGAAGCAGCTTTACCAGGTAACAGAGGAAAACAATGCAGCCAGTTCTGATGAGACCTGATAGGCTAGAGTCAGACAGAAGGAGAGGAGGAGCTTGGGACTTGGGAAGGGGAATGGGAGGAGATGAGGGAGTGGGATGAGATTGGGAAGGAATGAGGGAGGGGCCTACAGCTGGGATACAAAGTAAATAAACTGTAATTAATATGAAAAAAAAGTTTTAAAAAATTGAAAAATAAGGAAAAAAGAATAAAAATAAATAATTCAGAATAGCAGACTTTAACCTTTCAAATAGAGTCCTACAGGTACACACACACAGATGTATATGCACACACACACACACACACACACACACACACACACGCATACACATCACATCACATATTCACAAATGGCAGACCCAGAGGCTACTTAAGCTGAGGGCTGGCTTTCCCCAGGGTCAGATGATTGTTCAAGGTTCCTGAATAAACTGCATTGAAAAAAAAAAAAAAACATGCTAAAATCTAAAAGTTTATGGTAATTATTCCTTATAGTCCTAAGTTATAGTCAACCTGATTCTTTATCAATAGGAGAAATGTGGAGATTTCTTGTTCCTGAAATAGAACACAATTCAGCAAAAAATAAACCCATAAGTTCTAATACTCATTATAAATGAAATGTATTTGGAGAGAAATAGAATATGAAAGCTCAAATACAAAATCATATAATTCATGTTTCCATTTATGGAAAGTCCATAGCAACAGAAGTTGTGTTGATAGTCAAGGAAGCAGTAGCTGCCTGGAGGGCACAGACTGAAATAGGTCATGGGAAATTTTCTGGTTTTCCATTTACCACCCTGGAAGTCTTTAACACCATTACATGCATAAGTTAAAATCTCATCAGCAGGTATACTTGAGACCTTTGTAATTCACCCTAAGGATATTTCATCTCAATTTACAAGTTGATTAAGCGTAATGTGTACTATATGGTAGACTCCTCATTATGCATGAAGCACAGTCACTATGCAGAAAGTCTTCCTCCCTAGTGAATAAGCACCTATGTGTGTCATGCAAGAGAGTGAGTTACTAAAGTGAGAATTCACAAAAATGTTCATCGGTGAATTACATTCCAAAGTGTTAGGTCAACTTTGGCAAAATACTGTTTAAATACTCACACGTTTGTTTTCAGGTAAATATTTAGGACAGAGATAACATTTTCAGAAATATAGATATTGGAGAAAAATTTAAAAATTGTCAGTTGTGAGTACACCAGCATGGTGAGAAGAGAGAATTGGAGATTTTATCAGGAAATACTAGGGGGCTGGACATGGTAGCTTGTATACTATCCCAGCACTTAAGAAGTTGAGGCAGAATTTCTGTAGAATTCAAGCCAGTCCTGGAAACAAGAAAAAACATTTTTTAAATGAATGAAATAAGTGCAAAAAAAAGAAACAAGAAGAAAACAAGAAACAAGAAACAAGAAGAAAAAACAAGAATAAAATATTAAGACAAGGCTAGGGCTGTAATGCTTGAAGCGAACATATGTTTGATAGCTCTGGAGGTGCTTCAGCCAGCCACTTTAGGGAACTGACCTTAAGGCCAATGGGCATGACCATTACACCAACAGAGTTCTCAATCCATCTCTAGTAGAAATCTTGTCAGTGAAGAGGCATAAACCCAGTGAAAAGCTGTTTAAGTATATCCCAAAGGTTTCCTCACTGCCTCTCAGGAACATTTCAGAGAGAAAACATGTTCCTAGATGGCTGAATTTCCATGAAAAATCAGAGTAGTCACCACCTACATCAAAATTTAAAAAAAAAAATAATAGACGAAAACTGTGTGATACCCTCATTGATTTAGAACACGGGCAAAACACCAGCATACCAGAGCCCTTCATTTCAGCATGCTAATGTTCTCTAACAGCTGTTTCTAACTAACCCAAAGAACTTCATGAAAATAATAGTAACAACAAGAAAATAAATTTAAAAAAAGAATAAAAATAATGGCATGGTATGAACAGTCAGGGAGAAGGATGACTTGATTTGACATCCATCCAATGTTGTGTTATGTATCCCAAGGGGTTGTTTCACTAAACGCAGACCATACATTCACACAGCTATCTCAGTCCTGTAAAGCACAGTCAAATCTTAGAGAAAACATAAATGCTCAAGATCATATTTCAGTAACCCACCAATACAAGTCATATTCATCTTTTAAAATAACATATTTATCCATACCCATATTTATCCATATCTAGGAAGCTCCTATATCCCTCACATCGAACTTTTCTTAGTATGTTGCACTATTAAGTGTGTGATATTCATTCCTAGGAAACTTTTTTTTTTTCTGTATTATTTAGGTCCATACTCCCAGGTTTCCTTGAGTTTTACCTCATATCACACATCTGTTTGAAGAATCTTCTAGGACATTGGATGTGTCACCTTAAACTTCTCTTAATTGAGACAATTTTACATACTCTGTTTCTGACAACAATGACATTTTCTTATAAAGAATATTTTCTTTGGAGTTTGTATGATATTTTTCTTGTGAATTAACTGATACTGTGTATTTTTGAGATAAAGGCTGTGAAGGAACAGTGATGTTAAACTAAGCTAGTGAACTAAGAAAGACAAGCACAGCATGTTCTCAGGTCAATGCTAAAGGTAAATGCTCATCTTACAGAGAACAGCGGGTATTAGAAATGATAGGTGGGAATGAGAATGGATAGAACATGCCTAGGGGATAAAGGACTGTAGTTGGATATGAGGAATGACTTTTATTTATTTTTTTTTCAATGCAGTTTATTCAGGAACATTGAACAATCCTCAGACCCCGGGGAAAGCCAGCCCACAGCTTAAATAGCCTCTGGGGAGCCAACCCAGGCGTGCTACGGGGGCAATGCAGATAGGTCCACATAAATGGAAGCAAGCCAGATCCTCGGCCTTAGCCAAATGTGGAGTTGTTCGTGACAGAGAGCACTCACCATCGGGAAGGTGGAAGGCGGAAACCAGCTCCATCTTTAAGGCATAGCATTCCGCAGCTCTCTACAGTTCCCCCTTTTTGTTTTAGACGCATCAGGCAAGAGTAGAGGTCTGATCTCTGATATTAGAAATAAATTGGGACTTTGTACAGATGTTCATTTAGGTGTCATCCACCCAAAGAGCATCAGACCCGTCTGATACCTTTTTCTCAGAGGCGGGACATGGGGCATCAACCCGCATGCAATCAGACATGCTCTTCTCTGGGTCCAAAGCGGCTGACCCTGAGTGCAGTGCTTAGCCTCGCATCCTGAGCGTATCATTTTAGCTTTTTATGGTAGCCAACCATGCTTGGGGAGAATGTCCTGCTTCAATGGCTGTAAAGGCTTGAATGATCATGGCTGCATCACACTGTTGTGAGACTCTAATCTTGCATATATACCACAGGCAAACCAAGGAGACCAACACCAGAAGACCTGCTAACACTCCCATGCCCGCCCATTCCATTAGATGATTCATGGCTGCAGCAATCCATGTTGATAATCCTGTGGCTAGTCCTGCGTCCACTCTGGTAGAATTTACTGTGACAATGGCCACTCTCAGCTGCTCCATCGTAGTATCGAATTCTCCAGTCCAATTACCTAAAATATAGCTCGACAATTGTTTAGACAGATTTGCAGCACAGGAAAAATTCTCATGTTGTATGCTAGTGACACAAAGTCCAGCATACTTTCATTGACAGCCAGGTTGAGCGATTTGCCATAGGGTATCAATTTGCTCCTGCAAGAGGTCAATCCTCTGATTGAACACCATCAAGCTTCCTTTTAGTTGAGCATTAATTCCTTTATGTACAACTAAGGCATGAGCTACATTGGCTAAATGATTATTCAGGGTCTGAGCAGTCTGCCCAGTATGACTCATGGCTAATGCCCTGGTGGTAGCTCCAACAGCCGTCAATGAAATGGTAGTAACAATGGTGGCTGTATTTCCAAGATCCCTTTTCTGTCTGAAGAGAGTCATAGCGTGAGGGGCATCAATGGGCACAGGCACCCAGTGAGGCATGCGAGTAACAAGGGCATACCTAAATTTACTAGCATTCCAGCATTGGGCAAAAAAGCAAGTATCATTACCACAATTATTTGGCTCTATCTGGCTAATAATGAATAAAAATGGGGGATATAGACAAACAGGTGTGGGCTTATAGGAAATATTATGAGAAGCCTTAACCCCTCGTTGGAACATCCTGCGTCAGTTCTAGAACTAGCACTGGTGGTGTCCGAGGTCTGAGTAGGTTCAGGAGACCATTGCCCCCAGGGGCGAGACGTGCTCCATGCCAATTGACTAACTCCATGTTTTCCTCCAATTTTGAAAGTCATTTAAGGTTCTTAAATTATTTTTTCCCTTTTTTCTTAAATTTTTCATCAATTACACTTTATTCATTCTGCATCCCCCCATAAGCCCCTCCCTCCTCTCCTCCCAATCCCACCCTCCCTCCTCCCTCTGCTTGCATGCCACTCCCCAAGTCCACTAATAGGGGAGGTTCTCCTCTCCTTTCTGATCTTAGTCTGTCAGTTCACATCAAAAGTGGCTGTATTGTCCTCTACTGTGGCCTGGTAAGGCTGCTCCCCCCCCCCCCAGAGGGAGGTGATCAAAGAGCAGGCCAATCAGATTATGTCAGAGGCAGTCCCTCTTCACATTACTATGTAACTCAATTGGACTCTGAACTGCCCTGGGCTACATCTGTGAAGGGGTTCTAGGTTATCTCCATGAATAGTCCTTGGTTGGAGTATGAGTCTCTGGGAAGTTCCCTATGTTCAAATTTTCTTGTTCTGTTGCTCTCCTTGTGGAGACCCTGTCCTCTCCAACTCTTACTATTTCCCAGTTCTTACCTAAAAATCCGTTCACCTGCCCAACAGTTGCCCATCCGACTCAGCATCTGCTTTGATAGTCCGAAGGGCAGAGGCTTTCAGAGGCCCTCTGTGGTAGGTTCCTAGGTTGTTTCCTGTTTTCTTCTTCTTCTGAGGTCCATCCTCTTTGCCTTTCTGGATGGGGATTGGACGTTTTAGTTAGGGTCCTCTCTCTTGCTTAGTTTCTTTAGATGCACAGGTTTTAGTGGGTTTGTCCTATGTTGTATGTCTATATGAGTGAGTATATACCATGTGTGTCTTTTTGCTTCTGGGACAACTCACTCAGGATGATCCTTTCCAGATCCCACCATTTACCTGCAAATTTCATGATTTCCTTATTTTTCATTGCTGAGTAATATTCCATTGTGTAGATGTACCACACTTTCTGCATACATTCTTCAGTTGAGGGGCATCTGGGTTGTTTCCAGCTTTTGGCTATTACAAGTAAAGCTGCTACAAACATGGTTGAGCAAATGTCCTTTTTGTGTACTTGAGCCTCTTTTGGATATATGCCCAGTAGTGGTATGGCTGGATCTTGAGGAAGTGCTATTCCTAGTTGTCTGAGAAAGCGCCAGATTGATTTCCAGAGTGGTTGTACAAGTTTACATTCCCACCAGCAGTGGACAAGGGTTCCCCTTTCTCCACAACCTCTCCAGCATGTGTTGTCACTTGAGTTTTTCATCTTGGCCATTCTCATGGGTGTAAGGTGAAATCTCAGGGTTGTTTTGATTTGCATTTCCCTAATGGCTAGTGAGGTTGAGCATTTCTTTAAGTGCTTCTCTGCCATTCGGTATTCCTCTACAGAGAATTCTCTGTTTAGCTCTGTTCCCCATTTTTTAAGTGGATTACTTGGTTTGCTGCTTTTCAGCTTCTTTAGTTCTTTATATATACTGGATATGACTCCTCTGTCAGATAAAGGGTTGGTGAAGATTCTTTCCCAATCTGTAGGTGGTCGCTTTGTTTTGATGACGGTGTCCTTTGCTTTACAGAAGCTTTTCAGTTTCATGAGGTCCCATTTATTGGTTGTTGTTCTTAGAGCCTGTGCTGTTGGTGTTCTGTTCAGGAAGTTTCCCCCTGTACCAATGAGTTCTAGGGTATTCCCCACTTTTTTTTCAAGCCGATTTAATGTGTCTGGTTTTATGTTGAGGTCTTTGATCCACTTGGACTTCAGTTTTGTGCACAGTGACAAGTATGGATCTATTTTCATTTTTCTACATGTAGACATCCAGTTAGACCAGCACCATTTGTTGAAGATGCTATCTTTTTTCCATTGTATGGTTTTGGCGTCTTTGTCAAAGATCAGGTGTCCATAAGTGTGTGGGTTTATTTCTGGGTCCTCTGTTCGTTTCCATTGATCCACCATTCTGTTTCTATGCCAGTACCATGCAGTTTTTAAAACTGTTGCTCCAGAAGATCTTTTATTGTAGAGGATTGTTTTAGCAATTCTGTGTTTCTTGTTATTCCATATGAAGTTGAGAATTTTCCTTTCCAGGTCTGTAAAGAATTGTGTTGGTAATTTGATGGGCATTGCATTGAATCTGTAGATTGCTCTTGGTAAGATGGCCATTTTTACTATGTTAATCCTACCAAGCCATGAGCATGGGAGATCTTTCCATCTTCTCATATCTTCTTCTAATTCTTTCTTCAGAGATTTGAAATTTTTTTCATACAAGTCTTTGACTTCCTTGGTTAGGGTTACTCCGAGGTACCTTATGTCATTTGTGGCTATTGTGAAGGGTGTTGTTTCCTTAATTTCTTTCTCAGCCCTTTTGTCTTTTGTATACAGGAGGGCTAATGATTTTTTGGAGTTAATTTTGTATCCTGCCACTTTGCTGAAGGTGTTTATCAGCTGTAGGAGTTCCCTGGTAGAGTTTTTGGGGTCACTCACGTATACTATCATATCATCTGCAAATAGTGATAATTTGACTTCTTCCTTTCCAATTTGTATCCCCTTGATCTCCTTCAACTGTCTTACTGCTCTAGCAAGGACTTCCAGCACTATGTTGAAGAGATATGGAGAGAGTGGGCAGCCTTGTCTTGTCCCTGATTTCAGTGGGATTGCTTTAAGTTTCTCTCCATTCAGTTTGATGTTGGCTATAGGCTTGCTGTATATCGCCTTTACTATGTTTAGATATGTGCCTTGTATCCCTGATCTCTCCAATACTTTGAATATGAATGGATGTTGGATTTTGTCAAAGGCTTTTTCAGCATCTAGGGAGATTATCATGTGGTTTTTTCTTTCAGTTTGTTAATATGGTGGATCACATTGATGGATTTCCGTATATTGAACCACCCCTGTATACCTGGGATGAAGCCTACTTGGTCATAGTGGATAATATCTTTGATGTGTTCTTGGATTCGGTTTGCAAGTATTTTATTAAGTATTTTTGCATCAATGTTCATAAGGGAGATTGGCCGGAAATTCTCTTTCTTTGTTGAGTCTTTGTGAGGTTTAGGTACCAAGGTGACTGTGGCTTCATAGAATGAATTTGGTAATATTCTTTCTGTTTCTATTTTGTGGAATAGTTTGAAGAGAATTGGTGTTAGCTCTTCTTTGAAGGTCTGGTAGAATTCTGCGCTGAAGCCATCTTGTCCTGGGCTTTTTTTGGATGGGAGACTTTTGATGACCGCTTCTATTTCTTTGGGGGATATAGGTTTATTTAGTTGATTTACCTGGTCCTGGTTCAGCTTTGGTAAGTCAAATCAATCAAGAAAATTGTCCATTTCATTTAGATTTTCAAATTTTGTGGCATATAGACTTTTGAAGTACGTCCTAATGATTGGATTTCCTCAGTGTCTGTAGTTATATCCCCCTTTTCATTTCTGATTTTTTTGATTTGGGTGGTGTCTCTCTGCCTTTTAGTTAGCCTGGCTAAGGGTTTGTCGATCTTGTTGATTTTCTCAAAGAACCAGCTCTTGGTTTCATTGATTCTTTGAATTGTTTTATTTGTTTCCAATTGATTGATTTCAGCCCTGAGTTTGATTATTTCCAGCCGTCTACTCCTTCTTGGTGTGTCTGCTTCTTCTTTTTCTAGGGTTTTTAAGTGAGCCATTAGGGTGCTTGAATGAGCTGTCTCGATTTTCTTCTTGAAGGCACTTAGTGCTATGAACTTTCCTCTTAGCACTGCTTTCATTGTGTCCCACAAGTTCGGGTATGTTGTGTCTTCATTTTCATTGATTTCTAGAAAGACTTTAATTTCTTTCTTTATTTCTTCCCTGACCCAGCTGTCATTTAGTAACAAGTTGTTCAGTTTCCATGTGTGTGTAGGCTTTTTGTTATTTCTGTTATTGTTGAGGTCCAGCTTTATTCCATGGTGATCAGACAAGATACATGGGATTATTTCAATCTTCTTGTATTTGTTGAGGCTTGCTTTGTGACCCACTATGTGGTCTATTTTGGAGAAGATTCCGTGAGGTGCTGAGAAGAAGGTAAATTCTTTTGTGTTTGGGTGTAAAGTTCTGTAAATGTCTGTTAGGTCCATTTGATTCATGACCTCTGTCAGAGACATTGTTTCTTTGTTTAATTTCTGTTTGGTTGACCTGTCCTTTGTTGAGAGTGGGGTGTTGAAGTCTCCCACTATTAATGTGTGTGGATCTATATGTGCTTTAAATTTTATCAATGTTTCTTTCACAAATGTGGGTGCCCTTGTATTTGGGGCATAGATGTTCAGGATTGTGATGTCTTCCTGGTGGAATTTTCCCTTGATGAGTATGAAGTGTCCTTCCCCATCTCTTTTGATTAATTTTGGTTGAAAGTCTATTTTATCAGATATTAGAATGGCTACTCCTGCTTGCTTCTTGGGTCCGTTTGCTTGGAAAGTCGTCTTCCAACCCTTTACCTTCAGGTAATGTCTATCTTTGTGTCTTAGGTGTGTTTCTTGTATGCAACAGATTGCTGGGTTTTGTTTACGTATCCATTCTGTTAATCTGTGTCTTTTTGTTGGAGAGTTGAGTCCATTGATGTTGAGAGAGATTAATGACCAGTGGCTGTTAGATCTCTTGATTTTGATGTTGGCTGTGGTCATCAGGTTGTGTGCTTGGTTGCTTTTTGTTTTACTGAAGTGAGGTTATTTATTTCCTGTGTTTTCTTGAATGTAGCTAGCTTTCTTGGGTTGTATTTTCCCTTCCAGTGTCTTCTGTAATGCTGGATTTGTTTGTAGGTATTGTTGAAATTTGTTTTTGTCATTGAATATCTTGTTTTCTCCATCTATGAGGACTGAGAGTTTTGCTGGGTATAGTAGCCTGGGCTGACATCTGTGTTCTCTTAGGGTCTGCATGATATCCGTCCAGGCCCTTCTGGCTTTCATAGTCTCTATTGAAAAGTCAGGTGTGATTCTAATGGGTTTGCCATTATATGTTACTTGGCCTTTTTCCCTTGCAGCTTTTAGTATTTTTTCTTTGTTCTGTATACTTACAGTTTTGATTATTATGTGGCGGGAGGATTTTCTTTTCTGGTCAAATTTGTTGGGTGTTCTGTAGGCCTTATGTATTCTAATTGGCCTCTCCTTTAGCTTGGGGAAATTTTCTTCAATGATTTTGTTGAAAATATTTTCTGGGCCTTGGAGAAGGGAGTCTTCTTTTTCCTCTATACCTATTATTCTTAGGTTTTGTCTTTTCATATTGTCTTGCATTTCTTGGACGGTCTGTGTCAGGAATTTTTCGGATTTAACATTTTCTTTGACAGATACATCGATTTCTTCCATTGTATCTTCTACACCTGAGATTCTTTCTTCCATCTCTTGTAGTCTGTTGGTTATGCTTACCTCTGTAGTTCCTGTTTTCTTCCCTAGATTCTTCCTTTCCATTATTTCTTCCATTTGTGTTTTCTTTAATTTTTCCAATTCTATCTTCAGGTCTTGAGTTGTTTTGTTTACTTCCTTCACCTGTCTGATTGTACTTTCCTGTTTTTCTTTTAGTTCCTTCAACTCTGTTTCTTTCATTTCATTCAGTGTTTTAAGCATTTCCTTTCTAAAGGCCATAAACTGTTTGGCTGCAGCTTCCTCTATTTCTTTACGGATGGCAATATTCTGTTTGAGTTTATCTTCCTCTATGTCTTTACGAATCTTATTTGTTTCCTCTGTTATCATCTTCATGAGCATACCTGTTAGGTCATCTTCTTGGATTTCAGTTATGGTGGGGTGTCCAGGGCTACTTGCCCCTGGGTAACTGGGTTCTGGAGATGCCATATTGCTCTGTCTTTTGTTGCTTGAGCTTTTACGCTGGCCTCTACCCATTGTGTTATCTTAGGAGTTTGGGGTTATTTTCTGGTGGTTCCTGGGGATCCTGTGGTGGAGAGAATCCCCTTTGCAGAAAGCTGGTTTTCCCTGAAGGATGTCTTCTCAGCTTTTTGGGTAAAGTCCCTGGATGGCTGGTGTTTTTTCAGGAGTTGCTCACCTCAGGGATATAGACCTGAGTGGTAACTGTGGTCTTTGTTAGTCGAGAGGGTTCTCCTCTCACCCAGGGAAGTCCTGAGGGCAGCTGCCCTGTTTCTGGGTTTCTTGTTGCAAATTTAATGATCAGCTGCTGTGACCCAGTTGGACATCAGGTGCGCCTCAACTGTTTGTGCTTGTGTCTGGAGCACAGCTGAGTGCTGGCGCCTCGGCCCCACTAGACTGCTAGACTTTTTCTAGGGAAGGATTGGGTGATTTAGATCAGTACAGTTTCCTTCCTTCCCCGTGGATTCTCTGGAGACACGGACTCCTAGTGTCTTTTTTTGCCCTGGTGCACACTGCTCAGTGTCCGCCAGCTAGCTGGCCACAGAAATTTGCCTGTGCCTGGAGCACAGCTGTGTGATGGCGGCTCAGTCTCTGCCAGCTGTCTGGTGCGCAGAAACTGCCTGTGTCTGCCTTTGCGGCTTTTGGGAGCCCGAGTGGCTCCCTAAGCTGGGTAATTTTCCGGGGACCTTTTCAGGTTGGGGGTGAGCTGAGTGCTCTGAGATCAGACCCGCCGTTTCTATCTCCGGCGAGCAGGCAGGCAGGGCTCTGTGCAGGAACCTGGTTCCCCGGCTCTGGCTCCGGGCTGGCTCCTGGGGTGCCTGTGGAACCCGCCCGAGTCTTTTCCAGGGGATGTCTGGGTGACCTAAGGCTGGTCCCAATCGTTTCCTGTACCCTGGGGTTATCTCTCGACTGAAAATTCCAGTCTCTGATAGTGTGGTGCCCAAGGTTCAGTCTGGGACCATGACCAGAGACACTGGCTTGTGGCTCTGGGCTGGGGCTGGGGCTGGCGGCCGGCAGCCAAGCGTCTGGCGGAACCGGGATCTCTCCCGCGGTTTAGCAGGGTGAGTTAAAAAGCTGATTGAATCCCCCACCGTGGGGTATCCTCTCACCTGGGAAACACAATGACTGTGTTTTATGGCCGAGAGTTCTGATTGCTGTTCACTGTGCTGATCCTGCTGTGCTGCTGCTCAGAATGAGAGTCCTCCTGGCGCCGCCATCTTGCCCCTCCCCCCGAGGAATGACTTTTAATGTTTTAGAATCTAAAGCATAGTGACATGATTGAGGTTACTGCAAGCTTGAAAATTATCCACATTAATATCTGGCAGATACTTGAAGTAATGTCTATTAAATAGCCCATTCTGGTGATTACAGATTATATGGACACAGGGGTCAGACTTTATACAACATTTTTGTGTGTCTGTGTGTATGTTTGTGTGTGTGTGATATTTCTAATTGCAAAGATGCAACTTTTTATGTAATTCCACTCTGATATTAATTTAAGAAGGATAATTTGTTTGAAGCCCTTTGCCAATAAAATTCCTTGTCTCCTCCTCCTTCCTCACAGCATACTTTAGAAGAGTCAATACATGTAGCCCATACTTATGTTCTTGTTTTTAGAAACTATTGTACAGGCTGAGGCAACTTTTTCACACATCATTGAGTTCATGGTATTCTGAGAATTGCTAGTTCATATTTCTTTTAATGTGTCTGTCTTTTCATTTACATGTGTTGGCCCAAGTGCCAGCAACATGCCTTGCCTCTTTTTGGGTGGAAGCCTCTACATGATCAGTGATTCAGTTGAATATTGTTAATGCAGTCAACTTATGAACACCTTCACAAATAGGACCAATATCCTGTACATACTGGTATTTCTCCTTGTTACATCTCAGCGTCCTTTAGAAACTTCTAAAGTATGTTCCAGTTATGTGCTTACACAATATCTCTCGCATTTCATATGTACCTTTTTATCACACATCTCCATATCTCAATAGAGAAAAGTAAGTTAATTGGAAGATCATTAATTTATTCCTGTGTTTATGTCCCACCTTTTCCTTAAATAAATGATACTGTCATGAACATGAAAGTACAAATTCAATAAGCTGTCTGAATATGAAATTATTAGACTGGAGAAACTCAGAAGTGTTCCCTTTTTACATTCCAAACAAGAGTTCTCCAATTTCTTTACATCCTTGAAAACATTGGTAACTGGTTTTTTTTAGAGATTTTTTAATTTTATTTTTTTTTATTAATCACACTTTATTTACTTTGTATCTCTCCTGTAGTTCTCTCTTTCCTCCCTTCCCAATCTTCCCCTTCCTCCTCCTTCTCCACGCATGCCTCTTCCCAAGCCCACTGATAGGGGAGGTCTTTTTTACCTTCCTTCTGATCCTAGTCTGTTAGGTCTCATCAGGAGTCGCTGCAGTACTGTCTTTCTCTGTGGCCAGGTAAGGCTGCTCCCCCGTCAGGGGGAGGTGATCAAAGAGCAGGCCAATCAGTTCATGTCAGAGACAGTCCCTGTTCCCATTACTATGAAACCCACTTGGACACTGAACTGCTATGGGATACATCTGTGTAGGGGTTCTGGGTTATCTCCATGCATGCTACTTGGTTGGACTATGAGTCTCAGGGAAGATCCATGTTCCCAGATTTTTTGGATCTGTTGCTCTCCTTGTGGAGCTCTTGTCCCCTTCAGGTCTTACTAGCTCCCACTTCTTTCATAAGATTCCCTCCAATCTCCTCAAAGTTTGGCCATAAGTCTCAGCATCTGCTTTGATAGTCTGCAAGGCAGAGGCTTTCAGAGGCCCTCTGTGGCAGGCTCCTGACTTGTTCCCTGTTTTCTCCTTCTTCTGGTGTCCATCCTCTTTGCCATTCAGGATGGGGATTGAGCATTTTAGCCAGAGTTCTCCCTCTTGATTAGTTACTTTAGATGTACAGAATTTAGTAGGTTCATCCTATATTATATGTCTATATGAGTGAGTATATACCATGTGTGTCTTTCTGCTTCTGGTATAGCTCACTCAGGATGATCTTTTCCAGTTCTGACCATTTACCTGCAAATTTCATGATATCCTTGTTTTCTATTGCTGAGTAGTATTCCTTTGTGTAGATGTACCACAATTTCTGTATCCATTCCTCATTTGAGGGGCATCTGGGTTTGCAGCTTCTCTCTTTTACAAATAAAGCTGCTACAAACATGGTTGAGCAAATATTCTTATTGTATACTTGAGCCTCTTTTGGATATATGCCTAGAAGTGGTATGGGTGGATCTTAAGGAAGCACTATTCCTAATTGTCTGAGAAAGCACCAGATTGATTTCCAAAGTGTTTGTACAAGTTTACATTCCCACCAGCAGTGTCACCCAAGTGACACCACATACATACATGCTGTCACTTGGGTAATTGGGTTTTTTTTTAACCTTTTAAAAATAATAACAATCATAAAGGATGCTTGACATGTCAAATGTCTATCAGTGGATGGAGAGGTAAAGTAAATGTGACATACACATACAGTGAAATGCCATCCATCTACAATGAATAAGGACACTTTCTAGGTATCCTAACATAAGATTGTCTAGAAAATATAGCATCATGTAAAATGCACCAGTCAGGGAAGGACCTGTACTACATGATTCCATCTTTCAGAAGTGCTTGAAGTAGACACATTCTCAGAACAGGAGGTAGAATGTCAGCTCCTGGAGGTAGAGAGAAATGGTGATTTACTATTCAATACACATGAGATAAATCAATTCCATAGGTCCACTGCACAAAGTCTAAGCTACAACATGCAACAACACAGTACTGTAATCCTAAATTTTGTCAATTAGTAGATACCATATTAAGTGTTGTTACCAACAGAAATTAGGAAATAACACAGGAAAAGCATATTTTGGAATTAATTAAGCCATATCAAATCATTCTAATATGTTAATCCACAATTAATCCAAAACATTAATCAATGTAGGAAGTTACTAGATATTACCATGAAAATTAAAAGAAAGGACATGTACTGTTAAAACATGTGAGGGTCCCAGGGATATGGCTTGATGGTTAAGGGAACTTACTGCTATTACAGAGGACACGGGTTTATGTTCCTAGTAGCCATATGACAGTTCACAATAATGTGTACAATACTAGTTTTGGTGACTCTGACATTCTCTTCTGGTGTCTACCATAACACACATAGACATGTGCCTTTAATATACACACAGGCAAGACACCATGAACATAAAATAAGCAAAATTTTCTTTACTTTTAATTTTTAAGATTATAATGTAATTACAACATTTTTCTTTTCCCTTTCTTTTCTCTAAACCTTTCCGTATATACAAATTTACAGACTCTTTTTATTAATTTTTAATTGAATATATATTTGTATACATATATATTCTAAGTACTCCTAAATAAAATCTACTTAGTGTGTGTACTTACATACTCATATGTATGTTTTCAGGGTTGACAATTTGGTAGTGGATAATCAATTAGTGTGTTCTCCCACATGCAATATTCCTTCATGTCTGTAGTTATCTGTGTAATATGGAGACCTACTGTGCTTTGCCCTGCCCATTTTGACATATCTATTGGTGTAATCTCTCTTCAGCTCATGATTGGGCAGTCACACATATCTGAAACACAGGAAATTTCATTCTGTGAGTAGCATAAAAACAACAGAAGAAAAGGAAGACAAAAAATCCAAGGTAGCAGAAACTAAAGATGAAGACTAGAACATGAATAACAATGATGTTTTCTCTAAATTGGTATTCTGGGACTTCACAGGCAACCAGGTGCAGTTCTATCTTAGAATCTTTAAATAAAACCCCTCTGGTGTTTACAAGTCTGTCTTTCACCTTTAGATACTTATCAACTACACACTCACAAGACTGTTATAAGTACTGAATATAGAGTATAAATTACATGTATGTGTATATAAAATACACACTCAAGAGTTTTATAAAGATTAATGTTTTCATGATTTTTAATTAAATTTCTGTTAAACTTTTATTTTTATATTAATTACAGTTTATTTACTTTGTATCCCAGCTGTAGCATCCTCCCTCATTCCCTTGCCAATCCCATCCTCCCTTCCTCATCTCCTCCCATGCCCCTCTCCAAGTTCACTGATAGGGGAGGTCCTCCTCCCCTTCCATCTGACCCCAGCCTATCAGATCTCATCAGGACTGACTGCACTGTCCTCCTCTGTGGCCTGGTAAGGCTTCTCCCTCCTCAGGGGGAGGTGATCAAAGAGCCAGCCACTGAGTTCATGTCAGAGACATTCCCTGTTCCCCTTACTAGGACACCCACTTGGATACTGAGCTGCCATGGGTTACATCTGAGCAATGGTTCTAGGTTTTATTCATGGGTAGTTCTTGGTTGGAGTATCAGTCTGAGAAAAAAAATCCCTGTGCCCAGAATTTTTTGTTCTGTTGCTCTCCTTGTGGAGATCCTGTCCTCTCAAGGTCTTCCTATCTCCCCCTTTTTCGTAAGATTCCCTGCACTCTGCCCAAAGTTTAGCTATGAGTGTTAGCATCTGTATAAATTTTAAGGAATCACACCAAAGCATTTCTTTAGCATAATTTTTAAAACAAATAATGCCAGACAATGGTGTAGAATGATCGAATCCTTTGATACATAAGCATACCAATAGTATCAGCAATTTTCCTCACTGGGTGGTCCAACATCCTTACGGAAAGAGATTCACAATTAGAGAACCTGAACATCTTATCAACATCCTAGTAAATGAGTTTATTAAAAGTTGCAAGCATTTCACGGAGGGGAGACATTTAAGGACATGCCTGCTGAGAATAAAGAAACTCTTAACAGAGCATTAAATTTTGAAGTAGAAAAAAAATTCTGGGCACAGGCTAGGGTCAGGGAGAAGGGGAGGAAGACCTTCCTTATCAATGGACTTGGGGAGGGGCATGGGAAGAGATGAGGGAGGGAGAGTGGGATTCAGAGGAGTTGTGGGGGGGTACAGCTGGTATACAAAAAAATGTATGATAGTTTGGCTTAGTAATATAGGCTATTAGGTAGATGACACTATCAGCATTATCAGTCATTAGAATATTATTGTTAAGTATGTCATAATATAATTTCTGCTGTGACACCTTCACTTTCTCTTTTCATTCTTTTCTAAATGTTCACTTATCCTTCAATTGTTTTGTTCTGAATTTAATAAAACAAGAAGAACAACGACAAAGACCTTCTGGCCCAGAAACTCATTGCTTCATATTCTGCATGGCTATAAGAAAAAGCAGCAGTTCTTTCTTGCATGATTATTGTCTCGGTGACACATCCATAAACCCTAGTGTTTCCTTTCAATAATACTGAGAAGCCAACGATGTTACAGTGAAATTACATCAAAACATAATAACATATATTCTGAAACATTCTGTAATGACATTGGTACCTAAAGATGAAATGAAATATACTTCCTTATCTGACAAGTTGAAGGTCTGTCTAACTTGGACCTGAGATTCAAGGACTTTTTTTTCTACTTCAAAAATTGATGCAGGTGTTATGGTGCTCTGAAATTCCTTCATGTGTAATCCGTGTTTCAATTTTCAAAGCAAAGTTCACCATTTTACAAAACTCATCACTATCTATGTAATGTTAATTAGGAAAAAGTATCCAAAGTCTTATTTGAAGAGAATACTTACGATTCTTTCTTTAAAATATTAATTGTTATAAATGTTAGCATTTTTCATTTCTTGTCATGGCGAACTAGAATGCCTCAATTTCCTAAGTATAGTTTGCTATATTTTCAAGATCATGTAATATGAAGTATTTAATGAATTAGAATTAAGTAGTATATAAATCATAGAAACTACAGTTATTGATAACTTTCTGATTCTAAATGCTTACTCATGTAAGCATTAAGAGGAAAAGTGAAAACTCATGTTCAAATCCGCATGCAGGACTTGAACCCCTCTTGACTATTCTGTCCAACATTCAAAGGTGCAATGAAATAGTCTTCTCTCTTACAAGAAATCCTTAAATTGCATTACCTATAAGTTTGCATTACCTATAACATTGAAGCTTTGTTTGATTAGACCTTCTTAAACATGTGTCTTAAAAATTAAATGACTCTACTTTTTCAGCCAACTCTCTAATAAATGCAACTAAATCAACCCTCTGCTTCCTCCATTTAGACTCTAGTCCATTAAGAATGAGGATTACATTTATGATATTAAACTCACCCATGTTTTCTCATAAATTTTACGAAGAGCACATTTAATCAATTTCTGGCAAAAAAAGAGATTATTCTATTGGTTCACACTGTTGCAGTAAAACAGTCAAGCTGTTGAATTAGAGATGCTTAAATTGGATGGGCTAACATTTAGTTTGGATTTTTTCTCTCATTCTTCAACCCTTCAATACATGTTTTGCAAGGTTTGCTATTTAACTCACATAAATATTTCTATTAGTGCAGAAAGAAATCTCATTTTACAAGCATTTTCAATCAGAAATGTTATGTAGGGATTGAATACGTAAGTAATATACTGGTTGCCAGTGTATGCAATGGTGCCATTTACCCATTTTGGCATGTACAATTACAAATGTGACCTTGGTCACTTGCAACCTTCCTCATTGCTAAAAATTTAATATTGGGATAATCTAAGACTTTCCTGTGCTCTCTGAGGCCCCCAGCTCCAATTTCCTTTATCAACAAGTATTAAGTGAATACTGTTTCTATAGGAGCCATCTAAGTGTTTCATGAGCTACAGAAAGACACAAAACACAACATCAGACTGTTAGTGCGTTGCCTCTCCAGCCCACAGAAGAAGAGGATACAGACAGTCCTGATGGGACCTGATAGGCTAGGGTCAGACCCTAGGGAGGAGGACCTCCCCTATCAGTGGACAAAGGGAGAGAGATAGGGAGGAATAGGTAGGAAGGGTAGAGCTAGGAAGAGCTGAAGGAGGGGCTCCAATGGGATACAAATTGAATAAATTGTAACTAATAATAATAAAAGAAAAAGAAAGAAAAGAGTTACATTCCATTAAGAAAAATATGCTTGTGTAAAAACAAGCCACTCTACTGTATGATATTGGATAGAATCCAACGAACAATTACCAGAAAGAGCATTCTGGGGACAGTTCAGATCCAAACTGTCTGTGGGTACATTAATCAAAAGGAATGCTTAAAGAGCTGAATTAGAGAAAAAGCAATCACCATCTTAGAAATTAGCAGCACCTGTTTGTTTTTTTTTTTGGGGGGGGGGTGGGGTGGGATCAGAGTGATTTTGTTTTATAACTCAGGCAAACGAAGGGTGTAATGCTTACCTATAACATATTTGCAGGACACTGTGAGAGCTAAGTAGATACACAAGAATACTTTATAGAAAATACTTTACAGAATAAAGTATACTTTATAAAACATAACTAATACAGAATCCAAGCCACATATCTCAGGAGTGACCAATGTCAAGAGATCACAAAAGCAAGATAGAAATGTAGAAGACAAAGAAGACAAGAGTCTGAATAATCACCAGGATAATGAAACCAGGGGGAAAACTTTGCATTTAAACAAGAAATTGCACATTAATTTTCTCTTTTTTTCTTTTTTCACAGTTTATTAAATATATATTCCGATTGAAGCCCGCTCCCTCAACTCTTCTCAGTCCTACCTACCTCTCTCTTTCCCCCTATTCCATTCCCCTAGTCCACTGAAAGGGAAAGTTCTCCTCTGTCATCTGTCCATAGCTCATCAAGTCTCATCAGTACTGCCTGAATCCTCTTCCTCTGTGGCCTGGCAAGGCTGAATTACCAGTGACAAGTGATCAAAGAGTAGGAAACTGAGTTCATGTTAGAGACAGACCCTGCTCTCCTTACTCAGGAACCCACCTGGAGACTGAACTGCCTAAGGGCTACATCTGAGTGAGGGGTCTAAGTCCTGTCCATTCACGGTCCTTGGTCTCAGCAGGATCACCTGGGCTCAGATTTTTAGCTTTATTGTTCTCTTTGTGGGGCTACAGTGGCTGTGTTGTATTATTCCCCTCCCCTTCATCAATAAGACTCCCTTCAATCTACCCAAAGTGTGTCTGTGAGTCTCAGCATCTGCTTCAGTCCCTTGTTGGGTAGAGCCTTTCAGAGGACCCTCATTGTAGTCTTCCATCCTCTTCCCTCTCTTCCAAAGCTTCTGGTGTCTATCCCCTTTGCCTTTCTAAATGAGATTTAAGCATCTTCACTAGGGTCCTCCATGTTGTTTAGCTTCTTTAGGTCTGTAGATTTTAGTATGGCTAAGCTATATTATACTACTAATAGTCTCTTATAAGTGAGTGTATATGGTGCATTTCTTTCTGTTTCTGGGTTACCTCACTCAAGATGATCTTTTCTAGTCAGATACACTGGCCAGCAAATTTCATGATTTCCTTGTTTTTAATAGCTGAGCAGTATTCCATTGTGCAAATGTACCACAATTTCTATAACCATTCCTCTGTTAAGGGGCATCTAGGTTGTTTTCAGATTCTGAATATTACAAATAAATCTGCTATAAATATAGTTGAGCAAATGACCTTGTTGAATGGTGGGGCATCTTTTTGGTATAAGCCCAAGAGTGGTATAGCTGGATCTTGAGGTAGCACAATTTCTAATTGTCTGAGAAAGCACCAGATTGATTTCCAAGGTGGTTGTACCAGTTTACATTCCCACCATGTAATGGAGGAGGGTTCCCCTTTTCTACATCCACTCCAGCATGTGCTATCATTTGAGTTTTTGATCTTACCCATTCTGATTAGTATCAGATGAAATCTCTGAGTTGTTCGATTTGCATTTCCCTCATGACTAAGGATTTTGAACATTTCTTTGTTTCTCCACCATTCAATATTCCTCTATTGAGAATTCTTTGTTTAGCTCTGTACACCATTTTTTGGGGGAATTCTTTTATTTATTAATTAAACTTTATAAACTTTGTATCCCCCCATAAGTCCTTCCTTCCTTCCCTCCTAGTCCCACCCCCCTTCCCTTCTTCACCCATGCCCCTCCCCAAGTCTACTGATAGGGGAGGTCCTCCTCTCCTTCCTTCTGATCTTAGTCTATTAGATCACATCAGGAGTGGCTGCATTGTCATCTTCTGTGGCCTAGTAAGGCTGCTCCCCTCTCCATGGCAATTTAGTGTTGATACACCATTTTTAAAATTAATTTATTTTTTATTAATTACAGTTTATTCATTTTGTATCTTAGCTGTAGCCCCCTCCCTCATTCCCTTCCCATTCCCACAATTCTTCCCTTTTCTCCTCTCATGCCCCTCCCTAAGTCCACTGATATTGGAGACCCTCCTCCCTTTCCATCTGACCCTAGCCTATCAGATCTCTTCAGGACTGGCTGCATTGTCTTACTCTGTGACCTGTTAAAGCTACTACCCTATCAAGGGGAGGTGATCAAAGAGCCAGCCACTGAGTTCAAGTCAGAGACAGTCCCTGTTCCCCTTACTACAGAACCCACTTAGATACTGAACTGCGATGAGCTACATCTGTGCAGGGAATTTAGGTTACCTCTATGCATGGTCCTTGGTTGAAGAATCAGTCTAAAAAAAGACCCCTGCACAGAAATATTTGGCTCTGTGGCTTTCCTTGTGGAAGTCCTGTCCCCTCCAGGTCTTTCAATCTCCCCTTTCTTTCATAAAATTCCCTGCGTTCTGCACAAAGTTTGGCTATGTGTCTCAGCATCTGCTTTAATACCCTGCTGAATAGAATCTTTCAGAGGCCCTCAGTGGTAGGCCCTTATCCTATTCCCTGTTTTCTCCCTCTACCAATGTCCATCATTTTTCCCTTACTTTGAATTGATCATCTTACCCAGGGTCCTCCTTATTGCTTAGCTTCTTTAGAGGTACAGATTTTAGTATGTTTATCTTTTATTATATGTCTAATATCCACTTATAAGTGAGTATATACTATGTGTCTTTCTACTTCTGGGACACCTCATTCAGGATAATCTTTTCCAGTTCCCACCAATTACCTGCAAATTTCATGATCTCCTTGCTTTTAATTGCTGAGTAGTATTCCATTGTGTAAATGTACCACACTTTCTGCATCCATTCCTCTTTTGATGGACATCTGGGTTTTTGACAGATTCTGGCTATTACGAATAAAGTTGCTTTGAACATGGATGAACAAATGTTATTGCATACATGAGCATATTTTGGATATATACCTAAGAGTGCTATAGCTGGACCTTGAGGAATTGTCCTAATTGTCCGAAAAAGCCCCAGATTGATTTCCAAAGTAGTTGTACAAGTTTCCATTCCCACCAGCAATGGAGTAAGGTTCCCGTTCTCCACATCCTCTCCAGCATGTATTGTCACTTGAGTGTTTGATCTTAGCCATTCTGTTGGGTATAAGGTGAAATCACAGGGTCATTTTGATTTGCATTTCCCTGATGAATAAGAATGCTGAGCATCTCTTTTTAAGTGTTTCTCTACCATTCTATATTCCTCTACAGAGAATTACCTTTGAATTGTTTTCTTTGTTTCTAATTCATTGGTTTCAGCTCTGAGTTTAATTATTTCCAATTGTCTACTCCTCTTGAGGGTGTCTGCTTTTTTTTCTAGGGCTTTTAGATGTGCAGTTTGGTTGCTTGTATGAGATGTCTCAAACATTTTTCTGGAGGCACTTAGTGCTATGAACTTTTGTCTTAGCAGTGTTTTTGTTGTGTCTCATAAGTTTGGGTAAAGTAGTGTTTTCATTTTCAATGAATTTTAGGAAGTCTCTAATTTCTTTTTCCATTTTTTTCCCTTTTTGTTATTTCTGTTGTTGTTGAGGTTTAGTTTTAGGCCATGGTGCTCTGATAGGATACAAGGTTTATTTCAGTCTTCTTGTATCTGCTGAGGCTTGCTTTGTGCCTGTCTATGTGGTCAATTTTTGAGAAGGGTTCATGGAGGTGCTGAAAAGAAGGTATACTCTTTTGAGTTTGGGGGAAAAGTTCTGTAGATATCTATTAGGCACATTTGATTTAGAACCTTGATAAGTGTTATTATTTCTCTGTTTCACTTCTGTCTAGGTGATCTGTCCCTTGGTGAGAGTGGAGTGTTGAAGTCTGCCACTATTTATGTGTTGGGATCAATATGTCATTTAAGCTTTAATAGTGTCCAATTTACAAATGCAGGTGCTCTTGTGTTTAGGGCATAGATGCTCAGGATTGTGATGTCTTCCTGGTGGAATTTTCCTTTGATGAGAATGAATTGCACCTCCTCATCTTTTTTTGATTAATTTTGGTTGTTGAATGTTGTATCCTGTTTCTGTAACCATTCTGTTTATCTGTGTTGTTTTTATTTTATTTTTATTTAAATAAGAGAGTTGAGTTGAGGGTTAAGTCCATTGATGTTGATAGCTAATAGTGACCAATGAATATTTGTTCCTTTTATTGTGGAGTTGGTGGTGTTACTGTATTTCTATGCACATTTTTTTTTTATTTTTCTGTTGTGATTTCATTAGATTGGACTTTTCTTTCTAGTATCTTCTGTAGGGCTGGGTTGCTGAGTAGATATTAAGTTTAGTTTTCTCATATAATATTTTGTTTTCTCCATCTATGTTGATTGAAAGCTTTCCTGGGTATAGTAGTGTGGTTTGCCGTCTGGGGTCTTTTAGAGCCTACATCACATCTGCCCAGGCCCTTCTGGCTTTCATAGCTTCTGTTGAGAAGTCTGGTATTATTCTGATCGATCTACCTTTATATATTACTTGACCTTTTTTCTTGATGCTTTTAATATTTTTTCTTTGTTCTGTAAATGTAGTGTTTTGACCCTTATGTGACATGAGTTGGATTTTTTTGTTGTTGTTGTTGTTGTTTGTTTTTTGTTTTTGTTTTTTCTGGTCTAGTCATTTTGGTGTTCCCTCTAGTATGTTTATAGACATACAAGTTGGGACATTTTTCTTCTATGATTTTCTTGAAAACATTTTCTGGATGTTGGAGCTTAGAATCTTCTTTTCGTCTTTTCCTATTATTCTTAGATTTGGTCTTTTCATGGCATCCTTGATTTCTTGGATGTTTTGTGTTTGGAATTTTTCCAATTTTACTTTTTCTTTGAAAGATGTATCAGTTTCTGTGATTGTGTCTTCAGCACTTGAGATTCTCTCTTCCACCTCTTGTATGCTGTTTGTGATGCTTAACTTTGTGATTTCCTGATCTTTTCTCTAAGTTCTCCAGCTCCAGGGTTTTCTCTGTTTTTGTTTTCTTTATTGATTCTAATTCTGTTTTCATGTCTTACACCATTTCTTTCACTGGTGTGAATGTGGATTCCTATCTTTCCATGATGGCCTCAATTTTTTTTTTGTTTATTTCCTCTCAATATGCCTCCACTTGTGCCTCTGTTCATTTGGCTGTATTTGCCAGTATTTCTTTGAGAGATTTGCTCATTCCCTCTTTATGTGCCTCTAATAACTGGATAAGCATAGATTTGAGATCATTTCCCTGTGTTTCTGATGAATTAACCTTTCCATTCATTTTTGGGGTTGCTGGTGAAGCCTTGATGTCCTCACAGCCAAACTTTGGACAAAGTACACAAGTCTTATGGAAGAAGTAGGATATAGAAGGATCCGGAGGGGACTGGAGGCCCACAAGGAGACACAAAGAAAAAATGTTAGGTCCAGTGGGGACTGCAGAGATTGATGCATTAACCAAAGAGCATGCATAGAGAAGACCTGGACTCTCTGCTTAGATGTAGCCCATAGACTGCAGCCCATGGACAGCTCAGTCTCCATGTTGGTGCCTTAGACACCCTGACAGCCTGATATTAACTCTATTACCTGTTTCTTGATCACTTCTCCCTGTGGGGCCACCTATCCAGTTCACAGAGGATAGAATCCAGGCAGTCCTCATTGGAACTCATAGACTAGGGTTGGATAGTAAGGGAGAAAGACTTTCCTTATCATTGGATTAGGAGAGAGGGACAGGAAAGAAAGAGGTCAGGACGATAGGACTAATAGGAGATGAGGGAGGGGGTTACAACTGGGATACAAAGTGAATAAATTGTAAATAAAAATAATAAGTTTCTCTGAAATCTTCAAAAAAAGAAATAAAATCATGTCAAGTAAGTATGACCAGAGGCAAGTTATAGAAAATATGAGCATAGCATTGGGGAGACTGTTGTGACAACACAGAAACTTCAAAGCCAAATTAGAGCTCAGATATATCTGACTTTGTGGTTAGGTCCATTCAGCTCCTAGAATGCAACCAATGGATATTTTCTTAATTTTTTTTCAGTCATCTCAGTAGCAATCAAGGCTCTATAGAGTCTGTAACAAAGATAAGTTACCGTCTGTCATAACCACGTCAATACAATTTGACATTCACTGTGAGTTAGAGTTAATAAAGCATGTATACAATGATTCTGATCGTGGAATGAAGAAAAATACATATTGAAATCTGACTCCAACTAATTAGACACCTGTCTTTCCAGCAGCCACCATGACCTTGACTTTCAGTGTGAGATTTGTAAAATGACAGCACATTCTGTTTTAATAAGGACATTATAAGCGAAAGAAACAGTCATGTGTCTGTCATTTTAAACCCATGTGCCTTTTGCTTTTAAAGGCCATGTCTCTGAGGAGGCAACAACTAATCAAAAGATAAGTCAGGAACTTCTGGGATTTGATGTGTCCATGTGAGGTATGCCCTTGGCCGTATCCTGTGGGCTTTTCCACCTTATCTATAAAAGAAAAGAGAAGGAAATATTTAATAATTCACAGAGTGAACATCTGCCCCAGTACAATAACATTCCAAGATATATTTATTATTATATTAATGTTGGCTTTGTAAAATCTGTTAATATTTCTCAAATTTTCTTCGAAATGATTATTTCCCAATTATTCACACCTTGCATCCACATTTGTTTTATCTATTTTCCTCCAGGATATTTTCTCAAGGAGTGCTACAGTATAAGCATTTCTGAATTTTTCAGTATCTATTCAATCCCATTCTCTTATTTTCCCTTTCTATTCATAACCTTTCAAAATTAAATACCATTGGCTTTTATGAATTAGTAGACACCTACTTTATTCTTGGTGGCATGCTGCAAGAAGGGAGGTAGAGAATGTAAGATTTCAAAGTGAAAATAAATAGCCTGTTAATGCACTTTGCAAATTATACTAAATTGTAAGATGCAGCAAGGACAGAGTGAACAGGATCATAATGCAGATAGGCTTTGAGGGGGAGATAATAGCAAAATTAGATTTGGTTAGAAATAAATTTACTAAGAGGCAATTGTCCTGGGAATAATTGCTAAAGGTGATGATGACTGGAAAGGTGGAGTAAGAAGAATACAGCATCCGCCTGTAAAAGATTAAATAACTGTAAGGACTTGGACAAAAATGAAACATGTTGCATTACATTTTTCATTATATATAGGAAATGCACTTACTAGTGAGTCTTTAAACAGCCACTGTGAAAGCCTGGGCTTAACATATCATGGTGGTTATTCTAAAACCTAAAAGCAAGAGGTAAATAGGACACATCCCTTCCTTTCTACAAAAGCACGAAATCTAAAGAGGCTGATTAGCAGGTGCACACTGAATTTTACCACAAGTAGGAAATGCAAAGCAAATATATCTCTAGCACCAGGAAAGTCTTGATAGATGCCTGGATGCCTTGGATCTTTGTCATCTAGGAACTGAGTTGAAATGGAACAAAAAGATAGAGAGAAAAACAGAGACAGAGATAGACAGAGAGACAGGGAGGCAAAGAAACAGAGAGACAAAGACAGAGATTTCATTTGGAACATGACTGTGAGACAGCCACCTTTTCTTCTCATCAGTTATAGTTCTTTGCTTTTAAATTGCTCTACACATTGAATGCCTTGAAAATTTATCTCCACTTCTGAAGTACCAGCATTGTCTTGTCATTGTTCCAAACATTCCATATTCCCTTTTAGATATGAAGGCTTTGTTTTATGTTTGTTTGTTTTGTTTTGTTTAACATTTTTTCTCAACAAAGATTCCACATTGACTTGTTTGGGATCAGATTAGTTTTGTGGTTTGTTTTGGTTTGGATTTTGCTTGTTTGTTTGTTTTTGTCTATTTCTGAAAATTGTTGCAGTAACTACTACAATTCTTTTTTTTTTTCTGGTAGTTTAGGAATAGGGCCCAGAGTATCACATTTCAGCCAAATGAATTCATGTCTGCAAATAGCTGATCATGACTGCCCTCCCAAATACCTGAGTAGGGAGCATTTTGGTGGAGGGTTCAGAACTGAATAAAATACAAATTGGAACATTATACAGAGACCAATATATAATGTTCAAATTGTGCTTTGTTTTCACTTAATTCCCAACTGCATAAGCAAACAGTCACTAGCAGCTGCTGTTGTGCTATTATGAGATGTCAAATACGAAAAAAAAAAAAAAAAAAAAAAACAGTATACAGTTTGTAGATCTACCTGAATGGGTTCAATGTCTCCACTGAGAAAGTAAGTGCTTTGAAGAATGAAGATACTATATGTTAGAGGTTCCTTTATTTTATTATGATTATTTAATTTAAAAAAATCATTAGCTCTTCATGTATGAGTGATAGATGCCAAATAAATGGAATTAGGGTTATTATTAAAGCTTCATTAAGTCAAGCAATTTCAATCAGTCATTTATGCTCTTTCTAAACTTGGTACACTAATTAAACAGATTTAAAACTCATCTGGATTCTGAGAACAAGCAAAGGCTATTCTCTTCCTAGAAGAATTATTGTGCAACTCAGCCATCCAGACTTCAATAGTGTTGTCTCCATCACCAGAAACCTACTCTATCCAAAGGACTTAACATTCAGAAGGATGTAAATAAGTAGCTAAATAAGTAGATTTTTCTAAGTACCAAGTAATGCCATTGAATTTATACTTCTGCTCATGAAAAACTGAGGTGGTTTAAATTCATGTTCCTGTCAACCACAAAAAATAGAATAAGATAGGAAAATTAAAGACTTATTTTATTTTGGCATTACTCTACAAGTGTTTCCAGACCATAATGATTTAAAAGAGAAAATATCAATGTATGTTGAGAAAGGTCTCACCAGTACCCTGATTTTCTGTCCCCAGAAAGAACCCACTGACAAACTTTGGGCAGAGCATAGGATATCTTATGGAGGAAGATAAGGGTGAGATTAGAGGGACATGGAGAGGACAAGCACCCTACAAGGAGACCAACATAGCTAAAATATCTGAGTCCAGGGGGTCTTGCAGAGACTGATGAACCAAGTGATGGATGGAGAGGACCTAGACCTCCTGCTTAGAGGAGGCCAATTTTCAGCTCAGTCTCCATGTGGATATATGAGTGATGGGAGCAGGGACTGCTCTTTGAGCACTAACCTCTGATGATGCAGCCTTGCCAGGCCACAGAGGAAGAGGATCCAAACAATCCTGATGAGACTTAGTAAGCTATGGGCAGATGGCAATAAGGGAGACCTTCCCTTTTCAATGGTCTTGGGGAAGGGGATGGGGGAGAGAGGGAAGGAAGGAGCTTGGCTTGTTTAATATTTTAGAAGTTTTTCCAGTTTTATTTATTTAGTTGCTAACTTCATAATTTCAATATTCTAAAGAGCTGAGTAGATTCAATAGTGTTTATTTACAAGAGTTTCATTATTTATTCATTAGTTGATAAACATCTAGTTTGATCTTTTCCAACTATGGTGTATTATCACCACATACTTTCAACAGTGTTCAGGCAATATTCCAGAACAGGAAGCAAAAATATTCTAGAAGGCAGAAGTTGGGTGAATGGTGTGAATCAGTGTTTTCTGGACATGGCAGACCCAAAGTACTCATGAACTAACTGCAACTGTGGTTTCCTGAATTAGACCTTTATAAGACCAAGTCAGTCAACAATCTAGCATGAATGAGGAAGGTCACATGAGTTTTTATCCCTGAATAAAGAATTACTGACAGTTACTCGGTACTAGGAGAGGAAGAATTTTTTTTTTCCAAGGATCTGGTTCCTTGTTGGTTGTCGATAGTTAGGTGGATGGCCTCATATCCAGGGAAACACGAACAGCACTAATTAGGCTCAGTATTTTAAAACAAATATAGCATAAAGTTGGGAAAGAGTGTGTTGAGAATTGTCTAAGAAGAGTTGGATAGAGGGAATGAAGGTAGATATGATGAAAGCACACTGCATGTACCTATGAAGTTCTCAAATAATGAATTACAAATGTTTTTCAAAGGAAGACTGTAAGGGAAATGATTCCCAATGTTTTATAAAATTTGAAGTTTTTAGAATTCTGTCTAGCTGGAGTAAAGAGACATTACTGAATCCATGACAGTTTCAGCAGAGGTCCAGAAGGACCTCATAGTTGAAACTCGTAAGACTTTAGAATACAAGCTAAACTTGATCCGACAAAAATGCAGAATTCAAAAGAACCGAATGAATTCACATAGGAGCTCACAAACTGGCATCCAACATTCAATAATCTTTCTTTAAAGGAATGCAAAGGAAACACAAAGTTTGCAATGACTTACATCCTAGTAAACATTCTGGACTATTAAATAATTAGAAGAAAAGTATGACGCTGAAAGCAGAGATGAAGCTTGCAACAACTGCTTGGTATTAATACACTCTCTGTCCACATGTGTAATGTGTAAGGTGAACAGGAAAGGGAAATGGGAGTCACTAAATGCACTCAGACTTAGCTTCAAATTATAGAGAAATACATTTTTTTAAAAAATGTTTTACTGCCAATGACTACTTCTGCAATCTTTTTCTTTCTGTTTTCTCACTGATTCACTCAGAGTGATGCTAAAATTTTGGCATCAGATGGCTGAGTTGGATACTGAATTCTTGTTCATTGACAGTGTGACCCTAAACAGAAAACTAGTTTCAGCTTTCAGATCTCTAGGTTGTAAATTGGAGGTAGAATAACAATAATCACACAAATGTATTGTAGCATTTAAACATGAAAAGACATGTAAAACGTTTCACCACAGGGCCCCACAATTACAAAGCACCTGTTGTCAGGCATTCTGGTACAAGAATGAAGCTCTGTGAAGCACAATGGCTTTATCAGCAGCGCAGAACCAGTGGGAAGCCTAGTCAGGTCTAGAAGGCCTATATCCAAGCTTTTATTCCTCCTTGGTTCATTTCTCCTACTCTCTTGGCTCAAGTTTGTAAACCCTGGTTATTACAATTGTCTTACCAGATTCTTGCAAGATTTTCTTTCTTTCTAGACTATCTAAATTTCAAATATTTGATGAAATATGTTTAACCAAATTTGACCTATAGGTCCACTTCTTTTAGATACAAGTCTGGATAGAATAAGAATAGTGGCAAATAGAGTTCTGTTCTGTCCCAGTGGCTTAGTTTCTTTTCTCTTGCTGCAAAAACAAACACGACATGAACAAATCAATTAATAAAATAAAGCATTTCATTTGGCTTACAGTTCCATGTGGCAGAAGAGAGAAAACTGGGGAGTGCAGGAGTCTTTTGAAACTTCAATTTATATATAACAAATATATAATGTATCAATACAGCCTGCTGAGTCCACTTTTTGTTACTCATATTTGTGAATGTTTAAGGCTGACCACTTGGTATTAGATAATCAGCAAGGGAGTTAACCGTTAGGAAAGACTTTTTCTCTTTTTCTCGGTAGTCATTAACACTTGTAGCTCTTTTCCCAGGGGGTAGGCCTTCTGACATGACTGCTATCTACCTTTGCATGTAAACTGTTTTTTTTCATTGTTAAGTGCTTTTTAGAGTCTTGTGTTATTGAGATTTTATGGTTATAGCTCCCTGTCCTATATAGCAGACAAGATCTCACCTCAGACATCCTGATCCTCTGCTTTTTACAGTCTTTATGCCCACTCTTCCTTTATGTTTCCTGAGCCTTAGTATAGATATTGTGTTGTAGATATGTCAGTAATCTGTGATAACTATGTGTCCAGTTATCACAATCTCTACTGGGATTCCCTTTTCTATTTCACCTGCACTTTGTTGCTTTGTGTAGACACCAGAGCATTACCAAGTGGGCTTTGCTTTGGAGGACAGGTTGGCTAATTTTATTCAGGAATAATAACCTTTATAATATTGATAAATTTGATAAACACACATGCATTAGTATTCTGAAAATACTAACACCTTATTTTCTGAAACATTTAATTCCTTCTTTGGATTAATAAGATGTGTAGAAATATTTTCCTTTTTAAAAACTGCATAGATCATCCTTAACTCCTGTGTACACTTTACTGTTATGAGATTGCTACATAAGTCTGGCTTCTTTCACATTGATGATATATTGATGAGGAAGAAGGACATCTCCCTTTCGTTTCTATCATATTCCCCACAAACATCATATGTCCAAGGTGAGGCAAAGTGCAATGAAAATAAGAGAGTCTCATTCAATTAATAAACCTTCAGCCACCAAAGGAAAATTTCACAGCATTCAGTTATGTAGCCCCTGCCTATTCCAGACTCCTCTGACTTACTGAGTTGGCATCTCAGGCCATATCTTGTTGTGAACTGTGATTTCTAAATAGTGGTAGACTGTCTTTTGTTATGTCTCCCCAATGTGTTCCATTCCTTTCTGCTTCTACAGACTGTATTTATAATATGCAGTCCAAGTGACATCTCAGTTTTTCAAATCTCCGTTTTGCCTTCTTGCAATGATTTGTCTGCACCTCCACCAGAATTCTTCATTTTGTATTCTGCCTATAATAGTCTCCTTACCTTTTAGTTGTTTCTACTTGGTAAGATATTCTCCTGGCAACTCAGTACAGTAAGTCCCTCCCTTCATTTATTCTTCTCTCCATCTTCCCCTCAGGAGTCTGACCCTCCTCTTCTACATCCTCCACTGTTAGTCACATCATTTACTTCCTTCTCACCATTTCAACTTATATTGTGCCTTTCTGTATGCACCTTGTAATTTCCCTACTCTTTTATTTTTTTATACCCAGAAAACCTATTCTGACCATTAAAAGAAAGCTGATTTTTAGCTGTATTTTTAGAACACCTGGCCCAGTAATGGTCTCAGTAACATTTGTTCCATAGAATCTTGCAAACAAGTCCAATAGAAATCATCCATCCTAAAGACTATCTTCTATCGTTTAGTCTTTCTCTTCACTGACATCATCTGTCCTCACTGAGAACTTGGAAATGCTCAGGATTTTGAGGGTTATTTTCAACATTCAGAGAAGAAGATCTGGTATTGTTCCTCATTTGATTGTCCCTGAATCTTTTAGAAACGAACATAAGTAGAATGTGGCTCATTTTATGGAGTGAGTTGGGATAAGTTTTGTGAAATACAATCAGTTAAATTTAAATGATATTTAATTATTTGGTAAAATATTTACAGGATGGAGCAACCTGCTGGTGAAGGTTGCAGCCTCCATTATCAAACAGCTCTCTGAGATTGCTGTGAGGTGGAGGCTACCCTTCTTTCAGCAGGGATTCCTACTCTCTGCCTGTCCTTATTTGGAGGGTGTTCCTTGCTTACCATAGAATAGCACTCATACTCCAACCAAGTTCTATGCATAGAGATAACCTAGAACCCCTGCACAGATGTAACCCATGGCAGTTCAGTGTCCAAGTGGGTTCCATAGTAATGGGAAGAGGAACTGCTTCTGACATAAACTGATTGGCCTGCTCTTTGATCACCTCCCCCTGAGAGGGGAGCAGCCTTACCAGGCCACAGAAGATGACAATGCAGCCACTCCTGATGAGATCTGATGGACTAAGATCAGAAGGAAGGAGAGGGGGACCTCCCCTATCAGGGGACTTGGGGAGGGGCATGCGTGAAGAAGGGAGAGGAAATGGGATTGGTAGAGGAGGGGGGAGGGGTTCATGGGGGGATACAAAGTGAATAAAGTGTAATTAATAAAAGTTAAAAAGTAAATACAAAAATAATAAAGTTTAGAATAAAAAAAAGAAGTAGCCTCTGACACAGCTTCCAGCAGAATCCTCCCCCTTCCTTGCCATTTGATGAGTTAATGTGCCCCTAAGCAGGTAACATGACTTTGCTCTCTAATGTAAATGAAACACTCTGTGAGAACCTATCAGAGTACCTCCTGGCTGCTTCTCTTATTTTAAGTGTCCCCCTGACTCCTGGAATAGAGTTGATCTGCCTCCTTGCAGCAGGTTCCTGAAGTCAGTCATTCCATCAGCTCGCAGCCCTCTCAGCCCTGCCCTAATCAACCACCCACACCTCTGCTCCTCCTGCCCTCATGGGTTGGTGGCCAATGGCCCCTGAAGGAAGAGAAGATACACATTGGAGTAAGTTTATAATAATTTATAAACTGTTTTACAAATTTTATGATATTTTTAATGTTATTTAAGTTAGTTTTAGTTAAAGTTGATGCACAGGCTCATCCCTGTAATGTCAGTACTGAGGAGGTGGAGGCAGTTAGATCGCAAATTGATGGCATCCTTGAATACATCCTTGGTAAATTTAGCCAATATGACCTATATCTTTCCTTGTGTCAAAATTTAGACATATCTTTACAATGAAAATATAATTTATGTTGTTTTGCAAAAATATGGAAACTTCAGGTAGCAGAATAAAGTGGTATTAGGCAAGCCGAAAAATTCTTTCTAGCCTCAACAGTTGCAGTACAATATTACTTAGAATAATATTGACTAGTTTATTATTTTATTACTCTAATGGGATGATAGTCATGTGATACCCTTCCAAATTGAAGAACACACATCAAAACATGGTGCTGCTGTTTAAATAATGGTCCAGTACTCCTCATCCCATCCAGTTCTAACCAGAGCATCATCAGGATTACCTTAGCCTCAGCACTGTGCTCTCTGTGGGGAAATTTGCATATTTAGCAAATTGCTTCACTGGATTTGTTTGAATAGCTTATTCAGATCTGGTCTGGTAAAAGATCAGCATTGGCATGAGTGGGTTTATGATTCAAATTGGTGAACCGCAAAGGCAGTAGAAATTTGCTCATTGAGCGCTTTCCTGTGAAAAGATTTGAAGAACAAAATGCAGCATAACAAAACTAAGGAGCAACTAATTCCAGCTTCTAGTGCTTTAGGGAATCACGCCCTCAAAATCCAGAACTCAAACCCCAAATCCAAAACTCCCCCATACACCTTCTTTAATTGCGTACGTTTCATAATAAACTAGACTTAGACTATGTAAAATGAATGGAAAGAACAAAACACTTTTAAACCCATAATTTCATGGACTTGATAGGAAACAAGTTACTGTTTCAATAAAATCTCTCACTCTTTCTTAGACACACACACATATACAGACACACAGGGATAAAGACAGAAACAAGAAACTCATTACAAAGTTACAAATATTAGGGTAATTCAAATAATTCAGGCCCAGAAAGAAAATATTCTATGATCTCACTTTTATGAGGAATCAAAGAAACCAAGTTTTATAGAAGCAGAGAGTAAGAACGGGGGTTTTCATAGATTGTGGTGTGGGAATGTGGTGAGAAAAAGTCATAGGCTTCAAACTTACTTATAGGAAGATTATATTCTGGGACCCCAACAGATGAAATGTTCGCAGTAACCCATTAAACTTAATGTTACCTCATGTTATCAAATTGTAGTTCATTAAGGTAACAGAACATAGACAGCCTAAACCCAAGCACACTCAATGAAAACTATGACGGGTATAAATTTTCTTTGGCCATCATCTCTATATTATATTGGACTCCATGAACACACGTTTTGTTACTTAAGTTTGGAGAACTTGCAGAACTTTTCTACAATCAGACACCTGGAGAACATAGAATGCCAAAGCAGCAATTCATTTGTGAAGGAGGACATCCAGAAGTCCCTTTTACTTTTCAAGGCACCTCACATTCACTTTCAAATTTACGACTTTGTGATTAGCAAACAAAATGCAGATTTCTACCAACACCTGCAGTTATGCTAGATTGTAGAGGTTTACTACATGTATGTCCTAAGTATTACATAGAATATATAGTAAAATATCACCTGCTACTCATCTAAGAATAAAGTTAGCTTGGTAGCTAACAGTATGATAACCATAGAAGTAAAGAGTATCCACAAATTTCTATATGATTTAAAATTCATTACCAATTATGTGCAAGTAACTTTAATTTATGAATATATAGAGAAAATAAATAAACCCATATGGTTACAGAAATATATCTTTCTAACAATTTGAATTTTGAAGAAAGAAAAACTTGAGAGCTATGCAGTAGAAAATTTCTAAATTGCAGGATGACCATTAGTTCCATAAACACAGTGGATAATAGTGTGCTATTTGTGATACTCTTTTATATTTAAACAAGTTCTTAAAATAAGCCTAAAACAAACACAAACATTTTATCTGCTCTTCTAATATTGTAGCCTCAAAAAAAGCTTGTTAAAAGACATATGGCCCATGTAAAGAATCAATCTGATTTTGTGCTTGGGTCTCTGCTTCTATCTAACATTTTTTTCTACCACAGGAACCTTACTGTGCCTTCAGGGTCATCAGCAGATGACACCTGAGTTTTATGGTCCTTGTCGAGTCCCTGCTCAATGTTATTTCTATAACAAAGATGAAAGAATACAAAAAGTTATCAATGTAAATAATTAGGATTCAAAAAACTAAGGATGTTCTTTAAGCAAAATTACACCAAATACAAGTATTAAATCTAAATTTTCCTGAAGTAGACGAATGTCTCTGAATCATACAAATACTTTGCTCATAAAGAAAAAAATGGTTTCTTATAGTTAAACATTATTTTTTTGAATAATCAAGTTTGTTTGAGATTGTAAGGTCAAAACCAAATATATATCATAATGTTTTGTGTTTTGGAAGTGGGAAACAGGAATGACCACTGGTTCTGAAATCTATTTAATGTTTTGAAATGTGATTATTCTCTGAATGAAATGGCATACAAAAATTAAATAAAAGAAAGAGGAAGGCAAAGAAGCCAGTCCTGATGAAACCTGATAGACTAGGATCAGATGGAAGGGGAGAAGGACCTCCCCTATGATTGCATTGGTGGAGGGGCATAGGAGAAGAAGGGGGAGGGAGAAGGAGAGTGGAAGGGGATGGGAGAGGATGCTACAGCTGGGATACAAAGTGAATAACTATAATTAATAAAAATAAAATAAAAAATAAAAATAAAATGTTTCCCGAGGACCTCTAGTATGATGAACTATAGGGCAGCAAATAAACAGTGCTCTTTAGAAGCCGTGGCTCCAGGCACAAGCCAAGAGATTAGAAACTCTCCACCTTAAAACTTAAAACACATTTTCTCTGCACAGAGTTAATTCCGCTGCTGCCTGTTGTTAACAAATGAAATTTCATTGGGCCACAGTCACCTTTGTTCCCATCCACAGACTACTCCCAACTTCCTGTTGCTTTGTTGTTGTTGTTGTTTTGACCCACTAAGTCTAACTAGTGCTGCTAGTATGTGAGTGAGTAGACGACCATTCACTAGACTGTGTGCAATGTAGCAGGGTTATAAATTTAGCAGAAACAATTCTCCCTGCCCTGCCAGCCAACCACTGTCAGAGAGTTTTTAGTTAGAGCTGGGGTCTTATAATTTCCCACTCTACATGCTGGAATAAGGTAAAGCAGGTAGGGAAGTAAATAACACAAATCAGTGACAGCACACTAGAGGTAGAAAGGAGCTAGGGATGCTCAAAGTCCCCCACAAGTTATGTATTTCCTCCAGCAAGGATGAGCCCAACAAACCTTCCCAAACAGCACTACCAGCTTGAGACTTACTGTTTTAAGGTCGGACTCTGAAGAGACTGTTTTTTTTTTTTTTTTTTTTTTTTTCTTTTTTAAATGAGTACATTCCATTCTCTGGCTCCAAATCCTCATGCAAATTTCTCTTAGTACTACTTCACAAGTTCCAGCAGTGTTAACACTTTTAAAACTGTTTTAAAATCCAGTCTTTCCCCAAATTGAGACAATCTCTTAATCATAATCTTCTGTAAAATTAAACATACATGATACACATATACACCACACTTATGCCACACACACAGAAACACACCACACACACACACACACACACACACACACAAACACTATAGAGTTAGACAGACACACACATGTGTGCTTCCAATAAATAATGGCAGAGAATGTGTACTTGTGAGGGCTTTTCTTACTAGATCACGTGAATTGGGATGGCCCACCCTAAATCTGGGCCATAACTTTTGATGTCAGTCCACATAAAAAGGACATGGAAAAAGGAAGCTTTTCCTCTTTTCCTTCTTATCCTCACTCTCACTGACAAGTTCATATATCCATTACTTGCCTAGACGTTCTTTTGCAGGAATTAAAACCTACTTCTTCAGAATTCCATTCTAAACTGAAAACCAGAAGCTCTGTAGGAATATTCAAAAGCTCCAGCAATACATTGGAGCCAATGAGACAACACCTCTAGTGGACTGATCAAATACTGGATTCTTGGACTTTCTTCTGGGAGACAGCAACTGTCGGACTACCCAGGCCAGAGCCTACTCTCATAAACCCTCTTTTAATATATACAGACATTCTTTCAGAGGCCCTCTGTGGTAGGCTACTGTGCTGTTACGAGGCTTCTCTCACATCAGATGTCTGTACTGTTTGCCCTTCTGAATGAGGATTAAGCACCTTCCCTAGGGTCCTCCTTGTTTAGCTTCTTTAGGACTATAGATTTTAGCATGTTTATCCTGTATTATATGTCTAATATTCACTTATAAGTGAGTATATATACCATGTGTGTCTCTCTGCATCTGGGATACCTCACTCAGGATGATCTTTTTGAGTTCCACCCATTTGCCTGAAAATTTCATGATTTTCTTTTTAATTTTAATTTTCTTTTTAATTACTGAGTAGTGTTCCATTGTGTAAATATACCACCATTTTTGTATCCATTCTTTGGTTGAGGGACATCTAGGTTGTTTCCAGATTCTGGTTATTATGAATAAAGCTGCTAGGAACATAGTTGAGCAAATGTCCTTATTGTATGGGTGAGCATCTTTCAGATATGTGGAGAGCCGAGACTCAGACGCCACTAGGTGGCGCTGACATCTCGCCCTCAAAACTGTAAACCTCCAGGGCGCATGCGTAGATTGCGTAAGCACGCTAAGAATTGCGTAAGCACGCCGGGTAAGAGTGAGCAGCCAATCAGGGTATTGACACGTCACAAGCCCGCTAAGCATGATGGACCCAAGTCATCAGGCGGGGTAATAGTGAGCAGCCAGTCAGGGTATTCACACGTCACTCAGGTGCGACCCGGGCTTATATAAACAGCACCACATGGGGGCTCTCTCTCTCCTCTCCTTTCATCGCGTGACTAATAAAGATTTTGTTGCGGAAGAATTCCTGTGGTCTTGTGCGTTTCTGCCGGCGAAACGCTCACGCGGCTCCCAACACAGATATATGCCCAGGAGTGGTATACTTGAATCTTGAGGTAACACTAGTCCTCCTGAGAAAGTGACAGATTGATTTCCCAAGTGGTTGTACAAGGTTACATTCTCACCATCAATGGAGGAAAGTTCCCCCTTCTCCACATCCTCTCCAGCATGCGTTGTCATTTGAGGTGTTGCATTTGTTTGTTTGTTTTATCTTAGCCATTCTGATAGGTGTAAGGTAAAATCTCAAGGTCATTTTGATTTGTATTTCCCTGCTGACTAAGTACATTGAGCATTTCTTTAAGTGTTTCTCTGCCTCTTGATATTCCTCTATTCAGGTTTCTGTTTAGCTTTGTACCAGGAAAGATACTTAATCCTCATTCAGAAGGGGAAACAGTATAGATATCAGAAGCAGGAGAAAAGAAGGAATAGGATAGGAGCCTATCACAGAGGCCTCTGAAAGAATTTACACAGCAGATGCTGATGCTGAGACTAATAGTCAAACTTTGGGTAGAAAGCAGGGAATTTTATGGAAGAGGGGTGAGATAGAAAGGCATGGAGGGGTCAGTAGCTCCACAAGGAGACAAACAAAGCCAATAAATCTGGGCCTGGGGACAGGAGTAGGCTGAAAAAACCGATGTGCCAACCAAGGAAGAGGTGTGGAGGAGACCTAGACCCCTTGCTCAGATGTAGACCATAGACAGCTCAGTCTCCATGTAGGCTCCCTAGTAAGGAAAACAGGGACTGTCTCTGACATAGATTCAATGGCTGGCTCTTTGATCACTCTCCCTTGTGTGTGTGGGGGGGGGATGGGAGGAGTGTTGGGCAGAATTGCCGGGCCACAGAGAAAGAGGATGCAGCCAGTCCTGATGTGACATGATAGGTTAGAGTCAGATAGTAGAGGAGGAAGACCTTCATTATCAGTGGACTAGGGGAGGAGCACAGGAGGAGAAGAAGGAGGGAGGGTGGGATTGGCAGAAGAAGGAGGAGGCTACAGCTGAAAGTGAATAACTGTAATAAACAATAAATCAACAAAAAAAGAGAAAATACACACATATATAATTTATTTTTTCAATCAGTTCTGTTTCTTAAGAAAACTCTGACTAGTATACAATTCAAAAGAGAGGAATTAGTGAGTAAATACTGGATTAAAGCATGAGTGCATCCTACTAAGAAAAATTGGAAATACAGTGGTACCACGTCTGGTATCTAAGGCTTTAATTTAAAAGGGATTAAATGGCTCCAGCTTTGCAGTCTGCAACATATATCTCTCCCTTAGGCTATTTAAATGCCCTTATTCCATCTCTCCTTGACAGATGCCTTATGGATCTGGCATTTCCAACATCTTGGATTCTCCACTGCAACCCAGGTAGCATTTTACAGTTTCACATGAGGGCCACTCAGGACCTCCTGCCCATTCAGGGACTTCCTGCAGAGATTCTTTGACCACATTTTACTGGTTTCAGTGGCTTTCTAAACCACAGAAGAATGAACTGTGACCCCTTCGCTCATAAATCTTTCAAACTTCAAAACTCAGACAAGACTCTAAAGTCAACAACGTATTTCTAAGCTCATGGACAAATTCAGCCGCCAGGTTCAGATGGACGTTGAATCATATTAAATGCCTTACTGTCTTTTTCACAAGTTGAAAGGTTGGTTGGTTGCACTCTTGCTTTTGGACAAACCCTCCCTTCATTATGGGGTTGAGAAAGAAACCTCTTCTTTGTCCTCTTAACAATTCTAACCTGTTTTTCAGCACAAGCCTTGGCTGTGACTTTAAGTTTCCTCGTGCACTGTTCCTCTCCAAACTTTCCTTTTTGAATTTTTTCTGTCTTATTTTTTTTTCTGTAGACATGTAAAAGCAATGTCAACAACAACCACATAAGAGACTCAACTTTGTGCTGTCTTAAAATTTTCTCCACAAAAGGAATGAGTCGATTACTTTGAGATTCAGCCTTGGGCAACTTCATAGATCACGGGCTAAAGACAGCCAGATTCTTTGTGTAAATATTACAAGGAAAACCTCTAGCAGAGTTGCTGATATTGTTCTCTGCTTAAACCCTGAGATGTGTCAACAAAGCCTTATTCTTCTCAATACTATGATCTTCCAGCCTCATAGAATGGCCTTTAACCTCTGCTTGAAGCACTTAACTAGCCCAAAATTCCAACATCTTCAACATTCTAAAATCAAGTATGGTCATGTTCTTCACAGCAGCAGCTCATTCCTGTTATAAATTTCTGTATTATTTATTTATCTACTGCTGTCATAAAATGGCATAACCAAAAGCAATTTATAGAAGAAAGAGTTTATGTTGACATAGAGTGTCCATTGTGGCAAGAAGACATGGCAGCAATCAGCAGGTAGGATGCTGAGCAACCATCTCAATCCACAAGCAGAAAAGTGAGAGAGCAAATTAGAAGTAAGGTGAAGCAATGAAGTCATAAAGTCTACTTCTAGAGATCCACTTTTTCATAAAACTCACCAAATCGTACCATCAATCAAGAATCAAGTGTTCAAAGGTCTGAGCCTTAGGGGGTCATTTTTAATTTAAACCACCATGTTGCCCTTACACATACACATACAGCACAGATAGGTAAGCATGACTCTACAGTTCAGGGAACTAGATGCTGAAATAGAGGAGAGCCCAGTACAAATCTGAAGGACACACAAAGATTCTCTGTGGAAAATAAATGCAAACCTCTGTTTGTCTGTGTCTAGCTCGTGTCTTAGAGCAGTATTAAGTATCAAAGAAAGTTTACTTAAAAAAATGGTCCCTAAATTGTTATCCAGTGAAAGACTTAGTAAAATAAATAGCAGATCTGAGCTGTGTACACAAAGAGATTGACACATGAAAAGATTAAAAGTCAAAAATCCACGTGACACAAACATGAACCTCAATATATGTGATGGATTTGGGAAAATAACAATGTGTTAACATCAATTTATTGTTGCTAATGTTCAATACTTGTAAATTATTTCTGACAGGGTGGTGTGTTGAGATTGAGAATGTGAATGGGACACCTTTTTTCCTGTAAATCTTAAAATTTACAGAACCTTACAGGGTCCATTATTACTTTCAAATTATTTTATGGTGCTAGAACATGTGCTGCCATGTAAGTACTCTACACTGGGCTGCACTCCGGCTTTAAAGTTCATGATTGTTTAAAAAGCTTACAGAAGTGATGCTATTAAGACAACACAAAGTAAGAGTGTTTGCTTAAAATTCATACTAATGGGAAGGATGAAGAAAAAGGAACCCAGAAAGTCAGTAGCAGATGAACCATGAAGACTCATCTAGAATGTTCAAAGCACTAGGGTCAAAGACTTTAAGATACTAAATTATTTCATCTGTGGATGTAATACGATCATGTTTGGTTTTTGATTTCTTTCTTCTGACATCCCTTGAGGAACTCTTAAGAAGTACAAAGAGAATACTAAAGATTGAAGGATAACACACCTCTGGGAAAATCCAGACATGCCTTTTTAGGAAATAGTGACTTTGGGTCAGACCCTGGAGGTTAGCTGGAGCTTCAAATCCGAGCAGAGTAAGAACATTGTGATACCTGGAGGGGCTGAGGACATCCTCTCTATACTTGTCACTTTCCTCTTCATGTGATAAAATACAAAGAAAAAAAAATACTGATAAGAAACAACGTAGGAGAAGGATCACAGAACTACTGTTAATAAAGCATCCTGGGAGTGATGACTATACAGAAGAGGTAGGACATAAGAAAATGAAAATTAGCAGCCACTTTGTGACAGAAAATCCACAGGGTGAAAGTCCACAGGAAGAATAGATGGCAAGTGGAACTAATATTCTGTTTGGGAAGTTTAAACAAGACTGAGGAATAATGAATAAGTTCTGCAGTGCTAGATGACTAGACAGAAAGTCCATTGCTATGAGTGTATCAGCCTACCACAGCAGCTGAATAGATCTAATGGAAAACATCCACTGCTTTGGGAATCAAAAGACTCTGTAACTGTCATGTACAGATACTGATGATGTGGCCTCAATAGCATTAATGAACCTCAAAATATTTTTATCTTAAAGTTTAGTTGGTAGTACCTATCTTTCAGGTTGTAAAGATTTTAAAAAATCTGAGCTAAAAGTTAAAATGATATTGAGTGTGAAATAGAATGCACATATTTACAAAGTTGGGTTGAATACGTATTTGTAGAAGGAATGGAAAAGTGAATGAATGACTGAATGAATGAATGATCTAAGTGTCATCTAGCTGGTATCCTCCTCTTGACCTTGCAGCTGTGTCTGATTCCTGTAACTCTAGCTGATTCACACTGTCAGTTTCCTAGCACCAAATCTGCTTGTGAAAAAATCTGGCAGAGTCGACACTTGTAGGCAACCAGTTTGTACTTTTTGTCCTTTGATTGCAATTAATGAGATTAATTGTTTATCTGCTTCCCCATTATGCTTTGATGAGGCCTGCATGAGTGCATTTCCAGGAATATAAGTATTTAGTATTAGTGTGTTGTCTTACTGGGAGAGCAATGTTATTATACTGCTTCATTAATGCCAGTACATGTGGTTCAATTAAGATTTACAAATTAGGTTTAATTAAGGTTTATAAGCAGTGAGGTGAACGCCTAGCTGTGCCCACACTGCTGATGTCTTCTCTTTCTTCTTTTATCTCGTACACAGTACTCTTGTAATTATAAAAATTAAGTAGGTTCTGGAGCTGGGAAATGAATGGTACTCTCTGAGCATCTGATTCCACCTTCTATCCCACTGATTCTTTTTCCAAATGGGATCCAGGACTTAGGAATCAGAAAGTACACATCTGGGAAAAGCAGTTGTTTTATGCTGTGTCAGTTATTCCTCCAAGATTCTCAATGTCTACATATAAAGAATACAAGGAGAAAGTAATGAGGAAGAAGGAGAGAGACAGAGACAAAACACAGAGACAGAGCTTTGTGATATATTACTACACGAGAGTGTTCATGAAAAATGATAAAGTAGCTGAATTTTAAGTTTAAGAAATGAAAGCTATCATTGATGAGAGAGTTTACTTTGACTTTACCGCTTCTTAAGGACGAAAATCCATCAAAGCAGGGGTCATGGCTCTCAAGCTGCAGGCGTAGCTTCAGTAGCAAGAAGCTGGGAGACCATATGTTCTGTAAGTGCAAAGCGAAAAAAAAGACGTGGAGGTGGGTTAGGTGTTTAAACTCTCAAAGCCCTTTCCCAGTGAAGTAGCTACTACAGCCAGGCTACACCGCCCTATGATCTCCACAGACAGTGCTGCCAATCTGGGACCAAGAATTCAGATGTCTGAGCATATGATGGGAATTTCTCACTTAAACTACCACAAGCCACATATAATTAAATTTTGCTAGGTCTTAAGTTACTGAATTGAAAACTAACTCTCTTTCTCTCTCTAAGATAGTCTTGTTACTTAGCAGCGGTTGTCTGTAACAAAGAGATTTACCTGCTTCTGCCCATTAAGGGCTAAGATTAAAAGCTTCTGCTATCACACCTGACATACATTTTCCTAAAAAGGTGTCATTGACTTATCTTCCTCTTTGATGTTCAATGATATGTGATTCATTCCACTAAACAGAAATGATAATAGGAAGATCCCCAGCCATGCCTATGTAAGTACATACTCACTTAACAGTTTTTCCTAATTAGACTAACACAAGGTAATGACCTGATGAGAAGCATGAATCATAATGTCCCAGGATTTATGTTACACTGAGCTATTGTTATCAAATGCCAACAATAGCTTCTCAGTACATGCGTAGTGTAAATAGAGAGAATTAAGTAAATCTTTATGCTCATTATTTTGTCTAAATATATAAGTTAGTATGAGAAGCATTGTGAATGTTTCTCACCATGAAGAGATCAGTCAAAAAAGAAGTATGGCTGATGAATTGTAATGGATGACAAGAAAAATAGCACTGGGAATGATATTGCTTTGAAGGACAGGACCTGGAGATGATGTTATGGTCTTCACAGCCATATGGTCTAAGACTACCTGTCTATGAGTCATACATTTCTTATTTTCATAAGAAAGAAATGTGGGGACATTGCATTCTGCCTTGCCATCTCCTTAACATCTTTAACGAAGCCGAGGGCGATGGTGAACATAACAGTATGAAAGATGAAGAAATGTCTGTTAAATTGTATATGGCTGCGTAAACATTAGGAGTTATTATTATGTTGATTATCATTGATGACAGTCTGGACAAATGTGCTAATTACACTCATAAAATGAAGATGCTTTACTCTGGACGTTCAAGAGAGGCTTATTCGTCTAAAAAGAGCGATTATAAGCACAAAATATTCCTTTTTATTAGTGCTGTAATAACTGTTCCATGTAATATTAATAACAATAATAAAATGTTAGCTACTTCCACATTATTTTCAGGGAAAATGAACACAAGAGCTAAAAAGTTGAGTGAGCAAAAACTTGTTACTTTTAATGATATCAATAAAAAAACAAGAGATGTTAAAACGAATTTGTTTCCAACACTCCTATTATTCAATACGTTTAGATCATTTATTACTTCCTTTTGTTGTTGGAAACTATTGGATGACTACAATGGACTATTAAGGAGAAGCTCTATAATGAGCCCTGAAGCTGGTATGTTCTCTTTGACCCAACAGGCGGCACTCTCTTAAATTGTCTCAGACCTATCCACTGGTATTTTATCACTGATTTTGGCTATCATCCTCAGATTTGATTTCATGGACAAGATTTGTCTTGGAAGGTCTTGTTGAATTTAGAATCTAAAGACCAAACAATTTAAGCTGTTTCCTAAAACAGCAACAATTCTGGCTTTACCCCCTTACTTAGCATTAGAGTAAATTTGATGGTAAAACATATCTGATTTGGATTTATTTGACTATATTGACATCTTAGCAAGGGTTATTACTGCTGTAATAAAACACGATGATCAAAAAGCAACTTAGGAGGAAAACGTTTATTCTGCTTACTCTTCTACATTGTTGTTCAACATCCCAGAAAGTCAGGACAGGAACAACCTGAAGGCAAGAGCAGATAGATGCACAGGCCATGCTTACTGTGGCTTGCTCAGCCTGCTTCTTATAGAACTCAGAACCATCAGCTTAGGCATGGCACCATCCACAAGATGCTGGGCCTTCCCCCATTGGTCTCCAGTTAAGAAAATGCCTTAGAGCTGGATCTCATGGAGACATTTTATCATGTGAGGTTTGCTTGTTTCAGATAATCTAGCTTATGTCAAGTTGACATAAAACTAGCCAGTATACCCGGAAACTGTATTCCTTTGTCCTTATTGTTATGAATGCCACAACTGACTTTTTGTGATAGGTAGCAAAAAGAAAATAGCAAGAGATGCCTTGAGTTTTACCCAAATAACTACTAATCCAGTTGATGTAGTATAGAAATTTCTATTATTTACCAACTTAATATAATACCAGAGCCTTAAGTAACAGATTTATTATCACTCAGTTTTGGCATCCGAAGTCTGAAGTGTATAAGCCAGAACTAATGTCAAGATGTCAGCATGCTACTCCTTCTGCAGCTACCAGGAGACAATGTGCAGCAGCTTCCTTTATTCTGAGGCATGTGATCCCTTCTCCATCACAGAAGCTGATGGCATATCATTTACATACCTCCTCTTTGACTTCCGCTTTCCTGCCTTCCCTTTCATCTTATACCACCCTTGTGATTAAGTTACACCTAACAAAACAGTCCTGGGAACTCTCCCTATCTCAAGGCCACCTGATAAGCAATTCTATCTGCAAGTGAGAATGTCCAGCCCCATACATTCTTGGGAATGTGGCATGGACATTTTGGTGGAATTATTTTGCCTACTGTGGTGTACATATTATGATTATCAAACAAAGTAAACATGTACATAGCAATTTCACACTGATATTCAATACTATATGCTTTATCACATCTATTTAAAGACAAATTTATTAGTAAGACACAACATAGAAAAGTAGCCATTGAAGTATATGAAAAAGTGAAATAAATAAAAAGTAAAACAGACCTTCAGATTTCTCAAGTTATTACTTTTAGATTCTATATTTGTCAGAACATCACAAGAATTGGTACCACCAGTTACCAAAAATAAAAGAATAAATATATTTTATTCTTTCCTATTGTCCAAGTGAAGACCTTATATCAGCATGTAGTGTTAGAAAAATTAATTACTAAATCACAACTTTGCCTCTCAATCATATTCCTTGTTTCCAGCTAGTGTAAGGGAAAGAATGCTAGGAAGAATGTTAATACACTCTAAACTCTAGACTCTAGTGTAGAGGATATTTTTAAATTCACTTTACATCCCATCCATATTCCCCTCCTTCCTCTCCTCTCAGATCCATCCCTCTATCTGCCCTTTACTTTCCCTCAGAAAAGGGGAGCTCCTTACCACCAACCCACCCCTGCACATCAAGTTGCATCAGGACTGAGCACATCCTCTTCCACAGTGGCCTGGCAAGGTGGACCCACCAAGGGGAAGTGATTGAAAAGCAAGCAACAGAGTCCATGTTAGAGACCACCCCAACTCCCCTTACTAAGGAATACACAGAAGAGGAATTTTAATCAAGCAACATGGCTGTTCTGGCAAAGGAAAACATCCAAAGACATTCTAGTTCTGTGTGATCCAACTGCAATGCAGACATGCCCTTTGTACACACCTTTAACCTAAACAAAGACAGCAAGGTTAGTTTATAGAAGAGAGTAGGCATGTTTGAAAGTGACATCTAATTGAGGAACAGAGTGACCAATCAAAGAATGATAGATAGAGTCAGAGATAGAATGAATCAGAGACAGAATATGCCCAACTGTCACAAGAACAGAACAGGAAAGAAAGGCAACTTAAGATCAGCACAGGGAGAGAGGGAGAGTTTTTACCAAGAGCTTATTACTATGACAGTTTTGCAGAGAAAGTTGCAGAGAGTACAAGCTAAACACAGGTTAAGACAGAATAAGCCAGGGAAAGAGAAAGAGCTAGAAAATTAAAAACATATTGCTATCATTAGTTTGAGGCTAGGCAGAGAAACTCACCCAGAAGCCAAGAGAAGCCAGCTTGAATCAGTCAGCTTGGAAACAAGTTTAGGCCAGAACATCCGAGTTGAACCAGCCAACTAGAGCTAAGAAAAAGCTAGAAGGGATTGGGAACAACTCTCATCTCATCCCCTATTGGGAGGGAATAAAATATCAACATTTACACTATAAAAAAAGTCTTTGTTCCTCTAGAGTATAGAGGAACTGAACTGATTATTCATATATATATATACACACATACATATATGTACATACATATATATATATATATATACACACTATTGCTTACAGGCTGTGGTCTAGCTAGTCTAGTTAGTTATAATGACTAACCACAAATCAAAGGATCAAAAATCCAATAGTTATAAATTCCAGGAGGTAAGATGTTGGGATCAGTAAGCAGGCACTTCTATGGCCAGCTTCAAGGTACCTGATAGACCGGTTATCAGGCAGTTGTGAAGACACCTAGACCACCTGCTGACCACCTAGAACTACCTGCGCATGTCCCTGGGTCACCCTATAAGAGAACTGGGGCCCTCCCCTTTCTCTCTCTCTTCTTCCTCTTCCTCTCTCTGGCTCTGTCTCTCTCTCTCTCTCTGTCTCTCTCTCTCTCTCTCCCTCTCTCTCTCCCTCTATCTCCCTCTATCTCCCTCTCTGTAACCCCCTTCCCCTAATAAACCTCCCACGTGGAACCTATGTTGTGGTGTGATTTGTGGACCCGCGTGTAACCTTCACATTTGCACATTTCCTAACATAAGATATCTCAGCCTCTCTTCAGTATGCAGTGGGGTCCCGAAGAAATAGGCTCTAATGCCAGTGAAGGACTTGCTAGCAGGAATGAGACCTAGCAAGAAGAGAGAGTGTCCTACTTCTCTGCTCTTTATGTAATCTGGCAGCAGAAGGTATGGAATAAAAATTAAGGGTCTATCTTTCCATTTCAAAGATCTGATTAGAAGTGGGTTTTCAAAGGATAAAATTAAGAATAAATCCCTCACACGTATGCACAATCATTTGCATCTTAGTTAATTCCAGATGTCATTAAGTGGACAACAAAGAACAAAGAGGGAACTTACTCCTCAGACACCTTGTCTCCTGGCAGCATTTCTTCACAAACCACATTGAACAGTTGGTGGGTTCAAGATAGATATATTCCTACTTTTATCCCACCTGTGACCTAAGACCTGGCAGTAACTTTTTCAGGAAGAAAAGATATATTGGAAGCTCATGGTTTCAAATGTTCAGTCCATCATGGTATGGAAAAACAATGTTTAGGAAGTGTCTGGAGCCGTGACTCAGTGGCCTGCTTTGATATTTAAATCTTGATGGAGAGATGGCTTTTAGGAGGCCTTTACTAATGGCAGGAGAACTTGCAAGTCCATCTCCTTTTGTTTGTGACAGCAGGTGGGATAGCTTGTGAGGATCACACCTCTTCCACAGGCTCCTTGTGCAAATTAACCATTGTTCTGAGATGTTTCTACTCTGGCTTAGAAACTCTACAATAAAAAGACAGGCTGACAGTTACTGCAGAAGAAGGCTGAAGATGATGCTCCAAGCATCCTGTCTCCACTCTTGTGTAAACAGGACACAAGTAAAGCAACTAGATACAATGTTGTGCTATGGGAGGAGCCAGAGGACAGGAGGCAGAAGAGGAGGAAGAGTCTTGAGACTTGCTGCTGACACTGCTTACTGCAGCTGCCTGCCTTTTGCATAGGCTGTCGAGTCTGGACCTTTAAAATGTTTCCTGTGTGCTGTGTGTTTATTTTATTAATTTTAATCCTCACTCCCAACTCAAGAACTGTTCGACTCTGCCCGGCTGGCCCTGGCAAGGAAGTTTGCAATAAGGTAGGCAAGAATCAGATACAGAACAAAGAACTGTGGACTCCGGATAACTTTCAAAGGCATGCCCAGTGCCCTTCTTTCTCCATAACTTAAAGAAAACTCTGTCAATAGTTTGTGACAAGAACTAAGGACTAAGTTTTGAAAGAATAACCTTCAGGGGACATCTCGGATGCTAACCATAAGATTACAGAACACCAGAAGAAAGCATGTGTCATGAAGTTTAATCAGGCCCTAACATCATTTTACCACAGAGAACAGATGCTTTTTTTCATGTCTTTTTTACTTAAATTTTTATATTTTTAATATTAGTTACAGTTTCTTAACTTTGTATAACAGCTGTATGTTACTCCCTCATTCCCTCACAATCCCAGCCTCCCTCCCTTATCTTCTTCCTAACCCTTTCCAAATCCACTAAAAGGGGAGGACTTCCTCTCTTTCATCTGACCCTAGTTTATCTTTGTGGGGCCTAGCAGGGCTGCTCCTCCCTCAGGTGCAGGGGGTGGGGGGGTCAAAGAGCCAGCCATTGAGTTCATGTGAGAAAGAGTCCCTGTTCCCCTTACTAGGGTACCCACTTGGATACTGAGCTACCATGGGCTACATCCGAGCAGGGGTTCTAGGTTATATTCATACATGGTCCTTGTTTGGAGAAACAGTCTCACAAAAGACCCCTCTGCCCAGATATATTTGGACCTTGTGGAGCTCCTGTCCTCTCCAGGTCACACTAACTCCCCCTTCTTTCATATGATTCCCTGTACTCTGCCGAAGGTTTGGTTATGAGTCTCAGTATCTGCTTTGATACACTGCTAGGTAGAGTCTTTCAGAGATCCTCAGTGGTAGGTGCCTGTCCTGTTACTTGTTTTCTCCTACATCCAATATCCATCCCATTTGTCTTTCTAAGTGAGGGTTGGTCATCTTACCCAGGGTCCTTTTTCTTGTTTATCTTCAATAAGCCTGATAACAACCTTTCACAGATCTTGAACATCAGTATTCTGTCCTTTTCTTACTGTACACTGCTCTCCTCTATCCAGTATTCATTATTACGTGGGCAGCTTAACATATCTGTATGCTTCCTACTTTTAAACTTGTAATACCCATCAACATCAGATGAAGTTCTGAGATGTTGGCCACCAACACCCTTGTCACACAATTGATGCTATGGTTACAGAGCAGTGGGAACACTTAGAAATATGTATATGTAAATGATTTAGATGACAAGAGGCAAAAGAAATAAAAGGCAATGCAACTTGATTGATTTTTGTTGTTTTTAAGTTGAAAAGACAAATAACTTATTAATATTCTTTGCCCTGTAATACAAATACAATTTAGTGTGCTTAGGGAATTTAGTATTTGGCTTATGATAGGTATATAAAAGTCCACAGTCATTTGCACAGCAAATAGTAAGTCCTAAATAAAAGATGCAACTAACAACATCACTATTCATATTACTTTGCTAATATGGTAATCCATCCTTTCTGTTGTTTTTAAAAGAGAAGAAATTAAATTGGAAAGATTAATATGATCTAAGTCAATGTATTTTTCTCTTGTGCTAAATTCCAAGCTTTATCAGTTACTTGGCTACATCTATCCCTTAATGCAATTTTTGGTTCCTTGACTATGAGAAAACAAATCAACACAGCATTAATAATTAAGGAGAGATTATCATTTTTGCAACCACCTTCTTGGGAATGGGAAAGATTGAAAATTACGTCTAGTTCAATCTGTCAAGCAGCAGATATGCAAACACACTTCTACATCTATATGCCATGGCTTATAAATAAGCTTCTAGCTGGTGTAATCCTCAAGTCCAGATTCAATCATTATCATGCTTCTTCATTATTTCAGAAATAAACAGAAGTATCTCATACCAGAAAATCTCAAATCATGCTGAATTTAATTTTCAGCTCGTAGAATCATGCAGTAAGGTTTGACTAGACCTGAGCCTACACTTAAAATCTTATCACCTGGTGTTAGCATGTTTTATCACAGGCTTGTCAAATACATACATTGTCACTCCCTTAATAATGGCGAAGAGTTTGCAATGTGAAGTATTATTTCACATTGATTTCCATGCAAATTTGTGAATATCACCAGGCTACCCATTAATTAGTTGATTACTTAGTCAAAATGGATAGCTTAATGCATCTTGGTAAGTATTGATTAAAGTGGAGTAGTTATGATGTTTCTAACCATTAGTAGCGGTAAAATAACTGTATCTATATTCCAAGCTATGTAATATAAGTCAGGCATTTCATATTTTTAATTTACTCTTTCCAATAAGTCTACATTTAGATGTTATTGCAAGTTTACTTTAATGAGTCAATGTTTAGAAAGTTTAAAAAAAAAACAAAAACATTTTGCTTGTTGTTGAAAGCTACCTGCCTATGCAGAGCTAAGATAAAGCTGTGAGTAACACTTTATTTTAATTTCTTTGGATGGTGGTTATCAATGTTCTTAAGGTTTATGTCACAAAATTCATGATATTAGAATGAATTAATGAAATTTAGGACGCTTGTAACTTGTATGAGAATATGGCATTAACGGAACACATGAACTTGCTGTGGTAGTTTGAATGAGGATGTTTCTCACAGACTCAAGTACTTGAACCCCTGATCTCCAGTGGTGACACTGTTTTGAGTGTTGATGCAGCCTTGCTCAAGGTACATCACTTGAGCCTTGTTCTAGAACCAGTTCCTTCTCCACCTGTGTGTACTCAAAGATGTGAACTCTCAGCTTCCTGCCCATGACACTATGCTTGCTATTTGCTTCCATGCCTCGCTGATGGCCTTCCACACTCTTATCACTCTGGAACTCTAAGCCAAAATTATCTCTTTCATGAATTGCCCTTGACCACGGTAATTGATTAAAGCCACAGAAAAATAAGTAAAACACACACTGTTAAAAGTAGGCTTATTTATTTTTGAAATGCATTTTATTATATAAGTTAGGGTTAAAATTAATGACTTAGGTGGGTGATATAAATCAGTAGATAAAGTATTTGCCTATTATATAAAATGCCCTGGATTTTGTCCCCAACACTGTGTAAATTTGGGCAGGTCCAGAGGCTCAAACCTGACATATTGGTACTTAAAAGGAGGAGGAGATTAGGTAGTAAGATCAAGACTTTAAGGTTATCTGCTACTAAGCAGGTAGGTCAAGGTTGGTCTGTGGCACATGAGGCCCTGTCTTAAAAATTTACTTTTCAAAATCAGATTAAATGTGATACAATGTTTAAAAATAAAGTAAATTGTGTTAAACTTTCAATTATTGACCCTAATGAATTGATGGCATCAAAGTTGCTCCTCAGCCAATTACAAATTTTTCTTTTGGGGCTGAAGTTGTAGTTCAATTAAGAGTTGAACAGTTGACTAGCATGTGCAAATGTTTTAACTGGTTGGTAAAAGTATAAAACAAATGATTAAATAAAATGTATTTTAGAAGTGTATTTTTAACCATCTTCTTTTCACCTTGCTCAAATGCCTTTCTCTAGAAGTTTTTCTCTAGTCAAAAGTTACTCTGTGAGTTATTTCGTCACATACTAAATCAAGTAAAAGAATTCTGAAAGTCTCTAAATCTACCACAGGTTTTATTGTTGCTGCTTTGATGAGGGAAACTGCCTATGTATTTGTAGACAGAAGAACCTTATGTTTTAGGCCATGAACTCTGGAGTTAAATTTTATTTGATACCAGCTACCATTGCTTTTGTCACCTTAATTAAGAAACTAAGGTTCCATTATCCTATTTTGTTTTCTCATTGATGAAATGAAGCAGCAGCAGAAGAAGAAAACAGGAAATAAGTTAGGAGCCTCCCACAGAGGGTCTGTGAAAGGCTCTGCCCTGCAGACTATCAAAGCAGATGCTGAGACTTATGGTCAAACTTTGAGCAGAATGCAGGGAATCTTATGAAAGAAGTGGGAAAAAGTAAGATCTGCAGAGGACAGGAGGTCCACAAAGAGAGCAACAGAACCAAAAAATTTTAACACAGGGGTCTTTACTGATACTCATACTCCAGCCAAGTACCATGCAGGGAGATAACCTAGAAACCCTGCACAGATGTAGCCTATGGCAGTTCAGTGCCCAAGTTGGTTACATAGTAATAGGAACAGGGACTGCTTCTGAAGTGAACTGATTGGACTGATTGGACTGCTCCCCTGACAGGGGAGCAGCCTTACCAAGCCAGAGAGGAAGACAATGAAGCCACTCCTGATGAGACCTAACATACTAGGATCAGAAGGAAGAAAAAGAAACCCTCCTTTAGCAGTGGACTTGGGGAGGGGCATGTGTGGAGAAGAGTAAGGGAGGAGTTGGGAGGGGAGGAGAGAGGGAACTAGAGGGGATACAAAGTAAAAAAAGTGTAATTAAAAATAAAATAAAAATAAAAAAAGTGTATTCCTCGTATTTTTAATATAAAAGGTGTGTAAAATACTATATCCAAAGTATCAAACTATGTTTCCCTGACACGATGAGTCATTAAGTGGATATTGATAGTTCATGATCTTCTGTTTAACTGCAATTATTACTTAGGGATGCAAAATGGGGGTGTAAGACCTGGGGTCTCACAGCTCAGGATTTTAAGATTGCTCCTTTCCCAGAAACTCTCACAGACCATGCAACTCATTGCAAAAGCAAGAGGTTTAATTTAACCATTGCGCAATGAGGTCAGCCCTGCCAGTCAGCAAAGAGTGGCACCTGGAGACAAAGGCCTTTAGGTTTTTAAAAGAAAAATTGTGGGAAATTTGAAGTTGCAGTTTTGGCAACTTAGGATTGGATGAAGAAGCCATAAAGTAAGATAATTGGTTAGTCTTAGGTGCTCAAGCTTGGCCAGTCCTGCCAAGTGTGGATGCAGCTGCAATTTAAGGTGGGGGTGGTTAGCTCATCCTTGAAGATTAGGTGCTGTGGACTTTTGGCTGGAGGTCAAAAGCTACTCAGAAGAAGTCTAAGTTTGTTGCTAAGAAACACTATCTCAAAGACAAGGGTCTGGTCGTTCTTTTTGCTGAGTGAAGGTCATTGCTTGCTTGCCTTTTTTTATCTGTCCTCATAGATAGGGTCACATTTTTCCATTCTCTGGAAAGGTACTAAGAGGCTTTAGCTTAACCTGAACCTAAAACTCAAAACTATAGGCTTTAGAAGACATACAGGTTATAAAGTTAGTCTAACCCTTTCAGGGGGAGGGGGGTTTGCACATTTCCATTATCCAGTCTTTCTGGACTACAACAGAGATTATTTCAATGATGGAAATACCTGGGGGCTGATGAAATGGCTTAGTGTTTAAGATAACTAGTTGCTCTTGTAAAGGATGCAGGTCAAGTTTTCAGTATCCACCTAATAGCTCACAATCAGCTGTATCCACTTTCAGGGATCCAAGGTCTTTTTCTGGCCTCCGCAGGCACTGTACATAAATGGTGCATACAAATACTTGCAAGCAAATACCCATCCACATAAAGCTATATATATATTAACAATGGAAAATAGACACCATGAGTTAGAATAAAAGCTTTCCTGAATTGTTTTAGTGATTATCTAAGGCTGATGTGATGTAAAAGAGAAGGAATAAATGAAATCAATGAAGCTTATCAAAGAAAAAACTGTTTTGCATCCTCTAGCATTTCAAGGCATAAATTTTATCATTGCCTATTTACCAAGATTAATTTTATTAATTAATATTTCAAAGAATTTGTTTTATTTAATAAGACAAAGTCAGCCCTGCTGTATTTCAATTTTAGTTATAATTAATGATGGTATTATGAAAATTAATGATTTTTCCATTACCCATTATGACATGATCACTGCTAATGGCCTGATTACTGCTGCTCTGCTGATGGCAGCTAAAAGAAAAATAAAATAATAAAAAAAAACACGGAAAAAAAAGCTGAATTTTCATGCCAGTCAAATTCTTTAAATGCACAGAATATTTGATTCTGAGGCGATCAAGCAAGCAATTTTAAACAAGAAACCAGAATTCCAGAAGTCCAGAGATTGCTCATTCAGCTAACATTAAGCATTTAACTGAAATTGTGTAAGGACGTTATCTGAATGTTTCTTCCTTTCACCGTTTTCTACTGGAATACCTCCTCTGTCTTTCAGGACTCTCATCAAAGTCATGAAAAATGGGAAAAGGGGTGAAGAAAAAAATTAAGAAATAATAACAAAATAATATGTATTTGCATATTTTAATTGATTAATACCCACTGAACACACGATAATAAAATAAGAAATTTTCATTTAGTACTCCTGGATTGTGATTTTATTGTTACTGGGCTGCAAAGCGTCCTTCCCTGTGAACCCATCTGGATGCTAACAGAGCATGTAAACAACATGATAGGGTCATTTCTTCATGGGAGCACACTGGAAATAGAACTAACATTTTGTGGAAATGAAGACCACCTAAAAACTGAAAAACTGTTATTTATACAGGTATTGATTTGAAATGATTTTATATAAATACATGATGGATGAGGATATTATTAATTTAACATTTAACTTATAATATGAGTAGCATATTATAAATTCTTTCTCATGGGAAAAATATTTAAAAAAAAAAAAAACACTCCACACCTGCTGAAGAATTTGAAGATCAGCATTTGTATTTATATGCCCAGCTTCTCAGGGAACTCCATCCCATTGGGAAGAGGTGAAATGAAAACAACCAGTAACACATTAGTATGGCTCCTTACTACTATCTACAAAAGGTCAAAAGAAAAAATAAAATAAAATTGAAGAAGAGTAAATGATGCCTGGTCCCTGTTAGGTCACAAGATGGATCCCCAAAATGGCAGTGCTGGTGGTCATGTTTTAAAATGATGGCCCTGGACTAGATGTTTCTTAGAAACAGAAACCTAGAATGTTTCTCAAAAGCCTTTAGCGGCTAGCTATATGTTCCTTAACTGCAACTGTGTCTGGAAGAGTTCTCAAGCTAACCACCTAGCTGCTCCAGCTTTTGCAGCTGGGTAGTATTCTCTGCTATCCCTGGCAGTCTAGCTGTCTGCCCCCAATAACTGCTTTTCTCCACACAGAGCGGCTTTTATCAGGGGTTTCTTGTTATGCTTCCTTGGAGTCCTTTACACAGACTGGGTTTTTGCTGGTTGCTATTGTTCTATTTCATGTGGGTTTTTGTTTCTGCTTGGATCCAGGAACTGATTCATCTTGCTGATAATAATATTAAGTATCCCCTGCCCGCAATCACTACATCTACTGAGTCAAGTTTTAAGTTGATTATTAATGAGGCTCCTGCAATCTTTTAAAATTTTTATGTTTTAAAATTTATTCATTTTTGACCACCCTCCCAGGGCGCGAGTCTGCTAGATGCCATACTAGCTCCACAGGATCGCCATCACTGAAGGTATGGCCCGCCCAATCCCACAGTGACAGAGAATACGCTATATACTCACCAAAACCAGGCAGAAACGCCATACAAGCTAGAAACACCAGTCACTGTGCTCTCCTTGGAGAGCACAGTGAAGAGACCCCAGGACTTCCCAGAAAGCATCTGGACTGGCAACCTAGTCTCCAGTTACAGCGGTACTTTCTAACCTGGCAGCAGAGCAGCACTGAGCTGGCAGGGCACATTAACCCTCCAGTTCAAGACTAACCAGGGCCAAAACAGAGAACAGAGAGCCTGGTTACCCCGATCCCTACTGACATGACCATCTTGAAATCTCCAGCTGACGCAAGACCTCATAACCTGGCAGTGACAGCAGCACGGAACTGGCAGAGAACATCAAAGAAGCAGGGCCAAACCAGAGAGCAGAGAGCTCCGGATACCCCGATCTCTGCCAAGTGACCTGCCTGTAAGTGAGTGCACCCTTGAGAAACTGCAGATCCCCAGATTCTGGGTCCTTCTAAAACAGAAGCCAGGCATATAACCCCCTCCCACCCATATACCCACTTTGGGAAACAGGGGCACTTGGGACATTGAAGTTCCTGCTCTGTGGGTCTAATTGAGGAGTTAAGGCAGTTAATGCCAGTAATTGCTCTGCGATCATCATTAGCGCCTGCGAGATATACAGTGAAGAGCCTCTCTCACACACTCAAGGGTTCAACATTAGCCATCACTCTGTCCCTCGAGACACACGCCCACACACACTTACATACACACACACACACACACACGCACACTTGCATTTGCCCCGTTTGCGCCTGCGTACTTTTCTCCCACAGGTACAGCTAGTCCTCAGCACAGGCTAAGGACACGGGACCACTCTCAGCTTCCTGAAGAACTCTCCAGATTCCAGAGAGAGACAGTACCACTCTGATCTGCAGAATCCAAAAACAAACAGGGAAGGTTTCAGATAAGCCAATGGCCAGGGATAGGCGAAAGAACACTTCCAACATAAATCAGGACATCATGACTTCACCAGCAAACCCCAAAATCGATGGATACTCCAATTCATCAGAAGCACAGGAAAATGACTTTAAAACCATACTTGCCCAATTATTTGAGGCTCATAAGGAGGAAATGAACAAATCTTTCAAAGAGTTGGCCAGTCAATTGGAGGTAAAGAAAGAAGAAATAGACAATATGCTTAAAGAAACACAGGCAAACATAGACAAACAGATACACAAGTAGAGAAAAAAACTAGTGGCATATAAAAAGGAAATGAAAAAAGAAATAGAGGCCATCGTAGAGAGACAGGAATCCAAATTCAAACACATGAAGGAAATGGTGCAAGGCATGAAAACAGACTTAGAATCAATAAAGAAAACACAAAATGAGAAAATCCTTGATCTGGAGAACTTGGAGAAAAGATCAGGAACCACAAAAGTAAGCATCACCAACAGAATACAAGAGATGGAAGAGAGAATCTCTGGAGCTGAAGACACACTTGCAGAAATGGATACTTCTCTCAAAGAAAAAGTAAAATCAGAAAAGTTCCAATCACAAAATATCCAAGAAATCAAGGATGCTATGAAAAGACAAAATCTAAGAATAATAGGAATTCATGAAAAAGAAGACTCCAGGCTCCAAGGTCCAGAAAATATTTTCAAGAAAATCATAGAAGAAAATTTTCCCAACTTAAAGAAAGAGATGTCCATAAATATACAAGAGGCCTACAGAACTCCAAATAGACTAGACCAGAAAAGAAACACATCACGTCACATCATAGTCAAAACACTAAATCTACAGAACAAAGAAAAGATATTAAAAGCAGCAAGGGAAAAAGGCCAAGTAACTTAAGAAGGTAGACATATCAGAATCACACCGGACTTCTCATCAGAAACTATGAAAGCCAGAAGGGCCTGGGCAAGTATCATGGAGACTCTAAGAGATCACAAATGTCAACCCAGACTACTATACCCTGCAAAGTTTTCAGTCAACATAGATGGAGAAAACAAAATATTCCATGACAAAACTAAATTTATGCAATATCTACACAGCAAAGCAACCCTACAGAAGATACTAGAAGGAAAACTCCAATCCAATGAAAACAAATTCACCCAATAAAACAGGGCATACAGATAATATCCCAACAAAAATGAAAAGAAAATAAGCAATGAAACAGGGTTAGATCACCGACTCCATTACAAAAGGAACTAACATGCATTGGTCACTATTATCTCTCAATATCAATGGACTCAACTCACCAATAAAAAGACACAGGCTAACAGAATGGTTAAGGAAACAGGATCCAACATTCTGTTGCATCCAAGAAACACACCTGTGCAACAAAGATAAACACTACCTCAGAGTAAAGGGCTGGAAAACTGTTTTTCAAGCAAATGGTTCCAGAACACAAGCTGGAGTAGCCATCCTAATATCTAATAAAATAGACTTTCAACCCAAGTTAATAAAAAAAGATAAGGAGGGCCACTATATTCTCATCAAAGGAAAAATCCACCAAGAGGACATCACAATCTTGAATAACTATGCCCCAAATACAAGAGCATAAATGAAACATTATTAAAGCTTAAATCATACATTGATCCTAATACCTTAATAGTGGGAGACTTCAACACTCCACTCTCACAAAGGGACAGATCAACTAGACAGACACCAAATAGGGAAATAAAAGCACTCACAGATCCCTAAATCAAATGGACCTAATAGACGTCTACAGATCTTTTCACTCAAACTCAAAAGAGTACATCTTCTTTTCAGCACCGCATGGAACCTTCTCCAAAATAGACCATACAGTGGGTCACAAAGCAAGCCTCAACAGATACAAAAGGATTGAAATAATCCCTTGTATACTATCTGACCATCATGGACTAAAGCTGGACATCAACAACAACAGAAACAACAAAAAGCCGACACGCACATGGAAACTGAATAACTTACTACTCAATGACAGCTGGGCTAAGGAAGAAATAAAGAAAGAAATTAAAGACTTCCTAGAATTCAATGAAAATGAAGGCACAACATACCGAAATTTATGGGACACATTGAAAGCAGTGCTCAGAGGAAAATTTATAGCACTAAGTGCATGCAAGAAAAAAATCTGTAACATCACATACAAACAACTTAATGGCCCAACTGGAAAACCTAGAAAAAAAAAGAAGCAGATACACCCAAGAGGATTAGAAATAATCAAACTCAGGGATGAAATCAATCAATTAGAAACAAATAAAACTATTCAAAGAATCAATGAAACAAAAAGCTGGTTCTTTGCGAAAATCAACAAGATAGACAAACCCTTAGCCAAAGTAACTAAAAAGCAGAGAGAATCTATCCAAATCAGCAAAATCAGAAATGAAAATGGGGACATAACTACAGACACTGAGGAAATTCAAACGATTATTAGGTCATACTACAAAAGCCTATATGCCACAAAATTTGAAAATCTAAATGAAATGGATAACTTTCTTGATAGATTCCATCTACCAAAATTAAGTGAAGATCAGGTAGAAAGACTGAATAGCCCTATATCTCTCAAGGAAATTGAAGCAGTCATTAACAGTCTCCCCTCCAAAAAAAAGCCCTGGACCAGATAGCTTCAGCATAGAATTCTACAAGACCTTCAAAGAAGTGCTAAAACCAATTCTTCTCAAACTATTCCACAAAATAGAAACAGAAGGTACAATACCAAACTCATTCTATGAAGCCACAGTCACCTTGATACCTAAACCACACAAAGATCCAACAAAAAAAGAGAACTTCAGACCTATCGCTCTTATGAACATTGATGCAAAAATACTCAATAAAATACTTGTAAACCGAATCCAAGAACACATCAAAAATATCATCCATCATGACCAAGTAGGCTTCATCCCAGGCATGCAAGGGTGGTTCAACATATGGAAATCCATCAATGTAATCCACCACATAAACAAACTGAAGGAGAAAAACCACATGATCCTCTCCTTAGATGCCGAAAAAGCATTTGACAAAGTCCAACACCCATTCATGTTTAAAGTCTTGGAGAGATCAGGGATACAAGGCACATACCTAAAGATAGTAAAGGCAATATACAGCAAGCCTATAGCCAACATCAAAATCAATGGAGAGAAACGTAAATCAATCCCATTAAAATCAGGGATAAGACAAGGCTGCCCATTGTCTCCATATCTCTTCAACATATTACTTGAATTCCTAGCCAGAGCAATAAGACAACTAAAGGAGATCAAGGGGATACAAATTGGAAAGGAAGAGGTCAAAGTGTCACTATTTGCAGATGATATGATAGTATACATGAGCAACCCCAAAAATTCAACCAGAGAATTCTTTCAGCTGATAAACACCTTCAGCAAAGTGGCAGGATACAAAATCAACTCAAAAAAAATCAGAAGCCCTCCTGTATACCAAAGACAAAAAGGCTGAGAAAGAAATTAGGGAAACAACACCCTTCACAATAGCCACTAATAACATAAAGTACCTTGGTGTGACTCTAACCAAGCAAGTGAAAGACCTGTTTGAGTAAAACTTCAAGTTTCTGAAGAAAGAAATCGAAGGAGATACCAGAAGATGGAAAGATCTTCCATGCTCATGGATTGGTAGGATTAACATTGTGAAAATGGCCATCCTGCCAAAAGCAATCTACAGATTCAACGCAATTCCCTTAAAATACCAACTCAATTCTTTACAGACCTTGAAAAGAAGATTCTCAGCTTCATATGGAGAAACAAAAAACCCAGAATCTCCAAAACAATCCTGTACAACAACAAATCATCTGGAGATATCTCCACCCCCGATCTCAAGCTGTACTACAGGGCAACAGTAATAAAAACTGCATGGTATTGGAATAGAAACAGAAAGGAGGATCAATGGAACCACATAGAAGACCCAGAAATAAACCCACACACCTATGAATACTCGATAGTTGACAAAGAAGCCAAATCCATTCAATGGAAAAAAGACAGCATCTTCATCAAATGGTGCTGGTCCAACTGGATGTCTACATGCAGAAAAATGAAAATAGATCCATATTTATCACCCTGCAAAAAACTAAAGTCAAAGTGGATCAAGGACCTCAACATAAAAACAGATACTCTAAATCAGTTGGGAAAAAAAGTGGGGAACAGCCTAGAACTCATTGGCATAGGAGACAACTTCCTGAACAGAACACCAACAGCACAGGCTCTAAGAGCAACAATCAATAAATGGGACCTCATGAAACTGAAAAGCTTGTGTAAAGCAAAAGACACTGTCATCAAAACAAAATGACAGCCTACACATTGGGAAAGAATCCTCACCAACCCTTTATCTGACAGAGGGCTAATATCTAGTATATATAAAGAACTAAAGAAGCAGAAAAGCAACAAACTAAGTAATCCCATTAAAAAATGGGGAACGGAGCTAAACAGAGAATTCTCGAAAGAGGAACATCGAATGGCAGAAAAACACTTAAAGAAATGCTCAACCTCATTAGCCATTAGGGAAATGCAATTCAAAACGACCCTGAGATATCACCTTACACCCATCAGAATGGCCAAGATGAAAAACTCAAGTGATAAAACATACTGGAGAGCTTGTGGAGAAAGGGGAAACCTCCTCCATTACTGGTGGGAATGTAAACTGGTACAACCACTTTGTAAGTCAATCTGGCACTTTCTCGGACAACTAGGAGTAGTGCTACCTCAAGATCCAGCTATACCACTCCTAGGTATATACCCAAAATTTTCTCACATACACAATAAGGACAGTTTTTCAACCATGTTTGTAGCAGCTTTATTTGTAATAGTCAGAACCTGGAAACAACCCAGATGTCCATCAACAGAGGAATGGGTACCGAAATTGTGATATTTTTACACAATGGAATAAAAAAGCAATCAAAAAGGAGGAAATCATGAAATTTGCAGGCAAGTGGTGGGATCTAGAAAAGATCATTCTGAGTGAAGTATCCCAGAAGGAAAAAGACAAACATGGTATATACTCGCTTATATAGACATACAAGATATGATAAACATAATGAAATCTACACACCTAAAGAAGATAATCAAAAAGTGGACAAGGGCAAAGATGATCAATCCTCATTTAGAAAGACAAATGGGATGTGCATTTAAGGTATGACAGGAATCTCCCACAAAAGGCATTTGAAAGACTCTACCTAGCAGTGTTTCAAAGCAGACACTAAGACTCATAACCAAACTCTCGGCAGAGTGCAGGGAATCATATGAAAGAAGGGGAGTTAGTATGATATGGAAAGGATAGAAGCTCTACAAGGACCAAATATATCTGGGCACCGGGTCTTTTCTGAGACTGACACTCAACCAAGGACCATCTATGGATATAATCTAGAACTTCTGTTCAAATGTGGCCTGTGGTAGCTCAGTAACCAAGTACTTTTCCAAAGTAAGGGGAACAAGGACTATTTCTAACAGGATCTCAAGGGCAGGCTCTTTGACACCCCCCCCCCCCCAGGGGAGGAGCAGTCCTGTTAGGCCACAGAGGAGAACTTTGCAGCCAGCCCTGAAGATACCTGATAAAACAGGGTCAAATGAAAAAGGAGGAGGTCTTCCCCTATCAGTGGACTTGGAAAGGGGCAGGGAGGAGACTAGGGAGGGAGTGTGGGGTTTGGGGAGGGAATGAGGGAGCGGGATACAACTGGGACACAGAGTTAACAAAATGTAACTAAAAAGAAAAATAAAATTAAAAAAAATAAAAAAATTAAATTTATTCATTTTTATATCCCAATTGTAGGCCCCGCCCTCATCTCCTCTTGGTCCCACCCTCTCTTCCTCTTTCCACTTTCCCTTTCCCTTGGTATACTGAAAGGAGTACTCCTCCACTGCCATCAGAAGCTAGCTTATCAAGTCTCATCAGGACTGCCCTGGATCTTCTGTAGCCTGTCAAAGCTGCATCATGAAGGGGAAGTGATCAAAGAGCAGGCAACTGAGTTAATATCAGAGACAGGCCCTCCTCTCCTTACTTGGTGACTGACATGGAGACTGAGCTGCCTAAGGACTACATCTGAGCAAGGGGTCTAGGTCCTCTCCAGGCATGAATCTTTAAAGAATTTAGGCTCTCAAATGTTTCTTAGTGACACATTCAGTTTCTCAGAGACCTCCTGCCTAACAAAGACAGTAGGATTAATGAACTCATCAATGTAGTTTAGCAGAATATAATCGAGAAGTCTTATTCATGGATTGAATTTTAGGTGATACAGATCCAATTAATTGAGTAATAGAAACTGAGTTTTGAGATAGAAATGCTTGAAGCAGTTGTTTTGTGTTCTACATATCTAACATTTTTACATCATTCTATAATCCATAGGGATAGAATTTTGCCCATCTTGCTTATTGTCCTAGACGTAGTAAACAACTTAGAACTACTCAAAGAATATATCAGAACCAAATACAGTATATAGAGAAACATTAAATATAGAGAGAATATCCACCAGAGAGAACACACTTGAAAATAACAATAATAAAGAATAATATAAATAAAATTTTTGAAAACAAGCTGTTTTCTTATTCATATTATTTATGAATAAATGATAGGATTATGATTCAAAGAATAGAAAGCAGTTTATAGGCCTCACATTAGAGTTTTAATAGGTTGGAGGGGAGTAATAATTTATCTTTTATTCTAGGAATAAGGTAATATTTTCTCTTCTTCTCCTTCCCTACTTCTTTTCCTCCTTCTCACTGTCATCTTGGTTTTCTCTCCCTCCTCTTCTTTTTCTCTCTGTCTGCTTCTTCCAAATCAATGAATGAGCAGGGTTTTGTGTTCTCAATAACAAACTCTGAAAAATAAAAGGACAAATACATAGAGTTGTGGTCTTCCAGTGGGAAAAGCAAGACACTCTGATCACTAAGGAGAAAGTTGAAATGAATATGTATTAAGAAAACAATTATTGGATGCTGCCACCAGTGAATATCCCTGTAGAGTCCGAGGCTATGGTTGCCACAAAGCACCTCCTGCCAGCAGCACTTATCACTTCAGAACCTTAAGACATGCTTATCATGGTGCATATACTGTCCTTCTTCCTGAAACCACCAATGACACATAACATCAGCTGTGTTTTTTCAAGTCATTCCCAAGGTCATGTACTTCAGAGCTAAGCACTTTAACATATCAACAGCAAGACTCTCCTTGCTGAAAGGTCTTGCTTACAGTAGTGCTTGTCTCTACAAGTATTAAAGATGTGTCAATCATGTATGAACACCCAGCATGAACCACACCTTAAGCACCGTTACTTCTTGTGCCAGAGTCATCTTACAATAGATTCTCTGACCCAGCTATTGTATACACAATGTCCATCCGTTGAGAATACCTTCCTGCCTGTGTTGTCCTCAGAGATAAAAGGGCTTCCAGACATATTATTACATGCACTCCTCCTGGAGAACATCAATTGCCTCCATAGAAGTTCTATGGAGACTACAACCACTGCAATAATAACTAGTATAACTCATCACAACAAGACCCCAACTATCAACTTTGGGAGAAAGCCTATAACTACAAAAGAAAAAAAAAAATGGTAGAGGCGAGCAAGCAGTAAGCAGTCTATCAAGTATGTGCTTTGTAATGTAAGTAGACAAAAACTTGCTTTCATCTTACCCACATCATAAAAAGGAAATCACGAAGTAAATATTTCAAAAGGCTGATTCTAAAGAAATTAAATGTGATACAAGTTAATTCATATAATTCTATGAAATTAGGTAAATAATTTATGGAATAAATAGGAGACTAATAGAAGCAAAAGACTTCACAAAATATAACCCTCAGAAAAGAAAGTTTGAAGAAACTTAGTAAACCAAATAAACACTACACAAGACACCCTTAACAAGAGAATAGATTAACAAGAACGAATCGTTGAACTTGAAGAGAAGTCCTTTTACGTTTTCCAGTTAGACTAAAGTTGAACAGAAAGAAAAGAAGAGGAAATGAAAATAAAGAAAGCCTAAGTCATGGGACTGTTTACAGTAAATGAATGTTTGTAGACAATGAAAAGATAGAGTTAAAGGCCGTAATCAGTAATAACTCATGTTAGCAAAGACATAGACACATGGGCTTAGCAGATTCTCCAACCTAAATAGAACTGAATAAGCAAGATTCTTTATTTTATATATTATGAACAGATTGTAAAAGATTCAATAAAATAGAAATACAAAAGTGTTGATAGAAACAACAGCAAGTTATGTCAAAGGAGGGAAAGTAGTTGGATGTATTCACTTCTTTGAAGTAAAGGGGAGAAACTTGTTACAACAAAATATTGCACACAGAAAAGCTCTACCTTTGAAAAAAATGTTTCCAAAAAAATCTCAAACTGAGGAAATTCATCATTGCTAGACTGACCATATAAGACATGTGAAATGGTGATAGCCATTATGTCTGCAAAACATGGAAAAAAAAAAACAACAAAAGTGTGTGATAAACTATATGCACATATATGAAGGAGAAATAGGTAATGCCTCCAAAGATTCCCCAAATCAAGCCATCAAATAGAAAAGACATTGAAGGATAAACAGAAACCATCCAACAGAATGTCAAGGGTAACTTCTTCCTCAATAATAACCTTGAATGTCCGTATTGAACATTAAAGTAGATGTATGAGTCAAAAGGGCAAGACCCAACTGCTCACAGCGCAGGGGAAATTCATTTCAATAATTTAAACATTCATAGACTAAAACTATAGTGTTGGGAAAAGATATTCCACACAATTAGAAACAAAATATAATCAAAACAAGTTAAGGTTATACGAGGTGAGGAATACTTTACTTGTGTAACTATGAAATGGCAAAAGCCACTATATTAATCAAACCAGTCCCTTCCATGAGACAACACAGAAAGATTTCTCTTAGCTGGCTCAGAAAGTAACTAAAATATCTAGCTGATATAACCACTGCAAAAGTATTTGAAGCAATTACAGTTGTCTTCAGGCAAATAAAGAATTTTAGTTACATTAATCACAACATTGTCCTTTTACAGTCACATAAGTCCTACTGCAAGACCTCTAAGAAAGAGTTCCCACTCTAGCCTAGGTAGGGAAGTGGTTGCACAAAAGTCCAAGCTGACTGAATCCCTTACTTTGTACAGAGAAGCTTAAGGAGGTGAACCAAGCAGCTGCAGTTGTTACATACCTTCCTCAGGCTATTTGTGAAGTGTTCACAACAGTTATTTATGAGAATAGACTGGTTATTTTAATGATAGGTCATTGATCAGGAAGACTTAGGCACCAGAAAAGATTCAACTACCTGTAAATGAGGTAGTTTAATGGCCTCATGATTCAAGAAGTTTGTTTATACATTAAAACAAATCAGAAGGAGTATTTTAATACAACTGTATTGTAAAGATTAATGTATTTCTTACAGGGATGAATGTGATTTAACTCTGCTCAGTACATGCCAAGCACCTCAAGGAGAGGTGCCTCAGCTTAATCTTCCTCAGTTACATGTATTCATATAAAATATTTTCAAAATATCATAAGTTGCTTGTAATAAAGACTTTTAAATGCCCAACATGAAAACAACATTCTCAATGGCATTTTTAGGTTACAAATTATCACTAATATTGCTTCATTTCTTATTATTTCCTCACGTATTGCTTAAATTAATAAAGGTTTAAAATGTGAACTACAACTTTGGCTATAGACAGAAGAGCTGAACAGAAGAGAAAATGGCACAAAAATATATGAATATCTTCTGCACTGGTGGTTAACTCAGGATTGCCAACCATGCACCACAGTCATGTTAAGGAAAGAAATAAAAGTGCTTTCCCAGTGGAGTCACTTAACAAAGATAGTCCAGATTTTAATTCTGTGTTTCAAGCTGCCTGGACCTTTTGCCATCTCTCTGTCTGTTGCATAAATTTGAATCTGTGCTTGCCCACAATCTGTCTTTGTGAATCTGTGATTCCCTGTGTCTATGTCTGTCTCTTATTGTAGGATTGTGTGTCAGTGTCTGTTTTCTGAGCTATATGCGTGAGTGGTGTATGTTGTATGAGTTGTGTCTGTCTCAAGCAAAGGGCTTCGCTCTATATATTTTAAACAAAAAAGCATCACATAGGGAATGAATTGGATACTTTGTAGAAAACTTTAATAGAATTTTATGAGGATTAAATCACTGGCTCCAAATGACAACAAAGGGTGCAGATGACAAAAAATGTTGATTATCTACCAATGCCCGTAAATAGATGCTTTCAAGCTTTATGGTAGATTTTGGGAAGTTGGTTTCAGTTCCTGTATTTGCTGCTTTCCTAAAGTGATGCATGCATATTATCTAGGTCTGGAGCTTAGAAGAGTAGACATTTTAAGATTAAAGCTATGTGTTAGCTTAGGTTGTGAAAGTTGACTACATGGGAAATCTAAGGCAAATAAAGTGGATCATTATATTGAGTTCCAGTCTTTTAGAATGCATATATATATATGTGTGTGTGTGTGTGTGTGTGTCTGTATATATATATATATATATATATATATATATATATATATATATATAATGTTGCATCTTCACAAAGAAGGAAAGGCTTATTTGGCAAGAAGAAGTCATCAAGAGTGGTAGGGGATGTAAGAAGATAATAGGGTAAATTCAATAACAATGTACAAAACTGACAATTTTTTTAAACATTAAAAAATGTGTAAAAGTGATTAACAACATTTAACCATGTTCACCAGTGCTAGTGTCCTAGGGTCATTTGGGTCCTTCTATTCTGCACCAGTGGGATTGTGGTCATTTGGGTCCTTCTATTCTGCACCAGTGGGACTGTATTGACTCTCTTGGAATAATATGGTTATCAACTGAGAGTGAAGACTGTATTGAAACATTTTTAAACTGATTTCAAAATACATCATGAGGGTCGGATTGGGAGGGAATGAGGGAGGGGGCTACAGATGGGATATAAAGCGAAGAGGACTTAATATCCAGTATATATAAAGAACTCAAGAAGTAAAACAGCAACAATTCAAGTAATCCAATTAAAAAATGGAGTACAGAGCTAAAGAGAGAATTCTCAATAGAGGAATAGCAAATGGCAGAGAAACACTTAAAGAAATGCTCAACCTCATTAGCCATTAGGGAAATGCAAATCAAAACGACCCTAAGATATCACCTTACACCCATTAGAATGGCTAAGATCAAAAACTCAAGTGACAACACATGCTGGAGAGGTTGCGGAGAAAGAGGAACCCTTCTCCACTGATGGTGGGAATGTAAACTTGTACAACCACTCTGGAAAGAAATCTGGCGCATCCTCAGACAACTAGGAAGAGCGCTTCCTCAAGATCCAGCTATACCACTCCTAGGCATATACCAAAAAGAGGCTCAAGTACACAATAAGGACATTTGCTCAACCATGTTTGTAGCAGCCTTATTTGTAATAGCCAGAAGCTGGAAACAGCCTATGTACCCGCCTGGGGAACTAGTAATTCGTGGGGTCTTCGAAGAGGACCAAGCCTGAGGGAAAAATGGGTGAGAGAGAAGAACGGACTCAAGCAAATGTGCACTAGTCAAGAGTCAAATTTTATTGAACCTAAGCAGGCTTTTAAGGCCAACCTTAGATAGGGGCGGGGCTAGGGAGGAGCACAGTGTAGAATTCTTTTTACTCAGGGAGGGGTAGGTTGGAAAAGCGCACTGTAGAGCCTTCTTACTTAGGGAGGTGCAGGGTGGAAATTACAAAATTTTCTTGGCCCGGGGCCTGGAACATTTAGTGGTTATTTTGAGAAGTCATGGTACAGTTAGCACATTTCTGCAACTGTCAAGCAGGATGTTGGTCAACCAGGTGCAGCAGGGTGGGGGGAATGAGAAAAGGTCAGAAGTTTCTCAGGGCTTGTCTCCAACAAGCCCAGATGCCTCTCAGTGGAGGAATGGATACAGAAAATGTGGTACATCTACACAATGGAATATTACTCAGCAATAAAAAACAAGAAAATCATGAAATTTGCAAGTAAAGGTGGGATCTGGAAAAGATCATCCTGAGTGAGCTATCCCAGAAGCAGAAACACACACAGTATATACTCACTCATATAGACATATAATACAGGATAAGCCTACTAAAATCTGTATACCTAAAGAAACTATTCAAGAGGGAGAACTCCTGCTAAAATGCTCAATTCCTATCCAGAAAGGCAAAGAGGCTGGACATCAGAAGAAGGAGAAAAGAGGGAACAAGTCAGGAGCCTGACACAGAAGACCTCTGAAAGGCTCTGCCCTGCAGACTATCAATGCAGATGCTGAGACTTATGGGCAATCTTTGGGCAGAGTGCAGGGAATCTTAGGAAAGAAATGGGAAACAGTAAGATCTGGATAGGACAGGAACTTCACAAGGAGAGTAACAGAACCAAAATACTGAGACTGATACTCCAACCAAGGACTGTGCTTGGAGATAACCTAAGACCCCTGCACAGATGTAGCCCATGGCAGTTCAGTATCCAAGTGGGTTCCATTGTAATAGGAACAGGGACTGTCTCTGACATGAAGTGATTGGCCTGCTATTTAATTATCTCCCCCTGAGGGGGAAGAAGCATTACCAGGTCACAGAAGAAGACAATGTAGCCACTCCTGATGCGACCTAATTAACTAGGATCAGAAGGAAGGAAAAGAAGACCTTCCCTATCAGTGGACTTGGGGAGGGGCATGCATGTAGAGGGTAGAGAAAGGGAGGGATTGGGAAGGGAGGAAGGAGGGAACCACAGAGGAGATGCAAAGTAAATAAAGTGTAATTAATAAAGAATTAAAAAAATAAAGTAAAATAAATAAAAAGAAAATAAAAATTTAATTGAAAAACGCATAATGCTATTAAGAACCTAAGGGGTAGCATAATGGAGTTCACATATCTAGTTAATAGGAAGAGCAGAGATCTTCTCAACAATGGTATACTGAGGTAAGATAAAGCCAGTCCAAAGCATGTCTAGTTTCTCTCAACTGAATCTAGTTGAGAATACTGATAAAAGAGATGGGAGTTATACTTGATTGAGATTTTTTTTCCAGAAAATTAAGAACTAAATCTGGTTCCTTTTGCTATTCTGTGTTGGCATCAGATACAAACTCCAAAGACAATTTTCCTCAGAAGCTTTTACATATGGCAAAATTTCAACACCAGTGTTCCCATGTACTGCATCTTTGTGATGGTTTCTTTTACAACTTCGGACATGTCTAACTTCCTGAGTGGGTCAATTTTCTCTTTCAATGAAACCTCTGCCATTTCTAATTGTGTTCTAAGGTTGTTACATTGGTTTTACAAAGAACATTAAACAAACAATCGCTGTTATATAAATATGCTTTAAAAGTCAAGTAATAGCATCCCCTTCTATAGCATTAACAATTAATTAGCAGACCTCTTAGCTTAAAGAGTGATAAAATTTCTCTTGTAATGATTTCACAACCACAGCTTTGCATACTTGTTGTTTTAATGTGTATAATAGAATTAGTGTCAAGGGGAGGGGAGTTCAATGTAGGCATTATTCATTGACAAATACCAAGAAAGGAAAGTTATTTGTCAGACAATCACAAAAATACATCTTGACATTCTTAGTTCAATACTCTAGATTCTTTTATATTCCAGATACATTTCTTGATTGGTAGAAAACATATTTATTAAAGACAGGGTCATGTCTTTGGCTGAGAATCAAATATTTGTAAAGTTGATAAAGATGCTAAAATTTATCTCAGCAGTCACAGAGTCAAAAAGCCCCAATCTTTTATTGTAAATGCCAGGCAGAGTGTGTAGCAAGCTGGGAAATATAAATCAGATACCAAGATATATGTGAGTATTTATATGCATGAGTATATGGCTTATAAAACTAGAATAGAGATCATAAAAGTAGAAGAAAGATCTTAAATGGGGCAGGAAATAAAATAATCCAGTAGATGTAACAAGTTGGTAAAAAGTAGGTAACTGAGAAAGAAACGAGGACAGTGAGGAGTGGAACAAGTGAGAACAAAGGGTAATGAAGCATAAGTGTGAAGAGGCCGTGGTGGAACCCATTACTTTGTCCGCTAACCTAAAATTTATTTAAAAATATTATTCAAGGGCTGATGTCATCACAGGTTAGAGTGTACTCTACTAATAATGTCAACCTGAGTTCTGCCTGGAAGGAGAGAACCAGCTCCTGAAATTGTGCTCTGACACACACAGAAGAGAAAGTAAAAAGAGAGCGAGAGAGATGAGAGACAGAGAGAGGGGGAAATGAAAAAAAACTGCCACATTTCTGGGAAAAGACAGATACAATCACTTGGCAAAAGCATTCCAGTAAGGAACATAGTCCCAGTGTAACTAGATCTTCTCATTGTCAAAACAGTTTAAAAAATAACCTCTATGTTTTCCAAAATTGTATGTTTATAATATATTTGATATGTGATTTCTAACAGGTGTGCATGCACACACAAACACTGATGACTTTAACAAAAATAGACATCTATTTAGGAGCCACGTCATGAGTTTGCTACTGATCTAGTCTATGAAAGCAACTGAGTCCCAATGAAAGAAGTAACTCTGACCTAGTGGAATCCTAAGAAATTAATTACCAAGTTAATTAGATTTATAGATAACATGTTTATCTTAATGGAGAAGTGTGTTCTATGTTGCAAATTTTATTCCGTGGTCCAACTGAGCATTCAGAATATCTTAAATTATTCTGGCTCAACCTTGCCTGCCCTCTAGATTTAAATGTTTAAATCTCAGTGTTTTATGATGATGATGTATGATAGTGAGAGACAGAAATATTCCTACAAATTGGTTCCTAAGTCCTTCCAAATCTCTAATCATGTATATCAATAAGGCAGATGAAAATGTTTGATGGCTTGGCCTTAAGTATTTTTTATGCTATAGTTCAGGCTGTGAGGTGAGGGTCCCCATGCCATGTCTGGTCTCAGGGAAGACTTAAGGCTAGGATTACGTGTGACTCCACAGAGAAGGCCCAAAATACCCCTGATCTTTAACCCTACAGTGTTGATAACTTTATATTGGGTAGGTTATAGGTTACTTTTCTGGGTCTTTACCTGCTCCCAATAGCAATGACTCTGATACTCACTGAAGTTCATTGTTAAATCCTAATTCCAGACAAATTCACTATTCATCAAAGTATTTTCATCACTGAAGTAAGCTATTGCTGAAAACAAGCAGAAGAAACGTATGCTAAGTACTACCATTTCATTTTCAGACTCCATTTAACCAAAGGCAGAAACTAAATTCATGTCCTTGGAGAACTAGGGACTTCCTAATAGCTGAACAGCTTATGTTTTAAGAAAATATTTGTATGAATCCCCATATCTCTGGGACAATTTGTAAGAAGACATTTTCTGAGTCCAGTCATCTAAGAGACAAATTGTAAGGAGACAATTGTTGAGTCCAGCCATTTCAAGGACAACTTTTTCATCTTGCTGGCAGGGACAAACTAAGTTCAGATTCCCAGGCCCAGTAATAAACTCCTATCTAATGGATGAAAACTCCCTTCTTGCTCAACCCTTTATGTCAAAATATGATTGAAAAATGCTACATCCTAACTAGCTTCCTTTGTTTTGCTGTTGTTGTTTGTATGTTTTTGTTTTGTTTTAATTTTTTAATTTACTTATTTCTTATTAATTACAGTTTATTCACTTTGTATTCCAACTGTAGCCCCCTCCCTTGTACCCTCCAAGTCCCACCCTCCTTCCCTATTTTCCTCCCATGCCTCTCCCCAAGTCCACTGAGAGGGGAGGTCCTCCTCCCCTTCAATCTGATCCTAGTCTATCAGGTCTCATCAGGAGTGGCTATATTGTCTTCCTCTGTGGCGTGGTAAGGTTGCTTCCCCTCAGAGGGAGGAGATCAAAGAGTTGACCACTGAGTTCATGTCAGGGACAATCCTGTTCCTATTACTAGGGAACCAATTGGACAATAACCTGCCATGGACTACATCTATGCAGGGGTTCTAGGTTATCTCCATGAATGGTCCTTGCTTGGAGTATCAGTCTCAGAAGAGATCCCTGTGGCCATTTTTTTTTCTCTCCTTGTAGAGCTCCTGACCCCTCCAAGTCTTTCTATCTCCCTCTTCTTTCATAAGATTCCCTGTACTCTTCCCAAAGTTTGGTTATGAGTCTCAGCATCTGCTTTGATACCCTGCTGGACAGAGTCTTTCAGAGGCCCTCTGTGGTAGGCTCCTGTCCTGTTCCCTGTTTTCTCCCTCATTCCCATGTCTGTCACATTTGCTTTTCTGGATGAAGATTGATCATCTTAACCAGAGTCCTCTTTCTTTATTAGCTTCCTAACTGATATTATATGTCTAATATCCACTTATAATTGAATATATACCAAATGTGTCTTCTGCTTTTGGGATACCTCACTCAGTATGATCTTTTCTAGTTCTTACCATTTCCCTGCAAATTTCATGGTTTCTTTGTTTTTAATTGCTGAGTAATATTCCATTGTATAAATGTACCACAATTTCTGTATCCATTCCTCAACTGAGGGATATCTGTGCTGTTTCCAGATTCTGGTTATTACAAATAAAGCTGCTCCGAATATGGTTGAGCAAATGTCCTTGTTGTATACTTCAGTATCTCTTGGATATATGCCTAAGAATTGTATAGCAGGATCTTGAGGCAGTACTATTCCTAACTGTCTGAAAAGCATCAGATTGATTTCCAAAGTGGTTGTAAAAGTTTACATTCCCAACAACAATGAAGGAGGATTCTTCTTCCTGCATATCCTCTCCAGCATGTGTTGTCCAATTTTTGACAAAGATGCAAAAACATACAATGGAAAAAAGATAGCATCTTCAACAAATGGTTCGGGTCGAACTGCATATCTACATGTAGAAAAATGTAAATGGATACATATTTATCACCTTGCATAAAACTAAAGTCCAAGTGGATCCTAAACCTCAACATAAAACCAGACACACTAAATCTGTTAAAAAAAAAAGTGTGGAAAGCTTTGAACTCATTGGCACAAGAGATAATTTCCTGAACAGAAAACCATCAGCACAGGTTCTAAGATCAACAATCAGTATGTGGGACCTCATGAAACTGAACAGCTTCTGTAAAGCAATGGACAGTGTTATCAGAACAAAACAACAACCTACAGATTGGGAAAGATCTTCATCAATGCTATATCTGACAAAAGGCTAATATTCAGAATATATAAAGAACTCAAGAAGTTGAACAGCTCTGTATCCATTCCTCTGTTGAGGGACATCTGGGATATTTACAAGTTCTGGCTATTACAAATAAAGCTGCTGTGAACATGGTTGAGCTAATGTCCTTGTTTGATAGTTGAGCATCTTTTGGATATATGCCTAGGAGTGGTATAGCTGGATCTTGAGGAAGCACTATTCCTAATTGTCTGAGAAATCGCCAAATTGATTTCCAAAGTGGTTGTTCAAGTTTACATTCCTACCAGCAATGGAGGAGGGTTCCCCTTTCTCCACAACCTCTCCAGCATGTGTTATCACTTGATTTTTTGATCTTAGCCATTCTGATGTGTGTAAAGTGAAATCTCAGGGTCGTTTTTATTTGTATCTCCCTGATGACTAAGGACGTTGAGCATTTCTTTAAGTTTTTCTTTGCCTTTTTATATTCCTCTACAAGAGTTCTCTGTTTAGCTCTGTACCCCAGTTTTTAAACGGATTACTTGATTTGTTGCTTTTTAACTTCTTGAGTTCTTTATATATTCAAGATATTAGCCCTCTGTCAGATATAGGGTTGGTGAAGATCCTTTCCCAATCTGTAGGCAGTCGTTTTGTTCTGAAAACAGTGTCCTTTGCTTTACAGAAGCTTTTCATTTTCATGAGGTCCTATTTATTGATTGTTTATCTTAGAGCCTATGATGTTGGTACTCTGTTCAGAAAGATGTCTCCTGTAAAATGAGTTCTAGGCTCTTCCTCACTTTTTTCTTTTAACAGATTTAGTTTTTCTGGTTGTATGTTGAGGTCTTTGATCCACTTGGACATTAGTTTTGTGCAGGGTGATAAATATAGATCTATTTGCATTTTTCTACTTGTAGACATCCAGTTAGACCAGCATCACTTGTTGAAGATGCTGTCTTTTTTCCATTGTATGTGTTTGGCTTCTTTGTCAAAAATCAAGTCTATATAGGTTAAGTGGGTTTATTTCTGGAAATGGGATACTACTCAGCAATTAAAAACAAGGAAATCATGAAACTTGCAGGCAAATGGTGGGAAGTGGAAAATATCATCCTGAGTGAGGCATCCCAGAAACAGAAAGACACACAGTATATACTCACTTAAAAGTGGATACTAGACATACAATATAGAATAAATATACAAAAATCTGTACACCTAAAGAAGGTGAGAGAGAAGGAGGACCCTGGGTAAGATGATCAATCCTCCTTCAGAAAGGCAAATGTGATGGACATTGGAAGAAGGAGAAAATAGGAAACAGGACAGGAGACTACCACAGAGGGCCTCTGAAAAACTCTACCAAGCATTATATAAAAGTGGATAATGAGACTCATAAACAAACTTTGGGCAGAGTGCAGGGAATCTTAGGAAACAAGAGGGAGATAGTAAGAAAGACCTGTAGAGGACAGGAGCTCCACAAGCATAGCAACAGAACCAAAATATCTGGGCATAGGAATCTTCTGAAACTGATACTCCAACCAAGGAGCATTTATGGAGATAACCTAGCACCCCCACTTAGAAGTCACTCATGGCAGCTCAGTATTCAATTGGTTCCCTAGTAAGGGGAACAGGGACTGTTGCTGACATGAACCCTGTGGCTAGCTCTTTGTCTGCCTCCCCTAGATGGGGGAACAGCTTTGTCAAGCCATAGAGTAGGACAATGCAGCTAGTTTAGATGAGTTTGGATAAGCTAGGGTCAGCTGGAAGGGGAGAATGAGTTCCTATCCATGGACTTGGAGAGGGGCATAAGAGGAGATGAGGAAGGAAGGGTGGGATTGGGAAAGGAGGAGGGAGGGGGCTACAGCTGGGATAGAAAGTGAATAAACTGTAATTAATATTAAAAAATTAATTAAAAAGAAGTTAAATAACAACAAATCAAGTAATCCAATTAAAAATGGGGTACAGAGCTAAACAGAGAATTCTGAATAGGTGAATATCGAATGGCATATAAACACTTAAAGAAATGCTTAACATCCTTAGCTATCAGGGAAATGCAAATCAGAAAGGCCCTGAGATTTTACCTTACACCATTGTAATGGCTAAGATCAAAAACTCAAGTGACAACCCATGCTGGGGAGGATGTGGAGAAATGGGAACTCTCCCCTTTGTTTTATGGTTTCATCTTATAAATTTGTTGTTCTATATCCCTTCAGGGTTGCAGTTCAGCACCTAAGTCAATTCTGCATCCCTGATAGATCAATAGTGTCTTGATTACAATAAACTTTTGTCATCTGCATTGACCTGGTGTTTGAGCTATATTGGACTTAAGCAGACTCCACAACATTATCATAAGACTTGTCCATAATTTCATGAGAAAAAAAAAACAAAACAGAATCAGAGTTAGGCACATAAATAAGGAAAATGCGAGAGAGCTAGAGAATATTTGTGTTTGCCAAAAAAATACTCTGAATGTCATTTGAGTTGCAGATATTTCATGACCTGTAAGGGTGATGGCCCATCACCCTTAAAATAATGAACCCAAGGATGGTAAGAAAGTTGAGAGAAACTGTAATGATAACTAGAGAATCAAGTGATGTCAACTGTGACTACTCAGGAATGTCTGAGATTTTAATATAAACAGCAGGATCCAGGAGGGCTGGAGTGAGTCCAATTTTTCCAACCAATCTTCCTCTATTTCATCCTCCAGGATTTATCACTGCCGTTCCACATGTAGAAATTCCTTAGGACGACTGTGGTTTCATCACTGCTTGGATTTCCTGCACAGAAAGTCTATGACATGCACTTAACTTCAACTTGCCCCAGTGGCAACTGGTAATTTGTCCCTAGTTTTTTTTTTTTTTTTTTTTTTCTTGATTGATTGATGTTTGTCCCTGGAGCAAAACACTTAACTTTGCCTAGAAAGCATTCTGTAAGCAAGTACAGCCTTCTGGGCAGCCTTCTCATTCAAGCTGACATTGAGCTACAGCTGGAAAGCAAATTCTGCATCTCAAAGTGGCTAGAATAAGTTACTTGCTCAAATATCAAGAGCAGAGTGACTCAGCACAAACACACCACATTTACCTCTAGAGACATACCTGCTCAAGGTTAATCAACTTGGAAATTTTGCTTATATTTTCAGATTAAGACCTATTGTATTCAAGTGAAAGACCTATATATAAAAAAAAAACTTCAAGTCTCTGAAGAAAAAAATTGAAGAATATATCAGAAGATGGAATGATCTCCCATGCTCAGAAATCAGTAGAATTAACATAGGGAAAATGGCCATCTTACCAAATGCAATCTACACATTTAGTGCAATTCCCATGAAAATAGCAACACAATTCTTTATAGACCTTGAAAGAACAATATGGAAAAACAAAAAACCTAGAATAGCTAAAACAATCCTGTACAATAACAGATCTTCTGGAGGCATCTCCATACCTGATCTCAAGTTGTACCATAGAGCAACAGTAATATAAACGGAATGGTACTGGCAGAGAAACAGACTGGTGGATTAATGGAACGTAATCAAAGAACCAGAAATAAAACCACACACCTATGAACATCTGAGTTTTGGCAAAGAACTCAAAACCATTCAATGGACAAAAGACAGCATCTCCAACAAATGGTGCTAGTCTCACTGGATGTCTACATGTAGAAAAATGCAAATAGATTCATAATTATCACCCTGCACAAAAGTAAAGTCCAAGTGAATCAAAGACCTCAACATAAAAACAGACACAGTAAATCTCTTTGAAGAAAAATTGAGGAAGAGCCTTGACATCACGTAAATAAAAGACAACTTCCTGAAAAGAGCACCAACAGTATAGGCTCTAAAACCAACAATCAATAAATGAGACCTCATGAAATTAAAAATTTTCTATAAAGGAAAGGACAGTATAAGACATAACAAACCAGCAGCCTAAAGACTGGGAAAAAATCCTTAAGTACCCTATATCCCACAGAGGCCTAATACCCAAAATATATAAAGAACTCAAGAAGTTAAACACCAACAAACCAAATAATTCAATTTGGGTACAGAGCTCAACAGAGAATTCTCAACAGAGGAATACTGAATGGCAGAGAAACAAAGAAATGCTCAAGGTCATTAGTCATCCAGGAAATGCAAATCAAAACGACTCTGAGATTTTACCTTACACCCATCAGAATATCTAAGTTCAAAAACTCAAGGAACAAGACATGCTGGATAGGTTGTAAAGAAAGAGGGACACCTTCTTCCATTGCTGGTGGTAATGTAACCTTGTACAACCACTTTGGAAGTCAATCTGTCATTTTCTCAGAATATTAGGAAGAGTGATACATCAACATCCAGCTATACCACTCCTGGGCCTATATCCAAAAGATGCACAACCATACAATGAGGACATTTGCTCAACTATGTTCATTGCAGCTTTATTCATAATAGCCAGAATCTGGAAACAACCTTGATGTCCCTCAGCTAAGGAATGGATACAGAAAGTGTGGTACATTTATCCAATGGGCTACTACTCAGCAATTAAAAACAAGGAAATCATAAAATTTGCAGGCAAATGGATGGAACTAGAGAAGATCATCCTAAATGAGGTTACCCAGAAGCAGAAAGACAAATATGGTGTATACTCACTTATAAGTAGATATTAGCCATGTAATATATGATAAACATACTAAACTCTATATTCCTAAAGAAGCTAAACAACAGGAGAACCCTAGGGAAGAGACTTAATCCTCATTCAGAAAGGCAAACAGGACAGATATTGGAAGTAGGAGAAGACAGGGAACAGGGCAGGATTCTTCCACAGGGACCTCTGAAAGAAACTGCCCATCAGAGTATGGAAGCAGATACTGAGGCTCATAGCCAAACTTTGGGCAGAGTGCAGGGAATCTTATAAAAGAAGGGGGAGATAGAAAGACCTGGAGGTGACAGGAACTCTGTAAGAAGACCAACAGAGCCAAAATTTCTAGACCCAGGGGACCTGCAGAAACTGAAGAATCAACCAACTACCATGCATGGAGAGGACCTAGACACCCTACTCAGACATAGATTATGGGCTGCTCAGGTTCCATGTGGGTTCCCTAGTAAGAGGAGTAGGGCTGTCTCTGACATGGACTCAGTGGCTGGCTCTTTGATCACCTCCCTCTAGTGAGGTTGGCTAACTAGGCCACAGAGAAAGGGGATACAGACAGTCCTGATGAGATCTGATAGGCTAGGGTCAGATAGTAGGGGAGAAGTTCCTCCACTTTCAGTGGACTTTGAGAGGGACATAGGGGAGAAAGAGGAAGGGAGAGAGGACCTGAAGGAGATGAGGAAGAGGGGCTACAGCTGAGATACAAAGTGAATAAATTGTAATGAATAATAATAATAAAGAAAAATTTTAATTTTTAAAAAAGACCTATTGTTTTGACAAAGAGATCCCTGGGTTTTCAACTCTCTTTCATCATCCCATCATCCCCTCTTGTCTCCATTCCTTCTCTCTCTCTTTTTTCTTTCTCTCTCTTTCTTTCTCTCTCTCCCTCTCTTTGTCTCTCTTTCTCTCTCTCTCTCTCTCTCTCTCACACACACACACACTATGCTTGCTTCAGATGCTCTGCTTTGCAGAGTAGAAAAATCATATTGTTTAGAGATGCACTGATTTGATACATATGAACATATGTGCATCAAATGGACACTACATACCGTCTTTATAAATACAGGCAATAGTAAATATTCTCAGGGCTTTCCTAATAATTGTGTAAGTACAGAATACAGGGTATGTCACCGCTTAGATTTGAATTAAATATCACGCTTGGCTATTTACTTCTACTTGCTTAGTTGTTTATTGTTATCTTATGTACATCTTCATCCTCTGCATCCTTGTTTGTTTGGCATTTTCTTCCTGTCACTCTGCTCAGAGGAATGATCTCACACCATTTTTATTGTTCTTTTCTTCCAACTATAATTCTTTGTTTAGGTAATTTCTGGTTTTCAACCTGTTTTCCCTTCATGATTTTTCTTCATATTTCTTTACTTATTTCTTTTGTGACTCAGTATTTCTCCCTCTGATCACTGCTTGTCTTTCTTTTTCTCTCCATATTGTGATAAAGTTTTTCCAATGCTTCTGGCCTTCTGACAGTGGGATCCTCTCAATTACAACTGCCTTATTTTCTCCCCTCTGATCCTAGACTTCAACATCCTCCATTCTTGACTCTCATCCATTGCATGTATCCAAACTATTTCATTGTTTGACTCTCTGTTTCTCAATTTTATAATCTTTCTTTTTTTCTTTTTCTTTAAACTTAACCACCCTGCATTAAAATCACAATGTATACTCAATCCACACAGTGAAATTGGGGCTATGCTGTGTGAGGAACTGTCCACACTCTATCCATCTCTGATTGATTTTGACCTTGACTCTCCCTTGGATGATCTACAAGCTATTTCCTCATTTGCATAAGTCAAGTCTCTGTTGATGCCAGGTTAACGATCCACAACACTGCTTCTCAGTCATTGGCATCATATTTTACTCACGGTGAGCACTGTTCCCAGAAGCTCACAATCTTTCATTACAATACAGCAGGTGACACAGGCAGAATTTGTTATAAAAGAAAGCAAACTGAAAAATAGGTCACTGTTGAATTAATAACAAAAGGTCAAAAATCTTGTGGAAGAAAGATGAAAACTTGGAGGTTTGGGAAAACAAAACCTTCTTGTGTACCTTCTTGTTGGAGGTCACATTAAGTGAAATACCAACATCATTTTGTATAGAAAGAGACTAATGTATAGGTTGAAATAGTTTGTTCTGTGTCAGTCAATGCTGTTACATGCTTAAGTCTTAATTCAAATACATATCTCTGCATATTTGTACCTGATTAGGACTAAGTACTAGTGTCAAACAAGCCATCCTTCAACAAATTAGATAAATATATTGACAAGTGAAGAGATTCTCAAACTTATAATTTATGAAATTGAATTTTATGAATGAAAATGTGGTGAAGGACTAACATAAAAATAACTCCAAAGCAGAAAAAGGCCCTTTAAAATGAACTGGGGGAGTCCTTCTTCTCTTCTGCTGTTTACTATTTTCTTTTCTCTCTTTCCTAGATTTTTGACATATGTTGATTATTGGGCTTATCATGGTACTATATATATATATATATATATATATATATATATATATATATTCAGGACAATCAGGCTTTTGAAGATCTGCTAGTACCATTTGCTGGCATGACCTGTTAGATCAAAAAGAACTCCTACCTGGGAGGCCTGTTTTTTTCTGAAAGTTAACGGAGGAGGAGTAGCTCTTAGGGAGAGAAAAGATAAGGGTGAAACTGGGAAAAGTGGAGGGAAAAGAAATTCAATTGGGAAGGCACGGGCAACTGTGTTGAGCTAGGCGTACAGTATAGTCACGGGTGACTCAGAGAACAGTCTGCTTTGGCAGATTTCTGAAGTAAGTGCACATACCCTCTGCTCTTGAGGGTTCCAGTTAGAATCTGCATAAGACAGACCAATAAAAATAAATTCAAATTTTCTAAAATATAAAATTATCAGTAGTGAAGAAGTCAGATGAACAGAAACTCAACAAGCAAAATCAGACTAGAAGGATGTTTACATGGTAGGTTCATGTAGGTCCATAGCATGACATGAGCAGCAGGACCCAGAGCAGACATTCTAGAGAGGACAGACATTAGCTACCCATCAGGTCTCCCAGACAGAGACACAATACAGCAAAGGCAACACAGAAGTCCTTTTAGTTGAGCAGGACTCAGTGGGGCTCACAGAGACTGAAGCTACAATCATGGACCCCAGTATGTGTCTGAGCTAGGACCTCTGCATATGTGATTGTATAGCTTGAGGTGTTATAGGACTCTTTTTTAAATTTTTTTTATTATTAATTACACTTTATTCACTTTGTATCTCCCCATAAGCCCCTCCCTCCTCCCCTCCCTATCCCACCCTCCCTTCCCCTTCTTCACGCATGCCCCTCCCCAAGTCAACTGATAGGGTAGGTCTTCTTCTCCTTCCTTCTGATCTTAGTCTATCAGATCACATCAGGAGTGGCTGCATTGTCATCTCCTGTGGCCTGGTAAGGCTGCTCCCCACTCAGGGGGAGGTGATCAAAGAGCAGGCCAATCAGATTATGTCAGAGGCAGTCCCTCTTCCCATTTTTATGTAACCCACATGGACACTGAACTGTCATGTGTGCAGGGGTTCTAGGTTATCTCCATGAATAGTCCTTGGTTGGAGTATGAGTCTCTGGGACATTCCCTGTGTTCAAATTTTCTGGTTCTGTTGCTCTCCTTGTGTGGTTCCTGTCCTCTCAAGCTCTTATTATTTCCCACTTCTTACATAAGATTCCATGCACTCTGCCCAACAGTTGGCCATAAGTCTCAGCGTCTGCTTTGGTAGTCTGCAGGATAGAGGCTTTCAGAGGTCCTCTGTGCAGTGTGAGTGCAGGGTGTCTCTGACACTCTTTGCTGTTTTTCCTCCTGCTGTGTTGTCTTTTCCAGCTGTGATATGAGGGTTTGTGACTAGTCTTATTCTATCTATTTTATTATATCATGTTTGGTTGGTATTCCTATTCTTTTCTGAAGGTTAACAGAGGAGGAATGGCTCTGGTGGAGAGAAAAGATGAGGGTGGAACTGGGAAAAGTGGAGAAGAAATTCAGTAGGGATGGTGTGTGTGAAAGAATAGAAAAGAAAAATAAATTCATTTTAAACAATCTAAAATTGTAATCCAATTTTGACTTGATGAAATTTCTGAACAATGCCCAGATATGTCTTTTCTGGGGAGGTGAAATGTTACCTTCACTTTATGTATTCTATAACTGTGAATATATTATTTAAAAGTTCCAGAATTATCCTGACTTATGGCAAGGAAGCAAGAGACTTTTGTGAGGTTGTTCAGAGATCTCTCGAGGTAACACAATTGAAAAACAATAAAAGGAAGCAACCGGTAAATTTACAAATGCATGCCTGCCTAGGCCAGTTTTGCAGTGGTAACAGATACAGACCATGGTAGCTGAAGGTACAAACAAGGTCTTTATCCACTGAGATACATCTTCCAGCATGTAATGGCTGAATTATTCATGGCCGTGGTTTCAGCTTGAGGCTCATTCTCAAAGTTAAGGAGAATGAAAGGATTGTCTTAACCAATGGGATCTTGCTGTATGTGAGGATCCTGTGTCTAATGGGTGCCACCTAAGGAACTCAGGCAGGAGCCACAGGAGTAGATGGTCTTAGTGGAAGCAGGAAACATAAGTGAAAATAAAGGAAAAAAAAAAGAGAAGAAGAAAGCAAACCAAAATCAGATCCTACTATCCACGGAATCAGAGAAAGAGATTTTAAAATAATTAGTAAAATGTGATAAAAGCAGAAAAAAAATAGAAGAATCAAAATATACTTTACATATCACCAAACTGCAATATTATCAAAATATATAATTCTGTGGATAAAATGGAAAAGAAACATACATAGAAATACATATATTAGACAGAAAAAAAAATTAAAGCCAAATGTTAGAAACTGTTTGTCATTGATCCACCAGTCGGATTCTATGCCAGTACCATGTATTTTTTACTATTGTTGCTCTATAGTACAGCTTGAGATAAGGGATGGAGATACCTCCAGAAGATTTTTTTTAATATATTTTTTTTATTTTTTATATTAATTACAAGTTATTCACTTTGTATCCCAGCTGTAGCCTCCTCCCTATTCCCTTCCAATTCCAAATCATGAAATTTTATGATTTCTTTGATTTTAATTGCTGAGTAGTATTCCATTGTGTAAATGTACCTTTGTAGAGGATTGTTTTAGCAATTCTAGGTTTCTTGTTATTCCATATGAAGTTCAGAATTTTTTTTCAAGGTCTGCAAAGAATTGTGTTGGTAATTTGATGGGAATTGCATTAAATCTGTAGATTGTTTTTGGTAAGATGGTCATTTTTACTATGTTAATCCTGCCAAGCCATGAGCATGGGAGATCTTTCCATCTTTTGATATCTTCTTCTATTTCTTTCTTTAGAGACTTGAAATTGTTTTCATACAAGTCTTTGACTTTCTTGGCTAGAGTCACACCAAGGTATTTTATGTCCTTTGTGGATTTTGTGAAGGGTGTTGTTTTCCTAATTTCTTTCTCAGCCCTTTTGTCTTTTTTATAAAGGAGGGCTACTGATTTTTTTTAGTTAATTTTCTATGCAGCCACTTGGCTGAAGGTGTTTATCAGATGTAGAAGTTCACTGGTAGAATTTTTGGGGTTACTCACGTATACTATCATATCATGTGAAAATAGTGATACTTTGACTTCTTTCTTTCCATTTTGTGTCCTCATGATCTCCTTTAATGGTCTTACTGTTCTAGCAAAGACTTCAAGAACTATGTTGAATAGATATGGAGAGAATGAGCAGTCTGGCCAGGTCCCTGATTTCAGTTGGATTGATAGACGTCTCTGAAATAAACCAACACTTTTATGGACACCTGATTTTGACAAAGATACCAAAACCATAAAACAAAAAAATGAGAGCATTGCTGGATATCCCCCTGATGAGACTTGATAGATTAGGATCAGATGGAAGCCTAAGAGGACCTCCCCTGTCATTCCACTATGTTAGGGGCATGGGTGGAAAAGAGGAAAGAAGGGTGTGATTGGGAGGGGGAAAGGGAGAGAGCTACAGGTGGGATACAAAGTGAATAAACTGCAATTAATAAAAATAATAATGAAAAAGGAAATTTTTGCACATAGGTGAATGTTTTAGTATTCATACTAAATAAGAATCATCACAACAACCATTTAAAGATCCATACAAATGATAAGAAACTTGAGTCCATGCATTTAAGAACATTATAAAAAATCTCTTAAAAAAATGTCCTCATATAAGCCTATCTGAATCAGGCTCTCGAAATCAAGATCGATGAGGAAACAATGTGTAATAAACCAGGAAAAAATGTTTATTTTTTATTTTATTGTTATTTTTGGAACATCAACAGTGTGAATGACTGCTTATAACAAAGCGTGGAAGCCAAAAGAGAGTGCTGTCTTTTAAAATGAAGAAAATGTCATGTCTACAAGTGTAGGACTTAGCTTTTTCTGACTCAATCTAAAATGACTAAGTCACTAAATTTTTATTTTATAAAATGATAGTTTGTATGTATCACAGCTTCAGCCCTAGGTTGGCTTCAATGCAGAGATAAAAAAAATGTGGACCCTCTTCTCTCATAACTTAACCTCCACTCCTGGGTCTTGCCATGGTAACTGCATCTATATACATCATTCTGGATGAAATCATGGATTTGACGCTATTTAGAGTAAGGAGGGTTTCTGTGATGGAAAGGAAATGTCTATGGATAGTTGTATTGGTTCTTTTTGGAGTATTTTCTGTCCTTCACCAAGCCTATGACAATTACACGTCTCTCTAGATTTACCCCTGAAAAGGTGAGGGAGGGCATTCTTCAAATTCCCATCTTTGCTATTCTTCCATGATGTTAGAGAGAATCAGGAATATATTTTAAATGTAAGCTTCTTTCTTGCCCTTAAGATACACATTCTTTCAGAATTAAAAGCTAAAGAAAAGAGATGAAACAAATACAGATAGAATATTACAGCCACTTACAGAGGAACATCAATATTTAGTTTTTTTTTATATAAAATTATGTAAAGATAGTAGAATTATGCAAACATCAATAACATCTAAGGCATCCTTAGTGAAGAGCACACAGCTGGGAAAAATTGAGTTGGTCCTCAATGGGATGTAGGTCAGTCCTGTTAAATGAGGCTAAGATGACATGGCAGGCAAGGTGGGGGTTGACAAGCAATAATTCTTTTCAGTGAGCAGGTAGTGGTGTGTGTGTGTGTGTGTGTGTGTGTGTGTGTGTGTGTGTGTGCTTGTGTATGTGTTTCTGTGCATGATGGAAACATTCTATGACTAATATGGGGTACTCATATCTGTGTTTGATTGGGCAAAAGCCACTAAAATAGCATTTATTTGTACAATACACAATATAAATATCTAAAAAGTATATACTAACTCCTCTCACTCTATTTGTTCTTTCAACCTAAACTGGGATATGTTTAAAAATATTGTGAGAGATTGTCTTTCTTTTTCTGGGTTTTGTTGTTATTTATTTGAATAGAAGACATACAGAAGTATCTATAAATTAAGAGTATCATATATCACATTGTCTAAAATTTTATTGTATGTTTACATTTATTTTATCTGATACATAAAAATGAGTTGTATATTTTATAACTTCATTTTTAAATGTCTTTATAAGTGATAAATCAGGAGTTATAGTGGTCTAATAAATCATACATTCATGTCCTAGCTCTTGGGTGTGGTTTTCATGTCAGAATTCTGCTTCTCCACAGAGCTTAGCTTGCACGTTTTTCCTCCATGAATTTCTGAAACGAGAAGACACACACATGAGAGACAATGCATATCAGAAGAGAGAGGGTCTCAGTGTGTGTAATGGAAGTTAATAAATGTCATGGAGAATCTTGGAAGGAAGGCTATTGGTGACAATCTCACCAATATATTAAAACCTCAATATAACTACAATTGCAGGAATTTTTTTTTTTTACAGACAGGTATACACCTACACTATAAAACTGTAGATCACATAGAATCATAAAAAAAAATGAACCATTTCTGATTGAAAACATCAGTTTGAGTCATGTGTGAATAATCTGAAGTAAGAAGGGACAATCTTGACCCATTTGGTCTGCATTAGAAAGCTATTAGCTTTTTTAAATATTATTATTATTATTATTATCATTTATTACAACTTATTCCCTTTATATCCTGGCTGTGTCCCCTCCTTTGTCTCCACCCAATCCCACCTTCCATCCCTCTTCTCCTCTTATGCACCTCCCCTATTCCACTGATAAGTGAGGTCTCCCTCCCCTTCTATTTGACTCTAGCCTAACAGGTCTCATCAGGACTGGTTGCATTGTCCTCTTCTGTGGCCTGGCAAGGCTGATCACCCAGGGGGAGGTGATCAGAAAGCCTGTCACTGAGTTCATGCCAGAGAAAGCCCCTATTCCCCTTATTAGGGAACCAATTTGGAGACTAAGTCTATTGGCTACATCTGAGCAGGATTTTTAGGTCCTCTCCATGCATTGTCCTTGGTTGAGGTATCAGTCTCTTCAGAGCCTCCAGGGCTCAGGGTTTTGGGCTCTGTTGATCTCCATTAGGAGCTCCAGGTCTTTCTATCTTGCCCTTATTTCATAAGATTGCCTTTGACACTCTGTCCAAAGTTTGGCTGAGTCTCAGTCTCTGATACCCTGATCAATAGAGTCCTTCACAGGCCATCTGTGGTAAGCTCCTGTCCTGTTCTCTGTCTTCTCCTCCTTCTAATGTCTATTGCTTTTATCCTTCTGAATGAGGATTGAACATCTTTGTTAGGGTCTTCCTTGTTGTTTAGCTTCTTTAGAAGTATAGATTCCAGTATGTTTATCCTATATTATAGGGCTAATAATCCATTTATGAGTGAGTATGCACCATGTGTGTCTTTCTGCTTCTGGGTTACCTCACAGATTGGGAAAGTATCTTCACCAAATCTATATCTGACAGAAGGCTTATATCCAGAATATATAAAGAACTTAGGTTAAAAACCAATACACCAAATAATCCAATTAAAAAATGGGATACAGAACTAAACAGAGAGTTCTCAGTAGAGAAATCAGATGGCAGAGAAACACTTAAATAAATGCTCAAAGTGCTTAGTCATCAGAGAAATGAAAATCAAAACAACCCTGAGATTTTTCCTTACATCCATTAGAATGGCTAAGATCACAAACCCAAGTGACAACACATGTTGGAGAGGATGTGGAAAAGGGTGAAGCCTCTTCCATTGCTGGTGGGAATGTAAACTTGTACAACCACTTTGGAAATCAATCTGTCAATTAGCATCCTTATTCTCATTTCTCTTTTCTCTAAGCAATCAGGACCTACATTGATGCCTCTGACACAGATGCTCTGAAAAAGGTGCTCTTTTTCACCCTTGTCTTCTGAGAGAAATGGTGGGAAGCTTTGGGATCAAGCATGGTGTTTGACTGACTCACCTCAGAGATATAATTGTCACTCTTTATGGAAGTTGCTTTAGACCATTTTGCAGTTTGAATCTGATAGACCTGTTCTCCCAAGACATTCTAAACTTTTGTTTCCAAAATAAAGCATTTAACATTGTGGACTATATGAGTACTTCCAGGTTGTATGATTAAACTGATGAAAGAAAATTGGATTTGTAAAAATCTGTAGTTTATTCCTGGACTATGAAGCAAGATAGATTGCTAAAGTTATTTTTTCCATATTAGGATTTGATAAATAACCAATCCAAAAACACGAAACGAGAGCCACACCCAGACAGTACTGAAAAAAAAAAAAGGAATTGAAACTTTAAGAATTTGTTTTTAAACTTTCAAAAGATTGATTTGTAATTGAATTTGGGAATTGATTGCTAGGTCAATCGGGATTCCAATTCTGTTAGCATTATTTTTGCTTCCTTGTCTTTTGTAGACACAGAGAGAAATAAAGAAACATGTCTTCGGGAATAATATCAGAGGAGTCTGATACCATGTGAGCAACCTGTCCCTTCATCTATAGTCAGTACGAAATAACCACAAATCTGTGTTTATGATTTCCCAGGGGAGAGGTGTGTGACTCTCACTGTGTATAATAGCTGACTTGTCCAGGGCCAGGGATAGCTGTTAAGATGGCCCCACACAATATTGCCAGCGTACTTAAAACACTGAAAGGTTTTTATTTTTTATATGTGATTTTGTTGATGTTGCTTTGTTTGGTTTTATAACTCTTTTATTTGGTTCTTAAGCAAGAACTTTGCATGTGACAATACTGAGTTACAAATTCTAAAACTTGGATACTGTTGGTAATCTATTTGTTCTGCATCTCTGCCACTGACCCTAGTCATTGAATACCAGGATTGAATGACTTAATCTTTTAATATTCATTCTTTCCTGGGCTTTGAGTCTTTGAACAGTATATTCCCATGAGATTAGTATTAGTATTAGTATTAGTATTAGTATTAGTATTAGTATTAGTATTAGTATATTAGTCAGCATGTCTCAGACTGTATTTTCATGAACTGAAACACTAAGTGGGCATATGTCCTGAATACCATTCTTCTCCTATATGTGTGAAATTTGTCCATAGTTAAAAGATTCAATAATATGGTTTGGATAGAAAATGTTTCACATAGGCTTATGTATTTAAACATTTGGTACACAGGTGATGACGCAATTTCATAAGGCTGTGGAACCTTTGGTGTGGTGTGCCCAGCTGGCTAAACATTGGCCCTAAGGATGGGCCTTGAAGGTGATTTTTTTCATTCTTTCAGGTTGCTCTATCTTTGAGGGTACTCTCTATAGTGATGTCATGGTATTAAAAACAAGACATTATATCCTAGAAAGGGTACATCTTCACAGAATTGCTATGATCTGGCTTTTATACAATGAACCTTGAATCTTTCACTGTTACAACTTCAAGATTATTAAAGAAGTATGTTTATCCAGTACTTCTTATCTTCCTTCCAATGTGTTACTTTCAAAAGATACTCTAAAATCTCACAGAGGTTTCAGCTGCTGTATATTATCATATCTTTTAGAAATTCTGATGCATGGCAATGGTCTGAATGTTACCAGCACTTAAGAGATATAGAAGGTCCTCCATTATCTCTAATTATATCACAAAGTCTGCCTTTATATCCTCCATAGTGACCATCAGAGATTCCTACATCACAGAATATTATAGCTGAGCATGAAGTTCTAAAATCAGGTGAAAATCAAAGAAGGGACACCTGAGTAAAAAACCATGACTCTTCATTTTTTTAATTTTTTTTACTTAATTATAGTTTATTCACTTTGTATCCCAACTATAGCCCCCTTCCTCGTCCACCTCCAGTCCCACTCTCCCTCCTTCATCTCCTCCCATGCCTCTCCCCAAGTTCACAAATAGGGAGGTCCTCCTCCCCTTACCTCTGACCCTAGCTTATCAGGTCTCCTCAGGATTGGCTGAATTGTCTTCTTCTGTGGCCTGGTAAGGCTGCTCCCCTCTCTGAGGGAGGAGCACAAAGAGCCAGCCACTGAATTCATGTCAGATACAGTCCCTGTTCCCATTACTTGGGAACCCATTTAGACATTATCTGCTATGGACTACATCTGTGCAGGGGTTCTAGCTTATCTCCAAACATGGTCCTCAGTCTCAGGCCCAGATTTCTTGGTTCTATTGCACTCCTTATGAAACTCCTGTTCCTTCCAGGTATTTCTATCTCCCCCTTATTTCATAAGATTCCATGCACTCTGCCCAAAGTTTGTCTATGAGTTTCAGCATCCACTTTGATACCCTGCTGGGTAGAGTCTTTCAGAGGCCCTCTGTGGTAGGCTACTGTCTTGTTCCCTGTTTTCTCACTCCTCCAATGTGTGCCTTTCTAAATGAGGATTGATCACCTTATCCAGAATCCTCCTTCTTGATTGGCTTCTTTAGGTATACAGATTTTACTATTTTTTATCCTATTTCATATGTCTAATATCCACTTATAAGTGAGTATATACCATGCGTTTCTTTCTGCTTCTGGGGTACCTCACTCACTCAGGATGATCTTTTCTAGTTCCCACCATTTGCACGCAAATTTCATGATTTTCTTGATTTTAATTTCTATGTAGTATTCCATTGTGTAAGTGTACCACAATTTTTGTATCTATTCCTCCATTGAGGGGCATCTGGTTTATTTCCAGATTTTGGCTATTAGAAATAAAGTTGCTATAATAATGGTTGAGCAAATGTCCTTGTAGTGTACTTGAGCATATTTTAGATATATACCTAGGAGTGATATAGCTGGATCTTGAAGAAACGCTATTCCTGATTGTCTGAGAAAGGGCCAGATTTCCAAAGTGGTTGTACAAGTTTACATTCTGACCAGCAATGAAAGATGGTTCCCCTGTCTCCATAGCCTCTCCAGCATGTATTGTCGAGTTTTTGATGTTAGCCATTCTGATGAGTATAAGATGAAATCTCAGGGTCATTTTGATTTGCATTTCTTTGATGACTAAGGACTTTGAATATTTCTCTAAGTGTTTCTCTGCCATTCGACATTCTTCTATTGAGAGTCTCTGTTTAGCTCTGTACCCCAATTTTTTAATTGGATTACTTGATTTGTTGTTTTTTGACTTCTTTAGTTTTTTATATATTCTGGATATTAGTCCTCTGTCAGATATAGGGTTGATGAAGATCCTTTTCCAGTCTGTAGGCTATCATTTTGTTCTGGGTGCAATGACCATGTGCTGGTGCCCTGAATACCTCAGTAGTCTACAGACCTGTCTTACTGTCTTCCTGTTATTGAGATCTATCTGGGCTCCAGGACTTGTTTGCCTGAACTCCATTGGTAGAACCACAGAACAGGGCCTTAAATGTTGAGAACACTGTCCCAGAGATCCCTAAGTTGCCCACAGTGGGGGTGTGGATAGGAGGGATCTGATCTGTCTGCTAGTGTAGAGGGACCCTGGTTCTAGGGCTTTGCAAGCACTTACTTGAAGGCACACTCACTTGCTCACAGGCCTAATTGGAAAGCACAGGGGATACCCCTGTCCTCTACTCCCAGATTTGTGCCAACAGGAGTAAGTGAGAGTGTAGGAGATCCATTAGCTCAGTGGTTTCCACTGTTTGCCAGGGCAAGGAGATCCGTTCTTTGTGCAAATGTCTCTGCTGTCTCAGTCACTGTACGCAGAGACTCCTGCTAGGGCTAGCCGCTGCCCAGCTGCAGCCAAAGACTTGGGAGGCCCATACTGCTGCTGTCTCTGCAGTCTCAGGAAATGAGAGTGGAGGCTCATGCTTGGGGCAACCACTGCTGCCTCAGGAGAGCAGGGAGGACGGTGCTTGGTTCAAGGGGAAGTGCAGAGGGGTTGAATATTTGCCATTCTCCAGTCCTGGAGATGTCCACGGGTGACCTGGATCCAAACTGTCCCTGCTCACGGGTTGTCCCCTCTCGTCCAGGAAGCCTCAATGTCGGTGTTCTCCCTTCAGCTGCCCTTCCACTCACGCATTTTGGAGTTTCAAATCCTATGCATTTCAGGTAGGATGCATGCTGGTCGCTGCCATCTTGGACTCCCCCTGACTCTTTCAATAATACCAATAGTTTTTACAGTTTACAAGTAATCGACTATCCCTGAAAATATGACTGCATACTCAGGCTTATACATACCCAGATTATATTGTTTCAGATATACTAGTCTCTGTTCTCTGATTTTAGACTGTACATTAATCAGAGTTCTCTAGAGGAAAATAACAAATTGTCTGTGTATATGCATGTGTGTGCATGCATGTGTAGACAGAGAGAAAGTGAGAGTGAGAGAGATAGAGAGAGAGAATCATAGAAAGAGATTTGTTATAAGGAATTGTCTCATGAGGTTATAGAAGGATGAATCATCTGCAGGTTTTCCAGCCTGCTTAAGACCAGGAAGGGCCAATGCTGCAATTCAAGCCCCAAGGCCATCCTCTGACACAATAGGATCTTTCTTCCCTCAGTGATGCCAGTCTGTTCTATTCAGACTTTTGATAACTGGGAAGAAGACAGTTCAAACTCTGAAGGACAAAATGCTTTCAAAGTTCACCTATTTAATTGCTAATTACATGCAAAATCCTCACAGAAAATGTGCTAACAGCATTTGAAAATGTGTCTTGGTGTTTTTGCATAGTCAAGGTGACATAAAACACCAAAAGTCATATATCAACTCCTTAGAATGGTTGTTCTCAACCTCCCTAATGCTGCAGCCCTTTAATATAAGGTCTTATGGTGATCCCCAACTATAAAATTATTTTTGTTGCTTCTTCATAACTGTAATAGCATTAACCTTTGAATTAGGGACTCATCCTGCTGATAGTATAGGTACTACTGAACATAAATGTGGAGGAATAAGGGTGAGTCAGTAAGGTTTCCTTTCTTTATCAGGATTGGAGGTGAGGGTGAGAGAGTGAATATCCAGTCACGTTACTTTCACTCATTATCTGTATGACTTCAGACTAAAGATACAATCATCTTTTTGGACTGTTGTTTACTGAACTGTAACTTAGAAATAGCATGCCTTTTCCATAGAGCTATTTTGAAGATCAGCAAAGAAAATATCACAATATCACTAGAGGTAGATTTTAAAAATCTATAATGAGGTTTCCAAATTATTATTTTAAGTAGTTTTTCCTTGTTAAATTGCATTTAAAATCCTGTTTTAGACATTAAACACTGAGTTTCTTAGATAGAAAGTTAATGTCTTATTTTTTCACACATCTAACATTGACAGTAATCAAGTGCTGTCAATATTTATTTGATGCACTTAATTCAGCCAGAACAGCCTAGCCTATGGTTTAGCCACTTGATGCATTTAAAATATTTGTCAAACACACACATGTCATTGAAAGATTTTTTTTTCTGAGACTTCTAAATGATGGAGATGAGATGTTTTATATTATCTCTGTATTAGGACTACAATTGCCTGACACTTAAATCCTTCCCTTCTGTTGCCCACAGCTGGGGATGCTCAGTTAATAGAAAATGCTGGATTTATTGTTTTTAGCATCAGCAACAAATCCAGACACAAGTGATTGCATATGACAAATGTAAGTGTCCCAGTCCTGACACCCAAACTTATTCCCTTGCCTTTTCAAAGATACTCCTATGCATCTTTAATGTCACACAGTTTTCCATCTTGGGTCCGAGCTTCAACTCTATTATGTAATAACTTCAGTATCTATACTGAAAGATAGAAGCAGTTTGATTTTTATGTTGCGGTTGTGATATTAACATCTTAAATCTGTGGCTAGAATTTACTATTTATGATAATGATAAGATATAAAACTCCAATCAATATTTGGTGGTTTTATTGTTTTCATTTTTCTATTGACCATGCCATATTCATTTGTGTACCAGCATATTTGTGAGGATTTTGTGTGTAATAGTATATTTAATCATCCTAATAACTTTATAAGGAAATGAGATACACCAACATCATTATCACCATCATCATCATCACAACCACCACAAAAACCATCATGTAAAGTACAGAATAGAGAAAGAAATTTAAATGTCTTTATTATTATATGACACAGGCATGACTGAGTGAAATTCAAAGCCAGAAATGTCTACACAAAACTTATGCTTTTGAATGTGATTTGGACATGACTTGTAGACAATTGCTCATAAATCCCTGTCGCTGATACTTTATTACCATATTACTTGAAAGAGTCATCACTTCAGCTACCTTGGACTAATAGCTTTGTCAAGTTAAAAAGCAGAGAAGTTGGCACACCTCGGTGAGTAGCCTTTCACACATAGGTACAGTCCACATTTGCAGAAGTGTTGGCTTTGCTCTACTGGAAAGATGTGTGCAGGGCTAAGCAAATTCTAAATATATTTTATCATGGGCCATTATGTCAAAAAGAGAAAGAAGAAAACATTCATTTTCAATAATAAAAAAATAGCACAGTGTTAGTCTCAGAGATGAAATATATCAGGAAAAGTACCCCAGATATTGTTTAAATGCACACTTTTATAGAGGAGAGTCATGGCACAGAGAATGTGTGGGAGTCAGAAACCAACTTGGAGGATTTGGTTCTCTGCTTCCAACATGTAGATTCTGAGTATCAAATTCAGCTCAACAGGCTTGTTGGCAAGTACCTTCCCTGCCAAGCCATCTCTCCAGCCTAGGACATTTTGTTTGTTAAGTAGGTCTGGGTCACTTGACCACAGTTTACTCGGGCTTTCTATATGACTTGGAAGTTTTATTATTGTGTTCTCTTTTAAAATCTGAAATTGACACTGTCCTGAAATATTCCAATAAATTTAGACACTTGGGATACAAAAAGAGAAGGAAAAAATAATGCATACAAATAACTATTAGAAGTCAGAAGGGGAAGAAAGGGCTTGAATCAATCAGATGACACACTTAGCTAGCAAAATATTTAAATCAGCACATGAATATCTCATTCAGGATCTAATAAATGTAACCCATAAATGTTTAATCCACAATGAAAAAAATAGTGTTTGATTTGAATTGGTAAGAAAATTCTTTTGTCAAGTGCAGCAGTCTCTAGACATTCATAGATAAATTCACACTCAGGAGGCTTGAATTTCATAAATTCCCATGTAATTTCTAAGTCATTTTTGATATAAGGATAAGATCATTTCGTATCTTCATTCACCAAGCTCCTAAACAAAAGCGCTACTTTCCAGTGCCAACCACAAGTCTGATTAGTGGCATGTCTTTCCATAAAGCACAATGTTTCTGAGCTCCTGCTGTGAACTTAGTTCATAATGTATGTGTGGATATATGAAATCATGTTAAAGTATGGTAAAGACAGGACTGGCAAGATTTCTTTGCAAGAAAACATAGCACTGTAAACTGTTGCTACTTCCATTTTCTCTTTTTTCTGTCTACAATATAGAATGCATATTCACAAAGATAAGTGCCAAATAAGGAAGTGTTCAATGTAAATGGAAGTGAGGGAAATAGAATTTGTGGACAGTTCTGTGTGTAAGTCAGTGTAGAAAGAAATTAGAACATCTGTTCAAAAAGCTCATTCTTTTATGAATATTCTTCCTTCTGTCACTGAATTCCAACTTTGCTTCAGAACTCACAATAACTGTCCTGCTCTTTGATCACCTCCCCCTGGGGGGGGGGGGAACAGCCTTACCAGGCCATAGTAGAGGACAATGCAGCCACTTGTGATGGGAACTGATGGACTAAGATCAGAAAGGAGAGGAGAACCTCCCCTATCAGTGGAGTTGGGGAGTGGCATGCATGCAGAGGGAGGAAGGAGGGTGGGATTGGAAGGGGAGGAGGTAGGGGCTTTTGGGGGGATGCAGAATGAATAAAGTGTAATTGATGAAAAATTTTAAAAAAAGAAAGAAAAGATAATTTAAGAAACTTAAATGACTTTGAAAAGTGGAGGAAAACATGGAATTAGTCAATTTACATGGAGCACAACTCTCCCCTGGGGGCAATGGTCTCCTGAACCTACTCAGACCTTGGACACCACCACTGCTAGTTCTAGAACTGATGCAGAATGTTCCAGTGAGCGGGTTAAGGCTTCTCATAATATTTCCTATAAGCCCAAACCTGTTTGTTTATATCCCCCATTTTTATTCATTGTTAGCCAGATAGAGCCAAGTAATTGTGGTAATGATACTTGCTTTTTTGCCCAATGATGGAAAGCTAGTGAATTTAGGTATGCCCTGGTTACTCGCATGCCTCGCTGGGTGCCTGTGCCCGTTGATGCCCCTCACCCTATGACTCTCTTCAGACAGAAAAGGGATCTTGGAACTACAGCCGCCATTGTTACTGCCATCCCATTGGCGGCTGTTGGAGCTACCACCGGGGCATTAGCCATGAGTCATACTGTGCAGACTGCTCAGACCCTGAATAATCTTTTAGCCAATGTAGCTCATGCTAAACAAAAAGGGGGAACTGTAGAGAGCTGCGCAATGCCACGCCTTAAAGAAGGAGCTGGTTTCCACCTTCCACCTTCCCGATGGTGAGTGCTCTCTGTCATGAACAACTCCACATTTGACTGAGGCCGAGGATCTGGCTTGCTTCCATGTATGTGGACCTATCTGCATTGCCCACGTGGCACGCTGGGGTTGGCTACCCAGAGGCTATTTAAGCTGTGGGCTGGCTGTCCCCAGGGTCAGAAGATTGTTCAAGGTTCCTGAATAAACTGCATTGAGAAAAATAAATAAATAAATAAATAAATAAATAAACAATATGCTCATAGATTACTCAATTGCTTTGCAATCTAGAAGCTATGTACAACAATGGCAAATACATGGCACAAATTCAGGAATCAAAGGTCACAGTGTCATTTTGTATTTCTGTCAAGATTTGAACTTGCTTTTATTTAACTCAGGGGCCACTCATACTTTATTCCACTGTGCCATATACTCTTCCTGGCTACTCTTGTCATGAACTGTCTTCAGCTACTTCTGTATAGTTTCCCCATTATTTGTTTTCAACTTGACAATAAGGGGGGGGGGGGGAATTCTACCATGTCCAGAAAACATCCAGTCTTGTAATAATTTTACAAATTGTTTTCTTTGTTTCAGAAGTGTGTCTATAGCAAGGAGGTTGCGGGTGCACGAAATGAATTGAAAGTAAATTTGTATTTATTTAAAATGACTATACCAGCCTTTCTTGACATTTTCTGTTAATTATTCACTGGGAAATGCAGAAATGTGTCAACACAATGTTTGTCACTGGTTATTTAGAGGCTCAAGTTGACAGATCTTGGCAGAATCTGTGAAAGATGTATCTGCCATGGCTGCTTTCAGTCTCCTTATTTGTTTTGTATTCTCATAAGTGTAAAATAAAATAAAGCCTTCTGACGAGATACTTAACAAAGATAATTCTTTTCTATGGAGTTACTAGTCCTGTAACCCTGATGGACAAGAAAGATGGACTTAAATCATGCCTTGCCTTGCAGTGTCCAGGATGACATGATACAAAGAGAGTGAGACAAGTTTACCTGTGAGGGGAGCATGGTAAGAAAAGGCAGATGATAATGACCCCAAGGAAAGCAAAAAGAAAAACTCTCAGTTCCTCAATCTACCCTCTAAAGCTATGTTAAGATATGTGGACTCTGGGTAAGATGCTCAATCCCCATTCTGAAAGGCAAAGAGGATGGGCATCGGAGGAGGGAGAAAACAGGAAACAGGACAGGAGCCTAACACAAAGGGCCTCTGAAAGGCTCTACCCTGCAGGTTATCAAGGTAGATGCTGAGACTCATAGCCAAACTTTGGGCAGAGTGCAGGAAATCATAAGAAAGAAGGGGGAGATAGTAAGACCTGGAGAGGACAGGAGCTCCACAAGGAGAGCAACAGATCCAAAAAGTCTCAACACAGGAGTCTTTTCTGAAACAGATACTCCAGCCAAGGACTTCACATGGAGATGGCCTGGAACTCCTGCACAGAGGTAGCCTATGTCAGTTCAGTGTCCAAGTGGCCTCCATAGTTATGGGAACAGAGACTGTCTCCGACATGAACTGATTGACTTGCTCTTTGATCACCTCCCGCTGAGGGGGAAGAAGCCTGACCAGGCCATAGAAGACAATGAAGCCACTCCTGATGAGACCTGATAGACTAGGATCAGAGGGAAAGGGTGGAGGACTTCCCTTATCAGTGGACTGGGAGAGGGACACAGTGGGGAATAGGGAAGGTGGGATTCGGAGAAGAGGGAGGGAGGTACAGGGGGAATACAAAGTGAATAAACTGTAATTAATAAAAATAATTACAAGAAAACTAAATAAATAAATAGGAAAAAAAGATATGTTAAAAGTCTTTCAGAGGCCCTCTATGGTAGGCTCCTATATTGTTCCCTGTATTCTCCTTCTTCCAATGTCCATCCTCTTTGCCTTTCTGAATGAGGATTGAGCATTTTACCCAGAGTGCTCCTTCTTCTTAACTTCTTTAGGTGTACAGATTTTAGTATGTTTATCCTATATTATATGTCTAATATCCACTTATAAGTGAGTACATAGCCTGTGTGGATTTCTGCTTTTGGGATACCTCACTAAGGATGATCTTTTCTAGTTTCCACCATTTACCTGCAAATTTCATGATTTATTGTTTTTAATTGCAGAGTAGTATTCTATTGTATAAAAGTACCACAATTTCTGTATCCATTCCTCAACTGGGCGGCATCTGGGTTGTTTCCAGATTCTGGCTATTAAGAATAAAGCTGCTAAGAACATGGTTAACCAAATGTCCTTGTTGTGTACTTGAATATATTTTAGATATATGCCTAGAAGTGGTATAGCTGGACCTTGAGGAAGCACTATTCCCACCCAGGAGGTTATCAAACAGATGCTGAGACTCATAGCCAAACTTTGGGCAGAGTGCAGCGAATCTTATGAAAGAAGAGGGAGAGAGAAAGACCTGGAAGGGAGAGTTGCTCCATAAGCATAGCAGCAGAAGCAAAACATCTGGACACAACGGTATTTTATGAGACTGATATTCCAACCAAGAACCATTCATGGTGATAACCTAGAACCCCTGCACAGATATAGCCTGTGGCAGCTCAGTGTCCAAGTGGCTTTCCTGGTAATGGGAACAGGGACTGTCTCTGACATCATCTCAGTGGCTTGCTCTTGATCACCTCCCCTGCATCCTTACTAGGCCACAGAGAAAGATTATGAAAGACAGTCCTGATGAGACCTGATAGACTAGGATAAGATGGAAAGGGAAGTGGACCTCCCCTATCATTTGACTAGGGTAGGGACATGGGTAGAGAAGAAGGATGGAGTGTGGAGTTGGGAGGAGATGAGAGAGGGAGGCTATAGGTGACTACAAAGTGAATAAACTGTAATTAATAAAATATTTTTAAAATATATGCTAAAAGTACAAAGCATATCCCCTTCTCTGACATAACCCAAATGTCCTGATAACGCTGTCTTCTGTGTCTCATTGTATCAGAAGTATCTCCAATCAAGCCTGCATTTCCAAGAGATCAGTTCAGATGTTGCTATGCAGTTTCAGAAGAGACTCATGAAAAAAATGCATACAATGACTAGCAGAGCCAGTATGTTAACTCTTTTAAGCTCACAGAATCACTTTCTTCCTTTATTTTTAATTACAAAATAAACATTTAAATGATACACTTCATTGCTCACAGCTACCTAGGACTACCCTGGTTTACAGAGCAAGTAGCAAGCACCAGTGCTACATAGTAAGATCTGGTCTCAAAGCAAAAAATGAGTACAAAAAATGACATATTTAAAGTTCTTATCATGTATCAAAATTTTACTCTCTATTTTAAATAGTGTATTAATTCTTTGAAAGTTTTATACAGTGCTCTTTGATTATATTAACCCCAGCCCCTCCCACTTACTCCTCCCAAATCCTTCATCATTTTACTAGTTCCCCAACTTCCTGTATTCTTTTATGTTTATAACCAAATATGTCTAATTTGTGCTACCAAATCTCTCATGGTATAAAACCATTCACTGTATTGTAGTCTGTCTACCAGGGGCCACAATCTTAAAGAAGAACGACCCTCCCCAAGATTGTGTATACCTCCACAGTTTTGAGTGGGAGCTCATGAATCACTTCTTCCTTCATAGTCTAAGGTTATTGGCTCGATTTTGTGAAAGTCTCGTGCAGTCTACCACAGAGGGCCTCTGAAAAACTCTACCTAGCAGTGTATCAAAGCAGATACTAAGACTCATAACCAAACCTTCGGCAGAATGCAGGGAATCATATGAAAGAAAGGGGAGTTAGTATGACTTGGAAATGATAAGAGCTACACAAGGACCAAATATATCTGGGTACAGGGGTCTTTTCTGAGACTGACACTCCACCAAGGACCATGTATGGATATAACCTAGAACCTCTGCTCGGTGGTAGCTCAGTAAACAATTGGTTTCCCATAGTAAGGGGACCAGGGACTATTTCTGACAGAAACTCAATGGTAGGCTCTTTGACCTTCCCACCCCCCAAGGGAGGCACAGTCCTGCTAGGCCACACAGGAGGACTTTGCAGCCAGTCCTGAAGATACCTGATAAAATAGGGTCAGTTAAAAGGGGAAGAGGTCCTCCCCTATCAGCGGACTTGGAAAGGGGCAGGGAGGAGATGAGAGAGGGAGAGTAGGAGCTGGACATAGCTGAGATACAGAATTAATAAAATGTAACTAATAATAAAAATTTTAAAAAGAGTAAAAAATTGTAATAAATAAAATTATATAAAATTAAATTAAAAAAGAAAAGAAACAAAATCAGTGTGCTAAAAGCTTTAAGAAGACAGGAAACTTCTAGCTTGCCTAGACGCACTTTATGCCCTATGATCTCAAGGAGTGGAATTGCAGAATCATTTCAAGTTATACAACTGGAGGCAGTGAGTGATGACTAAGCTATACATAAATTAATGACTGAAACTTCATCCTAGAAAATTTCAACAGTTTTGTAGTAAATGCTTTCTCAAGGGACCTGGAAACTCTACATGTTACATATCCTACATGGTTGATGCCAGAATTCAGTCTCATGTTCAAGGCTACAAATAATTTTCAGAGTAATTCATCCAAAAATAATGTATATAACCCAAAGAAAAGAGACAGAAAAAATGTTTTAAAGAAATTATCTATTTCAAAGACAGCCTGCCACAGGCTATCAATGAAAAGTTAATAGTTCCTCAAGATTTCTTTGAGACCGAGAAAAGTGAAAGAATAAAACATAGAAGATATGAAAGGAGCTTATTACTGAAAAAGTAGTACAGGAAGCAAAGAGAAAATTGGATTTATAAAGTATTCCTAAGATTTTGGCTATAAGTACTTCTACTTGACCTAGGATAGGGCATTTGAGAGAGTGAAACAGAACAAATTTTAAGTTCCTTCTGTTTTCACATTGTGATTTTGTGCTTAGGTCAAGGCATGAAGTACTCTTCTGTGAACTGTGCTGGTGTGGTAGAGTTCCTCAGATGTTCAGGCAGAACACAGTGTTCTGTATGAACATAGGAGGTCAGACGGGTGCAAAGCATGATATTGGTTTTTCCTTGGAGGCAGAGATTTGAGTGACCCATGACCTCATGTTCATGCCTCCAGTTCTGTTTTGTTTTGTTTTGTGTTTTTGCTTTAAAATACCTTTGTGCTTTCATATATACACTTGTTCAATCTGACTAAGAGGAACAGAGAGAGGTACAGATGTGGATATCTACAGAGAGGAATGTATGTCTTAGGAGGAACCTCCTTCTAAACAGAAGCTTAGCTTCTCCTTGTCTCTGTGATTTTCAGATAGCTGGATAGTCTGTAAAGAATGTGACAGATGACATTAAATTATGAGGTTTACAGGCTGGAATTAATTACATTAAAAACAAATATGGAGTTTTCAGTTTGTGTATTTCTCCATGACATAATTCTTTCACCTGAATGTTCAACAAATATTGCTAGAGCCTTTCTCTTGATGTAGGAAGCATGGCCTAAGTAACAAAGATGTATGACACTAAATGCTGGAGGATAAAAAAACCCAAGACTGAAGCACTGGCTGATGTGTGATCTGTTTAAAATTGTCTTCTGTCGTTTAGGCAGAAGTATCACTGTGTTCTCATGTGGACATTTTCTGATTTATAATCTTGGATAGTAAGAAAGGGGGTGAGAGTAGCAAGTGGAGAGAGGAAAAGGGTGTCATATGTCTTGAGTATATTGATTTGAAGGTGTTTTGTGCTTGGAAAAAACCTTAGGGCCTCAAACATATGTAGCAGTGTTCCCATGCTGAGCTGTATCCCCATCCTCTCTTCCTTTATTAAAAAACAAAATAAGAGTTATTGTTAGGGTCACACTTTCATAACCTAATAAATAAAGTAGTTGCTAGAGTTATGGTTCTTGGAAAACTTATATGCAAATCAATCACTGGTTGAATTATTAAAATTAAGATTATCTACGATGAACATTTTGGTGATACAGTGTAAGCATGATAATAGAGCTGAGAATAGATCAGTGAAAGGTGATGAAATTGGAAAAAAGGGGACACCATGATACTGAAATTTTTTTTTCAATGCAGTTTATTCAGGAACCTTGAACAATCCTCGGACCCTGGGGAAAGCCAGCCCACAGCTTAAATAGCCTCTGGGTAGCCAACCCAGGCATGCCACGTGGGCAATGCAGATAGGTCCACATACATGGAAGCAAGCCAGATCCTCAACCTTAGCCAAATGTGGAATTTTATCTGTGTTTAATCAAGGGTTTTTCATGAGAATCCTAGTAATTTCCCTGGAAGCTGTGGCAGAACACGAAAGGGGATTTAATGAAACAGTATTGAAGATCATCTACATTGAGATTCTACCTCCAGAAGAACTTTTAAAAGACAGACTCTACTGTTGGGCAGAGTGAATGGAATTTTATGTAAGAACTGGGAAATAGTAAGAGCTGGAGAGGACAGGGTCTCCACAAGGAGAGCAACAGAACAAGAAAATTCGAACACAGGGAACTTCCCAGAGACTCATACTCCAACCAAGGACTATTCATAGAGATAACCCAGAACCCTTGCACAGATGTAGCCCAGGGAAGTTCAGAGTCCAATGGGGTTACATAGTAATGTGAAGAGGGAGTGCCTCTGACATAATCTGATTGGCCTGCTCTTTGATCACCTCCCCCTGGGGGGAGGAGCAGCCTTACCAGGCCATAGTAGAGGACAATGCAGCCACTTTTGATGTGAACTGATAGACTAAGATCAGAAAGGAGAGGAGAACCTCCCCTATCAGTGGACTTGGGGAGTGGCATGCATGCAGAGGGAGGAGGGAGGGTAGGATTGGGAGGGGAGGAGGGAGGGGTTTATGGGGGGGATGCAGAATGAATAAAGTGTAATTGGGGAAAAATTTAAAAAAAAGGGAAAAAAATAATTTAAGAACCTTAAATGACTTTCAAAAGTGGAGGAAAACATGGAGTTAGTCAATTTACATGGAGCACGTCTCGCCCCTGGGGGCAATGGTCTCCTGAACCTACTCAGACCTCGGACTCCACCACTGCTAGTTCTAGAACTGATGCAGGATGTTCCAACGAGGGGGTTAAGGCTTCTCATAATATTTCCTATAAGCCCACAGCTGTTTGTTTATATCCCCCATTTTTATTCATTATTAGCCAGATAGAGCCAAGTAATTGTGGTAATGATACTTGCTTTTTTGCCCAATGCTGGAATGCTAGTGAATTTAGGTATGCCCTGGTTACTCGCATGCCTCGCTGGGTGCCTGTGCCCGTTGATGCCCCTCACCCTATGACTCTCTTCAGACAGAAAAGGGATCTTGGAATTACAGCCGCCATTGTTACTGCCATCTCATTGGCGGCTGTTGGAGCTACCACCGGGGCATTAGCCATGAGTCATACTGTGCAGACTGCTCAGACCCTGAATAATCTTTTAGCCAATGTAGCTCAGGCCTTAGATGTACAAAAAGGAATTAATGCTCAACTAAAAGGAGGCTTGATGGTGTTCAATCAGAGGATTGACCTCGTGCAGGAACAAATTGATACCCTATGGCAAATCGCTCAACTTGGCTGTCAATGAAAATATGCTGAACTTTGAGTCACTAGCATACAACATAAGAATTTTTCCTGTGCTGCAAATCTGTCTAAACAATTGTCTAGCTATATTTTAGGTAATTGGACTGGAGAATTTGATACTACGATGGAGCAGCTGAGAGTGGCCATTGTCACGGTAAATTCTACCAGAGTGGACGCAGGACTAGCCACAGGATTATCATCATGGATTGCTGCAGCCATGAATCATCTGAAGGAATGGGTGGGCATGGGAGCGTTAGCAGGCCTTCTGGTGTTGGTCTCCTTGGTTTGCCTATGGTATGTATATATGCAAGATTAGAGTCTCACAACAGCGTAATGCAGCCATGACCATTCAGGTCTTTACAGCCATTGAAGCAGGACAGTCTCCCCAAGCATGGTTGGCTACCATCAAAAGCTAAAATGTTATGCTCAGGATGCGAGGCTAAGCACTGCACTCAGGGTCAGCCGCTTTGGACCCAGAGAAGAGCATGTCTGATTGCATGCGGGTTGATGCCCCAGGTCCCGCCTCTGAGAAAAAGGTATCAGATGGGTCTGATGCTCTTTGGGTGGATGACACCTAAATGAACATCGGTACAAAGTCCCAATTTATTTCTAACATCAGTGATCAGACCTCTACTCTTGCCTGATGAGTCTAAAACAAAAAGGGGGAACTGTAGAGAGCTGTATAATGCCGTGCCTTAAAGATGGAGCTGGTTTCTGCCTTCCACCTTCCCGATGGTGAGTGCTCTCTGTCACAAACAACTCCATATTTGGCTAAGGCTGAGGATCTGGCTTGCTTCCGTGTATGTGGACCTATCTGCATTGCCCACGTGGCACGCCTGGGTTGGCTACCCAGAGGCTATTTAAGCTGTGGGCTGGCTTTCCCCAGGGTCAGATGATTGTTCAAGGTTCCTGAATAAACTGCATTGAAAAAAAAAAAAAAAGACAGACTCTAAGAGAACATAGAAGAAAGACCTGAATATACGAGGATAAGTAGTCTACTTAAGTCCTAGAATGACTTAATTTCTAATGTGGAAGCACTATATACAAGCTGAACGCTAAAAATGAATCTCAATCGTCCATAGAAAAACATGCTAACTTGTGCTTGGTCTTTTGAAAAGTTCATGGTGTCTTTCAGAAAACTACAGGACTATAGATGTCTCTGAGACCTAAGTGTGAATACAGATACAGACCTTAACTAATTTCAGGGGTGATGTGTTAGCATTAACATATTTTGTAAAGTATTCTTATTACTAATAACAAATTTAAAAATGAATAATAGAATACATAGTTAATGATTAGTACTTACTCTATCCTTTCTGGACACAGTATTTGGATGTGACTTCTTATAATCAAATGCATTTGTGGCTGTAGAAGTGCCACCAACTCAGCAGTAAATGATAAACAAATATAACCATGTGTATATTTTTTAACTGTTACAAATTCTACACCAGTGTACCATGAAACATGCTCATATATACATTCCAATTCCTGCCATACCCCTACTGCATACTTTACCTCAAAGTTCACATCTATTAATTTTTATATAATCCACCAGGTTCAGTTATTGGTAGTCATATGTGAACATATTACATAAGTTATCCATTTGAAGCACAGGAAACTATCAGAGACAGCATTATCAATAAGTTTCATTCTTTTTCGCACAGCAAGTATCTAGTGTCAGCAGCTCCACAGGAAGGGCTGGGACTGGAGATCATCTACCCTATCTGGAATCTTGGCTGACTCAGTCGTGTACAGGACTTGTAGGTGTGACCGTAGATGGCAGGAGTTCATGATAATGATAGACATTGTGTGTCTAGAAGACATCATTTCCTCCTCCCCATCCTCTGGCTTTTACATTCTTTCTGCCTCCTCTTCCATGTTGTTCCATGATCTTCAGATGTGATGAAGTTATTATAGATGTCTCATTTATAGATGAGCACCCAGTCTCCTATTGTAACACTGTTTTTAAAAAGAGATGGGCTTTGTCTTTGTACACCAACCTACATGGGACAGCCAGCATATAACATATTTCTACTTACCAGTGAAAATGAAATAAAATAAAATTCGCTGCATATCCTCAGGATCTCCAAATCAGGGACTGTTTCTTATTTATGCATTTATTTTATAAATTTATTCTATAAATTGGTAACTAAACCCTTTATACACAATTATCCAAGAGTCTACACATTGTATTAAATGCCGTTGGATGTGAAAGAGCTTTGATCAACAGAAGATTTATTGATGATACAGATAGGACAAAAAGGACAGTTTGCTACTCAAGTACCAACAAGTCCACAAGTGCAAATGAAGGTTTTTTTAGAAAACAGTTTTCATTAATTTGAACTTTATGCTCGACCATTTCTTGTAAGTAGTGGCTGTAATATCAAGCATGGCCATGGCAAAACTTGAGCCTTCTGAATCCTGAAACATACAGCATGTCTCATCTTTATCTTAAGGGGGAAGAAGCAGCAGCATCGTCAGATGCAGAAAACTGATGCAGTCACTATATAAATCTCTCCCAGGGAGCTCTCTGCCTTGCACTTGTCACTGTCCCTTTCAAAGCTGTTGCAAATGGAGTGTGAAACTATGACAACCTTGAGAATTATAGAGACTTTTTTTTTCTTGTTGCTGGTAAGCAGTTTCTATCAGAAATTAATCTGAGAAGGGTTCTGCCTTGAAGTCATTGTCTTCTGTTTTCCCTTTACCCTCTTTCTACCTCCAAGAATTCAGCTGAGATGCTAATAGGTTTTTCCATTTTCTTGCGTTTGTAGCCTTAGGAAGAAGCATTAAGTAAGCATGCTCAGCTAAAAGATCAGAATACCGTTAGTTTATCTGCCATCTGAGCAAAACAAAGCAAAAACCTTTGGTTGTCCATAAAATTGGAAACAGCCACTTTTATAAAGTAAAATATATATATATGAACCTGTAAAGTGCTTAAAAATACAAGTTAGTGCTTTCCCAATAATATAATGGAATAAGTAAAAAAAAAAAAAAAAAAAAAATGGATGGACTAGAAGTCAACTTCTAGAAACAAAACTGGAAAAATCCATCAGTTGCAACATTTAAATTGGAGACCTTGATCTTCATAGAAGTATCTTTTATTCAGCATTCTCAATTCTCATCTTTCACACACACACACACACACACACACGCACAGACCACTTGGCCATGTGTATAATGTTAAGCTCAAATGCCAATATTATATTATCGCACATGTAGAAAGGTCATGTGAAGTCAATGAAGCCTGTCATTGGTACCTGGGCTCTGTGCTAACTTCCAAGGTTTCCTCAAATGAACCACACAAGATGAAAATGACAACTTCAACAGATGACAGTTTCTCTTTTGATCGGAGGTATGTGATTCTCAGAAAGATTGGATTCAATGACATTAATTTAAATGTTCTTTTTTATTTTAAGTTTGCCACATAGTCTATTAAAATTAAAAACATCGTTACTTCTAGAAGAGAAGAAAATTATATCATTTTGTTTTACTTTATTACAAAACCTCATTATATTTTCAGTGCAAGCTCTGCAGATTAACATGTGTATAGTGCATAATCCTTGTTTTTAGAGAGGTGCTAGAGCAGCAGTTCTCAGCCTTCCGAGTGCTGCAATCCTTCAATGCAGTTCCTCCTGGTATGGGTGTCCCGCAAACACAAAATAATTTTTTAATTAATTAATTTTTTTATAAATTACACTTTATTCACTTTGTATCCCAGATGTAGCCCCTCCCTTATCTCTTCCAAATCCCAACCTACCTCCATCATCTCCTCCCATTCCCCTCCCCAAGTCCACTGATACGGGAGGTCCTCCTTCTTTTCCCTCTGTCCCTAGCCTATCAGGTCTCCTCAGGTCTGGCTGCCTTGTCCTTCTCTGTGTCCTGGTAAGGCTGCTTCCTCCCTCAGGGGGAGGGGATCAAAGAGCCAGCCACTGAGTTGTTGCTACATCATAACCCCAATTTTGCTATTGCTATGAGTCGTAATGTAAATATCTGATATAAACCCCTATGAAAGGGTCGCCACCCAAAGGGGTCACAACCCACAGTTTGAGAAACATTTGAAGGTTTTGTATGACAGCTAGATTTACATTTCCCTTTTTTGGCTTTGCAACTTTCTGATGATGTAGAAGTCTCTCTCAGACCAAAATGAATACAGAAAATAAGTTAATATGTGCTGGGTGAGGGTGAGGGAAACCACAGCAAGCAGCAGCAATCCAAGTGTGAAAATCATCTCTAATCAAATTCTGACCGTCTGGGGTGTTGAGGTAAATATAGGATGGTCAGGTGTCTAGTGTCTGCTCCCCTCTCCAAAGCTAGGCATCTGGTGTGAAATAGAAAGACTGGTGCTTTAGGGTACATGTATCAACCGTGCGCAAACACAGGAAGAATTCTTCTTTTACCTCCCTTTCTCCTTAGTACAAATGATGTTCAAATTCTCCTCTGTGGGTGCACGGGAATCATTACATATATCTGTTATGTGAGGACACTTGCACACACATACGTACTTCTCATTTATCTGGAAATTGAACTAGCTCAGACTTGTTTTAGAATGATCACACACATTTTTAAGGAGTCTGCAAGCAGGTTTATTGCAGGTTTTGTCAAGATTCAGGCTATAGTCAGCACTGTTTTCCTAACTCCATCTTAATAATAACAGTTCTTTATGTCCAGAAACATAATATTTGGTTTTGTGAAATAAGTTTAATTCCCATTAAAGAGGTAAAAAAAAATCATGAATATGTCATTTCTTGAAGTTTTTAGGGAGTTCAAAGTAGACAAAACAAAGCAAATTTTCAAAAATCCCAAATATTTATGTTGAAATTTTCTTTTATCTTCTTTAGACAAAATGAACTTCAAAATGTCCCTTTACCACATTCCCCAAACAATAGATTTCCAAACAAAAGTCGGAGCAGGCATCATTTTGATGAAAATTGAGATAGACAGCATTTCTAGGTTACAAAGAAGAAAATAACTCTGCCCAAATGTCACAATTTCCCAAATGCTGTTGGTAATATTTTATTATTCTGTGTTAAAAAAAATATATATGTATATATAAATGTTGCTATCTCAGCATCCCCGATAATAATCTTGGTGTGTGGGCATTCTAGTGCTCCATACATCTGTGCTAAACTCAGACACAGCTATATTCAGATTACAGCAAATAAGTTTCCTCGCCCTGCCATTCTGTCTACGACAAAGCCTCATTCCACACTGAACTCACAACCAGAAAGTAATGTTGCATATGAAATATGACCATGGAGAAATAATGGCTGCATATAGCAGTGTCCAGCACACCTGCACGCTTCCAAACAGAGCCTCCTCAGTTTGGCATTATAGCCCATCCAATTCCTGTCACCAGTACTTGTGCAAACCGCTGCATTTTTTCAGCAATAATATGTCATCATTAACCATATGTCTTCCTCCCGCCACTTTTTTTCTTTCTCCAGCAATTCTCCACCATTAATTTTTAGTGCTGTTTCCAGAAGACAGTTGGCTCCCATCCAAACGTAATGAGGTTGAGATTCGTAAAGTTCGATAATTGCCAGGGGAAGAATATAAAAGCAATAAAATGCAAGTTTCTTCTTGGGCATGCCTCTCAGCAATCATAGGTGGACTGAGGCTGTTCTGTGTGGACACTCCATTCGAGTAGGGATTATCGAAGTCGGAAGGAGGTCTGAGCTCAATACCAGTTAACCAGCAATCATCTTTGATAAATGTCAGGAATATAGTAATAATGATTAAGGAATTTCATCAGTTTCCACAGAATATCTATGGTTTCATTATTTAATTGAATTGACAATGTGTTGGATGCCTAATTATGACAAATACTGTACTAAAATCTATGAAAACGAAATGTTAAGAAAATTAGGGTATCTATTTTGATGTGTGCTGCATACCATCCCCATTCTGCTCAGGAAGAGGGATCTGAAAACACTACAGTTGTTGGTGGCATAGAAAATTGCCCATGCTCTGGAGAAAAACAAAACAAAAAAATGACTACTTTCCTTTGAAAGTAGGATCCACTGAGGTTATTTTCAAAGTTTCAGCTTTAAAAATAGCAGTGTGCAACATCTAAAAACAGAAGAGAGTTTCTCTAAAAACACAAATCATGGCATGAAATATGCTCAATGAATAGGACACATGTTGGCATATATGAGCTAACACAGAGAAAATGAGTGAACTTTCTCTCAGAATGAATTTTGTTGTTGTTATTGACCACAATTTGAAATGATAGCACTTTAGATGTACTTTAGTTGTTTAAACAAAAAGTCAAAGTTAATTGTCCTATTTCATATTTAAACATTACGGCTTTAAAAAAAAAAACATGTCCATTACATATGTTTATCCATTGTAATGATGTCACAGAGGGTATTGGTAATGGAGGCCATGCTCCTGTTTCCTGGTGGTATTCTATATCCGGCCAAATCCATTAGTCTGACTGTGTCATCAATTTTTCTCATACTGCAAATCTTACAGTGCATGAAGCCAAGGCCAAAGCTCTGTTATTTAGGAATGCTTAACCTATGCATCTGTCTGTGACTTAGATAACATTTAATAAACTTCCTAACATGTCTTTATTTTGGATATTTTATTTTTTACTTTCGATACTATAATATCATTTTCCCCTTCCTGTTTCTAAACCCTCCTGTATAACTATCCCACCTTGCTCTCTTTGAAATTCATAGTCTTTTACAAATCTAATTAATTAATTAATTAATTAATTAATTTTTTATTATTAATTACAGTTTTTTTCACTTTGTATCCCACCTGTAGTTCCCTCCCTCTTCCCCTCCCAATTCCACTCTTCCTTCTTCTTCTCCACCCATGTCCCTCCCTCAATCTACTGATATGGGAGGTTCTTCTCCCCTTCCTTCTGATCCTAATCTATGAGGTTTCATCAGGAGTGGCTGCATTGTCTTTCTTTGTGGCCTGGTAAGGCTGCACCCCCTGAGGGAGAGGTGATCAAAGAACAGGCCAAACAATTCATGTCAGAGACAGTCCCTGTTCCCATTACTAGGGAACCCACTTGGACACCAAACCGTTATGGGGTTCCAATGCCTACCCCTCAAATAAAACCTCTAATGTGTGTAACTGTATATAAATATACATACATAGCTTAAATAAAATTTTCTTACCTGCGCTGACAATGCTCTCTCCAAGAGCCAAAAAACATCTGTGCAGGGGTTCTAGGTTATCTCCATGAATGATGCTTAGTTGGAGTATCAAATTCATATAAAATTATTGTTACACTCATAAATGCATTCCAAATGCCTAAGCATAAATATGACTTTTCATTCTGAATATAACATAAGTTTCTATGTTTGTTTTTAGGACTGGCCACCTGGTATTGGATAAGCCATTGGTTTGCTCTCCCCTGGGCAAGTGTATGCCTCCTACTCCCAGAATTCCTTAGTTCCTGTAGTTGGTTGTGTAGGGTCTTTCCCCCATCCACTTTGACATGTTTATTGTTGCTGTCTTTGTTCAGCTCCTCTTTAGGCACGCATGTTGGTGAGACAATATGGATATAGCTTCTGATGTTACAGAGACTCACAGCAAACTTCCTTATCCTCTGGCTCTTACAGTCTTCTCTCCCCTTCTTTTGCAATGTTCCCTGAGCCTCATATGCAATAATTGTTTTGCAGATGTATCCAGTAGGACTGGGCTCCACAACTCTGCATTTTGATTGAATATAGTTTTTTGTAATGGTTTCTGTTGCAAATAAACGTTTCCTTGATAAAGGTGAAACTATACTTATCTATGGGTATAGGAGCACTTATTTAGTATACAGTTAAGGATTGTGCATATTTGGTAAAGTTGTGGTTTAAAGGGGAGCATTGGCAGGATAGGGGAGCAATGGGAAAAGGGGAAGAGGGATAAGCACAGAAAAGTAGTGAGGAAGGTAAAACAGTAGGAAGGATATCTAAAAAAGTCATAAGGAATCATATTTTAACTGCCTACCCCTCAAATAAAACCTCTAATGTGTGTAACTGTATATAAATATAAATACATAGCTTAAATAAAATTTTCTTACCTGCGCTGACAATGCTCTCTCCAAGAGCCAAAAAACAATGACCCAAGGAAAAAACTCAACACCAAGTATGAGAAACCCTCTTGATTTGTTGGTTAAGGTTGCCCAAGAGATTATCAAAATGTTACAGACTATTGTCATTTCCCTTGCTTGTGCCCTAGAGGTGGAAGATGAGTCCTTATTACTGAAAATGCCATATACTTCAGACATAGGGCTGGACTCTCCTGAACTGGAACTAACCCAAGTGTCTCCTCCCTGGGATCCATATTTTATACTATCAGAAAGTGCCTCACATGATTCCAAAGGTGGGATGTCGTCTATGAGCTTCAAGGACAACCAACATGGCATGATAACCGTAACGGTGCGGTAGCATCACATATATCTTGGTGGTAACTCTGTTATTGGACTTAGAACCCATTTAACAAGAGGGAAACCATGCCTAGTCCTGGAAACCTAACCAACTATCCAGGGCTAATGAAGTTATGGATCTTGGAGGAGAACCTACAAATATATTACTTTTAATCATAAAGATACTAAATGGTAGACATATGTGTACTGTGTTTGGGATTATAATATTAGTGGCAATGTGAAAGCCATAAAGGTTGATATCAGGTAACAAATTGCAGAACATAGTTGGAAATTAGCTGACAAGATCAACTACTGATATTCTTGCCAGGGCAATGGCTCATAAGAACCTCCATATTTCATATGGTAAGGACAGATATTCTCATGACTAATGGTCTTTGTAAGGCTCTTCCATCCTTAGAAGAGTTGAAATTGCTAATCAACTCACTTGCTTAGAAAAGAACTCGTGTACCTGTCTGTGAATTTTTACAGATATTACATAGCACTCGAACAGTGGGTGGAACAGTCCCCTTTCCCTAGAATGTGAGGCAACACCTCCACCTAGTGGCTGCTTTGCCCAGTTCAAAACAATCTTTTAGGCTTCATTCATCCTAGCCCTTCATTTACAAAGCAGCAAGAATGGTCTTACTGTCTGGGGACATATACCCAAAAGAGAGATACAATAATAAGATTTTAAAAGTATAACCATGCTACTTGAATAATTTTGGATTAAGATATCATGGATTTAGAAAGAGTCCTTTGTAAATCCAGGCAGGCCTCTAGGGTACATTTGTGTCTGGCTTTTTGATTGGCAGAAGGGGAAATGTTAAGAGGAGATGCAGAAAAACTAGTGCTGTCTTTGCTTAGAAGAACAGAAATCCTACTTTGTTTCTGGCTGATGCATCTATCCTGTTAAGTGTGTATTATAAACTAGAACTGATATTTGTAAACAGAGAAAAAATAACCAGCATCAATTACAAACAAACTGACATGGCATTTATGTGTTGAGTCAGCAGGAAGATCATGGAATAGCAGGGACATTTGTTACTTTGTTATTTTTATGTTCTTTGTGGGGGTGGTGTTAGGGAATCACATAGTCTCCAGCAACCCTGGAAAGCTGTGGAGCATTCAGAATTTGTCAGATGTTGTATGACTTGAACCACACACCTTCAATATGTTGCCATTTTAACTAAATGGACTACATTTTTTTTTCATCTTTACAATTATAAAATTAGAATCATAGATCTCTGAGATAATAGGTTGCTGGACTCTTAGAGTCATTTGAGGTCTGAAAGGGACCCCTTCTTTGTACCAGCTCCAAGGTGAAGTTGAGGGGTTTGTTTCTGATAGAGCATACCACGAATCTGTGTTCTGTGCTTATGGTGGTGGAGTACACGTAAGCATATACACAAATGCTTTTGTGTTTACAGACGCATGTATGCAAAAGTGAATGTGCGGGTGAGCAGGCATGTGTGTGTTTCTATCTGTGTGTGCATGTATGTCTTGCGTGTCTGTGTGTAAGACAGAGACTGGAACCTGGTGTCTTCTTGGCTTACTCCTCACCTATTATTTAGGTAGCTGATAGATAGTTAGAAGGGCATGGGCAAACAAGGAAATAGAATGTTTTTGTTCCCAGAGGACATTGCAAGGAGAAACGTTAAAAATGAATAAGGGTTTCAAAGCAATCCCAATAAGGGAAAGGGAGGATCCCAGAGCCCTCTAAATTACCAAGTTAGCATCAAATGACTTTCCAGGCGTCGGCTTCACTCACGTCAATGGGATGAAGCTGTTACCCTTTCTCTGTGGCTTGATCTTCTGTATTTCCCAGTCATCCAGTCTTTTCTCCTCACCAGGAAACAAGCTCAAAAGACCCCCAGACAACCACCAGTACTCCTGTTAAAATAGTGTCTTTTACTTGAACCTGGCACTCACTGATTCTGTTAGTCTAACTTAGCTAGCTCCCTCACAGGGTCCTCTGCCTCTGCCTTCCGAAATTTTGATGGCAGGCAGGCTACCACTCTGACCTGGGACTTAGGTGAGTTCTGTAGATCCAAACTCTAGTCCTCATGGTGCCGTGTCAAATGCTCTCATCTCTACACTCTGTCCTTCGTTCCTAATTACCATTGCTTTTAAAATCGTCCTCCTCTTCCCCCTCCTCCACTTTCTTCCTCCTCGCCCTTTTTCTATCTCCAGCATGTTCACGGTCATTCGCTATCAAATACAGAAATGATTTGTGGGGAGTCTTTATGGGTAATTTCAGTAGAAAAAGCAAAACTCCGACTCAAGAGATGTCAAAAAGAAGACAAGAAGGTCTGTCTTGCGGATGCTGAGAAAAGTGGGTATTTGAGCAGCTCAGCCTCACTCAGTGAAGTAGACTGGAGCTCACATTTACACTAATATGACAGACCTTTAGAGCGGAGCTTTCTGTGTACTCAGCCCCGCGCAGACACTTATGCTGTGATAATTAGTAATCAGCTTGTTATCTGTACATGGGAAAGAAATGAAGAGGGGGGTTAAGGGAGTGAAGGCATGGGGTGAGTCTGCAGCACTAACAGGGTACCAGACATCTCGTTCACGCACTCATTAGAGGCACCAAAACTACTGACCTGAGAGGCGTTATTTTTCATATGAGAGTCCCAGATCCAGAACACTAGGATAAACTAGAGATCAAAAAGCTGTAAATGTGCTTCTAGGACCTTCACAGAGATCTCATTATGAGTGTTGTCTCTGTCTAAGTCCTGAGCAGGAAGCAGCTCGGTAACAGAAGACATGTGTGTCAATTAGGTAGCCCTGGGCTTAATGCCCAGCACCGAGAGAAAACCAACAGGAAGACAAAGACTGCCCACTGCACCTAACCTGTAATCAATTACATTTCTCTGACACCCTGCACCCCAAAACTGGCCATTCTTTCCTTTTCCTTGATGGAAGATCTTAAGTCTAAAGGCCCTGGGGAAGCAGCAGGTAGTGAAACAGCACAGAAGCACGTATTAGGCTTAGTTCAAGGCTCTATGGTCTACTTCCTGAAACCGTTCTGTGCAGGCAAAAATCTGAATTCCATTGTATTACATACTTTCATCTTGGCCCTCAGTAATTCCCTTCATTTCCTTGAAATCTGACAAATTTATCCGAAGGAAATATAATTACAAAACAAACAAACAAATAAACATCCCTCTAATGCCATTCTCCAAAGCCCAAAAGAAAACTGAATTTGAAAAGGGCCAGAGTGTAGTGGGAGAAGGATGAAATGCCCTCTTTTTTGGTTTCCTTTTTTCACATTCATAAAGCCTTACAGGAACCCCTGTGAGGTTACAGAAAACGAAGATCTTACCCTGCTAACAGTTGTTCATTTTGTCATTCTCATCCAAACACCTTAGTCACAAGTAATTGGATTTCCTCAGAACAGAGGAGCTGGCATTTTTATGATAATGAAGTCGTGCACTGGGGCTCATTTGACATTAAAGGTGCTTTGCAAATACATGAGGAGAACCCCTCTTACCCACTTAGAAGAGTACATTAAGAAATTATGGTTTTAATTTTCAAGAGATACACAGAAGTGTCCAGAGGATGCTAAGGTGTGGTAGGTGAACAAAGTCTTAACATGTCACTGTATCACCTGAAACTTGAGTGAGATTTTTTTTTTTAAAGTGGTTTTATTTTCTATTTCAGGGCCACTTTACATTTTCCTTATGTCTATACACCATAAAAACAGGAAGCTACTTCCAGATAAAGCAATAAAGAAGACAAAGGTGGGGAGGGGGAGAAAGAACACAACACAAACACACATAACCTGGATATAAACCAACCCTAAAACGGTATAACAGCTAAAAGAAAAGTACAAATGTATGAAAAAGATGGAGATATGCAAAGTATCACTGCAGATTTTATTTAAATAAATTATTTGAAGAAGCCTGACATTTAGAACAAACACAATTTGCATTCATGTATTAGCTGAGAATTCATGTATGAGTTGGATCTTGAAGGATAGGTTAATGTGGATGGAAATAACAAAGAATATTCCTTTCATAGTTTAAGAAATCTGTTTCCAGAACATTTATCACTATTATAAAGAAATAATCCAACAAAGATACTCACTGAGAAATACAGGATGTATGATGTTTTCAAAGATTTAAATCTTTAAAAATATACATGTTGATCTGGGTGTAGTGGATCACACTTGTAATCCCAGAATTTGGGACGCAGTGGCAGAGGGATTGCCTCAAATTCAAAGCAAAGTTTGTGCTGCAAAATGCATTACAGGCAAGCCTGAACAATAGAGGAGAGTTTGCCTCAACTAAATACACAAACAAACAAAAACCAACAAAAGTTATATGTGCACAGATATTATCAGGTAGAATTCTTCAGGGAACAGGGAAAAAAACACAGAAAAGAGAAAGAAATAGAAAATAGGAAACTGTATAATTAACCATTTATAATTATCAACATAAGATTGTGGCAAAAGTATACAGCTAATAATTTGCAGGGGTTTTTTTAATCTTTGAAAGTGTAAAAATACTTGTATGTGTAAAACATCATAACCCACGCCTTTTCCAGCAAAATCTGTATGAGAAAATTCAAGCCGGAAACAAGAAAATATCATCGGAATACCAAACAGTTGGTCTGTTTCTGAATCATGCCTTGTGTAATAATGTATTTAAAAATGCTACACACATACACACAACAGATATGGAAAGAAAAGATTTTTTTGTATGGGGGGTAGGGAGAAAAAGAGAGACAGAGAGAGAGAGAGAGAGAGAGAGAGAGAGAGAGTAGAAGAGCTTAGGAGAAGAGAAAGAGGGGGATGGTGGGAGGGCCTCAAGAGAGAGCCAGAGAGAGCAGGGAAAGGGAGAGAAACTGAGGCAGAGAAAATGGGTGGGAGTGGCAGACAGGTTATATTTGGAGCACCTGGCCCAGGTGGTGATATAGGAAACAGGTGGTGACACAGGACATTGTCATTACCCTACAGGCTTCTGAGGGCAGGCCAGTTAAATTGCCTGCCCAACAGCAGAACACCACAATCCTAGGTTAGCTACGTATTCCACTTTTTTAATTCATTAATGTGCACTATTTAAAACATGCCTGGGTTCAAGTGCATGCTAGCATCTTACTGATCTATTTTAGCATTTATTACACACAGATTTTTTTCAACAGTTAAAATATCTTAAAAATCTCAAAAGTGCACTTTTAAAAATTATAATTTTAATTACTAAGAAATAAAGACACGAATATGATAAATATTTAAAATAGAAAACACTTAGCTAAAGTCTTAGAAGTAATTAATCTTTAAATCACTTATTCATTCATCTCTTCTAATTATCGTAAGAGCAATTCAGTGACCAGTATTTTGTTCCTTTTAAACTGTTCCTTCTCAGTAATTAAGAACACAGTGTTTATGAAGTAAACATGAATTCTCCTACTCAAATACCTTCTAGTAGCTTTTTCATTATTGCTTCCTTAAAAATAACTTTAGCTTATTTGACTGTGTGTTCTGTGTATGTGTCTAAGTGTGTATATGTTTGTGTGTGTGTGTGTACCCATGTGTGCGTGCACGCAGGAGGGGGGCATCACATGCCATAACGTGTGTATGGAAGTGAAAGGACAACTCTTGGGAGTTCAAACTTGTGGGATGATGGATTCGGCACTGTATGTAAGCTCCTGCTGAGTCATCTCATTGGCTCCATTACCGCTTTCTTACTGTAGAGAGCTGCGGAATGCTATGCCTTAAGGATGGAGCTGGTTTCCGCCTTCCACCTTCCCGATGGTGAGTGCTCTCTGTCACGAACAATTCCACATTTGGCTAAGGCTGAGGATCTGGCTTGCTTCCATGTATGTGGACCTATCTGCATTGCCCACGTGGCACGCCTGGGTTGGCTACCCAGAGGCTATTTAAGCTGTGGGCTGGCTTTCCCCGGGGTCCGAGGATTGTTCAATGTTCCTGAATAAACTGCATTGAAAAAAAAAAATCATTTTGGTTTAAAAAATTTATTGAGTCTGTGCATGTAAATGGTTGTGCCACTCACACACAATGCCCGCTCTGCTACTTTTTCAAAAGCTTATGCGTCTTTTCTCATCCTTATTTTTAAAAGGTCTGGGACCTGTAATACATGGTTTAGAGTAAGCGATTTGTTTCTCAAAGCAGGGAGGAGTTCAGGTCTGTGTTATCAGATGTCAGAGGGAAACGGTTGTCTGTCTCAGCAGCTTGCAATGGCCTTCACGTGTATACCTTAGAAGACCGTGAGGAAGTAGCCTGACGCTCTGTGGGCATGTTGATTTTTTTTTTTCTTATGTTCCTATAGATACAATTTTCCTCTTCCTTCTATTAAGGTAGTCATTTACATTGACTTATTTTTTTTAAAGAATAATAAAATAGGTATATACCTGGGTTCCATTTGATCACGGAGTATTTTGTTATCAATAGATTGTTGGAGTCTTCTTTAGTATTTTTCTTTGTGGGTAGTTTTAAAATTTTACTTTTAATTTTTAATTATGTGCTTGCAGCGGCGAAGAGGAAGGCTGGGTGGGACATTTGTGCACGTGTGAGTGTCGGTGTCTATGAAGCTCGAAGGGGGCAGTGGATCCCCTGAAAATGCTGGCCTTTGTGAGCTGACCATGGGTGCTTAGACCCTGACTCATGCCGTCTGCATTAACAGGAAGGACCCTTGATCTTTGAGACATCTCTCAAGTCAAGTTGCACTTTTCCCTGAGAATGGTAATTAGTCTATAATTGTCAGTCTTTTCATTTTCATTATATTTCTTTCCAATTTCCTTAGCTTATAATCGTGTGAGATTTTACAAAGGGATACAGCGTGTTTTGGTGAAATCCGCCCCCTTTCTCTCCTCTGCAATACCCAACTTCATGTGCTCCGATGAAAGGCACTAAATCCACCCATTGCTGCCTGCGGGTGCTTGGGTATAGGAAATTCTACTGGAGTGTGGGCAGCTTCTCATGGGCAGCTTCATCCAAGAAGCTGTCTCCTCCTCTCCCAGGGGCCACCGCCAATGTTTCCTCAGCTAGGGTGGAACTTTCTGAGCTCTCCTCCACCCATGCTGAAATTCCGACCGGCTTGGTCCTGTGCAGGTGTTTGTGCATGCACGCTTGTTTTAACACGGTTTCAGTAAACCAATAGAGCGATGGTCACTCTTGGTATAAATTTGCATATTTTTACATTAGCTTTCAGTCCTGGATTATTCAACAAAATCGGCTGGAGAAACCAAATCACTCTGCATTCATCTTTTAAGAGAGCTTTTCATAGCCAATTCGAATCCTTGAATGAACAAAACTTCCTTTGTTTTGTTTCATTCTCCCCTCTACCAGTTTCGGTGTTGGTATTGTTTAAACCAGGTTGTCAAGTGTCCGGTTAAAGCCATTGCAGCACTGTCTTACGTGCCCCTCACTCTTCATAGGATTTAAGTAATAACGACTTCCTCCTTCTCGGCACTGAACTCTTTCTGTGGTTGCTTCAGATTGACAATTTGGTTGACGTATTCATAGAATCACTGGCTGTCTAGTTCCTTCCTGTGGGTTTCTGTTTTATTAAAATGTGTCCTTATTTTAATTATTTAAATTTTTCTGATTGTGTGGACTTTAATTTTTTTTCTCTTTCCTAATGAATTTTTGTTAAATTGGTTTGTAGCCTTCTCCTTTTTCTCCCTAAACAGTTGATTGAGGGTTTATTTATCAGAATTATACCATAAAATAAATTCACTTGTTGCCACCTTTATGTACTCAATATTAATCTATATCATTATAAAGATACATGTATTTTTATTGTGAGCCCACTTTGCTTAGACTGTTTTGGGGCCCAAAGATTACTGTAATTTTCCCCTGTAATTTCATCTTGAATTCATGAAAAGCTTGACAGATGTTCTTTTTAATTTTCAGATATTTGGGTGTTGTTTGAATGTCTTGTCTTTCTATTGTAATGATTCCATAACTCCATTGTGATTGGGGCATATGCTTAGCATTAGGCATTTGTAAGTATCTGCACTGGTTTTATGGTCCATCACAGCTATCTTGGCAAGCTCACCATGTATTCTTCAGTCAATCATTTTTATTCATATCAAGGCAGATAGAAGTGTAATTACAAATTCAAAGATTTGTGCTGACCAATTCTTTTTACTTTTCTTATATCAATCACAGACAGAGAGGAATCCAAAACAGTTTGGATAATTGTGGCAATCGCTATTTTTCACTTTAACTGCTCTACTTTATTTAACTTCATAGTGTTTTTTTTTTTTTTTTTTTTTTTACTATATGCAAGGACAATTATAATAGTTACATTGGCTGATTGTTCCTCTATCCTGTGATATGCTACTCTTTATCTCTTTGAGCCACTTTCTCAATCTCTGTGCTATCCGGTGTTAAAATACTCTTGCCAAGCACTTTTTGTGCTTACTGTGCAAAGTGGATCTTCTCTGAGCTTGCATTTCACCTTATCTCTGTTTCACAATTAAAGGCTCTTGTAACCCGGTGTAATAGAGGTTATATTTTTGGCATTTGGTTAATCTCTGCCATTTCTTCAGAATACACAGACAACTGAGATTTAAAGTATGATTGTTGAAATTTTTCAGTTTAGTCAATCATTTAATAGTTTTTACTTGCTTTGATTCTTTATTTAGCATTGTTGCCCTTCTATGAATTATTGGAATCATTTCAATTATCCTACTGTCAGTTTTGAAAGATTTCTTTTTATTTTTAAATTATTTCCGTGGAGGGTATGTGTAACATGTAACAAAAATTTCCTGAGTCGCAGTATGCTTCATACACATCTCTTTACCCCAGATAGGCAGCCCATGATAGACCAAAATATGGATACTAGCAAAGTCCAACTTGGTGAATCAATAAATTTTATTGAGGTTACTTACAGTAGCAGAAATAACTCAAAAAAAACAGCTGCATCATCCAAACCCTTGCCAGCATGGGTGACAGTTCATAAAAGCTGGGAACCCAGAACACACCGCGCAGCCTGGAGGCAGCTCAGCAGGTTGGAGGACGTCCCTTCCATGTGACTCAGTTGTTCTAAATCTCTTCCAGGCAGCAGCTCTTCTGGTTTTTATGTTTCTCAAAGTCTTTTTTTTTTTTTTTTTTTTTTTTTGCAGCTTGGCTTGCCTCAGTGTGTCTTTGTTGTTTTCTCTGTGAATGAGGGGAGTAGTGGATCTGGATAGTTTTATAACTTCCCAGAGATATAGAGATATTGTGAGTTGTTAACTTTCCTGCTTAAGGAGCTTTCTTACAGGATGTTAAGTTTCAGTCTCAGAGGAAACCGCTGCGCAATAATAGGAGAATAACAGTGTTGTCCACGAGGCCAGAAGTGAGTGCAGGATCTCCTGGACCTGGAGGTACAAGTTTCTAGAGCCATCTTATCTGCGTGCCCACATGGGTTCTGGAACATGATTTCAGGTCACCTGCAAGAGCAGTTTACATAAGCAATCTCTCCAGCCCTGTGCTTCCATTGTGGTTGCCTCTTCTAATTATGTTGCTTGCTCTAGTTGTTAAGAGTATGCATGTTTGACTTTCATTATTCCATGAGTGATAAGGTTTCATTACTTCACAGAAAAGGTTGAAAATATTGCACAATACATCTTCTTTATTCCTTTCACACAGTGTGACATCTCCTTAATTTGGTCACATGTGCTACATATACACATATCCCACACCTCAGGAGAAAATGTTATAATGAATCCCCCAAGACAAGATTTAAGATAATTTTTCAAATTTACCTAATGTTTATCTTTACTTTTGAGCTCCGTGTCATGAAAGTCCCTTGTAATGCTATGCTGTATTTAACCTCAGCTTGAATACGTCATCCTAAATTCGTTTCCAAGCTGGACATGGTGTTTCACACTTGTCATGATACTCAGTAAGCAAGATATTGAGGCAGCAATGCTGCTGTGAGTTCATTAGCCTGAGGTACCTTGTGAAACTGCCAAAACAACTACAATAATACAAATGTCTTCTCAAGAAGGTCTACATGGTCTACATTTGATTTATTGTATATTTTTACTTCAGGAATAAAAAAACAACACAGTTCAATCTTTATTTTCAGGCCTGGAAGACTGTTAGTTTAATAAATAGCATTTGAGTATAACATGTCTTTCCTTCAATATTTGAAACTTATTTCTCTGTATTTTCTGATCTTTTCATGATTTCTGATGAGAAATCACAATCACTCAAGCCACCATCTCTTGTGTATTATTTATGTCCTTTTTCCTGGCTGCTTTTAAGTCTTCCTTCTTACATTTGTTGTGTTTTAAACTGAAAAAGTCAACTATCTATTGATTGGGTTTGTCTGAGATTCTTAAAATTAAATTCTCTATGAATTTAATTCTTTCAGGTTTGAAATTTTTATCCAAAATTGGTATTTCAGCTGAAGATAAATAATCACTGATTGTCTTAGGAACAATTAGCAAAAATGGTGCCTTAAAGCACTCTAAAACTCATCTCCCCACAAAAAGCAGCACAAATGTTACAGGAAGCCCACATGAGTTGGCTACTCAAACACAGTCTATAGACAACTGAAAGTCTATTCCAGCCAGCGGGCACTGCACTCAGGTATTCAGGAACTACATGTAGTCCTGAGCATTTTTTTAATATTTTAATTTTTAAAAGATTTATTTATTTATATTATTTATATGGTACTCTGCCTTCATGTACCCCTGCATGCCAAAGTGGACACCAGATCTCATTACAGATGGTTATCCTCGACCATTTGGTTGCTGGGATTTGAACTCAGAAACTTTGGAAGAACAGATAGTGCTCTTAGCATCCATCGCTCCAGCCCCAAGTCCTAAGCATTTAAAACAATGTTTTTGTTTTTGTTTTTAAAGAAAAACAACACCTTCTGGTATTTCATTCGGCAGCTAAAGGGGAGTTAATCAGAAGCAGTTAATCAGAAACTAAGATAAGCATTTAGCTGGGGAGGGAGGTTTGCACAAACAGGCAGATTAACAGAAGCTAAAATAAATTAGCTGAGGCATCTTGACTTTGGGTTCTTAGAAGAGAGTTGGGTGCTTTTCCATAGGATTCATCTCCAAGCAGATCAAATTCTCAAATTTAACCTCAAATGGCCTCAGCAAAATTATAAGATTGAGGAACCTCTTCACTGTCTTGTCCTGTCACACATGTAGTAATGAGAAAATTTTGATGGTAATCTGGAGAATATTCATTAAAAATAGTAGCTGAATGTCAAAAATATTTTCCTACAGCCACCACCTCAGATTTGACTATGATGTTTTAACAGTTCTTCCCTCATTTGGAGGGGATAATTCATATTGATTCTTCTTCAGTTGACCTTCTCTCACCCATTCTGTTGTGAAGTCCATGTAATTTATTTTTATTTTAGACTGTTTTAGACTGCATTTTTTTTTTCTCATGAAATCTTATCTTGGTTACTTCTCCATGACTGATTTTTTTATTTGAACATTTTTCTATTTGCAGGCTTTGGATATGTATCTCCTTACCTTATGGAAATGCTAAAAATATTTTATTTATAGTCTTTGCTAATTTTTTGATAAGACCAATTACTCATTATTTTATGTTTGGCATCTATTTGTGGGAAGTAGATGAAACTATGAGTGAGTGTATATTATTAATATGGGCACAGATATTTGAAGGACCTCACTGCCTCAGACACATAGGGATGGCAGTATGGATGTTAGTAAAAGATTGGCCTTTAGCTAAAATTAGAGTGTGCAGTATTTATCTATCAGAGCTTCTTCATCCAGGATGACCATGACCTGAGAGTGTTTTTTGACAGTGACCCCCCTCTAAAAAAGACTATCTAACACCTTTTATCCATCTTTCAGGCTGTATATAATAAACTCAAGTTTCTGGGTTGCTATTGGTACATCTCTGTCAGAACACATGGCCCACCTGATCCCAGCTCTTCTGCATTTATGCCTATTACTTCTTTCCTCCCTCACACCCTTTAGGTCTATCTATATCCATGCAAGCATTACTTTTTCATTGAGAATCGATATTTTATTTTAATATATTTTAGTATAAATTGATTTTAATTTTTAATGTGGACATTGTGAATATTTTTTTATGTAAATATTGGGTCTTGCTTTGTTCTAATATAGAAAGGATGTTGGCATTTGTATCAGGAAATCAAGATGCGCAGGTTCTAAGCCCAACTTTTTCCATTTGATGTCTATGTAGCTCAAATCTCAGTCAGATATTTAGGCACTGCTGGGCAGCCTTTAGTCTGATTCATGTACAGTTGGCCCAATAGATGAGCTACAGCCAGAGAACTTAATTCTGACAGCAGTCCTATTCATATCTCTTCACTGAATATGTTATTCTCAGGTTAATTTGAGATTGTGCTGTAATTCAAACATGAGTTCAATTCCACAAATCTTCTTAATATTAGTTTTGGTCTTTCTTACACTTCCATCACTAAATGGGTCTGTGAGAAGTTCAGAGTCATTCATGTATTGTCAGACCCATTTTCTTAGTTATCAGTAATCTTTAATTATCTTTATGTTCTCTAATCTTTTTTCCACTTCCTCTGATGAGTTATATGTTGTTTGTTTTAGTATAAAAGCTTTCCTCCCATCTGGGCATAATCTTTGACACAAATTTAGAAACGGAAGAGGAGGGTGAAAAAAAGAGGAAGAGTAGGAGAATGTTGAAGAGAAAGAAGAGAAGGACGGTGAAAAGAAAAAGGGAAATGAAGAGAAAGGTGAAGATAAGAAGAGGAGGAGAAAAGGAGAACAAAACAAAAGGACAGAAGAAATTAGAACACAGGTCAGCACATTTTTCACAGCCTAAAGTTCATATTTTACTATATGTAACTCTCCTATTTACTTTATATAACTCTTAGGCACATTTTGGCATATTGTTTGTTTCAAATCCTACTATGTCTTAGGTTATAAATCTATATTTATTAATATAGCAATATATTCATGAATGTTTATCTTAAAGTTCAATTTATCTACTATTTATATCTTATTATTGTGCAAAGATTTTGTTTCAGAAATTGTAAAAAAAAATTCAAGTATCTTTACTCCTAAGGATATTTAATACTTATCCATATGCATACATAATCCTAATTTTATATGAGAACTGCTAAAGGAGAGGTACCGTTATGAAGTATTGTGTCCAACTATTCTTTATTCTGCCAACAGGTTCAACAAAAGCTTAAAGTGGCCAACTGTGTTCATTTAAACTCAAGCGCATAAACAAAAAATAGGAACATTTTTTAATTTTATTTTATTTACATATTTACTTATTATGATAATATTTTATATTAGAAAAAAAGTAGGTGGCTAAGAAAGGTGGAGTGATAAGACATTCATTGAGATGGCTACAGAATTAGCCATCTAATTCTGTAAGGACAGCAGGTATCTGGGAAGCAAACAAATTTTTAAACCTGCCAAATTGGAGCTTGAATTTCATCTCATACTGGGTTGCTAAAAGTCAGAGCTAAAGCCATAAAGATTTGAAATGAAATATATAAATGTACTTTTTACTTATTGCTTCTGAACACAGCAAACACTTCTTAGAGTCATTCAGTACATTTGTGCTGGCTTCCTGCTAGGTGCCAGGTGCGGAGCCAGGATTTTCCTATATATAGCACAGGTTGTAAATGGAAACCATTGACGTACGCCCTAGCACAGGCCTCTTTATGGTGGCTATGATGGTTGGCTCTTTAATTCTCTTGGTAGTCAACATTATCTGTTTGTGGAAACAGGGCTCTGGATTCACCTTTGCTCTATAAAGTTTAGATTTACTTGTGGAAAAACTAAAGAAAAATATTTTTCAAGACCATCAACTTATTCAGGGCAATAGTGGGTGTTTTCCAATCAGTTTGTGGTTACACCTGGAAAAGTCTGAGTTTTCCACACCCATCTCTGCGGATGTCTTCTTGCCTCAGCACTCACTCCTATTCCTTCTCGGCTACTGTATGTACACAGTAAGTGTTCGCTCAACAAACTTGTGTACTTGGGTACAATTTCCAAAGAGATTCTGCACAATACGGGAGTAATAAACTACTTCTCTCTGCCAGGCTCTGTTTGTAAAACGGACTTTTAGTTTGCTAGAAGCAATTTTGAGACTAATTAAAAGTTTAATAAATAAACATAATCTATTATTAGTCAAATTATAATGCAGTGATGTTTGCAAACTGGAGCAACCACGCTGCATAGTGAATTCCCCCATAAATTATGCATGAACAATTTGGAATTGCTTCCTCAATTTGGACAGTGCCCGATATTAAAGTGTACTGTGTAATTCAGTTTGTAGTTGGAGGGCATAAGAGGGAGAGAGAAACACAGCTTATGTTAGCTCCAGTTTATTCTGCCATTAGTCTTACTTTTTAATTGTATTTTAAAACAGTTATTTATCTGTTTACTTTTTTATTTTTCTATTAATTGTGGCCTTCGAAGTATTAAAAAAATAAATCCACTTTAGTGGAAATGAAAATAAAAGCTGCTTTTGGAAAAGCAATTTTTCACCCACAAGTTTCTTAATCTCTCAAAGCTCTGCAGGAATCTGCTCACTTACATATTTGTTTCAGAATTATCTATTTTAAGTTTTAAGCCGAAGGTACAATGTTAGTTACTGGTGAAATGGTTAGAAATATAGGATTACTTTTTGTTTGTTTGTGTGGGTATGCACATTTAAATGTGCACTAAGAACAGAGACTGATGTGTAAAATGGGCAAAAGAAGGTACAATGCGATGAATACATTAGTAAAGATAGAGGCGCCAGTATTTGGTAAGTCTTCCCAACTGTGCATTGAAGCATCAAAGAGGAGCTAGACTTGGTCTGCTGAAGTGGAACAGAGCTGGCACCGTAAACTAGGTAGCATGTTAGACACATTAAATAGAGATGCTGATTAAACAGTTTCCTCCAGGGTGGCGGGAAATGTCTTTTTTTCTTCAAGTTGACTTGGTATTAAGATATAAGCATTCACCAAATTTTTCAGTCCATCTGCATTTCTCTGTATGTGTTCATGCACCACTGAGTCACAATTACTGTCGTTCTTGTTCTGAGCTGAGATAGCTGTTAGCTCCGCGTTCTAATTTAACAGATACTAGCACGTGTATGTCAGCGATATCAGTCTGCTTCTCTGTGGAAGGTCTTGGAAACTTCACTATGACCTTTACCCGTGCCTCCCTAAAGACAATAAAGGCAGAAAGAAGATTCAGGTAAAGATAAGTGAATGTGTAAGGCTGCTTTAAATGCTGTGAAGCAGCCACTCATGAAGCTAGTAGTGGTGTTGGAAGCAGAGAAAAGGAAAAGCCTGTGCTGCATCCATCCAGGGATGTAAATCTCTCACAGTATTTTAACATTCTAGAAAACTGTCAGAGATACAGCCCTGTGTCCATGACTGCTTTCATCCTGAATCAAACATTTTGTAAAAGAAAAGTATCATATATAAAGGATGAAACATGCATTTTCATACCAGGGTAGATACTGGTATGTAAGGGAAAAACAAATTGACAAACCACTTCTTCAATGAGAGAGGCCACACAGGGGAAAGAAAAGGTTGTCTCTGTCATATTGATGAGTTGGCTGGGATTAGGCTCATCCTAATTTTTTGAGTTTGAAGGACAATGAAAGACATAATTTGATATGATTTTTGCCTAAGAATGACACAAGCATCAAAAGACAGAGGTTACTACACACAGATATTTTAGGTCCAAGTTTTCCACATCTGCAAAATTGTATTGGTCAACAGTCCAACACATTTATGAGAGGAGAGAAAAGCTCACCCTCTATGAACCAAGTCAAAGCAAGGGTAAAAATGAATTATAATTTTATATTACCCAGAAGCAACTGGTGACTGACCCCTCAATCTGCAGTATGTATGGAAAACATGTTATAACACAAAATGCTAAGTTTGGAAATTTTGTAGAAATAATGTGAAAGAACTGGTCAAAATCAGATGACAAATATCTGATCTATAGATTATTCAGGGAAAGGTAACATATTTCGTTTTTGCTAGTTTGTTGACTTGTGTGTGTATGTGCGTGTATGTTCTTTCTAGCATGAAGCATTAATTAATGCAGAAAACAATTTCAATGTGGACTTGTTGTGCCTGATTGGCAAGATCCCCAAAAGACCACCAGGAGTTGAGTCTGTTGCAAAACACAGGAGGACTTTATTTACAGCTCGAGTTGGATTCTCACAGACACTAAGGGATTGGCATCCAGCTGAGAGCTCTGAGCTCCAGAGTGTGGGTGATTTATAGGTCCCAGCCCCTCCCAGTGCACCTAAAGCAGGGGATTATAGCCAGGCAAGCTTCTATTGGTTGATACAGAAAAGGGGGATGCTACGTTTCATAGGCTGTTTGCTATGGGAAAGTGCCAGGACCATGAACAGTTCCTGCTTTCTGTGTTCTCTTTTCTGGGTGGGGCAAGGGGCAGGCGACAGGTGGCCTTAGACTTAGGTCCTGTCCTGTGCTTGCCTTGGGTTTCAGTCCTGTCCTGGACTACCAAACTGCTGCTAGGGGAGAGGGGGCGGTTGTCTCCAGGAGCAAGACCTTCCAGACCTTTTCCTGGCTGGTTTCCTGGCAACAGAACCTCTAATAATGAGCAGGGTAGATTCTTCCCTGCAGTTAGCTGGATCTGCCTAGAAGCAGCAAGGTCAATTGGCCCGATAATGTTTTAAACTTTTTAGCTCAGTACTGCAAAAACCTAGTTGTTAATTCTTTTGGTCTCTCAGAGTGTCACTCAAGCAAAACCCTGTCAGTCCTAACCTCAGCAGTCAGGATAGAAGGAAGCATATATGAAAGTCAGTAGAACAAGCCAAGAAGTTAGAACCTTGTCTAATTGAAAATGAGACTGTTTTGACTCTTTATGGAGTTTTAATACTGAGAGACTGTTTAGCCAGGGGTCAAAGGACCCACTTCCTTAAAACATAGGTGAACAAAGTATACCAGCATTGACATGATTAAGACTGAAACTTCCCTCATGTTGTCCCAGTGACCTTGAGATCACTGTGATTAATATGAGAGACAGTAAAGGGGTATATAAGCACAACATAAGACAATAAAGTTTGAAACATAAGTGAAAGTGAACATTTAATATCCTGAAGCAATCCTGACCCTGAGCAAGAATATCAACTATATTTGAAAGACCAGAGTTTCCAAAGAAATCCCAGTCCAGTACTTAAAATGTTGGTTTTATTGTTGTTGTTATTGTTATTTGGAGGTTTTTGTGTGTTTTTTTTTTCATCTTTCTCAGACTATCACTCAGACTTCAGATTCTGAGCCTTTCATAGTCTAAGCCCAGGCTCTTCAGACTACGTGGTCTCCAGAGAGGGAAGTTTTCTGAATACTGCTTTCAGATGTGATAACACTATGGCACAAAAATACCAGATTTTAGGGCAGAAACTGAACAAGGAGCAGAAAAGCCCCTCTCAGATAACTGAGGAGTCTCTTTTCCCTGACTCTGAATATAAGTGTTACCCACAGGACTCCTCATTGTCTCTGGAAAGGAATGAAAAAAGTTTTCTCATGCTCTCTGTTCTCAGACTAATCCCAGAGTAGTCAGACCCAAAGCTAAAACATTGACTTGAAGATCTAAGGCTTCCAAGTTGAATGAAGTCACAGAAGGTGATATGGGATTCTCTAGAGAGGAGAGGGTGAAAAAGAATATTCAGTTCCATAATACTTTCATATCATGTTGATCAGATCACTAGAAAATCTACCTCTCCTAATGCCCAGTCTGGCCAGAGCGTCATTTGACAAAATAGGTAGCTATTGCACAAGTCAGTCAAATATAGTAGGAAAACCATCCTGTTTCTTCCTTAGAGAAGCTACACTATCACTCTTCTAGGTTGGTGTGAGTTTACTGGATTCCAGATTGGCTATCAAAATAGTATACAGAAGGGCACCTTCACATACATGAATACACACACGCACATATGCAAACACATACATATACACATACACACACACACACACACACACACACACACACACATCAATACAGGGGCTGTGTACTTTAGGCCTTAGTCAAAGACCTTCTAGAGTATCATTTCCTCAGTGAAAAAGCCTAAATACAAACATCATTATCAGAGGTACATACTAAAAATTTAAGTAACTATACAATTTATTCACCAGAAGACACTCTCTGCATTGTTCTTGCTAACACTATCTAAAAGTTATCTCCTTTTCTAAACTTAAAAAAAAAAATTCTTTCAGGCGTCAGGAAATTGACTTGAATCCATCTCTCATCAGTCAAATGGACTCCAGATAAGTGATTCTGTCAACTAGCAGCCTAAGTTTTCCCATCTATTGCCTATTCCTGAGGGTGGGATCTCTCCCTTTTCCCTGTTCTTGCGACTCCTCTCGTACAACAATCAGGATCATGGCTCTAAAGCTATCAAATGTACACCTAAGAAAAAAATTTCTTAACTCCTCAACTTTCTCTTCTGCCCTTAATACGTATTTGTTCCAGCAACCTACCAGTTCAGGTATTCCCACAAAATCAGCATCCTCAATAGCTTCAAAGCAGCTAGCCCCAGACCGTCCAGCCTCCCAAACTGCATCAACTGCTACCAGTATGCCTCTAATGCCACACAGTCCCACAGAGTCCAGACAGTCAGTGAAATAACCTGCTCTCCCAGGCTCTGCCCAGCAGTCCATCTATCTTGGGTCTCCAAAGGCATAAATGACCCAGAGAGCAAGAAAGCAGTCTAAAGAGCATAAGGTCCCTATTTCTGCTTCACCATTCACTTCTTCCTAGCTCCTTGTCTTTCATAATAAACAAAATGGAGGAATGTTAAAAAGCAGGCACTCCCCTGACTTTCCCTCAGTGACTCAGAGCCAGCAAGTAAGTCATCACCAGTCTCAAAATGCTTTGTAAAATGTCCTTGTCATCACAGACCACTCTCTTGCTCCTCTCTGACTCTATCTCACTCTCCCTTTCTCTTTCTTGCTCTCTCTCTCTTGCTCTTGCTCTATCATTCTTTCACCCTGTCTGTCTATCTTGGTCTCATGCTCTCTCATATTGCTGCCCCAAGACAGGCTTTAGCTCCACCCCTCAGTAAATCCCTGGTGATCTCTGTTGTATGGTGTGATCTCTGCAGCATGTCTTGGCCCCAACCTGCCAAGGTGCTCTGCTGCAACATCCTAACAGTCCCAGCCCACAGCACTGATTTTTAGGACAGAAATATCTTTACATGTGTGCCTTATTTTTATGAGGCACAGCACGTATTAGCTCTCAATAATGTTCTATTAAGGAATTTAATTAAAATGCCTTCACGAAGATGTGTTTTGAACTGTGGTTCAAACTATTAGTCTTTTACAGCATGTCTCAGGTACTCATTTCTTTATGCGGCTGAGCACCCCTGAGACCATTTCATGTGCCCCGAGCTTAATGAGAGTCTCTGTTTCTGCCCTGCCTTTGTGCTACACTGTCCTTTCATATTTAACATGACAAAAAATAAAAATCACCAGAAGTATGTTAAAGTTAGGGAAATGTTAAAAAGAATGTGAGAAAGTAATTAATTTGTGCCCCCTCATGTTTCTTTTTGTAGCATTCCATTTACTTATTTTTAAAGGTTATCGCCAGTTTCTCCTTGACAAACCAATAAATAAATAAATGAAAAATTTTGTCCAGAAGGCTTTTCTTTGAAAACTCTTAACTGCGGTCAATTATGCCAACAGTGTGAGGGTTTTGAAGCTGAGAAAGAACCTGAAAAAAAGATGAGGAAGAAGGAAGAGGACACAGCTTCTGTCTTGATGGCAAAGTCACATTCTTATCACAGCCTCGACAGCTGCTCTGATTCACAGGAACTTGGCAATAAAGCTGTGATTAAATGCATTGTTTTTTTTTTTTGGGGGGGGGTTGTGTGTTTTTTTACTATCATTTTTTTTTAAATACCCAGATGTTTAGGATCTTAGAGTGACAGTGTACAGCCAATATTTTATGAATGCTTGTCCATGTGTATGCATATAAATATTTTTTCAGCTTCATTCTATGTCAGAGATATAACACAAAAATAATGCCACTGCATGGCCCATTACCTGAATACAACACCCAATCTACCACCCACAGGACCATTCTGAGTACTAACCTTCATCCACACACACATTTGCAAGCACACATACACAAACACAATCAGTATTGATCTCCAGTCCTGTGCATTCAGACTTAGATCTACACATACAGGTCAGAAGAGCTCTCACAGCTAGAAAGACTAAGAAGAGCCAAAAGAAAAAGGAGGAATATGGGGCAACATGACCTCAGTTTCCTCAGCGTCTGTAGGAGCATACTCCAGATAGTGGTAGCCAAAAGATACTGCAAATATCCAAGGCAAAGATTCAGTCTCCAGTGATGGATCCAATGAGGTCTTAAGTAGGGTCTCTAGAAGCAATACTTGATGAAGACAAGATTGTTATCCCCTAGAAGAAAACCTGGATGCAGCCAGGTTCTTGTCAGTTAGATTCAGCCCACAGGTGCATTTGAATTATGGGATTAGCAACATTTGTGGAATTAGGGAAATCCTACTTGTATTATCAATTTTGGGCATATCTCTCTCTTTCTTTCTCTCTCTCTACTGAAAATTGTTTTTTCTTTCATAGAAAACATCTTGACCAGCTTCCTCTTCCTCCACTCCTCCCAGCTCATGGTACTTGGTCAGATGTACTCCCTCTCAATTTCTTCTCAGAAAAGAGCAGGCATCTAACAGATGTTGATGACCAGATACACCTCTGGGAAACAAAACAAAGTCAAATCATTTTCACTCAAAGTTATAAAACCCACCACAACTCCGGTTGTATTCTTAATATGAAAACACAGATATTTGCTTTAGATAATTATACCTTTATTATATGCTAAAAGGCAGAGTATTCCATGAGGAAGTTCTTGGAAATTCCAGATCCAGTCAGATTCGGGACACAGGACTGTAAGGCACATGCCTGACTCAAGCGACTTTACGAAGACTTCAAGGAAAGTAAAGAGAAAAGATGAGTTGATAATGAGTTAATGACCGTCCTGTCCTTCCAGGTAGCCACTGGCCACTTGCATGCTTAGAGTTTAAAATGGTGCTATATTGAGCACATTGTGGGGAGCAGGACTCTTGCTTGGTGACTGCAGACCCCAGGTCACATACAAAATGTTATATTCAATTTAATAATACTGTGAAGTTTAATTTTGATTTACTTTTAAGTAATTAGTTAATTAGTTTAGAATTAAAGAATAATTTAGAAAATATTATTAAAAACCAATTTAGCTTTAAAAAAAAAGCAAAACAAAAGAAATGACAAATGCCATTCTGACTGTGCAGCTTTTAAGCATTCTGAACTGAAGTCCTTGCTTAGGGATTAGATTGTGCTGTCTGTATAAGTGACCAGGCTTAGGCTTGTCTAATCAACTTTATGGATAGAAACTAATAAGTGGTAGTCATGGCAGGAGAGAAAGAAGTGGTTCATGACTGGTGGATTCAGGAAGCTTCGTGTTATGTATGTATGTGGTATTTGTGGCTCTCTTGAGTTTTCTCCAGATGACCCAGGATCACCTTGAGAACAGCCTGAGGACTTGGCTTGCCTTGCAAGTTAGTAAGATTTGGCAGTTGGATTACCCAGATAGACCGCTGTATCTATAAAAACAAGGATCACTGGATGCTACATATCGTTAGAAATTGTGTGGGATGAGAGTTACACGGCGGGTTCATAAACCAAACCACGAGACAGGTTTCACATGGGACGTTTATTAGGGGAAAGGAAAGGGGTCACAGAGAGACAAGGCAAAAGAGAAAGAGAGGGGAGAGGGGGGAGGGGCTCCGCAGATTCTCTTATAAGGTGACCCAGAGCATGCGCAGGTGGTTCCAGGTGACCAATGGGTAGTCTTCTCTTGGCTTCAAGAATAACAGATAACCGGTTTGTCAGGTCCCTTGGGGCTGGCTGTAGAGATGCCTGCTTATGGATCCCAACACACATAACCCCCTTTTTAAAAATTCATCCACACATCCCCTTGGAGAGTTTTCACATACTGTTGTATTTCAAAGGCTTTTTCTGAAATTTCTCATTATTATGCATTATTAAAATCAGGTTATTTCCAATATGTACACAGTCATTTTGTTTTGATGACAGTGTCCTTTGCTTTACAGAAGCTTTTCACTTCCATGAGGTCCGATTTATTGATTGTTGCTCTTAGAGCCTGTGCTGTTGGTGTTCTGTTCAGGAAGTTGTCTCCTGTGCCAATGACTTCAAGGCTGTTCCCCACGTTTTCTTCTAACCGATTTAGAGTATCTGGTTTTATGTTGAGGTGTTTGATCCACTTGGACTTTAGTTTTGTGCAGAGTGATAAATATGGATCTATTTCCTTTTTTCTGCATGTAGACATCCAGTTGGACCAGCACCATTTGTTGAAGATGCTGTCTTTTTTCCATTGAATGGTTTTGGCTTCTTTGTCAAAAATCATAGGTACATAGGTATTCATAGGTACATGGGTTTATTTCTGGGTCTTATATTCGGTTCCATTGATCCTCCTTTCTGTTTCTATGCCAATACCATGCAGTTTTTATTACTATTGCTCTGTAGTACAGCTTGATATCAGGGATGGAGATACCTCCAGATAACCTGTTGTTGTACAGGATTGTTTTGAAGATTCTGGGTTTTTTTTGTTTGTTTGTTTGTTTCTCCATATGAAGCTGAGAATCTATAGATTGGGAAAGAATTTTCACCAGCCCTTTATCTGACGGAGGGCTAATATCCAGTATATATAAAGAACTAAAGAAGCTGAAAAACAACAAATCAAGTAATCCAATTAAAAAATGGGGAACAGAGCTAAACAGAGAATTCTCGATAGAGGAATATCAAATGGCAGAGAAGCACTTTAAAAAATGCTCAATTAGCCATTAGGGAAGTGCAAATCAAAACGACCCTGAGATTTCACCTTACACCCATCAGAATAGCCAAGATCAAAAACGCAAGTGACAACACATGCTGGAGAGATTGTGGAGAAAGGGGAACCCTCCTCCATTACTGGTGGGAATGTAAACTGGCACAACCACTTTTGAAGTCAGTCTGGCACTTTCTCAGACAATTAGGAATAGTGTTTCCTCAAGACCCAGCTATACCACTGCTAGATATATACCCCAAATTTGCTCAGGTACACAACAAGGACATTTACTCAACCATGTTTGTATCAGCTTTATTTGTAATAGCCAGAACCTGGAAACAACCCAGATGTCCATCAATGGAGGAATGGATACAGAAATTGTGGTATTTTTACACAATGGAATACTACTCAGCAATCAAAAACAAGAAAATCCTGAAATTTGCAGGCAAATGGTGGGATCTAGAAAAGATAATTCTGAGTGAAGTATCCCAGAAGGAGAAAGACAAACATGGTATATGCTTATTTAGACCTACAAGATATGATAAACATAATGAAATCTGTACACCTAAAGAAGATAAACAAGAAAGAGTACCCAGGGTAAGATAATCAATCCTCACTTAGAAAGACAGATGGGATGTGCATTGAACATATGACAGGAGTCTACCGCAGAAGGCATCTGAAAGACTCTACCTAGCAGTTTTCCAAAGAAGATACTAAGACTCATAACCAAACTTTCGGCAGGGTACAGGGAATCATATGAAAGAAGGGGAAAGGGGAATTAGTATGACGTGGAAAGTATAAGAGCTCCACAAGGACCAAATATATCTGGGGACAGGGTTTTTTTCTGAGACTGACACCCAAGGACCATGTATGGATATAACCTAGAACCTCTGCTGGATGAAGCCCGTGGTAGCTCAGTAACCAATTGGTTTCCATAGGGAACAAGGACTATTTCTGACAAGAACTCAATGGCAGGCTCTCTAACCTCTCCACCCACCAAGGGAGGAGCAGTCCTGCTAGGCCACAGAGGAGGACTTTGCAGCCAGTCCTGAAGATACCTGATAAAACAGGGTCAGATGAAAGTGGAGGAGGTCCTCACAAATCAGTGGACTCGAAAGGGGTAGAGAGGAGATGGGGGGGGTTGGATTAGGAAGGAGTGAGGGAGTGGGATACAGCGTTAATAAAATGTAACTAATAATAAAAATGAAAAAAATACCAGGTTATTTCTACATACATAATTGACATGTCTTGGAAACACTACAGGGTACGTGAATGTTCTTCTAATTAAAAACTAAGAGATTAAAATACATATAGTTCAAATAATTTGCCCTGGATTATTCCTGTAGGAATAGGCTATGGTAGGAGTTTAGATCAGTTGGCCTGACTTAAGAACCTGTTCATCTCCCCACACTACTCCCTCTCACTATCTATGGGTTCTGTCTGCTAAAACATTCTGCAATACATTGTGATTATTCTTTTCCCAACACTGGTTGCTTTCCTTGACACTCACTGTGGGTGCTGACACAGATGGAGTTATTCCCTTCATCCTAATGAATTGGGCCATGGAGTTTTCCTAGATTATGTCATGGCAGTACCAGTGAAGGTAACCCAAGATCTGATCACTTCACTTAGGGGAGATGATTTTGTTTTGGGTAAAGATATAGAAACACTCAACACTCAGGCAACATTGTTTTATAGATTTATGTTTGTACTAATTTATTGGTACTTCCTAGGTCAAAAACAAAGAAGAGTTCAGAACTTCCCAAAATTCAGGAGAGTTTTAAGGACACTTAGTGTGTTTAGTTTTAGTCCCATTCAGTTCCCCATTCCCTTATGTGAAAGTTGCTCTTGGATTCTTTTTTTTTTTTAACTTCTTTCTTTTCTTTTTTTTTTTCAATGCAGTTTATTCAGAAACCTTGAACAATCATCTGACCCTGGGGAAAGCCAGCCCACAACTTAAATAGCCTCTGGGTAGCCAACCCAGGCGTGCCACGTGGGCAATGCAGATAGGTCCACATACATGGAAGCAAGCCAGATCCTCAGCCTTAGCCAAATGTGGAATTGTTCGTGACAGAGAGCACTCACCATCGGGAAGGTGGAAGGCAGAAACCAGCTCCATCTTTAAGGCATAGCATTCTGCAGCTCTCTACAGTTCCCCCTTTTTTGTTTTAGACGCATCAGGCAAGAGTAGAGGTCTGATCTCTGATATTAGAAGTAAATTGGGACTTTGTACCGATGTTCATTTAGGTGTCATCCACCCAAAGAGCATCAGACCCAACCAATACCTTTTTCTCAGAGGCGGGACCTGGGGTATCAACTCGCATGCAACCAGACATGCTCTTCTCTGGGTCCAAAGTGGCTGACCCTGAGTGCAGTGCTTAGCCTCACATCCTGAGCGTAACATTTTAGTTTTTTATGGTATCCAACCATGCTTGGGGAGAATGTCCTGCTTCAATGGCTGTAAAGGCCTGAATGATCAAGGCTGCATCACACTGTTGTGAGACTCTAATCTTGCATATATACCACAGGCAAACCAAGGAGACCAACACCAGCAGGCCTGCTAACGCTCCCATGCCCGCCCATTCCTTCAGATGATTCATGGCTGCAGCAATCCATGATGATAATCCTGTGGCTAGTCCTGCATCTTGGATTCTTGTCGCTGGATTCATACTGTTATTTTATTTTCTGATTTTTACTAGATTTGCTTACTTCGGCTTATGACTATAATTTCTACCCTCTAATCCTGAGTGTAATACTCATGTTTTACCATCCTACCATTTCACCACTGAGCTTGTACAACCTATAACAAAAGACAAATATTATCCATAGCTGTTCCCCTGATCTTGGATGCCAAATTATAGACAAACAGAATAAAATGGTACAGTAACAAATAGGCCCCTGGCCCAGTGACATAAGAAGGTAAAGCTATTTTATTTGTACACCAGGCCAAAAGAGGGGGCCTATTATCATACTATATAAAATTCATCTTCATGGAAGTTTCATACATAAGTTATGAGTAAAAGGGCTGGTGAGGTGGCTCTGTAAGTAAAGCTACTGGCTGCTGAGCTCTGACAAGCTGAATCCAATCCCGAGACTCCATGTGATATATGACCTGATTCCCACAAGCTGTCCCCTGACCATCACATGTCCTTCATGGACATGCACGCACATGTGCACACACACACACACACACCACACACACAAACTAAAAAATTATTTTTAAGTAGGAAAGTAAAATAGTCAAGATAAATTAGATTAATTTTCAAAAATCTACAGAGCTTTGTGTCTTTAAGGACTGATCATTCCATTCATCTGTATTGATTAAATCCAGTCAGGCAATCATGCCTAATTTCAGTCCTCGTTACAGAGGATGATCCCATGTGTGTTGCTTTGGACAGTCACAGAAACTGTAACAATTGTCATCCACCAACCACTGCTATAAATCATGAGTTAAGGGAAGTGACATGAAACTTGGCTCTTAGTTTACTGTTTTAAAAAGTATTTGAGAAAAGTAAATTCAACAAAACAAAATAACAGGAAAGCAAATCTCATTTTGTAAAACAAATACTCCAGTTGTTTATGAAATATTTTATCCCAATGTAGCATATTCTTTAGAGTACAATGAATATTCTCAGCATTATAATGCTATTCTAAATTTTGCACTGAACTACCTACAATCCTCATCTTCAGACTCCTGTTCTTTGATAGCAATATTACATGGCTCATAGCACACCTCATTGGCAGTCACAATTGTACATTCAGAGCCTGAGTCACTTAGTAAACCAGATGTGATATCTACACTCTCTTTAATTAAAGTTTCTGTTTCTTCCCGTTAAAGCATCAGCAAACCATGCTGTCTTCAGTTTGTGAATCTGCTGACACCATGCTACTGAGGGAAGCAATTGGTGCTGACAGAATAAAGATGGGTTCTGAATAGGAACAGATTGTAAGACAGACACAGGAAGCTCAATGAGCAAGATCCCATCTATCCCAAAGGGGAAAGACTGAGTCATAGATGGTTGATATGACCTTCAGAACCTAGATAAACTAGTCATGGGTAAAAAGAAAGCAAATATTATAATCTGAACTAATATAACACGAACTCCTGGCCTAAGGTTAAACTGGAAGACACCATCACTTTGGAATGTTGCAAGTGAATTCAAAGATAGCCAAGTCTCCATCTAATCAAGCATGTGATGGCATAGTTTGGAAAAGGGCAAGTTGCTGAAGGAAAGGTACTTGGCTTTACGGTGCTTTCTTGCAACTGTTAAACTAGAATCTGGTCTGTTGTCTGTTGTTTCTCTTCCTCTTCCTTCTTTTCTTCCACCCTCTTCTGTCCCCTGCCTCCTCTCTTCTTTCTATTTTTTCCTACTTTCTCTCTTTTGATTGATTCTTCCTTGCCTGTCTTCTCATATGACTTTGGAAATGTAAGAGCAGGTGAAACCTCTAACAGGCTATCTAGGTATAGGTGGATGTCCCCAAATTCATGCATCTGCTATATAATGCTGTCTCTAAATGCCACCAGTTATTAAACAGAATTTGTTTTGCTAGATGTGGCATATCTCATTATGAGTTGTGGATTAGGGGAAATCTCAGAGATATTCAAAATAATGTAGACTCTTTTCAATCATCTTGGTTGTCCATCAGAATTACTTTAAAAGACTCTATTGCACCTTCATTCAAAATATATAGAAATTAAGCTAGAAATGATATGGAAGTTTCCTTTTTGCTGGCTAATTTTCACAGTCCTGGAAGGTGCTATGCAGCCTATTGAAAAGGAAAAAATAAAACATTAATAGAATTATTCAGCTGAGTACCCTATAAGGTACAATATTAAACTGCCAGGAAAGCTGTGCCAACTTGAGCAATAGTGGCACAAATGTACTAGTGTAACCCACTGATTTCTGAATGAATTTGAGAATCCATTCACAGAAATATACAGTACTACAGTCAAGAATCTACAATTTGAGGCCAAGTGAGATATACACTTTTATTTCTAACACTTGAAAGGGAGTTGAATATCAATGAGTGCAGGGCCAGCCTGGTTTATATAAAAAGCTCCTGGCTAGGTGTGTGTGTGTGTGTTCCTGATTTGGGAAGCCTTAGATTTTAACAAGAAAATTTATTACAACTTGAAAGTAGCTAATTAGGCAGGAACACAAACTGCCTAATTTTATGAAGTGTGGTTAGAAGGACATGGAGGGCATAAGAGCTCCACAAGGAGAGCAACAAAGCTAAAAATACTGAGCCAAGGGGATCCTACAGAGACTGATGTACCACCCAAGGATTATACATGGGGAGGACCTAGACCCCTGCTCAGATGTAGCCAATTGGCAGCTCTTTCATCATGTGGGTTCCTGAGTAAGGGGAGCAGGGGCTGCCTCTGTCATGAACTCAGTTGTCTACTCTTTGATCACTTACTCTTGGGAATGTGGCCTTGCCAGGCCACAGAGGACAATGATGCAGGCAGTACTGATGAGACTTGATAAGCTAAAGGCAGATGGCAGAGGGGGAGAACTCCTACTTTCAGTGGAATAGGGGAAAGGGAAAGGAGGGAAGAGGGTAGAAGGGTAGGGCTGGGAAGAGTTGAGGGAGGAGTCTTCAATCAGGATATGTAATGAATAAATTGAAAAAAATATGTATTTTTAATTATGTGTACATACAGGCTTATGTGAGGAGATGTGTGCTTGAGCGAAAGTTTCTCAGAAGCCAAAGGAGGGGTTTAGATTCCCTGGAGGTGGAATTAGAAAAGGTTAGCTACTTAACATGAGTATAGCAAAACAAACTCAGATCTCCTGAAAGACCAGTGTATGCTCAACTTAGCCATCTCTCTAGCTCCCAAACTGTCTTTGATGTGCTTATAATTAAGCCTATAGAACAATGGTACTCTCAACTGTATTTTAAAAAGCTTCTCTTTGCAATTAACAGTGGTAAATTCATGAAATAACAACAACTGTAGATTCTGAGATATCAACTAGTGAGAGTTCATCCCCAGAGGCTGGAGAGATGGATCAGAGGTTAAGAGCACTGGCTGCTCATCCAAAGGCCCTGAGTTCAGTTTCCAGCAACCACATGATGGCTCACAACCATCAATAGTGAGAGTTCTGCCCCAAACAGGATCTTTACGCCATTCCTTCTAAGACTCAAAAAACATTGCTAAAGAGGGGGGCAGAACAAACTTAAGAGATGGACGATAGGGAGAAAGACTGTGAAATGCTAGCTTGTGTGCCGGACAGATACATTTCAAGCATAACCTCACAGCAGGTAAGGTTGCCTCCACTGGGGATGTCATTAATCAAGCAGGTGCTAAGGAGAGACTGATGGGACCCCCTCCCCATGCTATTAACCACAGGTAGATTGTGGCACCTTTGGGGTCAGTGACTTCGGCTGCATACCCACAAAATAGCCAATAAAGTACCATCAGACATTTCCAAATCCATGTTCACACAGACAATGTTGGTTAAACTCAGGAGATCATGAAACAAAACAAAGCAAAAATCATGAATTTCATAATAAGACTTAGATGGAAAGTGGGGACAGTTCATTGGGACAGGAGTGAGTTAGAAGATGCATGGATGTGAGAATAACCAGAATACATTATACACATCAATGAAATTGTCAAAAGTTAATCAAAATTATAATAAAAAAAACAGGTCAAAACAATTGAAACATATAAAAAGCCTTGGGGTGCTGGTGGGAGGAAGTATAGTTATTTGCTTTCTTAGCTAGTTCAGAGCTAGTTTTTATATCAGTGGAATTTAAAAGAAAATAAATTCATTTTTTTTGAGGAATGAAAACCAAATGAGATTTGGATTATTTAGTGTGAGTCATGAGCACTGGGGCTTATGACCAACTGAGATGCCTCTTTAAATATAAATTCTTCCTTTTAAGTCCATGTATTCTGATGCCCTCGCATTAGCAAGTTTCTGGCTCTATATCAAAGAGAGATTTATTAAATTTAATAGACCAGGATACTATTACATAAAGAATACTGTCCCTGAGCTGCAATGAAGTCATTCAGCCAACTGATGGCTACACTCATTTCCTGACCACTTTGCATTTTCTATCATTGCTACAGTTCAGATCAGATCAGGACTCATTTGCTCAGGGCAGTGCCACATATGCTTTCATGCTTCTGCTCTCTACTGGGGAAAAATCCAGAGCTCCAGGTATCTCAATGGTTCTTATTGCTGTCGTTCTTAATTACTTACTTGGTATTTTCTTGGTAGGTAGCTTTTGATACTTTTTGTTTCAATTCTAATGAAAATTATACTGACTCCAGGCCTTCTTTCTAAGGTGATCATGTTTCGGTGGTAGGAGCTTTTGCAGAATGATGTTCTATAATTTATGTGCAAATGGAGGAATATTTTTGTAAACAAAAAATAATCCTATGGGATAAAGGCTTTGTTCTGACTTGTGGGTTGAGATGGTATACTTCATCATATTGAGAAAAGCATAGCAGAATTCATGGTGGTAAGTATAGAATATGAGATTCATCATATTTAGTCAGAAGATAGGCAGAGAATAAGAGCATCTCTCAGTTCACTTTCTCATGGGCTTTTATCCAGTCTATAAGCACAGGGTAAGGAGTGGTGCTGCCTATCTTCAAATATGATTTTATGCTCTCAGTTAAACTCCCTCAGGATCATACCCAAACTTGTGTCTCACTAATATTCCGGGCATATCATAATTTAATATAGTTAGCAGTCAAAGTTAATTGTTGGAGCTGGGAGGTTCATGGCTGACTGTCAGGAAAATGGTGTGGTAATATTATGTATAAATACAAGCATTCATAGTTTAGATTACCCAACATGTGGTGAGTCAAACAATGTGATATTAGTAAAGGCGCAACTAAAACCATTGTGGCAAAATTATAAACCAAGGCTTCAGTTTAAACTTCAATCAGACTGTACACAAGGTGTCACCGAATCACGTACAGCTTTATAAATTGTACAGGGCTCCTTGACTTATTTCCCTCTAGTTCCATAACCCAAATTGCATCCTAGCTTTAAAAATGGTTTTCTCTTCCTAGACTTACTAAGACATTATGAGTATCAGTCTCAGAAAACACTCCTGTGTCCAGACTTTTAGGATCTTTCACTGTCCTTGTGGAGCTCCTGTCCTCTCCAGGTCTTACTATCTCCCACTTCTTTCCTAAGATTCTCTGCACTCTTCCCAAATTTTGGCTATGAGTCTCAGCATCTGCCTCGATATCCTGCAGGGTAGAGCCTTTCAGAAGCCCTCTGTGATAGGCTCCTGTCCTGTTCCTTGTTTTCTCCCTCCTTCAATGTCCATTTTCTTTGCCTTTCTGAATGGGGATTGAGCAACTTAGCCAGAGTCTTCTGAGACTGATACTCCAGCCAAGGTCCACTCATGAAGATGCTCTGAAACCCCTGCACAGAAGTAGCCAATGGCAGTTCAGTATCCAAGTGGTCTCTATAGTAATGGGACAGGGACTGTCTTTTACAGGAACTGATTGGCCTGCTCTTTGATCACCTCCCCCAAAGGGGGGAGCATCCTTATGAGGCCACAGAGGAAGACAATGCAGACACTCCTGATGAGACCTGATTGACTAGGATCAGAGGGAAGGAGAGGAGGACCTCCCTTATCAATGGACTAGGAGAGGGACACGGGTGGGGAAGAGGGAGGGTGGGATTGGGAGGGGAGGAGAGAGGGAGGTACAGGGGAATACAAAGTGAATAAACTGTAATTAATAAAAATAAAAATAAGTAAATAAAAAATAAATAAAGATAATAAAGAAAAGAAAGAAAGAAAGAAAGAAAGAAAGAAAGAAAGAAAGAAAGAAAGAAAGAAAAGGAAAAAAAGACATTATGGTGTGTTTGACTATGATCGGCATCACAGGTATGATACTTGAAAGTCCTACATATAATTGAAATAACATACCAGCCTTTACCTTAACTCACTGTGAACTCCTCAAGATTTAAAATTTGCCTTTAATAACCTTAACCTTATTTTCAATCAGGCTTACAATACCAGATATTGTGGAGCAGGTCTCAATCCAAACAAAAATTTGTTGGTTACCCTCATCAACAACTTGCCTTTGTAACAGCAGGTAATTCTTGACTATCTGGTTGATGCTGCAGCACACAGAGTCCACAGTTGAGTAAGACGTTTGATGGCAATTGTATTCAAGCAGGATACAGAACACTTTGTAGCAATATGAGGGCTAGCCTAATGGTATTATTATTATTATCATTATCTTCTTCTTCATTATCATCATCATATAGATGCTGAGAGTTTACCCCCAGACAGGACATTTATACCATTCCTTCTAAAACTCAGGAAACATTGCTGAAAAGGGGTTAGAACAAATTTAGAAGATGAAAGATTGGGAGGAAAACTGTGAAATGCCAGCTTTTATGCAGGACACAGGCATCTCAGTCATCATAACACAGCAGCTCATGTTACTGACACTGGGCCTTCGTAAGTTTGGGATGGCCATTAATCAAGCATGGACTAAGGAGAGGTTTGTGGGTGCTCCTCCATGCACTGTTAACTGCAGATGCATTATGTCACATGGGGAAATCAGTGTCTTTGAGTGTATATCCATGAAACAGCCAACCAAAGAGCAACAAAATCTTCCAGCCAAGTTCCAGCTTGGTTTTCCTATCCTGCAACTAAAGTACTGGTACCTTTAGCAATAAGATATTATCATCTAGGTATCCTAGGCAATGATCTGATGTTGCCATGTCTTTATTGTTTTGGGTGCTTCATTGGTCTTCCAGACAAACAACTTGGAGGGAAACAGTTCACTTTGGTACTGGAATGTTGTTTAATCTTATCTTTATTCTAGGCTCTGCTAGAAAAAAAAAAAGCCATAGTGAGGAAGTAACCATGGTTGTTTTATTAAATGGACATTATGTACCATTATGTAAAGACTGTTTTTATTCCTACAAATTAGTGTCACATTCAGCTTTTATCAGAGAAGCTCCATTACTTATGGTGGGAATAACTGAAGACACTTGTATCATGAACACTCATACACTGAAATGGCTTATAAAAAGCAAACAAACAAAACATGAAAGTAAATATAGCCCTAACAGGAAAGAGGAAGCAGATACACGTGTGTTAGGAAACAAAGGTTTACATGCTAAAACATTGTATAGACATAGAAAGTTAACATAAATAAACTCATCATTGCATTTAATTATTACATAATTATTACATAAAAAACATGTTCTTGGAACAGTCTAACTCAGAAATACTTTTGACTTTGGGTTAAAACTTGGAAAATTGGATTTATACCAAATCCATTTTGCATATATAGTTTAAATATGAACACAGGAGCAATTACTTCTACCTCCATATTGCCTTCAAGATTCTTTAATTAAAGGGTCACAAAACACATACTGATATGTAAAGGAAAGGGATTTTGTGGATCTAAACGTTATTATTATTATTTTTATTTTTATTTCATATTTATCACCAAAGATATTTCTTCTTCCACATCAAATATTTGTGGATAGTTATTAAGCCAGATTAAATGGTGGAAAATTTGTTCATAATATACATTTAACTTTTTTCAAGGTAAAATTTTGTTGTCTTGTTTCGCATTTTTCAATGCTGGAACCAAATCTTAGTCTTTTAGGCAAACTGCTGTATTTCTTCTGAGAATCATAAATAATACAATTGATGGCATACATTGAGCTTTTCTTATGATTTAGTCATGAAAACAAAAGAAGAACTAAATAGACGCATTTTTTAAATGAGAAAGAACCCAGGACAAAGTCACTACACTTAAATAATCTCGCAGTGTGATTCTGTAAACTACCTAGAGTTCTGACTATTTTCAGACTCCGTAGGTTGCATACTGCTATTGAATGCAGAGTGCTGAACTTAGGGAGCAATATGAGCCAAGTGCATGGTTATACAAAAAAAGTGACATAAAGAGACTGAGACTAAAGCACAGTGTTGAACTCTGCTGTTAAGTTCGAAGTCTGGCATTATCAGAAAGACCCTGAGCTCTGTGCTAAAATGGTGGACTAACTTCCTTATGGTGGGCTCCCGCCTTGCCGCCTGATCTGAGAAAACCCCAGACCCTTTAAGGAGTGTCACATAGCCTCATGGAGATTACAGGTCCAACCTTTTCTTGCTAAGAAACTTATTTAGTGTATACCTGGGATTCCAGAAGAAAAAAAAAACTATATATATATAATATATATATATAAAATCAAAACATTTTTCCTTCCTGTTTTTGCCTCTTAAGCCTTCTGTATACCCCTTCCTGTTTTTCTTGAAATACAAGTCCCCTTTTTCATCAATTATTGTCTGGATACAGGTATATATATCCCTAAGCAGAACATTTTAGAGCCATATAATTTTATTTACATGTATGTATGTATGTATTTAAGCCTGATCATGAATGAGCATAATGATCAGATGTCCAATGTCAAATGGTCAGCTCTGAAGACATGCATATATCTCTACATTTTTAGAAAGTGATCAAAGGCTGTTATTATGCAAATCTCTCATTAGTACTATTAAAGGATGAACAAATCATTATTGGCTTTATTTAAGGAACATAAAACAAGCAACAATGTTCTGAGTTGGAAAACATGTTCAAGTACTCCAAGTAGCTTTCCTGTAGACAGTCAAGAGGCATCATTATTTTAAAAGCTATTAGTTCTTTAAATTACACTGTATTAACACACAATACCATCACCCCTTCTAAAACACCAGAGCACTTTCTACTGTTCTCTCTGCCTTCCCAAAAAGAGTTCCATTAACAGCACAATGAAACCTAAGAATCAACAGTCAATTTTGTGAAGCCTTTTCTCATTGGAAGAAAGGATTTTTCTCCTCTAAAATGATCCACAGAGAAGAAAGTTTGCAAGTTGTTACTTTGTATTTTTTTTTTTCAGCAAAGCAAATTACAAATCAAAGAAGGTTAACTCGCCTAACCAAAGCTGTGAAGTTATGGGACAGAATCCAAGTTAAATGTGGGCTTGCCTTTCTTCATACCCAGTGATCTATGCCTATAAGGCAAATTAATAGTGGTCTCATTACTAATTGCTCTCATTACAAGCTCTTTGGAATCTGGCAGGCCTTATAATCTACTGACCTTCATTAATTGTTGAATTAAGACTTCTGGCAAAAGGTAATGAGGAATAGCAAGTTAGAAGCCTAGAATCGGGGGTGAGTATTTCTGGATTAAATATTTATCCCACCCTTTCTCTGCATAAGGTGATCTTATGCAAATAACTTAATCCAAATGTCTTATGTCTCAGCATCTTCACAGTAAAGCATAACACATTAGGTTTTATGATGATTAGTCACAGTCAAAGGAGATAATACCTCTTTACTTGACAGAAGTTTGTCATTTTCAAAGTGAGTATGAAAAAAAAACACAGTAAAAAGTTGATTTGCATATGCAGAGGGGATCTGGGTAATATCTTAGATAACAGATGAGCTAGGGTTCAAAAGAAAATCAGAAGTTGAAAGCTCAGGGGAACGAGAAACTTATATAGCGAATGCTATGCATGTACAGGTGACATAGTAATTAACTGGAAACCTTACATCAGCAATCATGTTTTATCCACCTCCTCACAGTAAATTAGAGGCTTTTTCAAGCAGTGTTTATGCTTAGAAGTGTTTATGTTCAAGAAGATGGAGATTACAATGAAAGACCTTCCCCTAAAAGAGCAAAATAAAAATGGTCTTTGTGATTCACTGCCTGTTTCATTTTCTACAATGACTGCACCAGGAAGGATTAATTTTTGACAATATTTTAAGTGCTTAAAGGTCTTCCTGCATTTACTGCCCAGAGTATAAGTTCTTCTAGGTAGGGAGATATGAAAATTGTGAGCCTCCTGTAATGTTAAATGGTGATAATTTTCCTCTTCCTTTGCCAACACTCTGGAGTTCCAGCTGTGCCTGGAATGCTGGGTGTGAAGTACAAAGTACAGAGAGTGGGATAGGAGATATTTCAAAGAGCAGTTCCAGAGCAAGCACTGCTGGTGCAGTAAAATGCACTGGTTAAGTTGTTTTAAGCTCAATTTAGCATTTTGAAAAGTTCAGGGGAATATTAATTTTCAGCCTAGTCCTCTATGTTCACTAATACCATTTGATAGGAAAACTCTTTACATCTTACTAGCTATTATTTTTGTTGAAGTTATTGCATACTTAAGAATAATTTAACTTGAGAAAAGTTATTGAAGAAGAATTGTCAGTTCAATAGGGTCCTAAGAGGGTGTGTGAGTGTGTGTGAAAAGAATGGGGTAGAACAAGAGACTCAAAGAGGGAAGCCAAGTCTGTTTGTCTGATCAAGGTCTCATTTATTTGAAATTTTTACACAACTCTATAGGGAGAAGGTGGGAAAGGGGGAAGGCTATTTTACTCCTGCAGAAGATAGCAAAAGTGTTTTATGGTTTGAGATACCTCCTGCAAGATATCTTAAGAATGTTTCCTTAAGATATCTCAAGGATGCTCCAAGACCAACGAGCAGATGTTCTCACATAAGTCTATTACCCATGACCTAGGGTCCTAGTGCAGCTGTTGATAACTTTTCCACTAATTGGCTTTGGTTCCCCTAAACGATTTTGGCTTTTGGCAAAGAATGTGGACATCTTGGTAACAGCCACTTGGCCTTCGGGAATAGCTTAATATTTGTGATAGTGTAGTGAATGCCACTATTCATGTTTGCAGAAAGAATACACAAGGTGAAATAACTTTCCCAAGGCCTCACAAATAGAAAGTTTCACTGTGGATACGGTATTCATCTTTAAGGTTAGTTCCTTTATGTAAGACATGTCAACAGGATAGTAATTAAGCATACATTTTTTAAAAATTAATTTAAAAAAATATTTATTTATTCATTACTTATAAAATATTGTGCCTGTCTTTGTGCCTGCAGGCTAGAGGGCACCAGATCTCATTATAGATGATTATGAATCACCATGTGGTGGTTGGGAATTGAACTCAGGACCTTTGGAAGAACAGCCAGTTCTCCTAACTTCTGAGCCAACTCTCCAGCCCCCTAAGCATACTTTTAATGCTAGAAAATTTGATGTGCTCTTCTCTTCAGAAAGTGCTGAATGATAAAATTGATCTCAGATTACAGAAACATTTCAATATTCATACTCAGTGTCTTAGTGTTCTATTGCTGTGAAGTGACACTATAGCAACAGCAACTCTTATAAAGGAAAATATTTAGTTGATCCTGGCTTATAGTTCATAGGTTTATTCATTATTATCATATTAGAAAGCATGGCAGCATGCAAACAGACATGGTTCTGAAGAGATAGCTGAGAGTTCTACATCTGGACTGGCAGGCAACAGGAAGAGACAGTGACTCAGGCTTTAGCTTTAGCTTCTGAAACCTCAAAGCCCACCACGGGTGACATACTCCCTCCAACAAGGCCATACCTACTTCAACAAGCCACACCTACTAATAGTGACACTCCCTATGAACCTATGGGAACCATTTTCATTCAAACTACAAAGAGGTCATGAATGTGAAAGGATTGGAGAACTGGAGGGATTTAGAGCAAGATAGGACAAGGTAGAAATGACACATAGTTACAACAGTCACAATGAAACTTAAAATAGCAATGTAGGTAAACCAAACTCAGATGTAATTCAAGGGGAGTTGAAGTAATATAATGCTCAACCAGCTCTTACCTACTTTGTGTTAGGTCTCAAAGAAACCAGAGATAGCTCTCACTCAGTACCTGTGGCTCCTCCCGGCATTTATCACCCTGCCCCTTACTCTAAACCTCTCCTTCCCAGGGCCTAAGCTTCTACTTCCCTTCACCCAGCCTGATCCCTACATAACTCAGCTATTTTAGCTATGGCAGTCTCCTAGCCAAGGCCACCTCTTTTGGTTGGTAGCTCTTCTCTTGCTCCTCTTCTCCTTCCCTCCTCTCATGGTCAATTTTAGATTTCTGGACATGTTTAGCCTGGACTCTTCCCTCTGCCTTCCTTATCCCTTACATCTACAATAAAAATATTTTGCATACTTAGAAGTAGTCATTGCCTCTCTCTTTTCTGTCTTTTTTTTCCTCTTTCTATTCTCTCTTGATGACCATATTAGGAAATTTTTATTTGTGATTTACTTTCCCCAAAAGTGTCCGTTCTACTGTTTGGTACCCCATCAGAGAAATGGAGCCTGCAAATAGCCTAAGTCAGTTTGGTTTCCGTGTAAAGAAACTGATCTTTAGAACTTCAAAGGAAAGACTATTGAAATACTATATATGAACTTCAGGCTCAATTTTGTACTTACCGTTTGGCATTGACTTGGTTATGTGATTATTCTGTTGTAGTAGTGAAAGTTCTCCAGAGAAAGGGAAGTCTGAGAATATAGACTCACATACGCATACTTAGGAAAAGGGATACACAGAGGGAGAGGGAAAGAGAAGGAGGGAGTAAAGAAAGGTAGGAAGGAGGGAAAGTGAAAGAGAAAGAAAGAAAGAAAGAAAGAAAGATAGATAGATAGATAGATAGATAGATAGATAGATAGATAGATAGATAGAGGAAAGTAGCTGGTGTAAGCTCAAAGGATAAGTTGACACACCAACTGCAAGCTGGAGATACCCAGGAGTCAATAACTATCACACTGACTCCCTAGTAGTTGAGGAAGGTAATAGCACATATTTTGTTAGCATTACGTTTAAAATGTAAATCATAATCATTTCAACAAATACCTAGAGTAGCACATACTATCTATATCACATAACAGATACTCCATAAGTTGAAGCCAAAAAGGGGAGAAAAAAAATGAGGGAGAAATTAAGACAAAGATGAGGAGGTAACTTCTATTCTTTTTTTTTTTTTTTTGCAACACACTCTATATTTTTCAGAAATTAAGTAACAACAAGAGAGTGGAGCATTGCCAGCTGTCGCTGGGCAATTTTAACTATAGATTTATCTATATATTCAAGTTACATGGCAGGCCATGGATGCCTATTGATTTCTCTCCTTTGAAATAGATGGTTTTGTTTAGCTCTGAAAAAGTGAACAATTTTTCTGACACCAACTGCTTGTTTAATAGTTTTGGAATAATCTATATTTCATTAAGAAGATGACTTATTACAACCCACCTTCGGTTGTCTAGTGAACTATTGATTTAAGGTAGTTTTGCCCTTCTAGAGCATCTAATAAATTGGTCCCAATCGGCAGTGGCATGTTGTATACTCATTCCTCACTGTATAAATGTCGGCCTCGCATATTTTAGAACACATCCTTAGATTTGTTTCCTTGACAAGATCCTTCCCCTTTAAACCTTTCTGCTAAAGCAGTTGCCGATTTTTTTTTTTTAATAATCCACATAAAATTTTTAGATAAGTGGAGGGCATCACAATCAATATTCAAAGCATGATTTATCAGGACAGGAACTAGCTCTCTAGTCCTCCCTGTAAATGCAGTGTGTGGAGTAGTTAGCACAGTCATCCATCTTGGAGATATTTTAAACAGGCCTTAATGGGCTTGAAAGGTGGAGTGGCTATGAATCACCTGCCTGTGATGTAGGTAGTTAGAGACTTTATTAGCTCAAATGCTTCATACTCCCTCTTCATTCTCCTCCTTCCCTCCACCCACCAGAGGCAAGCCCTAGCCTATTCATCTGAAGTCAGTGATTCACATGTATCCCCTCATCACCCAGGGAGGTTTGACCCTTGCTTGGCTGGGAAGGCTACTGACCTTTGTTAAGGGTGCTGTGCCCTTCTTAACATCATTGAGGATACTAATATGAGTTTATAGCATCTGTTTGATCTTTAATTGTTTTTCCTCCAGACTCAGGCTTCTAAGAGAGATTATGTTCCCCTTTTATTCTAGATGGGCATGTAAGAATTTGATTGGCATGTACGTAATGTCTAGGACTTCCTATAAAGTTCTCTGTGATAACTGCCCTTAGTGAATGGTTCACTTACTACTTTTAGGAGTCTTAGATTAGATATCAAAGGATGACTGTTAATGAATAAATGTCTTAATTAATAACAACTAAATAACAAATGAATGAATGCACACTTTCTACGTGGGAATTCTGGTGGTCATATTCTTTTCTCTAGACACAGTCTCTCTAGTTTTGTTTTGTTTATTTTCATAATGCCATTTGTTATTCTTACCATAATGCCTTCAAAAGAAATCAAAATAATTATTTTAATCTTGGAAAGCTGGTTGATATTTGAACTAGGGCAAAGACTGCTCACTATTTAAATTATCTGACTGCTTTTAATTAAATAGTTTTTTAAGGACTTGAGGAGGCCAGAAGAAATCTGAGGATCCCCTGTGGTAGGAGGTAGTTACCAGTGTTGTAAATCAAACATGGTTCATTTTGAAGAACAGCAAGTACTCATATCTGCTGGGCTATCTCTCCATCTCTTTTATAGATTTTATGTCCTTGAAGATGACAATAATGTGGTAAGCAATATTGCCAACCTTAATTCTAATATTCTGTACCAAATAGCTAACAAAATCATATCGAATCCAAAATCTGCCCATTTATTTTATTTATCTGAGAAGTCAACTGTTAAACTGAAGCTCTAACAATATGACTCTTAAAGCCACAGGGCAGGTTTACCTTCATACTCTAAAGCAGCAGGGCTGCCCAGCAGAACACTTGACTGATCTCTTCACCCACAGGCTGGGAAGAGTGGCAAGCATGGAACTTTACGCTTTATGTTTCTCATGCAGAAACAGGAAAACATTACCAAGAAAGTATAATACCATTTTCCTTTTATGACAATGTTGTGTGTGACAGGAGTACATAGACAAAGACTCTCTGTGATTGAGAAAATTTATCTTGACAAATTTTTCAGATCACAACTGGCATAAACCACCTTGGAAATGTTGGAAATAATTCACTGAGCTTAATATTTCTACTTACAGCATCGAGGGAGATTTGGGGAATAATGACAAATTATGTCAAATCCAGTCAAAAGTGCTGCTCTGACATGATGAGTTCAGCTTGGAGAAATTGCCAGGGAAATGCCTGTCATATTCTGGACTTGAGCTAAGTGCTTCACCACCCATTTGCTGTCTTGAATTTCATATAGACGGTGAGGTATAGTGCAGAATACAATTGTATATAAGGCCTAAGTGGCTTCAATCCTAAATATAGTTCATATTTCATTGATCCATCAAGAGTCTACATTTGCCTATGATAGTAATTTAGTTAAAAACTGCTAGTGTTATACAATTAAATATGTGTGTATGCAAGATATAATCACAGACATGTTTGCTATTCCGTTTCTTTTGATGAAATTGAATTTCTAAGTCAATGAGAGATCAGTATAAAGTCCAGATGAATACTCTAACTTTGAGAAACAGCAGAGAGAGGATATCATCTTGTGTGGAGAGCCAAGCTCTGCCGCGCCCTAAAGATGGCGCTGGCTTCTGCCTCTGGTAGGTAAAAGCTCTCGGTAATCAACTCCTTAATTGGTTGTGTATGTGCATCGGGCTCGCTTCCGCAGTTGTGGACTAATCTGCAGGCACCAGGTAGCTTGTCAGGATTGGCTGGCCATAGGCTATTTAATTGGTGGGCTGGGCTTCCCAAGAGTCAGAAGATTGTTCAAGGTTCCTGAATAAACTGCATTGAGAAGAGTCCAGTGTTGTGACTTCCTTGCTGGTCTAGGCGGTCACGACAATCTTGCCCACAACATAAGTGTTTTGTGAAATTTCTACAGACCAGGAATTATAGTCAGGACCTATGAGTGCTGTCTGGTTCAAACTCGTTCAGATTTATTTCCTGATAACTTAGGTATTTCACTTGGGGTCTGTGGCAGTCAGGTCTTTCTTTCTGTGGCAAATATCTGAGTCAGTATAAGTTTAGAGGAACAAAATTTTATTTTGGCTTACTATGTTAGAGCTTTCCATCCAGCCAACTGGTTTTGTTGCCTGAGCCTGAGATGGACTTAAAATACGTGTCAGAAAGCAGGTGTGTGAAAGAACTGGGTTGCCCATTTCTTGGTAGACAGAAAGGAGAGAAACTTATACAGGAAGGAAGAAGGAAGAAGACTCCCCTCCGGACTTATCAACAGAAATCTGTTTCCTCCAGCAACTTTGACTTCTTGAATTTTTTTATCATCTTTAAACAGCATCGCTGGCTGGGGACCTTCAAAACATGACTCATGGGAATACTTTCTTTTTAAATTCTAGCATTCCTTACACCCAGTTCATATTACAAAAAAACAATGGTCCATCTCCTCCAGTTTCCAAAGTTTCAACAATTCTAGAATTTCTCAAAAATCCACATTCAAAGTTTCCCTACGATTCCCCAAATATAACCAAAACTTGCAATTAAATATTTCCAACACACAGCAGCATAAAGTAAACATTCCTATAAAAATACAGCAATGATGGCATAAAGTGGATAAACAAAATCACGTGTGGTAGCCCATGTCCTTGATATCACATGTGAGAGTTAGAAGTAGGAAGATTAGGAGATCACGGCCATCCTTGTCAATATAGGGAGTTTGAGACTAACCTTGAGCCCAGGAGACCAAGTCCAAAAATTATGAATGCTACTCAGTAAGACTAAATCTGGCAGAATAACCATTACACCCTTCAGCTCCTTGTCTGCCATTGAAGCTGCTTAATGTAGGTGGGAAAGGCTGAGAAACTTCCTGTTATGACCTTCCAGGTAACATGATTCATGACATCTCCCCTGGGCTGCTCCAAACATGCCCTGTCTCTTTTTTCAGCAGATATCCCAGAGTTTCTAGCACCTCTAAGTCCCTGATTTCAACTGTGGCTTCAGCAGCTTCAACCTCACAGCATCCTGCATGATACTCTACCTGTGTAATGAACTGACTGTTTTCTTCTAGAATCTCGGTATTCTTTTTCATGACCCCACACTCTTGCATTCTGCATACCTGTGAAACAAGGATCCTGTGTATGAAATCAGTACTTTCTGTCAGCTTTGTTTGGTTGTAAAAAAAAAAAAAAAAAAAAAAAAAAAAGCTTTCCCAAGCAGCCTTGTATGAGCTAAGGGTGATGGAGCTTTTGTTTCAAAAGAAAGTATTTCAAACTCTGTAAAACTGTTAAAGACTTGGACTTGCTGGATCCATACAGTTTCTGAGACACTGTAAAGCTATCTTTCCTCTTGTTCTCATGCATGTGTATGTTTTAATACAAAGCTCATACAAATATATGTTTTAATACAACTCATCTTTTAACAGTTATAGTTTCTTACATTCAATTTTACTCCCACCAACTTCATTTTTGTTCAAACTGAAAAGTTTTCTATTTTTCTATTCTCTATTAATACCATACATCTCACTAAAGGCAGTCAAAAATCCATGACAGAGGATGAATGCAAGGATATTGGTGTAATGTTCTTGTGGAATGTGTACATTTTACCCTTTTTCATTAAGATGCTGATTTATCTACCCCACTATCTTGTTTCAATCCTGACAATGCATTGTGATGCTTAATCTAAGCAACACCTGTCTCAAGTTTGTGTAAACATGCTACTGTTTTTGTGTTACCAATAAAAGCAACCAGCCAGTGCTGAGCAATGGAGAGACTAGGGTGGGACATCCTGATCTGGCTGGGAGGAGAAAGGAGGAGAGATCTGAGAGGAGTAAGAAACATCAGGTGAAATTAACCTGACCTAAGGTATGACTAAAAAGCAAGTATAATGTGGAAAATCTGAGGAAGCTATGTGGGCTTGGAGGTTTAGGGTAATTATTGCTCAGCACTGTGTTCTATTTGTTTAAATAAATCCTAGTCTCTGTTGTGGTGATTTGGGTACACAGCTGGTTTAGGAATAACTGCTGCTTAATAAATGATAAATCAGCATTAAATATTAATAGTCATCAACTTTGGGATGTCTCAAGATGTCCTTTTCCAGATTAGTCAGTAGGCTACCACAGATTCTTAAGTCATCAATGTAGACAAGTTATTTCCATCACTGAAACATTAATGACCTATAGTCTAACACACCATAGATTCTCTATTCCCATTGACACTCTCAGGACAACAACTTTTTCTGTATCCCTTCCATTCAGCAATCTTGTCTTCAGCAATTTCACCAGAATTCTAAGTTAGACTCAACATATATCCTTAAGCATTTTTTAGACTATATCTTTAAACATTTCAAAATTTCTAACTCTATCTAAACTTGATTCAATCACTCTCATACTGTTGTTTATATTAGCCTTGCTTTGGTAAGTACCTGGAGGAAAGTCAAATTAAAGGAAGGTTGTTTTGCTATTTCACTATGCTAGAGTTTTCTATTCATTGTCAGCTCGTTATTTTACTGTACACTTGACATGGGACCTATCATTATTGTTGGTTACAGCTAGCTGTAACCTAGCTGTTCATTTCATAGTGAAGCAGAGAAAGCACAAGAGATGGGTTTTACTGAAAATTCCAGAGTATATAGTCATACCATAGCAATGCTTCATATGATATTATGTTGACCATGACTTTACACAGTCCTTCCTGAAAGTCTAGTAGAATGAACGTAAAGTCTTTAATGATGAAGTATAACAATTATCTAAGGCTCAGTGCATTATCTACTTAATTTTACAACCCTTAGTTGCCTACTGGATGTTGTCCTGTTTCTCAACATACAAGACAACAAATACAGTTAATTTTACAGATAAGGCACAATACTATCTCTTCTGACAATAAAGGACATCGCTCTCTAAAGATAATATTCTCTCTGTGATAATACAAAAGAGAGACTGACTTCATCTTTTTCTTCCTAAGGTTTTTAAAATGTTCTGACACATTTGACCCATCAAAAGCTAACACCATAGGCCCTACAACAGGTGACATCTTAGTTTAACAGATACCAAATGGGGCTAGAGATATGGCTTAGCAGTTAAGAGTGTGAACTGCTCTTACACAGGACCCAGGTTCAGTTCCAAGCACCCAGGTCAAGCTGTTCACAGTCATATGTAACTCTGACTCTGGGGTATCTGACATAGTCTCCTGGCCTCTGAAGCCACTGCAATCATGTTCAAAAACCAACAGTCAGGTACAGACATATGCACATACTTTGAAAAGTAAATAAAGTTTTCTTAAAAGTTGCAAAATGATAAAACAAACTGAAAAATTAAAGCAATTGAGCCATCAGTCACTTGTTTTTAATGAAGTTATGGTGAGGGAGGAATAAAAGTTCATGTGCAGTCCTTTATGAAAGTTCTTACATCTGTATCTGTCTAGCTATGTGAGTGTGTTCATAAATGATGTGTAGTTTCAAAGTACTCTGGTATGTTCTTTGTCATAATGCCTTGGGTCCTGTCATTAGAAACAATGTATATTTAACCCATGCTTATTTTTGCAGCTTAATTTTGATCTGTCCTCATGGTTTCTTTACAGGAATCCCAATAATGAAATGAGTCAGGGTTCATCTAGGTAACTCTCACGCAGGCTTTTCCAATGTCTATTCAGCCTACTAATAAAAGTGTGATGATGAATGTGATCAAAGGTGCAGGTTTCAACACTGAGTAACAACGCATAAAAATTAAAATAATCACCACATAATTGGTGATATTCACATTTATTTAGGTTTCATTTACTCTCTCAGGCAAAGTATGTTGGCTACATTTTAAGTCAAGCAAGGTGAAATTAAAACTATGCAATAGAGTTACTTATTTCTCAAAATACAATACATATTGAAATATGTGTGCACATTTATACCTGAAATATAAAGTATATGGATGTGCATACACACATGTGCACGCACACACGTGTACACACATGCACACGAAGATTTACTCAATATTTACTCTGCCTGATTCTTAGATGAGATGTTAAGAATGAAGTCTGTGAAGTATAAACTGAAATGTTTCCTTTCTGAGAATCTCCCAGCTGAAAGCTGGCTCGCAGAGTACTATAGTTTGAGAATCCCTACAAAATGTAAAAGCAAAGTATTGGTATTTTTAAAAGCTATTCATATATGCAACCTAGGAAAAGAACCTTTCTGCATGGTGATTTTTTTTTACAGTGCTAACTGACGTGGGCTAATTAACTCATTATGTTGGAAGGAGCTGTATCTTTATGCAGCTTACAAATGTATTTTGAACAGGGAGAACACCACAAACAGGGAGATCAATGATATTGAGCAAGACTCTCATTAGGAAAGCATTTAACTTGTTATCATCACTAGGGACCAAAGGGTAATCCTCATAACTGAAGTGCTAACATAACCCTGTTTATTGAGCACATTCAGTCATCCACCCAAGATATCAGGACCACTCAACAAATAATCTGCAGATTTTATTTCAGTTAATGAATTTCTATTCCATGACAGCTCAACAAGTCATTCGGACACATATTAAAAATCTACCCATTTAACTCATTTTGGAGATAGTATTGCCAGTATCAGAACTAGCTAAGACGATGAGATCAAATTGTAAATCCATAATCATTAATGTAACGATCATTTAAAAAATTTACTGACTGATGTTTCCCAAGGAAAAACAATCTTCACTGCAACTATATTTCCTTGAGAGGTAAAAAAAATTGTTGCATCCTAGGATCCATACCAAAAACATGAAAATTATGAACCAACTTTATGTTTGACTATTGTTACCTACTTTTTTAGAATCCATGTTGGTTTCTCATTTGGTGCACTTGAGAATTTAATTCCATATTTAAAATGTTCATGAAGTAATAGAAAACAAGATGGAGCACAAGAGAAGTGAATGCTTCTAACGTCTTTCTAACATCATAGGGTACAAGTTGACACTACAACCTACTTTTGAAAGAAAATTACATTGGATTTTCCTGGTAAGGCTTGCACTATAGTATTATTTCTTATTGAGGTATTACTATTTATTCTGGTTTAACATTAAATATTAGTGGTATTAGTGTTCTGTTATTGATTGTAATCTTATAAAACTTATACTAAATAACATTTAATAGTTTCTAAATTATTTAGTCTACATATATATTTAGTGTACAAAATTATAATCAATCAATCATAGTAAATCATTTCATCTCAGCAACAAGCTAAATTATTTTCCCAATAATCATATGTTGAAGTCCTAGCCTTTAGTCATGCAGCAAGAGATTATGTCTAGAAACACTGGTTTGCCCCTGCAAATGGGACTAAAATAAAGTCATGTTGGAATATTGATGTTTACATGAAGTCTGGTGTCTCTCAGAAGGAGAACTGAGAAGAGAAAGAGAGAGGGAAGGAGATACACAGAGAGAGCGAAAGAGAAGAGAGGACAGGAAAGAGGAGGAGAGGAGGGGAGGGGAGAAGAAGTGAGGATGAACTAAAGCTATCTTATAAAACAGGCAGCTAAAATATCATACTATTAATAAAATAGAATTACATAATATAAAAGCATACAAGCCAGAATAGGAATAAAATAAACTAACGAACAGAAGAAAAAGAGCCAAAGAAAAAAAGTTAAGACACATTTTGGTACACAGATAACCCAGAAAGACACAAGACTGGACACTATAATGTAATTGCAAATATGCAAAGGACCTGTAAAACCTTACAGGTTTTATAGAAAGAAAGGAAGGAAGGAAGGAAGGAAGGAAGGAAGGAAGGAAGGAAGGAAGGAAGGGAGGGAGGGAGGGAGAGAGAAAGAGAGAGAAAGAAAGAAAGAAAGAAAGAAAGAAAGAAAGAAAGAAAGAAAGAAAGAAAAAAGAAAAAAGAAAAAAAGAAAAAAAGAGAAAGAAAACTTTGACAAAGCATTATGAAACAAAGAACCTCCAAAATGCCCTTGAGGTATTTTTTTGTTTTGTTTTTTGTTTTGTTGTTGTTGTTATGTTTGTTGCTGGGAATGGGTCTGCCTTTAAGAGTGGTTTGTATACCAAGTTAGATTCCACTGGAGAAAACTAATTTTCATTTGTGAGTGATTATCAATAGGAGATAGCTTCTGGGTTAGGGAGGGTGGACAAGTTCACTTGTCTTTTCTCTGGGATTCTGTCAGGCCTAGAACTGTTCAGGCTCTGAGCATGCTGCTGATGTCTTTGTGATTTCAGATATACATCAATTCTGCTGGTTTTAGTAGAGCTGTTTCCTTGGTTTCCTCCATTCCCTCTCACTATTATGATATTTCTGCCTCTTCTGCAGCGATTCCTTAACCTGGGTGGGAGAAGTTGGGGGAAGATAGAGAGGAAATTGAAGGAGACATCTCATTTAGGACTGTTTCAAAGCAGCTCATTCCCTGTGCTTTTTCCAGCTGCGGGTCTCTGTATTTGTTCCCATTTACTGCAAAAGGAAGCTTCTCTGTTGATGGCTCAGCAAGACACTCAACTATGAGTATAGTAGAATATCATTAGAAGTTACTGTGTTGCTACATGTCTTTAGTGAAACAATAGTATTTGGCTTTCCCCTATGTTTCAGGCCTATCCAGTCTCAGATTCTTGCCACTCAAACAGTGTCATCAGTATGGGTTCTATCTCATGGAGTGGGTCTTAAATCCAGGTGTTAGCGGTTAGTCCTACAAGGTGTGTACCACTAGTGCATGTGGGCCACCACTGTAGATCAATGGAGTCATAGCTAGATTGGTGCTTACTTTCCTTATTTGGTACTATGCAGAGTATGTTCCAATACCTTGAATAATAGTAGGACTTAAGGCTCTAGATAGGCACCAGCTCTGCTTCTCCATGTCCAAAGGAGTTGCTTAGGGGTTGTCTTCAGCATTAGGGTCTTAATATCGGTTTGTGGAGAGCAACCAATAGCTTTGGCAATAGCCTGGATTGTTCAGATACTTAAAAAATTACACCAAGTTGATTTTTAATACAGTTTAAATTATGAAACAGAAAATTATGAGTCCTAGCTGTGCTATGAAGCAGCCAAAAGTCCCGAAATAAAAGTCAATGCTGTGTTTTTAGCTTAGAGTGAAAACTTAGATGAAATAAAATCAGAGTTGAGAAGAATCAACAACAGACTGTTTCTCAGTGTGGATCAAGTGTTGGAAGTGTTTGGTATATTTTGTCAGTAATTGTACATAATTTTTGGCACATACATAAAATGGCTATGTAAACTACAATTATTTTGCTAAGAGACTGTATGCAAGCTGTGGCCAACCTTGTAGGAGTCCAGAGCAAAGTCCCTTCTTTGTACCTATTTTTTATTACAAATATACTAATTAGTTATTTATATTTTCAGAGGTTATTGTATTAAATTGTCTATTGATAGTACATTTATGACTGTAAATACTTTGGCTTTCTGTGTGGATTCTCATATTAGACTTTAATTTGCACGTGTGAACTGAACGTTGATCAGTATTTTTTACCAACACCTGAGAACTGTTACACCTTTCATTTTATCTTTTAGGAAATTCCTGTCTTTCCATTTTTTTCATGTAAGTTTTGCACAGTTACTTGTTCATATGTAAATATTTTACTTTCAAAAATGAAGCCTTTAATTTTCTATTGTTTTATATAGGATTGAAAGAAAATTAACTCCTTAATTAAAAACAAATTTATCTGTTAAAAGAGTCAATGCTTTTAATATGTATGTATATATGTGTTTGTGTGTACACATATATGTGTACACACATACACATATACATATTCAATGTTATAGATGAATATACATATTTTATAGTGTGTGTGAGTGTGTGTATGTGTGTGTGTGAGTGTGTGTGTGTGTGTGTGTGTGTGTGTGTGTGTGTGTATTGGATGGTTTTGAGTCAACTTGACAAAAACTAGAATCATCAGAGAGGAAGTAGCCCCAGTTGAGAAAATGCTCCCATGATATCCAGCTGTATGACAATTTCCTTATTAGTGATGAACGTGGAAAGAACCAGCTCATTGTGTTTGGTGCCATCCCTGGGATGGTGGTCCTCGGTTCTATAAGAAACCAAGATAAGCAAACTAGGGAAAGCTAGCCAATAAGCCATTTATCCCTCCATTCTTCTGCATCAGCTACTGCCTCCATGATCCTGGCCTGTTTGAATTCTTATCCTGACTTTCTTCAATTATGAGCAGCAATGTAGAAGTGTAAGCTAAATAAAGACCCTTTCCCCCAGCTTTTTGGTGATGGTATTTCATTGCAGCAATAGAAACCCTAACTAAAACAACACGGGAAAACATTTTGGAACTTTAAAGCTATCGTTTAAAGCCTCTAACAGAGTTTTTAATTTGGGTTTCAAATTTATAAACATGTTGAACTAGTCTTCTACAATGAATGATGTGAAAAAACCTGAAAACAGTGCAGTATTTATATACATATATCATAATTCACGGGAAGATTCAGAGGGGGGGAAGGAAGATTTGATAAAATTATATTTATTTAATTAAAAATATTTCTAAAATCCATCATGGGAATTCAAAGATCACTCCTACTGTGCTGTTTGGGGCTGAGGAATAAACCTATGCTTCTCTCGGTCACAAGAACACATGAACACTAGCATGAAACATGAACTGAAATGAAAATGGAAGGTTGTAATTATGTGCAGTCATGACAGCAATAGCTGCAGGAGGAGGATGCACCGGACAGCCCGCAAAGGAGACTTCATTCTCTTTGTGTACCAACAATTTTAGCTCAAAATCTATGACTGGCTTCACCTCTTGTACTACTACTTCAATGGGAAATTTAGAAGATGATCATCTCCTGAAACAGTGCCGAAACCTGAACAGGAAACAAAACATTAGAGGCTCAGTGATACCTCCCCATCAACATGCGGGTCCACTCCAACTTTTAAATCTTTATTCCTCTGTAGTTCTTTCCCCCCTCTTTGTCCTACCTTTTATTCCTTTCTCCTTCCGTCTCTTCCTTCTTTCCTAGCTTTCTTTCCTTCTAAGTTTCTTTCTTCCTTCCTGTTCCTTCCTACACTCACTCTCTCCTTTTATCTGAGTTACAATGGCAAAATATCTAATCAATCCAGAAAAGCATCAAAGTCCCTGAACAGAGCAATCTCACCTTAGTCTACTTTGATCACATTTTTGTCTACTATCAGAAGCTATGGACGGAGAGATGCAAACTGTTACCCTCAATGGATGAGACCATGAGGGGCTGCCATGAGTAATATATTGCAGTACTTCTGGAAAAATAAGCGTGATGGCACAGTGAGAGTTGGACTCACGCTGTAAAGATACACTGAGAAAAACCAGCACTAAATCAATAAATAGGATTTATTTATCCTTTGTATCTACATCTTCCTTTTCAAATGTAACTAAATAAAAATAGAGATTTAAGTTTCCCAAGAGAATAAGATAGTATTTATTCATCATCTTCTGTCTGGAGATTTTTATGGAAAATATCTAATGTAAAATAAAGTCACCTGAAATATATGTCTTAATAAATATTGAAGCTTCCTAAGAAACACCATTTCCAAACCATAACATTGTTGTAAGTGATATTTTTATAATATTTATTACTTACCTAATGTTCTTTTAATGCTGCATCCTACATCAATGAACATGAAGTTTAAAGACTATAAACTCCGTACAAGTACCATTTCAAAAACTATATGCACGTTAGATACAGATGGTATGAGAACAAAATTGAGAAGAACACATGCTCATCACATCAATAACAGGACACTGAATACATTTATAACATGTTTGTTTGTTTGTTTTTTAGTTTTGATTTTGTTTGATTTGAGATAAAGACAACATGATGTTGGATGGGTCAGGAGTAGGGAAAATCTAGAAGAAGATGGGGAAGAGGAAATGATGTGTGGAAAACATATTGTGGATACAAATTTGATAAAGTGAATATCTATGGAAATAAGAATGGAGACCAGTTTGACTAAGGGCAACCACAGGGTAAAACTGAGATAAATTCTGCTTAATTGATTCCAGGGTGAGTCATCTATTAAAATATTAAATGCTGGAGTCAAAAAGTTCTGATATGAACAATCTATTGCTAATTATAAATTGAATGTTAAATATTATTAAGAAAAAAGTTTACTGCTATATTTTAAAATAGTTTCCAACAAGATGTCAATATTATTTTCAAAGGAATTTATTGCTACCATCTTGTAAGCAAAATATTATCCATTGCAAGCACAAACTGCACAGTAGCTAGGCAAACTGAAACTAGGTCCACAGAAGTCTCTCATGGCAGTCAGCTTTAGAGGAGAGCTAACTCACTTATTGCTAACACATCCTATAGATCTATGAGTCATGGAAAGATTCTAGAAGAAGGGGAGCCATATTGTCCAGTTCTGTACTCATGAGCCTACTAGGCTCTAATCAGTTTTCCCAAACTCAGGATCACATAGACAGTTACAATTAAACACTATGGGACATGAAGCAAAGTCCTAACTAGTAAATAGAGAAAAGAAACTTATAGGGGGAGCTAATAGGGATGGAAGAAAAGAAAGGCATGAGAGAGTTAAATTTTATAGCATATAGCTGTGAAATAACAAAATTTACTACTACTCAAGATACGTCACCAGTTGTGGTGTCACACACATTTCGTCGAAGGCATAGGTAGGCAGATCTCTGCACATCCAGGCCAGCCTGATGTGCAAAGTGAGTCCAAGGCCAATGAGGGTTATGTAAAGACCCACTATCTCATAGGAATAAATAAATACCAGCCAACCTCCTAATTTGCATTTTCCTCTAAAATAGAAAATGTGTTGTGTTATTCTTTTCTCAATATGTGGCAATATTCTAAATTCATAATTTCAAATTTTATAACATACAGTTTAAGAGAAAAGCCTTCTCAAATTGCCTTCACACTTTCCTTATTTTTCTTTTAGTTTTTGCATAGACGTGCAAACAAATAATGTCCCTAGTCCCTGAAATGGTTAGCTGCAGATTCTGAGGTTATGACTTCATGAAAGGTTTAAGTGTTTAATGAAAATTACCCTTGAGTTTTGCATTTGAGTGTTTGAATTTCTGTGTGTGTGTGTGCTTGCACGAGAGCACCCTCAAGTATAAACAGAGGTGTGCCTATGTCTGTGTGCACTTGTGGCATCTCTGCTGTTGTTCTTTAGACTCTGTGCAACCTATTTATTCAAACAGTTTCTCTCACAGGCCTGCAGATTGTCAAGTACACTAGGTTTCCTGGCCAGCAAGCCTTACCTGTCTGCCTGCCCTGTAATCCCCAGTGCTGGGATAACCAACACACATCACCACACCAGGATTTTTTCATGTAGGCTCTGTGGTATGAACTCAGCAGCTCATAAATTTGCACGGTGAGTGGTTTACCAACTGTGTTATCGCTCCAGTTCTTCATTTGTATCTTTTCTTGGCCTTGTAATAGGCAGCACAGCATTCTGCTAAGGTGTTATCTGAGGATTCCAAACAGCTTTGCGGTCCCAAGAGTGAGCAAATGACAGCGGGTCGTGCACTGTGCTAGGCAGCTGAGACATCTTGCAGTTTACAGACATCCGATGGATGCTTTACATTTTATTTAACTTCCAGTGGGTTAATTGGGTATAACCTCACCATACATTGAGGAAAAGCTTTATTACAGGTGATTTGGCTCACAAAATGCTGTTGCTTATGTTATCAACTAATCAAATTCAAATATCACTGTGTTTGAGTGACACAGTTATTTTGCCCATACCTCCTTAAGACTTGAATTTTTCATAATAGCATATTGTATCTTGTTCTTATCGCTCCTTGCTGCAAGCCAGCAATTTTCTCTGGGCCTGGAACTACTATGTCATATATTTCTTGTTTTTTTAAAATATTCTCCTGCAATAAAAGTAACATTGTGATTCTGAAGTTTTGTATCACTGACAGGTTGTCATTTAAAGATGACACCATAGTAAATTCACTACGCCCTAAGTTTCCATGTGTCCTACCTGTTCTCTTAGATTAAACTGAAAGAAAAGAGGATAACTGCTCTGCATATTTACATGATTATCTTATACATTTCAATTTCATATTTTGATTATGTTTCTCCTCTTGCTGCATACATAGCACATCTCTGCACAAAAAAAAAAAAAAAAAAAAAAAACAAAAAAAAAAAAAACAAATCTGTAGAAGCAAAGCTTCCAGATAAGTACAGTTTGATTTCTCCAGGTTTTATGTGGTTTCTTCAGCAGTCTATGAGTTATGGAGGGCGACCAAGATCAATGGCAATAGATGTCAGCCCACTGAAAAATAAATTAAGGTAAGCCATTTCTGGTACTGGATTTTTTTGTTTGATAGCCAATGGTATCTAAGAGTGGTAGTGTTTACTCATTGTTGAGTATCTCCAATTAAACTCTTTTCATGTAAGAAATTGCATACTTTTTAGGAAGTTCTTACCGTAGACAGTTTCTGCATAAGTTTCTCCAAGGATGATGCTGTTAGTTACTCCACCCATACTCCCTTCTAAACCTGCCTTACCAAATGTCCTGTAGCAAGAGCTAGCTGCAGAGTCCTATGTCATCTATATAACTTGTATTCAGCATTTATCTTCTACATTCCATTATATCCATTAATGATACCAAAATGTTCGTAAATATAATTACTTCACAATGAAGGTCCTTGGTTGGTACATCAGTCTCAGAAAAGACCCCTAGGCCCAGAATTTTGGTTGTGTTGTTGTCCTTATGGAGCTTTTGTCCCCTCCAGGTCTTTCTATCTCCCCCTTCTTTCATAAGATTCCCTGCATTCCAAACAAGGACCATTCATAGAGATAACCTAGAACCCCTGCACAGATGTAGCCCATGGCAGCTCAGTCTCCAAGTGGAAACCCTAGAAGAGGAACAGGGACTGTCTCTGACAAGAACTCAGTGGCTGGCTCTTTGATCATCTCCCCCTGACAGGGGGTGGGGCAGCCTTACCAGGCCACAGAGGAAGAAAATGCAGCTAGTCCTACTAGGCTAGGGTCAGATGGAAAGGGAGGGGGACCTCCCCTATCAGTGACTGTGGGAGGGGCGTGGGGAGAGAAGAGGGAGTAAGGGCAGGATTGTGAGGGGACAAGAGAAGGAGCTACAGCTGGGATATAAAGTGAATAAATTGTAATAAATAAAAATTCATTTAAAAAATAAATAAATTGAAGTGAAAATATAATTACTTCAAAATTGTGAGCTATTTGTTATGATTTCACATTTGTTTGATATCATACATTATTTATTTTCCAAATGTACTTTCAACTAGGTGAAAATCTAAATGATAAGTTCACTATGTACATACCATTTTGTTAGAAAATAATTTCATGTTTTACTTCACTGGTTTAGTTTCCATTCATCGACATAGAGCATCCTTTAACCTCCCTCAATCTCTTACACATACTGATAGAAATTTTACTTTCATGATTTCTAAGCTGAAACTAAAGATAATATGTTTCAAAAAGTGCCAGTAAATAAGATAAGGAAATAAAAGTGCTTTGCTAAATACAAATAAGTCCATTGTTCTTCTTTATTTTATTAGTTCTTTGACAATTTTCTATAATGGATTTTAATCATACTCCCTCCTTCCATGACTCCTAGCATATCCATCACCTCTTTTCTACCTACCCAATTTAGTTTTACCAATTTACCTGTTTGTTTGTTTGTTTTTTTGTAAATTTATAGTACAGATTGTGTTGCTAATAAACTCCTGGATATTGTGGTCTTAAACGGTGAGTGAACCCGTCAAAGCTTGAACCCTCAAAAAAAATTAAAAAATTAAAAAGTCTGAAACAATTTATTATTTTTCTCTCAGCAGACCTTGAGCACCAGCAGCTCATTAGATATTGGTTGGCTTTTATGCCTACCTCCACTCTCCATGCTAGGATTTTATCTGGCCAGAGCTTATACGGGTCTTAGAAATTCTATAATAATCAGCATGACTGTGTATGTGCAACTGCCTTGCTATACCAAAAATTAACTCTTAGGTTTCTTGTAGTCATACACCTATGACTCTTACAGCTCCATCTTCAATCACGAACCCTGAGTCTTGGGTAAAGCAAATATATGATACATGATATGCTGACTTTTTAAGATTGAGCATTCCACAGTCTCATATGCTTTGCACCTTGAACAGTTGTGGGTCTCCATGTTAATCAACAGCTATCACAAATAACAGCTTCCCTAACAAGAGGTGACAGATACATTAATCTATGGGTATAACAATAAAGTAGTAGTAATCATCTTAAAGCACTGTTAACTAAGCAGAGTACCTTAGTGGGCATTAGTAGTGCTATAACAAAACACCATAACCAAAGCAACTTGGGTGGAGGGGAAGGGTTCATCTCTTCTACTGTTCCATATAACAGTTCATCTTTAAAAGCAGTGAGGCAGGAGCTCAAGCAGGGAAGGAACCTGGAGGCAGAGGCTGATGCGAAGGCCAAATAGAACTGTTGGTTACTGGTTTGCTCCCATGGCTTGTTCAGTCTGCTTTCTTTCTTTCTTTCTTTCTTTCTTTCTTTCTTTCTTTCTTTCTTTCTTTCTTTCTTTCTTTCTTAGCATTTTGTTTATTTATTTTTTATTAATGGCAGTTTATTCACTTCGTATGGCCCCTGTACCTCCCTCTCTTCTCCCCTCCCAATCCCACCTTCCCTCTTCCCCACCCATGTCCCTCTCCCAGTCCACTGAAAAGGGAGGTCCTCCTCCCTTTCCCTCTGCTTTCTTATACAACCCAGAACCACTAGCCCAGAAGGTTGCCTCATCCACAAAGGTCTGGACCCTCCCACATCAATCACGAGCTAAAAATAAGCCCCAAGGCTTACCTACAGCCTGACGTTAAGACATTTTCTCAACAGAGACTTTCTCATCTCTGATGACTCTAGCTGTGTCAAGCTGACACAACACTGGCCAGTATACAAAGTAGGTCCTGTATCTTAGCTAGCCACAGGTTCCTAGCTAAAGTAATTGCACCATGTATAGGTATCAATTTGTGGAATGGGTCAGTAGGTGTACACAAAATTCAATTCCAAATGGATCAAGAATTTCAACATAAGACCCGATGCCCTAAATATGATAGAGGAGAAAGAAGGGAATATGGTTTAGCTCATTGGCAGAGAAAAGAGCTTTCTGGAAAGGATTCCACTAGCTTAGGCATTATGACAAGCAATTAGTACATGGGAACTCATGAAACTGAAAACTTTTGTAAAGCAAAAAATATCACCAGTCAAGTTAGAGACAGCCAAAAGAGTAAGAAAAAAAAAAATCTTTATACCTAACAAAGGGCTAGTATCTAGAACATATAATTCAATGTATTCTTATTAATATTTATTTTCTGGTAATCCTTGTAAAATTAATGTGAGTTTAAGGAATTTCCTAGTATTATTTTATAATAAAAGCAGAAGCCTATAGCTTATAGTGATTAAGTTACAGATCCAAGATCTGTGAAGAATAATAATTAAATTAATCAAATTAATCCCCAAAGAATATTCATTAACTAATATTCTATTTGGGAACAAAACCTATCTTCAGTGGAATATAAAGGTAAGCCCTAAAAGGCAAAAGAACTTCATATTTAATATTCATGGCACTCTAATTAATAAAAAGGACAAAAAGCTTGGGGCTTTAAGAAGAATTTTCATAAAGCCAAAACATGGGCTATGCTTAAGTTCACTGAGATGAAACTGTGAGCAGATATTTAAGTTTTATTTCTCAGTTTATGAAAAATCATTCTCAAAATGGTATTTTCTCTAGCACAGTACAGCTTAGTAAAGCATCTGGCTGGAGGTCTTTAACTGTAAGTTTCATAAAGAATTCTCTGATTATACCTTAGTCCCCTTCTAAAAAAGAACAGTAACAAGATCCACAGTAGGTTTCTGTTAATTCTTGACACTTAATTGATGATATTTTGTTAATGTCTTTTTTGGGTAAGACACTTTACAATGCCTTGTTTCGAAGAATGTAGAGCCTGGAGTGAGATTTTAGTTTTCATTTTTGTCTGTTTATCTTCTTTGAGGTTAATATAATTTTATCTTTTCATCTTTCTTTTCCTTCCTTGTTATCATTCAGATCATGGCCTCCTTTTCTTTAATTGATGCTGCTGTTGCTTGGTGGTGGTGGGGGCAATGATGTGGGTGTTCCTAAACTTTTAGCCTCCTCAATTTATATAATGTTACTTGTATGATTATTTTCAGGGCTGACCATTTGGTTTTGAATAATCATTGGTATGCTCTTCCCTGAAGAAGACTATTTCTCCCACTCACCAAGAGAGCTTCTAAAGAAGGGAAGCAACTAGTGGTCCTATCCAGCTATGACACCTATGAACAGCAACAATGTCCAGCATGGCACAATAATCCTAAATATTCAGTAGTGGCATACATATTTTTGTGGTAACCAACAAGACATAAACCATGCCTAGAGTAAAAACCAAAACAGGTATCCAAGGTTAGTGAAATCATGGATCTTCAAGGTGAGCCTGTAAGTACCACTGTTCTAAACCAGTATAATTCCTAACTACATTAAATGTTTTCCTTTTACCAAAGATAAGTATAATTCTAACCCCTCATCTCTTTTCAACAGATGAAGAAAAGTAACCAAAATACAGTCACAACTGATACAGCTAAAAAACAACTGTTGTTCCTAAGGCTTGAATATGATTTGGAAAGATTATAAAAGCTAGAAGAGCAGAAAGTTTGGTGTAAAACGGTGTCTTTTCAGAATGTCAGGAACTACCCCAAAAACTTCTCAGAAGGTCAGAATTTCACCAAAGTGTCTAACTAAAGATGAGCTCAACATAGAAAATAATATACATGTTAATTTGCAAAGAGGAGAAACCTTAAGAGGCCTCAACTTTAGGCAAAGAACTACATGCAACTAATGAATTCCAAGAGTGGAAAAGGAATCTTCCCCAGAGAAGAGGACACCAATCAGAATGAGACTGTAACCATGGCTTCAACCTGTGAGATTACCCCAGCTTCACCATTTCACTTTAGGAAATCCAGTGAGACGTTGATGCCTCTGCTATATTTAGAGCATTTCTGTGTGCTATGATTGAGATAGAAAACTAACATTACCATCATGTAGATGAGCATTTTGAGTGAAAATTTGGGGACTATTACAACCAAAGCATTTAATCTGAGTCTAACAAGAAAACAAACAAAGCAAAATAAAACAAAAGGATCATGAAAAGATGATTTATATTTAATTTATTTACATGATCTTGATCCAATTTTGGTAAATGGAATCTATCAAGAAAATTGTCCATTTCATTTAGGTTTTCAAATTTTGTGGCATATAGGCTTTCGAAGCAGGACCTAATGATTCTTTGGATTTCTTCAGTGTCTATCATTATATCCCCCCATTCATTTCTTATTTTGTTGATTTCAGTAAGGTCTCTGCCTTTTAGTTAGTTTGACTAAATTAGAGTTTGTCTATGTTGTTGATTTTCTCAAAGAACCAGCTCTTCATTTTATTGATTGTTTGATTTGTTTTCTTTGTTTCTAATTCATTGATTTCAGCTCTGAGTTTTATTGTTTCCAGCCATCTAATCCTCTTAGGTATATAGGCTTCTTTCCTCCCTTCCCCTACAGCTTTCAGGTATACTGTTAAGTTTCTTGTATAAGACATCTCAAATTTCATTATGAAGACACTTAGTACTATGAACTTTCCTCTTAGCACTGTTTTCGTTGTGTCTCATAAGTTTGAATAAGTTGTGCCTTTATTTTCATTAAATTCTAGGAAGTATTTAACATCTTTCCTTATTTCTTCCCTGATCCAGCAGTCATTGAGTGAAGAGTTGTTCAGTTTTTATGTGTGGGTAGGCTTTTTGCTATTTCTATTATTGTTGAAGTCTAGTTTTAGACCATGGTGATCTGATATGATACAAGGGATTATTTCAAACCTCTTGTAGCCCTCTTGTATACGAACAACAAATGGGGTGAGAAAGAAATTTGTGAAAAACACCCTTCAGAAAAGCCACAAATAACCTAAAGTACCTTGATATAACTCTAACCAAGCAAGTGAAAAACGTGTATGAAAAAGTTCTCAAGTTTCTGAAGAAAGAAATTAAAGAAGATAGCAGAAGATGAAAAGATCTCCCATGCTCATAGATTGGTAGGATTAATATAGTGAAAATGGCCATCCTACCAAAAGCAACCTACAGATTTAATGCAATTCTCAGCAAAATACCAACACAATTACTTGCAGAACTTGAAAGAACAAGTTTCAACTTCATATGGAAAAACAAAACAACCAGAATAGCTAAAACAACCCTGTACAATATAGAAAATTTTGTAGGTATTTCCATTCCTGATGTCAAGCTATACTACAGAACAATAGTAATAAAAACTGCATGGTACTGGCATAAAAACAGACTGGTGGATCAATGGAATTGAATCAAAGACCCAGAAATAAACCTACACACCTAGGTATATTTGAATTTTGACAAAGAATCCAATATCATACAATGGAAAAAAAGACAGCATCTTCAACAAATGGTGCTGTTCTAACTGGATGTCTATATGTAAAAATAATGCAAGTAGATTCATATTTACCACCCTGCACAAAAGTAAAGAAATGAGGCACACTAAATCTGTTAGAAGAAAAAAATGCAGAAGAGCCTTTATCTTATTGGCACAGGAAACAACTACCTAAACAGAACACCAAGAGCTCAGGTTCTAAGATCAACAATCAATAAATGGTATCTCATGAAACTGAAAAACTTCTGTAAGCAAAGGATACCACTAACAGAGAAAACAATCACAGTCTACAGACTGTGTTCACCAGCCCTACATCTGACAGAGGGCTAATATCCAGAATATATTTAGAAAAATCAAACAATTAAACACCAACAAACCTAATAATCCAATTAAAACTGGGGTGCAGAGCTAAACAGAGAATTCTCAACAGATGAATATCAAATTGCAGAGAAGCACTTAAAGAACTATTCAATGTCCTTATTCATCAAAGAAATGCTAATAAAAATGATCCTGAGATTCCATCTCACACCCAGCATAATGATTAAGATAAAAAACTTGAGTGACAACACATGCTAGAGAGGATGTTGAGAAAGGTGAATACCCCTCCATTGCTGATGGGAATATAAACTTGTACAACCACTTTGGAAATCAATCTGGTGCTTTCTCAGAAAACTGGGAATAGTGCTACCTCAAGACCCAGCTATACCACTCCTGAGCATGTATCCAAAAGTTGTTCAATCATACAACAAGGACATTTCCTCAACTTTGTTTATTTGCTCATTTGTTCATAGTAGCTTTGTTAATAATAGACAGAATCTGGAAACACCTAGATGTTCCTCAATGGAGGATTGGATACAGAAATTATGGTGCATTTACATGATGGAATACTACTCAGCTATTATAAACAAGGAAATCACGAAATTTTCAGGCAAATGGAGGGAACTACAAAAGATCATCCTGAGTGAGGTATCCCAAAAGCCAAAATACACTTAAATATTTCCCATATAATTATATTATATTATCATATTAGCCATATAATATAGGACAAACATACTAAAATCTACACACCTAAATAAGCAAAACAATAAGGAGTATCTTAGGAGAGATGCTTAATTCTCATTCAGAAAGGAATGAGAAGCAGTAGAAGAGATAGAACAGGATGGGAGCCTACCACAGATGTCCTCTAAAAGTTTTCATCCAGCAGAGGATCAAAACAGATGCAGAGACTCAGAGCTAAACTTTGGACAGAACACAGAGAGTCTTATAGAAGAAGGGGATATATAAGGACTTGGAGAGAACAGGAGCTCCACAAGGAGACCAACAAAGCCAAAAAAGCTGGGCCCAGAGGGTTACAACAGAGACTGATGCATCAACCAAAGACAATGCCTAGAGAAGACCTTGACCCTCTGCTCAGATGTAGCCGACACAGAGCTCAGTCTCCATATAGATGTTCTAGTAAGGGGAGGTGAGACAGTCTCTGACATAATCTCAGTTGTCTGATCCTTGATCAATTCTCCCTAGTGGGGTAACCTAGCCAACTCACAGAGGAAGAGGATCCAAGTTGTCCTGATGGGACCTCACTGAGTAGGGTCAGACAGTAGTGGAGGTGGTCTTCTGCTATCAGTGGTCTAGGGTAGAGAGATAGAGGAAGAAAAGGGAAGGTGGGTAGGACTTGGAGGAGATGAGAGATGGGACTACAACTGGAATATAAAATGACTAAATTGTAAATAATAATAATATTTAATAATAATATTAATAATAATAATAATGGAAAGGTAAAAAAAAGAAAAGAAAAATGATTCCTGACATGGAAGTAAAAGTATGCTTGTTTGGAGAGTTAAGCAAGTCCTCTGAGGCAAAAAAGCAGCAGGTCTAAAAACAAGAATAAAACCCACAGATATGTGAAAGAGGAAATGCAAATTTGGTTGAGCACAGAGGAGATAGGCTGTTTAAAGACAAGAGAGGATTTAAATTTAAGCATCACTGGTCTAGCTTTTCTTTTATTGCCTTGATTTTCATTTTTCTTTTCTTTTTATTTGGATTTTTGTTTATTTGCTTTACAACACCCTTTGGGAAGCTATTATAAACTGTAATACCTCTTAGATACCTTTTTTTTTCTGGAATCTGGCTGCCCACTCACAAAATCACAAATGGAAGATGTGACTGATCCATTCTTGCAATACACAATCAGAAGTCTGGTGTTTAGGCAGGAGAAAAGTTGGAAAGAATTCACTGCGTTCTTGCTTCAGGGCTAATCTAATATGGGTTTTATATCCAGGCAGAGATACAGAAGAAGTACCTTTATAAGTATGCTTTATTGGTTTAGAAATTTTAGGTTTATATACATTCAGTGATAGAGGGTTGGGTCATATGATAGGTCTATTTTTAGTTTTCTGACAAACTTCCATAACACTTCCATAGTAGATGCTGAAGTTTACACTCACAATGGGAATGCCTAAGGATTTTCTATTGTTTATCACAGTGCTCTTCACAGTAGCTAAGTTATGGAATCAATCAATCAGCAGGATAGTTAAGAAAATGTGGCGTATGCAATATGCCATCAAATGTTTTCAGCCATAAAAATAATTTAATAATGAAATTAGATAATTAGCAAGAAAATGGTAGCAATTGGAGGTAGTTATGTTAAACTAATTTAATCAGTCTTATTAACACAGATCTTGCCCATAATTTGCAAGTCCTACATTTCTATAGATATGTAAAACTTATATGCCCAGATGACATAAAGGTAGAAATGAAATTTTCCCAAAATTGAGAACTGACAGGAGTGGGAGAATGGGAAAATAGAATAGAAGCAGAGTATGGGGGTGAGATGTGACCAAAGTACATGTGTATTTACATTAAAATTATTTTATTCAACCAGCAGAAGAAATAATAGTGTTAGGTTTAAAAATCAAGTACTGTCAAGTATACTTGTCTCCTTTTGGATAAGTGTAGTAATTGTGATGGTCATTTTACTGGCTAGCACAATGGAATAATCTTTCTTTCATTTCATCCACATCCTCTTCCCATCTACACTATGGACTTTGTTGCTCTTTAATGCTCGCTTCCTGAACTCTGATTCAATTTGGTCTTAGTGGTGTGAGTACAATAACACAAGAAGACCTGGAAAGCACACACATGTCTCCTTTGGCACCCTATTGTTCTGTCACAAAGCAGAACATGATTGTGTCAATAAGATGCCACCAGGAAGAGGATATGATTTTCATGGCCTGTCTGAAATACCCTAGGATCTCAGCCTACATTACTTCAGGTCAAGAAAAATGTTCCTGATGCTAAAACACGTAGATAATTCAACCAAGACCAGCAGAGTTTGTACTTAATTTGCAGTACATTTTCAGCAATACACACATATACTGCTGAGGTTTTGAGGGTGATTGCCACACCAGAGCCGCAAAGCCTAGTCATTATTTTCTTCCTGATGGTTTTTGTAGGTTCAGGTTAAACACAGAAGAAGGGTGGTAGAGTGATATGGTTCTACAAAGCCCTGGGATATACTATGGGACAATGTGAGAACTTTATTCAAATAAGACACTGAAAAAGGGTGGATCTGGATGAGAGGCAAGGTGGTGGGAACTGAGAGGGATAACAGGAGTGGAACACAGATTACACTGCATGAAAAAAAATCTATTTTCTGTAAAAGAAAAAATAAACAGATCCCATACTTCTTATATTACTTACCATCTCTGCAGAAAATGAGTGGCACATTTTAAAAGAGAGTTTATCAGAAATGATTTGAAAAGATATGGTCAGATTAAAGGAGCCATCAGGCCAAAGGCAGCATCCATGAAAGAATAACATCAGGAAGCTGTTATCCTAGCTCATAGTCCAAAGAGAACACTATGTCCCAGAAACATACTATGGGAAAAAGCTGGGTCCTCAAGCAGGGACAACTCTGCAAGATTGGACAGTTCCATTTTTTACATATTTTTTCTATAACATTTGATCATCAATTGTTATGAATTCAGTTAGATTGATACCTTGAAACGACAAGCCACAACATGTCATCCTCATGGAAGAATGCAGTGAAGTAGAGCTTGGAAGAAAGAGCATAATATATAATACATAATATCCATGAAACATGTGTGAGTATGTGTGTGTGTGTGTGTGTGTGTGTGTGTGTGTGTGTGTGTGTATGGTAGAGTAGTATGTGTGCATGTGCCACAGTTGATGACAACTTTTGAAAATCAGTTTTCTTCTTCCACTACACAGGTCCCAGGGATCAAACCCAGGTCCTCCGGCATGGCAGCAAGTGTCTTCTCCTGCTAAGCCATTTTTCAGACCTGTTAGGCTTTGTCATACGTGAAATTAAATGATAGTCATAATAGCTATAAATTGAAAAATTTAGTTCTTTTGGAAAAATTATACGGAGTTTTATAATTCCACCGCCATGGTATACACAGAAATAGCACCATGTTATTGAGGTTTTGAAGAATATACACATGTCCTACAGGCAGTAAGAAGAATTTTAAATTGTGCCCCCCCAAAATTATGTCTACATAAATATTGATATTTATAATAATTGAATATCAAAAAAATAATTATATAAAATTCAAACTTCCTTGATTTGTCTATAACCATATGTGTATATCTACACATGGAAAGAAAAAGAAGAGAGATAATAAGAATGCATTTCATCAAGCACAAAGCTACAAAATGTAAAATCTCTTCTTTTCTTTCTGTAATTTTTCATGCTGCTCTCTCTACTTAGTTCCCCAGTGCTTGGCACTTGGCAAACATCATTTAAAAATTGTAGGATATCCCCCAGAGGACTGGCAATATGCCAGAGCAGTTTTTTTTCCCCTCTGACTTTTCTAAAAAGGGGAAGTGGAGTGAGGGAAAAGGACTGGTTGGTGCAGCACTTATGTCAATGTGATGCCCCACAAGATCTCAGCCAGACAACTGCTCTCATCGCTGCCTGTGTGGGGAGGATAACGCTCTCCGACGCTGGAAGCAAGGACAGTTTCATGGGGTGGAACATATAATCTGGAAGTATGCTGTTTCCTCATCTTTAAATGCATGAAGCATATCCGTGTAATAAGTGCCATTTTCTAGGGGGCGTTAAAGATATAGAACAGGAAACCATATCTTCAAACTGGCAATCTTTGTGGTGAAAATAGGTCATTGCACATTTGAAACTGAAGGAACAGTTTGACAGTTAATTTTTAATGTGATTTTTAGATGGTTTTGGATGTCTGAAAATGAATAAATGTTATTTTAGTAAAAAAAAATGCATTTCATCAAGTTTAAATGTTTGTATGCCATAAATCTTAACTAAAAAAATAGGAGAAGTCTTGTTATCAATCCAATATAAATAATTTAAAAATAATTATTTTGCCACCTCTCTCATTTTGTCTTGTCTTAAAGATGGTATAAGAAATGGGTCTTCCTATTTCATATAACAATAAAGGTTACAAGTTACGACAGTTTCATCTTCAAAGCCTCTTATAAATGACTGCGAATATTGCCTTAGCATTAATTTAATCTGCAGAAGCACCCACTGGAGAACAGCCATTACTCCTGATTTATGTCTGTTTTATTAGCTCCAGTTACCAGAGCAGATATGGCAAGCTTTGAAACCAGCCTTCCCAAGCCTTGTAAACTGTTAGTATAAACTCAATTTATCTGTTGGCATAAACCTGGTATCCGCTCTCCTTGGGAAGTCTTAATTTAATGAACCACAGTATCTAAGGTGAAGAGAAAGTGGTTTATAAACATCAGATCTCAGGCATCTCTGAGAGCTTCATGCCTGTCCAAAGTATGGGCTGTTTTCATTAAGGGAACTGAACTGTTTTGACATGGGAACCACGTACTCGTTAAAAAGAGAGTCACACAGTGTATGTAGTAATTTCTCAGATTCTTCATGACCTATCTTGCTGGTCATTCTGCTTCTCCCTTCCCAGCAAACAAGAGCAAGGCGAGGTGTGCAGCAATAGATCCACGCAGCTGTTCTTCCCCTCCTGGCACCTATTTTCCCCACACACAAAAGCTTCAGATTCTGACCATCTTTAAATTCTCCAAGCTACCTTTATAGCGCTGGACGAAAGGCTGCCAGCACTGCACGTTACTTGCTAATATCACTGAAAACAGAATATTTTTTTACCACTTTTTAAATTTTTTTTATTAATTACACTTTATTCATTTTGTATCCCCCCCATAAGCCCCTCCCTTCTCCCCTCCTGATCCCACCCTCCCTCCCCTTTCTGCATGCATGCCCCTCCCCAAGTCCACTGCTAGGGGAGGTCCTCCTCTCCTTTCTGATCTTAGTCTATCAGTTCTCATCAAAAGTGGATGCATTGTCCTCTACTGTGGCCTGGTAAGGCTGCTCCCCCCCCTCAGGGGGAGGTGATCAAAGAGCAGGCCAATCATATTATGTCAGAGGTAGTCCCTCTTCCCATTACTATGGAACCCACATGGACACTGAACTGCCATGGGCTACATCTGTTCAGGGGTTCTAGGTTATCTCCATGAATAGTCCTTGGTTGGAGTATGAGTCTCTGGGAGGTTCCCTGTGTTCAAATTTTCTTGTTCTGTTGCTCTCCTTGGGGAGACCAGAAAACAGGTTTTATCTAATACCTAGCACTTAAGACTCCCTCAGTTGCAGTAGTCCTTACTAAATATTAGAATCATTTCATGCATTTTATGAATGGGATAAATTTCTTTAAAAGACTACTTTTGTTCTTCTAAAAGACTTCTTCTTCTTCTTCTTCTTCTTCTTCTTCTTCTTCTTCTTCTTCTTCTTCTTCTTCTTCTTCTTCTTCTTCTTCTTTTGGAACAAGGTTTCTCTGTATCCTTGGCTGTATTGGACTCACTTTGTAGACCAGGCTATCCTCAAACTCAAAGAGGTCTACCTGTCTCTGCCTTTTGAAGTACTGGGATTACAAGCATGTGCCACTACACCCAGCTCTAATAATGGAAATTTAATTGATACTTCCTCAATAAATAAACTAAGTGATAAGGACACACACACCATTTTTGCATATACTTCTCTGTTCTCTCTCTCTCTCTCTCTCTCTCTCTCTCTCTCTCTCTCTCTCTCTCTTTACTAGATAATGTCCATATACTGAAAAGGCAGAGGTCATTCTGAGATGGGCCTTTTGAACAGATATCCCCCTGCTTTCTGTATCTAGAATTTTGATTGAGTGGAGCCTAGGAATCCCGATCAGTATCCTAATATGTTTCATCTGTCTGAAGTATGTTCACTCCCTTCACTATGCAAGCCTTTCCTGGTTAATCAAGGTCTTGCTGTTTGTGGGAATTATTCCTACCCTTGTCCCCAGGTGAAAAATATTCAAGTTTTCTCCACAGTGTAGCTTATAGGATTTGTTATTCAACATGCATAGGAGCAAAATATTTTTCCTCAATCAACCCAATTCTCCAGGCAATGCCTATTTTAAACTCTCAATTCCACCACACTCTGACCAATAGAACTCCACACTTGCTTTATTTTTCATCAGGTCTCTTTACTGCATTGTCTAAGGTAAATAATAATAATAAAAAAAAAGTCCAAGAAACTTCTGATGGTGCTCATCTCCCCACAAAATTTACACAGTTATAACCATTTTGCATATTCCCTCCACCCATCTCACTGCTCTCTTGGCTTGCAGTAATTTCTAATTCCTGAAGACAATTTCCTCAACATTTGACAAATCTATGTCTTGTGAGCTTTAGCTCCATAAACCATTTTTTTCTTAAAATAATGAACTGATCAGCATGCCAATAATAATATACTCAAAGCTGTATTTTTGCCTTAACAGGCTTTATTCAGGTCAGAACCACAAGCAGAAAGATGGAATCTGGCTGCAGTTGAAAGAAACTTGAAAAAATATTGGACAAATAATGAAAAACCACAGAGCATGTGAATTGGCTTCTAAAGTCTTGGAGATCCTAGAGGTACAGGCTTGTTTGTACCTGGAGTTCTCACTGGCCAAATAACACTTGAAAAGAAGCTTGGAAATTTTATCGACTTGTCACATTAGGTCTGATTTTATCCAATGTCAGGAGCCATATTTTTCAACATAGTACCAACTGAGATTGGTACATATAAAAGCCTACATGTTATGTGTGTTTCAACAAATAAAAATAGTGGAGCTGGGAATCATCTTGAATCCACACAGAGAAAACTAGAGTACTTGCCCTCTTTAGTATTTCATGTTGTTTGTTACAAGAAGTCTTATATAGAAGACATTTTAAAATGTTGTATTTGGGCTCTAGAAAGATAGATAAATGTTTAACTGTGCTTATGTAGTACTTTTCCAGAGGATCTGAGTTGAGTTCCCATGTCAACTGACTCAACTTCCTGAAAGTATGACTCTAGAGCATCTGATACCCTCTGCTTTCTTAGGGTTTCTGCAACAAAACACCATGACCAAAAATATCAACTTAGGGGAAAAAGGGTTTATTTTATTTAGTTTATACATCGGTATTTATGCTCATTATTGAAGGTAGTCAGGATAGGAACTCAAACAGGCCAGAATCCTGGAGGCAGGAGTTAATGCAGAGGCCATGGAGGGGTGTTGCTTACAGGCTTGTTCTCCTATGGCTTGCTCAGCCTTTCTTATAGACCCTAGAACTACCAGCTCAGGAACGACACAACACACTACGGGCTGGGCCCTCCTCTATTAATCACTAATTGAGAAAATGCCGTACAGCTGGATCTCCTGAAGTCATTTTCTCAGCTGAGGCTCCTTCCTCACTGATGACTCTGGTTTGTGTCAAGATGACACAAAACTAGCCAGTATGACTGACCCCTTGTCAACTTGACACACAGACACATCACTATTAAGCAACAACCTCTCCCTCTAATTTTTCCCCAAGATCTCCAATTAAAAATTATATATAAATAACTTTAAAAGGCCCACAGTCTTCAAAAAAATCAAATGAATTGAAATTTAGTTATTTTTAAAATAGCCAATATCTTCTAAATTCCAAAGTCTTTTAAAACTTCAACGTCTCTCAACTGAGGTCTCCAGTAAAACACATTCTCACTCCAAGAGAGTCAAATCGGGGCATAATCACAGTCAGAGCAAGGCAAAACCAAACTCAACCATCCAATGTCTGGTGTCACATGATCATCTAATCTCCTCCAAATGGCATGGGTCACTTCTGCAGCTCTGCCCTCTTTAGCTCACAGAGCCTATCTTCCAGGCTCTGACTGGCTCAACTTCACTGCTGCTGTTGTTTTCACAAACAGTAGCAGTGGTCATGCTACAGTACTAGCATTTTTTAAATGCTGGTGTCCCTTGCTACAGGTGGGATGTACATTCACCAATAGCCTCTCACAGGCTCTTAGAGTTCCAAGCCTCAACTTCTTTACATGAATCCTTTAATTCTGGACCTTGAACAGTCACTTGGGATGCACCTTCACCAGTGGCTAGTCCTGGCCTCTCACATTGCCAAACCTCAAATTCTCTCCATGATGCCTTTGTGCCTTCAAAGCCAGGAGCATCTGGGTAACTCTTACATAATACCAAGTCCAGCTGAGAGCATGAGGTACAACCTTGGCTAGCTCTGAAACACAGCTTTTCTGTGCTCTCAGGAAACACTTACCAAAAGATTCTACCTCCATGCTGCTTATCTCCTCTTAATCACCAGTTATTTCTTAGTTCCAGCTAATGAGCATCAATTTTCCCAATAACTCAAAGGTTTCATCTAAATGGTGTTGGATTCTTATTAATTGCAGCCAACTCTTTAGCTCCTGTTGACCAGAATGACAGAATAATTCAAAATAGCAAATGGCTCTGATAGAGCCTGTGAACTTCCCTCTAAAATTTTACAAGCCAGGCCTACATTGCTCTCAACATTTTTATCTTTCACACTCCTACAGAACATCCCACTGAGTCCTTAACACTCAATGGCTCCATAACCCAAAGTCCTTCCACAATTCTCCCAGATAATTGTGCAGAGGCCATAGAGGTGTGTTATTTACTCATTTCTTCCTCATGGCTTACTCAGCCTACTTTTTTATAGAACCCAGGATCATCTGTCCAAGGATGGCAACACCCACAATGGGTTGGGCCTTCTCCCATTGATCACCAATTAAGAAAATGTCTTATAGATATATCTCATGGAATATTTTCTCAGATGAGGCGTGTTCCTCTCTGATGACTCTAGCTTGTGTCAAGTAGACACAAAACCAGCCAGTACACCTTCTTCAGGCCTAAATAGGCAATTGCACTCAGGTGCACATACCCTCATTTACATACACTCATACACATAGTTAATTTGTTTTAATTGTATATTTTTATTTTAGTTTATGTTTATTGGTATTTTGCTGCATTTGTTTCCATGCACCATAAGTATGCCTGGTGCTCAGAAAGGCCATAAGAGGGTATCAGACCTCCTGGAGTTGCTATGAAGAGTCCATTAAGATTTATGAGTGTCAGGAGCCAAGGAAGTGATTCTATTAACCTGAATTATCACCTGCTTCCATCGAATGAAGTGAGTTTTTACATTAGTAGTATTTTTCCTTTTCTGCCAGCCATAAGGAAACCCAGAAATATGAGAGAGCAGAAAAAATTGGTTGTCCAGTGACAAGTAGTCAAGCCTAAACTCATACACTTATCGGTAACATTATATGTTTTAAGAATGTCCTGAAGATACCTGATAAAACAGGATCAGATGAATGGGGAGGAGGTCCCCCCATCAGTGGACTTGGAAAGGGGCAGGGTGGAGATGAGGGAGGGAGGGTGGGATTGGGAGGGAATGAGGGAGCGGGATACAGCTGGGATACAGAGTTAATAAAATGTAACTGATAAGAAAAAAATAAAATTAAAAAAAGAATGTTGTGTTTACATATTTAGAAATATTATATACCAATTATATGCCCATATGTAGGAATATATATATATATACATACATATAAATATATATTCAATCACACACACATAGTCACACATATCAATTAAAGGAAAAAAGCATTCAAATAGATAAGCCTATGGGGGCCATTCTTATACAACCACAGTTTGTGTGTGTGTGTGCATGCACATAAAAACAAAAATATAAAAGAGGCTATAAATTTGAGAGAGAGAGAGAGTAAATGATGATGTATAGAAGGGGTTGGATGTAGGAAAGGGAGGAGTAAAGTAAGGGAATTAAATATATTACAATAGGATGTGGTAAAATAAAATTGGCAGCAATGGAGAAATTGTTTTTTTGTTTTTTGTTTTGTTTTTTCTCTCTTTCTGAGACTAAAGAAGCTAGAAGGAATAAAGATTCAGACATTTTAACAATTATACTTAATTTATCAAATTTCCAAATTCAGGAATAAAGACAAAATTTGAACCTCTCTTAGACATATGGGCTCATTGTAGTGTGATATCTTACGTCTCTCTGTGTGTGAGCTCATGCAAAACATATATGCAGATTATGCACTGACACTGCATTTTACTCTTTAGAATTTTTTTCACATTTTTTGATCATCTTGGCTCAGCAAAAATAAAGTGGCAGGTCAAATAATTAAAAGTACAAGCAGCTAAAACTAAGCTATGTAAAGATTAGTTAGTCCTGCCACAGATTTTATTTAATGTTGTAGAAGAGTGACCCGGGGAAACAAGAGTGTGTTTGTTTGAGAGACTCTATTGACAGAACAGGAGCAGGAAAGCAACAAAATTCAAAATGCAAAACTCATTCTGGGAAAATGTGTACTTAGCATTTTCAGGCAATTCTGCTAAACACTGGGCCATAAATTCAAATGTCTAGCTCTATAAAGCTTCATCTTTGAGGATGCTTAGTCGGCTAACCATAGCAAGAGGTAAGTGTGACTTGTGCTGGATGGGCAAAAACTAGACAGACTATGTGAGCCAGGTATGTTTCTGTTTGTGCGCCTTCAGATTCTCCACCCTTTCTTGAGAACTCTCTAACCCGTGAGAGCTCTATTCCCATTATTCAGTCCCAGTCACTCTCCTGGCATTTCTCATAGCAGAACACATGTTTTGTTAAATAGTGCCATCTAAGAATATGCTATACAATCACCATCTATGGCTACCACCAAACATAAGCTTCATTTCACCAGGAGATCAGTGGGACAGACCATCATTTTTGGGTCAGTTAGCCTTTTGTTGCTGCGACAAAATGCATAAGAAAAGGAAGGAGTAATTATCTGATTTCAGCCCATCTCAATTCATGGGTTGAGTCAGAACACGGGTGAGTCTCCATTTGGTGACGGTTGGCACAGCATGAGAAAATACACAGACTGCTCAAAGTACACTGTTATTTCCAGGAGAGTAAAGCTATGGCTGTCTTTAGCACAAATCTGATTGGCTCTGTGATTGACAAGGCCATTTCTGACCTAAAATCAACAACCTTCACAGCTGAGGAAGGCTTCAGTATGTAGAAGAATGTCACTTTGACACACCCAAATGACACACATGGAGTTATTACTTTCTGGACATATTATTATTAGAATTGAGCATATCGTCAATCTAATTTAAATTTCATAAAGTCTCATATGAGGTCTTAATATATATTATGTGTCAATTAAGGAACAGGATGTGAAAGATTAATTTCCTTTCCCAGAGTCACCTACTTTGTAACTAAAAGAAAACTCCAGTACTTTAATAAACTGTATCACACATTGTTATCTAATTAATAATAAAAGAATGAAATATGTCTTGGATATTTAATAATTCCATTTGCCAAATAAACTTCAATTGTTAATAGTTTTAAAATGTTATCCAACTTTAATTCACTTGGAAAATACTGTTTTCAGCATATTGTTTTAGCCACGATCCCACAAACCAATTTTTTTTTTTTTATGAAAAAGAAAGATAAAAATAAATCTTCCTACTTTGGCATAGGTGAGCACACCTTCAATCCCAGCACTCAGGGAGGCAGAGGCAGCCAGATCTTTGTGAGTTTGAGGCCAGACTGGTCTCCAAAGTGAGACCAGGACAGTCAAGGCTACACAGGGAAACCCTGTCTTGAGAAACCACATATGTGAGTATGAGTGTGTGTATACACACACATATATATTCCTTCCAAATATATATATTCCAATAGACTTTTTACAAATAGGAATAAAAATGCTAGTCCTAGAAAGCCAACACTAGGATGTCATTAGCTTGGAAAAATGTGTGAACCACAGTGAGATTTTTTTGTATATGCATGTGTATGTGTATGTGAGCTAGGGAAAACATGTATGCATGGGTGCTGAAGAGACGGATCAGTGGTTAAGAGCACTGGCTGTTCTTGCAGAGGTTCTGACTTTGGCTCCCATTGACTTCCTTACAGCTCACAACCACCTGTAAGTCCATTCTCAGAAATCCAACACATTTTTCTAGAGACTGTGGGAATTTCATACATATAGTGTACTTACCTACACACAAACAAAGCACATCAAATATAAATAAATATCAAAGTCATGAATACATATATATGAATATTTATTTATACTTCCCTTTAATGCTTACAGTTTTCAGTCTTTTGACTAGGTAGGTTCAACAAGATAAAATGGTATGTAAAGTAATTAGTAATACAACATAACAAGGTCCCAAATAAGATAATATTTTTATTTAGAAAAAAATTAATGAAAATACATTTTTTGATGGACTTTTCACAAACAGGAGTAAGGATTTCTAGTCATTACATAAAGATAAGTTTCAAGTTTATGTGTTAAGGAGACATTAACGTTATGGAGAAGCTCAAAGATTCTGATGGGAATGCATATCAGCTTGATCATTCTTTTTTAAATGTATTTATTTTTTATTTTTTTAATTTTTGTTATTAATTACATTTTATTAACTCTGTATCCCAGCTGTATCCCACTCTCTCATTCCTTTCCAATCCCACCCTCCTTCCCTCATCTCCTCCCTGCCCCTTTCCAAGTCCACTGATTGGGGAGGACCTCCTCCCCCTTCATCTGACCCTGTTTTATCAGGTATCTTCAGAACTAGCTGCAAAGTCCTCCTCTGTGGCCTAGCAGGACTGCTCCTTCCTTGCAGGGTGGGGTCAAAGAGCCTGCCATTGAGTTCCTGTCAGAAATAGTCCCTGTTCCCCTTACTAATATAAGATATGAAAAACATAATGAAATCTATACACCTAAAGAAGATAAACAAGAAAGAGGACCCGGGGTAAAATGTTCAATCCTCACTCAGAAAGACAAATGGGATGTACATTGGACATAGGAGAAAACAAATAACAGGACAGGAGCCTACCACAGAGGGCCTCTGAAAGACTCTACCTAGCAGTGTATCAAAGCAGATATTAAGACTCATAACCAACAGAGTTATGAGTGCAGAGTGCAGGGAATCATATGAAAGAAAGGGGAGTTAATATGACATGGAAAGGATAGGAACTCCACAAGGACCAAATATATCTGGGCACAGGGGTCTTTTCTGGGACTGATACTCCACCAAAGACCATGTATAGATATAACCTAGAAACTCTTCCGATGTAGCCCGTGGTAGCTCAGCTTGATCATTCTTGACGATCCTGGAGTCACATGATGTATGGAGATATTCATTGCATATGTAATAATAAATGGCATTTAGTCAGTGGTTAACCCATCAGTGCTTCTATGCACACTATGTAAAACTTTATTTACCTATGCCTAAGATAACAGCCTATTGCTAATTGCCCCATAATCTCTTTGTAGCCTAATTCCATATTCATCTTTTTTCACAAAAAATGTTCTTTGCTTCTCTAAAGCTGATACATAACATCTATATATTTGGAAATATTTTATTTCTCTTTTATAGAAATGAAAACAAAACTAATATTAAAATTAGGTGTCCTCTCCTTTCTCTGAGAATTTTAGGAAATTTTATTTATCTAAAATCATATATAGCTTAAAAATCTAATGCTTTGAATTCAAGATCTACAAGCTCCTGTTACAGAGCCATGTGCCTTTGAGACTTCACTATGGTGAGTTGATCAGGCCCATGTTTGGTTTCTCTGTTTGGGAACAAGGCCCTTGTGGATATAATTAAGGCAATTGTCTGAAAAAGTAAACATGCTTGATAGAATAGGTCCTAGGTCTTATGACTGATAACTTTACAAGAAATGAACACGTGGAGACAGGGACAAGGTCATGTGAAAACCAAGCAAGAGTTAGAGATGTTTCCAGAATCCAAGGTCTCCTTGAGCATGTTATAAAGGCTCCCTGATTATACTTTCTGTAAATCTCCCAGTTGTGAGAAGGGGTGCAGCCCTGACATAAAATTCCACACTGTGAGCAAGTGGATGAATGGCAGCATGTTTCAAGGCTGAATTCCTAAGATGCATGATACTGAAAACCAGAGTAAAACTCCATTTTGTTCATTCATGGCAAACCCCCATGTCACTCTGATCTCATCCCTTATTCTTTTGTCACCATTATCCAGGTAACAACCCAAAACATCATGGACAATGATGATCATTCCTAACATTCATTTATCAAGAAATTTCAGCTCACTGTTGAGTCCCTGGGCATTTTCTTCTACCTATTTTTAGAACTTTCACAAGTTTTCATATAAGGTAATTTAAGCACAATGCATTTCAAGAGTTAAGACAATTGTATTATGATACTAGCAGGAGTATAAAGAGTACAAGCAAATGGGACCCTGAGGCAATGCAAGACAAGTCAGGCCGTTAGCTGTTAGGCACTGTTAGTGTGAAATGCCCTGACCACAAGGGCACTTTTTACAAAATAACACTGATGCCCAGGGAGTCTTTTGCTTGTTAAAGAAAGACTAAATTATATGGATTTGTACTGATGTGTTTGAACTCAGAATCAGAGAATGTGTCAGTGAGGGTTTCCTAGAGATACAAATCACTGAGGTGAAAAATAAACAGCTATTAAAGACTTGGCTTATCCAACACAGAGGCTGATGTGTCTCAAGTCTGCATGGAAGTGGGCAGGCCGGATGAAAATGTAGGTAATCTGTGCTGTCATGAGCTTGTTCTCTCCAGTGCATCAAAAGCAGCACAGGTGCAATTTCTTTTGTGTATATCATCATCATCATCATCATCATCATCATCATTATGTATTGTGATTGTTGAAGGGAATTCAACAGCCCAGACAAGTCATCTTATAACAACAGCCATGGCCATGAATAACCGCAGCCTTGTCCTTCAATAAGGAGAAACAGCATAGAATCTGGTCTCTGACAAAGTAGAGTAAAAGCTTGACTTTGGCATCAAGATTTTTTTATTCAGGTGAGCTTCTTACTGTCTCTGGGCTTCAGGTTTCCTATTGGTTAGAGGGAATCTTTATATTACAGGAGATCATGTCCACAGTTTTAATAGCTGGAGCCCTGTTTGAATATAGCAATTGTTCTTCATCTCTAAAACGTGTTTTGTAATCTGTCTAAATAGATTTGCTGTGTTCCCATAGCACATGGTTTGACACTGGATTGTATGGCATTCATAATCTGTCTTAATTTATCCTTACTGTTTTCTTTCTGCTGATTCATTCATCCACCCATTCAGCAATCCATAAATTGGTCTATTCACACATCCACCTAGAAATGTAATATATGGATAATAGTAACTACACTCTGATTTTTTTGTTTGAGGCCAAAAATGCTACTTAACCCATTTTTATTTAAGTTTTAGTAGCATATATTTTGATTATATTTTTGCTCTTTCCCAACACTCCCATTCCCTTATCTCCCTATCACTCAACTTCAAATATTCATATACTCTTCTCTCTCTCTCTCAACCCCCCAAACCACTTCCCCACACAGAGTCTCCACAAATGAAAATCAATACAAACAAGATTTGTGCGGGTCCAAAACAGACAAAATTCCAGCACTGAGAAAGAAAAAAAGTGGGTACAAAGTCTCAGCCCCAACCAAAAAGACATCTACAAGCATTTCCTGCTAGGCAAGGTCAAAACCAGTTTCCTCCAATGGAATGTCCCTTAGGTATACCATACTCCAGGGCAGGCTTCAGGACTAGGAGTAGTTGGCCAAAACAAACTCCTTGGTTTTGTTTGTTTGTCTGTTTCCTTGGTTGGTTTTTATGTGAGTGTGAGTTTGTATGGGTTTTTTGTTTGTTTGCTTGTTTGTTTTACATGAGCCTGTAGGTACACATGCATACAGAGGTCAAAGGTCAAAGCTTGGCATCTTCCTCAATCATTATTTATCTTATTTTTTCATTCTTTTTTTTTATTTGTTTTATTAACAAATTTTTTGACAATTGCACACATATGTATTAAGTGTTCATTCAGATTACTGTTCCCTACACCTTCTCTTATCTTCCTCTGACTGCTGTCATACCCTCTTCCATTTTCTTATAAAAAATATTCCTTTCTATTATTCAGTCTTTGCAGTTTTGTTTTGATTGAGTCCCACTGAGTTTAACTAGGGCAATCCAGTTTACAGTGGGTTTGAAATTACATTGGTGAGGCCTGATGGGCTCACCATGAGTACATAACTGGAGATAATGACTACCTCTAGTGCCAGAATTCCTCAATAGTTGAATAGTTCAGCAGGAAGGGATAGGAATCCCTGAGCCACCCACCAGTCCACAACTATTGACAGGGTCAGTGCAGGCAATCACAACTACTGTGAGGTCATGTTTGCATTAACTGTGCCATGCTCAAAGGCAGCATATCACAGCCTTTATCTCTATCTTTTTTTATTACATTGTTTCTGTACTCCCTTTTTCTGTAACTGAGCCTTAGAAGGCGTGATGTATGTATTCCTTTTCAGAGTAAACATTCAACTTACTCTTAACGTTTCCAGTATTGGCCTCCACATCACCACCAATCACCAGTCTAATTAAGAGAGGTATATTTATCTATAGATATTAATATAAATATTTAGAACATAGTTTGGCACCAGGTCATTTTAGCAAACAACGATGGTAAGTTCTCTCTGAGGCCTGTGACTTCCCAAGCCATATTTTTAAAATATGATTTTTATAGTAACAGGCGTTTATTGCCTCCATGGAGAAGGCATCAAATCCAACCAGACAGTAGCTGACTATTCTCTAACAGTCATTCCATGCCACTGTGCCTGTGGTCACATCTCGCCTGACATTTTAGTACTGAAGTTCCTGGGGGTATTATCGAGGTAAGATCATTGATGCTTGATCATTGATCATTGATGCTTCCCACCTAACCCTGAGTATAATTTTAGGGTTTACAAACCCTAGTCTTTTTCCGTATCATGTGTGGTATCTTCAGCAATAGATTGTTACGTTCTAGATGTGCCTGCACACTCTTTTGAGATGGGGCTTATCATTTAACCTTGAACTCAGTGACTTGACTAGGCTTGCTGGACAATTAGCTCCAACAATCTGCTGATTTCTGCTGTCCTGACCTGGCAGATGTGCACTGCTCAATTTGGCTTTCATGTAGTTGTTAGGGATTTGTTTTTGTGTCGTTTTACCAACTGACCCCAGCCCCCTGACTAAGAACTTAATGATGGAAAAGAGCCTCTTATTTACAGCCTCCTGTGTGCTCTCATGTTTAGCTATTGCATATTCTGTGGGAACCTGTGAATGCCTGCTTACATGACTATGAAGCGCTACAACCGCAGAATTTGCCTATCAGTTGACATCATAATTGTCTGTGCAAGGATAATCACAAAATCCTTGAAAATGGAAAGGGTAAGAAGAAAATAGGGAACAATGGATGAAGACTCACACATGCTGCTGTTTGTGAAAATGGAAGAAGGCAGCTCCAAGCCAAGGTGGCTTCAAGAAAGTGGAGAAAGCAAGAAGGCATGGCCTCTCCCAGCACTGTGGGATAGAGCACAGCTTTATAGGGACTTTGATCCTATCTCAGCAATACTTAGAAGGCACATGGAACCAAAGTGCTACATTTGTGTATGATTTGGGGCCTATGTCTCTGTGACACTTTACTAAGGCATCAGTGACAAACCAATACACCTTGTATTAATGTAAGTGCCATCTTTAAAAGAAAAAGTAGTAGCTCCTCCTGACTTACAAATCACTTTTTCATACGTTATAAAATTTGGCCTTTAGCCTTCAGCCTACCCCATCATAACAGGAAGCCCTGCTTATGAGAAATGTGAAGGCAATCCAGTGGGTAAATGCTGACTAAGAGACAAGCTCTATCTGCAAATGTTTGTTCTTCCATTGGCACCAAGAAAGGACTCAGTTTGTGTTTGCTGTGAGTTAATAAGAGGGGGACGACCCATTTAAAACAGACCCCTATAAGCTTAGAGGGTGTTTACTACCACAGCCATCCTCTGCAGCTTCCTGCTGCCCCTGTCACTTCTCCTGAAGCGTCCCCCTTTTCCCCACTTCTCTAACCTTCATCATCAGGATTGCTGCCTCTAGAAGGCCTTGGCACTGCTCCCACTGGAATCTGCAGGCTGGGGGGGAGGGGGCCACAAATGTCACCTTTCTGAAATAGCATCCTATCTGTGCTCTCACCGTGTGAGACTGCAGGGACAGAGTGCTAGAATACACAGTGTGCTTCTCCCCTTATCTATTTTCGCCCAAATCAGGCAAATTGCAGAGCCACGTGGTGCTACTTCAGAGTCCACTTAGCTTAATTGAACGGAATGTGATTTCGGTGAAGCACAGGTGGCGACCTAGGCAGCTTATTATCTGATTTGAGGTGGCTGTCTCCAAATGAGGTGCTTGCTGAGCACATTTTCATAGACTGCACTAGGATGAAAGACCCAGGATGAAAGGCAGGGGTGGGCATTCTCATGGGCTGCTATGGTCTGTCATGATCCTTTAGAGGGAGCCCTCTCACCTCCCACTTCAACACCCCTGTGCTTAAAAGATGAAGAATTGAAATCCCCAAAGCTATGTGCATTCACTATGGACCCACAACAAAGAAGAACTTAAGTCACATAAGGAATTCTCCAGGCCTCTCTCTTGCCCAGGGCCTGTGATATACTCAGCCTTTTGTGCTATCTGCTCTTGAGGCTGGGGCAGGGAGTAGGAGGAGCCTGTGGACTGTCATGTAAGATTGTTTCCCCTGACTGCAGCTCATTTTTATGAAGCAGTCACAGCCCGTCATCTCAGCAAGCTGCTTGCTTCTCTTCCCAAGCCTGTTTAATTTTTTTCTATAGGATTTATTTAAATACTTTTTAAAATTTTATTTTAATGTGCATGATTGTCTGCTTGGATTTTTTTTTTTTTTTTTTTTTTTTTTTTGCCATTCATTGTTGCAGTTCCTGAAGAGGCCAATAGAAGATGCCGTATTCTCTGGAACTGGAGTTACAGAAGGGTATGGGCTGCCTTGAGGAAAATAAGGCTGATGGGGGATTACAGAAACTGAAGCAATAACCAAAGACTGTCATGGTCTGCACCTAGGGCTCTGACACAAATGTAACTGATCAGCAGCTTGGTCTTCATGTGGGTCTCTTAGCAAGTGGAACAGGGGCTATCTCTGACATGGATAATATTAGGCCTGCCTGGATGGGTTGTTAGGGTCTGAGGAAAAGGGGCTGGAGGAAAAAGGAAAGAGAGTGGGATGCTGGGATGGGGAGGAGAGGAGGGAAGGAGCTGTGTTCAGGATGTAAAGTGAATGAATAAATAAATTTAATTAAAAAATTAAAATCATTGTCTTCTGCAACAGCAGTAAGTGCTCTTAACCATTGAATCATCTTTCCATCCTCTTTATTTTCTGTTGAGCATTTTACACATACATAAATGTGTTTAGATCAAGTCCACTCCTATTACTTCCATCCCATTCATCTCCTACTTTCCCAATCATCTCCCAGACTGACATGCTCTCCTGTTTTGCTTTCTTTTTTTTTTGTTGTTTTGTTTTTGTGTTTTAGATCCACCGAGTCTGTTTAGTGTTACCTGTATGTGCATAAGCACACAGTCGTCTACTGGAGTGTGTGTAGACTTTTAGAGACCACATTCCTGGAAAAGAGTGACTCTTCCCCTAGCTTCTGAGCTTAGGAGTAGACCTTCATGAACACCTCCATTGTCCATGGTAGGACTATGACTGGCTTGATTTTGTACAAGTCTTCTGCAGGCAGTTACTTCAGCTTGAAGTTCATATGCCTGAGTCTGTTTTCTTGTCACCGTGTCCTCAGTCTTGGCAAAACTTCCCATTTAAGAATGTGGTTGAGCATAGTTAAATAATTCATCTTAAGGATTAGTTGAGAGGTTGGGGAATACAACAATTTTTCAGGCATTGTTAGCAGATCTGGATGTTATCACAAAACTATTCTTCTGCATTATTGTTACACAGACTCACTGGACTGGAAGGCTTTACTCTTATGGGCAAACTCATGTCCCAGCAATCTTCATTATTGTGTTTATACATTGAACCCATCATACAAAGAAGTTCTCTTGAGATGCAGGATCTTATAGAATGCTCCAAAGTCAAGAGAAAGGAGGCAGCAATTACAGCAAGATCAAAATAACTTGGAATTTAGGTGTATACCCATACTTTCACAAAGACATAACACTTTCATATATTAAAAAATGGTATTTGCTGAGGCACAGTATCTGAACATTGTAGGTTGAATACTTTCCTCCCAGGCAGAACTCCTTGTCCATCTCTAACTCACACAGTCTTCTTCTGACCTTTCCAATACTCATCAGCATAAACCCACCTGTTTCATTGTCAAATTCAATGCTTTCTACTCAAAACAAGCAATGGGGTTAACCCCTAGAGTTCAACCATATTCTTAGTAGACACAGCCTCTTCTTATTCCTGGAGCATCTTTTCTTGACTTTCTCCCCATCAATTCCAAAACTTCCCCTTGGTATTGTTTATTATGCGGAGTAAGTCGGTCCCATCCAAATTTATAGCTATGGATATATATGAATATCTTAAAAATATGCATATTGCTGTTTGCTTAATATATTTTCCAAAAATTAATACTTATTTTATCTCATTTTTAAAATTTAATGTCCTTCATTTTTATATCCTAATGAAAACTCAGACCTTTCTAATATAATGTTGTATAGTACACGGTTACCTAAATCATCTGAAAATTATGTAAAATGCCGTCTAATGAACCATACTAAGCTAAAAATATTAGACTATTGTTTACTGGAATAGGAGTGGGGATCTCCTATGGAAATGACTTTGGAGGTCTGGAAGAGAACATCCAAGACAGTTTTTTTAGATACAGAAGAGCCAGTAAAGAAGCTGTGATACAGAGCAGGCAAGACCTGAGATCCAAGACCTGTTCGTTATACAGGGGAGACACTTTGGAGTGTCAAATTGGCAGGGTCTGGATATCATTTATTCACACAAAGGAGAAATCCGACTGCTTATCTCATTCACATCTCATGTCAAATTAAAATAACCAAAGTCCTTGTTTCTGTCTTGCTAAGGTTTGTTAATAATTCTGTGGTGTCTACATTCTAGAACACATGAATTCAGGGACAAACTTGTCAGACTTCCGGGATGAACCGAAAACTCAATAGAGTTCTCAAATAGTCCCCAATAGATTTTGTGCCATTGTGTTCTCTCTGGATGCTCCACAGACAGAAAAGAAGGGGGAAAGCTCAGAACATGAAAACAACTCCGGTGTGTATATATTAGGAAGAATGTAAAACAAAAAATCAGATTAGGTAAGATAAGATGAGAAGAGGGAAAAGCAGGAGGTGGGAGGAAGAGAAGGGAAACAAGAAAGAAAAAGGAAAACTTCCCAAACCAAACCAAACCAAACCAAAAAAGCAAGAAAAACAAACAAACAAAACAGAGCAGTGTTAATAACATTTTTTTCAGTTTTGTATTTTAATAAGAAAAACTGTGTGCGTATGTGTGTATGTGTATGCATGTGTACATACATGTGTGTGTTTAACACAGAGAGAGAAGGTGATATACCATATAAAAACAAGTGTGTCTGACAGCTTGCTTCAAAATGGTACTGGCATAGAAACAGAATGGTGGATCAATGGAATCGAATAGAAGACCTGACATAAATCCACACACTTACGGACACCTGATTTTTGACAAAGATGCCAAAACCATTCAATAGAAAAAAGACAGCATCTTCAACAAATGATGCTGGTCTACATGTAGAAAAATGCAAATAGATCCATACTTCCCACCCTGCACAAAACTAAAGTCCATGTGGATCAAAGACCTCAACATAAAACTAGACAGACTAAAACGCTTAGAAGAAAAAGTGGGGAAGAGCCTTGAACTAATTGGCACAGGAGAGAACTTCCTGAACAGAACACCAACAGCACAGGCTCAAAGTGCAACAATCAATAAATAGGACCTCATGAAACTGAAAAGCTTCTGTAAAGCAAAGGACACAGTTGTCAGAACAAAATGACTGCCTACAGAATAAGAAAGGATCTTCACCAACCCTATATCTGACAGAGGACTCATATCCAGTATATATAAAGAACTCAAGAAGTTAAACAGCAACAAGTCAAGTAATCCAATTAAAAAATGGAGTACAGAGCTAAACAGAGAATTCTCAATAGAGGAACACTGAATGGCAGAGAAACACTTAAACAAATGTTCAATGTCCTTAGTCATAAGGGAAATGGAAATCAAAATGACCCTAAGATTTCACCTTATGCCCATCAGAATGGCTAAGATCTAAAACTCAAGAGACAACACATGCTGGAGAGGTTGTGGAGAAAGGGGAACACTCCTCCACTGCTGGTGGGAGTGTAAACTTGTACAACCACTCTGGAAAGCAATCTGGTGCTTCCTCCGACAACTATGAATAGCGCTTCTTCAAGATCCAACTATACCACTCCTAGGCATACACCCAAAAGAGGCTCAAGTACACAATAAGGACATTTGCTCAACCATGTTTGTAGCAGCTTTATTTGTAATAGCCAGAAGCTGGAAACAGCCCAGATGCCCCAGAGTGGAGGAATTGATACAGAAATTGTGGTACATCTACATAATGGAATATTACTCACCAATAAAAAACAAGGAAATCATGAAATTTTCAGGTAAATGGTGGGATCTGGAAAAGATCATCCCGAGTGAGCTATCCCAGAAGCAAAAAGACTCACATGGTATATACTCGGTATATACTCACTCATATAGACATATAATATAGGATAAACCTACTAAAATCTGTACACCTAAAGAAACTAATCAAGAGGGAGGACTCTTGCTAAAATGCTCAATTCCTACCCATAAAGGCAAAGAGGCTGGACATCTGAAGAAGGAGAAAAGAGGGAACAAGTCAGGAGCCTGACACAGAGGGCCTCTGAAAGGCTCTGCCCTGCAGACTGTCAATGCAGATGCTGAGACTTATGTGCAAACTTTGGGCAGAGTGCAGGGACTCTTAGGAAAAAAGTGGGAAACAGATCTGGAGAGGACAGGAACTCCACAAAGAAAGCAACAGACCCAAAATATCTGAGCACAGGGATCTTTCCTGAGACTGATACTCCAACCAAGGACTATGCATGGAGATAACCTAAGACCGCTGCACAGATGTAGCCCATGGCAGTTCAGTATCCAAGTGGGTTCCATTGTAATAGGAACAGGGACTGTGTCTGACATGAGCTGATTGGCCTGCTTTTTAATTAGCAACCCCTGAGGGGGAAGCAGCATTTCCAGGCCACAGAAGAAGACACTGCAGCCACTCCTGATGAAACCTAATTGACTAGGATCAGAAGGAAAGAAAAGAAGACCTCCCATATCAGTGGACTTGTGGAGGGGCATGCATGCAGAGGTGGAGGAAGAGAGGGGTTGGGATGGGAGGAGGGAGGGAACCACAGGGGTGAACGCCTTCCACCTTCCCGATGGTGAGTGCTCTCTGTCAGGAACAACTCCACATTTGGCTAAGGCCGAGGATCTGGCTTGCTTCCATGTATGTGGACCTATCTGCATTGCCCCCGTGGCACGCCTGGGTAGGCTACCCAGAGGCTATTTAAGCTGTGGGCTGGCTTTCCCCGGGGTCCGAGGATTGTTCAATGTTCCTGAATAAACTGCATTGAAAAAAAAAAAGAAAAAAAAATTGTTACAACATACTGTACTGTCAATTTAATTTTACTTATATGACTCTCTAATTCAGATTGTTTCATATCAAATCCTGAACCCATTGACACACTGTTTTATAAATATTTGTTTCTCTAAAGAAAAAAAAGCAGAGTCTTCTGTCACAGTAGGGTGGTTTTTTTTTGTTTTGTTTTGTTTTTTTCTTTTTTTTTTTACTTTGTTTTTGAAAATTCCATAAGGTGGTCTCATTTGAAATGTCCTGATTTTAGAGTAAATTGAAAAAAAAGAAAAACAAAACAAAACAGAAAATGCAATATGTTTTCGTGAACAGACTTACAAAGAAGGTACAGGTATTTCTATTGACTGATGTCCTTCTTCGTTTTCATTTCATATGGTTCCCTCCATCCCAATTTCTTTACACATTTACTTTGCCCGAGAATTGTGTAGCCAGGGTGTGGTGTGGAGCACTGACTATGCAACACAGTGGCGCCAAGTACGTATCGTGATGTTCACCTGTCTCCTGGATGTCCTATTAACTGAGTAACTGAACTAGACAATAGGCTGATTGACAAGACTAATACTTTAGTTTTACTTGATATGACCTTAAGAATGGTTTTCTGTGATTCCCACAAGGAGACCGTATTATCTCTCTGGTCATTGCTTTTATCTGTGATGCCAGTAACTGATGTTAATTCCTTAATTATAGGCTTAAAACTGTTGGAATTCTAATTGTAGATTTTTTTTTTTCTTCTGGACAGGCTATTTGAGATAATAGAAACTTCCGTGGATGCTTCCTGCATGCTCATTTCACTGACAGAACCTTTGTTGATCAGCTTTTTCCCTGCATTCTGGTCAGGCTGTTGGTACATGTTATTGAAGGGGCAGGCCTATGTTATTGAGGGGGCAGGATTGCACCAACACCTTTCTAGTCCCTCTTCAGCTTCGTTGTGATTTCAGTGTGAAATATCCCGATAGGCTGTTGTATGGGAACTGTTGGCACTGTTTTGGAAGATTACGGGATATCTGAAAAGTCGAACTTTGCTGAATGAAGTATGTTACTGGGAGTGGGTTTTAGGAATTCATAGGAGAGCCCCACATCTCTGAGCTTCCTAGCTGCTGATTCAATGTGATGGTCCAGGACCATGTTCTTGCTGCCAAGATTTTGAAACTGTGATGTTTTCCATCCCCTACATAACGGTAAGCCAGAATAAACCTTTTCCCTTTAAGCTGCTTTCGTGAAGGTATTTTATCACAGTAATAAGGAGCATAAAACCAAGAAACAGGTTAGCAACTTTCTCAGGACAGATTTATTCCCTATAAATCCTACCTTTAACTTCCAATTTTATATCAACCATCCTTACGACTTAAAAATTCTTTGTCTTATGCTCGACTTATGCCTATTTTCTCAGCAAGTGTAGGACAGTGCACCCATCAAGAGAATAGGAATAGAGAAAAACTATGAGAAGCTACTTTGAGCAAAAGAACAAAAAGTTAAGAACCCCCAGATATCAGTGTGTTTTACCTCACGGTCCAAAGGAAGAAATCTTAGCATGGCATTTACAAAGTTCTGAGTTGTTATTTCCACACTCCCAAATTGTCTGACTGTTAACCTCTAAGGACTAAATTGTCATCCTCACATGAATATTTCTCAATTAACTGCATGGTTAAATTCGTTCAGAAAATGGAGAGGAAGGAAGCAAGAATGGGTCCTGCGACTGCTGTAATTTTTCTCAGATGCCCCAGATATTGTGTGAATGACAGTTAAGCTAGACTGTGCCAGCTGTATCACCTGCTTTTGGGTTTTTCTGTTGCTGTTGTTTTGGGTTTTTTTATCACAAATACACCACAGATGAAAAACGAAAGGTTTAGGTTATTATTTACTTTGTTCAATACCAGATGTTTTTCTAATCAACACAGTGAATACTAATAATGGGTTGTCAGTCCTGAAATGAAGTTGATAAATAATGTGATGGGCACTATAAATAGATTCTCATTGAAAAGTAATAGTATTCAGACTATGCAAACAGGAGAAATTACCCCAGATGTACATCCAACGTGGTAGGGAAGGGCAACAGATCTAGCAGAGCTTCTCAGGTGGATATCCCAGGGAAAGGCACCAAAGAACTGCCTTGGGCTCACCTTGGACTTCTGGGATACAGCTGAATTACCAAATGCTTCTGGATCCTCCTACATCCTCTACAGAAGGTTTCATGAAAGGACAACTCCAAGAAGAGAAAGCTGCTACTTAATTTCCAACTGCATCTGTTTTTTAAATAATTGGACAATGGGGGGAGCCAAGATGGCGGGACCAGGAAAACAGCACGTCTGAGCAGCAGGACAGCACTTTCCATGCAGAGACCAGGAGACTGAACTCGGGGCCCTGAAACTACATCAATCGTGTTTCCCAGGTGAGGGGAGGCTCCCACGGCATGGGAATCGGTCGGGTCCACTCACAGCTAGCTACCCAGCCAGAACCCGGAAGAAATCCTGGGTAACGCGGGCTTTGGGTCTCCGGGCTGGAGCCGAAAGCAGACATGTCCCAGCCACTTTCCCAGGCTGATCCGTGGGCACAAGGGTACCTGAGACTGGGAGTCCCAGTCGCGGGGGGACCCCACCGGGAAGCAGGGTTGCGGGTCTGATCGCAGGTCACCCAGTCTTTAACCAGAAGGTCTCTGCCGCCATCACAGCCAAGCTCCTGCCGCGCGCAGAGAGCTTTGCGCTCAGTTCAGCAGTACAGACAAGTTGTGCGCCCCAGTACAACAGGGACTGGGAACCCCTGTCGGGAGAGGACCCCACAGACCAGAGAGAAGGAAGAAATCGTGCTGCTGGGGTCACCTAGGGAAAGTCTAGCAGACTGCAGATTGCAAACAGACAGAACTGAGTGCCCCAAGACACCAGAGCAGTACTCACCCGCCACAGATTACCGCAGCTGATCACTAAATTACAGCAAGAAACCCAGAAGGAGGGCAGCTTCCCCCAGGACTTCTCCCGGTGAGAGGAGAGCCCTCTTGACTAATCAGGACCACAGTTACCACCCAGGTCTCTAGGCCTGAGGTGAGCTGTAGCAACTCCTGAAAAACAGCGGACATCCAGGGACTATACCCAAAAAGCTGGGAAGGCTTCCTTCAGGAAAAAAACATCTTCCTGCCAAAGGGATTCTCTCCACTACAAGAGTCCAGGAACAACCAGAAACTAAATTCAAACAACTAAGATAGCCCAATGGGTAGAGGACAGCATAAAAGTTCAACCAACAAAAGCCAGAGCATTATGGCATCTCCAGAACCCAGTTATCCAGGGGCAAATAGCCCTAGACACCCCAGCATAAATGAAATTCAAGGAGACGACCTAACATCTATGCTCAAGAAGATGATAACAGAGGAAACAAATAAAATACGAAAAGAAATAGAAGCAGCTGAAGCCAAAAAGTATATGGCCTTTAGAGAGGCCTTTAGAGAGGAAATGCTTAAATCACTGAATGAAATAAAAGAAACAGTGGATTGTTCAAACAAACAGCTGAAGGAATTGATGGAAAAACATGAAAATACAGTCAGACAGGGGAAGGAAACCAACAAAATAGCTCAAGACCTGAAGATAGAATTGGAAAAATTAAAAAGAACACAAATGGAAGAAATTGTGGAGAGAAAGAACTTAGGGAAGAAAGCAGGAACAACAGAGGTTAGCATAACCAATAGGCTACAAGAAATGGAAGAAAGAATCTCAGGTGTGGAAGATACAATGGAAGAAATAGATGTATCTGTCAAAGAAAATGTTAAATCTAAAAAATTCCTGACACAGACCGTCCAAGAAATTCAAGACAACATAAAAAGACAAAACCTAAGAATAATAGGAATAGAGGAAAACGAAGATTCCCTGCACCAAGGCCCAGAAAATATTTTCAACAAAATCATTGAAGAAAATTTCCCCAACTTAAAGGAGAGGCCAATAAGAATACAAGAGGCCTATAGAACACCCAATAAATTAGACCAGAAGAAAAAATCCTCCTGCCACATAATAATAAAAACTGTAAGTATACAGAACAAAGAAAAAATACTAAAAGCTGCAAGAGAAAAAGGCCAAGTAACATATAATGGCAAACCCATTAGAATCACACCTGACTTTTCAACAGAGACTATGAAAGCCAGAAGGGCCTGGACAGATATCATGCAGACCCTAAGAGAACACAGATGTCAGGCCAGGCTACTATACCCTGCAAAACTCTCAGTCCTCATAGACGGAGAAAACAAGATATTCAATGACAAAAACAAATTTCAACAATCCCTACAAACAAATCCAGCATTACAGAAGACACTGGAAGGGAAAATACAACCCAAGAAAGCTAGCTACATTCAAGAAAACACAGGAAATAAATAACCTCACTTCAGTAAAACAAAAAGCAACCAAGCACACAACCTGATGACCACAGCCAACATCAAAGACAAAGGATTTAACAGCCACTAGTCATTACTCTCTCTCTCAATATCAATGGACTAAATTCTCCAATAAAAAGACACAGACTAACAGAATGGATGCATAAACAAAACCCAGCAATCTGTTGCATACAAGAAACACACCTAAGTCACAAAGATAGACATTACCTGAGGGTAAAGGGATGGAAGACGGCTTTTCAAGCAAATGGACTCAAGAAGCAAGCAGGAGTAGCCATTCTAATGTCTGATAAAATAGTCTTTCAACCAAAATTAATGAAAAGAGATGGGGAAGGACACTTCATACTCATCAAGGGAAAATTCCACCAAGAAGACATCACAATCCTGAACATCTATGCCCCAAATACAAGGGCACCCACATTTGTGAAAGAAACATTGATAAAACTTAAACCACATATAGATCCCCACACACTAATAGTGGGAGACTTCAACACCCCACTCTCAACAAAGGATAGGTCAACAAAACAGAAATTAAACAAAGAAACAATATCTCTAAAAGAGGTCATGAATCAAATGGACCTAACAGACATTTACAGAACTTTACACCCAAACACAAAAGAATTTACCTTCTTCTCAGCACCTCATGGAACCTTCTCCAAAATAGACCACATAGTTGGTCACAAAGCAAGCCTCAACAAATACAGGAAGATTAAAATAATCCCTTGTATCCTGTCTGATCACCATGGAATAAAGCTGGACCTCAGTAACAACAGAAATAGCAAAAAGCCTACACATACATGGAAACTGAACAACTTGCTACTAAAAGAGAGCTGGGTCAGGGAAGAAATAAAGAAAGAAATTAAAATCTTCCTAGAACTCAATGAAAATGAAGACACAACATACCCAAACTTGTGGGACACAATTAAAGCAGTGCTAAGAGGAAAGTTCATAGCACTAAGTGCCTTCAAGAAGAAATTTGAGACAGCGCATTCAAGCAACTTAATGGATCACTTAAAAACCATAGAAAAAGAAGAAGCAGATACACCAAGAAGGAGCAGACGGCTGGAAATAATCAAACTCAGGGCTGAAATCAATCAATTAGAAACAAATAAAACAATTCAAAGAATCAACGAAACCAAGAGCTGGTTCTTTGAGAAAATCAACAAGATAGACAAACCCTTAGCCAAGCTAACTAAAAGGCAGCGAGACACCATCCAAATCAACAAAATCAGAAATGAAAAGGGGGACATAACTACAGACACTGAGGAAATCCAAGCAATCATTAGGACTTACTTCAAAAGTCTATACGGAACAAAATTTGAAAATTTAAATGAAATGGACAATTTTCTTGATCGATTCCACTTACCAAAGCTAAATCAGGACCAGGTAAATCAATTAAATAGTCCTATATCCCCCAAGGAAATAGAAGCAATCATCAAAAGTCTCCCATCCAAAAAAAGCCCAGGACCTGATGGTTTCAGTGCAGAATTCTACAAGACATTCAAAGAAGAGCTAACACCAATTCTCTTCAAACTATTCCACAAAATAGAAACAGAAGGAACATTACCGAACTCATTCTATGAAGCCACAGTCACCTTGGTACCTAAACCTCACAAAGACTCAACAAAGAAAGAGAATTTCAGGCCAATCTCCCTTATGAACATTGATGCAAAAATACCCAACAAAATACTCGCAAACCGAATACAAGAACACATCAAAGATATCATCCACCATGACCGAGTAGGCTTCATCCCAGGTATGCAGGGATGGTTCAATATACGGAAATCCATCAATGTGATCCACCATATTAACAAATTGAAAAAAAAAAAACCACATGATAATCTCCCTAGATGCTGAAAAAGCCTTTGACAAAATCCAACATCCATTCATGTTTAAAGTATTGGAGAGATCAGGGATACAAGGCACATATCTAAACATAGTAAAGGCGATAATACAGCAAACCTATAGCCAACATCAAACTGAACGAAGAGAAACTTAAAGCAATCCCCTGAAATCAGGGACAAGACAAGGCTGCCCACTCTCTCCATATCCCTTCAACATAGTTCTGGAAGTCCTTGCTAGAGCAATAAGACAGTTGAAGGAGGTCAAGGGGATACAAATTGGAAAGGAAGAAGTCAAATTATCACTATTTGCAGATGATATGATAGTATATGTGAGTGACCCCAAAAACTCTACCAGGGAACTCCTACAGCTGATTAATACCTTCAGCAAAGTGGCCGGATACAAAATTAACTCAAAAAAAAAAAATCAGTAGCCCTCCTGTATACAAAAGACAAAAGGGCTGAGAAAGAAATTAGGGAAACAACACCCTTCACAATAGCCACAAATGACATAAGGTACCTCGGAGTAACCCTAACCAAGGAAGTCAAAGACTTGTATGAAAAAAATTTCAAATCTCTGAAGAAAGAACTAGAAGAAGATATGAGAAGATGGAAAGATCTCCCATCCTCATGGCTTGGTAGGATTAACATAGTAAAAATGGCCATCTTACCAAAAGCAATCTACAGATTCAATGCAATGCCCATCAAATTACCAACACAATTCTTTACAGACCTGGAAAGAAAAATTCTCAACTTCATATGGAATAACAAGAAACCCAGAATTGCTAAAACAATCCTCTACAATAAAAGATCTTCTGGAGGTATCTCCATCCCTGATCTTAAGTTATACTATAGAGCAACAGTTTTAAAAACTGCATGGTACTGGCATAGAAACAGAATGGTGGATAAATGGAACTGAACAGAGGACCCAGAAATAAACCCACACACTTATAGACACCTGATATTTGACAAAGACGCCAAAACCATACAATGGAAAAAAGATAGCATCTTCAACAAATGGTGCTGGTCCAACTGGATGTCTACATGTAGAAAAATGAAAATAGATCCATACTTATCAGCCTGCACAAAACTGAAGTCTAAGTGGATCAAAGACCTCAACATAAAACCAGACACATTAAATCGGCTTGAAATAAAAGTGGGGAATACCCTAGAACTCATTGGTACAGGGGAAAACTTCCTGAACAGAGCTCCAACAGGACACGCTCTAAGAGCAACAATCAATAAATGGGACCTCATGAAACTGAAAAGCTTCTGCAAAGCAAAGGACACCGTCATCAAAACAAAGCGACCTCCTACAGATTGGGAAAGAATCTTCACCAACCCTTTATCTGACAGAGGACTCATATCAAGTATATATAAAGAACTAAAGAAGCTGAAAAGCAGCAAACCAAGTAACCCACTTAAAAAATGGGGAACAGAGCTAAACAGAGAATTCTCTGTAGAGGAATAACGAATGGCAGAGAAGCACTTAAAGAAATGCTCAACCTCACTAGCCATTAGGGAAATGCAAATCAAAACAACCCTGAGATTTCACCTTACACCCATGAGAATGGCCAAGATCAAAAACTCAAGTGACAACACATGCTGGAGAGGTTGTAGAGAAAGAGGAACCCTTCTCCACTGCTGGTGGGAATGTAAACTGGTACAACCACTCTGGAAATCAATCTGGCATTTTCTCAGACAACTAGGAATAGTGCTTCCTCAAGATCCAGCCATACCACTCCTAGGCATATATCCAAAAGAGGCTCAAGCACACAAAAAGGACATTTGCTCAACCATGTTTGTAGCAGCTTTATTTGTAATAGCCAGAAGCTGGAAACAACCCAGATGCCCCTCAACTGAAGAATGGATGCAGAAAATGTGGTACATCTACACAATGGAATATTACTCAGAAATGAAAAATAAGGAAATCATGAAATTTTCAGGTAAATGGTGGGATCTGGAAAGGATCATCCTGAGTGAGTTGTCTCAGAAGCAAAAAGATACACATGGTATATACTCACTCATATAGACATACAACATAGGACAAACCCACTAAAACCTGTGCAGCTAAAGAAACTAAGCAAGAGAGAGGACCCTAACTAAAACGTCCAAACCCCATCCAGAAAGGCAAAGAGGATGGACATCAGAAGAAGAAGAAAACAGGAAACAACCTAGGAACTTACCACAGAGGGCCTCTGAAAGCCTCTGCCCTACAACTATCAAAGCAGATGCTAAGCCTGATGGGCAACTGTTGGGCAGAGTAAATGGAATTTTATGTAAGAACTGGGAAATAGTAAGAGCTGGAGAGGACAGGGTCTCCACAAGGAGAGCAACAGAACAAGAAAATTTGAACACAGGGAACTTCCCAGAGACTCATACTCCAACCAAGGACTATTCATAGAGATAACCCAGAACCCCTGCACAGATGTAGCCCAGGGCAGTTCAGAGTCCAATTGGGTTACATAGTAATGTGAAGAGGGACTGCCTCTGACATGAACTGACTGGCCTGCTCTTTGATCACCTCCCTCTAGTGGGGAGCAGCCTTACCAGGCCATAGTAGAGGACAATGCAGCCACTTTTGATGTGAACTGATAGACTAAGATCAGAAAGGAGAGGAGAACCTCCCCTATCAGTGGACTTGGGGAGTGGCATGCATGCAGAGGGAGGAGGGAGGGTGGTATTGGGAGGGGAGGAGGGAGGGGCTTATGGGGGGATGCAGAATGAATAAAGTGTAATTGATGAAAAATTTTTAAAAAAAAGGGAAAAAATAATTTAAGAACCTTAAATAACTTTTAAAAGTGGAGGAAAACATGGAGTTAGTCAATTTACATGGAGCAATTCTTGCCCCTGGGGGCAAAGGTCTCCTGAACCTACTCAGACCTCGGACACCACCACTGCTAGTTCTAGAACTGACGCAGGATGTTCCAACGAGGGGTTAAGGCTTCTCATAATATTTCCTATAAGCCCACACCTGTTTGTTTATATCCCCCATTTTTATTCATTATTAGCCAGATAGAGCCAAGTAATTGTGGTGATGATACTTGCTTTTTGCCCAATGCTGTAATGCTAGTAAATTTACTAGCTGGTTACTCCCATGCCTCGCTGGGTGCCTGTGCCCGTTGATGCCCTCACGCTATGACTCTCTTCAGACAGAAAAGGGATCCTGGAATTACAGCTGCCATTGTTACTGCCATCTCATTGGCGGCTGTTGGAGCTACCACCACGGCATTAGTCATACTGTGCAGACTGCTCAGACCCTGAATAACCTTTTAGCCAATGTAGCTCATGCCTTAGATGTACAAAAAGGAATTAATGCTCAACTAAAAGGAGGTTTGATGGTGTTCAATCAGAGGATTGACCTCGTACAGGAGCAAATTGATACCCTATGGCAAATCGCTCAACTTGGCTGTCAATGAAAGTATGCTGGACTTTGAGTCACTAGCATCCAACATGAGAATTTTCCCTGTGCTGCAAATCTATCTAAACAATTGTCTAGCTATATTTTAGGTAATTGGACTGGAGAATTCGATACTATGATGGAGCAGCTGAGAGTGGCCATTGTCATGGTAAATTCTACCAGAGTGGACGCAGGAGTAGCCACAGGATTATCATCATGGATTGCTGCAGCCATGAATCATCTGAAGGAATGGGCGGGCATGGGAGTGTTAGCAGGCCTTCTGGTGTTGGTCACCTTGGTTTGCCTGTGGTATATATGCAAGATTAGAGTCTCACAACAGCGTAATGCAGCCATGACCATTCAGGCCTTTACAGCCTTTGAAGCAGGACAGTCTCCCCAAGCATGGTTGGCTACCCTAAAAAGCCAAAATGTTACGCTCAGGATGCGAGGCTAAGCACTGCACTCAGGGTCAGCCGCTTTGGACCCAGAGAAGAGCATGTCTGATTGCATGCGGGTTGATGCCCCAGGTCCCGCCTCTGAGAAAAAGGTATTGGTTGGGTCTGATGCTGTTTGGGTGGATGACACCTAAATGAACATCAGTACAAAGTCCCAATTTATTTCTAATATCAGAGATCAGACCTCTACTCTTGCCTGATGCATCCAAAACAAAAAGCGGGAACTGTAGAGAGCTGTGTAATGCTATGCCTTAAAGATGGAGCTGGTTTCCACCTTCCACCTTCCCGATGGTGAGTGCTCTCTGTCACAAACAACTCCACATTTGGCTAAGGCTGAGGATCTGGCTTGCTTCCTTGTATGTGGACCTATCTGCATTGCCCACGTGGCATGCTGAGGTTGGCTACCCAGAGGCTACTTAAAGTGGGCTGGCTTTACCCAGGGTCAGATGATTGTTCAAGGTTCCTGAATAAACTTCATTGAAAAAAACAAAACAAAACAAAACCAAACAAAACAAAACAAAACAAAACAAAAATAATTGGACAATGAATATTTATTTCAAAACACCTTTTTAAATATGAACTTTTTTTATTATTTACTGAATACTAAGACTAGAATTGGCTAATTAACTCCCAAATGCAAGGACTTTTGCGGCACAGGAAGAATTTCAGAAAAATTATATTTATTTATTTATTTATTTAGTATTTATTCATTCATTACTCATTTATTATTGTCTTTATTTACTTTTTTTAAAAAAGTGTGTGTGAATTCAGAATCATGTGTGACATGCAGAGCATGATAAGGTCAGAGGACAATCTTGGTTGTCAGTCTTCATCTTCTACCTTAAAATACAGTCTCTTTTATCATTCATGGTGCATATGCTAGCTTAACTAGCTCCATGATTTTAGTGGTTCTTCTGTCACTAGTTCTCATCTTTCAGGAAGGGCACTCTGATAAATAAAGAACTTAACTACTGCATCTTTCTTGTCTGTGTTCCCTAAGGATCTAAACTCACATCAGCAGGCTCACCTGAAGTGGACTATACACAATGAGGCATATCCTCAGCTTTGCCCATTGGTCTATCTTCCCCCCCTCTTTATCTACTATTTATCTATCATATATGTATCATCTCTCTACCTATCTACCTATCTATCTACCTATCTATTATCTATCCATGTATCTAAGTATCTATCTATCTACTATTTATCTACCATATATATCATCTATCTATTATTTATCCATGCATCTAAGTATCTATCTATCTATCTATCTATCTATCTATCTATCTATCTATCTATCCATGTATCTAAGTATCTATCTATCTATCTATCTATCTATCTATCCATCTATCTATCTATCTGTCTATTTATCTCCTATCTATCTATCTATCTATCTATCTATCTATCTATCTATCTATCTATCGTGAAGTGCTGGGATGAAACCCAGAGTCTTGTATATGATGAACATAATAGTCTTGTAAAAATGCCATAGCAATCAGACACACTGCTGCCACAGTCATCTCTTGGGAACCATGACCTTAGGCAACATTGTGTCAATCTTCATTTCATCCATCTTACTCTCAGGTTCAAAGAGCCAGCTAGTGAGTTCAGGTCAGAGACAATCCCTGTTCCCCTTACTAGGATACCCACTTAAAGACTGAGCTGCCATGGGCTACTTCTGATCAGGGGTTCTTGGTTATATTCATGGAATGGTCCTTGGTTGGAGTATTAGTCTCAGAAAAGATCCCTGTGCTCAGATTTTTGGTTCTGAGCAGAATTTTTGGACAGATTCTCCTCGTGGAGCTCCTGTCCTCTCCAGGTCTTACTACCTCTGCCTTCTTTCATAAGATTCCATGCGCTCTGCCCAAAGTTTGGTTATGAGTTTCAGGATCTGCTTTGCTACACTGCTGGGTAGATTCTTTCAGAGCCCTCTGTGGTAGGCTCCTGTCCTCGTTCATGTTTTCTCCTTCTTCCAATGTCCATCCCATTTCTCTCTCTGAGTGAGGATTGATCATCTTACCCAGGGTTCTCCTTCCTTCTTAGCTTCTTTAGCAGTACAGATTTTAATATGTTTATCCTATATTATATGTCTAATATTCACTATTAAGTGAGTATATACCCTGTGTGTCTTTCTCCTGGGATACCTCACTCAAGATGATCTTTTTTTAGTTCACCATTTGCCTGCAAATGATAGGTCATTTCTTTCTTGCTTTTATCATTACTTTATATTCACCGATATTGATTGGCAAGTATGCTCAAATAGCTGCATGTCAGATGGACCAAGAGACAAGCCTGCAAATAGTCAAATGGGCAGGGATAAAAGGGGACCTTAATGTGATATAGCTATCTCATGGGGAAAGTTGAGAGGCAGATCAGTGAGCTGGAAAAGCAGCTCTCCTCAATAGAGGCTAGGAACATTGGACCACTTGCTGGAAAGACCTGGAGCTCAGTATTTCTAGGGAGGTCATGAATTTGGAAGTGTTTCAGAACTATGGGTTTCTCTTAGGAAAAGGAAAAGAGGACTCATAATCACACCTTTTTACATAGTTGCTCATATTTTACTCATATTTTCTATTGTGCCTAAGGAAATTCAATTATTTATTTCTTGCCTTCTTTCCCACATTCATTTATTCATTGAAAAAAAAAGTATTAGGTTTCTACTATAATCCTCAGTGTTGTAAACATGGAATTGAGTAAAGCCAAGCCCTTCACCATTCTGAACTAAGCTCTACTGTTCAAGGCAAACTTCACCTGCACCCCCTTTTTTCCCCACTTTCCATTATTTCTGAAATGTACAAGAATATTATAGACAAAAACATTCAAAATAGAAGGTGAAGAATTTGGGCTTTTCCTCTCAAGGATTAGCTATTTCCATTTTGAGAGATGTTTAGTGTGTAAGTTACACTTTACAAATCACTTTGGAAATTTTCTTTTCAGTTCATCACAACAGAACCTGGGCAAGTGTCATTAGCATCATTAGCCTCATTCTGCAGTTAACTTACAGGGACACATCCTTTGACTTTTGCCAGATGGACAATGTGAAGGGAATTTAGCTCGACGTTTTGACCCCCACACCAGTGTTTTTTCCGCGTCTATTGATTCCATCACAGTACAGAACAGCCAAAGTGATACATGCCTTTCACAACTGGCTCTGTAAGTCTCACACCCACTTCTGAAAGCTTCCTGTAGTTATCTCTGCCTTTTAAAAGTATGATGTGATAATCTAATATTTTACTAAGTCTTCAAACCTAGCACAAAGAATTTACAAATTTCTGAAATAGAAAAAAATGAGAACATATGAGCTCTCAGACACTAGATAGGGATTTTGTACACATAATTTATTTCTTATAGGCCTGAATTTCAACAAGTGATATGATATGGTATTTTAAATAATTTTAGAACTCTTAAGGCTTAAATAACGAAGTTCCATGTAGATAAACATTATACAAGTAAAGAAACAGGCCCCGCTGGTTAAGTTTAGGGCATTAGGAACTGACTTAGTGATTTGTATGATATACCAGGTCTACACAATGACACTCTGAGTCCAAAAATCTTCCAAATCATCAGTATTACTGGGCATTGGGAAACACACATATAAGTAACACTACAGAGATGGCCTCAGGGATTTCACACTAGCCTGAGGGTAGCCCTAGTCACTGGATATGGCACTATTCCTATTATTTCTTTAACTATCAACAAAGATAGATTTTGTATTTAATTCATTTCTACTTAGGACATTCATGGGTTCTCAATCCAGGCCAGGAATTGAGCACCATGCTTCAGGATATAAACTCTACCTTTAACTGACTTAAGTCACCGAGAGAAGAATATGCCATGTAGACAGTGACGAGCCAGGGAGTACAGACAAAATGATCTGACATTTAGTCAGTGTAGAACATATTCCAGGTGGGAAGGCAAAAATAATCTTAATAACTACCATTTATTTTGCATATATTATGTGCTTCCTTGTGGGACAGATGCTTTATATAAATGGATCTGTTTAATATTCCAAACAACATTGTAACATAAGCAACATCTAACTATTCATAGTTCGCATATTTTCTGCATTCCCATTATTTGCCAGGGCCTGGGGATGCTTGTGTATTTGGTAGAATACCACAAAGAAATGAGAGCTTCAAAAGCCTCTTCCAGCCTCTGCTAGAGCTGCAGCTAGCTAACAAATCGTTGTCACCAAATATCTCTCTTTTTCAAAACACTGAGACACCCAGAATGATTAAAGGGATATAATTTAATTGAGCTTTGAGAATAAAGATTGGAATTAAAGTCAGGACTTGAATGTTTCCCAGAGGCAGGCAGTAAGCCTTCTTTCTGAGGCCCTAAAGCAAGGGAACACTGTTAGAGAAAAACTGACAAGAGGGCATTCAGGATAAAACCTTGGTTAAGATTTTTTTTTTTTCAATTATACTTCAGCTTGATTGAAAGAATAAGGAAACACTTCACAGAAAAATCATGAAGACCAAGATCAAGGCCCCTGAATTCATGTCAGAGACAGTCCCTGTTTCCATTACTAGGGAGCCCTCTTGGACGCTGAGCTTCATGGGTTACATCTGTACAGAGGTTCTAGGTTATCTCCATGCATGGTCCTTCTTTGGAGTATTTTTCTTTTGAAATTTTCTTACCTGTGTATAAATTATCTTGATCATATCCACCACTGACTTCCTCTCCCCAGATTTCCATTTCCCCCCAAACATATTGTTTCCAAATTCATGCCATACAAAGAAAAAAATATATTTATTTAGGCTACTGAATCCATTCACCACTGTCCCATTTTGCTGAGTGGAGTGTCATTCACTGGGGCATGCACAACCTTCTTCTGGCTACTTTCTGCAAGAGAAAAGTGATTCTTCCTCCAGTGGCAACCATCAGCTGCTAATAATTCCACAGCCAGGAGTGTGGCTTTGTGAGCTTCTACTTCATAATGTAATTTTAAGTGCCCTGATTTTGCACAAGTTTTGGAGTGGTAACCACAGCAGCTGTATGCCACATATATGCCATGTGCATAAAACATGACTTTTGCAGACTTCCTTCCTTTCATTTGTCTCTTAAATTTCTTTTAGGTGTTTAAGGGAACACACTTTTTGCACCCAAGGCTTAGAGAACATAGAAAAAGATGGAGTGGAGAGATTTTAAGAGCCAAAGGATCAGGAGAGCTGTTATGAGAATGTGTCTCCTAGAAATAAAAAAAAAAAAAAATCTTCACTCATGATACCTTGACAATATGGCTGCCTAAATAAGACCCGAATCAAGACTTCACGGAAGAGGAAAAATATCACAGAGTTTGACTCCTGGACAAAGAACTACAGGCCACTAAGATATGCTAAGAGAATGAAATAGTCTTTCCCAAAGTTGAACCCCTTAAGTGTTTATCAAATACCAAGTGGTCATCCCTGAAATCATATATACACAAGAAACACTAAATTGGTTGAACAAACTATATTTATACATTCACATGGGTGTGTGTTTGTGTGTCTGTGTTTATATATATATAGCAATAATAGAAAAAAAAAGGCCATGATTTTGAGAAAGATAAAGGGGTTGGAGGGAGGAAAGGGAAGATGAAATGTTTTAATTAAAATTTAATTTTGAATATTTTTATTAAAAATAATAAGAAAAAAGTTTTACAACGGGACACTATTTATCTAAAAGTCAGGTGCTGGTGAATGAGAGTGTGGTGAAATCTGTTCAACTCTGCCAAGTGAATATAACTTTATAGGAATGCAGAGTACACAAATGTCTCTTTCTATGCTCCATCTTTTGCTGCAGCAGCACAACTGAGTAGTTATAACAAAGATCTTTACAGTCACAAGACCCAAACCAACTGTCCTTTGATCTTCTACACAGTATATTTACTGACAACCTAAGTTGTCATCTTACCCATAGCTCTGGAGACTGAATAGAAAATCTTCACAGTACCTGTTTTATCAATGTGGTGCCTACTTATTTTTGATGGATTATTTTTCATTTGAGTTTTAGGAAGACTGGACATACAGAAACCTGTAGGCTGGCTTAGCAAGTCTGTGACAGTCACAACCCCCTACATAAATGAATTCAGCTCCTGTTGACAAAATTAAACCCCTATTGGCTTCTAAAGAAGACACAGTCGAATAGCTGGTGCATTTTATTCTTGAGGCAATGTAGTGGGAGGAGCCAGGAGTATGTTGATTAACAATATTACTGCATAAAGAACCCAAGGCAAACAAAGAGCCAGAATTACAGGTTCTGTACTTAAGATTCCAAAAAAAAAAAAAAAAAGAATAGAATAAGGTCAAGCTGACATGAGAGAGATCTGGGTTAGCTTCTTGGGAAAAACCATTGAAATGACAGCAGAAAAATTGTAATGTTTCCACAGTCATGAATTTGAGCAAGGAAAATTCTTCTTGGGAAAATCTGTACCAGAGCCTGTATTTGTGACTCTAAGCATTTCCCCCCACCCCTCTACCAAGGAAGTTTCTTTGTCAGAACTTCTGAGCCACTGCCAGAGTCCATTTATACCCTGCTTAATTTTTCTTGGGCCTGGAGCAAAGTTCCCTGTGATAATTTTCTTGTGTGTGCGGAAATATATCATGAGTAAAGCTAATAACTAAAGCCAGAGTAAAGAGATGATGGAAGAGTTGTTTTATGGGACCTGCTCATTTTGGTTGCCCCATTCAGCAAGTTGCTAACTAAATTAAATCTCAAATTCATTGGGGATATATTTGATGTACATAGAAAATTGAAAACGTATTTCCACTACATTAAGAAAATGGTCATTTTCAAAATGGATCTCTTTATGAGAAGTAACCAGAATTCGATAAGGATGGAGAGCCAATGCCTGTAATATTTAGATGGCCATGATATTAACGGCGATTAATTATCATTCTGAAATATCACAGGCAATGCTTGCCTCATCTGTTCTCCTGAATTGACCTCTTCTGCACCCACTGTGCTTCTCTATACCTGAAATGTGTTTTTAAATGGGCCTTGTACAGCCTAGTTCTGTTGAGCATGTATGCCTGTCTATGATAAAAAGGACAACACAGAGAACATTCCTCGCCTGTTGGTTTCTGTCAGTGTATAAAAAGATCATGGGAATAAGTGTCAGACAGCTCTGAATTAAAACCTTTAGAATTCACATCTATCTGGCTTATTTCTCTGCATTGTTGTAATGGTTGTTTAACTGGAGAGTGGAAAGACCTAAATGGGAAAATGGATGCATTAAAAAGGTAAAACAGTGCTGTGTCTAACATGCAGCAAGAGCTTGATAAAGGTTTTTCTCCACCCTCCTTGTTCACACAAATCGATTTTCTTTTAGAAGCAGTAACAGCAAAGACACGGGGCAAAGAGGAGGCTGTTTTCTCTCCTCTAATGGTTGAGCATTTGTCATGTCAGGGAGGAGCAGCATCCTTACACGTGATCCCTTTGAAGATCACCAGAGACAATGGAATAAAGAGGTATGGAGCACATGTCCTTTGCAGAGATAATGAGTGCCAACTGCCAACAATTGTTAATGCTGGGGCATCGAGGGATGGGTTTATTGAATAGCTCTTATAAAAGCCAGCATCTCTTTAAGTGCTCACTGCTCATAGCAGCCTTAGGAAGCAGATGCTATTGGAAATAAAGAAAAAGAATACTTGCATTGGTTGTATCAACAGCCAATAGTCACATCAGCCAAAGAACTGTGGCTCCTAGGAAAATAATCTTTGTTTGGTCCAACAAGTTATACATATCATTACTTCATTCTAATGGGGTGCTACCTGAAACTATACAGAGTCTATCTTATTAAAGTAGGCTTAACACTTGAATAAATGGGTTTATTGTAACTAGAAATATGCCCCTGCACTTATGTGTTTATAAATTGGAAGATTTGAGTAATTGTTAGTTGTCTTTCTCTCATAAAAAGTATTTTTAAAAAATCTTAAAAGTAAAACCTCAGAGAGTAAGACAGGCAGATGGTGGGCAGCTGTGCTTAGAAAGTTTTGAGCAAATTTTGGTATTTTCCTGGAAGAAAGAACAAAGTTTCATGGACCAAAGCTAGAAAGAAATTAGAAAATCTCATGAGTAGCAGCATCAACCACTTCATGCACTTTGGGGCATTCCAGCAAAAACAGGGGAAATATGCTGGGATTCTCCTTCTGCAACCACAAAAGAAGCAGGTGGTATGAGGTCTTGAGAATGACTCCAGAAGAACTGGCAGGAGGATACATGATTCCCACGGGTTCTCAGAGAAATGTCACACCCTGCCAGGCTGTCTCCCAAGCTACCTGATGACGAAAAACAACTTTAAAAGTTTCAAAGATCATTTTATGCTTCTTACCCTTCCTTTTTTTTTTTAACCACAATATTCTGAAACACAAATAAAGCATTTAAGGAGTAATCATAAGCAAATGAGCTACTTTTTATTAAAATAATGGATGATTCTACTTGATGATATTTTGCCCATGCAGTCTTACCAGTCTGAGGATACTTTCTAGCCTGTGGCACTCTCTGCTTCAGGCAGGTCAAAATGGCCAACACCTCAGCATGAAACAAAAGCAGGGAAGAAGCTTAGGTTTTGCTGAAGTTTGGTAGAGAATAGAATGTCCAGAGGTTCTGAAGATAGGTTATAATTTTGTTGCCTCAGTGAGCTTTTTTCAAATACATATTACATATAAGCAAAGAAATGATATAAACCAAAATAAAACAGGTTTCTATTACTATCCAAAGCAAGAATGCCATAGATGTTTTAAGGTAAATATGGTGCCTCCGTGCAGCTCTCTGGACCCTTGTCTGCAGAAAGGGAGTGGCCGTCAAATTCTCTAAATCCAATGTCAAGTCCTAATCTATACCTCTGACTAATCCCAATATATAGAATGAGTGGGCAACCTAGATCCAACAGGAGAGAATACAGCAATTGCAGAGAGGCAAGAGAGGAAGGGGAAAAGGGGAGAGACAGGAAGAGGAGGAGGAGGAGAAAAGAAGAGGAAGAGAAAGAAAATTAGGATAGATTGGGGAAGAAATGGAGGAGGGGAAGGAGGATAATAAAGTTGAAGGAAGAGAAGGACTGAGGCGGGGAATTAAGAGGAAGGTGAGAAGGAGGAGGAGGAGAGAGGAGAAAATTCCTGAATGCATGCACACTATTGAGTCTAGTGTTTTCAATGGTGAAGGGCACCTCTGAGGTGGTGAACTGAAGCTAAAAGGATCTGACTGAAGTGCCTATATATATGTGTGTGTGTGTGTGTGTGTGTGTGTGTGTGTGTGTGTGTATAGTGAGTCGTGAACAGAGGCTGAAGATGTGGAATAAATGTATCACATTTGCGTACATTTCAGGGCTGTTTGAAGCTGAAAGCTGAAAGATGTATGCTTTCCCTGACATCACTGTTTCAGTGACTCCCAGTTATCTTTATGTGACTTCTTTCAGTTCACGTATATTTATTGACACAGGAGAACACAGGAGCTTTTCTTCTGATAGGAAGGGCTTTGCAGTGGAATGTCACAGGGTGCAGTATCCAACAAGCAACCTTGTTTTCAAGCTCTCTCATTTTTGCATTCAGAGTGGGCCATATGCTCTAGATGTACCATAGACCCTCTATGTATGATTAACACCAAACCAATTTGATTATATTTATTCTATAATAGAGAATGAAGAATGCAGTTGTTTCATTTTACTGTGAATTTTTATCTTTGAGCACTGTCAGAACCATTTTGTTTAGAAGAGTAGAGAGATTGAAGTAGTTTTATTAAATTTCTAATTTTAAAAATTTGTAAAAGCCATATTTTAGCAATGTCAGTAAATTCTGAATCAATGCTTTAATCAATACATACAAATATCTCCAAATAAGAAAGTTTTGAAGACATAATACATTTAATGTATGTCCATGCCATTCTTTCTTCTTTTCACACACCTGGCCAATCTCTCAGTCTAATTCTTCACATTGAGATTCAAAAAATTTCAGATTCTTCCTTGACTACCCAGTTGAGTGACCTGACTTAGGTCAAGGAACCTAGAAGGGACAACAAACCTGTTTTCACAAACCCAGATGTCCACAAACACAATTAGTCCTTTCTGACTGGATGGTGTTTATCATATCATACCAATCCCACAAAAAGAATGAGCAGTAAAGAGGAAGCTCAGTCAAGTGAGTACTAGATTTTCCTATCTGAATATTTCATCACAGGTCAAGGACAGGTTGTCATTACTCAACATGCAGCTGCAAGCAGAACAAAAAGTAAAGAGTACAAAAGGGCATAAAATTGATACTGAGGGGCAGAGCCAAGATGGCAACTAGTACACACAGTTTCTGAGCCATGGAAGAGATGACTGTCTGAGTGGGTGAGTGGAAGGACTTCTGAAGTCAGGGAAATGATGGAGAGGCCTTCTGAACAACAGGGAACATCGCACTAGGTGAGTACTTTGGTCTCGGGTCATCCTTGTTTGGGGGAGAGAAATGATCCTTTGATCTCCCTGCACTCCCCTTTCTCATACCTACCTCCTCTTCAGCACAGCCAGCTCACCGAGATTCTCAGCTCAGAGCTCATGGCCAGGGGTCTGCAGCGGCTAAGATGGAGCCCCTAGCCCCTTAGCAGCAACTACCAGCTGTACTGGTGTTGGAGTCTTAGACCCACAGCACCATCCTCCCAGGGTCCCAGGTCTGCTAGCAGCCATACTGGTTCTGCAGGGTTGCCCAGCCACTGACTAAAAGGCCAGGGGTAGGCAAAAGAACACATCCAACATAAATCAGGACATCATGACTTCACCAGCAACCTCCAAAATTGATGGATACTCCAATTCATCAGAAGCACAGGAAAATAACTTTAAAGCTATGCTTACCCAATTATTTGAGGCTCATAAAGAGGAAACAAACAATTCTTTCAGAGCAATAGCCATGCAAATTCAGACAGTTAAAGATGAAATTAACAAATCTACCAAAGATTTGGCCAGTCATTTGGAGGCAAAGAAAGAGGAAATGGACAAAATTCTTAAAGAAACACAGGCAAATATGGCCAAACAAAGAGGCACAAGTAGAGATACAATTAGTGGCATATAGAGAGGAAATGAACAAAAAAATAGAGACAGTCGTAGAGAGACAGGAATCCACATTCAAACAGATGAAGGAAATGGTGCATAGCAAGAAAACAGAATTAGAATCAATAAAGAAAACACAAACTGAGAAAACCCTGGAGCTGGAAAACTTGGAGAAAAGATCAGGAACCACAAAGGTAAGCATCACCAACAGAATACAAGACATGGAGGAAAGAATCTCTGGAGCTGAAGATACACTAGCAGAAATTGATACTTCTCTCAAAGAAAAAGTAAAATCAGAAAAAGTCCCAAACACCAAATATCCAAGAAATAAAAGGACGCCATGAAAAGACGAAAACTAAAATAATAGGAGTTGATGAAAAAGAAGACTCCAGGCTCCAAGGTCCAGAAAATATTTTCAAGAAAATATTTTAGAAGAAAATTTTCCCAACTTAAAGAAAGAGATGACCATAAATATACAAGAGGCCTACAGAATACCAAATAGACTAGATCAGAAAAGAAACACATCACATCACATCATAGTCAAAACACTAAATCTACAGAACAAAGAAAAGATATTAAAAGCAGCAAGAGAAAAAGGCCAAGTAACATATGAAGGTAGACCTATCAGAATCACACCAGACTTCTCATCAGAGACTATGAAAGCCAGAAGGGCCTGAGCAGGTGTCCTGCTGACTTTAAGAGACCACAGATGCCAACCCAGACTTTACCATGCAAAGCTTTCAATCAACATAAATGGAGAAATCAAAAAATTCCATGACAAAACTAAATTTATGCAATATCTACACATCAAACCAGCTCCACAGAAGATACTAGAAGGAAAACTCCAATCCAATGAAAGCAACTTCACTCAAGAAAACATAGCATACAGATAATATCCCCCCCCCAAAAAAAAACACTTAAAAGAAAACAAACAATGGAACACAGTAAGACCACCGACTCCAATATAAAAGGAAGTAACGTTCATGGGTCACTATTAAATATCAACATCAATGGACTCAACTCTCTAATAAAAAGACACAGATTAACAGAATGGGTGCGGAAACAGGATCCAACATTCTGCTGCATCCAAGAAATGCACCTCTGCAAACAAATACAAACAGAGTAAAGGGCTGGAAAAATGTCTTTCAAGCAAACAGACCCAGAAAACAAGCTGGATTAGCTATCCTGATATCTAATAAAATAATTTAATTAATTTCAACTAAAATTAATCAAAAAAAGATGTGGAGGGGCACTATATTCTCATCAAAAGAAAAATCCACCAAGAGGACATCACAATTCTGAACATCTATGCCCCAAATACAAGAGCACCTACATTCATAAAGGAAACATTATTAAAACTCAAATCACACATCGATCCCAACACCTTAATAGTGGGACACTTCAACACCTCACTCTCATCAAGGGACAGATCATCTAGACAGACACCTAATAAACAAATAAAGGCACTTACAGGGGTCCTAAATCAAATGGACCTAATAGATGTCTACATAACTTTTCACCCAAACTCAAAAGAATATACCTTATTTTCAGCACCTCATGGAACCTTCTCCAAAATAGACCATATAGCTGGTCACAAAGCAAGACTCAACAGATACAAGAGGATTGAAATAATCACCTGTATTCTCCCTGACCACCATGGACTACAGCTGCACCTCAACAACAATGGAATTAGAAGAAAGCCTACAAACACATGGAAACTGAACAACTTCCTGCTCAATGACAGCTGGGTTAAGGAAGAAATAAAGAACGAAATTAAAGACTTCCTAGAATTCAATGAAAAGGAAGGTACAACATACCCTAATTTTTGGGACACAATGAAAGAAGTGCTCAAAGGAAAATTCATAGCACTAAGTGCCTTCAAGAAGAAATTTGTGACATCTCATACAAGCAACTTAATGGCCCAATTGAAAGTCCTAGAAAAAAAAAAAAAGAAGCAAATGCACCTAAGAGGAGCAGATGGCTGGAAATAATCAAACTCAGGGCTGAAATCAATCAACTAGAAACAAATAAAACTATTCAAAGAATCAATGAAACCAAGAGCTGGTTCTTTGAGAAAAATCAACAAAATAGACTTCAGACCTATCTCTCTTATGAATATTGATGCAAAAATACTCAATAAAATACTTGCAAACCGAATCCAAGAACACATCAAAGATATCATCCACCATGACGAAGTAGGCTTCAACCAGGCATGCAAGGGTAGTATAACATATGGAAATCCATCAATGTAATTCACCACATGAACAAACTGAAGGAGAAAAATCACATGATCATCTCCTTAAATGCCAAAAAAGCATTTGACAAAGTCCAACACCCATTCATATTTAAAGTCTTGGAGAGATCAGGGATACAAGGCACATACCTAAACATCGTAAAGGCAATATACAGCAAGCCTATAGCCAACATCAAACTCAATGGAGAGAAACTTAAATGAATCCCACTGAAATCAGGGACAAGACAAGGCTGCCCACGCTCTCCATACCTCTTCGACATAGTACTTGAAGTTCTAGCTAAAGCAATAAGATAACTAAAGGAGATCAAGGGGAAAGGAAGAGGTCAAAGTCTCACTATTCACAGATGATATGATAGTATACATGAGGGACCCCAAAAATTCAACCAGAGAACTCCTCCAGCTGATAAACACCTTCAGCAAAGTGGCAGGATACAAAATCAACTTAAAAAAAAATCATAAGCCCTCCTGTATATCAATGACAAAAGGGCCAGAAAGAAGTCAGGGAAACAACACCCTTCACAATAGCCAATAGTAACATAAAATACCTTGGGGTGACTAACCAAGCAAGAGAAAGACTTGTTTGAAAAAAAAAAAAAAAAAACTTTAAGTCTCTGAAGAAAGTGAATAAGATATCAGAAGATGGAAAGATCTCCCATGATCATGGATTGGTAGGATTAACATTGTGAAATGGCCATCCTGCCAAAAGCAAACTACAGATTCAACACAATTCGCATCAAAATAGCAACTGAGTTCTTTACAGACCTTGAAAGAAAGATTCTCGGCTTCATATGGAGAAACAATAAACCCAGAATCTCCAAAATGATCCTGTACAATAACAGATCATCTGGAGGCATCTCCATCCCTGATCTCAAGCAGTACTACAGAGCAATAGTAACAAAAATGGCATGGTTCTGGCATAGAAACAGAAAGGAGGATCAATGGAACTGAATAGAAGACCCAGAAATAAACCCACATACCTATGGATACTTGATTTTTGACAAAGAAGCCAAAACCATTCAATGGAAAAAAGACAGAATATTCAACAAATGGTGCTGTTCCAACTGGATGTCTACATGCAGAAAAATGAAAATGGATTCATATTCATCACCCTGCACAAAACTAAAGTCCAAGTGGATTAAAGACCTCAATATAAAACCAGATACTCTAAATCAGTTAGAAGAAAAAGTGGGGAACAGCCTAGAACTCATTGGCACAGGAGACAACTTCCTGAAAAGAACACCAACAGCACAGGCTCTAAGAGCAACAGTCAATAAAGGGGACCTCATGAAACTGAAAAGATTCTGTAAAGCGAAGGCACTGTCATCAGAACAAAACGACAGCCTACAGACTGGGAAAGGATCTTCACCAACCCTGTATCTGACAGAGGGCTGATATCCAGCATATATAATGAACTAAAAAATTTAAAAAGCAGTAAATCGAGTAATCCAATTGAAAAAAGGGGAATGGAGCTAAACAGAGAATTCTCGAAAGAGAAACATCGAATGGCAGAGAAACACTTAAAGAGATGCTCAACATCCTTAGCCATCAGGGAGATGCAAATCAAAACGACCCTGAGATTTCACCTTACACCCATCAGAATGGCTAAGATGAATAAGTCAAGTGACAACACATGCTGAAGAGGTTGTGGAGAAAGGGGAACCCTCCTCCATTGCTGGTGGGAATGTAAACTGGTACAACTACTTTGGAAGTCATTCTGGCATGTTCTCAGACAATTAGGAAATGTGCTTCCTCAAGATCCAGCTATACCACTCTTAGGCATATACCCAAAATTTGCTCAAGTACACAACAAAGACATTTGCTCAACCGTATTTGTAGCAGCTTTATTTGTAATAGCCAGAACCTGGAAACAACTCAGATGTCCATCAACGGAGGAATGGATACAGAAATTGTGGTATTTTTACACAATGGAATACTACTCAGCAATCAAAAAGGAGGAAATCATGAAATTTGCAGGCAAATGGTGGGATCTAGAAAAGATGATTCTGAGTGAGGTATCCCAGAAGGAGAAAGACATGGTATATACTCACTCATACGGTCCTAAAAGATATGATAGGCATGGTGAAATCTATACACCTAAAGAAGATAAACAAGAAAGAGGACCGAGGTAAGATAATCAATCCTCACTTAGAAAGACAAATGGGAGGTGCATGGTACATAGAAAAAACAAGTAACAGGACAGGAGCCTACCACAGAGGGCCCCTGAAAGACTCTACCTAGCAGTGTATCAAAGCAGATCCTAAGACTCATAACCAAACCTTCGGCAGAGTGCAGGGAATCATGTAAAAAAGGTGGAGTTTGTATGACGTGGAAAGGATAGAAGCTCCACAATGACCAAATATCTCTGGGCACAGGGGTCTTTTCTGAGACTGACACTCCACCAAGGACCATGTATTGATATAATCTAGAACCTCTAATCGGTTGAAGCCCGTGGTAGCTCAGTAAGCATTTGGTTTCCCATAGTAAGAGGAACAGGAACTATTTCTGACTGGAACTCAGTGGCAGGCTCTTTGACCTCCCCACTCCCCCAAGGGAGGAGCAGTCCTGCTATGCCACAGAGGAGGACTTTGCAGCCAGTCCTGAAGATACCTGATAAAACAGGGTCAGATGAAAGGGGAGGAAGTCTTCCCCAATCAGTGGACTTGGAAAGGCACAGGGAGGAGATGAGGGAGGGAGAGAGGGTTTTTGTGAGGGAATGAGGGAGTGGGATACAGCTGGGATACAGAGTTAATAAAATGTAAATAATAATAATAATAATAATAATAATAAATGTATATTTAAACAATAAAAAATGAAATGCAAAAAACGTCATAATATTGTAAACATATTGAAGGATATACATCATCCATTGCTTCATCTAAAAATCATGTAATCTGTGCCAACACTATGACTCAATAAGCTTAATGGCATGAATTTGAGTCTCAGGATACAACTATAGAAAGAAAAAGACAACTCTCAAAGGTTGTATTTGGACTTCCACACACACATACACTATGGCAATGTGTATGTAAACACAAACACAGAAAGTATAAGAGGCATTTTTTTTCTTTTTTTTTTTTCAATGCAGTTTATTCAGGAACCTTGAACAATCATCTGACCCTGAGGAAAGCCAGCCCACAGCTTAAATAGCCACTGGGTAGCCAACCCCAGCGTGCCACGTGGGCAATGCAGATAGGTCCACATACATGGAAGCAAGCCAGATCCTCAGCCTTAGCCAAATGTGGAGTTGTTCCTGACAGAGAGCACTCACCATCGGGAAGGTGGAAGGTGGAAACCAGCTCCATCTTTAAGGCACAGCATTCCGCAGCTCTCTACAGTTCCCCCTTTTTGTTTTAGACGCATCAGGCAAGAGTAGAGGTCTGATCTCTGATATTAGAAATAAATTGGGACTTTGTACCGATGTTCATTTAGGTGTCATTCACCCAAAGAGCATCAGACCCGTCCGATACCTTTTTCTCAGAGGCGGGACCTGGGGCATCAACCCGCATGCAATCAGACATGCTCTTCTCTGGGTCCAAAGCGGCTGACCCTGAGTGCAGTGCTTAGCCTCGCATCCTGAGCATAACATTTTAGCTTTTTATGGTAACCAACCATGCTTGGGGAGACTGTCCTGCTTCAATGGCTGTAAAGGCCTGAATGGTCATGGCTGCATTACACTGTTGTGAGACTCTAATCTTGCATATATACCACAGGCAAACCAAGGAGACCAACACCAGAAGGCCTGCTAACGCTCCCATGCCCGCCCATTCCTTCAGATGATTCATGGCTGCAGCAATCCATGATGATAATCCTGTGGCTAGTCCTGTGTCCACTCTGGTAGAATTTACTGTGACAATGGCCACTCTCAGCTGCTCTATCGTAGTATCGAATTCTCCAGTCCAATTACCTAAAATATAGCTCGACAATTGTTTAGAGAGATTTGCAGCACAGGAAAAATTCTCATGTTATATGCTAGTGACTCAAAGTCCAGCATATTTTCATTGACAGCCAAGTTGAGCAATTTGCCATAGGGTATCAATTTGCTCCTGCACGAGGTCAATCCTCTGATTGAACACCATCAAGCTTCCTTTTAGTTGAGCATTAATTCCTTTTTGTACAACTAAGGCATGAGCTACATTGGCTAAATGATTATTCAGGGTCTGAGCAGTCTGCCCAGTATGACTCATGGCTAATGCCCCGGTGGTAGCTCCAACAGCCGCCAATGAGATGGCACTAACAATGGTGGCTGTAGTTCCAAGATCCCTTTTCTGTCTGAAGAGAGTCATAGCGTGAGGGGCATCAACAGGCACAGGCACCCAGCGAGGCATGCGAGTAACCAGGGCATACCTAAATTCACTAGCATTCCAGTATTGGGCTAAAAAGCAAGTATCATCACCACAATTACTTGGCTCTATCTGGCTAATAATGAATAAAAATGGGTGATATAAACAAACAGGTGTGGGCTTATAGGAAATATTATGAGAAGCCTTAACCCCCTCATTGGAACATCCTGCATCAGTTCTAGAACTAGCAGTGGTGGTGTCCGAGGCCTGATTAGGTTCAGGAGACCATTGCCCCCAGGGGCGAGATGTGCTCCATGTAAATTGATTGACTCCATGTTTTCCTCCAATTTTGAAAGTCATTTAAGGTTCTTAAATTATTTTTTCCCTTTTTTTTTAAATTTTTCATCAATTACACTTTATTCATTCTGCATCCCCCCATAAGCCCCTCCCTCCTCCCCTCCCAATCCCACCCTGCCTCCTCCCTCTGAATGCATGACACTCCCCAAGTCCACTGATAGGGGAAGTCTTCCTCTCCTTCTTTCTGATCTTAGTCTATCAGTTCACATCAAAAGTGGCTGCATTGTCCTCTACTATGGCCTGGTAAGGCTGCTCCCCCCCAGGGGGAGGTGATCAAAGAGCAGGCCAATCAGATTATGTCAGAGGCAGTCCCTCTTCACATTACTATGTAACCCAATTGGACTCTGAACTGCCCTGGGCTACATCTGTGCAGGGGTTCTGGGTTATCTCTATGAATAGTCCTTAGTTGGAGTATGAGTCTCTGGGAAGTTCCCTATGTTCAAATTTTCTGGTTCTGTTGCTCTCCTTGTGGAGACCCTGTCCTCTCCAGCTCTTACTATTTCCCAGTTCTTACATAAAATTCCCTTCACTCTGCCCAACAGTTGCCCATCAGGCTCAGCATCTGCATTGATAGTCTGTAGGGCAGAGGCTTTCAGAGGTCCTCTGTGGTAGGTTCCTAGGTTGTTTCCTCTTTTCTTCTTCTTCTGATGTCCCTCCTCTTTGCCTTTATGGATGGGGATTGGACATTTTAGTTAGGGTCCTCTCTCTTGCTTAGTTTCTTTAGATGCACAGGTTTTAGTGGGTTTGTCCTATGTTGTATGTCTATATGAGTGAGTATATACCATGTGTGTCTTTTTGCTTCTGGGACAACTCACTCAGGATGATCCTTTCCAGATCCCACCATTTACCTGCAAATTTCATGATTTCCTTATTTTTCATTGCTGAGTAATATTCCATTGTGTAGATTTACCACAATTTCTGCATCCATTCTTCAGTTGAGGGGCATCTGGATTGTTTCCAGCTTCTGGCTATTACAAATAAAGCTGCTACAAACATGGTTGAGCAAATGTCCTTTTTGTGTACTTGAGCCTTTTTTGGATATATGCCTAGGAGTGGTATGGCTGGATCTTGAGGAAGCGCTATTCCTAGTTGTCTGAGAAAGCGCTTTAACCACTTTTCCCTTCCTCTTGTATCTTCCAATGTGCTCTTCGTATATTTACTGATACAGCTCCCAATTGTGGAAATTTCTTCTATTGAAAATTCAATGCTGGCAATTTATTCTTAATTTAAAGGACATATGACTTACAAGGTCAGCCTGTGTAGGGAACTTCAAGTACAGAGAAAGAAGTCTAAATTCCAATTCCTGCAATATGGACCTCTTTGTATCTCTGCACAGCTAAGAACTTCTAATGCGTGTTTTGAGTCTTACAACTAGACACATTCTTCTTTCTCAAGCCATCCCTGCAAGTTGAGTTGGTAAATTCATAAATTTCTAAGAACACAACGGACACATTGTGTCTGGTGAATGGATAAGTGGCTCTAGTTTATGATCAAAGAATGTAATTTTCTAGATGGCGAGTCTGAGTGTGATGGGCCTAATCTCTCTGCTCTATGAACAGAGTAATTCATGATATCCTTGCTATGGTTGTGGAAAAGTGCTCCCTCTAAACTTCTGGTATTACCAATTTATAGCATTAATCTGTGGGTTGTTTAGAGGATATTAGATTGTTATGTCTCACCCTTACCGAGAAGGAATCAGAACATTTTAATCAGAAGGCTATGCCCACCCATTAGAAGACATCCTCTGGAGAATATAATTATGAGGTACCATTTTGGAAGGGAAGAAAAACAATCTATAGATGCTGAAACTGCCAGAAAATTTACCTTGGAGTTCTCAATACCCACCCCAGTACAAATAGATCTGTTCATTATAAAATTTGCACCATATAGCATTAACTTAGAGCAACACAAAACAGAATGCAGTTATTTTTAGAGTACCTTGTGTCATTAAGTCTCATTAATACACCCATTTGAAATATAATAACCCAACACCGTGGAAAAGTCATCAGTCCCTGCATTATAAAGCCAAAAATGAAAGCTGGATCTTACCATTGAGTGGTAGAACTTGCTTTAAAAAGATACAATGATACTAAATAGAAGAGGAAAACGTAGCTTAAAATTACAGCTCATATCAACTTTATATCACCAATATTTCCCACTTTAACCTTTAACCACTTTTCCTTTCCTCTTTAATCTTCCAATGTGTTCTTAGTATATTGACTGATATAAGCCCAGTTGTGGGAATTTCTTCTTTTTTAAAATTCAATGCTACCAATTTATTTTACTTTAGTCAACTTATTCTACTGAAAAGATCTGATTATCACTTTCTATACCTTTGTCTAATTTTGATGTAGAAAAAAAAAGAGTAACTCAATAAAGATAAAGGAAAGAACAAATGGAATGCAGAACCTTAGGGAAACAGTAATTATAGAAGAAGAAAATGATCAGCAAAATCACACCTAACTGTGATCTACCATATACATTAATGTCAACCAAAATAGCAGCAATCAAAACTCTCTACCAACTCGAGACACAGCAGATGACAGATGACGCACTGTAGAACAAAAATCACAAGAATCCCAATTATCTCTGATTATGTATGCACAGTAGGAAGTTTGCAATACTTCAGACAAACTGTTGCATGGCAACCAAAAAAAAATTGTTAGACTGCTAAATTTGAATCTTCAAAAAAATTTACTTCTGCAATAATTTCAGCTAAAATATTATATATCAGCTGCCTGAATAAACTAATTTTGTAAGTTTACTTAAAAATGGCAATAACACATTAAGATATTACTTCATAGGTTTCACTAATATTTACATGTAAAGGCTACAGCTAATACACATAGCACATCTCTGTCATACTCCTGTTCATATGATGTGGTCCTCCTGAGGCAGAGCTGGACATTAGCTGGTACAGTCTGAGTCCTGGTTTGGATGAGGGACCTTCTGCATAATTTCCATACAATTTTCTGTCCTGAATTCACATTTGCTCTGCCCTACTCACCTCTGCTGCCTTTTCTACATGTTCTCTCTTAGAAGAAATACTGATTTGGCTAGACTAAATGCTGCCTCTGTTTGTCTCATCTCCTGGGAAAAAAGAAATGGAGAAAATAAGCTCCATGGCGAAGTTTTCTTCATGCTCTGTGACCAGGATCCAGGTGTTTCAGTTTCCGGAAAACAAGTTATTAATATTCAACACAAACTGAAATTGTAATAGCCAAGCTGCTAGTCTCAATTTCAGCCCAAGTTCTTCCTAGGAAGGTGAGCATACATTTATTCACTCTTTACCCATTATTCCCTCTACTTTCTTAGTGGGAATATTAGAGAAATGTTGTTGCAAAGTTTGAGGGTTGGAAAGACTTAATGGTTTGCAATACAGATGGACACACACAAAAATGCTCCACACAGTATTTATGATGAGTTTGAATTATGCAATAAATCAAAGAGAAGAGAATTTGGCAGGAATTAAGGCATAGAATAACATGGAGACACACCACTGTAAAGATAGGGTGAGCATCTATGAGATGATTAGTATATGAGCTGGAACCGGAGATTGTGAAAGCCTGCATGCTGCAAACTACATACTCATGTTCATGTTCTGAAATCATGTTATGCACTAATGTTTACCTTTCTGCAATCTGGTTACAGAAGGTTGAGATCAGTTGAAATACTGTATAAGGTCCACACTACCTGTATGGTAGAGTGCTGCAAGAGCAAAGAAAATTGCCTCGGTTTGTGGTTTCTTCATTGTTTCTATTTCCATTTTCAGGTCTTGAGCAGTTTTATTCATGTCCTTCAACTTCTTGATTGTATTTTCCTGTATTTTTAAAGTGATTTGTTCATTTCCTCAAGACCTCTATTATCTTTGGAAGGTTGGATTTAAAGTCATTTCCTTGTGTTAAGATATCCAGGGTTTGCTGTAGTAGAATAGCTGGTCCCTGGTGGTGCCATATTACTGTGGCTCTTGTTGGTTGTGTTCTTATTCAGGCCTTTAGCTATCGGGCTGTTCCTGGTGTTGCCTGGATATCACTGATACTGGCAGGACTCTTAAGGGTGACAGTTGGGCCATTGGGCCTGACAATGGAGCACAGGAGACAGAGCACAGCTCACCTCTGTTGGCTGTGTCCCAGGTGAACCAGGCAGGCAAGGAATTGTCAGGGAGGGGTCTAAGGTGAATATTCCTGGTTCCCTCCAGGAGGCCTCATCAGGTAGGCAGGTGAGAGTGGCCCAGGGACAGTGCACAGCTCACCTCTGCTGGCTATGCCCAGGAACATCGGTCAGTGAGCAAAGAAAAGTCAATGAGTAAAATAGGGATGGAGTAAAGGGCGGAAATATCCAGTAGAACATTTACAGAAGAAAATGAAAGTTAAGTTTGTTAGGAAATTAAACCCAAGCTTGACCTAGAATTGCCCTCCTTCAGATGGGGACATTTAACCTAATGTGGCTTTCAGAAAGAAAAACAACCACTTGGATGTCAACCTATGTTTTCCTAAGTGTGTCATCCTTCTCTAGTTCAATAAATTTGGAAACAAGTATTTTTAGCACCTCAGGTTTAATGGGTGGTCTGTGGTAAATAAGAGGCAGGGTGTGGTGGTTAATTTTAGATTTCTTTTTTATTTAATTGAGAGAGTTTGGTAAGCATCATCTTGTCACACATATTGGAGGGTATTTCTTGAAGAGATTTGCTTTTCAGTTAATGTATTCAATAAGGAAATTTCACACTCTCCAGAATTTTAGGGAGTGGGGTGGTTTCAAAATTGATGAGCACTAGATCAACCCAAAGAGCCAAAGGAGGGTGAATTGCTGCTTTATTTCTGAAGCTGGTCTGTCCTCTCTTGTCTATGCAATGCACAGTGCCAGGTTCTCTAGGTGTTGGATTTTAGGACTTAAAAGTGGACCTTTCCTCCCATGGATACACACCTCTTTCCTCCAGGTTTACCCTCAGACTCAGAGTTATGCTTTTACTCATTTTGTTCATGGGATTTGAAACTTGTACCGAATTGTAATACTGAATTTTAGGTTGGAGGCCATGGGCTTCAGCAGCCTCTGCATGACTTAACACACGTACAAACACACGTTTAAAATGTAGATCTGACAGACTAAGATACGAAGGAATGAGAGGAGGACCTCCCCTATCAGTGGACTTGGGGAGGGGTATGCGTGAAGAAGGGGGAGAGAGGGTGGGACCGGGAGGGGAAAAGGGAGAGCCCTATGGGGAGATACAAAGTGAATAAAGTGTAATTAATAAAATTAAATTAAAAAAATAAAAAATAAATTGAAGTTAAAAAATAAAGGCAAACTGAAGAGAGGAAAGAAGAGAAGAGTAAGAAGGGTGCATGATGCCATGATTCATTGGATGACATGAGGTTTCTACCTGATGACTTGGAAATCAATCAGAAAGCAATTCAATAAGTGAACAGAACTGAGCTGCAATTTAAGTCCTTCTTCTCATATGAAATCAGAAACACAATATTAAGAATGTCATTTACCTACTTGAATTTTCTTCCTCTTAACGAAATGCAGACAGTAGTATTAACTGCAAGTTTATAGACATATTATGGCTAAGATAATTCAAGAAAAAAAACTCTTTGTGTAAATAGCAATATATTACATTTATGAATGTCATTTACTGAAATCTTATTATTTTCACTATTCCAGTCCAAAGCATGATAGGTACCAAATATATTCTTGGTAAATGCATACCGAATAAATTACTGATTGAATGGAGAAAATAGGGGCATAAATAAATTTTCAAGTGTTAAAATAAATAGATATTAAAATCCAGATCTCCTGGAGAGAGGCTCATTTTCATTCCTTCTGTTTTAATGTTTTAACAGGATCTCTTGTTATGTGAATATTTCTTGTCATAGAAATAGCAAGTAAACAAAAAAAAGATTCAAAACTGCATTTTCTAACTGTAACACACATTTTATTAATTGCCATCCTGGTTACTTTTAATTTAGGAAAGAGTAAGAAAAGGCACTTATTTAAGGTCTGGTTCTATAGGTACAGTGCAAGGAGGTACTAGCTCTGCTTGGTATTTTGGCAATACATGCAAACTTCACCTAAAACAGGGTTTCTATGGAACATGCTGGTCTTATAAAAGTATTTTTTTATTTTAAGCTGTTTTTTTCTGGTATTATACCTTGATCCCAGGGCCTCCGACATATGAAAAGAGCATTTGACTATTGAGTCCTAAGGCCAGCTCCAAAATGTGTTGATTTGTAAATCTATTGGGAACAGAATGGTATGAATATAATGGGTGATTAGTTTGTATTATGTGTGCTAACTAAAGTGTGTGTGGCTCAGAAACCCCCTTGTAAATTTTGTGGGTACCTGGAGAGAGTTTTCTGACCAGGAGTAGGATACTTGTGACTTTCAAAAAATTTAGGTTACCTATTATAAAAAGAGCAGCAAAACAATAAAAAAAAAAGAAGAAAGAAATACTTAATGAATGTTAATACAAATGCCAGAGAGAAAAACATTCTGAAAAGATGTTAATGAATTTAACAACTTTTGGTTTACATTTAAATAAAATTAGAAGCAGCACTCAAGAGAGAATGGAAGATCAGGAATTGGAAAACCTTAAAAAAAAAAAGAAAAAGAAAAACAAAAAACAAAACAACAGCAACTGGTGTGTCTCTGTGGACTGCAGGGCTTTACCTTCTTTATTTCCCATTGTTTCAAATATGTTTTCAATTGAAATAAAATTATATCACGTTAAAAAAAAATTAGGGAAAACAGAAAAACATACAGAGGGAAAGATACTGTCCACCTATTGAGAATAAAAGCCTCTTTTAAGATTTATATTATTATTTCTGATTATGCATATATGTATGGGTATACACACATGAACACTGGTGCCAGTAGAGGCCAGAGGAATCTGGTGCCCATAAAATTGGAGTTACAGGTAGTATTGAGTTGCCTGATAAGGAGGTAGGGATTAAATTTAGGACCTGTGCAAGAAAAATATTTGCTCAAAACTTCTGTACCATCTCCCTAGCCCAAGAGATGGTTTCTGAGAGTGTTCAGGGTCCTATTCTTGTGCAGTACCTGTGCATTTGAGGATTTTCTTCAAATCCATGATGTAAGCCTGAGGAACACTTATGGAATGGTTATTTTGACCACATTTCTAGGATGAGATTCTTTGGCATTTGTGTTTGTGAAGAAAATAGAATAGAAGGAAGAAAGTTATCTTTGTGAGTTGGATCTTATCTAGGAGGCTTTCTGCTAGAGGTTCCTGGACAGAAATAAAAAGCAAGGCTGATATGCAGTTACTGAAGGACACTGCATTAAAGTCAGTTTCTTTAAGGTACAGGCTTAATTCTGACGCACCCCCGAGTTCTTTTTTATTTATCTGACATCTTTTAATGGAGCTTTCTAGGAATTCTTAATCAGCCATTTTTGGTTTCTGTAGATTGGGGTTATAAGAAGTGAACCTGTGGAATATGGAGAAGAGCTTGAGGTCTTTCCAGGTCCCTGCCAGGGGACCTGGAAAGACCTCAAACCCACCGAATGAAAAAAAGTATGAATTCTGTGGCTTTGTCTTTTTCTTCAAGATTACAAAAAGCCACATCTAAGCGTTAGTTCAAAAGTTCTTACATTAAACTCTTACATTCGTTGTAAGGTTCTCAGGATAGCAATAGGGACTTTGTCATACTGTAACCCAGCACTGACCTTCTTATGAAATCAGAAGGCATGGTGGTAAAAGGCGATCATACATGCTTTCAGTTTCAGGCAAGTTTTCAGTTTGAGCATAGGAAGCAACCGGGGAGATTAAAACAAAACCAAATTTCTGTGTGTCAAACAAATGGTGTCTGAATGGTGTGGACTCAAAGTCAGATTGTCTCACTGCGTTGTGTCCTGCCTGACTCTAAGTCCTGCACCGATCATCCTCCCTCTGAATGCACAGATTGCCTCGGTACTACCCAACTAGGAGTGTCTCAAACAAAGAAGACATTAATAGAATCAAGGTGACAGTCAAAGTTAGGCAGAATACTGGAGTTCATCAGCAGCTCGGGCTTTGAACTAGGCATCTAGCTTTTTTTTACTGATAATCTGTAAGAGAAAGACAGAAGAAGAAAAATTAATTAAAGAAGCTTCTTTCCCTTCTTGGAAAAGTATTATATACTGTCAGGTTGAGGCCCATTGCTAGATCTTTTCCCTGGCATAGCAGCACCTAGATGCACTATGTCACCTCAGTTCTACCCTGAAATCCTGGAGGTCACACAAATCATCTTACCAGGAAAGACTTTCTTGAATTCCAGCCATGCAGTGGGTTTTCAGAGGTATGTTCCTTTTCTTCTTTTCTTAAAAAGAATGCTCTTCAAAGTTGACCATAATTAAAATCTGTCTAGGTAGTACCATTCATTAGAATGTCTTTTCCCTTGCAGTCATAGCCCAGGCTTGGAAGCATGAGATTCTTGAAAATTTTGTTTGTGGAGTGAATGAAAACACTTTTTCAAATTCCATAGTTAGTGTTTGAGGGACATGAATAGATGAATCCATGGGAGTATGCCAGAATTCTAACATCGTAAAAGTCCCTAAAACCATTTACTGAATCTACATGAGAGTCCATGCTTTCTTCTCTGAATTTTCCAGAACTTCCATAGCAAAGTAGTAGCATGTTTTCTTTTACTATCCCAGAGGCTAATGGGATAAGATCATGATGTCAGCATGGTCAGTTCCTTTGAGAGAAGAAGGAAGAAGTTGTTTCATATGCCTCTTACAACCTTCATATTTTTGTCACTTTCATTTTATATGTCTTCAATCATGATGATCACGCGATATCCCCATTTGCCTATGACTCTTTTCTATCAAATTCCCTCCTCTTGTGAGAATAATAGTCATTAGATTGGGTCTATGGTAATCAAGTATGACCTCTTAATTTCATTCCATCAACAAAAATGTGTTGCTTACAGATAAAGTTACATCCACAGGTGCCTTGGAATAGGAATTCAGTGTGGCTTTGAGAGTCTACAATTTAACCTATGACGAAGATTTTTTCAAATGATTTCAGAATTACAGAGAACATCTAATGATGAAGCTCCCCCTTAACATATAATTCTGATTTTTTTTTTTTGGCATGGATTTTGGTTTCCTTCTCTCAAACACACTTTTCATATAGACTCAATTTAAAACCATCTTCTTAAAATAACTGAAGTATTACATTTGTGAAATGTTCCTTCTCTGAATATATAGGTAAAATTCAATCTTTTCTCCCTATTGTCATAGAGTAAAATATTATCTTTTCATGGAGGCATGCCTAATATTGAGAGGATTCCAAGCCTGAAGGAAATCCGGTTTTCAAACAACAGAAGAGGGTGCTGTTCAAGTAACTCCACAGCCATCCACCAGTTTCTCAATTCCCATATTAGAATTTGGGAAAATGTATTGCAATAAAACTTTATGAGAAAAATAAAACAAACAAACAAACAAACAAAAAACAGGCCATAAGGTCTTGACTCTTCTTGTCACTCTCTCCTCTTCTCCCAGTCCCTCTTATAGACCTCCCATCCGCACCCCATTTAATCCTCCTCCCTTTCTCTTCAGAAAATGGCCATCCATGGATATCAACCAGGACGGAGGAGAAACTGTAATGGAAAAAATACTTATGTTTTATGGATTGGAAGGTATTGTGTTGCTGAATGCTTCATTCAGCAAACAGTGTCACTCTTGGTATAAGGTCCTGTAATACCTGAAAAATACACAGATTTTACAGGGCAACCAATGAGAAGAAACACTGAAGTAGCCCTTGGTATCACAGAGAAGAAAGTCTGAGAAGGCAATGCTCAGGCTCTAGCACTCGAGGCAGTTGGGATGTGTTTTCAGGAAAAGCAAAGGTCTTCCACATTGTTCCTTTGAACGATTGGTCCTGTTTGCAGTGTTAGCCACCAGGATCAGAATATCCAGGAATTGGCTAGTTTTCATTAAAATCCATTTGAGATGTGTGTAATTTCAGCAGCTGAAACACAGAGAGTTTGTACAACTTGCTCAAAGTACACACAGCTTGAAGGTTACAAAGAAATGAGACTCCATCCAAGTTTGTTGATGCCCAAAGCCAAGTTCTTCACTATTCTTTAAAGGGTCTTCTAAACTCCAGAAGATTTTCTTTGAGAAACCTGGGGCAACATGCTACTGCTTCAAGAAGCTCAAGCTACATACTGTGGGTGACTGCATATGTTGCTGACAAAATCACATCAGAGGTCAAGAGAACATCCATAGTCTAGACCCAGGAATATCTTACATCAGTGGCTATTCCTTTTCAAATAAATGGTTTACATCTGTTTAAACAGTTTCCCCCAAAAACATTTAACACTTTGGAATAGGTATTCTGTAAGACTAAAACAAGATCTCAGAGAGACCATGATGGGGCCATACCACACAATCAGGTAGACTTTACATCTAATGCCTCATTGTTACACAGGCTTTGTCTGTGCTGTCTTCTGGGGAACCACACTCAGTTTCTGAAGATGAAGAAGAACCAGTGTGGGATCCAATAAAAACAGGCATTGCTGGTTTAACTGCATATAGTACGTACATGGAATTGTGTGTTAAATGTGATTTTTGTTTATTATAAAAATTTTGATATAATAGTAAATATGTCAACTGATAGTAACAACCAGCACAATGAATCCAGGAGACAATGCTCTCTCGCTCTCTCTCTCTCTCTCTCTCTCTCTCTCTCTCTCTCTCTCTCTCTTTCTCTTTCTCTCTCTCGATGTGTGAGTGTGTGTGTATGTGTGTGTGTGTGTGTGTGTGTCTTTCTCTCTGACTGTCTGATGCTATTCCAATTCTCTTCCAGAGGCAAACTTCTTTATTTTTAATTTGATTTTTCTATTAGGTTTATTTTTGTATTTGTATTTTGTATTTGAAGTTAATGCTTCAATGAATGCTTCTGTCTGTGTGTGCTTTGCGTTGTTGGAGATTGAGTCCAGTGCCTCATGCATACTACACCAGAGCTTTTTATCTGAAGTTCATCTCCCGGCCTTCATTTTCTATGGTTTTGTTTTCTGAGACAAGGTCACCTTGAGTATCATAGCCTGGCCTTGAAACAGGATTTTGATTCTCCTGACTCTGCTACCCATGTGCTAGAATTAAAAGCACGCATTACCAGGCTTGGTAGTTATCTATCACCCTTAGAATCTTAGCTTATTTCTTCTCCTCCTCCTCCTTCTTCAAGACTTTAATGCCCTGATATAAATGTATTATAATTCTCTTAAACAGGCACTTGTTCATTTCAATATTTTGACCATGTAAATATCCACTGGTCGATCAAAATTACCATTTTGTTCAGTTAGTTTTGCCTATGGGATAATTTTTTTTTTTTTTACTTTTGGGTCTTTTGTTTATTTAATTGCTATGTCCTTATATATTCTTTAAGTTGTAGACTTGTTAAATATGTTTGCCACTTACAAACTTTCAAATAATTTACACTCTCTGTTTTCCTGTGATAATATAACTTCTAGAACCTTCTACTAGTTAGATGAAGGACAAAATTTGAAGTATAACTTATGGAAATGGCTTTTTTGCCCACTTTGCAACCTTCCTGAGGACATGACTCACTCTTAGAGTGTTGATGCTGAGTTTTCTGATTGCCATGTGTCTATTCAAAACCATCTTCTTTGGTTTATTGCTTTAATTTCATTTATTTGTTTTTTTATGAGTGTGTGTGTGTGTGTATGTGTGTGTGTGTGTGCATGCATGTAGGGCAGAAGGTGATGTCAAATTTCTTTCTTAATTACTCTTCAACTTACATATGGAGACAGAGTATCTCTTTGCACTGGGAGCTCAAAAATCCAGGTAGACTAGCTAGCCAACTTGGTCCAGGGAACTTCTTCATTTTCCTTTCATGAACTGGCATTACAGATGGGCTGCCATACCCATCTGGCTTTTATGGTGTTACTATGAATTTGAATGCTAGTCTTTCCTGTTGAAAAATAAGGGTTTTACCCACTAGGCAATATCCCCTGGCCCTGTTTACTGCTATGTATCTTTTTTTTTTAAATTTTTACAACTGATACCTTGTCTGATTTATTGTTAAATTATAAATTGCAGGGATATTCTGTTCAACTACTAGAGAAAAGAAACGAAAGAAAAGCCTGTCTGCTAAAAGATTTTGTGACTGTAAACAATTTTGAAAATACCACACTGCATGCTAGAGAGGACTTATGCCATTCAGTATTTTATATCACAGTCTTGGAAAGCACTCCTTATAGGGCTGGAGTAAAATGACCAAGAAGGCAGGAGAAAAAGTCTGAGCATCACAGACCAGTGAAAATGGAGTTCCATTAAAAGCATGCCGGTGATTCCTGTTGGATTCTCTGGAGAGTGCAGTTAAAACAGGTACTCCATATCTTTATACAGAAGGCGGGTACTATACTTACAACCTATAAAGAGTAGACCTGGGACATCTCAGGCCCAAGGCCTTTGACATACGCATATCCTACTTCAGACATGTAAGTGCTCTCTTAATAAAGCATCTGTAGTTCTATCACTATTCTTTTTATTCATTCCAGAACATGAATACTTAGAAACCACAGCAGGTGCCTACGTTTCTGATCCGCACTTATAGCAGCCATTGGAGTTTATATTTATCCTCTGAAAGTTCCATTTGTACTGATGCCCTATGCATTCACTAATAATCCATCGTGCCAGGATCAGATTTTCCTCTCCTTCTCCCCCCCAAAAAAGGCATTTATAATAAATGAACATATCACATGTCCATATGGAGCATTCATTCATCTCAGCTACATCCAAATGTATATAGAGTTAAAAAAATTATCTATATCTTACGATGAGTAACATCCAATTTCTTTCTTTATTATGAACATGTGCTCATTGCTTTAATATTCATCTTCATTATTTGTATCCTGCATGCACAGTCAGGGTTGTCAATCACAGATGAGTGTCTTATTAATTCACCTTACAATAAATGATAAGCATGATAATTCCTATTGCTTCCTGGAGTGAGAAGATCAAAGCCCTATTGTAACATCTGTACCTCTGTGGACACAAAAGGAACAAGGGAGTTTCAACCTCCGTGTGCAGTACAGAAACATCTAACCAGCTACAAAAAGCAGAGAGAAAATAAAGTTTCTCTAGAGATGTTATGTAGGAATCCTGGGTGATCACATTCTTATTTTAGATTCTGACTTCAATAGGATGAGGGAAATGCAAGGTTTAATCTAACAGTCCTAAAATGTGATGCTCTCAAAGGTCTAAGCCTCACCATGTTTTGAAATGCAAATAGCTGAACACATTGACCCCTAATTTCCATGGCTCTTTAGGGATAGAGTTTCTGTGTTGTTAAGACATAAATATGTCCCCATCAGGATCAGGGCCATTACCAGACAAAAATGATCAACAATAATTCCCCTGTGATTTTAGAATTAAAATATTTCTAGAAAGAAAAGGAAATAAACATTGTTTTTCTTTATGTTGCTCACATTTTAATAACTTGAGAAGCTATAGATATTTCTTAATAAGAATATAGAAATTGCATTGAATCTGTAGATCATTTTAAGTAATCCAATTAAAAAATAGGGTACAAAGCTAAACAGAGAATTCTCAATAGAAGAATCGAATGGCAGAGGAACGCTTTAAAAAATGCTCAACATCCTTAGCTATCAGGAAAATGCAAATCAAAAAGAACCAGATATTTCACCTTACACCTATCAGAATGGATAAGATAAAAAAATTCAAGTGAAAACACATGCTGGAGAGGTTGTGGAGAAAGGGGAACCCTCCTCCATTAGTGGTGGGAATGTAAACATTTACAACCACTTTGGAAATCAATCTGATGCTTTCTTAGACATGTAGGAATAGTGCTACCTCAAGATCCAACTATACCACTCCTAGGTATACACCCAAAAGAGGCTCAAGTACACAAAAAGGACATTTGCTCAACCATGTTTATAGCAGCTTTATTTGTAATAGCCAGAAGCTGGAAAGAACCCAGATGTCCCTCATTGGACGAATGGATACAGAAATTGTGGTACATCTACACAATGGAATACTATTCATCTATTAAAAGCACGGAAATCATGGAATTTGCAATTAAATGGTGGGACCTAGAAAAGATCATCCTGAGTGAGGTATCCTAGAAGCCAAAGGACGCATATGGTATGTCCTCACTTAAAGTGGATATTAGACATATAATACAAGATAGTCATACTAAAATCTGTACACCTAAAGAAGTTAAGCAAGGAGGACTCTGGGTAAGATGCTCAATCCTCATTCAGAAAGGCAAATGGTATGGATATTGGAAGAAGGAGAAAATAGGAAACAGGACAGGAGCCTACCACAGAGGGCTTCGGGAAAGACTCTATCCAGCAGTTTATCAAAGCAGATGCTGAGACTCATAACCAAACTTTGGGCAGAGTGCAGGGAATCTTATGAAAGAAGAGGGACATAGTAAGACCCAGAAAGGACAGGAGCTCTACAATGAGAGCAACAGAACCAAAATATCTAGACACAGGGGTCCTTTCTGAGACTGATACTCCAACTAAAGACCATTCATGGAGATAACCAAGAACTGCAGCAAAGATGTATCCCGTGGCAGCCTAGTGTCCAAGTAGTTTTCCTAGTAATGTGATCAGGGAATATCTCTGACATAAACTCAGTGGTCTGCTCTTTGATCACCTCCCACTGAGGGGGATGAAGCCTTACCAGACCACAAAAGAAGACAATGCAGCCAGTCCTGATGAGAACTGATAGACTAGAATCAGAGGGAAGGGGAGGAGGACCTCCCCTATCAGTGGACTTGGGTCAGGACTTGGGAGGAGATGAGGGAGGGAGGGTGAGATTAGACGGTTCTTGGGAGGGGGCTACAGCTCTGATACAAAGTGAATAAACTGTAATTACAAAACAATAAATAAAATTTTAAAAAGAATATGGAAAAATCTAGAGGTAGTTCTTGTTCTAACGACAGACAGTCAAAAACCTTTCAGGACAGATAATTTCATTTTAAAATTATTCCTATTATACCAAAGAACCAACAGTCAACATCAACGTCAGTGATGCCAACAGTAGAAAGGAATTTTAATAACTGGTTCATGTGTCTTTGATTCTCTGGAAAATATCACTTTTATTTCATGTTAGAGATGTTTAGACTAATGCATAGAATATCAAGCTTCATTGCAAATTTGGAACTAGCATGTACTCTGCCCTCTTCCCCATGAAGAAGTGAAGCCACTGTAAGAAGTTGTGCCTTGGTCCCAGGCTCCTCCACACAGTAATTCACACTGGTTTTTGAAGGACCTCAGCACTTTGTTACTTTTATTTTTTTTTCCTGCCAGGAATTCCAGATGTTTGGTAAAACATATCACTGTGCTTTAGATACACTCTCATCTTCAAAGTCCTTTTAAAAAATGAAGTGCTCTGAATTGGACTGGAGAGCTTTTGTGTTAAGACAAGGAGTTGAATTTTCTCCTTCCAGATGATTGAGAGGCATTGCCAAAGAGCACAATGAGCAAGCTGGCATTGTAGAAGGTCACTTTCAGACTACAATGGCCAAAGGCGCGGGAGGGATTGAGATGGAGGGAGAATGATGATAATAGCTGGTGCTTGATGATCACTGAGACAGTGTGGGAACATAAAAATAAAGAAATGGGTTGGGTGTGGTGGTGTACACCTGAAACACTAGGTACTTGGGTGGTCAAGACAGATGGATTGTAGGTTTGAGGCCACATTGGGCCACACAAGAAATTCTACTTTCAAAATCATAGGCTTATTGATTTGCATTTTCCTGTATATATGTATACACATACATACATTAAATATGTGCACACACATATGACTTGGTAATGAAGATTTCTCCTTGCTTATAATGGACCCTAATGGGATCTACTTATGCCTCTATCTTTGATTTTATTTGAGCAGAGTGGTTCATAATTCCAAAGCATTTGGAGTTTCCATGGAAGAAAATACATGAAGACTCTATGAGAACTCACAGCCTTAGTAGTCCTGAACTATTACTTCATTTTTGATGTTTCTCAAACTATGTGTGAATAGCATTGTTTCTGAAAAGGAATGGAATCGCAAGATCACACACACACACAAAAAAAAAAATGCAGTAGGGGAAGAGAAGAGTTCTTTTGGCCTTTGTGACTCTTTGAAATCATTCGCCTTTGATAGATGATCTATGTTATGACAGCTTACTGAATATTATGGTCATTAGTGAGTGTCAGCATGATACAATTGAGAATCACCTACAAGACAGACCTATGAGGGAGTTTCTGGATCAGGATAATTGATAAATGAAGATTCACCCTTTATATAATCCATGAGCTTGGGTCTTGTTTTGAACAAAAGGGGGAAAATGAAATGAGCCACAGCGTCCTTTCTTCTCTGCTTTCTGACTGCCAATGCAATGTTGTCAGCTTTCTTAAACTCCTGTATCAACATGCTATGGACTGGACCATAAAAAATGAGCCAAAGTTACAAGCAAGCCAAAAATTAAGTCAAGCAAACAAGCTAAGATCCCAAGGTTATTCATTCACTAATGAAAATTCACTCACCCATAATCATATAGATAACATAGAAGACCTGTTTCTATACATGCATATGGGTCATCCATTTCAGCTTTATTCTTTGACTAGACTCACAGAATGATTACCTAATAATTGTCTAAGGTGTGTGTCTACAAATTTAATGTATGTATATATGTATGTATGTATGTATGTATGCATGCATGCATGTATGTAATAGCCACTGTAGAGAACTGAAGAGTGCCTAGTAATTCCTTTGTTCCAAAATGAAAAGATAATTTTAATGATTACAGAACAAGGACAGCATTGTCTACTTGGCTCTCAAGGTAGACAATAGTTTCAAGATTATAACATGTAGTTTAAGAAGACAGTTTTTGTTTTTTTTTTAATTTTTGATTTAACTTTTATTAATTACACTTTATTCACTTTGTATCCCCCCATAAGCCCTTTCCTCCTCTCCTCCCAAGCCCACCCTCCCTCCCCCTTCTTCACGAATGACTCTCCCCAAGTCCACTGATAGGGGAGGTCCTCCTTTCCTTCTTTCTGATCTTAGTCTATCAGTTCTCATCAGAAATGGCTGCATTGTCATCTTCTGTGGCCTGGTATGGCTGCTCCCCCCTCAGGGGGAGGTGATCAAAGAGCAGGCCAATCAGATCATGTCAGATTTTATTTAGAACTATTGGCTTTATAAGTGCAGAGATAGAAAGAGCAAGGTATTCAAAGGATGAATGCCACTCTGAGTTTTACTTACTTTTAATTGTGTGTGGGGGGGGGGGGGGAAAGAAAGTTTGAGGGAGGGAGAGAATCTATTTCTCTCTGTTTTCTTTTTTTTTTTTTTTGAGGGGGGAGTAAATTCTAAGTACTTTGATTGTCTCCTAGAAATATTTATTTGGAAATAAGTGGTTTTGAATCTCATCTCTAAAGAGAATTACACTCAATAGATCATCATTTCTCCTTGAATAACACAACATATCTACTATCAATAACATATCTACCACCATGCTTCTTTATGCAACAGAGCATGAATATGTCTGTAGTATGTATGTTGCCTAGAAATGTTAGCACATTATAGAGACTTATTAAATGTTATTTAATAAGATTATTAAATGTTATTATTATTAAATGTTATTTAAGAAGATTAGTTGTGAATCCATGTTGCCTGAATATTATATGTACATAGCACTTTGCATTTTGTCCTAAGTCTCAACATTATTGAAACAACAACATCATGGCCTATTAAAATCTGATGGGCAAGACAACCTTGACTTACAATCAGGTCGTAAAGGATATTTGGAGCTCATGGGCTGAAAGAACTGATATTCTTAGAATGTTTGTGTCACTCAAATAAATGCATATGTTCAGAGTGTCAATAATAACTGAAGAAAAGAAAAGCAGGGGAAAAAAAACAACAACGAAAATCATTGTGCAACAAGAAATCAGCCCAAATAGTCAAAAAAATAAAAGAGTAAAAATAAGAGATAGAGCCATGTAGAGCCATAATTCATGATATAATCCAAAGCTGTAGAACTTAGAAGAGAATCATGGAGCATGAAAGTGGGGACACGGAAGTCTGGTTGGATATATTTAGTATGATGTTACGCATATAGAATCCAATAGATATATGAAGAAATGCTAAGGACCATCCATGGAGAAAGGACAGTATTCTTATTTTGTTTAATTTTTATTAATTACAATTTATTCACTTTGTATCCCTCCTGTAGCTCCCTCCCTTTTCCCCTGGGAATCCCACCCTCCCTATTTCCCTCCCATGTTCCTCTCCTAGTCCACTGAAAAGCAAGGGGTGAGGAACTCCTTCCCTCTGATCCTAGTCTATCAGGTCTCATCAGGAGTGGCTGCATTGTCTTCTTCTGTGGCCTAGTAAGGCTGCTCCCCGCTCGGGGGGGGGAGGTGAACAAAGAGCAGGCCAATCAAAGACAGTTCCTGTCCCCATTACTATGGAGGCCACTTGGATACTGAACTGCCATAGGCTACATCTGTGCAGGGGTTCCAGGCCATCTCCATGAGTGGTTCTTGGCTGGAGTATCAGTTTCAGAAAAGACCCTTATGCTCAGACATTTTGGATCTGTTGCTGTCCTTGTGGAGCTCCTATCTTACTATCTCCCACTTCTTTCATAAGATTACCTGTACTCTGCCCAAAGTTTGACCATGAGTCTCAACATTTGCCCCTATACCCTACAGGGTAGACCGTTTCAGAGGCTCTCTATGGTAGGCTCCTGTCCTGTTCCCTGTTTTCTCCCTCCTCCGAAGTCCATCCTCTTTGCCTTTCTGAATGGGGATTGAGCATCTTAGCCAGCGTCCTCCTTCCTGATTAGCTTCCTTAGGTGTACATATTTTAGTATGTTTATCCTATATTATATGTCTAGTATTCACTTATGAGTATATACCCTGACCCAGCATAATTGAAATTCAAGATGATTAGCATCTATGCTTATGAAGAGGATAATAGAGGAAACAGGACTGTATTCTTTTTTTTATTAGTTATACTTTATTCGCTTTGTATCCCCCCATAAGCCCCTCTCTACTTACCTCCCGATTGCACCCTCCCTCCCCCTTCTTCATGCATGCCCCTCCCCAAGTCCACTGATAGGGGAGGTCCCTCTCTCCTTCCTTCTGATCTAAGTCTATCAAATTTCATCAGGAGTGGCTGCATTGTCATCTTCTGTGGCCTGGTAAGGCTGTTCCCCCCTCAGGGGGAGGTGATCAAAGAGCAGGCCAATTAGTTTATGTCAGAGGCAGTCCCTCTTCCCATTACTATGGAACCCATTTGGACACTGAACTACCATGGGCTACATCTGAGCAGGGGTTCTAGGTTATTTCCATGCATGGTACTTGGTTAGAGTATAAGTCTCTGGAAAGTCCCCTGTGTTCAAATTTTCTGGTTCTGTTGCTCTCCTTGTGGAATTCCTGTCCTCTCCAGATCATACTATTTCCCATTTATTTCATAAAATTCCATGCACTCTGCCCAACAGTTGGCCATAAGTTTCAGCATCTGCTTTGATAGTCTGCAGGGCAGAGGCTTTCAGAGGCCCTCTGTGGCAAGTTCCTAACTTGTTTCCTGTTTTCTTCTTCTGATGTCTATCCTCTTTGCCTTTCAGGATGGGGATTGAGCATTTTAGTCAGGGTCCTCCCTCCTGATTAGTTTCTTTAGATGAACAGATTTCAGTAGGTTTAGCCTATATTATATAACTATATGAGTGAGTATGTGCCGTGTGTGTCTTTCTGTTTCTGGGACAGCTCACTCAGGATGATACTTTCCAGTTCCCACCATTTACCTGAAATTTTCATGATTTCCTTGTTTTTCATTGCAGAGTAATATTCCATTGTGTAGATGTACCACAATTTCTGTATCCATTCTTCAGTTGAGGGGCATCTGGGTTGTTTCCAGCTTCTGGCTATTACAAATAAAGCTGCTACAAACATGGTTGAGCAAATTTACTTATTGTATACTTGAGCCTCTTTTGGATATATGCCTAGGAGTGGTATGGCTGGATCTTGAGGAAGCATTAATTCCTAGTTGTCTGAAAATGTGCCGGATTGATTTTCAGTGTGGTTGTACAAGTTTACATTCCCACCAGCAATGGAGGAGGGTTCCCCTTTCTCCACAACCTCTCCAGCATGTGTTGTCACTTGAGTTTTTTATGTTGGCCATTCTGATGGGTGTAAGGTAAAATCTCAGGGTCGTTTTGATTTGCATTTCCCTGATGGCTAATGAGGCTGAGCATTTTTTAAGTCTTTCTTTGCCATTCAATATTCCTCTATGGAGAATTCTCTGTTTAGCTCTGTTCCCCATTTTTTAAGTGGATTACTTGGTTTGTTTCTTTTCAGCTTCTTTAGTTGTTTATATATACTGGATATAAGTCCTCTATCAGATAAAGGGTTGGTGAAGATTCTTTCCCAATTGTTTTGATGACAGTGTCCTTTGCTTAACAGAACCTTTTCAGTTTCATGAGGTCCCATTTATTGATTGTTGCTCTTAGAGCCTGTGCTTTTGGTGTTCTCTTCAGGAAGTTAGGACAGTATTCTTAATCAATGCTGTTAAAAAAGATTTTATATTTAGTTGTGTTCTCTTCATTTTATTTTACGAGGGCTTTAAAGTTTTCATTGAATGAATATTTTCATTTTTGTAGCTCATCTCTGCTTATAGATTTTAATTATTGTATTTAAAATTTAAAAATATTTTTCTATAAATTATAGGAACAGTCTTTTCATAATGAGTTTTTCTGCTGAAACTTTACTGGGTTTATTACTTGTGGAATCTTCTGACTTTTCTATTTTAGAGATCATCTCATCTATGAACAGGAACAATTTAATGTCTCCCTTTCCAAACCTAAGCCCCTTGTTTTTCCTCTGACCTAATTTCTGTAGCCAGCAATTCCAGTATGTTATGACCAAAGAGGGTTGCAAGGGACAGTGTTGTCTGCTTTTGGAGCTTAGAGGGAAAACATTCACACTTTCACCCTTGAATTCTGCTACAGTTGGCTGCATATTGAGTGTGTGTTCCACTCTTTTCTGGGTAACCTGGGTAGGGGGCTTCTCCCAGTGGAATGAGGGTAAACTGATGTTGCACCACAAAAATGGTTGAGGGGGGGCTACTGAGAAGTGGTTAAATCATTTGGAATACTATCCTTATAAAGAATAGTTCATGTAATACCCTCATCTTTTTAATAAGGAAAATTGTTATAAATGTGAAAGCCCAGGTTGTCCCTCTTCTCTGGCTTCCTGTTTCATGATGATAGTCATGACTCGCCATACTCTTGAACCTCCAAAACTATGAGCTAAATAAACTTTGCTTTCTTTATAAATTAGTGATGTGCTTTGTTATAGCCATGTAAAAAAGCTGTTAGCTGTGGGTTTGTCCTGCATGGCCTCTGCTTTATTTAACTACAGTTCTTTAACCTTGACATCTAGTTGTAGCAAGCTTTCCTCATTTGTCTTTGTTTCCTTTTAATATAATTCTCCACATAGCTTTAGTTAGATGTTTAAAAAAACTTAAGAGAGTAATTGATCCTGCTTTTTTGTAGTTAGTTATAATTATAGAACTGCAAGTGCTGTGTAATGTTCTGGGTCCATCTGGTTCTGTGTATTTTTCTATAACAAAGGAGTCATCCATCAAAACAGCTTCCTCCTTTGTGTGTTTCTTAGGGCTGAGAATATTTAATAAACCCCATCACTGTCATAAAACAGAAACATTTTGATATAATAATTTACTCATATAAACATGGAGCCAGGGCAGGAGAACGTTAAGGTTTCTGAATAGCTATTCTCAGAGTAGTTTATCTTTCATAAAAGTGATCAAAAGTAATATAATTCTGTCGCTTTTCTTAATTTATTAGATACCACTGTGTTATAAACCTCTTACATGGCAATGTAATTTTATCTTGGGCTAAAATGCTATCAAACTAATATAAAGTTGAGATAGGATTTAAAATTGAAATTATCCATGTTGTGGCTACATTTCTGATTCTTAAAGTGCTCACTCACCAAATCCTCGATCACAGTATGAATTGATTTAAGAATAAATTATTCTACTCCAATTCTTCAGGTATGTTGTTCAGTATTTCTTTCATGAATATTAACTGTAATAAATGCCCATTTATTTTGCTTTTCTTTCCATTTTTAATTGAAAGTCGTGTAGGTTCTCTGAGATATTATCCATGATGCAAATGTAGAAGAGGAATTGAATATTGATAAAGATATATATCACAAAAATCGCTATAAAAGGACACTTGATAAGATGCGCGAAAACATGATGTCAGAGACCCTAAGTTTAGAAGGACCATGCAGATTTTCTTAGGATAGCTGATAATAAACTGTGTCTTTAAGATACCAGGTGAAAGGGGAGGTGGAGACATTATTCAGGTAAGAAAACTCAATCCTTCTAAAAACTATTCTTTAATCTCAGGATTTGGCACTATGAAGGTTTATTTCTTCTTCCTGTTTTCTAGCCACATCATTCAAGTGTCATGAGAGGGTGAGACCATGCTTAAGTTCACTGGCAACCACTGACTTCCTCTCAGAATCCTCTATCACTTCCCCAGAAGCTAAGCAATGGTGTTGGAGACCTCAGCTGAGAGGGTAAACCCCAATTTTGTCTGTGCCATAAGCCTTCAAAGGATCCTCTAGTAGTGCACCTTGAACAAATACCTTTGAGTTGTATGTTCCAACAGGGCCAAAGGCATGAAGGGCATTGGTTATTTGTCAACACATCTTTACTTTGAGGTGAGAATTAGGAATCAAGCACAGGAAACAAGACTGACAGAAGAAGCAAGACAGGAGGAAAATTTTGCCTGAGGCAAGGGTGGAGAAAGCATTAGCTACAAAGTGGCAAAGCTTCAGAGCACACTTTTCATGTTGGTATTTTACTAGGCTCTTTAGAAGGGAAATTTGATGGTGTTTAATTTTCTTGTCTGTTGTTACAGTGAATATCAGAATGAAAATTAACTTGGGGGAGAAAAGGATTTATTTCATCTTACATGTCAGTCATAGTCATTGTTGTGAACTTGAGCATCTTTTGGATATATGCCTAGGAGTGGTATAGCTGGATCTTGAGGTAGCACTATTCTTATATGTCTGAGAAAGCACCAGATTGATTTGCAAAGTGGTTGTACAAGTATACATTCCCACCATCCTCTTTCTCCACATCCTTTCCAGCATGTTTTGTCACTTTAGTTTTTGATCTTAGCCATTCTGATGCATGTAAGGTGAAATCTCATGGTCCTTTTGAGTTACATTTCCCTGATGACTAAGGATGTTAAGTACTTCCTTAAGTCTTTCTCTGCCATTTAATAGTCCTTTATTGAGAATTCTCTGTTTAGCTCTGTACCCCATTCTTAATTGTATTATTTGATTTGTTGCTGTTTAAGTTCTTGAGTTCTTTATTTATTCTGGATATTAGCCCTCTGTCAGATATTGGGTTGGTGAAGATCCTTTTCCAAGCTTTAGGCTGTTGTTCTGTTCTGATGACAGTGTCCTTTGCTTTACAGAAGCTTTTCAGGTTCATGGGGTCCCATTTATTAATTGTTAATCTCAGAGACTGTCCTGTTGGTGTTTAGTTCATGAAGTTGTCTCCTGTGCCAATGAGTTCAAGGCTCTTCCTTACTTTTTCTTCTAACAGATTTACTATGTCTGGTTTTCTGTTGAGGTCATAGATCTACTTGAACTTTTGTTTTGTGCAGGGTGATAAGTATGGATCTATCTGTATCTTTCTACATGTAGATATTCAGTTAGAACAGCACCATTTGTTGAAGATGCTTCCTTTTTTCCAGTGTATGGTTTTGGCATTCTTTGTCAACAATTAGGTGTCCTTAAGTGTGTGGGTTTATTTCAGGGTCTTCTATTCTATTCCTTTGATCTACCAGCCTGCTTCTATGCCAGTACCATACAGTTTTCATTACTGTTGCTCTATAGTACAGCTTGAGTTCAGGATGGATATAATCCTAGATCTTTTTATTTCCAGATCAAATGAGTTTTTTAATATTATTTTTTATTTATTACAATTTATTCACTTTGTATCCCAGCTATAGCCCTACCCTCATTCCTTCCCAGTCCTGCCCTCCCTCCATATCTTCACCTCCTCCATGCCCCTCCCCCAGTCCACTGATAGTGGAGGGCCTCCTCCCCTTCCGTCTGACCCTAGTTTATCAGGTTCCATCAGGAATGTTTTTCATAGTCTTCCTCTCTGGCCTGGTCAGGCTGCTCCCCCTTCAGGGGGAGGTGATCAAAGAGCCAGTCACTGAGTTCATGTCAGAGACAGTTCCTTTATTAGGGAGCAGATCCCTTTATTAGGGAGCCCATTTGGAGACTGAACTGCCAAGGGCTACCTCTGTGATGGGAGTCCTGGTTATCTCCATGAATGGTCCTTGGTTGGAGTATCAGTTGTAGAGGATTGGTTTAGCAATTATGCATTTCTTGTTATTCCATATGAAGTTGAGAATTTTTCTTTCAAGTTCTGTAAAGAACTATGTTGGTAATTTGATGGGAATTGTATTGAATCTGTAGATTGCTTTTGGTAAGTTGGCCATTTTTACCATGTTAATCATGCTAAGCATGAAAGATCTTTCGATTTTCTTATATCTTCTTCTATTTCTTTCTTCAGAGCCTTTAGGTTTTTTTCATACAGTTCTTTGACTTTCTTGGTTAGAGTTACACCAAGATACTTTATGTTTATTGTGGCTATTACGAAGGGTGTTGTTTCCCTAATTTTTTCCTCAACCCTTTTGTCTTTTGTATACAGGATTGCTAATGATTTTTTTTTAGTTAATTTTGTAACCAGCCACTTTGTTGAAGGTTCTTATCCACTGATGGAGTTCTCTGGTTGAATTTTTGGAGTCACTCATATATACTATCATATCTTTTGCAAATAATGATACTTTAACTTCTTCCTTTCTTATTTGTATCCCCTTGGTCTCCTTTAGTTGTCTTATTGCTCTAGCTAGGACTTAAAGTACTATGTTGAACACATACAGAGAGAGTGGGCAGCCTAGCCTTGTCTCTTATTTCAGTGAGATTGATTTAAGTTTCTCTCTGTTTAGTTTGATGTTGGCTTGCTGTATATTGCTTTTACTATGTTGTAAGTGCTTGTATTCTTGATCTCTCCAGGACTTTAAGCATAAATGAATGTTGGATTTTATCAAATGCTTTTTCAGCATCTAAGGAGATTATCATGTTTTTTTTTTTTCTTTCAGTTTGTTTATATGGTGGATTACATTTATGGATTTCCGTAAAATGTAAATATGTTAAATGTCAATGAAATTAAGAATATTTCATTCTAAAATAAGAGATTACAAAAAGGTGAGTTCTCAAGGTTTTTAATAGTCATTAAATTCTTATATTATTTTAATGTTGTTAATTGAAATTGTAATAAAACTATATCACTTCCTGCACAGTTTTTTTCTTCAGACCCTCTCAGCTTGAACTTTTTCATGTCCTCCTCTACTCTCAAGTTGATAGTCTCTATTTAATTATTATTATATATAATTATGATTATATAATTATACTTATATAATTATAGGTACATATAATTATAGAGAAATAAATATGTATACACAAATATATAAAAAAAACCTGCTGACTCTAATTTTATACTTTATCTGTTTATAGATTCAGAGCTGATCACTCTGCACTGGATAACCAATAAATAGCACATCCCTGGGACTGACTTATTTTCCTTTTTCCGGCAGATATTATTTGCCTGCAGTCCTTTGGGGTGAGATTCCCCAAAGTTTCCCCAAGTACACTGAGTATTTTCATTGACATTGGAATTGTTTTAGTCTCATTTATGGAATGTTTCACAGAAGACTCCTTGGTATTTCTGGCTCTTACAATCTTTCTATACCCTTTTCTGCTATATTCCCTAAGCTATAAGGTACAAGGACTGCAGTATAGATGTACCTGGAGGCATCTATAGATCAGTGGGGGCTGGGTTCCTCACAATCTGTTGATCTTTGCTTTATGTACAGTTCTAATTTTCTGTGATGATCTTCATTTGTTATAAAAAAGACAGCTTTGAAAAAGGCTATTAGCTACATTTATCTGTAGGTATGAGAATAAAATATAGAATGTGTGCTGGTCTAGGAAGGTGACTGTAGACTCTTTTCTAAGGTCTAGGTCATCACTATTCATGAGATGCTGCAAGGTTTTCAGGATTAGGCTTGATTTACCTCTGTTCAATGGGCTTTACATCTAATTAGACAGCTTTTGGTTGGCAACAATATGTGTGTTCCACTTTATTGCACAATTATGCATTTATTGAAATGATGGTAATTGTTATGATCCATAGACATGTTGTTTAATTGTAAATACATCTATCTAAATGAATTCTTGCCCGATGTGGTGACCATGAAGATATGTCAAACTTCCCTTGCCTGTCTCCTTTAGTACACAATGAGTAAAAATGCTTTGGTCCAGAAATTTCTAAATCAACCTACGAAAAGTTTATCTACTCATGATCTTCTGAGGCAGACACAGACAAGGGCTGAGAAAGGACACAGAACACTATCAACTGCTATGTAATAAATCACCAAGATGGAGCAGTTTCATATAGGAATCAGTCATTCTTGTAAATTCGAGAATTTGATCATGTTCAGTTGAGTAGTTGGGTTTGGAATCTCTCATGAAGAAGTTGCTGATCATGCTTGATCTCAAGCCCATTTGATGGATGAGACTCATAATTACTCCTGCAGGTTCGAGGGCTAAATGGCTCACCTACACAGATGGTAAAAGAGCTTCAGGTGCCAGAACCTTGGGATCTCTTGAACCTCCACAGCAGCTGATATCCCACCGTATGTTATCTGTGCTCTGGGGGCTCAGCTGGGCAGGGTAAAGAGAAAAGGCTTCCTTAGTTGTGTTTCCCTGAGTCCACCAGTCCTTCACAGCTACCACCACCAATATCAATCATACAACCTACTTTGGTTTGGTTTTTGTTTCATAGAGAAATGAACTGATACTTTCAGTAATTAAAATTTTAGATATGTCATTATGAAAATAACAGTGTCAAATGATTTCTATAAAACTTATGAACACACTAAACATGGTTATAAAACTTAGATTTGAAATTCACAGACATGTCTTTATGCATGGAGGGCTGGAAATGAACAAACAGGAAATAACAATCCCAAGTCTATCAATTATACAAAGAAGCTCAGCTTGACAATTATAGTATAAAGCTAAAAAAAAAAACAAACAGAAATCGATAGTTCATTAACATAAATGCAGAGTCAGAGTATGGAATAAATATGACTTCTTCCAACCAAAATAAAAGATCAGGATTCCCGAGGGGCAAGATGGCGGCGCCGGGAGGACTCTCATTCTGAGCAGCAGCACAGCAGGATCAGCACAGTGAACAGCAATCAGAACTCTCGGCCATAAAACACAGTCATTGTGTTTCCCAGGTGAGAGGATACCCCACGGTGGGGGATTCAATCAGCTTTTAACTCACCCGGCTAAACCGCAGAAGAGATCCCGGTTCCGCCAGATGCTTGGCTGCCGGCCGCCAGCCCCAGCCCCAGCCCAGAGCCACAAGCCAGTGTCTCTGGTCACGGTCCCAGACTGAACCTTGGGCACCACACTATCAGAGACTGGAATTTTCAGTCGAGAGATAACCCCAGGGTACAGGAAACGATTGGGACCGGCCTTAGGTCACCCAGACATCCCCTGGAAAAGACTCGGGCGGGTTCCACGGGCACCCCAGGAGCCAGCCTGGAGCCAGAGCCGGGGACCCAGGTTCCAGCACAGAGCCCTGCCTACCTGCGCGCCTGATTCGCCGCCTGAGATAGAAACGGCGGGTCTGATCTCAGAGCACTCAGCTCACCCCCAACCTGAAAAGGTCCCCGGAAAATTACCCAGCTTAGGGAGCCACTCAGACTCCCAAAAGCCACAAAGGCAGACACAGGCAGTTTCTGCACACCAGACAGCTGGCAGAGACTGAGCCGCCATCACACAGCTGTGCTCCAGGCACAGGCAAATTTCTGTGGCCAGCCAGCTGGCGGACACTGAGCAGTGTGCACCAGGGCAAAAAAAGACACTAGGAGTCCGTGTCTCCAGAGAATCCACGGGGAAGGAAGGAAACTGTACTGATCTAAATCACCCAATCCTTCCCTAGAAAAAGTCTAGTAGTCTAGTGGGGCCGAGGCGCCAGCACTCAGCTGTGCTCCAGACACAAGCACAAACAGTTGAGGCGCGCCTGATGTCCAACTGGGTCACAGCAGCTGATCATTAAATTTGCAACAAGAAACCCAGAAACAGGGCAGCTGCCCTCAGGACTTCCCTGGGTGAGAGGAGAACCCTCTCGACTAACAAAGACCACAGTTACCACTCAGGTCTATATCCCTGAGGTGAGCAACTCCTGAAAAAACACCAGCCATCCAGGGACTATACCCAAAAAGCTGAGAAGACATCCTTCAGGAAAATCCAGCTTTCTGCAAAGGGGATTCTCTCCACCACAGGATCCCCAGGAACCACCAGAAATTAACCCCAAACTCCTAAGATAACACAATGGGTAGAGGCCAGCGTAAAAGCTCAAGCAACAAAAGACAGAGCAATATGGCATCTCCAGAACCCAGTTACCCAGGGGCAAGTAGCCCTGGACACCCCACCATAACTGAAATCCAAGAAGATGACCTAACAACTATGCTCATGAAGATGATAACAGAGGAAACAAATAAGATTCGTAAAGACATAGAGGAAGATAAACTCAAACAGAATATTGCCATCCGTAAAGAAATAGAGGAAGCTGCAGCCAAACAGTTTATGGCCTTTAGAAAGGAAATGCTTAAAACACTGAATGAAATGAAAGAAACAGAGTTGAAGGAACTAAAAGAAAAACAGGAAAGTACAATCAGACAGGTGAAGGAAGTAAACAAAACAACTCAAGACCTGAAGATAGAATTGGAAAAATTAAAGAAAACACAAATGGAAGAAATAATGGAAAGGAAGAATCTAGGGAAGAAAACAGGAACTACAGAGGTAAGCATAACCAACAGACTACAAGAGATGGAAGAAAGAATCTCAGGTGTAGAAGATACAATGGAAGAAATCGATGTATCTGTCAAAGAAAATGTTAAATCTGAAAAATTCCTGACACAGACCGTCCAAGAAATGCAAGACAATATGAAAAGACAAAACCTAAGAATAATAGGTATAGAGGAAAAAGAAGACTCCCTTCTCCAAGGCCCAGAAAATATTTTCAACAAAATCATTGAAGAAAATTTCCCCAAGCTAAAGGAGAGGCCAATTAGAATACATGAGGCCTACAGAACACCCAGCAAATTTGACCAAAAAAGAAAATCCTCCCGCCACATAATAATCAAAACAGTAAGTATACAGAACAAAGAAAAAATACTAAAAGCTGCAAGGGAAAAAGGCCAAGTAACATATAATGGCAAACCCATTAGAATCACACCTGACTTTTCAACAGAGACTATGAAAGCCAGAAGGGCCTGGACAGATATCATGCAGACCCTAAGAGAACACAGATGTCAGCCCAGGCTACTATACCCAGCAAAACTCTCAGTCCTCATAGATGGAGAAAACAAGATATTCAATGACAAAAACAAATTTCAACAATACCTACAAACAAATCCAGCATTACAGAAGACACTGGAAGGGAAAATACAACCCAAGAAAGCTAGCTACATTCAAGAAAACACAGGAAATAAATAACCTCACTTCAGTAAAACAAAAAGCAACCAAGCACACAACCTGATGACCACAGCCAACATCAAAATCAAGAGATCTAACAGCCACTGGTCATTAATCTCTCTCAACATCAATGGACTCAACTCTCCAATAAAAAGACACAGATTAACAGAATGGATACGTAAACAAAACCCAGCAATCTGTTGCATACAAGAAACACACCTAAGACACAAAGATAGACATTACCTGAGGGTAAAGGGTTGGAAGACGACTTTCCAAGCAAACGGACCCAAGAAGCAAGCAGGAGTAGCCATTCTAATATCTGATAAAATAGACTTTCAACCAAAATTAATCAAAAGAGATGGGGAAGGACACTTCATACTCATCAAGGGAAAATTCCACCAGGAAGACATCACAATCCTGAACATATATGCCCCAAATACAAGGGCACCCACATTTGTGAAAGAAACATTGATAAAATTTAAAGCACATATAGATCCACACACATTAATAGTGGGAGACTTCAACACCCCACTCTCAACAAAGGACAGGTCAACCAAACAGAAATTAAACAAAGAAACAATGTCTTTGACAGAGGTCATGAATCAAATGGACCTAACAGACATTTACAGAACTTTACACCGAAACACAAAAGAATTTACCTTCTTCTCAGCACCTAATGGAACCTTCTCCAAAATAGACCACATAGTGGGTCACAAAGCAAGCCTCAACAAATACAAGAAGATTGAAATAATCCCATGTATCTTGTCTGATCACCATGGAATAAAGCTGGACCTCAACAATAACAGAAATAACAAAAAGCCTACACACACATGGAAACTGAACAACTTGTTACTAAATGACAGCTGGGTCAGGGAAGAAATAAAGAAAGAAATTAAAGTCTTTCTAGAAATCAATGAAAATGAAGACACAACATACCCGAACTTGTGGGACACAATGAAAGCAGTGCTAAGAGGAAAGTTCATAGCACTAAGTGCCTTCAAAAAGAAATTCGAGACAGCTCATTCAAGCACCCTAATGGCTCACTTAAAAACCCTAGAAAAAGAAGAAGCAGACACACCAAGAAGGAGTAGACGGCTGGAAATAATCAAACTCAGGGCTGAAATCAATCAATTGGAAACAAATAAAACAATTCAAAGAATCAATGAAACCAAGAGCTGGTTCTTTGAGAAAATCAACAAGATCGACAAACCCTTAGCCAGGCTAACTAAAAGGCAGAGAGACACCACCCAAATCAACAAAATCAGAAATGAAAAGGGGGATATAACTACAGACACTGAGGAAATCCAAACAATCATTAGGACTTACTTCAAAAGTCTATATGCCACAAAATTTGAAAATCTAAATGAAATGGACAATTTTCTTGATCGATTTGACTTACCAAAGCTGAACCAGGACCAGGTAAATCAACTAAATAGACCTATATCCCCCAAAGAAATAGAAGCGGTCATCAAAAGTCTCCCATCCAAAAAAAGCCCAGGACCAGATGGCTTCAGCGCAGAATTCTACCAGACCTTCAAAGAAGAGCTAACACCAATTCTCTTCAAACTATTCCACAAAATAGAAACAGAAGGAATATTACCAAATTCATTCTATGAAGCCACAGTCACCTTGGTACCTAAACCTCACAAGGACTCAACAAAGAAAGAGAATTTCCGGCCAATCTCCCTTATGAACATTGATGCAAAAATACTTAATAAAATACTTGCAAACCGAATCCAAGAACACATCAAAGATATTATCCACTATGACCAAGTAGGCTTCATCCCAGGTATGCAGGGGTGGTTCAATATACGGAAATCCATCAATGTGATCCACCATATTAACAAACTGAAAGAAAAAAACCACATGATAATCTCCCTAGATGCTGAAAAAGCCTTTGACAAAATCCAACATCCATTCATGTTCAAAGTATTGGAGAGATCAGGGATACAAGGCACATATCTAAACATAGTAAAGGCGATATACAGCAAGCCTATAGCCAACATCAAACTGAATGGAGAGAAACTTAAAGCAATCCCACTGAAATCAGGGACAAGACAAGGCTGCCCACTCTCTCCATATCTCTTCAACATAGTGTTGGAAGTCCTTGCTAGAGCAATAAGACAGTTGAAGGAGATCAAGGGGATACAAATTGGAAAGGAAGAAGTCAAATTATCACTATTTGCAGATGATATGATAGTATACGTGAGTGACCCCAAAAACTCTACCAGGGAACTCCTACAGCTGATAAACACCTTCAGCAAAGTGGCAGGATACAAAATTAACTCAAAAAAATCAGTAGCCCTCCTGTATACAAAAGACAAAAGGGCTGAGAAAGAAATTAGGGAAACAACACCCTTCACAATAGCCACAAATGACATAAGGTACCTCGGAGTAACCCTAACCAAGGAAGTCAAAGACTTGTATGAAAAAAATTTCAAATCTCTGAAGAAAGAACTAGAAGAAGATATGAGAAGATGGAAAGATCTCCCATCCTCATGGCTTGGTAGGATTAACATAGTAAAAATGGCCATCTTACCAAAAGCAATCTACAGATTCAATGCAATGCCCATCAAATTACCAACACAATTCTTTACAGACCTGGAAAGGAAAATTCTCAACTTCATATGGAATAACAAGAAACCCAGAATTGCTAAAACAATCCTCTACAATAAAAGATCTTCTGGAGGTATCTCCATCCCTGATCTTAAGTTGTACTATAGAGCAACAGTTTTAAAAACTGCATGGTACTGGCATAGAAACAGAATGGTGGATCAATGGAACCGAACAGAGGACCCAGAAATAAACCCACACACTTATGGACACCTGATCTTTGACAAAGACGCCAAAACCATACAATGGAAAAAAGATAGCATCTTCAACAAATGGTGCTGGTCTAACTGGATGTCTACATGTAGAAAAATGAAAATAGATCCATACTTGTCACCCTGCACAAAACTGAAGTCCAAGTGGATCAAAGACCTCAACATAAAACCAGACACATTAAATCGGCTTGAAAAAAAAGTGGGAAATACCCTAGAACTCATTGGTACAGGGGGAAACTTCCTGAACAGAACACCAACAGCACAGGCTCTAAGAGCAACAACCAATAAATGGGACCTCATGAAACTGAAAAGCTTCTGTAAAGCAAAGGACACCGTCATCAAAACAAAGCGACCACCTACAGATTGGGAAAGAATCTTCACCAACCCTTTGTCTGACAGAGGACTCATATCCAGTTTATATAAAGAACTAAAGAAGCTGAAAAGCAGCAAACCATGTAATCCACTTAAAAAATGGGGAACAGAGCTAAACAGAGAATTCTCTGTAGAGGAATACCAAATGGCAGAGAAGCACTTAAAGAAATGCTCAACCTCATTAGCCATTAGAGAAATGCAAATCAAAACAACCCTGAGATTTCACCTTACACCCATGAGAATGGCCAAGATCAAAAACTCAAGTGACAACACATGCTGGAGAGGTTGTGGAGAAAGGGGAACCCTTCTCCATTGCTGGTGGGAATGTAAACTTGTACAACCACTCTGGAAATCAATCTGGCGCTTTCTCAGACAACTAGGAATAGCGCTTCCTCAAGATCCAGCCATACCACTACTGGGCATATATCCAAAAGAGGCTCAAGTACACAAAAAGGACATTTGCTCAACCATGTTTGTAGCAGCTTTATTTGTAATAGCCAGAAGCTGGAAACAACCCAGATGCCCCTCAACTGAAGAATGGATGCAGAAATTGTGGTACATCTACACAATGGAATATTACTCAGCAATGAAAAATAAGGAAATCATGAAATTTGCAGGTAAATGGTGGGATCTGGAAAGGATCATCCTGAGTGAGTTGTCTCAGAAGCAAAAAGACACACATGGTATATACTCACTCATATAGACATACAACATAGGACAAACCCACTAAAACCTGTGCATCTAAAGAAACTAAGCAAGAGAGAGGACCCTAACTAAAACGTCCAAACCCCATCCAGAAAGGCAAAGAGGATGGACATCAGAAGAAGAAGAAAACAGGAAACAACCTAGGAACCTACCACAGAGGGCCTCTGAAAGCCTCTGCCCTTCAGACTATCAAAGCAGATGCTGAGCCTGATGGGCAACTGTTGGGCAGAGTGAACGGAATTTTAGGTAAGAACTGGGAAATAGTAAGAGCTGGAGAGGACAGGGTCTCCACAAGGAGAGCAACAGAACAAGAAAATTTGAACATAGGGAACTTCCCAGAGACTCATACTCCAACCAAGGACTATTCATGGAGATTACCTAGAACCCCTGCACAGATGTAGCCCAGGGCAGTTCAGAGTCCAATTGGGTTACATAGTAATGTGAAGAGGGACATAATCTGATTGGCCTGCTCTTTGATCACCTCCCTCTGGGGGGGGGAGCAGCCTTACCAGGCCACAGTAGAGGACAATACAGCCACTTTAGATGTGAACTGACAGACTAAGATCAGAAAGGAGAGGAGAACCTCCCCTATTAGTGGACTTGGGGAGTGGCATGCAAGCAGAGGGAGGAGGGAGGGTGGGATTGGGATGGGAGGAGGGAGGGGCTTATGGGGGGATGCAGAATGAATAAATTGTAATTGATGAAAAATTTAAGAAAAAAGGGAAAAAAGTAATTTAATAACCTTAAATGACTTTCAAAATTGGAGGAAAACATGGAGTTAGTCAATTGGCATGGAGCACATCTCGCCCCTGGGGGCAATGGTCTCCTGAACCTACTCAGACCTCGGACACCACCACTGCTAGTTCTAGAACTGACGCAGGATGTTCCAACGAGGGGTTAAGGCTTCTCATAATATTTCCTATAAGCCCACACCTGTTTGTCTATATCCCCCATTTTTATTCATTATTAGCCAGATAGAGCCAAGTAATTGTGGTAATGATACTCGCTTTTTTGCCCAATGCTGGAATGCTAGTAAAGTTAGGTATGCCCTGGTTACTCGCATGCCTCACTGGGTGCCTATGCCCATTGATGCCCCTCACGCTATGACTCTCTTCAGACAGAAAAGGGATCTTGGAACTACAGCCACCATTGTTACTACCATCTCATTGATGGCTGTTGGAGCTACCACCAGGGCATTAGCCATGAGTCATATTGGGCAGACTGCTCAGACCCTGAATAATCATTTAGCCAATGTAGCTCATGCCTTAGATGTACATAAAGGAATTAATGCTCAACAAAAAGGAAGCTTGATGGTGTTCAATCAGAGGATTGACCTCTTGCAGGAGCAAATTGATACCCTATGGCAAATCGCTCAACCTGGCTGTCAATGAAAGTATGCTGGACTTTGTGTCACTAGCATACAACATGAGAATTTTTCCTGCGCTGCAAATCTGTCTAAACAATTGTCGAGCTATATTTTAGGTAATTGGACTGGAGAATTCGATACTACGATGGAGCAGCTGAGAGTGGCCATTGTCACAGTAAATTCTACCGGAGTGGACGCAGGACTAGCCACAGGATTATCAACATGGATTGCTGCAGCCATGAATCATCTGAAGGAATGGGCGGGCATGGGAGTGTTAGCAGGCCTTCTGGTGTTGGTCTCCTTGGTTTGCCTGTGGTATATATGCAAGATTAGAGTCTCACAACAGTGTGATGCAGCCATGATCATTCAGGCCTTTACAGCCATTGAAGCAGGACATTCTCCCCAAGCATGGTTGGATACCATAAAAAGCTAAAATGATACGCTCAGGATGCGAGGCTAAGCACTGCACTCAGGGTCAGCCGCTTTGGACCCAGAGAAGAGCATGTCTGATTGCATGCGGGTTGATGTCCCAGGTCCCGCCTCTGAGAAAAAGGTATCGGACGGGTCTGATGCTCTTTGGGTGGATGACACCTAAATGAACATCTGTACAAAGTCCCAATTTATTTCTATTATCAGAGATCAGACCTCTACTCTTGCCTGATGCGTCTAAAACAAAAAGGGGGAACTGTAGAGAGCTGCGGAATGCTATGCCTTAAAGATGGAGCTGGTTTCCGCCTTCCACCTTCCCGATGGTGAGTGCTCTCTGTCACGAACAACTCCACATTTGGCTAAGGCCGAGGATCTGGCTTGCTTCCATGTATGTGGACCTATCTGCATTGCCCCCGTGGCACGCCTGGGTTGGCTACCCAGAGGCTATTTAAGCTGTGGGCTGGCTTTCCCCGGGGTCCGAGGATTGTTCAATGTTCCTGAATAAACTGCATTGAAAAAAAAAAAAAAAAAAAGATCAGAAACTTCAACAACTGGATTCATGCAACAGTCATACTTAGAATGTGTATTCTGATATATTGCCTTATTTCAAAGGAATAAGAACCACTTGTAAGTATGAAAATATGCAAGAGAATACAAAATGGTAAATTCCATGATAGATTTGGGGACTCCATTTTTTTACATTGGTCCAAAATACAGAAATTAGTAACATTATTGATATCAGTGCCGATTGAAAAGAAAGATCACCATGAGTGATTTCAAAAACAAAGGAAAATTTCGCAATAAAATTGTGATCAACTCAGATTCAACTAAACTTACTATAAGAGGTTAAAAACAACCCTGAGAAAATAAGAAGTAATGTGTAATAGAGAAGCATGAAAATGTGCACATATCCATGGACATACACAGGTATGTCGAATTAACAGCAAACATCAATTTATGTCTGTCTTTCCCCTAATACATGTCAAATTAATGTTCCTCTAATTGAACCTAGAACTTTTTTATTTACTTTCTTACTTAGAAAATCTGAAAATTTTACTTAGAAAACTCTCCACATTTTGCAAGTATTCTCTGGAGGCAGCAACACTGCAGATACCAGCTCACCTTACATATCTGGAGATTTCAAATTAATTTATATTGTGAAGGGCAAGTCTACACTACCATAGCCTCATCCTATCGTCATACCATGTGTGCACAAATATGAAGGATAGTTCATAGCAGCAAGGGACAACTAACCTAAATACTCCGCAGGCACTGCTTTCAGAACAGCCCACAACAGAAAAACCCATAATTCTCCCCAGGCCTCTAGTAAACTTCAGTGTAGTATGGAGACAGGTGCTAGAAAACTGAAGTCTACAATCCAGGAGAAGAGTGGGATCACTTTAGAGCTTTCAGAAGATGTATGGGATTAGGAAAATCACCCCAAGATAAAGAAGACAATTTAATGATGTTTGTTTGCACCTAAATGTAAGTGTCAAAAATGGGAAACTGAATAAGCCATCACTTTTATGAGACCAGGAGCTCAAAGGCTGAAGTGCATCACTTTGATTGTGCCTTTTTCCATGGGTCATTGCTAAGTCTGTGTCCAGTGAACAATGACAGAGCCTACCTACTCACTGACCTTCTCGTGTGCTACTTGGAGAACCATCTTCGAAATACTGGCTCATTTGCTTCTAACTGCATCTCCCCTGCCTTCACCAGGAATAAGGCAGCCATTGTAAAGAAAATGGAAAACCTTTTCATGTCTAACTTCATGCCTGTGTAGGTTTCTTAGAATGCTTTTTATTGGAGAAATTCATTTGGCTGAAAGAAGAAAGAGAAGACATAATGAAGCGTATTGTTGGAATGAGTAAATTGAAGCTATTATATTTTCTATTCCCTTAGTATGGTCCCTGAATTAATAGATCTGTGACCTTGAAAATTGGGGGCTGGTTACTTTTTGCTGCTCATTACTGTTGTGTACGTTTACCTATCAATCATATTTATTCAGGCAGGAACCTTGGAAAAGATTTTAAATCAGCTTTTTGGCAATATTTTTGTACATGTTAATTTACTTATTTCCCCATGTTGTTTGTTTTGTGGAATTTATATTTTGTTTTAAAATGGAAAATCAACAATCATTGAAGAGCCACCTTTTCTCAATATTGACAGTTTTGACATCGTGTTTTGTTTGATTGCTTGCTTGTTTCTAGTATGCACCTCTGAGTAAACTATTCTAGAGTATCTTATTTGCATAGATATCTTAGGATATATTTTGTATCTAACATGTCTGTTGCTGGAATATATAATATATTTGAGATTTATTTTCAATGTTTTCTAAACATAAATGTAATAAATTTGTAGAGTCAAAATACAAGGCTAGAGATAATAAAGTGTGGTGAGATCAGGAAGAAGAAAAGAAAATTAAATAACTATCCACTAGTGTATAGACATACATGACGTTTCCATCATGCTGGCCTACAAATGCCTGTGGATACTCAGGTTTCTTATATCAACATACGTGAAAGGCAAGAAGGGTGCTTTCCTGCACGATGCTCTGATGGAATATCGGAGCCTTGAGGGTCGCTGGGCTAAAAAGGGTGAAGTGGTGCCCTTAGATCTGTTTCTCTCAAGAACAGGAAAAGGTGGCTCTCTGAATGAGGTGTGTGCCCACGAGACCTCCAGTCCAGCCAGGGGCACAGGAGAAAAAAATTTCTCCGCAGTAAGTGTTAAACAACTTCTTCAGTTAAACAGCTACAGTTAAACAGCAACGGTAGAGACAGTTGATATGGGTGAGGTACCCATGCCTGTTGAGGTTACAACTGGAACTTTTTTTCATAGCTGAGCCAGGCGGTGGCTGGAGCTCAGGGCTCTGAGAATAGAACAGGTAGCTGCTTTGTGAACAGAAACAGTTCCCTCCGGCAGATCGGTACTGAGACAGGAGGAACAGCTCGAAAGATCATTGCAGTGATCCATGCTGACTCACAGATGAACAACAGAAGTTTGCAGTTGCGGGGCGAGCTCTACCAATGACTGCAGGGAATGTCAGGCCTGAAGCCAAGTCCAGGGGTTCCAGTGATGAATTCTTGTGGTTGAAGGGGAGACCCTTTTCCCGCCAGTGTTACAGCTCTGAATAAACAGCCAGTCTAAGTAGGTGATGCTCACAGCTTTATTTCACATGAAACAGGCACTTATAAACCTAGGGCAGTGGAGAGTGGTTTTGAGGATGAATGAATCTCTTTGGCTGGGACTTAGGACGCCAGCAATGCTCTATTTACATGGAGAAAGATAACAGGTGACAAGATAATGTGACTGACCACCTGTAACCACCTTGGGTAGAAACAAGGAAAAAGTGATATTCCACACTTTCTATTCTCAGGATGAGATTTTAAATCTCGAGTTTGAGATTTTCAGGGTTTGAACATGCTCATTTCTCTAGTTCCATTCCAATTCCCCTGGAGTCATGGCCCAGGAGCCCCACAAAGAATATGTATAATGAGTTCTTTTTTTCTTTCTTTCTTTCTTTCTTTCTTTTTTTTTTTTTTTCAATGCAGTTTATTCAGGAACCTTGAACAATCATCTGACCCTGGGGAAAGCCAGCCCACAGCTTAAATAGCCTCTGGGTAGCCAACCCCAGTGTGCCATGTGGGCAATGCAGATAGGTCCACATACATGGAAGCAAGCCAGATCTTCGGCCTTAGCCAAATGTGGAATTGTTCGTGACAGAGAGCACTCACCATCGGGAAGGTGGAAGGTGGAAACCAGCTCCATCTTTAAGGCACAGCATTCCGCAGCTCTCTACAGTTCCCCCTTTTTGTTTTAGACGCATCAGGCAAGAGTAGAGGTCTGATCTCTGATATTAGAAATAAATTGGGACTTTGTACCGATGTTCATTTAGGTGTCATCCACCCAAAGAGCATCAGACCCGTCTGATACCTTTTTCTCAGAGGCGGGACCTGGGGCATCAACCCACATGCAATCAGACATGCTCTTCTCTGGGTTCAAAGCGGCTGACCCTGAGTGCAGTGCTTAGCCTCGCATCCTGAGCATAACATGCTTGGGGAGACTGTCCTGCTTCAATGGCTGTAAAGGCCTGAATGGTGCTTTCTTGACAGATATATTTAAATAATTACCTAGAATTCCAGGTTCAGATATAGAAGTTTCAGGATCTTGAGCATTTTCATTTAGACAGAATAGTGTGGAGAGAGTCCTTTGTTTCTGAGCCTTGTACTAGGCCTTTCTATGTGAGGCTTCACTTGTCTAAACTTTTCAGGACCTCAGAGCATCTTCCTCATCTGTAGATAGTTCACGATTAGTGATTGAGTCACACTTGAAAAGGAAGATTTGAGAAGGAGACCAGAAACATGTAATTAGGAACTCTTGTATCCTTAATAACTCAGTAATTACTTGAGGAAGGAATGAGGTCTTAAGAGAAGCACACCTTTTTCTTTGGCTTATAAGGAGAGAAGAAAGGCCAAAACAGGGTCCTCTTTTCAGAAGAAGAGTCTCCATTAGTATTGATGATGATAACATTTCCTTGAAAACTGTGAAGGGTGGGTTAGCTTTTGCTTGCATGTAGTCTGACATAACTTGAAAGTGTCTTAATTACTTTTCATCTTTTTGAGATAGGTTCTCTCACAAAACCTGGATCTTGCTAATTCAGACTTTCCAAACGCCAGTATTCTCCTGTCTCCATTCTTCTACCTCTGGGATTACAGATGTGTGCTATTGTGCTATTTTTTTCTTCTAGATTCTGAAGAACAAACTCAGCTCCTCACGTCTGAATGGCAAGTACTTTACAGCTTGAGCCATCTCAGTTTCTTCCTTTCTAAATTATATTTATTAATAATATTTTATGGTACGTGTCTTAAGGTTTCTATTGCTACAACGAAATACTAAGACCAAAAAGGAAGTTGTAGAGAGCCTTGCTTTCTTCTCTGGACTGCTCAGCCTGTTCTCTTCTAATGAACCCAGGACCACTAGCCCAGGGATGGCACCATTCACAATGATGTAGGAGTCATTTTCCCAACTGATGTTCCCTCCTCTTACATAACTCTAGCTTGGGTCAAGCTAACATAAGACTAGCCAGCACAATGTATATACTTCCTTCATGATAATGAAAAGTTACCATTAAAATAAAAATCTCTGCAGAATTGAAGAGCGTTTTGGGGGCAGCATGAGGTCACTGAGAGAGTTGAATATAATGAGTCTGAAACACTAGGGGAAGAAAAAGACTAGGGAATTGGAAGCCCTTAGGCACTTCACGTCAGGTGAGGGGATGCAGACAGTGGCCCCTGCTGCGTTTTGATACCTATTCTCAGGAACCTAAAGCAGAGTTCAAATACAGAAGACATTCTTAATAAGAAGTTGTGTGTTCACCGAGGCACCATTATATTTTTCTCTGTGAACTGAAGCTGGAATATTCAGGTGAGCCCGGGAGAGATCAGAGAAATGAAATGTCTGAGGAAAGATGTAAGAAAAATGAAAGAAAATTTAAAATATCATCTACAGTGGAGAAGCAGGCAAGGGCAGTTTGGGAACTAGTCTGGGTTGTCTGTCTCCTGTCACTGATTCCATTATATTTACCAGGAAGAACTCAAGTTCGAGAAGACAGGCGGAGTTTTCTCATAGAGAATATAGTAGTCATGAAGTTAGTCATGGATCCTGCAGGGAAAGGGAGGAGTATTGGAACAGTCTGGTAGCTGCCAAAGAAACTGACCCAACTTAGCACTAATACAAAGAGGCTCTAAGTATGGCCAAATGAAGGTTTGTGACAAGGCTTCCAAACCATGTGTACTTTCAGTTTATGAATGGAGAAAAGCAATTCAGCAATGCTGTAAACAACAGAGAATGGTAACAAACATTTGTGTTAGTGTTTAACTCATAGTTACTGCATCCTTACTATCTGTGATGCCCTAAATCACTTTACAAAATCCATGCCCTGCTAGGAATGACATACAGTCAAATCTAGAAAACCACACATTATCTGTCAACTTTGCAAGGGGGTTCCAGCCATGAGTTTACATTCCAAGAACCATTCTCCGAGGAAGCTAACATGTGAGATTTTTTTCTTTCTCTTTTACCAAAGACAAGGGCTAAAGAACTTGCCCAGTTTGTATTTTCCCTCAAGAAAAGCAGTATTTAAAGAAGAAGAATGTTGGTGCAATTAAAAAGCTATACTATAAATTAACTGACCTATCTCCATTACCTCCCCTTCCCATGGGAACAGAGGCATCTGGGTGATTATTAAACCATGAATGGATTTATTTAATGCCTTCACCCCCACAACAGCATCTCACCAGCAATCATTTCTTGGTCCTTGGAAGTGGTTTTCAAGCAATCTTTGAACTCTACAGTGTGAGGATGGCTTAAATATCAGTAAATCACAGCCACATTTTCATGCATTATTGATTTTCTATTGTCATTTACTACTTCACTATGTTTGGGGAGTTTATTATTTATAATACCAACTATAACACTCAACAAGGTTGCCACAAATCAAGCTTGTGCCTCTCCAAATAGCTGTCACAATTCTTTATGACCAGCTTGGGAGCTTACACGATCAAAACACATTCTTACCTTAATTTTAAAGTGCATCACAGATGAACCACCATAATTCCCAGAATCCAGAGTGCTTCACATTGAGTGTGCTCATTGTGTTCTTAACCATTTCACTAATGCATTAGGAAACCATATGGTGTTGATACTCTCTTCCCCAAGGGATGAGTCTATGGAGGATGGCATTTTTGTTATGGTGGTGGTGGGATTTTGTTTTATTTTTGGTTTTGGAGCTAGGGTTTCTCTGTGTATCCATGGCTGTCATAGACTTGCTTTGTAGACCAGGCTGGTCCCAAATCCACAGCGGTCACCTGCCTCTGCCTCCCTGAATGCTAGACATGTGCCACCATGACTAGCTAGGTGGCATCATTTTAGGTTGAATGTTTTCAAAAGAAGATAAAGAATTGAAAATTAACTAGCTAGAAAAGGCATAGATCTAGTCACATTAACTATTGAAAATAGATACATATTGAGGGTCACAATGAATGTCCTTAAGAGAATGATGGATCAATATGCATAATAAGATGTAGATTTCATTTTTGGCACTCCAGAAAGAAAAAATAAATAAATATTACATGCAAGTTATCAGAGCACTACTTTAAGCTGACATAAGAAAAGTTATTCTAGTTCATAGACTTATGTAACATGCTGTTGTCTGAGGTTTGAGGACATTAAATAAACTAACATTATCAAGTCACACATGTTTTAAAAATTATCCGGATTACTTAATTTCTATGGGGAGTGGAGGTGTCCTTGACCCCTCAGGTTCCTTCAATCTTTTCTTCCACTCTTTCACAAGATTTCCCTCACTAGGCTTATTGTTTAGCTCTGAGTCTCTGTATATGTTTCCATCAGCTGCTGGATGATGCCTCTCATAAGACTGTCATACTAGGCTCCTGTCTACAAATCATAGCAGAGTATCATTAATAGTGTCAGGGGTTGGCTCTCTCCCACGGGGTGGGTCTCAAGTTTGGCCAGTCATTGGTTGGCCATACCCTCAGTCTCTGCTACATCTTTATTTCTAAGCTTCTTACAGGCAATACAAATTTTGTGTCGAAGATTTTTATGGGTTGGGATTTTTATTTTTAAGGCTGTCAATCATTTTAGGGAATTTCTATATGTAAGGTGGAGTTCTTGCAGAGTAGATTGGATCCCATTAAGCATAAATTCTTAGGAAGGAAGATGTTAAGAAGGAAAGAACACAAACAAAAATAAAATCTCTACAAAATAGATTTCCATGATCATGGACTGTCTCCTGACTTTCCTGGCATGCTATCCTCAAATTCTGCTTCGGAGTACATGGAAACTTTTAGTTTTAGTACATGTTTTAGTCATTCAGTGGTGTTGAAGATAGTCTCCCACTGGCCACATAGACGACACAAAGAAAGTCCTTATTATCTCCTAGAATTCTGAGCCCAGCTTTCTTTTAAGTGCTGAAGAATTTGCATGTGTACTACTGTAACTTGCTCCTCCATTTCTTTATCTTCATCTGCCTTTGCAATCTGTCTGATGAAAAACCATGACCAAGAGCAAACTTGGGATGAGAAGGTTTATTTTGCTTACGCTTCTACTTTGCTGTTCTTCTTTGAAGGAAGTCAGAAGGAACTTAAACACAGCAAGAACCTGAAGGCAGGAGATGATGCAGAGACCATAGAGGGGTGCTGCTTATTAACATGTTCCCCGGCCTGCCCATTCTGCTCTCTTATAGAACCTAGGACCAACAGCCCAAGGATGGAACCACCCACAATGGGTTGGGTGCTTGCCCATCAATTACTAAAGTACCCTACAGCTAGATCTTATGAAGGCCTCTTCTCAGTTGAGAAACTGCACACAACCCCTTTCAGAGAACTGTAGCTTGTGTCAAGTTGGCTTAAGAAAAGCCAGCACATACCCCATTCATCTTCTGCTTCATAGCTCTTCTCTGTGTCACAACTTAATATTTAAAAAGAGAGTTTCTCTTTATATTATAGCAAATAGAACCCTTGCCAGTTATATTAGACACTGATTAGTTAACTAGAGAAGGGAAATCATTTTTCTTCCATCCAATTATTATAGTATTCACTTTAATGTGATAAGTTTTCTAGTAATTTAAATTTTTTATTATTATCATTTATTACAGTTTATTCAATTTGTACCCCTTCTATGTTTTCCTCCCTCATCTCCTCCCAATCCCATCCTCCTTCCCTTATGCCCCTCCCCTAGTCCACTGATAATGGGGGTTCTCCTCCCCTTCTATTTGACCTAGCCTATCAGGTCTCATCAAGACTGGTTACATTGTCTTCCTCTGTGGCCTCCTCAAGGCTGCACCCCCCCCCAGGGGGTGGTGATTAGAGAGCCTGCCACCAGGTTCATGCCAGAGAAAGTCCCTGTTCCCCTTACTAGGACACCCACCTGGAAACTGAGTCATGACTACATGTGAGCTGGTGTTTTAGGTCCTCTCCATGCATTGTCCTTGATTGGGGTATCATTCTCTTAAGGACCTTGGGGCTCAGTTTTTATGAATCTGTTGGTGTCCTTTTGGAGTTCCTGCCCCCTGCAGGTCTTTCTCTCTCCCCCTTCTTTTCTAAGATTCTCTGCTGCACTCTTCCCAAAGTTTGGCTATGAGACTGAGCCTCTGCTTCGATACCTCAATCAGTAGAGTCTTACAGAGGCTGTCTGTGGTAGGTTCCTGTCCTGTTATAACATAGAATAAACATATACTCCTAAAGAAGCTAAACAATAAGGAAGACCCTAGGGAGGATGCACAATCCTCATTCAGAAGGACAAACACGATAGACATCAGAAGCAGGAGAAGACAGAGAACAAGTTTTCTAGTTTTTAATCTTAAGGGATAATTAATAATAATAATAATAATAATGGAATTGACGTACATGAAATTTACATGGAAAATTGACAAGATTCCTAAAAGTTTTAGAGCACATTTTTGCCGAATCTACATTTTAATATGAATGAATCAGTTTTGTGCAGGATCTTTAAAACATGTTCAGTTGCTAGTGTTAATAATCTTCATAGCACAGATGAGAAAACTGTGGCATGCCATGTCAAACAGCAGATTCAGGACAGGAGGAGGCACATGGCCCTTGACCCTGGAACTTGAGCTCTTTGTTCTCAACATTACTGTCCATGAGTTCAGAAAGATAAACATTTGTTTCGTAGGAGTTAAGAAACAAATAAAACTTTAATCAACTTGGTTACAGAAATAATAATTATTTTCAGTTGCAGAAATATATGAGTAGGAGTGTAACTTTATATTGAAATTACCTATCCTAAATAACAAGGCCCTGTTTTATTTTCATTTTTTCAGAAACACACACACACACATGTGCATGAACACACATGCACACACACACACTGAGACAGAGGGTGCAAAAATAAAATTTGATAAGATTATCATTTGTATGTTTTTGTATTAGAGCAATGTATGTCTTGGTTGGAGAGAAATCGAGCATCTGGTTCTTAGAGAAGAAGGTTTTATTTTTTAAGCCAAAAAGAATGTGTATGATAATGAAGCCAGGTATATGACAGATAACAAAAGAAAAGATAATGATGAGCAGAAGTTATCCATCTTTGGAGAGAGAAATAACTAGTCAGTAACATGCCATTGAATCTGACTCTAGAGCCTAGGAGGTCTACTCTGTCTTCTACCGAAGACAAGCTATGAGGAACAGGGGAAGACCATTACTTCAGCTGTAGATTTGATCTTGGGTTTCCTGCAGCACAGTACAAAGTGAAGTCGTATGAGATATTTAGGTAATGGTGAAAATCACCTGAAGAATAATGAGGAAAGGCACTTGATTAAAGAAAATGACTCCAGGTGAATCTGATATTGTGGATGGTGAAAGCATTTCCTAAGAGCTGATGAGCTTATTTTCTTCTATAACTGTGGATTTTATGCTACAAATAAAAAAAGCTGCCCGAGTCTATAAATAAAGTCCTTGACTAACCCAAACTTACACAGAGCATACACCATAGCTGCCAAAATTCCATGCTGCCACCAAGTATACAAACAAATGAGTCCCATATGAGAACGCAACCTTCTTCTTTGTTCTCTTGAGAAATTCATTGTAACTGGAGAAGCATTTGACTACAAGAAAATATAATTACCTGTGACTTTTACCTTCTGTATTCTGTGTAATATCTTGATTTCCCTGTATTACACTCTGTCACCTGTGTTAATTCACTACTGAAACAGTCACAAAATACTTCTCTTTGTTAAAAACCTATTTTTATAAGATCTTCAGATATTTTGTTTATTTTTATTTTTGATTCTAAGTGACTTTGCTTAAAGAGAAAGTTCATACTCCTTTCTGATAGGTTTTATGTTTTGTTTACTTATGTTTTGTGTTCTGTGGCAACTTTGAGGTGGCCAAAGAGTGTTCAGTGTTATTTTATCACCATTCTAATACATGTTTCTAGAGAAAGAAAAGAAATTCACCCACCCATGTTGATTGTTACATGATAGAGTTCCAGGGAATTTTAAAATATGCATCCTTTTCCTTGTAATCTGAGAATATGAAACTTAAGAAACTCTCAGTTTAAATTTTCATTTTTTATAAATAAAAAGCACAATTAAAACACAGTCAATTCCCCCCTGCTCCATCCTATGATAGTCTAAAAGACTCGCCTTCTCCAAGCACCACACAGCACATTCACTGGGTCTTCTCTGCTGACAGGACTTCCTTCAGCATCTCCTTCAGAAATAGGTATTCCGCCCGCCTCTGACCCTTGTCCATTTTTTTTCTTTCCCTTGTAATAATATATGTGTGTTGAATAGCTGCAGACCCTTTAGTTCACCTGTCACCTCTCAGCCACTGGCTGGGGAGTTGCAAAATCACAATAGTCAGAGAGCATTATGCTGAGGAGTTCCAAGCTTGCATGTCCAAGGGCAGGGGTCTTCACTCCACAGACACCTCAGACTCTACTTCTTCTGAATTCTGCCCTTTCATTTCCCTCAGGAAATGGAAAATTCTCTTTTCAAGTCCCGCATTTCTTTTATCCAGGAGCACGTGGCAATCTATACTTGTCAGTTTGTGCTTGGAGAGCAGATCACAGGGCAGCAAGATGTCTCATGAATCCGGATAAAGTGAGCTTTGCTTGAAGACATAAAAGAATAAAAAAAAATAGCTGTAAGTAATTAATTTGGTGACAAGATATTTGAATCCCAAGATCAATGTTAAGATTTCTAGGATTAGAGACAGCTTTGATTGATACAGGATGTTGTGGTCTCCAAAGCCACGAAAAGGGCTGTTTCGCTGAAGGCGATTTCAGTGTAACAATATAGTTATCTTGTGGTGAGGTCCATCTTGACATCTCTATCGCTTTTGTAAAATACAAGTGAGAAACTCTTATTCTAATATATATTGCTCAGCAATCAGCAGAAAACCTACGTTATTGACTCAGTTACTGTATTAGTCGCTGTCCTCGCTATTGGAGCGATATGCCTTACAAAATGACTTAAAAGAAGAGAGTGTTTATGCTGGGCTGTGTGCCAACACTGGTATAAGAGTAAGCTTCAGATACCTTTGCCTTCTAAAAATCACAGTTGAGAAGGGGAGCATATAAGCGGGAAGCAACATAAAGCATGGCAGAGAACCACGAGGAAAGTGAAAATAATCATATGTATAAGAAGGGGCACAGTCATATGTGGTGGGAAAGGCATGGTGGCAGGAATATGACATAGCTATTATGATATGCCCATGGTCACAGAGAAGGAAAAGAAATATTTTTACACTTTTCTTTCTTTCTTTCTTTCTTTCTTTCTTTCTTTCTTTCTTTCTTTCTTTCTTCATTTTACATCCCAAGAGTAGCACCCTCCCTCCTCTCCTCCCAGTCTCAGTCCCACTTTCTCTCCTTCTTCCCACTATCCTTTCTCTACTACAGTCCAGGGAATCCAAGGAACCACAACAACAGCACGTCAAGTCAGATATGGAGTGAGTGCATCTTCTTCCCTTGTGGCCTGGCAAAGCAGCCCCACCAGGGGGGAAGTGATCAAAAAGCAGGCAACAGAGTCCATCTCAAAGAAAGCCCCCTCTCCCCTTTCTCCTCCATTGCTGGTGGGAGTTCAGACTTGTACAATCACTTTGGAATTTAACCTGGCAGTTTATCAGAGAATTGGGAATAGCTCAACCTCAAGACTCAATTACATCACTCCTGGGCATATTCCCAAAAGATGCTCCACCATATAACAAGGATATTTGCTCAGCTATGTTCATAGCAGCTTTATTTGTAATAGCCAAAAACTGGAAACAACTCAGATGACCCTCAACTGAACAATAGATAAAGGAAATGTAGTACATTTACATAATAGAATACTACTGAGCTATGAAAAACAAGGAAATCATGAAATTTGCCAGCAAATGGATGGAAAAAGAAAATATCATCCTGAGTGAAGTAGCCCAGACCCAGAAAGATACACATAGTATGTAGTCACAGGAAAATTTTAGGCATATAGTACAAGATAACCATACTACAATTCACAGACCCAGAGAAGGTATAACAAGGAGGGCTCAAAGGAGGATATTTGACTCTCACTCAAAAGGAGAAATATAATAGAATTCAGAAATCGTTGACGAGAGGGAACAGGGTAAGAGTGAACTGAGAGAAAAATGAGGGTGGAGATCAGATATGGAGAAAGTGGGGGCAGGAGGAGAGGGAGCTTGCAGAGAGAAGGGAAACCATGGGTGGGGCATCTCTATGACAAGCTGACCTACTCCAGGCTTCTGGGAAGATGTGGGGTAACTGTACTCGAGTCTCATAGTAGCAGGTGTCATGGAGACTGAAGATGCTCCTCTTTTGTTTTGTGCACACTCTAGCCAGCCCATAAGACTGCCCCACCCACATGCTGACTAGATTGTACATCTCAGTTAAACTTCCCTTCAAATGCTCACAAAGGCATGACAGAGGTCTACTATCTCCTAGATAATTGTAAATCCTAACAAGTTGGCAAGTTCAACAGTCACATTTGTGAATCCTACATGTTAGTAGTGATTTGATGTATATTCTCAATAAACATTTCCTGCAATGTGAATATTACTATTGTTTTGAACACCACTCCCCGACAGCTACATAAAACCCACACTGAAATGGAAGGCGCTTTGAGTTTATCCCCAACTAATCAAACAATCTCATCTCTGTGTGTTTTTCTACTTTTCAAACAGATACTAAACAACCTCATGGAAAGTTCCATTGCAGAGAAGAAGGAGCTAGCCACATCCCAGTGGCTACTATTTAAGCAAAGTCTCCAAGAACATCAGAAGCTTTTCTGGGTTCCTCTTTTAAGGTTTTAGAAACAAAGATGGGTCATAGCCTCCAGAAAACTAAAAAAAGAATATAAGTCATCAAAAAAAAAAAATCAGGCCAGTTGATGACAGATTTTTATCATGTGATAATGAACATAAAATTCAGATTATAGTAAAAGAAATGTTCATTATAACCAAAACACAAACTGTTGATTGCAAGATAAAAGTAAAGCAAGAAAAGAATTAGAGTCAAAACATACTATAAGTAGGCTGGTTGTCATGGTAAATGTGAGAATATCATTTAGGTATGAATTCACTGTATTCATGAAGAGTGAGAAAGTGCTAGAAGTTAATTTATCTCTGCATGCAGGGATGAAATGTTTCTTAATGTTGTGAGATTAGGTCATGTGCTGAACAGTTGTAGGGACAGAGATGTCAGAACATAATTGCAATGGCAACTTCATGAAAGTTCCACCATTTGTAGTATGCCCAGCTGTGACACATTGTAACAGATCATATACTGCCTTGTCCTTCTACCTGTGTCCATAAGGTATGTGAGATTGATTCTCAGGGACTTACAGATGTTATTAGGATTACCTTACAACAAAGATGCATCTAGGAGCTGACAAATATGTCACTGCCCTGATTATATTGGGGTCTTTTTCCCCATTTATCTATTTATTTATTACTTACTTATTTATTTAATCACTTTACAGCCTGACCCCAGCCCCCTTCCTCCTCTCTTCTGAGTTCCATACCTCCTTCTCTCACTGCACCCTCCCCCTTTTTCTCAAAGAAGTCGAGACCCCCATGTGGTGCCAACCCACCCTGGTACCTCAAGTAGCATCAGAACTAAGCACATCCTCTCCCACTGAGGCCTATCAAGGAAGCTCAACTAGGAGCAAGTGATCCAAAGGCAGGCAACAGAGTCAGAAAAAGCCCCTATACTCCCATTGTCACAGGATGCACATGATGATCAAGTTATGCATCTGTTATATATGTGTAGGTGGCCTCTGTGCAACCCATGAATGCTCTCTTTGGTTGACAGTTCAGTTTCTGTGAGCTCCCATGAGTCCAGGAGAGTTTCCTCTGTAATTCTTTTTTTTTTTTTTTTGTGGTCTCCTTGACCCTTCAAGTTCCCTCAATTCTTCTTCCCACTATACCGCAATACTCCCTGAAGTCGACCTATTGTTTGGTTTTAGGTCTCTGCGTTGGTTTGTGTCAGCTGCTGGATGAAGCCTCCCAGAAGAAAATTATGCTAGGCTCCAGTCTGCAAGCATAAATGAGTATCATTAATAGTGAGAGTAGTTGACTATGGGTGGGTCATTGGTTTGACTTTTTTTCCACACTCTGTTCCATATATCACTACAATTCTTGTAGGCAAGACAGAGAATTATCAGCAGAGAAACCTTTAATGGTCAAGAAGCACTTAAGGAAAATTTGAGCATCCTTAATTCATCAGAGAAATGTAAATCAAAATGACTGTGAACCAGAAGGACACACACAATATGGACTCACTTGAAAACGAATATTAACCACATAGTACAAGATAAACATATTACAATTTACAGATCCAAAGTAGCTAAGTAACAAGGCTTGCTGAAGGGAGAACTCACTCAGAAAAGGAAATAGAATAGACAGCAGAGTGGTTGAAGAGAGGGAACAGGATAGGAGAGGGAGGGCTGAAGGAAATGAGGGTTGGGATCAGATATGGTGAGAGCAGGGGCATGAGAACAGACGACTTTCAGAGAGACTAGAATCCATGGGCAGGGTTATCTCTAAGACAGGGTAGGCTCCTGGGAGGATATGGGGTGACTCTATCTGAGACTCGTAGTAGCAGGGTTTGTGGAGACTGAAGAGAACACCCTCTTACAAGACAGGAATCCTGGTGGAGAGAGCGGAACTCCAACCCATCCAAAAGAATTTCCACCCAAAATTTATGATGCCTACAAGACATGAAGGTATAAAAGCAGAAAAGAGATTGAGGGAATATCCAATGAATGTCTGGCTCAACCTGAGACTCACACCAAGAGAGAAAGCCAACCCCTGACACTATTAATGACACTCTGCTGTGCTTGCAGAGGGGAGTCTAGCATAGCTGTCCTCTGAAAGGCTTCACCCAGAAATGGAGCAAAACAGATGCTGAGACTCACAGCCAAACACAGGGAAGGCACAAGGAGCCTTGTAGAAGAGTGGAGGAAAGGATAGAGGGACCTAGAGAAAACTACAAGAAGACCAACAGAGCCAACTAACCTGGCCCTGGGTGAGGAAGGAGGGGAGGGGGATTGCAGAGACTGAAGCACCAACCAAGGACTGTGCATCACCTGGAACTAGGTCCACTTCACATATGTACCTGATAGGCAGCTTGGTTTTCACGTGGATTTCCTAATAAGGGGAGCAGGGACTGTATATGTCAAGGACTCTTGTTGCATGCTTTTTGATCACTTCTGCCTGACAGGGCTGCCTTTCCAAACCACTAAGGAAGAGGATGCACTCAGTCCTGATGTGGCTTGATGTGCTAGGGTGTGTTGGTGGGGGAAGTGCTCTTCTTGGAGGGGTCAAGGATAGGGGGAAGAGGAAGGAAGGGTGAGACCAGGAGGAGAGGAAGGAGAGAACTATAGTTAGGATGTAAACTGCATTATTTTTTTTGTTAGATGATTGATTAAATAAGAACAACTCAGAGATTCCATTTTAACCAGCCAGAATGGCTAAGTTGAAATTTTCAAGTGACAGCACATGCTGGCAAGGATGTGGAACAAGTGGAACACTCCTCCATTGCTGGTGGAAATACAAACATCTATGATCACTTTGGAAATCAATCTGGAGGTTGCTTAGAAAACTTGGAATAGATCTATCCCAAGACCCAGCTATACCATTCTTGGGCATATATATACCCAAAAGATGCTCCACTATTCCACTGGGGCATTTGCTCAACTATATTCATAGCAGCTTTTTTTTCATAATAGCCAGAAACTGGAAACAACCTAGATGTCCTTCAACTGAAGAATGGATACAGAAATTGTGGTACATTTACAAAATGGAATACTACTCAGCTATTAAAAAGAAAGAAATCATGAAATTTGCTGGGAGAAAGAACAGAAAGAAGTGGGAGGCATCTCTGGGGCAGGAGCATCTTCTAGGAGGCTATGGGGGTGAACCTAGCTAAGACTCCTAGAAGCAGGAGTTATGACGCCTGAGTCACTACCTCCTGTAGTCAAGTGGGACTTCCAGTGGATGGTGGGGATGCTAATCCACCCATAAAACCTTGGACCCAAATTTTGTCTTGCCTACATAGGAGTATTAAAATAACCCTAAATGCACTCATAAGGAAATGTCCTTACAGAACCATGTAATTTGTTGGACATGAATAACCACTGAACACACACTATCAATGGCATTAGACTTTAGGTTTATCCCATGGAATTTTAGACAGTCACCTATAATTGCCACTCTAGCTTCAGGAAAGGTGTTTGAGTTGGTGGATGGAAAACATATGAAAATGGGTTAACTTAGTTGCTTTTCTATTGCTGCAATGAAGATCCATGATCAAGGTAATTAATATAAGGAATCATTTTTTGGGCTTACAAATCCAGAAAATATGTCCATCACCATCCCGACAAGAACATATAGTAACACACTGGTATGGCAGCTGACAAACAAGTTGAGGGCTCAGTTCCTAACCCTTAAGAAAGAGGCAGAAAGAGCAAAGTGGGGATGATCAAGTCTTTGAAAACTCAAAGCACATCACAATGATGCAGGTGCTCCCAACAGGCCATATTTTCTAAGATTCCCCAAGGAGTGGAACCAGGCATTCAAGTACCAAAGACAATGGAGACATCTCATACCAACACAAAGATGCTTAACATATTTTAAGGATATGTTTTCTATTAATTTAGTAAAAATTTTAAACATTCTTACCATGTTAGAACTGCAAATTCTTCCTTGTAATGCAAGACATATTTTTATTCCATGACTGATAATCAAGAACTCATTGGATGTGACACCAATAATACATCTTTGATTTCCATTAGTGATTGTGTGTGTTTGCTGATAGACTTCACTGAAGAAACCTCTAAGTGAGAGTGATCCACTTCCTATTTGTGTATGTCTATTCCTTTCGATTTCATCCATTTGTATATAATCAGGATCTCAGCCTTTAGTTAATGGCCTAGTAGCCTCTTCCTAATGTGGTCTTTCAAGATAATTATTCTCTCCATTTATTCCACAACTATGTTTTATTACGAAAATTAATGGTGCTCGACTTAAAAAAATAAAGGTTAAAGATATAACTGGTAATTTATCTATCAAAGATAAAAAGATTGAGTGAAGCTATAATTAAGAGTGATGCATCTAACTATCCTATGAAAGATTTTTTTTTTCTTTCAGGTAGTTCTGCATCGCAAGCATTACATGGTATCAGTAGCAGGAATAATAATAATAATATCACAATAAAGCAAACATTAGCACTTAATTATAAAAGACCTGAAACAGACCACTATCTGAAATTAACTGCCCTAGGGGTCCCAAGCAATTTAATTGAGCTACTGTTGATAATGGAAATTTAACCTTTTAACTAGTGATTGACAACCTGATTCTAGAGAATGTAGTACTTATAGATTCCATTACAAATTACATTAACTCAGTTCTCCCACAGATAGAGGACAAGATGGCAAGGCTTCTATGGTCCCGAGATGAAGCCTGGGAATCTGACACTTTGCTTTCTATGTGTCTCCAGTCTGAAGGGTGGGGGTTGAGGGGATGAGTCTTCACCCTGACTGTGTGATTGGCAGCTGCCATGTGAATGAGCTGCTTTGTTGATATCTAGGATTTACAAGAGTTTCTGCAGTGCCTTGGTCTGAAACGGCTTCTTTTAAAACTACTAAGCTTTGGAATTCCTTTGAAATTTGACCATGTCTTTCATTGTTCTATTCCTGAAAATTCAATAAAAGACAGCTTGATCTTTACATAGTATTCTCTCAAAGGTTGTAGTGTGTGGTTCCTAGAAGGCTGTTGTATAAAAAGGAATAACTACAGTGAATATTTCCTAGTGCTGTGTCATTTAGCACAGTTGTCTCCATGCCTAGTGCTGGATAGTGGAATGAATAGGCAACGAGTGCAAAGAGGAACATCATAAGCAAGGCAGAGCTCTGCTGTGTGAGATACAATCTCCTGAGGACAGACAGAAACATATACCTGTCCTTGCTGTTTCTGACTCTGATGATGAATTTGTCCTTTAAATGTCAGGGACCTTTGTCACAAATCTAAGTATATGTATTTAGCATAGGACTATTAAAGCTGAAAAATATAAGCATTTAAAAAATATTTTATTTGGATTCTTATATCTCTACCACCCTTCCAATCCTGATTCTACCTTAATCCCTTCAAACACCCCAATTCAAGGTAAGAGAGACAGAAGGTTAGAGAGGAAATAGGGTTTTGGTCCCTTTAGACTACTTCCTGTTGATTAGGAGCATAGTTTTTTGGAGCAAGTCCAATTTTCATCATCCGGATATCCAGCAAACCACCAAATCAGTGTAGAAAATGCAACAGCAAACATAGCAGCAGCAGCAGGAACACAAGGTGGGGGTGTGCAAGGAGAACAGCATCCACCCCAGGCGCTTGCAGGGTTTCCCCATTTATACCTTCTCAAGAGTTCCCAAAATTAAAGTGTCTGCATCTGGCATAAATCATGCCCCTGCCAGATCACAAGACATGCTATAGTTAGTGGCAACAGACCATCTGAAGCGGTCCCACGCATGAGATTAAAACAGAAACATAGTCACATAACTTAACTGGGTTTTTAAAGCATCGAAAATGCTTACTACAGAAGGAGACTCTAAGAAAGGAATTCTTTGTCACAAGTGGCTGTTAGTGCCAAATAATTGACTTAGAAAATCAGCAAAGGCAATTGTGTAAATGCCAATATCTTTCTTCTTCCAAATCATGTAAAAATCTCCCTGTGCCCTACTGCAGCAAGAAACTGATGGGAAAGTGAATCCCATGTAATAGAGGTTGATATAGCCAGGTGGACACATAATGGAGCCTTTTATTACAGGCAGAAGCTTCTAAAATGTGTTGGCTTGAAATTACGAGGTAGTAATAGTTATTAGAACTTGTCAGTGCTCTTGAATATAGGAGTTGTCTGTGTGGTTATTAGGACCCAAGATACCAAGATCATCTGCTCTGTGTGTTTATTCCCTGGATTTACACCGATATGGCTGCCTGATTGGACACAAAAAAAGAAGAAACAAACAAACAAAAAGCCATGCAGACATGTAGAGCGGCTGTCAAGATTACATGTGTATTAAATCTGGGTAACGAATGTAATTACTTAATTGGTGACCTTAGAACCTGATTTCTAACTCAGATTGAAAACATGGGACCATAGAACTAGGATATATTTTGAAGAACAATGTATTGTTCAAATGGGTGTGTAACTATCAGGAATATATTACTCAGAAATTACATGGCATAGGTCAGTACCAGATGTGGCTTCCCGATGCAATCCAGAAGTATATAAACATAAAATAGGCAAAGTGGCCAGTGATCTAACCAAACACACATATTCAGCATGAGCATTTTTCCTTTCTTGAGTAGAATGTATACGATCCAAGATAATAAGCAGGTGGCACTAAAAATAATCAGTTTGGTAGCATACATTTTTACAATCATTGCTAAGAGTGTATGGTACAAAATTATAAGTGGCATCCATCCTTTACTGGCAGCACAGAGGCCTTTACTTACGTCAGTATGTATGTATTGTCTCATACCATGACATAACAGTGGATATAAGGTCACAAGAGATAAAGTTTGTTTTTCTGTTATAATCCTGAATAAGCTCACCGTTAGACATGTGTCCACCACTATGTGGCATATGGCCATAGGCCAATATGGGAGAAATAATGTGAGGGTAGAGGGAAAGCGTCAGACCTCATTAGGTAATGAAAGACCAGTAGAGAAATGCTCCGCCTACTGCACACCCAAGTATTGATTTTTAGTTGTCATTTGTCATAAAGGCTAGGTCACATCTAGGGAAGGAAAAGTGCAAGGTAAGCCAATCGCTTCTTGTGCCAGGAAGCTAGGGGCTATAAAAGAAAATGGACCATGCTGATTGGATCTATTATGAAGTCCATCTGCAAATACAGAACAGTTTGAAAATAGTGCTATTATAATCATGGCGTTAAAATTAATTAAAAATTTTAAATCCCAAAGTCCATTCACATAAAGAGTAGAAAAGAAGGGGAAAAACCCTTTATATCGATCAAGAGTCATGAAATAAGGAAACTATCACCTTTTGATTGATTCTATATCTAAAACTGCGATATGTTTTTAAGAGAAGGAAAATATTGAATTTTAAACAAACAACTGTCTCCCCAGGAATGGTTTTGCAAGTCATTGACCCTAAATATTTCCCTTAGACAGATAATATCTTTGAATTCAATTTTTATACTAAAATAAAAACTGAGACCTCAGGAGAGGCTGTTATTGGGATAGTGTCCCATCCTCATTTCCACTTTTTCTATGCCTCTTTGATCTTTTCTTTCCTTAATTCCTTAATACCTCTGAGATGCTCTATAAAATGCAACACATTAGAAAAATTGATCTTCAAACATGCACAGGCATTCTTTTTTTTTTTTTTTTTTGCCATGGCAATTGCTACTCAGGCATTGCAAAATGTATTACATTGGAGATTCTGCTGAGCTCTGGTTTTCTGCACAGGCAAGAGGCAGTCGGCAAATCATTGGTTGTCTACAGCCACCCAGAAGGCCCTGACTGCCGCCATGATAGATGGGCCCACAGCAAACTGCCCATGCTCACTGCAAAGAGCTCAAGCTTCCCAATTCTGTTCCTCATTCATTCATCAATGTTTGTCCCTAATGAACAAGCACAGTCGTAGGAGAGAGAGTTCTTGATTGCTATTTGTTCCCTTTTATAATTTCTTTTTTTTCTGATGTCATAAGCATATATATGTATAGATAGATAGAGACTTATATCAATATTAACACAAAATTGAGACTAAATAATATTCCAGAAGCCAGAGATCTTGTAATTAGGGAGGAATGGTCCTTTTTGTATCATAATATTTCAGTAATATATTATGGAATGCAATGACCAAGTCAAATTATATAATATAAAACTGTATTTTATAATAACACGTTTATATATATATCAATTGAGTTGCTGGAAGTTAACCTTTTGATTGCAGGTGCTATCTGCAATGAACGAAGAGTTCTTAATATGCTTTTTGAAAATTTAGCTTGATCAAAAGTATTCTATAAAGTTGCACCTATGAAAAATGAATCAAGATGTGCATGTCAGATTTGTAGAGTTGGAATGAATTGGAATGATACTGTTTTCTGAATTTTGCACATATAACCTTCAAAGATTAATCTTTTCAACATGTTTATTTTCTCACAGCATTGTAGTTCAAATATGTCTGCTGACCCCTTCTGTCTTACTTAAAGCTGAAGGAACTACCCAGATTCATAAACAGAATTCACTTAGATGTATTTTGCTCTCCGTCAAGTTAGACCTTACTTCTACACTGATATGTCCATTCAGCTCCTGTTTAAGAAGTTACTGTTTATAAAGTCTGACTTACACATAAACACATAATAATAATAAATATGCCATATGCTAAAAATATTATACTCATGCAATTTGACTCCTGAAACCAGCAAACTGAATGTATGATTACCCTCTTCTGCAAATGAAAACACAGGCCTAGTCCTTGAATTACTCCCTTGCTAGGAGTACAAACTGGTTATCTACAAGGAATCAGCCCATGTACACTGTGCACTCTTCAGGAATGTCAGCCCATGGTAGCAAAGCACCTGAGATAAGCATTTAGGGTACTAACTGGGAAGAAAAGAAGCGATTTAGTGAAACAGAGGTAAGTGTGCAGGAAACCATAAATTTTCTATAGGCTTGGTGCCTGAGAAAAGAATCAAATGTCATAATCCATGCGAACACACTTTACATTATAAATAAACATAAATTACTTAATACTATTTGTTTAATTACCATTATTATTCTTTATGCCTTTATCATGGCATAAACCTTGTATTCATCTGTTATTATCTTTTCAATTATCTCCTTCTTCTATAATATATCGGGTCCCTTAGAATTATCCTTTCACCCTGCCAATGATCGAGGCTCATATTCTGAAATCAGTAAATCATAGTCACTGATTTTGCTTTGGAATCTATGCAGTCATGGTTTATACAAACATATGAAAAACAAACGGACAAACTGTTATGCTCATATATTTTTTAAATGAGTAGTTCCATGCTGACCATACGATGACTTCTCCATAGTGGAATACGAGACCTGTAAGATAAAATTGGTATCAGTGTATAATTGTCTGAAAGTCCACACCATGCAGGTTCCACTATAATCTGTGAGAGATGTGTAATTAAGAGAAGTTTTAAAGTAGGCGTCACTGCTGGATATCAATTTCCCCTTTCTGTCCCTCAACGTCTGCATCTTCCAAATAGAAATCGCAGTACCCTCTTTTCACAGTGTGTCTAAAGATTAGAGTTAGTGCATCTGGTGGATAGGCTGGGAAAAAAACACAGTGCGCACGCTCTGCGAGCCCCGAATATTGATTTTCTAGCACAGCACTGTTAATTTCCTTTGAGAAAATCTGGAAGAAATTATTGATATAAATCCAGTCCTTTTTTATTATTTCATGCACTGTTCTTACTCTACTGAGAGGGATGGGAGAAGGGTCTTTCCCTTTAGCCATGTGCTCATTATTGTTAGACATACCAACATTATATATAGGCAATCGTATGCATAGCCCTAAAGGTAAACAGAGGAAAGTGCATATAAGCTCAGGGCTTTGGGGCTGAAGGAACAGTGTGGTAGTAAGTAACTTCTCTATTTTTTTGTTTGTTTGTTTTATTTTTCACCCTAGTCTGGAAGCTGAGTCTGCAACCTAGAAATAGCGGTGGTCATAGATAATTAAAACTACCAACCAAAGCCTGCCGTGTCTAGCCAAATAATAAGAGGCAGCTAAAACAGACAAAATTATTATACAATGAGACTCTACTCTACTCCATGTACAAGTTACAGAGGCAGTCACAGGTTCATTCATGCCCATTAAATCAAATGGTATGCATCCACACTTTTGAAATTATAGTGAGACACTTGAAAGCTCCTCAGTTATGTACATAAAATGAAGGACCAGTAGAGAACTCGGATTTTTATCTTTTCTGTGTGATTACAATCAATCCACAGAGCACATTGGGGGCATATATAGAGAAGAGACATCAATCATTATTCAAAATATCATAATTCAAAATTACCAAGTATGCCTTGCTCTATCTATCTGCTGGGTTGATATCAGGGAAGCCTAGAAAGAGTCAGGGCTTTGGCTATCAGCCAGTCACAATGAGGACTGCACATTTATTATGTTAGTTACCTTTTACGGTACGGTGACAAACACCTGACAAAGGCAGCCTTAGGTAAGATTTTGACTCATAGTTCGAACAAATCTCGGTAAGGAGTGCTTGACAGAGGTGGTATAAGATGAGGTTGCTGGAGACATTGCCTATGCAATCAGGAAACAGACAGAGAAGGATCGTGGTACTCAACTCAATTTTTTCCTTTTCCTTTTTATTCAGTACAGGATCTCAGCTCAATGGAATGGAAACTCCCATGCTCAGGATGGGATTTATCACTTCATATAAACTACTTTAGAGGCACACTCAACTGACACACCCAGAGATAGGTCTCCTCGAAGGTTTTAAATCCATTTGACAATAAAGCATAACCATCAAAGCCATGTTGATCTATCAAAGTATAGTGTAGCACTGCAAGGATGACCTTTCATGTCTCTGTAGTATTGTTGGAAGACTTTTGATTCTAGTCTAAGCCCAATAGTCATAAGACCTCCTGCCAAATTTGACATCAATGGAGGTCAAGAAAGAATGTGAGCATCTACCCAACAGAGAATTCCTATTACTGTCCTTACAGGAGCACGATATAATTCTCAAAATGACCAAATTTCAATTAAAACTATTCTACCCTACAAATAACCAGAATAATATGTACATGCATGGAACAGCAGGGTTATGAAACAGCAATTCCAACAGGATACAGATTTCTAAATATGGCCCAACTGAAAGGCAGAGGGAATGACCCAGTAGAAGGTATTAAAATTTAAAAATGGCCTTTCCATCTGAATTACATTTTGTGTGACAAAACTTTCTGTGGGAAGATGTTACACATGTCTATTCACTCCAGAAAGGATCCCACAGAAAATGAACATTTGGACATATTAACCATTCTAACTTGGCGAACCAATAAAAAGATGGGTAAGGAATTACTTACAGGAGTGGAAATGACTCAAAGACAGCTGCATTGCCAAGACCCACTCCAGCACACGGGTGACAGCTCACAAACTTAGGAACCTGGAGTACACTGTAAAGCCTTCAGGAAGCTCAAGAGGTTGGAGAGCATCCTTTTCTAGTGATTTAGTTGGTCTAAACCTCGTCCAGCCGACTCAGCTGGTTTGTCTTCTTCCCAGCAGGTGATCTGGTCTCAGGTTCTTCTTTGCTTTGTGGCTTGGTTACTTTCAGGAGAAGCCTGTTGAATATGTTCAGTTTCAGGGACTTCTTAAACTATTTTAAGTTGTTAATCTTCACGCTTAAGAGCTTCCTCACAGGATGTAATGATTAAATTTCAGAAGAAACTGTTAAACGATAAGGAAGATATACGAGAGAAAGCTTTACAAATCCACAAGGGGGACTTGTTAAAATAAAGAACTGATTCAACAACCACATATATCATCAAATTTCTGAAGGTGGAAAAGCAGTAAACACAAAATGCCAAAGAAATCCACATCAAGAGTGTCATAGGCAAAGTTCCTACAAGTTAAAGTCGGGAAAATCGTAGATAGATAACAGTTGTACTCATCAAGAAAATATAATAAATTATTAATGACTTCTATCAACAGCCATGGAAAGTTAAATCAAATTTCAGGGCATTTTGTTAAGTATTGAGAACAGGGAAATGTCATTTCAGAATCCTGTATCTATGAAGATTGACCATCGATAATGAAGAAGAAATTCAAGGCAGTTGTGGGTAAAGAGAAACCAAGACACACTTTGTTATTGTAAGACTTAAAGGATGGTGAGGAAGTTCTCTAGGCAGACAGAGCAATGCATTACTCACCCTTCATCAGAGAATTTTCTTCTTGAAGTACATGGTAATAAATGCAGAGATACACAAGCAGATATTATCCAGAGACTGGGAGACATTAGCACCCTAAGCCTTTAATTACAAGAGCCAGAACAAAAGGGTAAACATTCTCAGTGTTGGACAAACAATAAGGGGTCAGGGACATTTTTTTTATTAATTACAGTTTATTCACTTTGCCTCCCCCCATAAGCCCCTCCCTCTTCCCCTCCCAGCTCCACCCTCCCTCCCCCTCTCCCCCTTCTTCGTGCATGCCCCTCCCCAAGTCCACTGATAGGGGAGGTCCTCCTCTCCTTCCTTCTGATCTTAGTCTATCAGATCACATCAGGAATGGCTGCATTGTCATCTTCTGTGGCATGGTAAGGCTGCTCTCCCCTCAGGGGGAGATGATCAAAGAACAGGCCTATCAGATTATGTCAGAGGCAGTCCCTCTTCCCATTACTATGGAACCCACTTGGACACTACACTGCCATGGACTACATCTGTGTAGGGGTTCTAGGTTATCTTATGAACTAGAGTTACGAATCAAATTAAGCATTTCAAAGTAGCAGAAAGAATGAGGGCATGAGGTAGACGCTTTATCAGGACACTGTTTATAAAACTGTCACTAATAAGTTTAGCTGCATTGTGTAGAATAAGTGCAGAACAGAGAGGGAAGGTGCACCCATAGCTGCTCTCCTGAAGCCTCCAGTCTTGTTTAAAGTTCATTCTACAGAGCGTCACTGCAAGAACATCCATATTCATTTTAATACAGTGAATTATGTGTGTTTACTCTGTTAGAGACATCATCTACATTCAGATTCTGAACCAGTAGCCAGATACCACGCTGTCCTTTCTGCTTCTCTATGCAGATGAAAAAGAAAAAGAGAAAGAAAGAGAAAAAGAAAAAGAAGAAGAAAAAGAATTGGGGGGGAGAGACTTTGTACCTAGGTCAATATAAAGGGATTCAAGAGAAAATGCAAGAAGCATATGCTAACACAATGGCATTTTTGTTTTTCTTGCATGGTATTCCTCACCCTGTTACAGGTTTGTCACTTTTGCTCTCATATGGAGTTTTAGGTTGATGCCATGTTTCACATTGGGGTGGTAGAAAAGCATAGATGGGACAGCTAGCTAATAAAGAGAAACCTGGGAGCCTATCCACTTGATGAAAGTTGGAAATAAATTAATCTGACATAAAGGAGTGTTTGGTATTTACATCAAGTCCAGATTTGTATTTTCTGGTGAGTCCAGGTAGAAAATTGTGTAAAATGTAAGACTTCATTGAGCAGCCAGATGCTGCATCTGAACTGAGATTTTGAGGGTCAATAAATAACCCAGACCTACAGGAGATGGGGTAGTATTAGAAAATACTGCGATTTCTTTGAGCAGATAGGAAAACAGTTGGTTTTCATGTTAAAAAGAAAGAGAGAGAAAATTCTCTCTCTCTCTCTCTCTCTCTCTCTCTCTCTCTCTCTCTCTCTCTCTGTCTGTGTGTGTGTGTGTGTGTGTGTGTGTGTGTGTGTGTGTGTGTGTGTGTCTGTTGAAAAAGCCAAATAACAAGACATCAGGACAGTTGAAAATCCTAAGAATAGTATTCTTATCAATCAAATGACAAAAGAACAGACCTTTGACTTTCTGGATCATTGATTTAATGGACGTGCAGACTCAGTTCATTTCTCTGAGGAACATTCTGAGTTTTTGCAAGGTCTATCTATCTAGTGGGAGTTTTGGGTTAATGAGAGTGCATTTGAGAATGGCTTATAGGAATCACAGATGGATGGAAAGGAATTGATTGCTATTTTTTGTTTTTCTTTTTGTTTTCTCAGTGGAGAGTTAGTAGTTTTCTGTACTTTCTTTTTTCATGTAACCCAACCTCAAACTCCATGAATCTCCTATATTATATCTATTTTATGGCACATTGCTGGCTAAGTCTCCAATATTATACACTGGATGAAAATACGTTAAGACAAAAGCCAAATATTCCTACTAGTAGTGAATACAAATAGTGTCAATTTGAGAGAAATGGAGATTGTAACATTTATTAAAGAGACAAGGGCTTCTTCTGGTTCCTATGTGATCTGGACAAAATCACAGCCCTCTACAGTGGCTATACGTATATACATACATTCATTCCTACATATATACATACACACACAAATATATTCCATTCTTGTTGTAGCCCCCTCCCTCCTTTCCACCTAGTTCCCTCTCCTGCCCTCATTCCTTTCTCCCTCCTCGACTTCTCAGAAAATAGCAACACCCCACCGACAATAACAACTCACCCAAGCACATCAAGTAGCATCATGACTAAACTTGTTCTCATCCACTAAAGCCAGGAAATGCAGTCCACCAGAGGGAAGTGATTGAAAGCAGGCAGTAGAGTTCATGTCATAAACAGCACCCTATCAACTCATTAGGAGACCCACAGGAAGATTAAACTGCCCATGGGCTGCAAATATTTTGGGGATCTAGGTTTTATCCATGCACTCTCCTTGGTTGGGTCCAGATTAGTTGACTCTGTTGGTCCTCTTGTGGTTTCCCTGTCCCATCTGGGTTGTTCCTTCATTGCCCCTATTCTCACATAGGAGGCCCCCAACTCTGCCTAGTATTTTACTATGAGTCTCAGCATCTGATACAAATAGCTGCTGGGTGGGGTCTCTCAGGACAGGACAGCAATACTAGGCTTCTGTCTGTAAACACAGAAAAGAGTATCATTAATGGAGTCAGTGGTTGGCTCTCTCTCTCATGGGGTGGGTCTCAGGCTGGGCCAGGCATTGGTTGGACATTCCCTAGGTCTCTGCTCTATCTTTATCTCTGCAAGTCTTGTAGGCAGGGTAAACTTTGGACTGACGGTTTTGCATATTGGTGTTCCCCTCCAATCATTGTAAGTCCTGCCTGGCTAGCTCAGTCTTCACATCCCCTGCTCCTAAGAGGCTCAGCTAGAGATATACCCATATCTTTCCTTTAGCCTACACTGTTGAAGATCTCCAGCTTGTCTCAGAGATGCCCCCGGCCCTTTTCCCTGCAAGCCCTTTCTGCTTCCCCTCCCCACACTCTGCACATCTGATCCTCCTACCTCATTTCCTGCCTCATGCCCTCTCCTACCTAGTTCCTTCTCTAAATCCACTTCTGCTAAGAAAGAAAATGGGTGCCTGTTGTAGGTGACGATTTATATTTACTATTAATATATCTTCTGGTAAAGCTGCAGTTAATCCAAAACCAGCTGTATACCCAAATCACCACACAGAGACTATGCTCAATTTAGTTAACCTAGAACACAATACTGTGCAATAGTTACTCCATCCTAAACCTCCAAGCTCACATAGTTTCCTACCATTCAGATTTCCCACATTATACTTACTTTTAGTGATAACTTAGGTCTGGTTCATTTCTCCACTTCGTTCCAAGACCTCTCCTCCTGCCTCTGCTCTCCCAGCTTCTGTCCTCTCCTTGCCCCCACTCTTCCTGTCCTCTGGCTCCTCCCATCTTCCACCTACTCCTTCCTCTCCATTGCTCAACATTGTGGCTGGTTGTTTTATTTTGGCATGTTTACACAAAGTTGAGACAGGTGAAGCTTAGAATATCACATTGCAATGTCCAGATTGAAACCAGAGAGTTGGGGAGAGAAATCAGCACTTGAATGAATAAGGGTAAGGATGTACATTCCAAAAGAACATTATACCAATAGGTGGCTTAAAGAAGCCTTCCAAGACTAGGGGTCTGGCTTGGTGGTTAAAGCACTTGTCATGAAACAATGGGAACTAGAATTCAGATTCTCAAGAGTCCATGTAAAGTCCAGGGATTTGTTGCAGCCTGTTTTAATTCCAGAAGTTGCACAACAGAGAGAGGATTCCAGAAGCAAGTTATTTAGTCAGAATAGCTGTATCAGAATAGCTTTCCTCAATGGATAAAATAGAGAGTGATTTATACATGAATGTGTGTGTGTAGATAGATAGATAGATAGATAGATAGATAGATAGATAGATAGATAGACAGATAGATAGACAGACAGATTTTTTTTCCTTAATTACAACCAAAAGGCATTCACGATAGTCCAGAAGAATAGTTGGGATAACTAAGGGAAACACAATGTCAAGGGGAGAGAGTTAAGTTTAAATATAGCATACTTCTGTTCTTCATGGAGTTTTGTTTTTTGTTTGTTTGCTTTGTTTTGTTTTTTAAAGGAAAAGTACAAGTTACAAACAGCTCAAAAACAAAACAAAACAACAACAACAACAACAAAAAACCGCTACCACCACCAACAAATATCGTGGGGTTTTAAAAAAGCGAGATAGTATTATAATAAATAAGGATGTGACAGCAAAGATGATTTGAGAGATGATGTGAAGGATGATTTGAGAGGTGGGGTTTTATAGCATCAAGAGATGATTTTTGTTCACCATAACACAGGAAGAATTTGTGAAGACAAGGGTACCATAATGTAAATCGGGTTTTCATCACACAGGGGTCCATTATAAAGCACAATTGGGAACTGGTGGACCTTGGAAATTCAACGCTTCTTGAAAAGACCGCCCAGTATGGCTCTGGAAGGCCTTGCCCATTTCCCCATTCCCTCTGCCTTGCTAAAACCTTAAAATTTTTAAAATTTATTTATGTTTTGTTCACTTTACATCTTGGTTTTAGCCCCATCTCTCCTCCATTCAAGTCTGACCCTCCCTCCACTCTCCTTTGCCTATTTCTCAGAAAAGGGGAGCTCCCTTTCCTATCCACCCCAGCTCATCAAGTTATATCAGGACTGAACATGGCCTTTCCCCCTGTAGCCTGGTAAGGCAGTCCCACCAGAGGGAAGTGATCAAAAAGTTGGCAAGTGAGTCCTTGTCCAGTGCAGTCCCCACTTCACTTACTAGTGGACCCACATAAAGTCCAAGCTGTCCATCTGCTACATTTTTGTAGGGGGCTTAGGTCCAGTTCATGCATGGTCCTTGGTTGGTTCTTCAGTTTCAGCAAGTCCCTCTGGGCCCCAGTTAATTGGTTCTATTGGCCTTTATGTGGAATCCCTATTACCTTTTACCTACTACCTAGGTCCTTTTCTTTTTCCTCACAGTTTTCCACAAGACACTCTATGAATCACCCAACATTTGGCTGTGAGTCTCAGAATCTGTTTTGAGGTACTGCTGGGTAGAATCATTCAAAGCACAACTCAGACAGGTTCTTGTCTGCAAGCTTATCAGAGAATATCATTCGTAGTGTCAGAGGCTGGCACTCTCCCATAGGGTGGGTCTTCTGTTGGGCCAGGCCTTGGTTGGGCATTCTCTTAATCTCTGCTTTATCTGCCCCATCATTATTACTGCACGTCTTGTAGGCAGGGTAAATTTGGGGTCAAAGTTTTTGTGGGTGAGTTTGTGTTCCCCTCTCTCTACTAGGAGAGAAGGGTAGAGATCAGACCTGGGGAGAGCAAGGTAGAGAAGACAGAAGGCCTGTAAAGAAAAGAGAAACGGAGGGTGGAGGTAAGTTCGGTAGGCTCCTGGGAGGATATAAGGAGGATTCAATCAGAGACTCCCAGGAGCAGGGGCCATAGAGACTGAAGAAGACACCCTCTAACTAAGCCTGTTGATTGCATTCCTAAAGCTAGCCACCAAGGTCTATTCCCTTATTTGGCAACTTCCTCCTCCTCACACTGACTACCAAGGTCTAACATTTGAAGTATTGAAGTCCAGCAATCAGAAGCCCCCTTTGATTTACCTAGTTAACATGCCCAGTCAAAATATACCACGGCATCCCAGCCCATTATAACACAGACCTCCCCTTTTTCTCTTCTTGAAAGTTCCACTTGCAAGGCCATTTGCTGCTGGTCTTCTGCCCGAGTCAGAAAGCAGCCACTTTAAGCAGCCTTAACTGCTGAGCTTAATAAAGGATCTCTCTTTGAAAACAGGTGTGGTGGCTTGTGCCTAATCCAGGATGGAAAAGGAAGCTCCACTGTGGGAGTTCTCCTAATGTTCCTTGGCTCATGGAGGATGTAAGAAATTTTCTTGTCACTCCTGGCTGTTGTGATAGGAGGGATACTGTAAAAGAGCAAACCTTACTCTGCCTGTCATTTATCACTCTATGATCATGCTCTACACCTGCCACCAGATGGTGTGTTGACACAAACTACCCATGCCAAAGGCCAAACCACTGGCCACCCTCCTCACATGCCCCAATCCAGCCTTGGACATTGAAGCTCTGAAATGCAGTAAAATACATCTCCCTTTGTGCCATATACAAACCATTTTTTTGGTGTTGATATTTCATTGTAGAGACCCAAAGCTAACAAATAGGGATCACCCAAGTTTATAAAACTCCACATTGCTGTGTTTAGAATTTAGAAATAATATACACTAAACCTAAGGATGGTAAACAGCATTATTATGAGAGAACAGCCCATCTGTCAGTGGCTAAATGCCTTCAAGTAGGATTTTTCTGCAGAGTCCCTTCCATGAAAGAGAAATGTAATTGGTGTGCAGTGTGAAAAACAAAGTGTTTGTCCACCGTTTTCATTACAAAACAATTGGGTATGCATGGAAATTTACTAAAAGTTTGGCAGATTCGTTATGTAAGTAAGGAGAAGTTGCCCTAAAGTCACAATTTCATAGAATCGTAAATGACATAGAGAGATCTGCTCTGTCATTAAGCTAACTGATGAAAACCTGAGCAGTGTATGTTGTCAAGTGAGGATTGCTTACAGAACATGAACACAGCCAGACTTCCATAGTACCAGTCAGTGACTGTGTGGTCATCTGTGATGTAGCTGATTTCTTCATTTGCAATGCACAGGACCACTTAGGGGCTTTGCTCTTTGAACTGAACTATAATTGAAACACAATTATCACATTTAAAGGACAGAATGTCAGTCTTCTGAAGTGAGATATTTTCTGTCAAACCATAACTACAACAACAAAAAAAAAAATACAAATACAAATGTCCATCCTCAGGGTTTTGTTTGTAATTAATTTTTTAAATTGGTATGTAAAGTGATGGAGATTATTCTGACACCTTCTTACACCTCTACATTTGTGGAATTCCCTCCCCTGCTTCTCTCCTTTTACCTATGTTCTCCTTAGCTAGTCTCTGTTCTGATCTAGGATTGCTTATTTAGATTTTAAGTCATGTGAATTTGTGTCCTCTTCACTCCATCCCTCCATTAAAAACTCTTCCTTTTCTCCTCTAATCATGTACTTTCTAGATCTATGACCCACCTTACCCACATACATGCACATTTATAAAACAATATAATTTAGAATGCTTACATGAGAGAAAACATATAATTTGACTTTGCATGTATGGGTTATATAGTTTCTAGTTTCATTTATTTTCTTACCGCTCTGCCCTGATTTAATTTTGTATGTATTATGGACAACACAAAAAGTTGTAAAAAAAAAAAAAAAAAAAACCATCAAAATCTTCAAAATGCCAATGATACTCCTGTTCTCATTTGCTTTCCATCATACATGACCCCAATTAGATTTCAATATACATGAATTGATACACTACGATTTGTCTTTTCTACTTTGTGTGGCACAACTATTTTGTAATCTTTGATGTAGAAAATAAGAGTTTATATTCATTGCTCAGTAGTATTTCATGATAAACGTACCTCACAGCATGTATGCTCATTGAACTATTTGTAGACATTTGGGTCATTTCTAGTTATTACTGCACTGAAGGCTATGTCTATAGATGTCGATATAGAATGTTTTATGATACCCGTAAGAACTTGCGTTGGATATATCTGTAGTATCAAATGACTGTCTTGCACAGTGTATACAAGTTTACATATTAATAGTCCATTAAGCTGCTCTCTACCATAATTTTTTCTTTCTTTATCTGCAATTGATTTGTAGTTGATTGGCATGCTTACCATACCTGGGAGGGTCTTTCTTTGTTTTAATTACTATTTTTTATTTTGTTATTACAGTTTGGCATTAATAACTAATGAAGTTCTAAATGCATCTTTTATTGTCAGTTGGTCAACTTTTCTACCCTTCTTATTGATATGTTTTCTAAGTGAATTTTGAAAGAAATTGATATGTTTTTTAACAACCTTTTTATCAGATATTTTACAATCTTTGCTGTAGCTTGCTTTTCAATAACTTTTAGAAAAACAGCAGCTCTTAATTTTCGGAAATTCAAACTTGTTCATTTCATTGAATGGGTTTTGCTTTGTTGTTGTATCTAAAAGGCTAATGCATATTTCAGGGCCACAAAGATTTTGTAATACTTCTTTCAAAAGGGTCATATTCTCTCTCTCTCTGTCTCTCTGTCTCTCTCTGTCTCTCTGTCCCTCTCTCTCTCTCTCTCTCTCTCTCTCTCTATATATATATATATATATATATATATATGGCTTCATTTCACCATGAGTGATAAATCTGGATAATGTAAAGCATTTACTTATTGATTTTCTGTTTTGTTTTGTTTTGTCAACTGTCCACATTTTCTGGGTCCTCTGTTCTTACTTACTCAATATTCTATTATTATTATAATATAGCAAGGATATGTTTGCTTTAACTTTGAACAAAGTCTCAAAATAAGCTTTATATTTTTTTGGTTCACATTTTGTTTGTCTATTTGATACCCTTTTTTACACATATTTACTTTTGGAATGGTTTGTTAAATTTCCCAAATGACCTACTAGAACTCTATACTGAAGCCATACACCTAGTGTGAAAAATTTATACCTTAGAAATCTTATTTTATTTTAGTATGTTTATCCTATATTACATGTCTAATATCCACTTATGAGTGAGTATATATCCTGTGTGTCTTTCTGTTTGTGATATACCTTACTCAGGATGATCTTTTCCAGTTCCCTCCATTTACCTGCAAATTTCATGATTTCCTTGTTTTTTATCACTAAGTAATATTCAATTGTGTAGATGTACAACAATTTCTGCAACCATTCCTCAACTAAGGGCCATCTGGGTCGTTTCCAGCTTCTGGCTATTACAAATAAAGCTACTTCAAACATGGTTGAGCACTTGTCCTTGTGGTATACTTAAGCGTCTTTTGGATATATGCCTAGCAGTGATATAGCTGGATCTTGAGGAAGCGCTATTCCTAATTGTCTGAGAAAGCATCAGATTTATTTCCAAAGTGGTTGTACAAGTTTACATTCCCACCAGCAGTGAAGGAGGGTTCCCCTTTCTCCACATCCTCTCCAGCATGTGCTATCACTTGTGTTTTTGATCTTAGCCATTCTGATGAGAGTAAGGAAGCTAATGAGGAAGGAGGACTCTGGCTAAAATGCTCAATCCCCATTCAGAAAGGCAAGCAGGATGAACATTGGAGGAGGGAGAAAACAGGAAACAGGATAGAAGCCTTCCGCAGAGGGCCTCTGAAAGGCTCTGCCCTGCAGGGTATTGAGGCAGATGCCGAGACTCATAGCCAAACTTTAGACAGAGTACAGGGAATCTTACGAAAGAAGTTGGAAATAATAAGACTTGGAGAAGACAGGAACTCCACAAGGACAGCAACAGATCAAAAAAGTCTTGGCACAGGGATCTTTCTGAAACTGATACTCCAGTTAACATAGGCTGAGAGCTTCTTAAGAGGCTGAACACACTTCTCTCTCAGCATTGGATTCAGTGGTTGACCTTCTTGTTATACCTATAAATTCATGCATATGGGTGATTATTGCAACGTTTCTCATTATTGACAAAACCCAGAAGCAACCCAGATACCTTCAGAAGAAGACTGCATGAGTACACATCGATGCATGCAGACGTGGGATGTTGGTCAGTTGTAAGAAAATGTAAGTTACTAACCTGCTCAAACATATGGAGGAATCCTAACTGCATGCTACTGAGTTAACGAAGCCAGTTTAAAAAGGTTACATATTGTATGACTTTACTAACAAGACATTATGAAAAGGCCAAACCACAGGGAGAGTAAAACAGTGTGTTGGCATGGAAGAAGCAAAGAGATACAAAGTTGGAATACCTCAGGGGTTTAGAGCAAAGAAACTGACCTTTGCAATATGATGATAGTGGAAACATCATTAGACTTCTAGTACATCCATGGTTGTGTGTAAAATCAAGAATGTGATTGATGCAGAAATGCATCCAATAATAAAAATTGCATTGCATCAATATGAGATTTTTCACACTCAGTAAAGCCACAGAGTCAACACAGGGCTGTAGTGAGAATTCTGGAATTACAGTTTCTTGAAAAAAATCAATGTAGATACTGAGACTTATGGGCAACCTTTGGGCAGAGTGCAGGGAATTTTAGGAAAGAAGTAGGAAACAGTAAGATCTGGAGAGGACAGGAACTCCAGAAGGAGAGCAACAGAACCAAAAAATCTGAGCGCAGGGGTCTGTCCTGAGACTGCTATTCCAACCAAGGACTATGCATGGAGATAGCCTAAGACCCCTGCACAGATGTAGCCCATGGCAGTTCAGTAGCCAAGTGGGTTCCATTGTGATAGGAACAGGGACTGTCTCTGACATGAACTGATTGGCCTGCTCTTTAATTACCTCCCCCTGAGGGGAAAGCAGCATTACCAGGCCACAGAAGGACAAGGCAGCCACTCCTGATGAGACCTAATTGACTAGGATCAGAAGGAAGGAAAAGAAGTCCTCCCCTATCAGTGGACTTGGGGAGGGGCATGCATGCAGAGGGTGGAGGAAGGGAGGGATTGGGACTGGAGGAGAGAGGGAACCACAAGGGGGATACAAAGTGAGTAAAGTGTAATTAATAAAGAAAAAAAAGTGTGATGGGGGGAGATAGAGAGATATGGAGGGAACAGGAGCTCCACAAGGGGAGCAACAGAACCAAAAAATCTGGGCACAGGGGTCTTTTCTGAGACTGATACTCCAAACAAGAACCATGCATGGAGATAACTCAGAACCCCAGCACAGAAGTAGCCCAAGGCAGCTCAGTATTCAAGAGGGTTCCCCAGTAACAGGACCAGGGACCATCTCGGACATGAACTCATGGGCTGGCTCTTTGATCACTTCAACCTGAGGGGGCAGCAGGCTTACCAGTCCACAGAGGAAGACCAAGAGGCCAGTCCTGGTGAGACCTGATAGACTATGGTCAGATGGAAGGGAAAGAAGACCACCCCTATCATTGAACTGGGGGAGAAGCATAGGAGAAGGAGAGGGAGGGAGGGTAGATTGGAAGGGTATGGGGAGGGGGCTACAGCTGGGATACAAAGTGAATAAACTCTAATTAATAAAAATAAAATTAAAATTAAAAAAAAAAAAAAAACAAAGAGGTATCCTTCCAAGTGATAACTTTTAAACTTGAGGGTGAGGCTTGTGGTATTTTCTGTGCTTGAAGCACTGGTCACAAGTATGAGGTCCCCAATTCAAACTGCCAGTAATCCTACAGTGCTGGACTGGATAGTGCATATCTGTAACCTGAGGGCTCTGACAAGGAGGTGTGAGGCAGAGATGAGAGTCCTGGAAGCTCACAGGCCAGATAGCCTAACAAACACAGCAGAGTGACTCTGTCTCAGAAATTAAGTTCTCCTCTGACCTCTGCATGAGCACCAGGGCATTCATGTGTAGGCACATACACACACACACACAGAAACCCTGAGAGAAAGATCACTTTTACTTTCCTTTATTGACTGTTGTCAATTTTCAGGTTAAGGCAGCTCCTTTCTATTCAGGGTTGCTATATAAGCTGTAAAAGATGAAAATCCTGCAAGTTTTCAGATGCTTTTAGAGTCTTTTCATATAAACTCATATTTTGCCTCTTATAACTATTGCTGTATTTAGAGACGAGATGAATGTCATAGTTTATTATAGTCTCATTCATTTTTGTTTCTATATCATAATAATGATAACCTTTTCCTAAGAATATTTTAATCTTTTTCCTGAGAGTGGAGCTATTTTCAGGAGAAAGGTGCTTGCTATTAACTGTAATCTAATAGACTTGCCTAATCTGGTATGAAACAGTACTGATCTCAAAAAAAATGTATTGCAACTTGCCTTAAATTGTAGCGTTTTAGTAGAACTGCTCTGTTTTTCATCAATCATACTCTTTAGCAAAGGGACCACTGACCTCTGAAGCTGTCTTTGTTTCACATTTCTCCACTAGAAAAATCATTGATGCCACTTTATATTTTACAGTAGTTTTAAAGAAACACTTGTACGCACTTTTTCTTGTGATGTTTGTTTGCTCATTTTTTTCCTAAAATGTATATTTTTGTTTTCTAATATCTCTGATGGTTAGGTATAGGATTCAAAAATTGTCTTTCCTAGGGACATCCACTTGACATCCCTTGACAAAATAAATAGTCAGCTACCTTTGTCCAGTTGGGAAGTTATCGCCAGTTTGTCAACTGAATCACTGGCAGTAAAGCAATGTAGTCCAGGCAGTCACTATGGGAAACAAAGTACAAACTGCTGTTGGAGTCCATCCAACCTGTTTCCAACCTCCAGGTGTGGTTTCACGCAATGTGCTCACTCAGAATCACTGTCACCCCGTTTGATATACAACTGTCACTCTGTTTAACATTTCTATCTAGCCCTAAGCAGCAATGTCACCAAATGTATTAGGATTATTCAAATACTGTCGTAATAAAAATGTCCTTGCACCTTTAACATCAACTGTGTGGCTCAGAACATACTGTGATTTTTAGCTCCATTTATGGATAATTTTGAGGCCCTTTACTGGCTACCGCCACCTCAGAGCTAGGCAGAAGTGAAGCTGGTAACAGAATCACACCAATGGCAGCTGAATGGGCCCTACAATAGCAGCAGTCAGCACTGTGATAAAATATATTCACATTTTGCTCAATGCAAAGAGGAACACTTTCAAAGCACATTAAAACCTCCATAGAATTGTACAATTTATTCCCCTCAGTTCTGTGCGAAGAGCTGCAGCACTGAAATGGTGATGTGCAAGAAGAGGACAGTGATCGCTTTAGAAAAGTTAAAAGACATTTTTGTCTCTTGGATTTATATAAAAGAAAAGTACACGTAGACCTTCAGCACCTAAACTTGCAATCATTGCTGAAGAATGCACCCCAGGAACAAAGGCTGCATATCGATAAATGGACTTTTTATTTTTATTATCAAATTATGCAGCCTAAATTATACATTCTTTCCCAGCTAGCCACACACTTCAAAAGATTTGTAGAGCTGTGAAGATTAGATGCACAGAGAAGCCAAATGTGAAATAGTCTTCACTTGCTTTTACCATTTAATAGGACAAAAGAAACAACCAGTTGGGTAATTGATTAGAGTAATGGATTCTGGTATTTACATAAGTATTCAGGAGAGAAAAATGCTCACTTTTAAATGTAGACATGTTAGACTCTTAGGTTTTCTGCAGGAAAGATTAAAGAGACATCAACTTATATAATTTTGCTTTTAACAGATCTGAGTTCATAAATCCATGAAATATAAGTTGAGATGAAATTAAATTAGAATGTAGCTTAATTTTTAAGTGGTTCTAAAACTACCTTTGTTCTATCAATCAACAATAAAGCCTTCACTCCTGGGCATGTATAATTAGAGACTTGATTTTTACAAGATATGTTAAAAGAAACGGTCATTTAAAGTACAATCTCCCCTCCTTTCTTCAAGGTAGCACGCAAGTCTTACAGCAATTAGAAAAGAGAGAGATATAAAAGGGATAATGATAGAACAAGAAGAAGTAAAATTATCCCTGTTTCTATACGACACCATTCTTTACTTAAAATATCCTACCGAGTCTAATAGAAAGCTTGTGGATCTAAAAAACCTCACTGAACTAGAAGGATACAAAATTAATAGAAATACAAACAATAGCTTTTATTTGTGCTAACATTCTACTCTCTGAGAAAGAGATTAGGGGGAAAATCTATTTAAAATAACCCCAACAACTTAAACATTTAGGAATGCATCTAACCAAATGAGTTGGAAAAAAAAAATCTCTACATTGAAACTTTCAAGATACTGAAGAAGGAAAGCAAAGCAGATAATAACCAATGAAAAAATATTCTTTGTTTCTAGACAGACAAATCAATATTGGTAAAATATCTATAGTATCAAAGTTAATTTGTAGAATTAATACAATAACTACCACAAACATTATGTTATATTTCACAGGTTTAAAAAAAATACAAGAATTCATATGAAACCACAAAGTTCATGAATGTTCAAAGCAATCCTAAGAAGTAACAACAATGCCTGAGAAATTACAAAACAAATCTCATATTATACTATAAAGCTATAATGATAAAGAAAGGCATGCACTTGTGTCAGAATAGATAAGTAGAGCAGTGAAATAGAACAGAGGACCCCGTAATTAAACTGAAAAACTATGTTCACCTAACTTTTGACAAAGGAGGCAAAACCATAGTATGAAAGAAAAAAAAAATGTTAAGGTATTTAAAAAGTGCTTCTTCCAAAACTGGATTTCTACCTGCAGATGAATGAAATTGGAGTTTTATCTTTACTTTGTACAAAAATGAATTCAAAATGGGTCAAAGATTATAAATTGAAACTTTTAGAAGAAAAACAAAGGGTATGCCCATCAATATATAGGGGTAAGCAAGAACTTTTCAAATAGAATACCAGTATCACAGGAACTAACTCCAAGTATCAAGAGATGGAATTACATAAACATTAAAAGTTTCTACACAGCAAAGGAAACAATCATCAGAGTTAACAGCCCACACAAAGGGAGAAAAATTATCCCAGATATGCTTCAGACAAAGGGGCAAAAAACCGGAATTTACAAATAATTACAGAAATTCAGTTCTAAGAGATTAAACTGCCGTTCAATAAGTGGGCAAGTGAAATAGAAAGTTTTCAAGAAAGAAAGAGAGAGAGAAAAAGAGAGGAAGAGGAAGAAAGAAAAGAGGGAAGGAAGGAAGGAAGGAAGGAAGGAAGGAAGGAAGGAAGGAAGGAAGGAAGGAAGGAAAGGAAAGGGAAAGAAAGAAAAGATGCACAAATGGCCAATAACCATTTACAAAGTCTTCAGTATCCCTAGCCTTGGGGAATTAAAAATTAAAAATGATGATCTATCTCAACTGAGTCAGAGTGACAGTCTTCAAGAAACTTGACAACAGATGTTCAAGTATATGTGGAGAATAAGGAACCTTTACGCTATGTTTGGGAACATGTAATGTGGAAGTCTGCTTGGATATTTCTCAAAAAATTAAAACATAGAATTACCATACAAACCAGATATGTCATTCTTGGACATATATACAGATACTTGTGTTTCCTACTGTAAAGATATTTGTACATCTAAGTTTATTACTGCTTTATTTACTATAGCAAAGAATTGGAATCAACCCTTTTTTCCATCAAAACGGAATGGATACTAATGTGTGTGTGTGTGTTTAATAAAATGCTCTTAGCTCTAAAAAAACATAGTTTAAAATTGTCCAAGCCAACTGATATTAAATGTATATTATGTAAGTTCACACAATTTCACAACGAAAGCAATTGCATGCTCTCATATGCAGAATCTAACCAATACTCTATGCATGAAGATAAACAGATGCAAATGTGAGTAGAGTATAACATGAAGGAAAGGACTGAACTGAATGAAGCTAATGGACAAAGGTTATGAAAGAGGAAATAAAGCAGTTTGTTTTTCTAGTTCTGCCAAGGATATCTTGGTTAATAGTGATAGATGAGTAAATGAAATATAATTGATAATGAAAAAGTAAAACTGAATATGAATCTCCACATATTCCATTCCAAAGTAAAAATCATATGTTCATTCCCCACGTTATTGGAGAGAGAGAAAAAGAAGAAAAAAGAGAGAAAAGGCAGAGGAAGTGATTCTATCATGGAAGTATTTTGGGGTATACATGATAGTAGAGCCTTTCAATTTAAAATATTTCAAGGTTGACAGAGAAACTGACACTAATAAGGCTAAATTTCAGGACAGAGAAAAATGTTAAAACATCTATAATTTGTTAAATTGCTTTAGCATATTCTTTTGATTTTTTTTTTAACTCAAAAACTGCCTACTGTGTCTGTAACTTTGAAAGGCTACTTTCTACATTTTGAGCCAGGTAAGTATCAGGGCATATATAAATGGCATTTTCTCTAAAAATTATTTTTATTTAAATTATGTATTTCTATCTTAGCATCTGTTAACTAAAAACAGATCCAAATAAATTGGATGGCGATTAATTATCAATAGACAAGAAGCAATGGATATAAATATTAGAAAAGAGGGAGGGATAAGCATAACTGACGGAGCATCACTTACCATTTTATCTCCATCTGTCCCTCACCCTCAAAATACTCTCAGATAGTAACCACAGTCTGTATACTTATTGAAGCATGGGATTCTAGTTCAGGTTTTACTGTTTCATATGTCTAATGAACTGACCTCAAATATGCATAATGATCACCTCATAAGAAAAAAAACTTCCTTATAAATTTTTACAAGTGTTTATTTTAGTGGTATTTCAATACTTTTTATCATGAATGAAACTGTATCCATCTAATAAATAGGTCCATCCAAATAAACCAAAGTCTCGTTTAGGTCATAGTCATTAAAAATTATTTAAAATTTATGAACTTTAGTTCACTGTGACCCCAGAACTGTGTCACTCTGGTATCATATTGAGCCTCGTGAGTAATGGCTCCATCAGCTCCTAAAGCTTCAAAAGGCCTGTCATCATGAAATAAAAGAGTGTTTGCTTTTCTGTGTTTCTGTAGACATAGAGTCTTCATTAAATATTCATATATATATATGAGTATCAAGTAGTTGAATAAAATCAAATACAAAAAAGCATTAGTGAGTGAGTGTACTCTAATAAAGTAATCATTGTTGAAGAAAAACACAGTCCATGCTTAATTCTTTTTTTTATTAATTACAGTTTATTCACTTTGTATCCCACCTGTAGCACCCTCCCTATCCTCTCCCAATCCTACACTCCCTCCCTCTTCTTATCCTATGCCCTTCCCCCAGTCCAATGATAGGGGAGGTCCTCCTCCCCTTCAATCTGACCATAGTCTATCAGGTCTCATCAGGACTGGCTTCTTTGCATTCCTCTGTGGACTGGTAAGGATTTAATCCCCTCAGATGGAGGTTGGAGGTGATTAAAGAGCCAACCCATGAGTTCAGGTCAGAGATGTCCCCTGGTCCTGTTATTGGGGAACCCTCTTGGATACTGAGCTGCCTTAGGCTACTTCTGTGCAGGGGTTCTAAGTTATCTCCATGCATGGTCCTTGTTTGGAATCTCAGTCTCAGAAAAGACACCTGTGCCCACATATTTTGGCTCTGTTGCTCTCCTGTGGAGCTCCTGTTCCCTAGAGGTCTTTCTATCTCCTCCTTCTTCCTAATATTCCCTGCACTCTGCCCAAAGTTTGGCTATGCATCTCAACATTGTTTTGATACCCTGCTGGGTGGAGTCTTTCAGAGGCCCTCTATGGTAGGCTCCTGTCCTGTTCCCTGTTTTCTCCTTCTGATGTCCATATCATTTACCTTTCTGAATGAAGATTGAGCATCTTACTCAGGGTCCTCCTTCTTCCTTAGCTTCCTTAGGTATACAGATTTTAGTATGATTATCCTATACTATATGTCTAATATCCACTTATAAGTGAATATGTACCATATGTGTCTTTCTGCTTCTGGGATACCTCACTCAGGATGATCTTTTCTAGATCCCCCATTTGCCTGCAAATTTCATGATTTCCTTGTTTTCAATTGCTGAGTAGTATTCTATTGTGTAAAAGTACCATAATTTCTGTACCCATTCCTCAGGGACATTTAGGTTGTTTCCAGATTCTGGCTGTTACAAATAAAGCTGCTATGAACATGGCTGAACAAATGTCCTTGTTATATACTTGAGCATCTTTTTGATATATGCCTTGGAGTGGTATAGCTGGGTCTTGAGGTAGCACTATTCTTATTTGTCTGAGAAAGTGCCAGATTGATTTCCAAAGTGGTTGTATAAGTTTACATTCCTACCAGCAATGGGGTAGGGTTCCTCTTTCTCTACAACCTCTCCAGCATGCTTAATTCTGAACATGACAGATAATTACTGAACATTCACAGATACAGAGTTGGTTCAACCATCCTGAAGGAAATATTAACTTTAATACTTATAATATTGTGTGGTTTGGCCTGAGTAAGAGGGGGATCTTATTTGACTTGAATTCTGACTTCCTTGTCTATAAAGAAAATAATTCAGAAATATTTACTAAAATTCTAAAACTAACAGGCCAGAAGAGTAAGCTTTCAGCATTAAAAGCTAATTTTAAAATTAAGTCACTTTCCTATATGCCACCAATAAACAAGTAGAAACTAAAATTATGAACATATTCTGCATTTATTTGCCCAGAAAGAAAATGTTAGCTATAATTCTAATGTATAAGACTTTTCTGAGGAAGATAAGTTTGAATGAAAAAAATCAAAGCACTAAATAAAAAAAATATTCAATATTCATAGATTTGAAGTCTCAATGATTTTAAATTTTCGGCACTCCCCAACTTCATATGAAGTTTCAATATGATTCATTTCGAATCACTATCAAGCCACCCAAAAACTCTATCAGCAAACTGATTCTAAAATTTATGTGAACAAAAGAGTGAAATAGCCAGCACAACTTTGAAGGAAGTAATAAAGTTAAAATTCTGATGTCTTCCAACTTCTAGACTTACCATAAAGGGACAAGCAAGAGAAAAACTCAGTGTTCATAACAACTTTAAGCAAGAAGATTGATGGAGGATAAATAAAACCCAGAGGTGGAATCATAATAAATAAAACTAATCTTAGCAAAGGAACAAAGACAATACAATGGATGAAAGATTGTCATTTCAACAAATGATACTGGAGCAATGGCACACCCACCTGAAGGGGGAAATGAAGATACAGATATACATCATACAAATTAGCATAAAATGGGTCACATCCCATATCTTAAATGATAACAATCCTAGACAATAACAAAGGCACAAAGGAAGAATATAGTCGACCTTGAGTTTTGGAGATAATTTTTTGACATGGCATTAAATGTACAATGCAAGGAGGGGATTTAAAAAATGTTAGTCTTCCATGAATAAAAATTGTCCTTTCTCTCTTTCCATTCTTCTGTGTGTGCTAATATTTTAAGACTCTCTATGGCTATGTGTCAATCTATATTTAATTTTTTTTCATAATGATCTCCAATTTTGCTTCAAAATTTATAGTAATTGAAATCTCAGGTAAAAAACGTTATAAGGGACAAGGTTATCTAATTATAATTATGAGGTAAAGAAGTCACAGGTCAGCAAGCGAAGAGATATTAACCCCTTATCAGATGTATAGTTGGCAGATGTTTTCCCCTGTTCCGAAGATTATATATTCATAATGTTATGCCTTGGTTACACAGAAGAATTTTTTTATTTTTAATTATTTTTATTTTTATTAATTACAGTTTATTCACTTTGTACCCCTCTGTACCTCCCCCCTACCAATCCCACCCTCCTTCTTCCCCACCCCTGTCCCTCTCTCAGTCCACTGAAAAGGGAGGTCCTCCTCCCCTTCCCTCTGATCCTAGTCTATCAGGTCTCATCAGGAGTGGCTGCATTCTCTTATTCTATGGCCTGGTAAGGCTGCCTCTCCCCCCCCCCCCCCCAGCGGAAGGTGATCAAAGGTCAGGCCAATCAGTTTGTGTCAGAAACATTCCCTGTCCCATTACTATGGAGGCCACTTGGATACTGAACTGCCATAGGCTACCTCTGTGCAGGGTTCCTGGTTGTCTCCATGAATGGTCCTTGGCTGTAGAATCAGTTTCAGAAAAGACCCCTGTGCCCAGAATTTTACTGTCCTTGTGGAGCTTCAGGTCTTACTATCTCCTACTTCTTTCATAAGATTCCCTGTACTCTGTCCAAAGCTTGGCTATGAATCTCAACATCTGCCTCAATACCTTGCAGGGTAGAGCCTTTCAGAGACCCTCTGTAGTAGGCTGTTGTCCTGTTCACTGTTTTCTCCCTCCTCCAATGTCCATCCTGTTTGCCTTTCTGAATGGGTCCTGAGCATCTTAGCCAGAGTCATCCTTCTTGATTAGCTTCCTTAGGTGTACAGATTTTAGTATGTTTATTCTATATTATATGTCCAGTATCCACTTATGAGTGAGTATATACCCTGTATGTCTTTCTGCTTCTGGGATACCTCACTCAGGATGATCTTTTCCAGTTACCACCATTTACCTGGAAATTTCATTACTTCCTTGTTTTTAATTGCTGAGTAACATTCCATTCTGTCAATGTACCACAATTTCTGTATTCATTCCTCAACTGAGGGGCATCTGGGTTGTTTCCAGCTTCTGGTTATTACAAATAAAACTACTACAAACATGGTTGAGCAATTGTCCTTGTGGTATACTTAACAGTCTTTTGGATATATGCCTAGCAGTGGTATAGCTGGATCTTGAGGAAATGTTATTCTTAATTGTCTTAGAAAGCACCAGATTGATTTCCAAAGTGGCTGTACAAGTTTACATTCCCACCAGCAATGGAGAATGTGTCCCCTTTCTCCACATCCTCTCCAGGATGTGTTGTCACTTGAGTTTTTGATCTTATCCATCCTGATGGGTGTAAGGTGAAATCTCTGGGTCATTTTGATTTGCATTTCCCTGATGACTAAGGACGATGAACATTTTTTTAATGTTTCTCTGCCATTTGATATTACTTTATTGAGAATTTTCTGTTTAGCTCTGTACCCCATTTTTTTATTTTTATTAATTATACTTTATTCACTTTGTATCTCCCTTAAGCCCTTCCCCCTTCCCTCCAGATCCCACCCTCCCACCCCCTTCTTCACCCATGCCCCTCCCCAAGTCCACTGATAGAGGAGGTCCTCCTCTTCTTCCTTCTGATCTTAGTCTATCAGATCTCATCAGGAGTGGCTGCACTGTCATCTTCTGTGGCCTGGTAAGGCTGCTCCCCCCTCAGGGGGTGGTGATCAAAGAGCAGGCCAATCAGATTATGTCTGAGGCAGATTTTTTTTAATTGGATTAACTGATTTGTTGCTGTTTAACTTCTTGACTTCTTTGTATATTCTGGATATTAGCCCTCTGTCAGATATAGGGTTGGTGAAGATCCTTTCCCAATCTGTAGGCAGTCATTTTGGTCTGACAACAGTGTCCTTTGCTTTACAGAAGCTTTTCAGTTTCATGAGGTCCCATTTATGGATTATTGCTCTTAGAGCCTGTGCTGTTGGTGTTCTGTTCAAGAAGTTGTCTCCTTTGCCAATGAGTTCAAGGCTTTCCCCACTTTTTCTTCTAACAGTTTTAGTGTGTCTGATTTCATATTTAGATCTTTGATCCACTTGGACTTGAGTTTTGTGCAGGGTGATAAGTATGGATCTATTTGCATTTTTCTACATGTAGACATCCAGCTAGACCAGCACCATTTATTGAAGATGCTATGTTTTTTCCATTGAATGTTTTTGACATCTTTGTAAAAAATCAGGTGTCCAGGGGTGTGTGGATTTATTTCAGGGTCTTCTATTCCATTCCATGGATCCACAAGTCGGTATCTATGCTAGTACTATGCTCAAACTTTTAATGAGTTTGCTCTGCTCCAGGTCTTCTGAGGCTTTAGACCTTATCTAAATACAAAAAAAAAAGAAAAAGGAAAAATGTATTGTCCAACATCAAGATAACATTTTTCTATATTTTCTTCTAGTAGCTTCCTGCTGTGTGTCTTATATTATAGCTTTTAATATCTTTTTAGTTGATTTTGATTACTGCTGGAAAACGAACATACTGTTTGTTTGCTTGCTTGCTTGTTTGCTTGCTTGCTTATTGTATGCAGGAGTCCAGTTTTCAAATATTTACCCTAAGAACTTGATGTTAAGTGAAAGAAACCAGATACAGATAGGTAAATAGCCAGTCTTCCTCCATAATAATATTGAAGCAAAAGTATTCTCATATAAGTAGTAATTAAAAACATATGGCTGTAACACATTTGAATAATGGAAGAAAGAGCTATAACAATGCTTATGAAGTAGAGGAGGATGGTAGTGACGATAAAGCAATGCTAGATGAGGGCTTCCTGGACTCACAAGGAAACTGTTTGTCTAATCTACGGGATGCATTCCCCTAACCGTTTTAAGATGGGTACTAGCACTCATCACTATTGGAAGAATTGAGTATATGCACACGACCACTGCAAAGACTATATGGAACAGGAAGTACATGAGATCAGTTATGGCAGATTGTAGTGAAAGTCTCTATACCATTTTCCCAGTGGACTTTCTAATCCATGGATCTTTTTATTCTTGTTGTTTCAGAGAGAAATGACTGATACATGAAAAGCCAGAGGCATGGAAATTCTTTCAATGTAGAAAAGAAATATCTTTACATTTCAGTAACCACTGTGACATTAGATTTTCTCCTTTTCATTATTTATTTATTAGAATCTATATGTTTAATTCACCCAGGCTCAGGCAAACATAACTGTGAAAAACTGTATATGGAGTTTGCTTTCATGAAGCTTAAAAATTAATGAAATTATAATGATTCAGCATTAACTTCATCTTTTGTAAAGTCAAGAATGTTTTGAATGGGGTCATACCTAGGTAGAATTAGGAGGTCTCTAAAGAGAAATGTGATACAACATCTGCTAAAGATATGTTAGAATGATTTATACTTGTGTGAAGAAGACATAATTAAATAAAATATACCGGTGAACATATGATGCATGCCTTCTGGGCTTTTCGTTTGTTTGAGAAATCCATGCATGCATACTGCATATTTGGTTAAGCCCATCAACCATTTCCTCCTCTCTGATTAATTTCCATCATTATATCCTCCAAATTCCACATGTTCCTTCTCTTTTTTCATTGAGTCTACTTTATACAGCCAGTATGTGCATGAGCTAGGCCACCAACTGGGGAATGGGTGGCCTTTTGGATGTTGCATCTTTAAAGAAATCTGAGTCTTCCTCTTCCAGTAGCTATCAACTTTCAATAGTTCCTTAGTTATGGGTCAGACTTTGTACCTAACTCTCTTTTCTGCACTGGAATTTTGTCTGGCTTGAGCTTGTCCAGGTCTTCTGCATGTTGTCATACTGCTGTAAGTTCTTATTTGCAACTGCCTTGTGTCTAAGAAACAATTTTCTAGTAGTCATCTTCCACTCCTGGCTTTTACACTGTTTCTTACCCCTCTTTGAGAATGATCCCTGAGCCTTATGACGAGTGATGTAGACACCCCATTTAGGAATGAGTCCTCTGTATGTTGTCCAGTTGTGAGCCCTTGTGTTTATCACCATTTACTACATGAGGAAACTTAAGAGGTAAGGGCTGAGATATGAACTAATCTGTGGGTATGATATTCTCTTTAGGAGTCGGTGAAATACTAGGTCCATTTAGGAGAATAATGGTAGATTGAATTTCAGTATTAATTTAGAGTAGAAGCTTAAGAACACAAATTTAATCCACCTGGATACCAAGATCTTTTGAAAGAATAAAGTCCTAGCATAATGCTGACTCTGCTCACAATCTGCCTTCCCGCCTTCCCGGATTCCGGGTACGTGACTCTGCTCACAATCTGCCTTCCTGCCTTCCCTGTTCTGGGTACGTGACTTAACTACGGCTTTGTTCAAACCACCCAATCAGACCCCTGTAACTATGCTTCTCGCTTCTGTAACCGCGCTTCCTGCTCCCGAGCCCTATAAAAACCTGTCACCCCAACCGAGAGGCGCGCAAGTCTTCCGAGAGACTTTGTAGCCCCGGGTACCCGTGTACTCAATAAAGCCTCTTGCTGGTTGCATCCGAACAACTGGACTCATTGATCTTTGGTTACGGGGTCTCCCTGATGGAAGACAACCTGCGGGGGTCTTGCATTTTCAGGAGGAAAGATGCTATCCAGCCACAGGATCAAACTGTCTTCCCAATTCCTCAGTGTCTGTTACTGACTTAACAGTACTATTAATGAAGGAGTGACAGAATCAGTATTCTAATTTTACTGAAAGTGAGGCATACATGATCTGAGGGAGAAAGGGCTTGCAACAAGAAATCCCAGCAAAAATGGGGTTGCAGCTGTCTAGAAATAGGAGCTTTATGGGTGAGCAAGCTTAATGAACTTGTGCAGGCACATATGAACATATTACAGTTGTATGTCAACTTAAGTTTGGAAGGCAGATGTCGAGCACTCTCCTGCCTCATTCACATAAAATGACTTGTGTGAATTACACTGGGCTGAGTGTGCATCTGGTCCTAGCTGCATTGTTTTCTCTCCCTCTGGAGCACAGTGATTATTTTGATGATGAACCAAGCTGATTTCAAGTGAATTGATCTTCAGATTTCCCAAATTGTTCCTAAGCTCAAGAGCGTCCAACTATAGCTTGCTATGAAGTTTGTAGGCTTGTATCTGCAATTCAGATGTGATCAAATACACATCAAATAAGGAAATACTGGATAAAACTATTAAGTGATGATGTAAAGAAGTAAAACAGAGATTATTACAGTTCACAAAGAGTCCTTTCGTCAGATTACCTCTAACTGTATCCTTGACTCTTTGCAACTACATAGGATAACAATATTTTGTTTTACTCACCTTTCTAGCTATTTTTTTTTCCATTGGCTTCAGACAATGTGTCCTGTTAATTGTTAAGCAATTAACTTCAATGTTCATACTGACTGAATTTATTCTGGAAATAGTGTTGAAGTTTCATATACTATTAAGCTTATAATTAGACTAATTATTGAGAACCAATATGAGAACCAATAAAATTTATATTGTTTTGGATCATTTGCATTGTTCTATACACACAAACACGCACACAGTTGCATTGTTCTACATACACACACAAAATCTTCAAACAAGGATCAGCTCTCCTGATGTTCAGATGGTATACTTAAAAGTTAATGAAAATAAATAATCATCTCATTGCACTGACAAATCCAAAAATTTACATCAATGTTCTCATTCTTAAGACTTCCAGCAGTACAAAGAACTACATACACCAGGAAGGAGTTTAATGCTTATTTAAGGAGTTATATTAATTTTGTTTCTTATATAACATGGACATAACAGAATCTGACTTTATTTTAAAACCTAAAATAAATATCAAATTTTATTAATACTATAACTGTTATATGTTGAGAGACCAAAAGATTAAAAATCAGTGGCTATTATTTTAAAGTTTAAAGCACAAGCCTGAACTAAGGCTAGCTGGGTGGAGATATGTCCAGCCTTAATGCCCTGAGGGGAAGAACTAGTCTTACTGCATTCTTTTCCTGCCTGCTAGAGATAAAGTTGCTAAGAAACTGGCCCATCCCCCTAGGGCGGGACACCAGATCATTAATGGTTTGGGGACCTTCCTATAGCCAATCAATTCAAAATGCAACATATCTTTTGCGTTTCGACCATAGATGCTTGCCAGGTAGGAATCCCCCCTGCTTTGGGCACGCTGGGAGGGACGGGAATCATTAAATCACCCAGCTAACCTGAGCAGGGGGCTCTCCCTGCTTTGAAGGTGGGGGGTATGAGCCCAATCTGCAGCTTGTAATAATTTGTAATAAAAAGATCCTCATGTGATTTGCAACGCACTCCACTTCTGGTGGTGGTCTTTTGGGGGTATCGCGATTCGGGCATAACAATGTCAATTTCTTGACTAGAAGTATTCCATAGGATACACAGTCTAACCCCTTAAGTTTATAACTGGGAAGTCTCCTACCAATAAACTTTAGACAATAGGGTGTTCTTCCATGGTTAAAACAGAAACTAATAAGCCAAGTGGTTGTCGTTTTTTCTTCTTGCTGTGGTGGCTACTCATTCCCTGGTGCTGTAAGTTCTGTGTCTGCTGTTAAAAAACAATGAAGACCCTGACTTGAATAATTTCACTGAATTGAACTAGTATGCCTTATCATAACATATTTTATATATATATATTAGTATGTAATTTTGAACAGTTTGTGTCTTTAATATAACTTTTAATTAACGAAGTCATATTTCTTTCATTAACACATGTTTGATTAAACTATGACCTTCGAGAAATGTGTCTCTGTTGGAACCTGTCAAAGAAAGGCTCAACATTCTTTCAACAAAGCAAATAGCTCAAAAGCAATTTACACTATTAAAAAGAATCTTCTTAGGGTGCATTGTTCCACTCTAATGGCTGTGAGTAGCAATATGTTATGGAATTTTAATGGTAGGATTATAACACCCGTTTCTAAAATGAATCATGGTTATTACCATTTAAGGTATGGCATGAATTGTGGTGGTAATTGCTTAGAGACTTTCATAAAACAATAATACCTGTACATCATTTTCTAGAGCATACCATTAACTTAATAAGCTGGAGAGCTGTTATCACAAACTTAAGACAAAAGATGGGATGAAAGAGAAAGATTGCTGCAATGATAAAGACCTACCATTTGCTCTAAGTAAAATCTAAACTAGTTTGAAAATAAAGCATTAAAGGGGTACTTTTCAATTTCAAATTCAGAACCTTCAAGGTATTTCTATTTGCATCTGTGTGGGTTTTAGTGTAGAAAGGATGTCTGAAATTGCTGAGGCTAATGGGCTTTGAATGGTTTTAGCTATAGAATTCTTGTTAACAAATTAGTCACAGTTGTAATATAAAAAAATTAACATGGATCTTTTTGTGACTGAACTAAGGGCTTTTGCCTTACTGTATCCTGTTTTGTTGTGTTTGGTTGTTCTCTCTTGGAGGCCTGCTCTTTTCTAAAGGGGGACTGGCTTTTGGGGAGAGGGAAAGTGGGCAGGTGTACGGAGGAGTGGAGGAAGAGTAAACTGTGGTTGGGGTGTATTGTATTCTTAGAGAAGAATCTATTTTCAATTTTAAACATAAGAATAAAAGTTTCAAAACTTGGAATCCATCCCACCTCTTCTTTTTAGTTAGCTATTGACTGACTAAATAAAATGGAATGAACTAATAGTAAGAAGAAGCTATGTTATATAAATGCAGGCTTATTGGGAGCAGCAAGGGAGTGAGCAGGAGGGGAAGGGTAGTGCATGCTGGAGGGTGGAAGGGAGAGAGAGGGGAAGCGGTGAAAGGGGGAGAGAGGATTGAAAGGTTCTGGATTATATAGAGAAGGGCCTCTGGAAGAGAAGCCCTGCCCCTAGGTAGAGGGCCCTATATGGCTGCCATGAACCGGAGCAAGTAGGGACTTCAGGAGTTATGTTCAAATCACCAAAGAACAGTATATTGATACTAGTAAAACTAATAAAAAGTGATATGAATTTTTCAATACCTAAAACTTAATTAAAGGAAAATCTGGGACAGGAAGGCAGGCTTCTCAAACACTACTGAGAGAATATTCCATTTTGTCAGCTATTGTTAGTCTCTTAGGATTTCTTCTGTCTCCTCAGCATTATCCCTGAACCTGAAGACTTCTTTTTCTACTGATATTTGAAAGCTCAATTATCTTTTTGCTAAAGGAATGAATTACAGACATCCTTAAAATCTGCCAGTACATTTGATAATAATTAGAAAAATCACTGGAAGAGAGTTATTTTTTTTTTAAATAAAGTAAGGCAAGGAAATGTATTATCTCAGATACAAATGACAACTTTGAAAGTTTGTAAGCTAAAATTTTATACAGGGCAATAATTACTTAATGAACTGAAATTATGTTAACTGTGAATTTATGCCAAATTTCATTTGTAAAATTAATTCGCTGCTTGCTGTATTAGTCTTTCAGATTTTTACTGATAAATTGCCTCATATGGAGCTTAGTGGCTCACAGCCATTATAGAGATGTAAGAGGGTTGATGTGGGTCTCTTTAAGTTATTAGTTGGCATGTCTCCTAGATCAGAGTGAACTGAGGCTCATTCGTCTCTTGATAGACAGAAGCAAAGGAGGTAACCAAATAGCACTAACCCTTCTAAAGACGCATCATCCCAGCATTCCATCAGACCAAGGCCAAAGCCAAGAACAAAGACTAAAGTGAGTGTTTAGTGAGAAGATTTGCTGCTCACTTAGAACATGATTTCATCAACAGCTGGTTCAGAGACTGAGAGAGGAACCTGGGACAATTTCTTCATTTGTCAGTTTCTTCTTGTGTCTTATGCATGGTGCTGAGGATATGATAGTTAGAAAACACTGCATAGTTGATCATGGAATTTATTTTTTAGCCAAGACTAAATGAATTGTTCATATAGGTAAAGAAGTGATTTCTAAATATGAAATATACTTAGGTGCCTGTAGCAATGTAGTGTCTTACTGAAACATGAAACAGAAGTTCCATGTTGTTGTAATATTCAAATTAAGGTGTGGGCTATGAGCAGGAACTACCAAAATTTACAAGAGAACGAGGTAAAACAGAGAAACCTTAAACAGAGAGAACTTAACTGATCAATTAACTTAGAAAAACTTAAAATCTTAGAATCATCTTAAGGAGTCCCTCAGGTTGCAAACAAGCACATGTAATCTTTGATGAAAAGCATCTGGTAAAAAGGAGAGCGAGGAGGTGTGCAGAGGACAGTCACCTATAACTGCATTACGCAGTCTTCAGGCTAACATGGGCACAGTCACCATAATCAGTGTTCAGAAGATGTTTCCAAACTATCTTAGGATTACAGACTGCATACTGTTCACTTAATTGCTGAAAAGAATCAGGAGGCAGCTATGTGCCTATGTTCATGCCTGTCAGCTCACTGCCAGATCCTTCAATTTATAATGGAGTATTTTCCCAGCAGGTTGAAGCTCTGTCGGAGATTATTCTGCTCCCTGAGTAGCCCACTGTTATGGAGGAATGAAAAGCATCCAAAAGGAAGTCAGTATTATTATTACTTTTTTAAGTTATCAAAAAACTGTGTTTAATTAACTGGCAGCAAAGAAAGTTGGTTAAAGAAAGGAAGGCAAATTTTGTCTTGTGGGAATAAGAAGCCAAAGGGATCCACAATCATCTGGCATCTACTTGATGTTGTATCTATGGTTAGAAATAATTAGTTCCAAATATGAAATATATTTAGAATTCTGGGTCAATGTATTATCTTACTGAGACATGGGACAGAAGCTCTATTTTGTTACAATATTCAAGTGACCCTGCAGTTTATAAGCACGAACTTCTGAGATTAAGAAGAGAAAGAAGTGAAATTCTCCAGAGAAACCTTAGAGAGAGCTTAACAGATCAATTAGCTAATAAAATAGTAAAAACCTATCCAAGAATTATGATAGGAACTTCAGAGATCTTCTGTATCCTTCATTTAAGATCCTGATAAACTGTGATCACAGTGCAACAACTGTGCAGTCATCCACATAGGTTCCTTTGTGTGCACATGCCAATCAAATCTGGGATGCTTGGAGAGTCTAGTGCTCTTAATTCTTCTGCTTCATTTTTGTCAGTTTCAGCGATTACACAATAAGTTATACTTGGATTGCACTTGGAATGCAGACAGTTTAACACTGACTGCACTAAGAGCAATTCAACTTTAATGGAAAACTTGACTTAGTTAATTACCAAGGAGAATGTGGTAAGGTGGATCCTGTTGTCTATTACACAAAAGAATAAGCAGAAAGAATGTTTGGGAACTTTTGCTTCCTTCAGGACCCTGGGAATTTTTTTAAGGCTTTAATCTATCTTTTTCTTTAAGTCATCTCTGAAGATAACCACTATTTTTTAAATTTATTTTTTTATTGCAATTTATTCACTTTGTATCAGAGCTGTAGCCACCTCCCTCATCCCCTTCAATCCTGCCCTCCCTCCCTCTTCTCTTTCCTTGCTCCTCCCACAGTCAACTGATAGGGGAGGTCCTCCTTCCCTTCCATCTGACCCTAGTTTATCAGGTCTTATCAGGACTGTCTGCATTGTCTTCCTCTGGCCTGGTAAGGCTGCCCACTGAACCTCTTAGGCAGAAGTGATCAAAGAGCCAGCCACTGAGTTCATGTTGGAGACAGGCCCTGTTCACCTTACTAAGAAGCCCATTTGGAGACTGAACTGCCATGGGCTATATCTGTACAAAGGTTCTAGGTTATATCCATGCATGGTCCTTGTTTGGAGTATCAGTCGCAGAAAAGACCCCTGTGCCCAGACTTTTTGGTTCTGTTGCTCTCCTTGTGGAACTCCTGTTCCCTCCAGGTCTTTCTATCTCCCCCTTCTTTCATAAGATCCCCTGCACTCTGCTCAAAGTTTGGCTATGAGTCTCAGCATCTGCTTCTATACCCTGCTGGGTAGTCTTTCAGAGGCTCTCTGTGGTAGGCTCCTGTCCTGTTCCCTGTTTCTCCCTCTTCTGCTGTCCATCCCATTTGCCTTTCTTAATGAGGATTGATTATCTTACCCAGGGTCTTTCTTCTTGCTTAGCTTCTTTAGGTGTACATATTTTAGCATTATTTTTATAGTCACATATTTGATTGTTTTCTTTTGGTTCCCAGTGTTCGTGCTGTACACCTATTTCTTCTCACAGTGCAGTCTTTACAGCACCTCCCAGGAAGTCCCTGAGCTTTCAACCTGCTGCTGTGTAATAGGACATTGTTGGTTAAAAGTGTTTTAATCCTCATCCTCCCACCTTCCTGCTTTTTTTTTTTCCTGCCTTTTTTTTCCCCCTGACATTTTCTTTTCACTGGTTATTAAATTCCCATCATCTATTTTCTTTTGCTTTTATCTATCTATCTATCTATCTATCTATCTATCTATCTATCTATCTATTTATTTATTTATTTATTTATTTATTCATGTCCAGAGGTGGTGCTTCTTAGAAAATACCATGTTAAATACACACCTGAGATCTTTGGTTTAAAATTATGGTTTGAAATACCCTAATTAGAAGCTAGAGAGATAACAAACTGCAGAGGACCCCAGTTTGATTATCAGCACCCATATCTGCTGGTTCAGTCACTTGTAACTCCAGCTTCACGGCCACATACTCATATGCAAACACTTAAGTATTGAAACATAAATATGCACATAATGAAATGCTTTTATTAATAAAAATGCCCCATGTAGCATGATAGCTATCTTTGTTAATGATTTAAGTGTTCAATAAATATGAAGTATCAATCTGTATGTGCTCAATCTTATGACAGGTCTCTTTTCAACATGCATGATTAGAAAATCAACCTATTGCAGGACGCTCCCCATACCTCTCCTGCTCAGCCCCTGACTACCATTGCTGTCCTTTCCTCTCTGTGAGTTTGAATACTCATGACAACTTGAAGCAACAGACCCATGGGTTTTGACCTTCTATTACTGACTTGTTTCAGAGCACACAGTGTCTTCAAGGTTTATCAACATTGTGAAACATAAAAGAAGGCAATCCACTGAGTTCATGTCAGAGACAGTCCCTCTTCTTCTTACTAGGGAACCCTCTTAGATAATGAGCTGCCATGGGCTACTTCTGAGCAGGGGTTCTAGGTTATATCCATGCATGGTCCTTGGTTGGATAAACAGTCTCATAGAAGACCCCATAGGGGTCTTTTCTGAAACTGACTCTCAGCCAAGGACCAAAGTAAATAACCTGTGATTAATATAAAAAATAAAAATTATAAAGAGACAATCTTTTATGAGTCTGAAAAACATGTCATTGTTGCAGCATGTGGAGAGTGCTAGTGTGTTCTGTCTACTGAAGTGTGGATTTCCCACACATGTTGGAGAGAAAACATCTCTGTTTATTGAGCCCTTAATTATTGTAGGTAGTTTCATTTTTTCCTCTGAAAGAATGTAAGCTTTGTGAGGGCCATGCTTGTGTGCCTGCCTTTTGTTTTGCTTTGTCCCTGGGAAAATTATTCCTTGTAAGTAACTGGCAGTGTGGACAGGATTTCCTGGCTGAGTGGATGTGTGCTATTTTAGTTCCTTATTAACTTTGTGGAAATCCTGATTTCTGAAAGTTTGCCTCTGCTTTTGTTGTTGTTTGTTTCTCTCTCTCATTCTTTTGATGTTTGTTTTGTTTGAGAGAGGATCTCCGTATATCACCCAGGCTGGCCTTGAACTTGCTGCCATTTGCTGCTTTAGCTTCCTGAGTGCTGGAATTACAAGCATTCACTACCATACTTAGATCACAGCTCTGATGTAACTGCCATCCCAACACTTGCTAGTCTTACCTGGCCTATTAGATTACAAACCCTCTAATAACAGCTCTTTTAGTGCTTACTAAACTCTAGGATTTATGTTCAGAGTCCTTTAAGATCTTCTCCCAGTCTGAATATGAAGCTGCCGTGCTGAAAACTGACAGTTCTTTAAGATTCAATTGTCCTCTACCAACAGACACATGCTCTCTCTAGTATAGTCAAGCTCCTTTATAGCTTCCTTTGTTTCTATGGAGATAGATGGGTTTAGTTATTACTGTGAAGGGCTGAAGATTATAGAAACAGAAGAGGTGGGAATTTACTTGGACACTCGTTGTGCAATTAGCATCTAATGAATCCTTCCTCAAAATAGATCAGCTGTGACCCCATTAGTCCAGAGTCATAGCTGCTCAAACTTCAGGTAATAACATGAAGCATGATAACTCACAGCAGGGACTCTGAGAAGGGCTTCTGGTGGGGAAAATGTTTACGGAATAAACAGTCTGGCCACCAGAGAGAAAATGACTCATTTGTGTTTTCCATTTTAATGTGTGAAAGTGAACTTTTCTTCTTCAAAGGGACTGCATTAAGGCGCTGGAAGGCAGATTGCCAGACTCATTTGTGGAGGTGATTAGGGCCTCAGACTATAGAACCGTACACAGCATGCAGAGGAGCCCAGTCAGCATGTCCTGTTCCTTTTCACTTCCATAGCTGCGCTGTAGATTTAATTTTTACTCTGGCAGAACAGAACGTCTGCAAGCATTCAAGGGTACAGGGCCAGCAATCAGTAGCACAAGCTGAAGTCTTGGGTGCCGTGAGTGTTTGTGCTGCCTCTACACGTTGTGCGTCTCGAGCTGAAGATGTAGCCCCATGACAAAATGATAGTCTAGCATGCTCAGAGTCTTGTTCCAGGACATGAACTTGTTAACCCTCAGAACACCTTCAGAATTGTCTGATGCCGAGAGTGAAGGTAGATATGGTATGAGACTTTCATCAGCCTCATTTTTAGGCCCTGCTCCCCGAGGTTCACACTGCCATATCAGGTACTAACACCATGAACGAACAAACAAGACAAATTTCTTTCTGTTGTGTACATCACACATATAGAAAGGCTCAAATTAAATGTAATTATATAATGTGGCAAATTCTTAACTGATACTGAAATGATTTATACATATCCTAGAAAGGAACAGCAAAATTAAAATAAGTCCACGAGGAACAAACAATCCAAATCACACCACCTCGTTACGCTTACTTGGAGAAATGTTTTCACTGGCTATGATTCCCCGTAATTTATCTAAATTGAGGACCAAGTTAAATCTACTTCATTTAAAAGGAAATAGTGATGTATTGTATTACATTTCTTTGAGCAGAATATGCCTGTTCTTATAGAATATGGTGATAGAACATCCTATCCTGTCTCACACTCCATTGTCCTGCTTTCTGAAGTGGTAACAGTCCCCTGTGCACGAGCAAAGTCTGATAGCTCCTGATGTCATCCACTTCACACTATCTTGATATTTGCTGCACAAGCAAAGGAGACCTTGAAGGGTATGGGCAAAGTGGAAGAGAGGAGGCCAATAAAACTGTTACAGGATTTCACGGACAAATACCACCCATTCATGTCATATGTTGCCCCTTCTGAGGCAGAGTATCAATAGCTTCTTATATGGTCCCAGTGAAATTTGGCATTAATTGCTCTAGTACTTCAGTCAGTTACTGTTCCTGAGGCTTTTCCTTCGAGCATTCTTTCTAGTCCACTCAGTTTTCCCCACGGTGGGATCATCAGTGCATGTGTGAAAACTCTTCATGGAAAGCCGAAGTTCACCATAAAATTCTTATGTACTTAGAAGATACATAACTTAGGTTTCTCTAGAAAAACAGAGCTGATATGATCTATCATCTATTATCCATCTATCTATTATCTACCTATCTGTCTGTCTATTAATCCATCTATCTATCTATCTATCTATCTATCTATCTATCTATCAATCAATCATCTAACCCTCTATTGATTAATTGTAAGGAATTAGCTCATGCTATTTGTCTTAGGATTTCTACTGCCGGGATGGAGCGCTATGGCCAAAAAGCAAGTTGGGGAGGGAAGCGTTTATTTGACTTACATTCCCATATCATAATCTATATGAGGAAACCAGAAGAGGAACTCAAGAAGGGCTGGAACCTGGAGGCAGGAATTGTGGCAGAGGCCATGGAGAGGTGCTGCTTGCTGGCTTGCTTGATGACAGAGTTCTCAGCCTGTTTTCTTATAAAACCCAGGACCACTAGCCCATGGATGGCATAGCCCACTATGGTCTGGGCTCACCACACTGATCACAATTTGACAAAATGCCTTTCAGCTGATTCTCATGGAGACATTTTCTCAGCTGGACTCCATTCTCTCTGATGACTATAGTTTGTATTAAGTTGAGCACTCATTGACTCTATAGCTGTCAAGCTAGATAACCATGACAGCTGATGGCATAGATTTTGTGAGTATTCAAGTTATGCGAAAGAAGAGAGCTAGTAATTTGGGTTTCCTGCAAAGCCTTAGTTCAAAGATAGAAAGAGAACAAAGTCTGAATGCTAAAACAGGCAAGCAGAGCCTTTCTTACTCACCCTATTTGGCTTGTTTAGACTTTTGGGTGATTGCAAGAAAATATACTTTTCTCAGTCTACTAAGTCCAGTGGGTAACCACATCAAAAATACGCACACATGCATGCTTTCCAGGTTAATTTCTATTACCAACTTGGCACAACCTCCAATCATCTGGGAAGGGTGAATAGCAATTGAAGAATCGTCTAGGCCAAGTTGGCCTGAGAAGTGTCTGTGGGAGCGCTGTATTGATTGTTAGTTGATATAGGTGGACACAGTTAGGCAACTGGGCTTAAATATAAGAAAAAAAATATGATATATTGATATATATATAATATTGATATATAATTCATTATATTATGAAATATAATGATTTATATAAGAAAGAAGCAGCCCTCCACTGGTTGGTTCTGATCCAAGTTCCTGATATGACTTCGCTCAGTGATGGATTGTTACCTGGAGATCTAAGCCAAGTAACACCTATTCCCCCCTAGCTGCTTGTAGTCAGAGAGTTTTACCATAGTTAGAAAACAGAAACTACAATAGGCTACTAGAATTAGGTATTCCTAGAGACTAGTCAAGTTGATCCATAATATTAAACACTGTAGTAAGGCAGACTGTGTGTAGATATATATAAAATTAAAATTAATAAAAATAAATTTTCTAAATACATGTTAAATACCCATATATTAAATATTGATATATTGTAAAAATATATTTGCAAAAAAAAGAAAGACTTTTTTAATTTATTCACTTTACTTCCAGATTGTAGTTCCCTTTCTCATCTTCTCTCAGTCCCACCCTCACTTTCTCTTTCCCTCTATCCCCTTCCTGTAGTCCTCAGAAAGGGGAAGACATCCTCCCCTCCAACTGACCCAAGCTTATCAAGTCTCACCAGGACTGCCTGTATCCTCTTCCTCTGTGGCCTGGGCAGGCTGCCTTGCCAGGGGAAAGTGATAGAGGAGCAGACAATAGAGTCCATGACAGAGAAAGCCTTGCTCCCCTTACCAGGTGATCCACATGGAAACTGAGCTGCCAATGGTCTATCTAAGCAGGGACATAGGTCCTCTCCATGCATGGTCCCTGGTTGGTCATCAGTCTCCAGAGCCCGGACCCAGATTTGTTGGCTTTGTTGGTCTTCTTGTTGAGCTCCTGTTCCTTCCAGGTCCTTCTATCTCCCTACTCTTTCGTGAGATTCCCTATGCTCTACCCAAAGTTTGGCTCTGAGTCTCAGCATCCAATTCGATCCCTTGCTGGATAGAGTCTTCAGACAACATCTGTGGTAGGTTCCCATCTGTTTTCTCTTTTCAGCCATTTCTGTCTATTCTATTTGCCCTTCAGAATGAGAATTAAGCATCCTCCTTAGGTTGCACTTTGTTACTTAGCTTCTGTGGATTGTGCCGTGGTTATCCCAAACTATATGTCTAATATCTTCTTAGAAGTAAGCATATACCATGCTTGTCTTTCTATGTCTGGGTTACTGTACCCAAGATGATCTTTTCCAGATCAATCCATTTGCCTCTAAATTTTATGATGTTCTTGTTTTAATAGCTGAATAGTATTCCATTGCGTTGATGCACCACAGTTTCTTTATCCATTCTTTGGCTGAGGAACATCTGAGTTGTTTTCAGTTTTTGGATATTTTGAATAAAGCTGCTATGAACATAGTTGAGCAAATGTCCTTTATGTATGGTAGAACACACAACATACTTATATACATTGTAAATTTGCAAAATGTAAAGACTTTTTTACTCAATTTTATATAGAGAAAAGGAAAACAAATAGATTCATTAAATTGTTTATATTAAATTATCCACTATTTTGTAGCTATCTATAGTGAAGAGAACCAACCCATGACTAATGTATTTTCATATAATTGTTGAATATAACCTTTCCATTGAGGCTAAAAATATGCCCAAGATTTCCTAATATTCTTTGTTTTATTGTCATTTTAAATCTAAAATCCAATGGACATCTTAGGCTTCATGTCAGCCCACTAGTTAGGAGAGTGGGGGATATCTCAGACACAGACTATGTTCCCTGCCTTCTGATCATTTCCCCTGGTGCAACTTCCTTACCAGGCCACAGGATAGTAAAACGAACTCAGTCCTCCTGTGAATAGATGAGCTAGGGTGTATGTGGCAGGGAGGATCCCCTATTCTCAGGAATAGGGGAGAAGGGATGTGGGAAGGTGGGACTGGGAGGAGAGGTGGGATCGGCCTATGACTGAGATATAAATTGAATTAATAATAAAAATAATCTAAATGTCTGAAAAAATGGCATCAAAATATGTTAGGGACATTGATACCAATCCACCATTATTGGTTCTCATTTTATTTCTTGGTATTCAGAAAGAAAACACCCTCAAACACCTGCCAATAAGTCACAGATGCAAGAATGTGCATTAAACCAATGAAGATTCTTAGAATTGCTGAACACATCTGTTTTTCTTCTGCACTCACAAAGCGTTTGGCAGGTCCTTTGCAGTAAAGGACTTCTGGCTGAGCAGTGTGTCTAACATGCTCTTCTTTCCCTCTCCAGGGTTTCATCTCAGCACATTTTTCTCTTCCTTCTCCTACTGGCTCAATCTTCTCTGTTCTCTTGCCATTTGCTAGCTAAGTTACTGCACGGCAGCCATCACAGCACGTAGTTCTTTCTTGTTCTCAGACCATCTTCTTCTGAGAAAAGGTGTATTAGGGGCTTCAGAGGTAACCAGGTAAATACATCCTGTAGACTGGAGTTTGAATCTCAATACATTCAGTATTGAGTGTGGAAGGTCACATGGGATCCTAGTGTTCAAAATGCAAAAACAGGGGGTCTCCAGACAAGTTCTCCCAATAAAATACGCAAACTGGCCCATTCCTGGTTCAGTGAGAGAGCCTGAATCTGTATAAATGAGACCTATGCTTCTAATATACATTGGATAATTCCATCAGAAATATTTTATTTGGTTATTTTTAAAGTGACTTATTTTTAAAGTGACTTCAATGTTATACCTTTCAAAATTAAAAAAAAAATATTAGAGAATACTAATGGAATACTACTCAGCAATTGAAAACAAGGAAATCATGAAATTTACAGGCAAATGGTGGGAACTAGAAAAAAATCATCCTGAGTGAGGTATTCCAGAAGAAAAAACACACACATCGTATATACTTACTTATTTAGACACATAATATAGGATAATCATACTAAGATCTGTACACCTAAAGAAGCTAAGCAAGAAGGAAGACCCTGGATAAGATGATCAATCCTCATTCAGAAAGGCAAACAGGATGGACGTTGGAAGAAGGAGAAAATGGCAAAACAGGACAGGAGCCTACCAGAGAGGGTCTCTGAAAGACTCTACCCTGCAGAGTATCAAAGCAGATGCTGAGACTCATAGCCAAACACTAGACAGAGTGCAGGAATCTTATGAAAAAAGGGGGAGATAGAAAAACCTGGAGGGGACAGGAGCTCCACAAGGAGAGCAACAGAACCAAAAAATCTGGGCACATGGGGTCTTTTCTGAGACTGATACTTCAACCAAGGACCATTCATGGAGATAACTCAAGAACCCCTGCTCAGAAGTAGCCAAGGAAGCTCAATCTCCAAGTCTCTTCCTTAGTAAGGAGAACATGGACCGTTTTTATGTCTGGCTCTTTGATCACCTCCCTCTGAAGGAGGGAGGGGCAGCCTTACCAGGCCACAGAGGAAGATAATACAGCCACTCCTGATGAGACCTGGTAGGCTAGGGTCAGATGGAAGGGGAGGAGGACCTCCCTTTTCAGTGGACTGGGTGGACTAGGGGAGGGGCATGGGTGTAGAAGAGCAGGGGTGGGGGAGACAGAATTAGTAGGGGATGAGGGAGGGGGCTAGAGCCTTGATACAAAGTGATAAATTAATAATAATAAATTAAATAATTTATTTATTATTTAATAAATAATAAATTGTAATAAATTAAATAATTTTAATATGTTCTAGAATTTTTAAAAGGGCAATATGCTCTTCTAAGCTGAACATAGCTAATGTTTTATGCAGTATTGTGTATTCATACGTGTGTGTGTGTGTGTGTATGTGTATGTGTATAAGAGTTGTCAGCTCCTATCTCTGAGTCCATCTGAATATCTCGATACATTCATTCACCCTTACATAAACAAAACAGGATTCTGGTTAACTCATCAGAAAAACAGATGTCTATATTTTCCTCTCAGGTGTTTCTGTCATAAGGATAGTCAACATTTTCCAAGACTACTTCAGCAAGGAAAGTAGATAGTTAAGAAGAATGAGCATACTGAATACTAAATTTTGCAGGATGAGGACAGTGGATGGATGATTAAGATAAGATTGAAGTGCAAAACTGACAACCCTGCTACTGGTAGGATTTTCAAAATCAGGAAGATAATAAAAAGTGGTCATCAAGGTGGGGCTTCATACCATCCTGCAACACAAGCTTAGGCATCGCCTCTGTTGTTGACATTTTTTTTGTCAGATGGTCCATCCTTTCAGTCTGATTACAGCAACCTACTCAGGGTGACTGCTTAGTACTAAGTGTTCCGATCAGAAAGCCCATGAAGTTGGCTTGGGTTTGTTGGAAGTTACACCTCTTTGATCCCCGATTAGACTGAGGTTAGCAATCCCTCTAGTACAATCTCAAAAATAAGAAGATGCTAAGAGATTGCATGCTTAGATTTTGACAAAGATTTCACCATGCACAATCCATGTCTTAGTTATTCTTGCATGATTCCATGACTGAGGCAGCTTGTAGAAGAAAGCATTTAATTGACATCTTATTGGAGTTACAGATGGTTAGTCCAAAATCATTGTGGAAAGGAGTGTGGTGGTAAGCAGGCAGGCAGACATGGTGCTGGAGCAGAAGCTAGGAGCTTACATTCTGTTCACTAGACAGGAGGCAGGAGAGATGGGAGGATAGAGAGAGGGGAAGAGAGAATGGGCCTGGTGTGGGCTTTTGGAAAATCAAACCCCACAACCAGTGACACTTTTTCCAACATGGCCATAACTCCTAATCCTCCCTAAACAGTCCAACTGTAAACCAGGCAGTCAAGTAGATAATACTATGTGGGCCATTCTCATTCTCTGCACTTATATAATTATATATCTGTAATTTACAGCTTTTGTGAGCACTTATTTTAACCTATCTTTATAAACAAATCTTATCAGAAGTGAGCTCAGTGTCACCTGGCATATATGACAAGTTCTGTCCTACAACATATGATTAACTAGATGATTTGTAAAATTGTTCTTTTCATTCTTCTTTGATGTACCTTATAATTGGGACAAGAAATTAAATAATTTCTGGGATCCACACAATTAGTAAGAAGCAAAAACAAACAAACAAACAAAAAATATTGGACCAATTTTAAGGTAACTGTCTTTAGTTGTTTTGGAATTCTGATTCTGTAAGGTTAACACCCACTCAGATTTTTGACTCAGAGTGATCAGTCTGGGATGCAGTGCAGAGGTGCTAAGAGAGTCATGTGTGTGTGCAAGCACATGTGAGTGTGGTAGAGCGTGCATGCATGCATTTGTATCTATGACACTTATTTGGATTTTTTAAATTGAAAACATGTAATCACTTAGGAAAAGTATGTCCGTGTCTAGAATAGGCTGGCCTGTGGGAAGCTTTCTTAATTTTGTAAATTTAGGCAGGAAGATCTTCCCTGAATGTGAAGATTCATTCTTCCCTGAATGGATCTCATGGGCTGGGCCTGGACTAGGTGATAAATACAGAACAAGCTGAGCATAAGCCTGCATGCACTCTTGGTGCCGTGTTCTTGACTGCGGATGTGATATAAATATCCCCTGCCTCTGTGACTCCCCCCAGTGTGATGATTATAACTTGGAATAGTGATCTAAAATAAAATTTCTCTTCCTTTCAATTGTTATGTTCAGAGTGTCCCCCTCCTCCCCACACACAGGAAAATGAAATGACATTAAGACAGATTTCCTACATAGTCACCTATTTGATTTCCAGAATGATCAAGGATTAAGAATAATGTCCATTTGCCTGAAAATTTCATGATTTCCTTTCTTTTAACAGTTGAGGAGTATTTTATTGTGTAAATGTACAATAATTTCTGTATCCATCCTTTAGTTGAGGGACATCTAGGTTGTTAACAGATTCTGGCTATTATGAATAAAGCTTCTATGGACATAGCTGAGCAAATGTGCTTGTATTTTGGTGGAGCATCTTTCAGGTATTTGCCCAGAAATGGTATAGTTGTGTCTTGAGGTAGTACTATTTCTACTTGTCTGAAAAAGTACAAGATTGACTTTCAAGGTGGTTGTACAAGTTTGCACCCCCACCAGCAACAGAGGTGTTTTCCCCTTTCTCCACATCTTCGCCAGCATGTGCTGTCACTTGGGTTTTTTATTTTAGGGATTCTGAGAGTGTAAGATGGAATCTCAGAGTTGTTTTGATTTGCATTTTCCTGATGACTAAGGATGTTGAGCATTTCTTTAAATATTTCTCCACCATTCGATATTCCTCTGTTGAGAATTCTGTTTAATTCTGTACTCCATTTTTAATTGGATTATTTGGTTTGTTGGAGTTTAATTTCTTGAGTTCTTTATATATTTTGGATATTAGATCATTCTGCATGAGGTAATCCAGAACCAAAAAAAGCACACATGGAATGTACTCACTTATATAGATAATCATGAAATTTACAGGCAAATGGATGTAACTAAAACGATCTTCCTCAGTGCTGGAACCCAGAACTAGAAAGACATGCATGATATATACTCATTTATAAGTGAGTATTAGTCATATAATACAGGATAACCATACTACAACCCATAGACCTAAAGAAGCTAAATAACAAGGAATACCCTCGGGAGAATGCTTAATTTTCATTCAGAATGGTAACTAGACTATACACTGGAAACAGTTGAAGAAAGGGACCAGGATGGGAGCCTACCAAAAATGTACTCTGAAAGACTGCATCCAGCAGGGGATTGAAGCAGATGCTAAGACTCACATCCAAACTTTGGGGAGAACACAGGAGTGGAAAGAGTGGGGTAACAGAAGGACCCAGAGAGGAGAGTAGCTCCTTAAAGAGACCAACAGAACAGGGACTGCCTCTGACATGAACTGATTGGCCTGCTCTTTGATCACCTCACACTGAAGGAGGAGCAACTTTACCAGGCCACAGAGGAAGAAAATGCAACCACTCCTAATGAGACCTGATAGACTAGGATCAGAAGGAAGGAAAAGAAGACCTCCCCTATCAGTGGACTTGGGGAGCAGCACATGTGGAGAAGGAAGAAGAAGGGAGGGATTGGGAGCGGAGGAGGGATGGAGCTACAGGGGGGATACAAAGTGAATAAAATGTAATTAATAAAAAATTAAAAATTAAATGGGAAAAAAAGACCAACAGAGTCAACAAATCTGGGAACAGGGGTCCTGCAGAGACTGATGAGCCAATGAAGGACCAAACATGGAGGAGACCTTTACCCCTATTCAGATGTAACCAATAGTCAACTCAGTCTCTATGTGGGTCACCTAGTAAAGGGGAGGGGGCAGGTGCTGTCTTTGACATGGACTCTGATAACCATTCTTTGATCACTTCCCTCTGATGTAGGAGTCTTACCAGGCCACAGAGTAGTAAGAGGATTCAGGCAATCCTAATGAGACTTGATAGGCTGGGATCAGATGGTAGGGGAGGAGGGCTTCCCTTTCTGAGGACTAGGGGAGGGAAAGAGGGCAGAAGAGGGAGGGTGGACTGGGAGGAGGTAAGGGAGGTGGCTACAATCAGGACATAAAGTGAACAAATCATAAAATATAAATTTAAATTAAAAAAACAAATAATGTCCCCACTATTAGCATAGGTGTGGTTCTATAAACTCTATCCTCCTCTCAAACACAGAGAGTTTGAGGCCAGAGTAAAAATATTAGTTGAATCAATGAAAATGTTTAAATTTTGAGCTCATACATCAAGCAAATTAAAATATAGAATTTAATATAAGGTAATAAACTATAAAGTACACATATACAAAAGTTTCATCTTATCATAAAATCTTTTTTACAAGGAGAAATCAAAAGGGATAAAGTGACAGAAAAGAGGGAATTTTAGAAATAACTTAAGAAAAGATACAGGCATATAGTGAGATATTATGTAGTAGTTTAAATTATGTTTCCAATGGCTTTTTGTATCTACTGTCAGTTCTTATTTATAGTAAAGTGTGTGTGAAAAAAAAATGTTCAGGCATAAGTTCCTAGTGTACATGTCCTCAAAAATATTACATGAAAAGAAAAGCTATGTAACAAGTTGTTATTTTAAGATAATTGCTTATTACTTTAGAAGCCACAGTATTCTATATTTCCCAAAGGCTCTTACCAACAATGAGAATAACACAGGCTAAAACATGACTAACTTTTATCTGTGTGTTGCTAACTCTTCTATTAATGTGATATGGAAGGTGAAGGGGGTGGTGCGGGAATTTTCTAAGCTGATATTTATTCATGTGTTTTTAAGATCTCTGTGTTGTATTAGTCTCCTCCCTGAGAGCTAGTCCTCGTCCATGAACATTCCTAATAGCTAGATCTTGTGCCACGGATTGAGTGGAGAAACAGATCCAACTAATGAAGAATCATGCCATCCCAAATGAAGTGTGTCTCTGGAACCATCGGATTGTGTAAAAAGGGAAGAGACGAGGGAGAGAGGGTGGGATTGGGAGGGAATGGGGGTCTACAGCTGTGATAAAAAGTGAATAAACTGTAATTAATATAAAAAGTAAAAGAAGAATATAAACAAAAAAGTGACGAGCTCTCTATGCATCGATGCTACAAGTTACTGTTTGCTAGCAGTGCTTGTTTTAATGTTAGTTTTGTATTTCTTAGGATGAACAGTAGTGACTCGGTAGCTGCTGTTTTGTTACTGCTGAGTGATATGTCAATCACACTGGCTCAGAATGAAAGGCCTGGCAGTCTTCAGTGTTGATGAGGACACGGTGCACCTGGAACTCTCAGCTTTCACAGAGGAAGTACAAGTTGGCACATGTGCTCTGGAAAAGTGTTTGGCAGCTTTTACAAAATTTAAAACCCACCTGTCATATAAACCAGGAATTCTACCTTTAAGTTTTATTCAAGAAAAAAGAATAATCACATGTTCACACAGAAGATATCTACATGAATACACCTCAACTAATAATAAACAAAACCTGATGGAGAGTTCACAGGTGAAATGTCTCCTCCCATAGACTCACATGCCTGAACACCTTCTGCACAGATGGTGGCGCTGTTTGGAAAGGTTTTGTAACCTTTAGAGAGTGGAGAGGAGCTTCATAAGAGGACCTAAGTCACTATGGCTTGGCTTTGAGGCTTTTTAGCTCTGCCCCACATCTTGTTCACGCTCAGAATTGTGAACACTGATATAATTTGATCAGCCAGCCTCTTGCCCCCACTATTGCATCTGCCATGCTAGGTTGGACTGTATCCTTCTGGAACTGTGAGTCAAAATAAGCCTTTTTGTCCTGTGTGTGTCTGAGGAGGGAGGGGTAAAGGATTCAAGATTGTCATACACCGTTGACTGAAGTAAAATATGTGGCCATTTTAGCAATGGACACCGGTTTTGCTCACTGCAGAGAGAGATATTTTTCGAAGAAGTGAACCAGGGAATTCTTGAGGGCCAGAAAGGTCATTGGCTGGGCAAGAAATATAGCATGAAGATAGATCTTAAATGGTCAGAGTACTCAAGGCAAGACAGAAATAACTGAGAGTAAAGGATGACAGAATCATAACATAGAACTCAGACTTGTAGAAGAGGTAATTGGATACACTAATTGGGTCAGATGAAAAGTAGCACATGGAATGTTTCGTATTCTGTTTTGACACACAGGAGTTCTCAAAGGGGATGATGTAGTGAGGGCATATTAATTCTTCATATGTTTCTGGGGTTGTCCTAATTCCTTTTGTCAGCCACCCTATTCAGCGAGTATCCAAATTCCTTCCACACGAAAGGACTTTAGATGGTACAATGACAAATGACACCTCTAAGACATTTACAAGGCTGACAGAGAGAAAGGTGGTAGACAGAATATCAACTAATAGCCACTTTCTTGCAAGAGACATTATTGTGGTTCCTGTGGAAGTAACACCATTTTCTGTGGTATAGCTCAAAAGATGAGTCCTGACAATGACAAGTTTCTCCATACCCTAGATTTTGGTTTCCCCATGCGTTGAGCACCTGGAGTATTTGTTATAGCCTCACAGAAGAGCTAAGGCCAGATTCTGTACAAAGTCAAATACTCAATGACCTGTAATATTGCATTCTGCCTCCACTTTTATTACCACTTTTATGCCTCACTGAAACAAAGATGCTGTTTAACTGTTAATTAAATGGATATACTGGGAGGGAGAATTTATTTTCTCCTTTAATAGATTCTACAGAACCGAAATATCTGGGTACAGTGGTTTTTCTGAGACTGATACTCCAACCAAGGACCATGCATGAATATAATCTAGAAGCCCTGCTCATATACAGCCCATGGCAGCTCAGTATCCAAGCAGGTTCCTTAATAAAGGGAATGGGGGCTGTCTCTGACATGTACTCAGTGGTGGGTTCTTTGATCACCTACCACTGAGGGGGGAGCCCCCTTTCCAGGCCACAGAGGAAGACAATGCAGCCAGTTCTGATGAGACCTGATAAGCTAGGGTCATGTGGAAGGGGAGGAGGACCTCCCCTATCAGTGGACTTGGAGAGGGTCTTGGGAGGATGAGGGAGGGAGGGTGGAATTGGGAGGGAATAAGGAAGGAGGCTACAGCAGGGATATAAAGTGAATAAAGTGTAATTAACATAAAAAAATTAATTAAAATAGATTCTCTTATTAAGACTTCATAGCATAATTTTCCAAAATACTTATCTATCGTGTTACTTCTTAAGAGTTGCAACTTACCTAAGCTTCAGACTGCCAAAGCATGCTTCCAGTCTCTTCCCACACTGCACTGTTCACCTTGGCACATAAGTGAAAGCTGGCTGGTTTTACCCTCACTGTTCTTTTTCCTCTGTAATATTATTCACATCTGACACATCTACTTTATACTTGTATTTTCTCTGAAATGACAAGTGTGGTTTAAGTCACTTCTAACGTCTAGCACAGTATCTGGCTTAGAAAAGGTACGGACAGACTTCTTCATTTGAATAAATCTTTGATGCCCCGTGCTCCCTCAGGATAGAAGAGAGTTTCAGGTTGAACACAAAGGAAATAAATTGCAGTAAGCTGATAGCCTCCAAAGAGAGGAAGTCTGATGGAGGCACATTTGGAGAGAGAGGCCAAGGAAACCATTTATTTCACTCCAGGGTGATGCTTACAACAGAAGTCATAAACTAAGCAATGTTCCTCCACACCCCCAGTGAATGATTTGAGCAGAGGTAGCTTCCCTGAGAGCATGGTTTCTCCCCACAGGGCTTACACAGAAACTGTAATGGACACTTTAATTCTAATAATTCAATCGTAAGGCAGATATAACCCCCTTTCCCCTTACAGCACAATTAGAGCACTAGGAAGTGTATTTCCTGGAGTCTCACTAAAAGTTTTACAGTACTAAAAATGGTGAAGAGTAATGAGCAATTTGCAAGACTCTGGAATGCCAAAGAACTTCCTGGCTGTCTTTTAGACATATTTGTTTTAAGGATGGCTGTCTTCTGGTTTCCATGGTGATACAGAGAACAAGTGTGAGACTTAACTGATGCCGTGTTCACAGCTGGGATCTGCTTCCTATAGTATAAGCTTTTTGTTTTGGATTCTGTAATTTAGGTAATGGGACATAAAATTAGAGAATTGTAAAGCAGGCACCTTCCTCTCAGCTATTCCTGGTTGAGAACCTGTGATGTAGCAGATAGTGCGAGAATCTGAAGAGTCACACATTGAAATACGTGACTTACTGAAGGAGGAGTGTAAGAATGTCATGGCCACATAGGAATCAATGGTGATCAGAGAAAGGAAGTGAAAGTAGGCTAATGTTATGCATCGTACAAACGTGGTTCAGGTCAACCTTTTCTCGTCACTCAGTGCTTCACACCCTTATTCTCCAGCAGTCTCTTCAATGCTGTCTTTGTTTCATTTCTTTTTTCAGATTTTATTTGTTTGTTTATTGTTATTTATTATAATTTATTCACTTTGTATCCCTGCTAAGCCCCACCTCATCTCTCCCCAGTTCCACCACCTTCCCACTTCTCTCCATTATACTTCTCCCTAGTCCACTGATAGGACTGATAGGGGAGGACCTCCTCCCCTTCTATCTGACCCTAGTCTGTCAGGTCTCATCAGGGCTGGCTATATCATCTTTCTTTGTGGCCAGGCAAGGCTGCACACACACACCACCACCACCACCACCAGGGAGAGATGATCAGAGAGTCTGCCACTGAGTTCATGTCACAGACAGCCCCTGATCCCCTTACTAGGGACACCCACTTGGAAACTAAGCAGCCTATGGTTTTCATCTGAGCATGGGGTCTAAGACCTCTCCATGTGTGGTCCTTGTTGGAGTATCAGTCTCTGTAGGCTCCCCTGGGCATTCAGAAGGGCAAACAAGATAGATATCTATATAGGAGAAGACAGGGAACAGGGCAGGAGCCATCCACAGGGTGCCTCTGAAAGACTCTACCCATCAGGGTATTGAGTATCAAAGGAGATGCAGAGCCTCATAGCCAAACTTCAGGCAGAGTGCAGAGAATCTTATAGAAGAAGTTTGCTTCATTTCTTATCACTGTGTTAGAGCTCCCTGACAGAAGCAGCTTAAGGGAGAAAAAGTATATGTGACTCACAATTCCGGGTTATAGTCCATCATGCTATCAGCTGGTCAAATGTGTGCAAATGTGTGCATGGTAGTGCCCAACTCACTTTCTCCACTTTTCTAAGTTCTAACTCCCCTTCCTAAGGAACAGTGCCTACCACAGTGAATAAGTCTTACCAAATTAAGTAGCATAAGCGAGATAACCCACACAGATACGTCAACAGGCCAACATAAGCTAGACAACCACTTTCTCAGTCTCCATCCTCAGGTGATTCTGTGCTGTATCAAGCTGATAACTAAGACAAAGCTCACTGATGCCGTCATTCTTTTCCATGCTTTACATTCCCATATTTATGATTTCCATTTATAGATCCTGTTGGGGGTTCTTCCTGGTTTTCAAACCCTCTTACCCGTTCCACACCTGATGCCTCTGCTTGTCCCACATGCCTGCAACACCTAAACTCAGCAAATGCAGAGTTGATTCTTATTGAAACCCTATTTCCCACATTCTTTAGCTTTCCATCTTATTTTCAGTGGAAGAAATACATCATTTGATCCACATGACTGACATATAAAATTTAAAATTATTTAAACAATTTGATTAAAAAATATTTTGTCATACAATATGTTCTGATCTCAGTTTCCCCTTCATCCGTTAATCCTGGAATCTCCCAACATCTCCACCCACTCAAGTAAGTAAGCCCTCTCTCTGTCTCTCTCTCTCATCAGATAAAAAAGACAACGAAAATCAAACACACCAGCATAGGACAAACAAAAATTTTAAAAGTGAAGCAAAGAAAAAGCACAAGAAACACACACACATTTGCGTACACAGAAATTCTATAAAACCCATAAAAATTGTACAGGGCTTGCACAGGTCTAAGCCAGAAGTGGTTCCAACATTAAGAGGAGAGTACACAAGGTCTCAGCTTTAATCCAGAATCTATGTCTCCAATTGACAGCTGCTCACAGAGGAAAAAATAGTTTTCTCCAGCAAAGTCTCACTGGGTATATAAACCGCTCTTAAGGGCAGACCCCATGATCAGCAGTGCATGGCTAGCACAAGATTAACTCAATAGTAGGTATTTTTGGAGGATTTTGTGTCCTAATTCTTTATTTGGGCATAAAAAAAAAAAAAACCTTACAAGTCTGTGGCATATATATTTCCAGCATATATATTCCCAGTTTCTGGGAGTTGGGTTTGTGTCTTAGACCTGCTATGTCTAGAAAGTTGTGTTTCTTTGGTGTCTTCCATCTGCACTAAGTCTGACACTCTGCCTCCTCAAATCATTTCAAAGGACCTTTTTATTCTGATTCTTTAACTAAGTTTCCCTTTACTCCACTGACTCTATCTCCAGAAAGTACTTCACACCTTCCTCAAATAGACTTCTTATATCTAATCTTTTCCCTTGTTGTTTTTTGTACCTTCATTTTCAGTACCTAAGAATAAATGTATCTAGAAAATGATAATTAGATGATTTAAAGTAATGATTTTTTTTTTATGAAACACTGGATTAAGTTTCAAATATATTACCAGTTACCATATATTTGAAGATCCTTTTATTGTTTTTTAAAAGGGAGAGTAGGCTCTGTATATTCTCCTGTATAAAAATCTAGCTTCTTTTAAAACAAAAACAAATAATATTTTCTGCTAATGGTTGTCTATTCCTCATGCCATGGTCCAATGTGTGTGCTCAGTTTGGAATAATATCATCTCCTCAAAGCTCAGTTTCTTATTTTGGTACTTCCTAATCTCAAGATTCAAGACTAACTTCCTCCCATCCACAGAAAAGGAAATAGCAAAAGAGTTTAGTATATGACACATAGAACAGACCAGGAAATACATCTGTACTATGACATGGCCCTTGACATCTCTGTACATGGACATCAGCCTGAGCTAACTGTAAGGATAGTTGGAAAATGTCTTCAAGCCTTTTTTTTCCTTATTAGCAAAGAACATAGTTTGATGTAGATCCTTTTAGCATCTGAGGTATGGCTCAGTGCTAAAGCACTTTCACAGAACTTGTCTATCCTTGACATAAAATTTTAATCTCAAGACTATGAACTCTTGTTGCCTCTTGATTTTTCCCTACAGTTTCTATAAATCTTCTGTGAAACTATTAGTCATTTAGGTATTCTCTCAAATATTTTTAATGTCTGTGGAGCATGTAAATAGAAAACTCTCTGGATATTATCTCACAGAGAAAAAAGGTCTTCATATCTGGTGGTAAAACAAACCGTATTTTCTGAATTTTTATTTCCTTTTTATTATTGTAGGCAAGAACTGTATCTCTGAACTCTGTAATAGAGACGCCCCTTAATAAGTAGAAAATTACATTAAGAGATGACAAAGAAAGTAATGTATTGACAGAAATTATTAGCAAAATTGATAGTGTGCCTTCAACAAAGTAGAAGTAATGTTTAAAAATGAGAGAGGATCATCAAATTAGTAGTATTATGAGACAGAATTTATAGGGACATATTCTACTGATAAAATTAACTCAGTCTTTGGAACACCTCCATGATCCATGGCAGGAGATTTTTTTCCAGAGCTGCTGAAGTCTCCATGCTTCCGGATCCTGATTCCTAGGTGGGTGCAAAAATGAAGGATGTGGCATACTTATAGAAAATACTAAGTTTAACCATGGTAACTAGGAAGACACAGAGGATAATGGTGAGAGTAAGTCCTTAAAATTGCCTTCTCCGTGATATAAAATTCATGGCTCAAAATCAACACTATTTCTTCCTCATAAAGTTCTTTCACTAGCAACTAGGATGTCTCTGTGGTCCCATTCAAACCCACAGAGGTCATCAACAGCACAGTTAGGTGTTCAGGTCAAAGGGCCTCTCAGTAATGGTATCTTCCCTTTTTCTAGCCTGGCTCAGTGATCACACAGTACAGACAACTGTGAGAGTTACTGGTCAGGGCTACAGCCCTTTCCAAACAAAATATATCCTGCAGTCCCCTGATGGGAGTAGCTGAGCAATAAAAGGCAAGAAGTCTAGCACAACAAATGAATTTTATTTGATGTTGTACTGTTTGTTGATACTTAAAGGGAGTAAAAGTTTTTCTCCAAATAAAAAGTATCACTTCTATAAAACTACCTTGGTAACTAATTACAGTGTTTGTGGCCCAGTGGAGCCCTAGGTACATCTGTGAAAGGCAATTCTTAAAAACCCTGTGGGATTACATCAGTACCACAGCTTATGACTTGGTTCTTTTGTTAAATACAGCCTAACAAAGGCCTTTTTTTGTGAACTGAATTATAGTAATATTTTTAACTGAAAAAAAAAATCTTTTGTGCTAAGAATTAGTCCAAGAGATTTAAATTATTTCTATTTTTCTTGATCTCTTCGTAGAATATAAAGATAGTTCTTTTGACATTTCATGGGAAGTACATGCACATGGTTCTTTTAAAATCACCCTGTAAAACTCATTGGCAATTTGTTTAATAGGAGCTATTAGCTCAGGTGTTTGAGAAAATTTACAACGGAAAAGTCAAACAGGAAAAAAAATGAATGGAGAATGAACTGAAATATGTAGCTGTATAAAATGCAAAGTTTACATCAGAAGCTGTTTTTATATATCGACATTTTGTAGCAGCTGATGTTAATCTCCAAATAATATCCTTTCAACAAGTATCCAATATTTCCCTACAATCTTTATATCCTCATCAGCCATAACTTTAATGAGTCAGCCTTCCCATAGTATAGAAGAATATCTAATTTGATCAATTTATAAAGAGGTGGAGATCACAGTTTGGAAGACTATGGTCCATAACTGATTGAACCTTTTGCTCTTGATCTGAGACAATGGAGGACACCCCAGTGGGGGCAGGCATGGTATAGAGGAAGCATCTCAGCTCATGTAGAAAGGTGAGGGTGAGGAAGAAGATATGAGGTTCCATGATCTCCTTCCTGACAAACCCTCAGTGGCTAAAAATTCCTGCTGGACCCCATGTGGTTGCTGGGAATTGAATTCAGGACCTCTGGTCGATCATACAGTGATCTTAACCATTGAGCCATTGAGCCATCTCTCCAGCTCCAGCCTTTTTTTTTTTTTTTTTTTATGGGTTCTGGGATCCAAATTAGGTCAGCTTTCCCAAGACTCCACTGCCACTTGTACACTTATTTATGACAAATCCCAAAGTTTACATTTTAATATGTGAGATATATTTAAAAAAATGGATGTTCATCTGGTTCTATCCCTCTAACTTTCAATAAAATTCATAAAAGAGATAGCTGGCATTCAATCATTCTCTGGAGCTTAAGCTCACAAAATATAATCATTTGTTTACTTCCCCTGGGAGAATGGCTGTCAGATGTAGCAAATAAACTATAGTGTTTCCAAATAAATTTGAATTTTAGATAAATAGATATTTATTCTGCTATATTTTACTTTCAATATAAAAAAAAACAATTGAACTAAAATATTTACTTGGAAATGAAATGTTTTTAGATATCCTGGATTTATTTGATGATCTTAACTTCAGTGAGTGTTGGAAACCACAAAATAAACTGCTTCAGATATAATTTCATATTATTCAAAAGGGTCTTATTTAGGACATGCTTAAACTTACTAAGCATACCACCACCCACTTTGTCTCCAGATAGGGAAAGATAAAGTTCTTTGCTATTTTACTTAAGGCACCCAAGTAAGGAACTTGGCTTTCATTATCAGATAGTGTGCAGTCCACGCCCCAGAATATTTTTATGCTGACGTTAAGTTCAGCACACCCCCACTGTCCATGAGGGTTTGGGCCACAAACCCAAAATGTCTTCCCCAAAAGTATTAGGAGGTCAGTACAAAACTCTCTGTCCCTTCTGTAAAAGTAAGCTCTAGGATTGGATTTTCTAAGACTCCATTTTCTAGGCTCTGTGTAGCTTACTGCTGGAATTATGAGAAATAGAGCAAAGACCATTACTTCCAAGACAGAGTGCAAAGCCCATTGATAGGAAAAGGACCCCACAGTGTCTTCCTAAGAGAAGATTATCATTGTAGAGAGACATCATAAAGAATCTTATAAAATTTTAAAATCAATCATGATTATATATGAAGTCATATGTTTACAGATTTCAGATATCTCACCTACTTTTCTATAATTGTGTGGAAGGCAGAATTTCTACCCTTTAGTAATGAATTAACATGGAATAGGGAAGATTGAAGAAATTCATTTTTTTCCTCAGAACCTCACAAAAATCTTTATTTGTACCCATAAAGATAGCAAGTGAGATGTTTCTCTTTGTCAAGTGGGCAAGTGATAACAAATATTAATAATCAAGTTGGAAGGATCTGGAATCACCAAAGTCACAAGCTCTGACACAAGCTTTGACAAATTTTGTGAAGAATTTTCTAGGTTATGTTAACTGAGGGGAGTAGAGTCAACTTCAATGTGCCTGGTACTGTTTCATGAGCTAGAATCCCAAGACAAAATACAAAGGCAGAGGAAGCAGAGAACAAGGATTCCTCTCTCCCTGGTTCTTTGTAAATGGAATGTGACTACTTGCCTCCCACCCCTCTTGCCAAACCTTTTCTGTTAGTATAGACTTATTGAACTGTAATCTAAAATAAACTCTCCATCCCTTAAACCGTGTAGGGTTACTGGATCAGCAATGTGGAAACAATTAATTCATGCAACTGGAAGATGAAGCGTGGGATGTATAGATGAACACTTAAATACCTGAGCTCAGTTGTAACTAGTAAGCTCTAACAGGGCCATTGGGGTTTGATATCTTCATGATGTCAACTCCGAAGTAGAGGAATGAAAAGCAGTGCTCAATAATGTGCCTTAGGATGTAAATCTGGAAAGACAGGGCATATGAGACATAACTATCCTCAGGTATGTATAAAGAAGATAGGACATAGGAGACAAAGCTATCCTTAGGTATGTATAAGAAAGATAAGGCACAGGAGAAATAGCTATGCTCTAGAATTATAGTTATCCTCAAGCATTTCATATTCATAACAAGGTCAATTAAATTTTGAGAAAGTAGATTATTTGTTAAGTATATATTTATTGACTTTTGGGTGTCACAGCTGACAAATATGGGTGGACTTTCTAATATTAGTGGGGCAAGATATTGTCTATCATGAAACTTCAACACAACGAAGAATGTAACAAAAATTAATTTGCTGCTGAATTTGAGGAATTAAAAGTAAGACCATAATCTTGAAGGTTAACTTCTCATTTCAGTAATGCCAGACTTTTGTTCACATGATAAAAAATGCAAACTCATGTATGTTTTATTCATCAGAAGCTTAGTTTTGTGTCTCTTAATATCATTGATCCCTTTTCATGTGCAATATCCAATCCTTGATCCTGTGCTCGTATTGATACACAGCTTTCAGAACCCTGCCTTTCAGGATGAACACAGTTAGGAAGATATTCATAACCAGGGGCAAGACCAGAAGGGAACACTGAATTGCATCTTCTATGTGTGGTGCTCAAGAAAGAACGAAGCAGGGCAGTCACTGTGGTCCAGAAAATTCAGAAAATCTGTGTAGTAGAGTCAGACTCAGGCTTGACCTGAAAGGATCTGAGAGATTTAGCAAATAAGAGATGAAATAAGAGTTATGTCTATCAGAAACAATGTATGTATAGGAAGAGATGCTAAAGTAACAGTTCATGCTTCACCAAAGAATTCAGAACCAGTGTGACAAGAAGCATGAATATGGAGCTATTGTCTTGACATATCCAACAGAACTGAAGTTGCTGGAGAAAAGTTTTAGAGGGAGATACAAGCTGTCCCCTGAAAATATCCAAACTTTGAGGAACCATTTCCATAGAACCAAACAATGTCTTTCTACTTCTTGGGAAAATGGAAATTTTGTTTTTCTTTTTCTTTATTAATTTATTTTTTATTCAATGAAAATCAATAACAGAAAGTAAAAAAGAATGTTTTTCTTAAAAATACACACATGTATTATCACACAGCTTACATACTGTTTCAACACATATCCATTTACCTGATGTACACAACATTCCATTTCCTGAAAAAGAGATCCAATCTTCGAATTAAATCTACCAGGACTAAAGAAAGATCAAGTGGTTGCCAAGCCAAAGAGAAAAACAGATCAAACAAAACAAAACAAAACAAAACAAAACAAAACCTTACTCTCCTTGTAAACACAGCCCTTGGAATGCTAAGGAAGGATGATCCTGGATGTAGGGGAGGGGAAAGCATGGAGTGGGAGAGAAAAATGTGGGAGGGAGGGAGGCAGGTAGAGCCCCAGATCCTACTAAAGAGTACCATGTGGCTCTGTAGGAATGGGCCTGCTCTAATGGGAAGAGTCAGTTCTGGCAGCCAGCCCACCAGAGTGGGAAGGCAGGGCTTTCCTGTCTGGCAACTCCTCAATGCCCTTGTGTAGTAATCTGATAACCTTTCTCTTTGAATGAAGAGAGCTGCAAGACACACAGGATCAGATAGGGAGAATGGATTTTGACAATGCACTTTCAGGTTTTCAAAAGACAAGGCTTCATCCCAGCCCAGTGTTTCATCTGGATTTCTAATCTCTCCATTAGGGGAAAATCAAAGAAGGCCATTTGTGGAAGCTTTATCTTCTCCTGTGGAGCCCTTATGAAACATTTATGAGTTTTCTGGCAATATCAAGCCAAGCCTCCTTTGTTACCCCTCCTTCTGCTTTGTCCTCCAGAGGTCCTGGCTCCCTAGGTTTAATAGTGAGCATGACTGCCTTGGTCTCTTGAGAGTCAGTCTCTAATGGTGGTATACTGCATTTCTACAAATTTTCCAATATTCTGAAATAGCCACAGCTGAATTTGTCAGGTGCAATGTTTTGTTTTGGCTTGGAATTTTTTTGGATGTTAAATTTTTTGGCAATTAACTATTTTGCAATTGTCTCTAAAATGAAGAAAGCGTGCAAGCACCCTGATGCACACTGAAGTCTCTGGGAAAGGATCCAACTTTTTAAAACTTTAGTTTCTTCATCTGTTTCCTCAAGGTAAAAAAAAATAATAATCAAAGCTCTCAGACCTATAATGCAATATAGAAACACATTGTTGGTAAGTATCCCACTATCACTGGGCTATTTAAACATCAAAACCTCAGTATGTACATTAGTAACATAATTTCAAAATGTATGACTTACCCTGTCCAGACAATTACATCTGTAGTCCTTTTTTGCAGAGCTGATGCTTGTGCTAAAACTTGAATTCTCAGTACACAAATGCATGAATAAGATACAGTGAAATTGATCAATAGGAACTTGAAACTCATACAACAGAAAAAAAATATTCAAAAATTAATTGTGCCTCAGCTGTGTACTAGAAAATTAAACAATCATTTCATATATTCATTCAGTTTAGTGCTTTACTGTGCTTTGATTTTATTGACAAAAATAACCTGATTAAACAACCTGCCAGCCTGCCTGAGAAAGAGGAAAAGAAATTGAGCTATATAAACCTTCCTATCTGTTCCTTTCCTAATGCACTACAGTTCCTGTCTGTTTATGTGTCTATTTAGTTTTAATATGCTGCCATAAAGTTTACCTCTCTCCCCTTTGTCTTTGTTTCTGTCTCTCCTTCTTTCTCTCATATGCACGTTCACTCTCAAACTCAGGTGGACATAATTATCGGTGGTTTCTGCCTGAGTCAAAATTCATGTTTTCTTTCTTTGTTTACCTTAATCTAAGAAAAAAAATGTCGGCATGCTGGACAGACATGTATTGACAACAGATGACATGATGAACATACTTCACTAACTTTAGTTTCATGCTGAGGTGACAATGTTCCAGTAGTTCTATACCATTAAATCAACTAAAAACAAAGCCAATGAACAAGGCAGAGCAGAGAGGGGTCTGGAATCTTGGAAACAAATCCAGCATGTATTGGCATGGAGAGACAAACATTGACCACAGTTAGAAAGCAGATTGTTACACATAGATTAGAATTGAGGTTGAGAAAGACTTCCCATGGTCTGGTAGATGATATGGATTTGCTAACACTAGGTAGATCTTAAAGATACACAGGACATAGTGTCTTCCCTGCTAGAATCAGCTCTCTTCCCTCTGATACCCATTTAACAGGCAGAAATTAACACCTGCTCTTTTTGTTCAGTTCCATGAGGCCAGAGCCTATGTCTACCCTAGACACCTGTTTTTTAAAGCTATGACTATTTTGTTTATTGGCATTTGATTTCTTGAGTCCATTATATATTTTGGATATTAGCCCTTTGTCAGATGTAGGATTGGTGAAGCTCTTTTCCCAATCTGTAGACTGTCGTTTTGTTCTATTGACAGTGTACTTGGAATTACAGATTATTTTCAGTTTCATGAGGTCCCATTTATTAATTTTATACCTTAGAGCCTGAGCTGTTGGTTCTGTTGGTTCTGTTCTGTTCAGGAAGGTATCTCCTCTAACAATGAGTTTGAGGCTCTTCCTCACATTCTCTTCTAATAAATTTAATGTCTATAGTTTTATATTGAGGTCTTTGATCCACTTGGATTTGAGTTTTGTACAAGGAGAAAAATACAGATCTATTTGCATTTTTGTACATGTAGACATCCAGTTAGACCAGGACCATTTGTTGAAGATGCTGTTTATTTTCCATTGTATAGATTTTGGCTCCTTTGTCAAAAATCAAGTGACCATAAGTGTGGGGGTTTAATCTGGGTCTTCTATTCAATTCCATTGATCAACCAGTCTACTGCTATGATAGTATCATACAATCATGCAGGTTTTTTTGTTTGTTTGTTTTTGTTTGTTTTGTTTTGTTTTACTATTGCTCTGTAATAGTAAATCTTCACTCCTTGAAGTCAGGAGTGGAGATACTTCCAGAAGTTCTCTTATAGTATAGGATTGTTTTAGCAATTCCGTTTTTTTGTTTGTTTGTTTTTTGTTTGTTTGTTTTTTGTTTTTTTTTTGGTTTTTTGTTTTGTTTTGTTTTCCATATGAAGTTTAGAATTATTCTTTTAAGGTCTGTAAAAAACTGTATTGGTATTTTGATAGGGATTGCACTGAATCTGTAGATTGCTTTTCTTAGGATGGCCATTTTTACTATGTTAATACTACCAATCCATGAGCACAGAATATCTTCCAGATTTTTGATCATTTTCCCCTGGAGGGTCTACCTTGATGGGCCACAGGGGAAGAGGACATGTTCAGTCCTGATGCAACTTGATGAGCTAGAATTGATGGGAAAGGGAGCTTTCCTTTTCTGAGGAAAAGGAGAGGAGAGTGGGGAGGGAGGGAGTGTGGAACTGGGAGGGGAGGAAAGATGGGGATACAATAAGGATGTAAAGTGAACATCAAAAAAAAATGAGAAAGAAAAGCTATGCCTATAAATTATCTATATATCATATGAATGATGTTGTATGTGCGCAAAACATACACACAAATTTTATGCACACAAATACTACTGGGAAATCATTTATTTACAAATACATATATACATACAAACATACATACAGATAGATAGATAGATAGATAGATAGATAGATAGATAGATAGATAGATATGTATATTTCTAAGCATAAGAAGATGTTCTCAGATCCCTGATTCATTCAAGCAAATGAGCTCATGGTACCAGTATCTGGCTTCTTCATCAAATTGTGCCATAAGATATTTTTCATTCAAAGCAGGTCAAAGTACATGGAATGCACACCTGGATTTCAGCCTTTTTGTCATTGTTGTTGTTGTTAGTTTTGGGTTTTGTTTTTGTTTGTTTGTTTGATTGGTTTATTGGTTCTTGTTTTGTTTTGTTTTTGAGATAAGATTTTTCTGTGTTATAGCCCTAGTTGTTCTAGAACTCATTTTGTAGACTAAGCTGACATCAAACTCAGAGATCCTCCTGCTTCTGCCTCTCAAATGCTGGGATTAAAGGCGCATGCCAATAATACCTGCTAGGCTTTTAGCTTTTATAGCTTTGTGCACATCTTTTTAAAACTTATTTTATAGGGGTGTATTCCACCAGAGTATTCAGCTTCTTTCAAAGCAATTGCTTCTGGGATACTTCACTCAAGATGATCTTTTCTAGATCCCGCCATTTGCCTGCAAATTTTATGATTTCCTTGTTTTTAATTGCTGAGTAGTATTCCATTGTATAAAAGTACCACAATTTCTGTACCCATTCCTCCATTGATGGACACCTGGGGTGTTTCCAGGTTCTGGCTATTACGAATAAAGCTGCTACAAACATAATTGAGCAAATGTCCTTGTTGTGTACTTGAGCATCTTTTGGATATATGTCTAGGATTGGTATAGCTGGATCTTGAGGAAGCACTATTCCGAGTTGTCTGATAAGGCACCAGATTTATTTCCAAAGTGGTTGTACAAATTTACATTCCCACCAGCAATGTAGGAGGGTTCCCCTTTCTCCACAACCTCTCCAGCATGTGTTGTCACTTGAATTTGTTATCTTAGCCATTCTGATGGGTGTAAAGTGAAATCTCTGGGTCGTTTTGATTTGCATCTCTCTGATGGCTAAGGATGTTGAGCATCTCTTTAAGTATTTCTCTGCCATTCTATATTATTCCTCTATTGAGAATTCTCTGTTTAGCTCTGTAACCCATTTTTTTATATACTCTCTTATAAGTGAGTACTAGATCTATAAGATAGGCTATACATACTAAAATCTGTACATCTAAAGAAGATAAACAAGAAAGAGGACCTGGGGTAAGAAGATCAATCCTCACTTAGAAGACAAATGGATTGGATATTGGAAGTAGGAGAAAACAAGAAACAGGACAGGAGCCTACCACAGGGGGCCTTTGAAAGACTCTACCTAGTAGTGTATCAAAGCAGAGGCTGAGACTCATAACCAAACCTTCAGCAGAGTACAGGGAATCATATGAAAGAAGGGGGAGTTAGTATGACCTGAAGAGTACAGGAGCTCCACAAGGACCAAATATATCTGGGCATAGGGGTCTTTTATGAGACTGTATCTTCAGCCAAGGACCATGTATGTATGTAACCTAGAACCCCTGCTCTGATGTAGCACATGGTGGCTCAGTAACCATGTGGGTGCCCAAGTAAGGGGAACAGGAACTATTTCTGACATGAACTCAATGGCTGGCTCTTTGACCCCCCTCCCTTGAAGGAGGAGCAGCCTTGCTAGGCCACAGAGTTGGACATTACAGCCAGTGCTGAAGATACCTGCTAAGCTAGGGTCAGATGGAAGGGCAGGAGGACCTTCCCTATCAGTGGACTTGGAAAGGGGCAGGGGGAGATGAGGAAGGGAGGGCGGGATTGGTAGGGAATGAGGGAGCAGGATACAGCTGAGATACAAAGTGAATAATAAACTGTAACTAATAGTAAAAAATATATATGTATTATAAAAAACAATTGTATGCCTTGTTTTCTTTTACCTTGTGTTACTATGGCATCGGCAACACACAGCAAGTATTTGTTGACTGAGAACAAAAGGAAGAACCAAACTCAAAAGATATTATATTTAATAACATTGCCTAGTACTCTTCCAAAGGATAAAATAAATGTAGAATTTTCAAAGTTTCACTCAAATCTTAGAGTCTATATAATCCTTATAGAGTTTTACTTATACAATCTCAAGTCAACACTTTTTTTCTACAGCCACTTTTGAAATAGCTATGGCTATATATTACAGTTATTCTATTGTATGTATGCAAAGCAATGGGGATTTTTCTTTCATGTAAATATTACTGGGGAAATAATATATTTGTATACATGTGCATCCATAGTTCACTTCCAATTAATATTATAAACCAGATAGTACACACTACCACACACTACTTTGAAATTTACAGCCAATCCATGTAGTGACCCTAATATTTTCATGCAACTGAAATGAAGTCCACCCATACACATAGGTAATTATGTCAAGATGTTAATGCTAGAATCCAGCCAAATTGGTGCAAGAGTGGAAGAGGGAAAGAACATTCACAAAGAGCTGTGGAACTCTGAGAAAAATATAAACTTCAGTTAATAGTAATATAGTGTTTGTGGGCCATTAATTGTGACAAATGTACCATACAAGGAGTTAATGACAAGGGAAATGGAATGGGTAGCACCTGGGATTTCTCCGTCCATCCTTGCAACACTTCTATAATTCTAAAACTTGTCTTAAGTAATAAGCCGCACTTAAGTTAAAAAGAGAAAGCAATGAAAAGACGAAATTACCAAATAAATATAGGGGGCAGCACATGTGATTGTGTGATTTTATGTGTGTGTGTGTGTGTTGGTGAATTCTGTGCATGTGTAAGACAGAAGTTTAGGAACACAAGCACTTACAGCAGTGAGGATTAACAATGTGTTACTGTTTTATTCTTTAAGATTATCATATATGTATACAACAATATGTGCTCATAAATGCTCCCCAGTTTCTTCCTTCAGCTTCCCCAGTACCCCTCAATATGTCATATTTTCATATTACATTGATGTTTATTCATTTCAAGTAAGTAAAAAATATAACTACAGATAAGCCACACTTAAAATGGGCAAAAAGATTAAAGTAGAACATTTAAGACCTAACTACATCAAAAGCAGAATTCTAACAGCAAGGTGGTTCCCCCAAGCTTTGGAAACACATGTTTGAGAGTGGCATGATTTTTCTTGTACCTACAATATATCCATATGTTATTGGTGAATGTCCGCCTTACCCTTCTATCCACCAACTTTCATCCATTAATTCAAGTTTCCTCATAGCTGTTATACTTAAAAAGATTCACATGCTCTGAACTGTTTTTGTGCATTTTGGAGGAATGGCAGGGATGAAAGCAAGAAGTTTCAGTCAGTGCAAGCTGTCTTGGACAAGAACCAAATGCAAAACTTTTTTCCAATGAGTACCTTTCCCGGTGTCTTCAATTATATCTGAGCTGTTGCTATAATAACTGGCATCTAAGCAATACCAAGAGGTTTCAATTCTCTCTTTGGGATTACAAATTCATGAATTATGCATTCATATGCAGATTTTTCACCTGCGACAGGTGTGGTATGGGCAATTTCCCTAATATATTAAGAAAACCAGCCATAATATCAGTGATAGATGTAAATGAGATATTCCCATCAGTTTAGTTAACACTTCTCTGTCACCAGGTGGTGAGAAGGTGCTGGTGCATGGAAATCTGTAATTGACAGGGATCTTACAGACAGCAGCCCCTGATGATGGGGCCCTCAGAAAAGATGGACAGGTTGCTTTCTATTCCCTGCTCCATGCATCTACTTTTCTCTGCCTTAGCACCTGAGTCATGCCACATCCCACCTGAACAAACAGCTGGCCAGCTCTGCAGAGGATTTATCTGAGCCTAACACAGATGTCAGAAACGGATGGTGTTGGAGAGAATTTTTCATAACAAGACTCCCTCTGAATGCAACTGCAAGATGCAACAGCTTGACACACTTTTAATTTCTGGCCTCTGAGTCCCAAATTTTGCCATGCTGAGGTTCCCCCCCCTCTCTCCACTTAGGTTTGGCAAAATCCTGAGTAAACTATATTTAGGGAAATTAGATACTGCTTTTGTTACTATACATGAACTGCACATGCTAACCACAAAAAAAATCTTTTCACATTGGCAGAACTCTAGACAGGGAAATGAGAAATCTCATTTCTTGTCATGACCAAATTTACCAGCCATGTAATTACCCTAGCAAACTTGACTCTTCTGAATTCTACCTGTGTGTTACTCAAATGTGGCACGACAGGACTGATTCTAAGGTGCATTCTATAATGCAACACCTTGCAAGTTTTCTTTGTCTACTACAAGAAATATAATTTTTAAGGCTGTGAATCCAGGTGAAATGAAATCTGGGTGAAAATAGCTTTCTGTTCTTCCTTTCACCTGGAAACTCTGGAGTCTTAAGGGGTTATACTTTTTCTTCTTTGTCATCTACTTTATTTCACTCCCTTAGAATAAATCCTTTAGTATTCAATGGGCTCCTTTGAAATGCACTACCAACAGGACAATGCAGCCACTCCTGATGTGATCTGATAAACTAAGATCAGAAGGAAGGAGAGGAGGACCTCCCCTATCAGTGGACTTGGGGAGGGGCATGCTTGAAGAAGGGGGAGGAAGGATGGGACTGGGAGGGGAAGAGGGAGGGACTTACGGGGAGATACAAAGTGAATAAAGTGTAATTAATAAAATTAAATTAAATTAAAAAAAAGAAATGCACTCACAAATAACCTGATAGAGTAGCCAGTTTTCATATTTGCCACAAATGATCCACAGAGACAACCACACAAAATCTCATGACAGTTTTTCTCTCCCTTCCTTCTTTTCTTTTACTTTCTTCTTTTTCTTTCTTTCTTTCTTTCTTTTTCTTTCTTTCTTTCTTTCTTTCTTTCTTTCTTTCTTTCTTTCTTTCATTCTTCCTTCCTTCCTTCCTTCCTTCCTTCCTTCCTTTCTTTCTTTCTTTCTTTCTTTCTTTCTTTCCTTCTTTCTTTCTTCCTTTGTCTTTATGTCTCTCTCTCTCTCTCTCTCTCTCTCTCTCTCTCTCTCTGTCTCTCTCTCTCTCTCTTTCTTACTTTTTTTTTCCTTTTTTCTAGACAAGGTTTCTCTATGTAGCCCTGGCTGTCCTGAACCTGGCCCCAAACTCACAAAGATCCACCTGCCTCTGCCTAGGATTAAAGTTGTGCGCAGCCACCACATGGCATATTCTCCCTGTCTTTCTATATGCTTTCCTTTATTCCTTTTTACCCAATTACAAATGTCATTTGTCTTCCCACATACACAGAGTATCTACCCACAATGAGTAATATTTCTTCTTATACCTTGTCTTCCTTCTTCATCCTCTTCCTCCTCCTACTCCTTCTCTTCCTTTTATTTCTCCTCATCCCTCTGCTTGTCCTGGTGCCTGGGCAAAGCCCAAATCGGAAATATCAATGACAACAAAGACTAGCAGGTAAAGATTCTATTACTGGTTAAAAGACATGATCAGGCAAAAATGTTCTGTTATTTTCCTGAATTTTATTTTAAAAAGCAAACTGACTTAGAAATGATAATTCGTTAGAATACTGTGCTGATTTAAATAAGAATATTACTTATAGGCTCATATAGTTGACTGCCTGGTCTCCTAACTGTTTGGGGAGAGTTAAATATGGCCTTGTTGGAGGAGTTATGGCACTGTGGGCAAGCTTTGGGGTTTCCAAAGCACAACCACTCTCAAATATCTCTCTCTACCTTGTGTTTTCCAATCAAGATATATGCTTATGGAATTAACATATAGGTAATGATATTTTAGAAGAACCTTTGAAGAGAAATAAAGGCAAGGTTTATATCAAGAGACCAAAGGACATTTGCTCAAGCAACTTTGTAACAGCTTTATTCATAATAGCCAGAACCTGGAAACAACCCAGATGTCCCTCAGTTGAGGAATGGATGCAGAAATTGTGGTGCATTCACACAATAAAATACTACTCAGCAATTAAAAAACAAGAAAATCAAGAAATTTATAAGCAAATGGTAGAACTAGAAAAGATCATCTTGAGTGAGGTATCCCAGAAGCAGAAAGACACACATGATATATATTCACTTATAAATGTATATTAGATATGTAATATAGGATAATCATACTAAAATCTGTACACCTAAAGAAGCTAAGCAAGAAGGAGGACCCTGGATAAGATGATCAATCCTCACTCAGAAAGGCAAATGGAGGACATTGGAAGAAGAAGAAAACAGGGAACAGGATTGGAGCCTACCACAGAGGGCCTGTGAAAGACTCTACCCAGCAGGGCATTAAAGCAGATGCTGAGACTCATAGCCAAACCTTGGGCAGAGTGCAGGGAATCTTATGAAAGAAAGGGGAGACATAAAGACCTGAAAGGATCTGGAGATCCACAAGGAAAACAACAGAACAAAAAAAAAAAAAAAAAAAAAAAAAAATTGGGCCCAGAGGTCTTTTCTGAGATTGATACACCAACCAAGGACCATTCATGGAGATAACCTAGAACCCCTGCACAGATGTAGCCCATGGCAGCTCAATCTCCAAATGGGCTCTCTAGTAAGGGACACAGGGACTGTCTCTAACATGAACTCAGTGGTTTGCTCTTTGATCACCTCCCCCTTAGGGGTTGGGGGAAGCCTTAACAGGCCACAGAGGAAGACTATGAAATACAGTCCTGATGAGACCTGAATAGGCTAGGGTCAGATGGAAGGGGAGAAGGTCCTCCCCTTTCAGTGGACTGGGGAAGGGGCACAGGAGGAGATGAGGAAGGGAAGGAGAGTGGGACTGGAGGGGAGAAGGGTGGGGCTACAGTGGAGATACAAAATGAATAAATTGCAATAAATAAAAAAATTATATTAAAAAAATACAAAACACATGTGACCAACTCCTAAAGACAGGGAATAAATATTTTTGTTTGTCCTTTGGTCCTGTACTTCAACCATTATTTAAATTTGAAGGTGACACTACACAGAAACTTTTCTGTTTAATGAGTGAGTGGAGGACTTTCCTTGAAACTTGTACTTATTTTTAAAATAAGTTTCATGAGTCCTCACACCCACTAAAAATCTGGTGCAACAGGAAAAGAGTAAATATTACTCCTTTGCAATAGAGAAAAGTAAACCTGAAGGGGACAATGTGACTTTTCCTGTGCTACACAGTGGACACATGGCAAGGATGTTCTGGGTTAGTAATTAAGACTCAACCTTGCAAGATAACATCTTTTCATTTGGTCTTGGGAAGGCTACATCTTAAACCTAACTGTTGAGAGGGCCATATACAAGAAATAGAAACCACTCATTTTAAGGTTTCTGTTAGAAAATACTTTTATGGCAGTCATTTTCAAGGACGGCTACATTCTTCCCTGCCCCTTCTATAGAGTCAGAGGAAGGCGTTTTTCTAACATTAGCCTGTGGATAGCTGTTGACTAATAAAAGGTGTATGGTGATCATACCAATTATGATTACATGGATGGGCAAGTTCAAATATAGAACAAGCAAAGGTAGGAAAAACCTGTGCCATTCAATCCAGTTGAATTCTGATTGATACCATGTACAGTGAATGCATATAGTTAGCATGGAATAATAGTGAAACTCCACTTGAATAGATGGGAGTTAAGGCTGTTTTCTCCAAGTGATTATTCTTAAGCTTACATTATACAGTCTCTTAATTTATAAAGCCAATTCTAGCTGCCTTTGGGTGAAATTAGAAGAGTTTCCTACAGATGTGCAAAACCCCACAAACGTCCATCTTTATGTTCTCTACCTCCTTGTGCTCCCATTTCCTTCACTCACAGCATCCTCCTGGCTCCTCCACACTCCCATTTATCCTTCCTTCTAGCATTTAATTCTTTGGCTAGGGAAGCCTTAGTCTGACAATTCACATTGCTACGGCTTCTCATGATCCATTTGCCTTAGAAGCCAATTTCATTTTGTGCTCTTGAAACAGCCTACCTTATCCACTGAAAGCTGTTATCAAGACCATGAACTTCAGGAAGTTGGAAATAAATGCTCTACTTTAAGCAGTAATCTCTGAGAAATTTAGGATCTACCAGTTAGTGTGAGACTATTGGCAATTTGTTAAATTATAATAAACATGATTGTAGTCCCATTCCTTATATTTCATTACTGTTATTGTTAGCACTAGTTTTAACATTAAACCTGTCTTTGCTTTATGTCATATTCCAACTAAGTAGATTCTGAGTGTCTTTATTTTGAGATTTTTATTCTTCTTTAATCTCTGTAAGCCTGAAGATCTTAAGCCTCACCTTTGTGAGTTAATGTGTCATTTAGATGCGCTCAAGGACATCTAGATGGCTTTCTTCCTCTCTGGTCTAACTTGTTTGTTACACAGCCTACTTAACACATTTCACAAGGAAATTATAACCTTATTGAATCCATTAAAGCCTTTTCTTTCTGCTAAGTCTGTTTTTCAAGGTCTCTTTGCATCTGTTATGCAAATATGAGCCCGTGGTTCTGAAATATTTCCATAAAGTGAAAAAAATTAAATAAACTGAAACAGAATGGAATGTCAAATAACAAATTTTGCACTTTTATAAAGAGTTTTTCTTATTTAATGTTTTTGTAACTTACATTAACATTCAGAGAAGTCTTACTTATGGAATTAACCAGGCCTTTTACAGTGAGTTCATTGTGTCAAAAACAGAAAGGCAAGCCTGTCAGAATTTATTGAGCAACAGTAAATACAAAAGCTGTGTTAGTTTCACTGTCTACAGTTTACCAAGCCATCCTGATTTTCTCTGATAACTGGTTGAGGTTCCTTTTTTCTAATCTTAACTACTAATATGACCTCACAGATCATAAATTATACACTACAAAGTAATAATATGCATAGATACATACATACATACATACATACATATAATGCTTAGGTGTATCCATATATTTGCTTAAGTATAGCAGATATCTAATATCTAACTTTTCAAAGGGGGGAAAGGAACTGAGGAGATGAAGAGCTCAGGAGTTCCAGAGATGGCTGCTGGAGAGATGGCTCAGCATAAAAGAGTGTTTCTCCTCTTGCAGAGGATCATGTTTCAATTCTAAGCACCCATATGGCAGCTCACAGCCATCTGTAATCTCAGTTCCAGGGCATAACATGCCTTCTTCTGGCCTCCTCAAGCACCACGCATGTGCACAGTATTCAGACATACATTTACTCAAAACACTCATAGACATAAAATAAATCTTAAAAGGAAAGAGAAGACCAAGTATTGTGTATAGTGAGGATGTGTGTATGTGTGTATGCCACAACTGCAGAATAGCACAAAAAGAATAAAAGAGGCTGAAGCAGAGTTTGATGACTTGTGATGAAGCCTCCCTGAAAGCAAGCACAGATCCATTAGAGATGCAAAGGGAGGTTCTGCATGGGAAGAAATGGATAAGGAAGCCTGCTGCTAAGGTGGACCAACCACTCTGCCCTAGAGTCAGAGATGTGAGCAAGTCTCAGGTGTGAGTCAGTCAGCAGAAACAATGTGCTGGGACATGGATGCTGCAGAGATCACGAACAAGACCAGTTTAAGAGAGGCAAATGAGTGCACAAATATATGGCAGATCCAGATGAACAAATGCACAAAATCATAGATGGCCATTGAAGAAACTGGCTATACCAACTATTGGTACTGAGCTGAAGTCTTAGGGTCAGTCAGTTGTCTGCCTATTAGTACCCACAGCAGGTGCTCAGAAGACAGGATATTGGGAGTCATCACCGTTACAGTCTTAGTTGTCATGCTGTAGAGTGCAGAGGAATGTTACATTTTTTCTGGTGTGTGCAGTGAGTCAGTTTCTAACTCACTGCGAGGAATGTATAAGGCAACAACTGGGTGCTTTGGGTTATGCTCATAGGCTCGGCTCATCGTGCTTCTCCATTTGCTGTTTGTAAAATAGGTTCCCCCCGGGTTTGCACAGCCTGTAAGGACACTTGTTCATTTTACTCTAATACTATTCTTCCTCCCTGCTTCTCTCTCTCTCTCTCTCTCTCTCTCTCTCTCTCTCTCTCTCTCTCTCTCTTTCTCTCTCTCCCCCTCCCTCCTTCTTTCCCTTTCCTCCCACACACTCAGACAAATACAAAATCATACCAATTATCTGGGAAGGAGTCTTTTTTTTTTTCCTCAGGTCTTTCAACTCTGGACTTGAACAAGGTCTTATCCAGATTCCAGGGTGTCTCTTAGATCTACAAGGAAACACAGACCATTACTGTGCTGTTTCTGGTGGTTACTATCATTCAAGACTTCTATACCTTTAATTTCTTATTATAATTTTATGTAAGTAGTCATTTAAAATAATCCTCACTTAATGTCTTCTTTATATTACTCTTAAGTGTTTTAAGGGGTAGAATCTGCATTTATTTAATAATTCTGGTCTCTTGTATGTCACAAAATTGATATTTAGTAAACATTTAATAAATAAACTAATAATCCATATAAATCAACAATGAAAAATGATATTTCTGATAAAATTATATACTCATGTGTATATAACTTTGTAGACATCTATAGGTAGAGAATTACATACATACACACATACAGATGGAAATCAAGGGTATGTGGCATATGGAACAAAGCTCCAGAATATAGGTATGTATGAGAAAAATGTTGATTGATCATGAAGACTTAGAAATTTAATTGTAGCATTTGGAATTAATGCTCGATATGGGAAGAGGAAAAAAAATACAAATAATGTAAGTCATAGGTTCATCCAAAGGAAGAGTTGAGCATATACTTGTGGACTTAGGAGACAAGTTATGCATAAACTCAACCCAGATCAAATATGAGCATTGGCAGGGGAGGTGAACATAAAATTCCACCCATAGAAAAGGAGCTGCTAGAAATCAATACTGTTTTCAGGAGGCAAGTCAGTTATCTTTTTTTTTTTTTTTTCAATGCAGTTTATTCAGGAACCATGAACAATCTTCTGACCCTGGGGAAAGCCAGCCCACAGCTTAAATAGCCTCTGGGTAGCCAACCCCAGCATGCCACGTGGGCAATGCAGATAGGTCCACATACATGGAAGCAAGCCAGATCCTCAGCCTTAGCCAAATATGGAGTTGTTTGTGAGGGAGAGCACTCACCATCGGGAAGGTAGAAGGCAGAAACCAGCTCCATCTTTAAGGTGCGGCATTACACAGCTCTCTGCAGTTCCCCCTTTTTGTTTTAGACACATCAGGCAAGAGTAGAGGTCTGATCTCTGATATTAGAAATAAATTGGGACTTTGTACCGATGTTCATTTAGGTGTCATCCACCCAAAGAGCATCAAACCCATCTGATACCTTTTTCTCAGAGGTGGGACCTGGGGGATCAACCCGCAAGCAATCAGACATGCTCTTCTCTGGGTCGAAAGTGGCTGACCCTGAGTGCAGTGCTTAGCCTCGCATCCTGAGCATAACATTTTAGCTCCCATGCTTGGGGAGACTGTCCTACTTCAATGGCTGTAAAGGCCTGAATGGTCATGGCTGCATTGCACTGTTGTGAGACTCTAATCTTGCATATACACCACAGGCAAACCAAGGAGACCAACACCAGAAGGCCTGCTAATGCTCCCATGCCTGCCCATTCCTTCAGATGATTCATGGCTGCAGCAATGCATGATGATAATCCTGTGGCTAGTCCTGCATCCAAGTAATTGTGGTAATGATACTTGCTTTTTGCCCAATGCTGGAATGCTAGTAAATTTAGGTATGCCCTGGTTAGTCGCATGCCTCGCTGGGTGCCTGTGCCCATTGATCCCCTCACGCTATGACTCTCTTTAGACAGAAAAGGGATCTTGGAATTATAGCCGCCATTGTTACTGCCATCTCATTGGCGGCTGTTGGAGCTACCACCGCGGCATTAGCCATGAGTCATACTGTGCAGACTGTTCAGACCCTGAATAATCTTTTAGCCAATGTAGCTCATGCCTTAGATGTACAAAAAGGAATTAATGCTCAACTAAAAGGAGGCTTGATGGTGTTCAATCAGAGGATTGACCTCGTGCAGGAGCAAATTGATACCCTATGGCAAATCACTCAACTTGGCTATCAATGGAAGTATGCTGGATTTTGTGTCACTAGCATACAATATGAGAATTTTTCCTGTGCTGCAAATCTGTCTAAACAATTGTCTAGCTATATTTTAGGTAATTGGACTGGAGAATTCGATACTACGATGGAGCAGATGAGAGTGGCCATTGTCACGGAAAAAAAGTCAGTTATCTTTAAGGATGTGCCTCATGCTATGTCATTCTTGCTCCAGTGGATGGCCACATATCCAAGAAAATAGTGGAAGCACAAGGTAGACTCTAGGTCTTTTTTTAAGGGTAGAAAATTGATAGGGAAGGAGATTGGAATTGATCTTGGAAACACTGAGGGAATAGAATGAATATCTTTAATATATATATTTTCCTTTTTTTATTAATTACACTTTATTCACTTTGTACCCCCCCATGGTTCCCTTCCTCCTCCAGTCCCAATCCCTCCCTTCCTCCACCCTCTGCATGCATGCCCCTCCCCAAGTCCACTGATAGGGGAGGTTCTCCTCTCCTTCCTTCTGATCTTAGTCTATCAGATCTCATCAGGAGTGGCTGCATTGTCATCTTCTATGGCCTGGTAAGGCTACTCCCTCCTCAGGGGAAGGTGATCAAAGAGCAGGCCAATCAGATTATGTCAGAGGCAGTCCCTCTTCTCATTACTATGTAACCCACTTGGACACTAAACTGCCCTGGGCTACATCTATGCAGGGGTTCTAGGTTATCTCCATGCATGGTACTTGGTTGGAGTATGTGTCTCTGGGAAGACCCCTGTGTTCAAATTTCTGGTTCTGTTGCTCTCCTTGTGGAATTCCTGTCCTCTCCAGATCTTACTATTTCCCACTTCTTACATAAGATTTCACCATACACCCATCAGAATGGCCAAGATGAAAAACTCAAGTGACAACACATGCTGGAGAGGCTGTGGAGAAAGGGAAACCCTCCTCCATTGCTGGTGGGAATGTAAACTTGTACAGCCACTCTGGAAATCAATCTGGTGCTTTCTCAGACAACTAGGAAAAGAGCTTCTCAAGATCCAGCCATACCACTCCTAGGCCTATATCCAAAAGAGGCTCAAGTACATAATAAGGACAGTTGCTCAACCATGTTTGTAGCAGCTTTATTTGTAATAGACAGAAGCTGGAAACAACCTAGATGCCCCTCAACTGAGGAATGGATGCAGAAATTGTGGTACATCTACACAATGGAATATTACTTAGCAATGAAAAACAAGGAAATCATGAAATTTGCAGGTCAATGGTGGGACCTGGAAAGGATCATCCTGAGTGAGCTGTCCCAGAAGCAGAAAGACACACAGTGTATACTCACTCATATAGACATGTAATAAAGGATAAATCTACTAAAATCTGTACATCTAAAGAAATTAATCAAGAGAGAGGACCCTGAGTAAAATTCTCAATCCCCATCACAAAAGGCAAAGAGGAAGGACATCAGAAGAAGAAGAAAACAGGAAACAAGCTAGAAACCTGCCACAGAGGGCCTCTGAAAAGCTCTGCCCTGCAGACTATCAAAGCAGATGCTGAGATTTATGGCCAACTGTTGGGCAGTGTGCATGGAATCATTAAAATATATTGTAGGATGTTCTCAAAGAGCTAATTAAAATTGAAGAATAAAAATAATATATAGATACCTAAATATTTTTAAATGAGTTACCATAACTTGAGCATACAACAGGCCAGAGTTTGTGCCCTGCACTGTTCACAAGCTGAATCCAGTTCTCTCTACAACCCTGTAAAAATTCCACATGCTCTCAGAGTTTATGCATGGAAGGTCTGGTCGTCGCTATGTCAAACTTCAAGCAGCATCTTCTGTCTACTATATATTCTCAAGAAGTGAGTAGGTAATGAGTACCCCCACTTCAACTGCAGAGAATGAATAAATGAAAAGAAAGCCATGGATGAATTGAGGGAGAAAGTTCTAAAACCTGACAAAAGGTGGATTGCTGCTCTCGAGGACATCCTTAGGTGTTTCAATGCCAGTGAGAAATAATTATGTTCATTTTCTAAGGAGCACTGAGTGCTTATTGTAGAAGGTTGGGACAAGTCACAATTGTTAGTATAGCACCCTAGACTTTAAAGTGACCATTCCTTGTTTACATTTGTGGACAGAAATATCAAACATTTTATTAACACTTTATCCAGTTGGTAACTCACTGAAACAGAAGTAGAAATCATGTGGGAGTGATGTAAAAGCAGAAACAGCACCCCTAGCATGATTGCTCTTAAAACTTCTGGGAAATCATCAAAGGATTATGGATATAGATACTGCAGATATTCTAGCACCTACCATGTTTCATATGTGCTGAGTGATTCCACTATGGACCAATTTAGGATATTTGAAAAAAAAATTTTTTTCTCAATGCAGTTTATTCAGGAACCTTGAACAATCTTCTGACCCTGGGGAAAGCCAGCCCACAGCTTAAATAGCCTCTGGGTAGCCAACCCCAGCGTGCCACGTGGGCAATGCAGATGGGTCCACATACATGGAAGCAAGCCAGATCCTCAGCCTTAGCCAAATATGGAGTTGTTTGTGACAGAGAGCACTCATCATGGGGAAGGTAGAAGGCAGAAACCAGCTCCATCTTTAAGGCGCGGCATTACACAGCTCTCTACAGTTCCCCCTTTTTGTTTTAGATACATCAGGCAAGAGTAGAGGTCTGATCTCTGATATTAGAAATAAATTGGGACTTTGTACCGATGTTCATTTAGGTGTCATCCACTCAAAGAGCATCAGACCCATCCGATATCTTTTTCTCAGAGGCGGGACCTGGGGCAAACAACCCACATGTAATCAGACATGCTCTTCTCTGGGTCGAAAGTGGCTGACCCTGAGTGCAGTGCTTAGCCTCGCATCCTGAGCGTAACATTTTAGCTTTTTATGGTAGCCAACCATGCTTGGGGAGACTGTCCTGCTTCAATGACTGTAAAGGCCTGAATGATCATGGCTGCATTGCGCTGTTGTGAGACTCTAATCTTGCATATACACCACAGGCAAACCAAGGAGACCAACACCAGAAGGCCTGCTAATGCTCCCATGCCTGCCCATTCCTTCAGATGATTCATGGCTGCAGCAATGCGTGATGATAATCCTGTGGCTAGTCCTGTGTCCACTCTGGTAGAATTTGCCATAACAATGGCCACTCTCAGCTGCTCCAACGTAGTATCGAATTCTTCAGTCCAATTACCTAAAATATAGCTAGACAATTGTTTAGACAGATTTGATATTTGAAAATTTATACTAACTTTGAAATGAGTCTGAATACACCCACGGTGCTCTAGAAGAAAGTCAGTTTAAAATTGAAATTCACTTTAAAGGGACTGAAAGTTATGTTCTCATGATACAATCAATGTGACCAACTAAAACCTCATGATGTCTACCAGATTTCTCTTTACTACCTTTGTTGTCCCTGATCAAGACTATATATGTTTGCTTCTCATTGAAGGAAATATCAGAACTATATAAAAAGTTATATATTCCTACTTTATAAATAAGGGAATTTAAACATGTGAGCCATCTTATTTAATATTTGCTGTTTAGTAAGTATTGACAATGAGTATATATCTATCTATATATATATATAGAGATAGATATATACTCAGGATTATATATATACATATATAGATATATATATATATTTCAGGATTAACATGACATTAATACTCCTTTTCATCACAAATGGAACTGAGCTACATAACACTTAAGCAATTCAGCAGAGTCATGAAAATTGTAACATGGCAAAGAGTAAAAGTCTATCCTCCACACTCTATTTAGATAGACTCTAAATCACCATTCCAGTCAGATTGGCTCCCAATCTAATTATGCTTCCCTTCATCTGAGTAACTCTGTCAATGCAGGATTGGAGGATTGCATTGCACTCTATTTCTTTAAATCATCTTTAAAACTTGACTCCCGCCCTTCTTCTGCACTCTTACAGAAGAGATATGTGTCTAGCTAAATCTCTCCACATCATACAGCTTAAACCTGATACACAACTTCATAGCAATATAGAGAGTAGTATTTGACCAGTCAATGATAACCAATAAACATATAAAACTCACTACTAGAATGGTCAAAACTTGTGTGTGTGTAACTTGTTGAGTGCATTATTATTGTTTGCTTGCATGAAGTTTCAAGACTGACCATGGCCTTTCATTAAATTGTACTTACTCAATTAATAAATCTGTATTCTGAAATAAAAGATGTTGAGTTTCACCTCTCTATCCACCATTCTCTCTCTCTCCCTCTCTCTCTCACATACACACACACACACACACACACACACACACACACATATACCCTAACTAACTAATATAAGGTCTAAGCAGTATTGCTTGGGTAAAGTATCCAATACAAGAAAAACAAACCATGTGGAAGCTCATCTGGGATCAGCAGAGGAAGGACATGATGAATCAGTGATGTTTCCCAGGTGAATATAGAAAGATGCATGGTAAAGAAGGCACATGGTTGTCCAAGGTCTACTTATTTGTCATCTATGCATAAGGCAATTGTGACTTCCCACATTCTGTAATGTTCCTTGGCATCAGTAGCCTCATCAGTCTAATGGTTATAGTCATCTCTACCATATGTGCAGTCTAGGATGATGGTGAGCTCAGCTGGATCGATGCCTGTGGAAACTCAGAGCAGAAGAAGAAATTAAAATCAAGGAGACATCACTTATTGTCATTGTGTGGCTTAATTACTGTGGAATCATAGAGTTGCTTATACATGGTACGGACTTACAAAACCTTAGAGTAGAAATGCCAAATCACAACCACAATTCTTGGAAAGTAAGTAAGCGCATTGATGCTGAGTGTGCCTAGCATTTGCCATATATGATGCTGTTTGTTTCCAAGGGAAGAGCCTGCAGGTCTAGAACAGCTATGGCTAATTTGTTCACTTTATTTATCAGAAAAACTAACCACAGAATTAAAACACCTCAACTTTTCTATCACATCTGTTGCTTTATACAATTAAACTTTTGATGTGTTCATTTTATCATCCATTGTGTTGCAATAATCAGAACACCAAAGTCAGGGAACCATAAGAGAATTAAAATTTACATTTGTAAATTAGAACTGAGCCTGACAGAGAGTCCCTGGAGCTAATACATTATTTGAATACTTTATGGGAAAGACTGAGACCAATTTACCTGGGATAGACCTTAAAAGGAGCTCCAATCATTGCTAGAATAATAACTTTATTCATGGTGAGTTGTTAGGTGCAAAGTATATTTTCGTGAGACAGAATATAACTGAGGACAAAGTATACTGCAAATATCAGCCAGCCGAGTCACTCTTCAGATTTTCACAGTAAATGTTTTAGTTATATTAAATATATATTTTTATAAAATATTATATATAGTTATAATATAATATATATATATGACACTACATGTGTTTGGATCTGACTTTCAGCTCAGTAAAAGCTAGCCTTGTGAAATCTATATAAGCTCCATAAGTTAGACAAGAAACATGAGGTTCACAAAAATGTATGTGGTACCTTGTGAGCCTGATGTATCAAATAGCATCTCCTTTGGTTTATTGTAATTGCATCCTTTGATATTTTCATTCACAATACATAAACATTAGCTCATAGTGGAAAAAAACAAAACAAAGCAAAACAAACAAAAACTTTGGAAAAAATCTGAATAGTGTCTTTTGCAATGGCTTCATTTTTCTCCTTCTCACTGTCTAATATACCACTACAAATGTAGAAATGTTCAATATGTAACACAATAGGGTATCATTTCTGACTCTGCCATAGCAATGATGCAAGCCCTCAACATATTCCAGATGAATGTTGAAGTAAATGCCCGGGCAGTGCCTTTTCTTGGGTATGTGCACAGCTACAACCCCTCATAAAAGAAGAGTCCTAGGCATCTAGAGTCATTATTGACAAATGAAAATCACATCATCTATCTTCCCTAGAAAGACTAAAGTGGGGCTGAAGAGATGGTCCAGAATTTAAGAGCACTTTTTGTTTTGTTATACGACCCAGGTTAATTACCCAGCACCCATATTGTAGCTCAATACAGTCTTTAATTCCCTGTTCCAGCAGATTCAACAGCCTTTGCTGGTGCCTGAAAGAGTAACAGAAGAAAAGATGTACAATGGAGTAGAGAGGGAAAAGAATACCAATCCAAGCCCTCTCTTCTTTATAAATACAAGGAATATTCCAGTAACGCCAATTTTTGAGTAAGTTCCAAGCCTTTCCTTAATTCTTTATTTCATATTCCTAGACTGTAAAACTCAAGAAATTACATTTGACTTACTACAATGGATGGACAGAAAGCAAGCATTCATTTATTAGGAAATCTGTCTAATGTAAGCTTAACTTGTAATCCTAGGTGGCTTTGGCATATCTGTTATAATTTCATATATGGAATGGAAGTCTACATTTTAATTTTTGGTTTTGCATGCGAGCATGAGCTTATGTGTATCTGTATGTCTCTGAGTGTATACATGTGTTTACATGAGTGTACGTACATGTATGGACATGAACATGTGTGTGTCCTTCATTTGAACTGGAAAAAGGCAGCAATGCAGCTAAACACTTCTGGACTTTTACTCAATCTCATTCATACATATATATTAACATAGTCTGACACCTTGAGTTATTGAAAACAGTCTGATTCTGTTTCTATAACAGGAGTTAGCACTTTTCTGAAAGAAATGGAGTTTGATTGCAGCTGATATCTGGCCCCATTGAGGCTAAGTAAGATAACAGTTGGTATAAGATTTGAAGTCAATGACCTTCGATAATAATGAGTGTGCCTTTCACCAACAGAGCTTCTTTGTTTAGCCTTGGGAGTCAGACTAATAGGTAGATAGCTGCTTAAACATTTAAGAGCTACAGCCATGAGCAGCACAACTTTGTTTTCTCTCTCCAGTAATTCAGACAAGTGAAGTGTAAACATTGACAGTGCTAGGCAGTGTATGTAGCTAGTGATTCAGGGAGCTCCAAGTTAGGCATTGGGATTTGCCATTCTTTTTGACTGATAGCCACACTCTTTTTCTCTTATTTTATCATTTATATGCTACCCACTCCTAGTTTCATATCTTAACACTTACCTTGTTCATTCTTATATTAAAACTCACCATTTCTTCACTTCTTATCACATACCCCAAAGTTTTATTTTAGATAAGTTGCATTGTTCATAATTTGTCACTTTTACTAGGCTGAATACTTAAATACCACACTTTTATCATCCTCTTGATGCAATTGTGCTAACTAGAACTTTGTTTCAAGCTTAATTGCAATTAGTAGTATTTGTATAAATTTGCAAAAAGTGGAAAGTGAAAAAAAATAATGATAAAAGGAGAGGGAAGAAGGATAACAAGGAAGGAGGGAAGGAGGTAGAAAGGGAAGGAAAGAAGAAGCTAGAAAGATGAAGGATAGAAGAAAATTATACCAACTTAATGTCAGATCTTAAAATTTCACTTGCATACAGGTTTCACCTTTACTAACTTCTCTCATCCTTCAAAGGACAATATGGCATCTCTTTAAAACTCTCCCTGATGCCCATGAATGCCGTATGTTCTCCCTTTCTTCTGCTTCCATTATACCTATCCTGACTTTCTGCAAAGAATGAACAGGCCAAGAACTGTAATACTAAGCAAACAGTCTTGATGAGACCTGATAGGCTAGGTTAAATAAAAGGGGAGGATGACCTCCTCTATCAGTTGAATAGGGAAAGGGCATGGGGAAGAAGAGGGAGGGAGGGTAGGATTTGGAGAAGACAAGGGAGGGGGCCACAGCTGGGATACAAATTGAATAAATTTTAATAAATGATAATAATAAAGAAAGAAAAAATATAATACTTGGCAATGTTACATTATCACAGAGTAGCAAAGGGGTTCCCGAATGTACCTCTGTATCCCCACTACATTGTATGAGGGTGAAGCATGCTAATTGTATAATATAATTAATTGTGTTTCTTTTCTTTATAATAGCAGCTTAAGTGGTATTATCCTAAATTATTTTTGTGAAACTAAGCTAAGCTTTGGTATCTGTATTTCTCTGACTATTGGTAGCCTGTTGCTAACTTAGGGTATGATCCTGGTAAGCTGAAACTAGTTTGACAGTAACACACACACACACCATCATCATTAGTAAGCAGAGTCTCAATCTTATCACATTTGCTATACAACATTGCTTCTCAAATTAAAAGCACATAAAAACACCTGCTGATCTTACTAGAGCAAAAAAGTCTAATTCAGTACAGCAGGGGTGGGTGTGCAGTTCTGCAATTCTAATAAGCTCTCAGGAAATGCTGATGCCTGTGATTCTCGCAACACTGAGTCTCGATGTTCTATAGCACATAAGTCAAGTGAGCCAACATAAGCACACTTCATCAAACTCTGGAGGGATTCCATTTCTGCTGGCAGGAATCCCCCCATCAGCTGAAAGCCATAATTCAGTGTCAAAACTAATTTCAGCTAAATTGAAAGTTAACAGCAATCATATAAACCAGTGGTTATTGATTGGCCATGCATAACATAGCATTAGCATCCTATTGTAGTGACTGCAGACTCTCTCCTCAAGCTCTCTGAGTCTGACTTTGCAAGGACGCCAGCTCATTTTAAGACACTGATAAGTTACACTCAGTCTCAGCAACATCACCACTCTTATCTGTTAAACAGCGATGGGGGTAACATAATTGCTATCAGTCAGTTCAGGGAACAGGAAGCATGAATTACTCTTAGCACAAAGCTGACAAGCACAGTGCAGAGCATGTTTTAGCTACTGTATGTATTTCTACTTTACTTCCTGAGAAGGCATTTCCAAATCCTTCCAGGGAAAATTACACACCCTTAACTCAGTGTAGCCATAGTAACTGTGGTTGCTGCTGGCCTTCTCTTGTTTGTTTTCTTAGCTAGATGTCCACTAGACAGCCTCAGGAGGAGGCTGAGCTTCTTGGGGGGCAAAAGTTTTTCATCCTTCGTGACTTAGGTAACTTTGATTTTTTTTTTCAATTCTTTGTTGTTGTTGGTTAAGGTTCTGCTTTTTAAATTTAATTTAATTTTTAATTATACTTTATTTATTTTGTATCCCCCCTCTAGTTCCCTCCCTCCTCCCTTCCCAATTCCTCCCTTCCTCCCCCTCTTCCACACATGCCCCTCCCCAAGTCCACTGGTAGGGGAGGGTTTCTTTTTCTTCCTTCTGATCCAAGTCTGTTAGGTCTCATCAGGAGTGGCTGCATTGTCTTCCTCTGTGGCCTGGTAAGGCTGCTCCCCCCTCAGGGGATGGTGATCAAAGAGCAGGCCAATCAGTTCATGTCAGAAGCACTCCCTGTTCCCATTACTATGGAACCCACTTGAACACTGAACTACCATGGGCAACATCTGTGCAGGGGTTCTAGGTTATCTCCATGCCTGGTATTTGTTTGGAGTATGAGTCTCAGGAAAGACCCCTGTGCTCAAATTTTTTGGTTCTGTTGCTCTCCTTGTGGAGCTCCTGTCCTCTCCAGATCTTACTATTTCCTATTTCTTTCATAAGATTCCCTGCATTCTGTCCAAAGTTTGCCCATAAGTCTCAACATCTCCTTTGATAGTCTGCAGGGCAGAGCCTTTCAGAGGCCTTTCGTGGCAGGCTCCTAACTTGTTTCCTGTTTTCTTCTTCTTCTGATGTCCATCCTCTTTGCCTTTTGGGATGGGGATTGAGCCTTTTAGCGAGAGTCCTACCTCTAGATTAGGTAACTTTGATTTTAATTAGTTATCATTTTTTAAAAAGAAAATCACTTTCTCTCTTTGTATTTGATATTGGACATTTTTGAATCTTTAATGATAAAAGTTCTTTGTAGTATATTCTTATTGGTAATGTCCAACTAAAATTAATACTTCCAGGATGATACACAGATAGCCATCAGCTCTTTCTAGTGTTACTGAAGCCATCTGAATTTCCTTAGGGTACTTAAAAGGAGAGCTTCTTACCAGGAAAATTTTAATATCACTTGTTTAAATTCTCAGTTTTTGATTGCTTGAATTTCCATGATATTTGATTTACACAGACCACAGATCTTAAGAGACCTACTTGTTATTTTTCTGCTAAGTGAATATAGTATTAAACTGACTCCTAATGACTCATCGTTGTATCCAATGTGATGGCTATTCTTGGTTGTCAACTTGACTACTTTTGGAATTAGCAAAGAGCCAAGCAGTTGGATACACCTGTAAGAAACTCTTTTCTTAATTAAATAATTTGAGGTGGAAGGATCCACTTTTGACTTGTCTTTCCAGGTGGAAAAAACCTAACTTTGACCTGGGCCACTCCTTCTGCTGGCAGCATATATAAAGGACATGGAAGAAAGAAGTTTTCACTCTTTGACTGTTTATTCTTTTTCTTGCTGACAAATCCATGCCTTCATGGCACTAGAGCCTACTTCTTTGGAATTCCAGCATATGCTTAAGACCAGCTGTGACATCTAGCCATCCAGGATCATGGACTAAACAACTACTAGATTCGTGGACTGTCTGTTAGAGGACTAACTAGACCATAGCCTGTAAGCTATTATAATAAACCCCCTACACACATACAAATATACATATATATGTATATTTGTATACATATATATGTATATTTGTGTATTATATTCCTAAAAAGAACCATGATTAATATATTAATAGATCAAGTTATCTCTCTGCTGTTATCAGAGAACCTTCTGTTTGTAATACATGATGATCAACACTGAGTCCCCCAATGTTTAAGACACAGAGAATAAAAGGAAGCAAAATCTCAGCCCTGAAGGGTGCATATACCTCATGCCCTTCTTTCCAAGGCTCAGGGCTTGTTGTAGAAGAGGAAACAGAAAGAGTGTAAGAGCCAGAAGTGATAGATAATGACAAGGAAACAGTGTCTAAACACAGAACAGAAGCTGCAGGATATGGCTGACATCAATGTGACAGCATACACAAGACCAGTGCAAGCTCAAAGCAGACAAAATCTGAACATGAAGAGGGGAACTGAATGCGAAGTCCCAAGGAGCATTGGCAATTTTTAATTGCTTGCAAGAGGAAGGATATTGTCTTTTTAACATATGATCCCTGATAAGCCAAAGACCCACTAGTGAAAGTCCACTGATCTGGGATTATTTGGGCAACAAAAATCTGCCATAATAAAGAGCACAAAGTTAAGAGGGAAAGGATGAAGTGAGGTATAGGAAGAATTGGGAGAGGGAGTGAGTATGATCAAAATACATTGTATGATAGTCTCAAAGAACACACATATTTTAATCCTCTTGAATAAAATACATGATTATGAGATTTTTTTCTCATTTATTTTCTTTATTTTACATCCTTGTAGCCTCTTCTCTCCTCCTCTCCCAGCCCCACTCTCTCTTTCATCCCCTTTTCCTCAGAAAAAGCAAGCTCCCTTTCCCATTCACACCAGCTCAGCAAGATTATTTCAGGATTGAATGTGTCCTCTTCTGCTATGACCTGTCAAGGCAGTCCCGGCACTGGAAAGTTATCTAAAAGCCAGAAAGTGAGTTTTTGTCTTATGCAGTCTCTATTTCCCTTACTAGAAGACCCACTTGATACCTAATCCGCCAATCTGCTACATCTTTGTAGGGGGACTAGGTCCAGTTTATGCATGGTCTTTTGTTGATTCTTCAATCTCTGCAAACTGCTCTAAACCCTCATTAGTGGAGCTCCTGTCTCTTCCAGGTCCTTTTGTCTTTCCTCCCACTATTCTACAAGACTCTCTAAGCATTGACTATTTGGCTGTGAATCTCAGCATCTGTTTTGAGGTGCTGCTGGGTAGGGCCTCTCAGAGAACAACTCTGTCAAGCTCTTGTCTGCAAGCTTAGTAGAGTGTCATTCATAGTGTCAGAGGTTAGCACTCTCTGATAAGGTGGATCTTTGGTCCAGGCATTGGTTGGGAATTCCCTCAATCTCTGCTTTATCTGCTCCATCTTTATCCCTGCACATCTTGTAGACAGGGTAAATTTGGGGCCGAAGTTTTTGTGGGTGGGTTGGTGTCCCTTTACTAGAAGGATATTAGAGGATTCCCTCTTCAGTCTGTATGTTCTCTTCTACTGGGAGTCTCTGCTTGAATTCTCCTCATATCCCTCCCAGGAGCCTACCCTGGCTTAAGTTTCCAGCTTGTCACAGAGATGTCCCCACCCTCAGTTTCTCATTTCTCTACAGGTCATCTATCCTCTTACCCTTGCTCTCCTCAGATATGATCTCAACCCTCTTAACTCTCTGTGCCCTCTCTCCTAACTTGTTCCTTCTCATCCACTTCCTCTGTCTAGTCTATCTCCCCTTCTGAGTGAGATTTATGCATCCTCACTTGGGTCCTCCTTATTATTTATCTTCTTTGAGTCTGTGCTTCATAGTATGCTTATTTTGTACTATAATGCTAAAATTCACTTAAAAATGAGTACACACCATGTGTGTTTTTTTGGGTCTGGGTTACCTCACTCAAGATGATCTTTTCTATTTCCATCCATTTGCCTGAAATTTACATGTGCTGTAGTTTCTTTACCCATTCTTGGGTTGAGGGAAATCTAGGCTGTTTCTGGATTCTGGCTATTACAAATAAAGCTGCTATGAACGTAGTTGAGCAAGTGTCTTCATTGTATGGCAGAGTGTCTTTTGGGTATATACCCACTATCAATAGAAAGAAAAGACAATCTACAAATAGGGAAAAGATCTTTACCAATCCTATATCTGACAAAGGGGTAATATCCAAAGTATATAATGAACTCAAGGAATCAAACACCAATAAACAAAATAACCCACTTAAAAATGAGGCAAAGAACTAAAGAGAGAATTCTAAACAGAGGAATCTCAAATGGCCAAGAACCACTTCAAGAAATGCTCAGCTTCCTTAGTCATCAGGGAAGTTCAAATCAAAACTACCATGAGATTCCATCTCATACAGTCAGAATGGCTAAGATCAAAATCTTAAGTGTCAGCACAGGCTGGCGAGGGTGTGGAGAAAGGGGAACATTCCTCCATTGCTGGTGGAAGTATAAACTTGTACAAATTAGTTCTTTCTTAGAAAATTGGGACTAACTTTACCTCAAGTTCCAGTTATACCTTTATTTGTAATAGCCAGAATCTGGAAACAAACCAGATGCCCCTCACTTGAGGAATGGATACAGAAATTGTGGTTCATTTACACAATGGAATACTACTCAGCAATTGAAAACAAGGAAATCATGAATTGGGAAGGCCATTGGTGGGAACTAGAAAAATATCATCTTGAGTGAGGTAACCTAGAAGCAGAAAGACACGCATGGTATACACTCACATATAAATTGATATTAGACATATAACATAGGATAAACATAATAAAATCTGTACACCTAAAGAAGTTAAGCAAGAAAGAGGACCCTGGATAAGGACTCAGAAAGGCAAATGGGATGGATATCAAAAGAGGGAGAAAACAGGCAACAGGACAGGAGCCTACCACAGAGGGCCTCTGAAAGCCTCTACCCAGCAGTGTATCAGAGCAGATGCTGAGACTCATAGCCAAACTTTGAGCATAGTGCAGGAAATCTTATGAAAGAAGCAGGAGGTGAAAAACCTGGAGGGGACAGGAGCTCCACAAGGAGAACAACAGAACCAAGACATCTGGGCCCAGAGATCTTTTCTGAGACTGTTACTCCATCCATGGACCATGCATGGAGATAACCTAGAACCCTTGCACACATGTAGCCCATGGCAGCTCAGTGTCCAAGTCCGTTTCCTAGAAAGGGGAACAGGGGTTGTCTCTAACATGAACTCAGTGGCTAGCTATTTGATCACTTCCCCAGAGGGGGGAACAGCCTTGCCATGCTACAGAGAAAGACAATGAAGCCAGTCTTGATGAGACCTGATAGACTAGGGTCAGATGAAAGGGGAAGAGGTTGAACCCATCAGTGGACTGGAGGAAGGGCAAGGAGGGAGAAGAGGAGGGAAGGTGAGATCAGGAAGGGAGGAAGGAGTGGGCTACAGCTGGGATACAAAGTGAATAAATTGTAATTAATTTTTTAAAAAATTTAAAAAGAATAAAAAAGAAAAGAAAATTGGGAATAACTTTACCTCAAGACTCAGGTGATTATGTGACAGTAACACTCTTCCTCTTAAGATGGTTCCACCAAGACAAATGAAGTTTTCATTACAGCTTAGAAGTCAAATTGCTGCCAGATATGCAATCATCAAATAATACATAGGTACTATGAACAGAAACCACTTCTGAGAACTGTTGTTGTATTACTAAGATGATAACAGTGTAGTGGTCATTTTAAAGGTACATGCTAATAATGTTTATTATTTGCCCTAAAAATATTATGGTAGTATTATCTAACCCACTGTCACAATTAATAAAAGTCACAGACACCTGTTAGATTTTAGATTTGCTTTATTTTACCTTGGACTGGGTAATTAATTCTACCTACTCTATCTCCTTATCTCCCAGCCTTCATCCCATACCATCTTCTTTAACCATTTCTATTTGGACAGTTTTCCATCCATAATCCCCAAAAGTTGCTTATATTCTTCATCTGGGCTATTCGTTTTTTTATGCCGTTCTTGGAGCCCTTCCTCCCAGGCCACATGGATCTTTTTCTATCTCATGGCAACTCTGCTTTCTTTCCAGCACCTTTTCTCCTTTTTCCAGTGACCCTTTCTTCTCCAGGCCCACCTCCTCACCTTTGACCTGCCCAGACATAGGAAGTTTAATTTAGGCAATCAGTAGGCAAGGCAACACAGCATCATTTTGGGGTGCACGAGGAATTGTTTTCAGAAGAATAAAATCTCAGGTTGGGTGGGGGAGATAATTAACAATTAATACAAAGAACCAGGTCATGCCACTACATACCACCAATTATTTGATCATTTTATAGAAACAGAGATGCTGACTGAGGGACACCCTGTGGATCAAACTTGTGGAGATTCTAGACATGTGACCCAAGTATAAGCAGAATGTCTGGCCACAGATAAAATTCAGAACCTCTTCATTTCAGTTTTGTGGTTTATAAAACTGAGCACTTGGGTCTAGATGGTCAGAAAAGGAGAATGAATGGAAAGTATATTTTAGAGGTGGGTTGAGAAAAGTGCCCGTCAGCCTGAAATGGGGAAAGAAAGAAATACTACAGACTGAAGCAGAGAACTCACTCCATGTAATATCTCCTAAAAGACTGAGAGGACAAACACAGGTAAGAAAATATTAAATAGGCATTGAGATTTGTGGACATAATTTAAACAATGATTAGCTAGCACAGTTCTGTCCTTCTCTAATGATGCCTACCTGCCTGAGTAGAAATAATAATGTCCACCACTGGCTGGAGTTTCAATAGGGGACACTAGCAAATACATCAAAAACTTTCTTTTTTCCTTTGAGAGGAGGAGCAGGAGGAGGAGGAGGAGGAGGGCAGTTTCTTGCAGTACACTCGACTGAAAACACAGTAAGCTAAAAACAAAGTACAGTAATAAGGTCTAAAATATTTTAACGGCTTAAGCTGAAGAAAAATTGAATAAGGCTAAGAGAGAGATAGTATATTGCCAACACTGAAGATGCCTACCTCTTCGATGAAAAGTGAAGAAATGAAGCTGCTGCTTTGTGAAACACTTTGAAGAGGAAGTAAACTAGAAAGTTTTCCATATTACTTTGAACACTATGCTTTTCCCTGAAGGCTACATGAAAGGAGAAACTAAAACCCAAGCATAAGCACAGGGCACAGCATTATGTCCTCAGGGTTCCCATGCTGAATGTCTGAATGAGATGGTTGGGCTCTGCTAGATCATATGGGACTAGACTATCCACCCATAACAACGGGTGGATATTCAAATCCAAAGAAGACTCCCACTTTAAATTAACTTGACAGCCAGGAAAGTTTGAGCTCAGGATAACTCCTTGTCCTCAATCTTTCATTCTATTTGTGAAAGCATAAACAATAAATGTAATCACCTTGTATTCACATTCCTGTCATAACTATTTCCCAACCAGAGCCAGAAACTATCTCAATTATCTGAAATGGCTTAATACTTCAGTCAGAAAGGGGCTGGAGTTGGCAATAACAATAAAGTTAAAAAGGGTTCTGGCTACTTTATGACTCTATGGAACCATTATGGTCCTCAGGATTGGAGTGAGACAGATTAAGAGAGCACATTAAAATTTTAGCATCCTCAAACAGCAGTATGGTTATTGCTTATTAATTATACCAAAGGAGCACAACTAATTAGTTTAATAGGCAGCATTATGTATGCCAGCGACAGATCCGTGGAAGGCAGTGGGCCATATAAAATTCTTTAGAGGAGTAACTGACAGCATCTATTAGCAGAGGCTCAGCACACCTAAGACAAATGGAAATAAACACAAAAGACCAAGAGAGCTTGATTCACGGCCCTTTGAGCACAAATTACAGTTTGTGCATCATAATGATAATTTTCTCGGGGATGAGGTTTTCCCCTTCAAAGACAACTAGAAATAATTTCCAATGTTTTCTTAGCTCTCTTCCTCTCTCAATGAGAATAAGGGGGAGTGGAAATGGAAAGTGGGAAAAGGATGCCTGGATGTTTGTCAAGTACAGCTATTATGAGAAAGGCTGTAGATTAAAAGGCAGCATGTTTTGAATTTAAAAGATGTCTGCACATTCTTTTTAATAAGATACGTATGGGACTTATGTATTAGTAAGCCTATTTCTCAAGTAAATTTTAGTGCTTTAATTTTCTGCCTTTACTTATGAATTTGAAAAATGTATTTGGCAGTTGCTATAATTTATATAACCTTGATTTTTAGTGTGTTTTTTTTATCATGTCAAGTGTTAGGTATTTATTATCTGTAATTAACCTATGTCCATTATACCAATTATTTGTTAATTTGTTTTTCCCCTAATGTAGAAAATACTTACATATTATGGAAATTATGGAACATCTAGGATCCTCAGATATTACAGTGTTTAAACAAAGATGCCAAAAACTTGATAAAAGATATTGTCAAGGACACATGATCATGATAGATAAGGAAACAGGACAAATATTAAAGAAAATTTGAAAAAAAGACAGGGAATAAAGCAAACATTCAGAATCGTAATGTTAAGTACACTGTATGAAATTTTAAAAAGTAAGTGGCTTGAATGAGCAGAAAAATAAATTAAAAAAACAGGAGAAAAACAAGACAGTCAGTTACAAAATAGAGAAGAAAAAGCTATAATCTTAGCCAAAAATATTATATAAACATTTAATGTGCATGGGTATAGATTACCTACCTAACTACCTATCTATATATGCATATACATATTTGAATTTTATTTTTGTTCATTTATAGGTCTTATCACAGAATCAGCATCAATTGCACAATCTTTCTTAACCTCCCACTCTATCTAGCCCTACTGACTCAATGGATTCTCTGTCTTAAAATCCAAAGCCGGGCATTAGCTCTTCTGAGACACCAATGTTTTTCACTGTCTCTCATTTCATCATGTCTGAATAGCCCCCTATCTGTTGCTGCAACAATCTACATTTGTTTTAAAAAATCTTTTTTAATTCCTCGCTCCATGTATCCTTGTTTCATTTCATAATGTTAACCTGAAAACGGAAATTCTTGGTCCTGTAGTTAGGTAAGTGAGCCTCCTTTGAAAAAGACAGAGAGCTGTGCCAGCTAATCATGATTTAAATTACTTTGTGTATTTCAATGCCTACTTAATATTGTCTCTCCTGCGTTCATCCTCTCGCCCTCACTAGAGATAGTACATGAGATATGTACTACCCTTTCAGTTTTCCTCAACTCAGCCTCAAATATAACTGTCACTGAGACCAGTCCACTAATTTTTCTTTGCTGTATCTGCAAACATTAAATCTGGCATCTGGATGCATGTCCTTAGTCTTGTCTGGTGCTAAAACGGAGACAAATAAGCACAGAAATGTTATCCACAGCCGTAGAGTCAACTGGCAGGCCAGCGTCAAGTTCAGTCTCTCCACTGACTCACACGGCCTTCAGATAGCTACACTGTTTCTGTATATCATCCATATCTAACTAATTTTTGGAATCGTCTCAACAACAAAGCAAAATTATTTCTATTCAGCTCCTACTCTCCCAGTTTTTATTTAACTCACTGAAATCTGACTTTAATTTCTCTTCTTTATTATAACAAAACCATTTTCTTTATACTTTCTATCATCCCTGCCATTTAGCATAGGCCTATGACTTTATCAATCATACGAAATTGCTCCCTTTTTCTGTCAATCTCGTGAGTATGAATGATGGTCACTGCCTCCATTCACCTACATTGGCATGGCATCTATTTCATTGCTTTTGCTCTAGTCAAAATTATCTTCGTTTCCATGTGATTAGCAATGTTGATCTCCTAACTCCTTCTTCCTTTTCCACTACCAACACAAGAGATTTATTAGCACACGAAGATCAACTTTCTCTAGTATGAAAATGTACAACTTGACTTTTCTCTGCCTAGAATTATCTGACAAGATAAGCAGGGAGATGGCTCTGTCAATAAATTGTTTGCTGCTCAAGTATATGAGCCTGAGTTCAAATCTGCAGCCACATAAATGTAAGAAAAGCAAGTGATGAAAGTGAGGGCTTCCTCCCTCATTCCCTGAGGGAGCTACAGCTGGGATATTAAAAAAAAAAAAGAATAAACTGTAATTAGCATAAAAAATAAAAAGTTAATTAAAAAAAAGAAGAAGTGAAGGCCTGTGTCTGCAGTGCTGAAACGGCTGAGACAGAAGAATCACTTCGGTCAATTAGCCATTCACCCTAGCCAAATTGCTGAGCTTTAGACTCAGCAAGAAAAGATAAGCTGGAAAATGACTGAGGAAGGTATCCAGTGTGAAGTGGTGATCTCTAGTCTCACACACACAAACATACATGCCCACATGCAAGCCCTGGCCTTGGTTTACAAGATTCTCCTATTTTTTCCTGGATTATCATAACTCACTAGGTTTCTTTTCTTCTCTCGAGTATGGCAAGGTAACTCCTTCTGTATTACACATAGCATAATGAAAACTGTCTCTGTGTTCCTCTCATTCTTGCAATGGCTGTCTTATTTCTCCAGTTCTGTTTATTACATGTATGCTTTCTTTTTATATTTTGTTGTATTCTCCCAAACATATATACATATCATAAGAAAAACAAGCCTGTCTGATTTGCTGATTTTTTTTTTTTTTTTACACAGAGAAGTCTTCCACTAAATGTATACCTTTTTTTTTTTTTTTCTGTGCTGTGTGGATTCAATACTCCACAAGAAATCCAGGGAGACACACATGGTTACTAAAGATTGGAATGTTCAAATATATCACAGTGGATCACAGAAATAATTAGTGTTTATATTACATATGTTCATACGTTCATGTTTTTTATCTCACTACTGCGGAAACAGGATGCCAAGCAAGCAGGGGTTCTTGGTGTGGTGATCTGTTTACTTTGAGCTTTGTGATAAGTTATTTCTTTTCTCTTGCAAACAGTCCCTTTATTTTCTAAATGGAGAAAGTTAATTCTCAGTTCTGATGGAGAGGGTTTGAGACACAAGATGATTGAAAGTCTCTATGAACACTCAGTTGTACCCCTCCCCAATTTTCTCCCTGTCCCACACTCTCTCCCTCTTCCCTCATCCCCCCCCCAAATCGTGTAAAAGAGGGAGTCCTCTTCCCCTACTATCTGACCCTAGTCTATCAAGTCTCATCAGGACTACCTGGATCCACTTCCTCTGTGGGTTGGCAAGGTTGCCCTGCCAGAGTGAAGTGATCAAAAAACAGGCAATCGAGTTCATGTCAGAGACAGCCCCTGCTCCCCTTACTAGGAGGCCCACATGGAGACTGAACTGCCTACAGGCTACATCTGATCAGGGGCCCTATGTCCTCTCCTTGCATGGTCCTTAGGTGATGCATCAGTTTTTCAGAGATGAGAAGAAAGTATATTTTGCTTAGTAAGACTCAAAATGTGATTAATCTATGTTGTAACCAATGGACAACTTAGTTATTAGGAATTTTTAAAGCTATCTTTGTGGCAAGCAATGAGCTGAACTGAATCCATAAGGAGAGCAACAGAACCAATAAAAATCTGGCCACAGAGGTCTTTTCTGAGACTGATACTCCAACAAAGGACATGCATGGAGATAAGCTAGAACCCCTGCACAGATGTAGCCCATGGCAACTCATTATCCAAGTGAGTTCCCTAGTAAGTGGAACAGGGAATGTCTCTGACATGAACTCAGTGGCTGGTTCTTTGATCACCTCCCTCTGAGGGGGGAGCAGCCTTGCCAGACCACAGAGGAGGACAATACAGCCAGTCCTGATGAGACCTGATAAGCTAGGTGGAAGGGGAGGAGGACCTCCCCTATTAGTGGACTTGGAGAGAGATATGGGAAGAGATGAGGGAAGTAGGGTGGGACTGGGAGGGAATGAGGGAAGAGGTTATAGCTGGGATACAAAGTGAATAAACTATAATTAATATAAAAGATATAAATTTAATTAAAAGTATACATTAAAAACAAATAAAATAAAAATCACCTAAAAGATCAAGAAAATAGTAACAGGTAACAAATTCAGAAGCTGAGTTCCAGACTGAAGAGGGAAATTCCCAGTGTATAGAGTTCCTGGTACTGATAGAGGGCAAACGTGTGTCTTTGCACAACACTGTATACTTCAGAATGTTTGTTATTGTGACAAATGCTTGTGAGAAATCATGGCCAAGGTTTGTTTTGCCTCATAGATTATGGGATTCAGTCCATGATCAGCTGAGTCCATTAATGTGGGCCTCTGGTGAGGTAAAGCAATATGGCACAAAGGGTACAGAATGACAGGGATGCTCATCTCGTTGTGGTTAAGGAAGAGACAGAAGGAAGGACAAAAAGAAAAAGAAAGAGAGAAGAGGAAGAAAGGAAGAGAAGTAGGGATGGTGGAAAGACAGAAAGAGGGAGAGAGAGGGGAAAAAGTGAGAGAGTAAGAGAGCACATTGGGACAAGTACCCTTCAATGGCATATCAACAGTCCACTTTCTTTTTTCGTTTTGTTTTGCTTTTTTATAATCTTATTTATTCACTTTACATCCTGATGGCAGCTGCTCCCTTGTCTTTTTCCAGTACCACCCTTCCACCCTCTTCCACCTCTCCCCTTCTTCTTCTTCTTCTCAGAAAAGAGGAACCATCCCCCATACCCATCAACCCATCCCAGCACATCAAGTCTCATCAAAACTGAGCACATCCTCTTCCAATGAGGACAGGCAAGGCATCCCAGCCCAGGGAAAGTGATCCAAAAGAAGGCAACAGAGTCTATGTCAGACACATTGCACTTGCTTGGGGAGCCACATGAAGACCAAGCTGCCCATTGGTTACATATTTGTAGAGGGTCTAGGTCCAGACCATGCATGCTCTTTGGTGCATCAGTTTCTGTGAGCCCCAATATACCTAGAATAGTTAATTCTTTTGGTCTTCTTATGGACTTATTTTCCCCTCTGGGTTCTTCTATGCTTCCCCACCACACATTTCCTCATGACTCCAAGTACTCCACCTAATGTTTGGGTGTGAGTCTCAGCAACTAATTTGATCTGCTCCTGCATGAAGCTTCTCAGAGGACATTTATGTTAGGCTCCTGTCTGTAAGCATAGAAGTGTATCATTAATAGTGTCATGGGTTGGCTCTCTTCCATGGGGTGGATCTCAGGTTGGGCCAGTCATTGGTTGGTCATTCTCTCAATTTCTGCTCCCTCTTTATCCCTGCACTTCTTGTAGGCAGCATAAATTTGGGGTCGAAAGTTGTATGGGTTGGTTGGAGTTAAGCTTCAACTGCTAGAGTTTTCTGCCTGTCCTGAAATAGCACAACCTGCTAGAACCAAGCTGTTAATATCTGAGCCTGTGGGGAACACTTCTGATACATACCTTAAGGATCCCACTATAGATTAAGAAGAGAAAATAGGTAATAATTTTGTATTATTTAAGCTTCCCTCATTTCCTTCATTGTTATAGGTTTGCTACCATCACCTTTACCAAGCATGACCTCATAGTACATAGTGTCCAAATTTCAAAGTCTTAGTTACCATGCAAAGTTGCACATACTGTGTAAATTGTGTCTCCCTTGCTACTTCTATGACTTATATATTTTCAACCACACCCATAGCCATATTGCAAGCACATCCACTAGTGTCTGTTTGCTGGGCATGTTGCCTATTTTCATACATTGCCCTCCTATGTTATATAAAGGAATAGCAAGCGGGAACTCAGACATGCATTAATGAATTGTTAATGTGTCTTTCTTAGATATGAGCTGTACAGATATTTTCCTTTATATGTATTCATATCAGTTCAGATAATCTTTGAGATAAAGCCCTGTGTTCCTTTCTTATTCAGCTTCCCCTTCTAATACACAATATTGATCATAGTAGGACAGATATTTCAAGCATAAACCCCATGGCGCATCAAGATTTTGATTCTAACACTATTTATTATCTCCTCATTAAAACATTTAGGTATGTAATAGGTTCAAAAAAAAGAAGCTCATTGATAAATTACTTTGCTATTGTCTGTTTCTAAGTATATCAGATAATGGAAGAAAAAAAACAGTGTGAAGCCAACTCTAAAATATAAATGGAAATGTCTAGGAATATAAAATGATAAGTACATATATCTGGAAAAATGTGAGTTCTCTTAACAAATTTAATGTGAACCTGTATGATTAATGCTTCATTTTTGTCCTAGTTTGGTTTCTATTACTATGATAATAGAATGATATGATAAAGATCATGACCAAAATCACCTTTAGGAACAAAGATTTTATTTTAGCTTATATTTGCAGTCCATCACTGAAGGAAGTCAAGACAGGAAATCATGGCAGAATCATAGAGACATAAACTGAACCAGAAGCCATGAAGAATGCTGCTGACTAGCTTAGTCTCTATGGGTTTCTCAAACTGCCCTTTTATACAACCCCAGACTACCTGCCCAGTAGATGTAGCACCCACAGTGAGCTATGACATCCCTCCACATCCACCAATCAAGAAAATTCTGCCCAGACTTGCCTGACAGTTCTTCAATTGACCAATTGACCACCCCTAATTCCTAGATGTTAAATTGATAAAACAAACAAAGAAAACCAACATCACAACACGTCATTGTGCTAGATAACTAGTTAGCAGGCATCTATATAGTTTAAAAAGTTCAACTAACAATTATTCTCTAAAATTTTCTCTGATGTCTTCAATCTGTATCCATGTAGAAATAATTATTTAGCATACATAAAATACATTTGGAGACAGGTTTTCATTATGTATTCCTAAGCTGGTCTTGACAAACTCAAGGAAGTATTCTCTTATCCCAGCCTCCTGAGTGTTATGGTAACAACCATGTGTCACGACACCCAGCATCATATTTTGCTTTGCCAATAGCACAGCATACACATCTTATTTCATACTTGGAGATGAGTATTAAAATACAGTAAGGCTAACGCACACCATGTGGTTTCCCATTTTCACATTTCAGCATGAAGACCAAAATATGAGTTTACTTCATGTTATATACATTTCATTTAAAGATTATCTCCACTTCCCTATGGAGACCCTGTCAATATTAGCAAATAATTAACATTCTATTTCTTTCCAAATAAAAACTGCATGGCAGATGTGAGGAAGTAATCTGATCAATGTGAATAAGATCCCAAGCCAGGAACTCATAATAGTCCTTAGTTTGTATTCTACCTTAGGTTTGGGGGTCTTGCTAAGTATAAATCTGACTGTAATGATGTTTCTGGGAAGGAATGTGGCAACAGTCCATAAGGAGTGGCAAAAAGTCTGTAGACAGTCCATCAATTAGTTAGAAATGAGAGCACTTGAACAATGTCTGAGAATTGTGTCTATCATGTATAGATCTAGAAAGCTAAATTAGGACAATAAATGAAAGTTACAGAAAAAGCAATTATGATCTGCTCTGCCAACTGTGAGCAGACCTTTTGCTGTGTTCTGAATCAGTGGAATGAAAAAAAGGATTAACAAGGATGATTTTTCAATGTCACAGCATACCTAGCAGAAAAGCAAGATATTTTGCAGTAACGGCCAGAAATGTCTTGTTCTCAAATCCTTACACTAATGGTTTTTCTGGTAAGAGAATTGCTTCTATGAGTTCAAGGCCTGCTTAAGGGTGTTTTATTCTCCCGTTGTTCTTTTGCTCTGGTACCCAGTTCTCTCCAGTGTGACTCATCACTGTGATGGAAACGAATTGCTGATTAACCAGGGAGGAGACTGTCATAAAGTGAGCCCGTCTCTCTTGATTTGAGTCTTCTCAATATTTCTTGTTGCCTTTCTGCCACATACTGCCATTATCCACACAAAGAAGTCCTCCCCAGATGCTGAGCAGATGTCAGAACCATAATCTAAAACTTTACAGCCTCCAGAACTCTGAGGAAAAAAAAAACAACTCTCTGTTCTCTACAAATGACCCAGTCTTGAGTATTCTGTTATAACAAAATCAGATAGAGTAAGGCAGTCTTCATGATCTCATACAATGAACACTGTGATCCTGCACTGGTTTATAATTTAAAGGATGCTGCTCTGGCTAGTGTTTGTCAACTTGACAAAATCTAGAGTCACCAGGGAAGAGGGAATCTCAGTTGAGAAATGGCTTCCACTGGATGTCCTGTGGACATGACTTTTTGGGGCATTTTTTTTCTATTTGCCAATTGATATATGGGAGCCCAGCCCACTGTGGGTAGAGCCATCTCTAGGCAGATGAGTCTGAGTTATATGAGAAAGGTAACTGAGTTTTTCAAGAGAAGCAAGCCAATAAGCATTGTTCCTCTGTGGCCTGTATCACTACCTTAGTTCTCCGGAACAAGTGACTGTAAGTTGTAAAAAGAAATAAACTCTTTTTCCTTCAAGATTTATTTTGGTCAGTGTTTTATCACAGCAACAGAAAAACAAACTAGAACAAATGAGTGCTGGGAATGAATGGGCTGACTCTACAGTTTTGTTTCCAGAACTCCTACCCCCCGCCCTTGGTGTGGAGGGAGACTTCTGAAGGACTGGAATATTGAACTTTATCAACTTCAGGATCCTTGAGCAATGTTTAAGCATCTACCAATATTATCTTGTCAGAAATAACCTACACACTCATGTTTCATTCATTCTCCCATCATTTCTTTCCCTAGACATTCACTTGTGAGATTATGACCTCAGTTTGGGCACCCTTTATCATACTCATTCACAAGGAAAATACAGTCATTCGAATTCTGGTATGTTTCAAGGCAGGAAAGAGTAAGAACAACAATGAAGTAAAATTTATTTTAATATACCTTAGCAAGACAAGAATATACACTTGGTTTCCATTAAGTATGATAGCATGCTTACAAAGAACCACTGAAATAAAAGAGTTAACTACAGAATATAAGGTGGTTATAACCTATACATCGTAGATTATTTATTTTGAAAATGTCATCCATCCTAAAAAAACACATTTTATAGGATTTAAAACTTAAGGAAAAGTAAAATTATTATGTCAATGGATGATCCCAGAAAAGATGCCTTCCAGGAATAACACAGAAATGTTTCTACCTAGAGAGACAGTCTTTGTAGATTGTTCTCAGATGTTTCACCTCTTGAATTGTTAAGAAAATAGATGATAATTGTGTGCTACTTGTTATAAGAACCCCGGTTGGAAAGAGCTTCTGGTCTTTTTCTCCCAACTGTCTTATTTCACATGTTAATCTTCATGTTACTCTCTTTTTTGAGCTCTACTCTCCTGATACTACTTCCTCTTGAGAGCTGTGGTCCAAAACTCTGAAAGAGTAGAGGGGTGATGATCAATTTAGTTTCTACAACTCCTCTATGATGAGGAACAGCATAATCTGTACCTAAGAGAGACACATGATGCCCTTCCTATTTTATCTATTGTTTGAAGAGGCAGTTTTGGATTTCCTACTCCATTTTGGGATTCAGTGAGAGATAATGAGATATTCAATTTCCTTCTGATTTTCCATAATCTAGCTATCAGTTTACAAATAGCTTCTTCATTGATCCCTTTTCAATTATCATTTATGAATTGTCCATGTCTTAATTTCCTAAGCAATGCCTACTTGACTTTTGAACAAATGTCACTTCAAGACCTAGAGATTGTCTAGAAAGTCTGAGCAGCCTTTGGATGGCTTTATGGGTGATACATTAAAAAGGAAAAAAAGGTGAAGAATGAAAAAAGAATGTATGAAACAATGTAAAAGATTACTGTTATGCCTTTTCTGATGTGTATGGATTCCAGTCTCAAAGATAATATGAAGCCAGACTTCATCAACAAGTCTTAGGATGATCATACTTTAGGATAAGTAACAAGGCCCTGGGATCAGACAGCCTGCATTCAAACTCCAGTTCTAACATCTGTTATCTTGGAAACCTCAGTTATCTTGCTTAGCCCCATGGTAGATAACTTTAAGAATCATGCTGACTGGACCATGGTTTTTCTAGAATGAACATTATGCTTAAATGCGCCTCTGATGGTGTTTTTGGATCTGCAAGAGTTTGACATCTGAAGTGATGTATCAGTAAAGCAGATAGGCCTCCTCAATGTGGTTAGGCATCATGCAACCCATGCAGTGTATTAATTTAAAGCAAAGTAATGGGGAAGAGATAACGTTCCTTCTGGTTTGCTTATTGGAGCTGACATATAGCCCTTATGACCTTGCATTAGACGTTATGCCATCAGCATCCCAGTTCTTGGGGACTACAGATGCAAATTGGCTTCATCGTAGTGTTTTACCCTTTGTGTCTGTTTTAGTTGTTTTTTTGTTTTTTTTCCTTTTGTTGTACAGAGACACCATGACCACGGCAACTCTTATTAGGAAAAAACAAAAAACAAAAAACATTTAATTGGTGTCTTCTATCATTTTCAGAGGCTTAGTCTGTTATCATCATGGTTGGGAGCAGACAGGCATGGTGTTGGAGCAGTAGCTGAGAACTTTGCATCCTGATCTGCAGGCAGCAGGCAGAGAAAGAAAGAAAGAGAGAGATTGGGCCTGGCATGGGCTTTTGAAATTTCAAAGCCCACCCCTAGTGTGATGCCTCCTCCCCCAAAGCCATAGCTTCTAATCCTTCCCAAACAGCTCATCAACTGGGGATAAAGCATTCAAATGTACAAGCCTAAGGAGACCATTCTCATTCAAACCCACCAAAGTCTCTAATTTACAGAAGGCCGAAAATGGCACTTATTATCTCCCACAACCATGGCTCATCAGTCTTGTTAACTCTATATATCCTCCTGTTCTGCTTCTCTAGAAAACCTTAATTATTATGACTACTTTGTGCTTCACTTTTTCTAGCTGTGAGTAGGAGAGGTAGAATCACCTACATCATAATAAATATAATAGATAATATAATCCAAAAACAAGCTTGCCTTACTGTAAATAACCTATAAGATGAAATAGCATGTTTGTGATGCAGAAAGAGTCACCTGCTTTTGCTATTAAGGATAAATATCTAGACAGCAAAGCAGGGCCAAGAAGGAAGATGGCTCCAAACAGTTTTCATACAGCAGATAAGAAGAGTTAAAACTGAAAGTGGGCATGCCAATATTCTGTCAGATGGACATCTATCCCCTAGCAAGCGTGAGTCCAATGCTAATGTCATCCAGCACTAACACAGTTAGTTGGCCTTATATTTGAAGATAAATTTTATTTCAACCTACATTTTCTGCATGTATGGAAGTTAAATCATCTAAAAAATGTAAACATCTTTTCATAATCCCTCTTCAGTTTCAATAGATGGTGGGACTGAGAGGAGTTGAGGGAGGGGAATTCAATATAGATATATAACAAATAAATTGTAAAAACATAAAAAAGAAAAAAAAAGAAATGTTTAAAAAGGTCAACATCTAGTTGACCAAGAAGCCTCCCAATCCACACAACCTAAGGTAAGTTTTTAAAACATGTCAACCACTCAGGTAAATCTTCTCCTGGCACTTTTAAATTTAATTCTATTGATAAATGTTAAGGCTAATCACTTGAAATTGATTTTTATTGATTTGTGTCTAACTGAATTCAATTGAATGCCAGTAACTTACACTGAGCAAATTAAATGGCACAGACTAATTGGATTGACGGCATTCTCACTGAGGTGTAGAGTGATCACAAAGAGCACACTCTGATGTTGTTTTAATACTGGCTCCTGGGGTGACAGCTATAGGAAAATTATTAAAGTTCAGCAGATGTACTGATTATTAGAGATGCCCTTTTAAGAAGGGTAGACTGCCTAGGTATTGTAATTACTTTGAAGTCTTTAAGTTTATCATCTGTAAATATTTGAGGGCTGTTTCTAAGGGATATTCCTATAACATTTGGCTGCAGTTACAGGAAATACAGAATGCATCTTGGGAGAAGAGAGAGAAGCAGAGAAAAGAAAGATGACACTCAGCACTTTAGGGTTCACCGGTTCTTCTGTTTCAAAATAGAAATAGTTACACAAACCTACCTAGAGGTGTTTGTCCTGAGTACATCTTGTATAGCCTCAACCCTTCACAGCTTATCTGTTTCTATTCCATTCCTACAGACAACAAACTCTGCTCTAAGGTGCATTCTGCCAGGTCCCTGACTCTAATCTTTGACATTCTCATTTATATCTGATGGCTTTATTTATTTATTTTTTGACCCTACTTTAGGAGCATAATGTAGGCCCACTGGAGCTTATCTACATGCAACTAGGAAGTGTAATGCAGATAATAGCCTGGGAAGTTCAACTTTGAGTGATATAAATGGGAGAAGCTATGAGTGGTCTGTTTGTGTCCTATAATTCACATGTTGAAATTCTGATCCCCAGTAGAATAGTGTTGAACAGTAGGGGGCGGGGTTTGAAAGTAATTAGATGAAGTCTCTAGAATGGATTGAGCTGATAGAATATGTTCTTCTACGAGAGAGAGAGAAAGAGAGAGAGAGAGAGAGAGCCTGACCTCACTCATTCTCTCTCTCCTTAGTACAGAAACAATTAAAAAAAAAAAAACTTCTGAAAAGCCAGAGAGTGCTTTCACCAGAAATAAAACTGGACAGCAACTTGAATTTTAACTTCTTAGTCTCCAGAACCACAAGCAACAAATCTGAGCTGTTTGAGCAACACTCTGTGATGTCTTGTCAATTAATTCTTGCTACTATAACAAAATGTCTTCGAGTATAAAATCAAGCACAGACATTGATCATTCTCAGATATGAAAACTGTGAAATTAAAAACAAGGACTTAGCAGATCTTGTCTTTGGTGATTACTTGATTAATTCGTAGTTGGCTTCTCTCATGTGCCTCACACAGCAGAAGGGAAAAGTAGTCTTGAATCCCATTTCATAAAAGCGCTTACCTGATCCTGAAGGCAGAACCCACATGACTAGATCATCTCTCAAGACTTAGTGATATTGGGTGGGGTTAAGATTTCAATGTCTGGATATTGAAGGATGCAAACAAACTCTGCCTGTGCAGATTAATAAGGCAATTGATGAATGAATGCTATTTGTTTCTTTTTCTGTATTGGAGGCCCAGGATGCTTACAAATAAGATATCTAAAGCTTATAAGATATTGTTTAACATATATTTTAGAGAATAATCCAATTCAGAAATTTAGAGTAACCATTATGATTGAAATCAGAGGTAGTATTGATCTTTTCCTCACTAGACTCACAGTAGTGAGATCCACCTGTCCCGACTCATTGTCTGTCCACATGAATATGGTGACCTCTGATTCGACCCTTGAGGCTCCTGTAACAGTGCCTAGCTTTGGACTTCACTGGTGGTGCTGACACTGCAGGGAATGCCATCTGACTTGGGTGAGCAGGTTTCCATCTCTGCAGTAGTGATACAACAGGTGTTTCAGAAGCTCTAATTTCAGTTGAGCAGTACTGTGTCAGGAATGTCACCCAGGCCACTTTGTCCATCTTTGCTGCTACAAATACCATTCTTCTTTTAATTAACAGGAGACTCTGTCGATTTCTCTGATGACTGCCGCAGCCTGGCCCGTGTCATTAAAGGCTGAACATGTTTCATGTCTTAGCTGGTGAGGGTTATACTAGGTGTAATTTCTTAATTTGGATTAGTTCTTTATATACTAGAGGGCTGTTATGCTTGTGAGATTGATGGGAAGGGTCTGCATGGGTGAAGGGGTTAGTTCAAAGTCAGATAATAGAGGAAACAAGCTACACAAACTCAATGCATGAAAAACATGCACACATCTCACAGCACTAGCTAGCCACTTCCCTGAAATCTTCCACGGAACTATGAATTAATCACTTGATCACCAAAGACAGGCTCTGCTAAGTCCTTGTTTTGAATTTCACAGTTTTCATATCTGAGAATGATCAATGTCTGTGATTGATTTTTATCAAGACATTTTGTTACAGCAACAAGAATTAATTGACAAGACATCACAGAGTGTTGCTCAAACAGCTCAGATTTGTTGCTTGTGGTTCTGGAGACTAAGAAGTTAAAATTCAAGTTGCTCTACAGCTTTACTTCTGGTGAAAGCACTCTCTGACATTTCAGAAGTTTAAAAAAAAAATCTGTACTAAGGAGAGAGAGTGAGGTCAGGCATTCTCTCTCTCTCTCTCTCTCTCTCTCTCTCTCTCTCTCTTTCTCTTTCTCTCATGGGAGAACATATTCCATCATGTCAATCCATTCTAGAGACTTCATCTAATTACTTTCAAAAACCCCCTACTGTCCAAAACTCTCCTACCAGGGATCTGAATTTCAACATGTGAATTGTAGGACACAAAGAGTCCATTCATATCTCCTCCCATTTATATCACTCAAAGTTGAACTTCCTGGGCTACCATCTGCCTTACACTTCCTTGTTGTTTGTAGATAAGCTCTAGTAAGCCCACATTATACTCCTGAAGTAGTGTAAAAAAAAAAAAAAAAGGCCTTCCAATATAAATGAGATTAGAGTCGGGGATCTTTCCTAATGTTTGTGGTCTGGATATGTTCACTGATAATTTTGCACTTTAAAGTAAGGGATAGTGCACATTCATTTTGTAATAGTCCTGAAGTCATGTAGCCACTTTACATGAGTTTTTGCAAGTAAATACAAAGATAATAAAACTTACTGTCAAGACCATCTCATCTGTAAGTAGACATTTCAAGCCCTTGGAAGGATCTTGGTAACCTGTTCACATACTTTCTATGCTTTCAAAAGTTTGCAAAGTTGACATTATGGCCATCGAAGAAAGGTTTTCCTTATTGCACAGTTATGCAATAACTCTGTACACATGGCCTCATCTAATCTACAGTAAAAACTGAGTCTCTGGAATGCTCAGGAAAGAAGTCTAAAGGCTATTGAGGTTCCCCAGAACATGCTTACATTCCCTTTCACAGGTAGATGTTAATCATTTGTCTTTGTTAGCAGACTATAAGATCCTGGAGGATATATTTTGTGCTCTAACATGTTTCACCTGAGCATCAGTCTGGGACCTGGACATCTCATGAATAATATTCTTACTGCTTCTCAATATGAATTCACCTTGACTGGACATTTTGCAGAAAAGAACTCATGTGGTCATATTTTATTACCAAATATATATGTTAACTTTTTTCCATAGCCCTCAGGTTATTTTTATGTTTCTGAATTTTAATTTTGTTTAAAAAACTTTTATTATATTATTATTATTACTTACAATTTATTCACTTTGTATCCCAGTTGTGGCCCCCTCCCTCACATCTTCTTCTTCCCCTATCCCTCTCCCCTAGTCCACTGACAGAGGAAGTCTTCCTCATCTGCTATCTGACCCTTGCACAACAGGTCCCATCAGAACTATGTGGATCCTCTTCCTATGTGGGATGCCTAGGTAGCCCCATCAGTGAAAAGTGATCGAGGAGCAGGCAACTGAGTTCATGTCAGAGACTGTCTCTTTTCTCCTTACTAGAGGACTCACATGGATACTGAGCTGTCTATGGGCTACATCTGAGCAGGCAGTCTAGGTTCTCTCTCTATGCCAGGTCTTTGGTTTATCCATCAGTTCTGCAGTCCCCCAGGCACAGCATTTTTGGCTTTGTTAGTCTCATTGTGGGGTTCCTGTCCCCTCATATCAGTCTCTACCCCCCTTCTTTCATAAGACTCCCTGCACTCTGTTGTCCTAAGTTTTTATCCTAAGCTAAGTGAAAATTGGAGGGCACAGCATTCAAAGGTGGAATAGAGTGTAAGATTTTTTTTTAATTTTATTTTTTTCTTATCAGTTACATTTTATTAACTCTGTATCCCAGCTGTATCCAGCTCCCTCATTCCCTCCCAGTCCCACCCTCCCTCCCTCATCTCCACCCTGCCCCTTTCCAAATCCACTGATAGGGGGAACTTCCTCCCCATTCATCTTATTCTGTTTTATCAGGTATCTTCAGGATTGGCTGCAAAGTCCTCCTCTGTGGCCTAATAGGACTGCTCCTCCCTTGGGGAGTGGGGTGGTCAAAGAGCCAGCCATTGAGTTCCTGTTAGTAATAGTCCTTGTTCCCCTTATTATGGGAAACCAATTGGTTACTGAGCTACCACGGGCTACATCCGAGCAGAGTTCTAGGTTATATCCATACATGGTCCTTGGTTGACTGTCAGTCTCAGAAAAGACCCTGTGCCTGGATATATTTGGTCCTTGTGGAGCTCCTATCCTTTCCCCATCATACTAACTCCCCTTCTTTTATATGATTCCCTGTACTCTGCCGAAGGTTTAGTTAAGAGTCTTTGTATCTGCTTTGAAAACACTGCTAGTCAGAGTCTTTCAGATGCCTTCAGTAGACTCCTGTCATATGTTCAATGCACATCCCATCTGTCTTTCTAAATGAGGATTAATCATCTTACCCCATGTCCACTCTCTTGATTATCTTTTTAGGTGTATAGATTTCATTATGTTTATCATATCTTATGAGTCTATAAGCGAGTATATACCATGTTTGTCTTTCTCCTTCTGGGATATTTCACTCAGAATGATCTTTTCTATATCCCACCATTTCCCTGCAAATTTCATGATTTCCTCCTTTTTGATTGCTAAGTAGTATTCCATTGTATAAAAATACCACAATTTCTGTATCCATTCCTCCGTTGATGGACATCTGGGTTGTTTCCAGGTTCTGGCTATTACAAATAAAGCCGCTATAAACGTGGTTGAGCAAGTATCCCTTTTGTGTACTTGAGCAAAATTTGGGTATATACCTAGCAGTGGTATAGCTGGGTCTTGAGGAAGCACTATTCCTAATTGTCTGAGAAAGACCCAGATAGATTTCCAAAGTGGTTGTACCAGTTTACATTCCCATCAGCAGTGGAGGAGGGTTCCCCTTTCTCCACAACCTCTCCAGCATGTGTTGTCACTTGAGTTTTTCATCTTGGCCATTCTGATGGGTGTGAGGTGAAATCTCAGGGTGGTTTTGATTTGCATTTCCCTGATGGCTAATGAGGTTGAGAATTTCTTTAAGTGTTTCTCTGCCATTCGATATTCCTTTACAGAGAGTTCTCTGTTTAGCTCTGTTCCCCATTTTTTAATTGGATCACTTGGTTTGCTCCTTTTCAGCTTCTTTAGTTCTTTGTATATACTGGATATTAGTCCTCTGTAAGATAAAGGGTTAGTGAAGATTCTTTCCCAATCTGTAGGCAGTTGTTTTTTTTTGATGATGGTGTCCTTTGCTTTACAGAAGATTTTCAGTTTCATGAGGTCCCATTTATTGATTATTGCTCTTAGAGCCTGTGCTGTTGGTGTTCTGTTCGTAAGATTTTTTTTTTTATTTTTTTTTATCAGTTACATTTTATTAACTCTGTATCCCAGCCATGTCCCGATCCCTCATTCCCTCCCAGTCCCTCCCTCCCTCCCTCCCTCCCTCATCTCCACCGTGCCCCTTTCCAAGTCCACTGATAGGGGGGACCTTCTCCCCATTCATCTAATCCTGTTTTATCAGGTATCTTCAGGACTGGCTGCAAAGCCCTCCTCTGTGGCCTAACAGGACTGCTCCTCCCTTCGGGGGTGGGGAGACCAAAGAGCCAGTCATTGAGTTCCTGTTAGAAATAGTCCCTGTTCCCCTCACTTTGGGAAACCAATTGGTTACTGAGCTACCACAGGCTACATCTGAGTGGAGGTTCTAGGTTATATCCATACATGGTCCTTGGTTGAATGTCAGTCTCAGAAAAGACCCTGTGCCCAGATATATTTGGTTCTTGTGGAGCTCCTATCCTTTCCCCATCAGACTAACTCCCCTTCTTTCTTATGATTCCCTGTACTCTGCCAAAGGTTTGGTCATGAGTCTTTGCTTTGAAAACACTGCTAGTTAAGAGTCTTTCAGATGCGCTCAGTAGACTCCTGTCTTACATTCAATGCTCATCCCATCTGTCTTTCTAAATGAGGATTGATCATCTTACCCCATGTCCGCTCAATTGATTATCTTTTTTAGGTGTATTAAAAGCTTTAAAGAGAGTGTTATCTTAGTAGTTTGCAAATGAATACCTGAGACATCTGTGTGGTCCAGGGTAACAGGCTTACCCTGCCTGATAACTAAGGAGATAGTTCCTAATCTGGAAGATCAGGAATCAACCCTTATATTCACATTTTCCAGGAACATCTGGAATTTTCTCCTTTTCTATAGTATCAGAGTTGGGACAGAATCTGAGCAATGCGTGTTCTTGGATCTTGTTTCAAGCTCAGGACACCGGGACGCAGGGAAGATGAAAAAGATATGGTTATGATCTAGGGAATGTCAGAATCTTCTCCCTTGTGACTAGTAGTCGTTTTCTCATTGGTTTTAAGTTCTCACTTCTGATTATGATCACATTCACCATTCCAGTTGAAATGAAGGGATGCAATAAGAAAAATAAAGAAATTTCTGCCAGATTATATCACAGAAATAAATTCCATGATTTCTCTTCTGAGAGTAGAGACATGGCAGTGTGATCTAAAGTTCTCAGAGAAAAATGTGTGATGGTATTAAATAAGACTGAACGATTGATTGGATCTTGATGATTATGGAAAGTTGCAATGTCGTAGATTTGGGGATAACTTATTTTGGATTGCCTTTATTCCTTTTAATAGCCATCCAGTGCTTTTTCTGTCCATGTCGGAACCAGAATCCTAGTCATTATCAGCTACTACTTTTTAAATGTATTAATTTAACAGATCACAAGGATCCAGCAACCCGAGAGTATAACTTTCATCTGAGAGCAAATGAACTTAAGGCAGGAATTCCTCTGCTTTGCTGCTGTAACTGGGCCTACCAGATGTTTTGGTAGACTGGGCCTACCAATGTCTTTGAAAAAGCTGCTTTGATTTATGACATTATTTTTTCCTATAATGAAAAGAAATCATAAGTCAGTAAGATGGCTCAGGCTATAAGGGTATTTGCTGCCAAGTTAGGTGACATGAGCTTGATAATCAGAACCTACATTATGGAAGAAGAGAATTAATTTATGCAAAGTTATCATCTGACCTCCCTGTGTGTTCTTGTACATGAACACACACACACACAAACACACTCACACAAATAAATACATAAATAATAAAACAACTTTATGGAATAGTTTCCCCTTTGCACAAACTGAATCTTGTTCCTGAGCCATGGCTGTGCTGTCACAATTTGTCTTTCTGATTCTTTGTTTTGTCACTGAGGTTTTGTTTAGATAATGTGACTGACCTTTGATGAGGACCTCTTGCCAAAAGTGTTTGGCCACCATTACTTATCTTCAGTTACAATCTTCCCATATTTAGGGCTTTCTATATGCTGTTTCCTGGAATGATCTGAAACCTCCCATCATCCCTGAGACTCCTTCTAAACCTCACGTGCACATGACAGTATCTGCTTCGGTGTAATTTCTTCTTGGAAATTTCTCTGGCTTTGAAAGGCTTGATTTCCTCTAATGCCTCCACCCACCTCTTCTTCTTCTGCTGTGCTGAGTGTTCTAGATTGTTCTGGCACATTTATATGGATGTATCCCTAAACTCAAAAATAATTGAGATGGCAACCAAATTCTTCTATAATCTTTTCTCAATACCATGTAAGCTGGCCAGGACATTAAGACATTTTAAATAACCAAATGACATACTTTGAATCCACTCTAAGTCTTCAGTTTGATAGCTGAGCATTTATTACATAAATATTTTATGCCTATTTTTTTAACCAAGCAGATATTTTTTTTTTCCTGAATAGAGAAAAATATGACCAGTAGCCTTTTTCCTGGAGTTTGTATCTCAGGAAGAAAGGAACATAAGCAGACCAAAGGTAAGTAAGCAGTGACTATATGAAAGATATAAACAGAAAAAAAATAGTGTGACAGATTGCGATAGGCCTGGCTCTAAGCCGCATGGCACTGCGTTGAATACTTAAGGTTGGTTACTGAGGGACAAGCTGGGAAAGGGCTCTTGGAACAGTGGATAGTTCTGGGGTTGACTTCTTTAGGTTTTTATTTTATTCCCACCGTACTAAATATATTATCCTTCGAAAACACTCATTAAAGCAGGTCATGGATAGTTTTTCACAAATTAAAGATAATGTGTGTTGATGCTGCCTATAAGGACTTTAGGCGTTCTATACATGAATGTTGCCGATGACAAAAACTAGACCAACCTACTTCAGCAGACCTCCAGAAAGAGTTAGGTTTCTCCACATCTCTTTGAACTCTCTGTTCTTTCCATAGATTTTTTTTTTAATTTTAAACTTGTAAGCTTTCTACCATTTCCCCTACAATATACAAGCCTTAGAAACAGATATGATATTCAATTATTCATTCCTCTGAGTGCATTTATGCCAAAAGATTCCTCTCGTCACAGGGAGAAATACATTATACACTTCAGGTTAAGTGTGAAATAAAAGTGTTCTCTATATAGCAAAGAATTTTTTTTTCTCCTTGAAGGTGTCAGTAGGAGCCATCTGGAGAGTTATTTTGGAAGCGAGTAGGATTGCTATCTTCCTAAACCCATCAATTTGGCAAACAACATAGAAAATAGGAAAAATTCAGTATTGGGGACTGAAGGTCTGCCTAACCTTAAGGTAAGAAGGCCATGTGAGTAGGGGGCCTGCCCAAATTCTCTTCTGCACACGAAACCCATTTGCTGCTGTATAGAGGAGAAATACCACACTTGCTTGCTTGCTTGTGCTCAGCTTGTGCCTATGGGTGGGCTTTCCCACAGTGGGCTGGGTACTTTTACACTTATTAATTTAATTAAGATAATTCTCTAGAGATACGTGTAGAAAACAACACAATAGAGACAATCTCTCATAGAGAATCTCTTTCTGGGTAATTCTAGGTAGTGTCAAGCTGACAGTTAACTCCTACCATCATAGCTTCTTAGGGAATAAGAGGAAAACACAACCCAGATGCTCACCTTCCCCACCGAAGTGAATGCTTTTAGGGTAAGCAGCCTGGATCAGAGGTTAATGCTCTCCTTGTGGGAAGTCAGTGATACTCACTTGCAAAGAGAATTATCTATCAATAACTGATGATAATTTTGTATTTGCACCGTACACAATGTGATTTGTTAAAAATAACTTTATACATAAACTCAGTAAGTTGGCATCTGCAATCAGTAGGGCAAAGAGAATTTGTACATATTATTCCATCTTACCAAAAACACTACATGGAAAGCAGAGATCAACTTGAGGCATGGTCATAACACAGAGGACTCTAGGCCAAAAGTGAGGTGTTCTCCTTTACTGAAGAATTAGAAAGGTTTCCTCATAGTTAGTTCTGTTTCTTTTTCTATATTCTTTTGTCCTCTGTTCTCTCTCTAACTCTTCTTTGTTCTCCACTTTTCTACTGTTTCTCATTCTAATTTTTCAATTTTTTTTTTTTTTTTTTTTTTTTTGCTTCTCCTTATACGTAGATACATCCCAAGAAGAATGAAAGAGAAAAGATTTGTCTATCCTCAGGCAGCTATTCTCATATATGGTAAAGCTCAGAAAGGATCATTCTAGAGGTTCAACTTCTCAACATCTCTGCTCTTCAACCCAGCTTAACCTTTCTTAATATTATCTATTTCATGGCAGACCTTGTCTATGTTTGAAAATAACACCTTTAAAAGTACAAGACACTGTCATGGTTTTCTCGGCAATCTTATCACCTGCCAAAAAGTAATGAGTAAACTGATAAGTATCCTCACATGGGACTGAAGCCAGACCCAGAGTTGCCTTATAGAACATTTTTTCTGCCTTGAGCATGCTTCCTTTTCTATAGAGTTAAGTTACACCTTCCTAGCTGAATACGTTAGAGACAGCTGCCTTCACATACTGAACGGCCTCTCTTCAAACACCACTGACACTCATGTTGAGCTTCATCGATAAGATAAGAACAGCTATAGGAAGTACAGCCAAGAGTCAATGACCGACAGGAGACCCTAGGAGAGGCACATGCTCTGTTCTCCAGATTACTGTCTTGAGCCAATAGACTTCAGACACTCATCTGGCATGCAGATAGGGGCAATTGTTTATGACATAGAAGAAAAGGGCCTCTGCAGAGTTAGAGGAAGAGTATACTCGAAACTAGAAGTGGGGAGAATCAGGGAGAAATATTCCAGTACAGTCAATGCCACAATCAAAACATGCCCTCGAATCATTCCCTTCTACCAGCAAGCACACTAGAGTGTGTAATGAGCCCTTCCAGTTTGAGGCTGTGATTTTGCTGTGGCGACCATACCAGATCAACTGAAAGTCCTGTTGAAATCTATTGATATGAGCAAAGAAGTGACAATATTGAAAGAGAATATGAAACCATGGAACATAATCTTCAAGACAAAATGGCTCTTGTTTAAAATCTTCATGTGTTTAGTTAGCTAATTAGTCACATTAAGAGGAGAAGTGTCTCACTATATATCCCGGGAAAGTTTTTTTTAATTAAATTTTTATTTTTTATATTAATTACAGTTTATTTTTATCCCAGCTGTAGCCCCCTCCCTCATTCTTTCCCAATCCCACCCTCCCTCCCCCATCTCCTCCCATGCCCCTCTCCTGGGTGTAAAGCCATCCACTAGAGCATGGTCAACCTAGGAGAGGCAGAGTAATGGTCCTTTATGAATTATATTTTAAATAAAAAAAGAATCGAAGGTAACAGTAACCAGAATGCATTGTGTGCATATATAAAATTGTCAAAGAAAAATTTAACAAGATTTCTTAAAAGATTTGTGTAAGCAATAATAGGATAAATAGTTCAAGTTACACAGGAGGAATAAGATCTGTAGTTCTACCAAACATTATTGTAGCAAATCGTAAAGTACTCCTGTATCCTTGAAAATGTTGAAGAGTGACTTTTAACTCTGTTTATTATTTAAAAAATCTATGAATATGAGATGATCAATACGTTCTTGTTCATTTTATTGGTGCACATTCATTGGATATGAAGTATTCCGTTAATTTATGCATTTCCATCAAATACTGTGCTTTTTCTCACTCATCACTCTTCCTTTCCTCTCTCTTCCCTTCCTGATATTATTCCTTTTCTCAAATAGTCTAACTTACATTTTCATGAAATTCTGTAGACTCTTATAAATGTCTGTTTATCATCTCTCTATCAATTATCTATCATTCTGTGTATTTATATAAACTACAGAATGTACATAAAATTGAAAGTATGAGACACTTGTTTTGCTGAGTCTGACTTAATTCGCTTAGCATAGCAGTTGTATTTATTTTCCAGCAAATGACACAACTTTATTCTTCTCTATGGCTGAATAGAACCCACCCTTTTTTATCTATGCATCTGCTGATGGACACCTAAGTTGATTCTATAATTTAGATATTGTGAATAGCTGTAATAAATACGGTTGTGCAAGCAGATATAAGATGTGAATGATAACTGTAGCTCTGACTCAAAGATCGAAAGGCTAATATATATGGACTACCTAAGATCTGGCCTGACACACAGTTTGCTCAGAGGACAAACAGTGTTTTTATCATCCCCAAACAGAGGCATGCAAGGAATAACCACTGTCTAAAAATCAGATATACCTATTTTGGAAAACGAGGGATTCTAATAACAACCAGACAAAGTATATGTTGGAAAACTCCACCAGGCAATAAAATGTAATAAATAAGATGTCTGCAGAACTCAGACAGGAATATAATTTGGAATAAGAACTAATTCTGCAATAGAAATAATACATCAGCTACCCTGTCTAATATTGCAATATGGGTAAGAATCTCTGAAAAAACTCAAAAGTGGAAAAATCTTAGTTTGTGTTGAATACGCCTCTTCATATGGTCCACTGACCAGGGAACTCAGCCTCCCAGCCATCCAGATCCAATTCCCTTAAGCAAAAAGATGTCCTCAAAACTGTGTGGGGTTTTTTGTTTGTTTGTTTTTTGTTTTTATCCTACTCCTGGCATCTTCCAACTGCTCATCAAAGGCCTGTTGAATAAATTATACATTGCTTCTATTGGAACAAAGCAAATCAACTCTATTCTCACATAGACATTTTTCATAACAGAGCCAAGCATTTCATTGTCTCCACTATTTTTGCTCAGCAGATGTTTCTCATTTGAAGGGGAAAAGAATGAGAATGTTAGACAGTGTCTAATGACCAAACACTGATGTAACAAGTGCATTTAGAGTGTGTGTTACCTGATGTGCTTTGGAATTTCTAAGACTCTAGTTTTGCTCCAAACATATTAGATGAGAGTTTTCTATAAATACACTCTCATTTGTGTGCTTTCACACCCACATGAAGAAAGTGATGCGTCTGTAGGATGTTGGTTGACACTTGGGTAGCTTAGAGTATTTGAATGCGCTGCATGGGAGGCATACTGATGCTGAGACATTATCACACTGGCGACTAGACTACAAACTCTGAATACCAGTGGCCCATCACAGTTGCTGAGACTCCCTCCTAAGTTTCCATTTCATAAAATGAGGGAAAACTTTAACGCCAGTTTACAAAGTTTGAAGTTAAGGAGGAAGAGTCTATGACAGTTTAGTACCATACTAGGCTTGTAAACAAACCTTTTATTAGTTAACTAAGATTATTATTATAGCATTTTGATAGATTTACTTTCAAGAAAATGTTGAGTCTTAGTAATAAAGATATTTGCAATTCCACAGGGAAATATGCTTCCTTTGATTAAATCATTTTATTATAATTTTATCACCATTATCATTAGCATCATTATTATTGCCATTATGTAAGTCGTTAGTCATAATAATTGAAGTGAGGAGTTTAACTCTGCTGACATCAGCCATATAAAAGACAATACTACTGAGCTATAAATCTTTGTTTTATTATTTCCTAGAAGAAGCCATTAAAAGAAATAGCAAGTGTGAAACACTGAACTAGGTAGCTGACAGGCATTTGTTGATTTAATTCTCCAAGGAAAGCATTGGCTGTCTTGGGTATTACAAACCCCAGTTCACAAGTGAAATTGAACTAAATGGTGGATTTGTTTGTTTGTTTGTTTGTCTTGCAGAAGCAAGCAGTTTCCAAAGCTAGTTTTTGGCGGATCTGTGCTGGGACTCAGTATTGACTAATTCTAAAACCCTGTTTTTTCCCCCATTACCCGCTTTTGGAATTGATACATTTTATGTAATGATTCCCAGTTTCTTTGAGTTTCTATGTAATGAATTCATGCCCTGTATAAGATGAGCAATAGCACTCTGTCAGAATACTTTACTTCAGCATGAGTATGGCCCTGCTTGCATTTAATAAAAAAATCTGAGAGGCAGCATTTTACAAAGTGTTGGTGAATTTAAGATGAATTGTAGTGAGAATTTGGGTTTCTTAAAAAACCAGGTATGTTACGTGCATGTTTTTGTTTTACTCCCAGGTGTGATTTATGGAGTTGCTTCAGATTTTTCACAGCAGCTTACTATAATTTGCCTCACACTCTAGGAGGGGCGTGCTTTTGCCAGCTAAGGATCGTTTACATTTGAAATTCTGTAGACTCTTATAAATGTCAGAGCCCTGAGACAAGCAGGAGGCACTCCATAGAGTCAGCTGTTGCTCCCCTGCTGCTGTTGTTTGTTGTGGTTTGTCAAGTGGTCATGCACAAAGAGACAAGTAGAAGAAATTGGATAGTGTATAAATTCACTCTGTCTTTGTCAAGCTTATGTACTGCACATGTCTCAGACTCTACACGAGGACTTCCAGGAACATTGCACATTTAAATTTCCTGAGAATAAAGGAAAATCTTTATTGGGCTAAAGCATAGTTTATGTGTGGCTGAGCTGGACATAAATCCAGGTCTGACAAAGCAAGTATTTTTCTTTGCTTCTCTGTTTTCCCACTATGTTTATTGTAGAACAATGTGGGAAGTTTAGTTGAAAGTAATGAATTGAGTTAAAATGACAGGAATTGAATCTGGTGAATAGCAGAGCTGTACTCAAGACCAAGTTTGTCTACTTCTCAGTTTATCGGGGCATCCTATGCCTGTTCTTATTACATCATCTGGCTCCTTTCCTATGCCTCTACTTGGCTATGCCAAGGAGAATGGAAGCAACTGGCAAACTGGCCCCTTCCACCCATACTAACAATTTCATACATTCCCAAGCTATGAAGCTTATGGTCTTTGGCATTTGCTTTGATGGTCAGAAAGAATGGATTGTGACAGTTGGATGATACTGAAAATTAGCTTTATTTGGAGATGAACTGATCTCAAATTGCTAGACCTCTCATCTCGGGAGACAAATATGCACTTCATGCTTCAAAAGAAAGAATAGAGCATCTTCCCCCAGTGATCTATAAGAGAAAACTTTAAACCACACCAAATTAGAATTGCATTGTTCTTCCTGGAACTCTGCCAGCTTCTGGCAATAGTCAAAGCTGTTATTTCAACAGCTCCAGGAAAATGTGTTTTCCTATGCTTAAGAAAGTGACATTAAACATCACACTTAAAATAATATCAGGACCAGCCAAGTACAATCAAGCAGTCTGTCCGAGAACCCCATGGCTCACATGAAAACGATATGGCATATGTCAAAGCCTGCGTGTGATGGGCCATTGCAGTACATTACACAAAAATGCCAGTAGAGTCAGGATTCTGTGTTCTGTTCCCCACTTTCACTTCAGTTCGCTGATTAACTTGAGACCATTGATCACTCTCTCTAAGAATCCCATTCTTCCCACTATAGCAGAGTCCTTTTTAACACATTCCAGTAAGAAACAATATGGTGCCTAAGAATGGAACCAAGCATGCCCCAATCCAAGTCCTGTTAAAGGCAATGTTATTCAAGATGACTCACAGTTTCATCAATGGCGAAGGTGAAGAAAGCAGGTTTTTAGCATAGAACCCTTTGTGAGAGTTAAAGAAAATAATGGGAGAGGTGTGAAGATGCTTCACCTCTGACTGCTAACAATGCCTTGGATTTAGGTGTCATGTAATCACAGTCTGTTGATGGGAAGTCTGTTTTGCAAATGAAATGGACTTGAATTGCAAATGTAGTTTTGTCCACTCCTGTCCACTGTGTTTGCAGTCCTTCCTTTTTCATTCTTTTACTCTAATTCTTTTTTTCTTTCCTTCTTCCTTCTCTTTATGATGAACTTAAATCTGGGGGAACATACCAAGCCTCTACTGCATAGAAAGTGATCCTTTATCTTGGTAGATGCTACTATGCCAAGCTCCACAGCCTAGTAACTGGGACTGGACTGTATTCAACAGCTTTGCAGAGCTTGCAATCCATAAAACAGGTAAAAGCTCATGTGACTGAATGGAGCTCACAAACACTTAGATGCTAGGGAGGATTTATAGCTCCATGCAGGCACTTATCCCAGCTTTAAAAATTATCTTTACATCACTTCCTCAGACAAGACTGAAATTCTGGAGAATCGGGGCTATATTGGGTCTCAAATGCATATCTCAGTGCCTCACAATTAGATTGTCAAAATGCTCACGAGCCCAACAGTTCTCTTCAAAATTATGTTTTCTGCTGATTTTATTTGGTCTCACTTATGACGAAGAGTTTTATGGGATGTTCTAGTTTTTATTTGTACGTTTAAAAGGAAAATATTTATCAAAAGTGGAAATTGACACTTTAGTTCTTTATTTCTCATGAACAAACTTATGCAACAACAACCAAGGGCATACCTTTTTTTAATTTGGGTTATCTGAAGGAGATTTGCCTTTAAATTGGAAAACAATAAACAATGTTCTTCCCAAACCCTTTTTGTGTCAGTAGGAGGAATTGGGACAAGCTTCCAGAGAGTCACCTCTGTGTCAGGCGTGACCAAATCCACCTGCAGAGCTCATGCTGCATTTCCATGATGGCTCATCAGCTCTGAGTGGGTCCAATTAAGGCCTCATTTGTGAAAACCTAATCATGGTTTCCTGAAAACTGGAGGAAATGCTTTTCCAATCAGATGCCTCATCCCTTCTCCTTATGAGTTAAGTTTCCTGGTGTTGTGTGACATTTAGCATTTGGCATCACCCTCAAAATTATCCTCTTTAAGAATGAATCTTTGCTGGAAAAGTTCAATTTTACCTGACACTTCTTAATATTTTGGGGTTAAAGAAGTCTCTAAGCAGCCTTCATTGGTTGATTATTAATTAAAAAGTAAAACATGATTACATTTTAAACTTTGGAAAATATAGAAGGCATATCTGAAATTACTTGTATTACCATTTAATGCATATCATATAGGCTTTTGAGAATTTTATGTATTATGTTTTGATCATATTGATCACCTCTCTCTCTCAATACCCCTATATCCAGCCAACTTTCCATTTTTTTTGTTTTGTTTTGTTTTGTTTTTTTGTTTTTTTTTTCCCCACCAAGTTCAATTTGTGCATTCTTAGATGTATGGCCTTCCACTGAAGTGTGATCAACTTATAAGGGAACAAATATTTATAGAAAACTGAACACTCCTCTGTAGCAGCTATTAGTTGCCATTGGCATCCCTGATAGGTGCAAGGCTGTATATACACCCTCTCCATGCTGGTATTTGTTTAGTTTGAGCTTGTACAAGTCTTATGAATGCTTGAATGTTGCCATAGACACTCTCAGTTCCTATGTGCAATTGCCCTGCTATTTATGGAAGATAGTGTTTCCTGTGGTCATCCACTATACCTAGTGGTATACCATCTGCTCCATTTATATCTCCTATTCGCTGCTCCTTGGCCAGTCATGGGTCTCTGCATCAGTCACCGTACATTACTGTAGGGAGCTGTGACTCAGCGGCCTGCTTTGATATTTAAATCTCAGCGGAGGGAGAGACTGCTTTTACTGAACCTTCTCTAATGGCAGAGGAGAACTTGGAAGTCCATCTCCTTTTGTTTGTGACAACAGGTGGGATAGCTTGTGAGGGTTACACCTCTTCCTCAGGCTCCTTGTGCAAATTAACCATTGTTCTGAAATGTTTCTACTCTGGCTTAGAAACTCTACAATAAAAAGACAGGCTGACAGTTACTGCAGAAGGCTGAAGATAATGCTCCAAGCATCCTGTCTCAACTCTTGTGTAAACAGGACCCAAGTAAAGCAACTAGATACAATGTTGTGCAATGGGAGGAGCCAGAGGACAGGAAGGGGCGAGAAGGAGAAGGAGCTCTAGGAGAAGAGAGCACGAGGAGGCAGAGGAGGAGCAGAGACGGGAGACTTGCTGCTGGCACTGCTTGCTGCAAGCAGCCTGCCTTTTGCTGTGCCATTTGCTGTGGCTGTCGAGTCTGGACCTTTAAAAAGTTTACTGTGTGCTGTGTGTTTATTTTATTAATTTTAATCCTCACTCCCAACTCAAGAACCGTTTGAATCTGCCCGGCAGGCCCCGGCACGTTACATATAGAAGTTTCTCTGATGGGGGTTGAGAGATGCATTAATTTGTGCATAGAATTTTAAATTCTTAGAATTCAAATGCTACAGCCAACATTTCTCTTCTTTTTGATAAAACTTAATTTTCTACACAACCATTCCTCATGGTCTTTTATCATTACATTTGCATACATTGACATGCATTCAGACTTTTCTGTTTAATGAATTGGATGGATGTGGTTAAACATTGATGTACATTTTTCAGCTAAGGTTTTTCTGACATCTTCAGAGGTCCAAGGACTGCTGCAAAGATCACACCACACAACAGACCTCACAGATTTATTAGGGGGAGTGAAAAGCCACCTCTGAGTAAGGATGGAAAAAGGGGGCCAGCCATGAAGTTTCTGGCTTTATAAAAGGCTTGTGACTAGTGGGGTCAGTGTAGATGTGTTGCATGTGGTAGCTAGTGAAGAAGTAGCTGCCAATGTTGAGTTACTGAAGGTGAGCTGGGGGAGAACATGGTTCTGGAATGTGGGTGGTTCTTGGTTTACCAACACTTCCATTTGAAAAAATTAGTTGGGGGTTGGGGATTTAGCTCAGTGCTAGAACAGGCCCTGGGGTTCATTCCTCACTTGGGGGGGGAGACAAAATAACAAACAGACCAAAAAACAAACAAACAAAAAATAGCCTCAGAATAACTCCAGAAATTATTCTATAATGCTGTCCATGTTCCCCAGTTACAACAAAACAACCAGTCAGGATATTGTTCAGAATTACCTAAGTAGATAACAAAGCTAATATTCATTAGTGGGCTGTTTAGTTACCTGATAATAAGGAAGCTACATTGAATTTTATGGCTAATTAAGGGTACCATGAATCCATTATGAAGATAGTTCACACTATCACAGTAACCTCCTCTTTTCAGGCTGCATATCTGGGTGGTTACAAGAATTAGAATGAGTTCCTTAGAGGATTGGAATATTTTTCTCATAATAGGTCTAACATGAACAGCTTTAAAGGGAAGCATTCAGCAAGTGATGATTTAAAAATATAAATGCTGATAACGGTAAAAGAAGAATACTGTGTGAAATGTGAAAACCATATGAAATTCATTTATAACTGTTTTAACCAGTACTGGAACACAGCTGCATACTTGTCCCTATGCTGTCTATAGCCAGTTCTTTGCTACACTGGGGAGTTGAGTACTTACAGCACTCGTGATGTGTACCCCTTTAGTTAAAATACAGGTAAAAAATGTGTATTAAAAAAGAACACAAATCATCTTATATACATTCTGTGCTTTCCAAAATTTAAAATATATAATTATGTTCTACCTTTTCAATAATAATGGTCTGTGGCACAAACAATAGGCATCTTCTGCATAGAGCTTTGCTTGTTGGCTCTTAGAATTTTCTTTCCCTTTTCCTGCCTATACACAATACCTACAGACTACCCAGTTTTGTAACACTTGAAGTGAGTGTGGTGTACCACCTCACATTGGTCTGTATAGAAGGCATTCTTTACCTAGAAACTGTAGTGGAGAAAAAGAAACCAGAGGGGTTGATGTATGAGGAGGTCTGGTGTTTGAACATAGCACATGATAGGAAAGCAGTCAGACTGTGTAAGACCAGGTGTGCAGGGAGCTCAATGGAGCAAATGCTGACAAAGCTAAATCTTGTGGGAGCCCATAGAGGAAGCAGGTTTGAGATGCCTGTTGCCTACCACACACAAGCCATGCTAATGAGGAAGGGATGGTACAACGGGAGCAGGGAGCATAATGACAACTCTCAACAGGGAATTGTCAACTACTCTTGCTTTGTCTTTCAGAAGCCCCAGGATTAAATTTAAGCTTGAAAGGAAGAAATGATGTAAACTAGCTGCAGGACTTGGCTTATTTATTTTCAGTTTTGTAATATTGTAAATATTCTTCTTGTAGAATTTTATGATATTCTTAGCATTTAGATTGTCTTCAACAATTATTTCAGACATCTGTAAGATATGAATTTGCAATAAGTGATTCATCAATATTAAAGTAAAGAAATAAATAAGACTTTTCAGAGTCTACACAATGGCCAGAAGCAGGGAACAAATACTAACCTCCCAGTGTAGTAAAACACAAGTCATGTATGGATAAAGTCTGGAAACAGCCCATTGTTTGAGAGTGTGGTAGTTAATAAATACCATACAGCATTAGGACTTTGGTTTATTTCATCTACTGGACTGTAGTCTCCCAGAAGGCAAGATCCAGGACTTGGTCCATCAACTGCTTTCTTCCATAGCCTTTGCCAGTGTGTGGGAATTAAAAAGCTGTTAAGTCATAAATCAGCCTGAGGTCTTCCCTAGGGCTGGGGAACCTGGCAAAACAACATTCTCAGGCACTGGATCCCAAGACAAAACTTAGATTTATTTTCAAGGAATCTGACTACAGAATGAAAAGCAAATGAAAGCAGACAAAAGCTGAAGTTCTGCCAAGAAACAGCATTTGAATACCCATTTTAACAGAGAAAAGGAGATGTGAGAAAGTTCTTAACCCAAACACTGTTTTTTTTAAAAAAGGTATCAGTAGTTACAGCAATGTTGAAGTAATTAATATGAGATAAAAATAACAACACTGATAAGTATTGGAAAATCATTTCTAAAATAAAGTGAATTATTAGGACAGACAAGTATCAACTAGGCAGAGTATCAAGTATCAATGAGTTCAGGGCTAGCCAGGTCTTCATAGCAAGTTCTTGGCAAGCTAGGGTTACATAGTGAAAGACAATCTCAATAAACAAATGAAATATGTAGCCCTAAATTTTGTTAATTCATTTCCCTATGTATAATTTATGGCAGGTTCTCTATTGTGCAGATAAGTTACTCTAGAGTTATGAGTCTAGCCAAACTTTGGGAAAAGTACCTGCAATTTTATGAAAGAAAGGGGAGATGGAAAGACCTGGAGGAGACAAGAGCTCCAAAAGGAGACCAGCAGAGCCAAATAAACAATAAACAAAAAACAAACAAACAAAAACAAACAAAGAAAAAAGCAAACAAAACAAAGTAAAACTGAGCCCTGGGAGTCCTGAAGAGACTGATACCCCAACCAAGGACAATGCATGGAGAAGACCTAAAACACCTGCTCAGATGTATCCCATAGATACAGTATCCAAGTGGGGTCCCTAGAAAGGGGAGCAGAGGCCTTCTCTGGCATGAACTCAGTGACCATCTCTCTGATCACCTACTCCTGGGCCTTTCAGCCTTGCCAGGCTACAGAGGAAGAAATGCAGCCAGTCCTGATGAGACCTGATAGGCTAGAGTCAAATAGAAGGGGAGGAGGACCTCCTCTATCAGTGGACTAGGGGAGGGGCATAAGGAGAGAAGAGGAAGGGAGGATGGGATTGGGAGATGACAAGGGAGGGTGCTGCAGCTGGAACACAAATTGAATAAATTGTAATAAATGATAATAATAAAAAATGTTTAAAAAAGAAACTCTAGAGTTACTAAATCAAGCAAACAACCCTTGCTCATAAGAACTTACAGTGCTGGATAAAAGGGAGAAAGCATAAAGATATGATACCCAGCTGGGCGTAGTGATACATACCTTTAATCCCAACACACTGTAAGGCAGAGGCAGGTGGATCACTGTGACTTCCAGGCCAACCTGCTCTACAAACCGAGTCTAGGACAACCAAGGACACACAGAGAAATCTTGTCTCAAAAAACAAAACAAAACTTTTATATATATTTGTATAATATAATATATTTGTATAACATAATATCTGTATTATATAGTATAACTTGTATAATATAATATACCCAAAGTAGAGGTCAGGAGTATAATGATGGTAATAAGGAAAGCAGAAGAATATTTGAGAGGGTCATGCAAGGAAAGAGGACAGTCATGTAGAGGGGAAGCAGGTGGAAGGGAGATGTTCAGGGGATGTGCTAGAGCAGTGCTGGCAGCACAACAGATGTTTTCAAGCAAACTGGGCATCTCAACAGTGAGGAGGGCATGGAGCTCTCACTCTGTAGCTGTAGGAGGCCTAGGAGTAAGGACAGTTCGCAATTATTGAGTTGTGTAGCTATGGAGCAAGTGATAACAGTAACCATGCCACAAGAAGATCACATGTGTTCTACTGAGAAATTTGACTGTTCTGAGACAAAGAGCCATCAACAGATGAAAAAATGAAGACAGTGTGTTCTCTATACACAAAGGTGTTTTGCTCTAGAAGAAAGAAGTTGTGTCCCTTGAAGGAAAATGAACAGAATTAGATGTCATCATGTTAAGTTTCAAAAAAAAAAAGTCATTCCCACAAAGACAGATATGGCAAAGACTAGAGGAGTCATGTGTTTATAACTTTCCAGGTGAGCACTGATGAGAACTGGGTAAGGGAGTAGAGGCAGAGGCATGGGGAGGCTGACAAAGGACTTGAGATGATGTCATGGCCTGGCCGTGCATGGTTGTGACTTTGGAGGCTTCAGATTTAATTTTCCGGGTGTGTGGTTGAAATCTAAGGCCTTCCTTCCTGTTTAATACACACAAAGGCGGTTGCAGTGTTGGTTGTCTTTGTTTTTCAGCAGCTATTCAGTCCTTTTCCCAGGGTCTACTGTGAAAATTGCTGGAATCACTAATGATAATTATGGGATAATTCTCAAATTGATTGCAAGAAAAATCAGTTTAATTGAAATGAAACTCCATTGTACGCATTTATATTTATAGATCTACAATTATGCATACATATGTACATACCAATGTGTATGCCTATAATATCTTATGTGCTTATTGTAAGTGAAGTATGAGTGGTAAATGTTTGTCATATGAAAGCAATGGTAGGGTATAGAACTCTACAGAACAAGAGTTTTGACATGTTATATGAAAACAATCTACTTATTTTCTGACTGTCACTGTGCTTAGCTAAGAGTGAGATTGGTTAACTAATGCAGAAATTTCTATTTTGCTTTATTGGAACTACTTAAATGATGTTACCAATTTATCAGGCAGTTAATACATGCTGGACATTACATATCAATGTTCTCTTTCCCCAGAGGTATTTACCTCCCAGGATAAAGATGAAGAAAACAACTAAGAAGAAAAGTGTTGAGATGTTGCTACTGAGTCAGGATTCTCAGTTCAAATTTAAGCCTCTCCGATTTAAAATTCTGAGTATGCATCATGAAGACTTATTTTTATCTCAAAATGTATTAAAATAGTGAGGAAATGGTGCTCATCTTCCTAAGGAAGGAACGCAAGTACAAAAAGCACAAAAGTCGTTTTTTTTTTTTCTAATATAAAATGCATGTTGGATATTTAGATGTCAAATATGAAAATCATGATTTTAGCAAATGTCAAGCATGTTGAGATAAGAGTTGAGGGCCAAGGCTTTGGGAGAAGATCTATATTTCATAAAATCCTTGTGAGGCCTGTGAGGTTTCACTAGCTTGCCCATGAATTGTCCTAAAGATTATATCAGACAGATTTCATACAGCTCAGTATGCCAAGGTTAGAATATCATAGATTTCACCAAAGCAAATTAAGAATCCTAAAAAAAACCTTAATTGGAAACATGAAAAATCCTAAAAGAAGTTATCAGAACACATTCATAACACCTTACAAAACTTATCATTGATATCACTCTTACTGATATTCAAAATATTTCAATCACATCTGGACAAATGAAAACACATCTGTTCAGTAACTTTAAAGTGGTCTGAGACTGTACTCCAACCTCTGAGTCTTCCCTACGCCATGCTTCTCCCTTATTTATGTGTTTTCTTCCCTCTCATTAAGATATAGAGGCCATAGTATATGCACTCTATGAGGTAGGTTAAATAACATTTCAACAGTGTGTCAGGTCAGAGTCAAAGCCATGTGGCCTGGCTTCTTTTCTCAAGTTGTTTTATTTTGATATAACCATACACATTTATGTAGATGTTGTCTTTAGCTATAGTAGTACTACAGTAATAGATAGATGGATGGATAGATAGATAATAAACAGATAGGCAGATAGATAGATAGATAGATAGATAGATAGATAGATAGATAGATAGACAGGTAGATGGATGGATGGATAGATAGATAAGCAAAGAAAGGAAGAAAACTAACAGGAATTTGACTATACTCTATGCTATGCTATGAAAACTGTCTTTCCTGCTGATCATCATCTACAGGACTGTGATCAAATGATCACTATGTTTACTAAAGTAGAGAAGCTCAGAGAAACATACTTTCACATGATTATCCATTATGGATGAAGCAATATTTTATTTCTAGACTCTATAGTGCCATAGCTTCTGGATTGTGGAATGGCTTTTTGTTTAGTTTCTTAGGAAATATTCAAACCAATGAATAGAATGTTGTTGACATCATGACTCTCTGAGTGAAGTGAATAAATGCCATGTTTTTAGGGGCCTAAATGAAATGGCCATGCTTTTCCAAAACAGTTGGAAGGTGGTAGGCATTTTAATTAGTCTTTTATTCCTTGGGGAAGGGGAACAATTGTCTATTTACTCCAGATAGGGCACAGATGACAAATCAATGAATTATTCTGTTCAAGTTTAGTTTGGGGAGATGACGATTTCACTGGGCTTACTTACCAGAGCATTGATGAGGGGTCACATATATAATTATGACTGAATAAACGGCAGCTGCATGATGGAAAACCTCATCCCAACATTAGTGATGATTCATGAACACTGAAGCTCTAGAGCTCTTACCCAACAGGCAAGCAGCTCTACAAAAGCCAGTCCCTCCCTCCTTACCAGTTTTGCTTGCATATATGCAACCTTGGGGAAGCAACTACAAATCTTATAGCTTTTGGAACTTTTTGAGTCTCATATATATGTGTATATATATATATGTATATATATGAGATATATATGTATGTATATATATACAAACATAAACATACCTGTACGTGTATACATATACACATATAAGTATATATACACATATATATGTACATATATACATGCATATATGTATATACATACATATATATACACATACAAGCATATGCATACATATGTATATGTATACACACACACACACACACACACATATGGTTTTCTGAGACAGGGTTTCTCTGTGTAGTGTTTGCTGTCCTGGACTCACTTTGTAGCCATGGCTGGCTTCCAACTTATAGAGGTTCACCTGTGTCTGCTTCCCTGAGTGCTGGAGTTACAGGCTTGCACCACTGTGACCTGCTGTTTTCTGATTCTTATGAACCCCAACGCTCTCTCCAAGAGACATTATTTCAATTCAGGATAGATACATAACCCTGTTAGATATTTATGGACCAAAGATCCTTCTATTACTGTTAAAGAACTATTGAATAATGGAACTAGGGACTGCAAACTAGAGAGATATAAAGAGTCTCTGAATTAATTTTAGTCTACCCTCTTACAAGTTTCCTGTATGCACAAGTAGAGGGCACCTACTCATTCGATAGATGGCATCAATTTGAAAACTTTACTCTAACCCTAAAGGCAAGAAGTAAATAAACAACCTTTTCCCAAAAATAAGTCCAGTACAAGGCAACATGAATACTACTACCAACTGTGCATTAGGAATTTTCATCAAGCTCTAGGGCTTGCAGTTTCTCTGGTCTAACATTTCCCAGTATCATGGACTTTCCATCAGCACCAGAATTGAGCTCTGACTCTGTTCAGACTCTGATTGCTGTCTTTTTGTCATTGGAGGCATTTTGTTCTATTTAACTTCATTTTAGTACAGGTCATATTCTAATTGGTAAACTCTACCATCTTTAGTTTCCTAATTTTAGATATAAATATAGAAACTGCAGAGACAGTAAGCATTCTAACCCACTCAAAGTCAACAGAATCCAGTTGTAGCTGTGAAATTAACAGCTTACACTTACCAGATACAGACTACATGAAAATGAACACTAATGTAATATCAGCTGACCATTTAGGAATTTTCCATTACATGTTTTGAATATCTGTGTTCTTCTTAACGATACCCTTCTTCAAAGTAAAAAAAATAAAATCCTAGGAATCCACAGAATCCTAGGAATATAGCTCAGTGTAAAATGGTTACATACAATTTAAGAAATTCTAAGTCTATTCTGAGTACCAGAAAATAAATGAAATAAATAGGGCCAGGAGAAGTCTCTGTTAATATAGTGCTTTCCATGCAAGCAGGATCTGTGACGCTAAAAGTTGACCTCGAGACCATGCATCCAATGTATGTACAGAGTGACTGAGAAAGTTACAACTGAGCTTGACCTGGTCTTTACATGGAAATATGTGTGCATTTACACGCATCTAAGCCCACATGTACACACATACATACACACACACACAGAATTTTAAAAAAATTAAAAAGAAAGCTAAAGAAAATGTTCTCTCTCCATTTGTGGCAATCTTTGCAAGTGCTGATTCTTTCTCTCTGACCAGGCATGAAATCATGCCTGGAGAATATATCACAGCATTTTGCCACAAGAGACATGTTTAAGAACCCTGACATCCTGGAATGATTGGTTCCAAAGCACGGTTATATTTGCCTTCGGGGGCAAGTATCTCTCCTGTAGGAAGTTCCTGAGGCTCTTGAAGCTCCTTTTACAACCCTTGATCGGTTTCTATCATACTACCAGAGGAGTGAATGTAGTGTTCCTTCAAATTCACTATTAGGCTCTGTAGACCATTCTGACAAAGAAAGAAGCTACAAATCTATCCCAGAAGATGAGCATCTGGTGTTAATGGACTCTTAGGTACTGCACTAGACATGGACTGGGAGAGCATGACACAGACAGTAAATGTTCTCTGAAACAGATGTGCCGAAGATGTGCAATGGGAAGCACTGAGGGATGGTTTTCTTCTGCAACTCAGTGTCAGGTACAGCAGGAAATTTGGTTGGTTCCCAATGGATCGAATCACCTTCAAGGAGAAAGAAGAGTCAAAAATTATTAGTACAGTTAACAAAGGCAAACTCCAACCAGAGCCAGGTCATGTAGGTGGTAAAAACCTCACTGTCACTTCTCATGCAGAGCACCCAGATAAAGGACTGGCTTTTGGAGCAATTGATACCAAAGCTTGTTAAGTGAAATATTGATGAGTTTTTAAAAGCTATTATAATGCCTTTTATTGAGGACCTTCTGTTCTTGGAGGGAGATGGTACTGAGTGACTTTCAAATGGTAAAATAAAGAAAAAGAGGAGGAATAGAAGAATGAAAAGAAAGTGAAATAGAAAGAGGTAGAGAAAGAGGAGGTGGGCAGAAACAGACTTGGGAACTGAATCATATTATACATTATTGTAAAGAAGATAAAATGGAGGAAGTTCTCTCAAGACAGGAGGAAGTTACACGGTAATAAGAGCACAAAAAATAAAAATAAAACAGAATAAAGTGCTATTGACATTTAGGTGTTTTGAGTATTATAAAGCTAATTTATGGTGATTGCTTAAAAACAAGGTGGATGTCTTGATTCTTTTTACATCTGTTCTAGAAATTTAATAAATATTGTCTATAAGCAAAATCTATGGCTATATTGAATACAGTGAGGAAGCAGGAAACCATTTGTTGAGGGTCTTCTATTTCTCAAATACTTTATCACATTTAATCATTGTGAAACTTTGTAAATGAGGTATTATTGTCAACCTCTCCAGGATAACATGAAAAGCTGTGATTATAGAACCTTCCAGCTCTGTGTGAACCAGATACTTTTATGGGTCCATTTCCCTTAGGTGAAGAGTCTATCGTGGATATGGAGGTAAATGGTTTCAATAAAATGTTTTCCACTGAAGCACATGGGGTTCTATGAAAAGTATTTTAACCTGATAACATGGTTATGCTTTTTAACCATCAGATTGTCAGTCTAGCAACAGTTTGAAAGTAAATCACAATGGATAATGGCAAGGAGGGTGAAAAACAGCCAAAGGCAGCAGCAGTAAGCTCATGGAAAAAGTTACAGAACAATGCAAGAGCAGTGGAGAAGAAGAGCAGAATACAATGCAGAGGGTGTCAAAGTAATTGAATTCCTCATCAAAACCACCCCATTTCCTATTAGAAGAGGATGCTTGCTTGAACAAAGAGTAAGAAACAAGCAAGGAGCTATTAGATAGTTTTGAATTTGAGATTCATTTTACTGCATGGACGATGCATAGAAGTCCATAGTAAGGACAAGAGTTGACTTGGTTGACCAATAAATTCTCATGAAGATATTTGTTATTTGACAACATATTGCTGACATAAGCAAAAGATCAAGCTCCTCTTGTTATACACGTTATACACATTGGTTTGGACACAGAGACAATAACAGCTAGATGTTTGCAGTCATGGATGCCCCATGCAGTCAGATGAATAATTTGTTTCAAATTGTGTCTCTATAACCTGAACATGTGCACTTATCTGAACCCAGAATCTAGACTTAAAAGTGTTGCAGATTTTCACCTTGAAATGATCATAGACTGCAGATAGTCCTTAATTCCAATGACTAGCCTCTTTATAAGAAGAGTATAGGACACACAAACATGCAGAGAGAATGAAGGCCTGCAGCACAGAAGTTGTGGCCATTCTGGCACCAGATCTGAGTACCAGGATCTACTAGGAGCTATGAGACAAGGAAGGAGTCTTAGCAAGAGCCTTTGAAGGGAGTTCAACTAGAAATACATTAATTCAAGATGTGTGGCCTACACCACTGTACAGGAATTCATTCCAACTTCCTCAAGCCAACATACATGTAGTAATTTTCTGCAGAAGCTGTGGAAAACTAGTTCATCTCCCTACTAACTATCCAGTTCTTGACTGTGATTTAATGGTGTTATGCTCACAGCTCCCTTCTAAGAATCTAGATCAGGACTCCTCATATTTCATGAGAGCTCAGGAGAAAACTTCTTATGTCTGATGCATAGACAGATAATACTGGGTTCCCTACTCAGTTCCAGTTAAGTTTCCAATGTTAGCCTTTCATCTCTGTTACAAATGAATTAAAGGAAGAACATTTTATTTTGCATGATTTCAGAGGTTTAAGGTTCTGGTTCGTTACAATGGTCATGAAGCAAAGCACAGTATAACAGAAGTGGGAACATGTAACAGGAGAGGATGCTTACTTCATGGCAGCAGAGACACAGATGACATTTTCTAAGAAGGGGCAAGGAGAAGAGACCCTTTGAAAGGCATTCTTCCAGCGATCTACTTTAGTCAGGTCCCATCTCCCATTTCCCTCGGAGTCTCAATAATGTCATGCAAGTGTAAATCCATGAATGAATCGATAAAAATTATGCTAGAGCCCTCACTTTTCAATAAAAGGATTTTCTAATTGGAGATCAAGCTCTTAACATACCTTTAGAGACAATTTAAATATAAGCAATCACACACCCCATTCTCACCTGTCTTGGGAGGAACATAGTCATTCTTCTGAGACTCAAATTATGCTTCAGTTGAAGCTGTCCCTTGTATGATATACTGAAGGAGGTCAGGTGTCCTGATGGAGCCATGCCCCTCATGAAACTTTGCTCTGATGCTTGGAGGACTAAAGAGGCATACCTGACATTCATTTGCAGACCTGAGCCTGCTCTCAATTATGAAATCACCTTTACCAGAAAATCTTCAAATTTTACATCCTAGTAACAATTTGAGGTGCTCATGATAGCTGAGCAGGCATACATGCCATTCAGGCAGGTCTTCCCTGAAGAGGAAAGGATGAGATGTGGATGGCTCAAAGGATTGGCCCCAGTTAATGTCATCTGACACTGATGAGAGATTGTATCTTAAGGGATTTGGCCTAATCAGTGACCTGATTCACTGATATATTCATTTAAAAAGGGCTTCACTGAGAAGTGATGGAAACTAGAAAATGAGATTTAAATAAAGATGAGATTTAAATTTGAATATGTAACTAGAGAAATGTGCCCATTTTCTCCCCATTTTCACCCTCTTTCAGTGTGGTCAGCACCCTGTGTTAGGCTGAGTTTGAACTAGAAAAGGCAGATTGCTCTGTAGTACACAAATTCATTTCTGTTTCAGGGCTGACATGACCTATGCCAGTCTTTACTGCTATGTGCCCTGAACCATGATGGACAAAAGGCCTTCACACTGTTTGTCGGAACAAATCTTTCCTTCCTTAAACTGTCTTATTAGGTACTTTGTAACACTGAAACAAAGTCTTTCTAATACAACCACCCTGATGCAATAAAGTGGATGGTCCTTAAGCCCTTTCCAATGTTGTCCTAGCACTCCCCTCACCCTTTCCAGCATAGTAAGTCTATTAGCGGAGGGTTGTACCTGATTTTCAGGTTTGTCTATCTGGATCTATCTATGTCTATGTCTATGCCTATATCTATCTGTATATAATTACCTCTCTGACATATAATACACACAGATATTTATATATATGTATTATATATTATATATAAATATAATACATACACACACACACACACATATATATATATATTATGTCTCATTTAAGCCAGAGCCACAGGTAACTAAATCTTTGGTAGTTCACTACCTCCTCAGTTACTTTGAGGAGTATCCTAGTTCAGGTCCCTTCAGTGAGAGTCTCTCTGAAAATGCATATTTTTTTCCAGTGTGCTGATGGCCATTGAGTTCTTCAGATTTTATTGGCTCTGTATTGGACCCTTTCTCCGATCCTTTTACTGTTCATACCCCTTGAGGGAGAATATTTCTTGGCTCTGGAGATAGTCGTAACCACCTTGTCTTAGGTTTTGGACCAGCCAAAGATCTTTAGAATAAGATTCTCAGGCACTAGCTCCTATAATATAGGCCTACTTCAAAAACTAACCATCCTGGCTATTCTAATGTTTGCACATCTCATTTTCTGGTGTCCATTCTGTAATGAGAGAACTAGCAGATGTAGTGGTACTCATTTTGATCATGTTTGCTGCTCAGTTGTCTGTCTTCTCAGGTTGATTGGGCATCTCTGGGACTTTGTTTTCATGAAGGAGTCATATAATAATTGAGTGAAAGTAAATCACCTAAGAGGCTAGTCATTTCATAAAAAAATAAAGGTGATTGCATCATTGATATAATTTAGACATTATGACCACACCCAGATTCTTGACATTTTTATTCCTCAAGAAAATCCCCGAAAGGGGAGGGGAGGGTGGGACCGGGAGGAGAGGAGGGAGGGGCTTATGGGGGGATACAAAATGAATAAAGTGTAATTAACAAAAGTTAAATAAAAAATTAAAAAAAGAAAATCCCTATATCCCTACAACTAGTAATAGTGCCTGGTACACAGGACCTTAACGACATTATTGTTCATATTCCTTTCTTCACCTTATTATTTTTAATAGAAAGTACAAAATGGGTTGGACACATTTGAAAAGAATGAATACTTCAAGAGTTCAAATAGTTATGTGTACAAATAGTTATGTGAGATATATGTACAAAATATTACTAAAATCAAACCTGACCTATATATTGGATAACAATAATAGGGGCAGCCTAAATATGTAATGCTTATATTATATCTTTTTCTATTGCCAGAGATGCATTGAACAGAATCATACAGTATTTTCCCTCTTTTCAGAGGTTAGCTCTATTAATCATACTCCCAGTTCAATTATGAACACAACATGGCACACATAGCATGCACCCAAAAACAAATTGAGTCTTCTGGATATTAATTAACATTGTTTCAAAGCGACGGCCGCTGTTTATCATCGACTTAAATTAAATATTGAGGAGGAAATTAAAGAGATTTTTATTTCATTTATTCAGCAGCAACATTGCAGTTTATACAAATGAAGGCATAATTAAACAGTCTGCCATTAAATTACAATCTGCATCTCATGTAAGCAAACATATTAAAATTGAAAATGTTTGCCTTGAATATAAAACCAGCTTGCTTCTGTAAGAATTGTTCTGAATGGATGATGCACAGTTAGCAATTGCTTTGTTTGTTTTCCAGGAAGGAGTATGGCTCTTTCACTGTGACTAAACGTGTAGGTTGCCTCTGTCGGGAGATGTACAATAGATATAATGAGTCTAAGACTACTAATTGTGCTTCATGCTGAGGCAATCCCTAGAAAGCACTTGGCTTACAGTAATTTATCAACTGAAGTAAGAAGGTAGGAAGGTATCACTATTATCTCCCCTTTGTGGCATGTTTGATTGCTCTAGTTTGGTGGAGGAGACAGATTTGTTAGGGAGCAGTGATGGGGATGAAGGCAGCAAAGAATACTCTTTTATGCGCCAAAATGTAGGATATAAGGTGAGGAAACCAAGTGAGCTTGCAAGAGAGATATGTTTGTTATGAGTTGGCTCACAGACCACCATTCATGATACCACAAAGGCTCAAAGGGAGTGTGCCCAGTAACTACTCTCTTTAGAAGTATTTCTTATGTCCTATGTCTTCAGTCCACCTTATGAAGATATAAATGACATTATATATATACTAGCATTGCCATATCTATAATGGAAGTTTCCTTCTGGTCTCTTGACTTATTTTATTTGTGTGTGTGTGTGTGTGTGTGTGAGAGAGAGAGAGAGAGAGAGAGAGAGAGAGAGAGAGAGAGAGAGAGACTGCCAAGATCCTTAGGCCTTACCCAACTTGAGTAGTGGAAATGCTGACAATTTTAATTAAGCTTAACTAATAACTACTTAGCTGATTATTAAGCACCTGTGCCATCATTGGGGTCTACGCACACATTGTTTTATAAGCCTGCCGCTTCCCATGACATTTGAGAACTCACTGTTCCTCATGCTTCTAGTCAGTCTGGTTAGATACAGTAAGGACATCCATAGGAAAAATGAATTATGTCTCTCCTTGCTCCCCACATGCCACAGCTGATGACCTGGTGACAGGCTCTCATATGGCCAATTAGAAGTTGTAAATACGGGAGCTGGAGAACTGTCTTGGCAGTTGAGAGGACTTGTTGCTATTGCAGAAGACCGGAGTTCAGTTCCCTAATGATGCCTTGGGAAGCTCACAACCATCTGTAGCTCAGCGGATCCAAAAAGACGCACACACACACACACACACACACACACACACACACACACACACACTGGTTACTTGTATATTGAGCTGAATAGTGAGAAAGGATTCCTTGACACAACAACTAGCCCTTCACTGCTATCCCTGACTTAGGCTCAGCTATAGACTTTTCTTTTGTATGCCACTAGGCACCCCTTTACCTATTTCATGTAACCTATTTCATTTCCCTTAAACAAATAAAAGTGGGTTACAAAGGCAAGTACCCTCACAGATACTAATTTTAAAGTTCCCTAATCTAAATTAAAGTCTACTTGTTTCTTTTCTTATTCCCAGCTTCCCTCTAGACCAAAATTTAAAGTGCAGCAGATCAGACTGGTGCCAAATAAACACCTGGTTTGGGGAACAGTTCCCATGTCTATTCATTTTCCAGTGTGATTTACTGAATCTAAATACTCAAGTTATAGTCTGCAAAACCCTCTTGAGAACCAGTTGTGAACTCTCTGATTTCCTAACCCTTTCCATGGTGCTAGGATTTAGTTTAAAAGAAAATTTAAAACACTATTTGGGCCAGCAATACTTAAGTTTTATTAACTAGCCACAGTATTTTTTTTTTTTTTTGTCTTCAGACTTTTTCCCATATCTGTTCTAAGGAGAAAAAAAAAACCAGTAACAAAAACAAACAAACAAACAAAAAAGCATTGTACAAAGTCAGCAGAGAACTCAGCATCAGCTCTGAAGAATTGTGGTCGAGAATCTCAGCATCCTCTCTTTGGTCCCTGACTATTGTGTGGTTTTAGCTATGGGTACATGAAGGCATGTGGAGGTTTTTAGTGGCAAATACGTTGCTGGCCAACTGTTTGCTTTATTGTGTTAGGTCCTCCCAGAAATCTATACTTATTTTATTTTATTCTTGACTAATATGTGTACTGAATATATTACCAGTGAAGTTTAGCTTGATTATTTATTTTTAACAACATTTTACTTTTATTTTTATTAATTACAGTTTATTCCCTTTGTATCCCACCTGTAGCTCCCTCCCTCTTCCCCTCCCAATCTCACCCTCCCTCCCTCTTTTTCTACCCATGCCTCTCCCCCAGTCCACTGTTAGGAGAGGTCCTCCTCCCCTTCCATCTGATCCTAGATTATCAGGTCTCATCAGGACAGAGAATTCTCAACAGAGGAATATAGAGTAGCAGAGAAACACTTAAAGAAATGTTCAATATCCTTAGTCATCAGGGAAATGCAAATCAAAATGACACTGAGATTTCACCTTACACCCATCAGAATGGCTAAGATCAAAGATTCAGGTGACTGAGCTGGAGGGATAGCTCAGTGGTTAAGAGCACTGGCTGCTCTTCCATAAGTCCTGAGTTCATTTCCTGGTAACCACATGGTGGCTCACAACCATATGTAAGAAAATCTAATTCCCTCTTAATAAAATATATATATATATACATATATATATATATATATATATATATATATATATATATCACAAAATCTCAAGTGACAACACATAATGGAGAGGATGTGGGTAAAGGGGAACCCTCCTCCATTGCTGGTGGGAATGTAAACTTGTACAACCACTTTGGAAATCAATCTGGTGCTTCCTCAGACAATTAGGAATAGTGCTACCTCAAGATCCAGCTATACCACTCCTAGGCATATACCCAAAAGATGCTTAAGTACACAACAAGGACATTTGCTCAACCATGTTCATAGCAGCTTTATTTGTAAGAGACCGAAGCTAGAAACAACTTTGATTATTTACTTTTAATTTTTTTTATTATTTCTTTTTAAAATTCACAGAGGCATACCTTGCATATCGGCTGCTCTCATGTCCTACCTCCTTATTACCACTGTCTACCTTCCTCCCTCTCCATAAATCTCTCTCTCACATTCATGACTCTTGGTTTTATTTTGTGATCCAAAACTTTAAAAGGCCGCCTGTGTGGCCATTGCTTGCTATTATACTTTCAGGCTTATGGGCAAAAGAGAGGGTACACAACTAATGGTCTTGACTCCCTCTTTCCTAGAATATATTTACAACCAATAATTCAGAGATAAAGGATAAGCCCCTTCACTCCATCCCCATTTTTTGACTGATTTTTGATGGACGTAGTCTTGTGCAGCCCCTGTGAAAGAAACTACAGTTGATATGAGTTAAAAGTTACAATAGTCGTATTGAGTCTCTAAAATGGTAATTTGTAAAATTTCTCCCTACCTTTCAGCTGACATATTTTTAGCTTCTTCTTCCATGCTGTTTCCTGAGCCTCGGAGAGGATATTAGAAGTTATTTTTAGTATGTGAATACATTGTGCACTGAAGAAATCTAGCCTCCCTTTTTCTGCCTCTCCTTTCTTCCCAGAAATCACCATCCTATACTGAGGTTGCTTTATAAACATCAATATAGGAGAGAGTAAGTAGTACTTTCCTGTTTGTCTTCCTCACTTAAGTTCTAAGACAAAGCCATAGGGCCATTGCAATAGAGTAATGATTCTCTGACCAACCTCTACCTTCCTGACTAACATCTTGGCCCATGACTCTTCAAAGAGTTCATTTTAATGTCGTCACATCCTGCCTCAACTGTCTTCATCAACTGAGATCTTCCTTTGTTGATGGAGTGACCTGTTTTGTTTGTTTGTTTGTTTGTTTGTTTGTTTGTTTTTTAATTGTTCTCCCCCTCTTTCATTCCATCCACACCCTCTTTTCTTGGATTTTCCTACTCCCTTCAGTAGGAGGATAATTACTCTAAATGAGAAGCAGAGTGTTCAAGAGTCCAGACACCCTTCTATCCTTACTCTAGTGGTTTGTGGGGTTTTTTGTTTTTGTTTTTGTTTTTTGTTTTTTGTTTTTTTCTGTGACTTCTTGTACTTGTCATTATCACTTTTGAATGTGACAGAATAAAAGCGTTTGTTACTTTCTTATACTCAGTGGTAAGTGTTAACAGAGACTTGGGAAAATAATTTTTGTCAGTAGAAATCATTTCAGTTACAAATAAACCTAGCTTAGTAATGGGTTTTGTGAATGATAATTATTGATTAATTATTGATTGGATTGATATTTGGTTAAATCAAGAACCAGATCCGAAACTTGTCTTTGTAGTTTGCTTTTATCAACCCTGCCTTCAAATAATGTTGACTACAAATGGCTCTAGATCCGGCTGTGGCTTCTTCTAATAGAATCAGTGATTGCAAAGGAAAATCATTAGCAAAAGAAAAAAAATTAGTTAGAAAAGTATGCCACAGTTTATGAATATGCATTTGTGGTTAAATAAATGGGAAGTTTTAGACTCTCCTACTGCTCCTCAGGGTGAATATCTTCATGCTGAGTGTAACAAACTAGGAAGCTAATCAAATTGGTTCCCCCATAAACAGAAGTCATTTATTTGGCCCTGATTGAAATCTAAAAAGTTATTAAAGTATATTTTTGGAGTTTGTTCAAATTGATTATTGTGAAACAAATGGATTTATAGGCGAGTTATTTTTCTCACAACATTTTTTCTTGTAACATCTGTGCTTGCTTTAATAAATGAAAATCATATGACTAACAAATATTATGGGGTATCACAGATTGGGAAATAACTGAAGGTCCTAAGTAAAGAGAAGAGCTTGAGAGGCAATAAAACAAAAGAGGTATCTTAATACCAATATTTGAGTCCCCATATTAAACTTCCTCTCAAAAAAGACAAAACAAGATTCCTTTCAGTAAAAGTTCCCAACTTCAATTTGGTCTTGGGAGCACAGTGTGATTTTGTGCATCTAGACTTGTCCATATCATCCATTAAGCAAGCAAATACACATAGCCTATGGTATATGCATCTCAGTGGGCTAACAAGTCATGTGACATCCAAGATGATAGACTCAAAGTGGAATCAATTTAGAGAAAAGTACAATTTCGAAATATGGTGACTTAAATCTGTAGTAAAAGAGGAATGTATCTGTTTATATTGCTTACACTTTCTCTGGATTGAACATACTATTTATCTGGGTTAGAAACATTCATAGCAAATGAAATCCATCATTATTCCCATGAACAGTTCATTTTAAGTAAAACTGTTTTCCAGAATGTGACCGTTTAATGCAGCCTTTAACTCATTGTGCCCGTATGGTGAGATTCCTGGCTTCTGAACATCAAGGGATACACTCAACGCTACTAAAGACAATTGCCTCACCTGTAGATTTGTATGGAGAGTAGACATCAAGTGACCATTTCTTAGTTGAAGTTCTAAGATGATAGGAAATTTATATATTGCTTTGTTATCTGTGTACACATGGGAATTGTAAATGAAGATCCAAGATATATGCACTTTTTATTTATCCGTGTATATGTTGGAAGGACCCTGCTGTTTGAGGTGGCATTCCTCCCAGTCCAGATAGCTCTCTGAACTCAGTGTTAGCTGAAGGACTCCCTCTCCCCAGCAGGGCCTCCTACTCTCTTCCTGACCTCATTTGGAGAGTATCTTTAGGCATAGATGCCTCTAGCCACATCTGGTATCTGGCCTTTGGCACAGTTCCTGGATAGCTCTCCTTTCCTTGTGCCTATAGAATAATTAGGTACGGTGGTCGCATTCATATGATAGGAGCATGCTGCCAAATGCAAATCAGATATTCTTGATGTGCCTAGTTCTAACCAGTTTTGTACGCCTATCCTGGGAGTCCTCTACCCCTTCCTAAAACTTTATAGCCTTTGTACTCCCCAAATAAAGCTAAACTATCTTGCTGAAGTGGTTCCCAGTGGTCATTTCTGTCATGCTTGTGGCCTTCTGAATCCTACATCTCACCTTCTGCTCCTCCTGCCCTTATAGGCTGTTGGCCAACAGCCCCCACCCCCCAGAAGAGAAGACCCACATGTGTAGTTCCCAAGGTTCATCTAAATCTCTGGTGTGTTATAGGTGAGTTTTTATTAATACTCAGAGACCTTTTCCCAAGAAGGTTGGTAAGTATTTTTCATTGCCTTCAGATTTCCTTAAAATTTTATTTATTTCTATTAGGTTAATGAGCATTTTTAACTTCATGAATGTAAGTATAGTACATAGTGCTGGGGGGCTGAGGAGGTCAAAAATAGGGCACTATATTTTCTGTAACTGTAGCTACTCAGAGACCTTTTCCCAAGAAGGTTGGTAAGTATTTTTCATTGCCTTCAGATTTCCTTAAAATTTTATTTATTTCTATTATGTTAATGAGCATTTTTAACTTCATGAATGTAAGTATAGTACATAGTGCTGGGGGGCTGAGGAGGTCAAAAATAGGGCACTATATTTTCTGTAACTGTAGCTACAGAAGACTGGAAGCAAACAGGTAAATGATAGGAATTGAGCTTGAGCCTCTTGCATAAACAAAGTGTTCATAAGAAGTGAACCATCTCTCTAGTCATTGTCTTCTGATTTCTAGTATGACCTTCAATTCTCCCTCCCTGATATCATTTAGTTTACCAAACAAGTTCCTGCTGGGGTATTTCAGATACTGCTTGCCTTTCATAGTGTGGTGGTTTCTAAGAATTTCCCTCATAGGCTCAAATACTTCATCACCAGTTGGTAGTTTGGTTTGGGTAGGTTAGGTTGTGTATCCTCACTGGATGATGTATGTCATTGGTGCAGTTTTGAGGGTTGAAAAGCCATGAACTCAGTTAGCTGTCTGCTTTCTGCTTTGGTTCAAGATGTGATTTGTGCTTCTGTTCCAGTCACCATGTTTACTGATTGCTGTCATCATTTTTTTGCAATGGTGGACTATTATCCCTTTGGAACTATAAGCCCAAAAGAGCTCTTCTTTGTCATGGTCATGATGTCTATCACAGCAATAAGAAAGTAACTAATACACATGATCATAGCAAACTGGAGTTCCAACTTCACATTTAGCTCAGTGAAGTAAAATAGCAAGAAAAATCTGACTCAAAAAAGTATTGTGTACTATAATGGAATATCATATCATAATCTCTCAAAGACAAAACTATTTATATGCAAGCACATTGAGCTTCCCTTTGCAAAAAAATATCTAGGGCAAAACATGACTGCATACTTGTGATTTTGAAGAATAAATAAGATATGAAACCATTTATTTAATGTAGTGTGTTGCATTCTGCTTTTTTGTGGTGGGTTTGGGGTTCTATTTGAATCTCCTATATATTTGCATGAAAATCTCTAAATGTGTAATTGTGTGAATGCACTGTAAATGTGTGATGTAAATCTTCTGTATCTGAACCTAGGTCTTAACACAGATGTCATTTTGCAGTAGTGTCTCACTCACTTTTATTCCAAGCTAATGTGTAGAATGGAATATCCAAAGGAAAATACAAAAACAAAACAAAATAAAACAAAAAACAAAAACCTGCTGCCCTGGACACAAGATCATGCGCAGGAGAGAAGCAAACAGTGGTTCATTCAGTGTCTAATCCAACATGGCCACCAGAGGCTCTGTCGATGGGAATTTGGACTAGGTGAGAGGTTCAAGAGAAACTTTTCTGAAGGATGTTTGTGAAATGGTTATTAGAAAATATAAGTACAAGTCTTCATTGGTCAAAATATCTCAAATGCAGACCTTCAGGAAATCTGTAGATTATATTTTACAAAATATGATTTTAAAAACAAAGATCACCAAATGTACAAGAAAAGTGTTGACATATATATAAACAGTTCTCAAATACTCAACCCTCCATTCCCTCAGATATCAGGAATGGCAGACACAGATTATCAAGTAACTTAGGCACTATACGTTATGTAAACAAACAGTTACAAGTTGAGGGTATAGTTCCATGATACTGTTCTCACTTAATCTGAGCAATATCTTATGTTCAATCTCTGTAATAATCAACAATTAAATAATCTATTATTAAGCAAGATTCAATTTTTCTGTATTGATTGTGACTACTTTCCCAAAATTCCTTTGTCGAAGGTCATAGCACCAGTATGACAGAATCTGACCTTACTGGAAGTTGTTTAATGTACATTTAGTTATCATGAGATAATGACAGAGTGCTGTGTATCTGTCATGATAAATCAACCTGACTGGACTTCAAATGATCCAACATGGATTAAGCATTATTTGTAACATGCCTATGGGAATGTTTCTAGATAAGGTTGACATTTGAATTAGTAGACTGGACAAAGTAGGTAGATTTCAAAGTGTAGCTTCCAAGAATGAGAACTAAATGGGGAGCTGGACAAGGGAACACATGAAATACAGAGGAAAGAAATACTATAAAGGGAAGATGTCTGAAGAATTTCTCAAGAATACTTAATAACCCTATAAAGAGAAGAATGACATAAAAGTTAAAAGGAACCAGGAACTTAGAGTGTTGTTAAACATTTGTAATTCCAAAACTCCAGAGACTGAAGAAGGAGAATTATTAGTTTAAAGCAATGTAAGGCGAAAATAAGTACCAATACACGAATATGGGCACTTAATATAAGTATGTCCCTATTCAGCAACAAGGTTACAACAGATACTACTGAAATAAAATAACTGTCATAGTAATCAAAATTATGTCAAGGTTGTGGTTTTAAAAAATATATTGAAACTAAAAATTTCAAGAAATAGCATGAGTCCTGATGGATGTAATGAAAGTTCTAGTGTTGGAAATGTATAGACTAGTCATGAAACATCAAGTCCCAAGGAAATATTAGAAAGTAAACATTTAATACACAAAGTATAATTACTTAAAATCCAATATAATAAGAGAAAACATGTTAATGAAATAAAAAGGGGAAAAATAAGTGATTCAGTGGCAGGAAGCCCAAGTGCAAAATTTAATGGAGCTCAGGAAAAGTCTTTTTTTTTTCTTAAAAGCAGACCACTGAAAATTGAAGATAATAAGTCAATATGCACTAAGTTAAATGAGTCTCCATATTATACATTCCTAGCAGAGCATCCTCAAAATATATAATGGAAAGAGTAGAAATTGATAAAATTTAAAATCTATGTCATGTTAGAAACTTTCAGTATATACTTAGTTATTAGGAAAAACAAACAAAAGTGATTAAAGATTAGTACAACTTGTCAAACATTAAAGATGTATGATCACAGAACTATCCCTGGACTATTTATTATTCTCAAGCACATATGGAATTAAAGAGATGAAACAAAATCTTACCACAGGCTGCACCATAAAGAAAGATTCAATGCAGAGCTGAGACTCATGGCCAAACTTTGGGCAGAGTGCAGGGAATCTTATGAAAGAAGGGGGAGATAGAAAAACCTGGAAGGGGCACCACAAGGAAAGAAAAAAAATTGGGCACAGGGATTTTTTTTTCTGAGACTGATACTCTAACAAAGGACCATTCATGGAGATAACCTAGAACCCCTGCACAGATGTAACCCATGACAGCTCAATCTCCAAATGGGCTCTCTAGTAAGGGGAACAGGGGTTGTTTATAACATGAACTCAGTGGCTGGGTCTTTACTCTCCTCCCCCTGAGGGGCTGGGGGCAGCCTTACCAGGCTACAGAGGAAGACTATGAAAGATAGTCCTGATGAGACCTGAGAGGCTAGGGTCAGATGGACCGGGAGGAGGACCTCCCCTATCAGTGGACTGGGGGAGGAGCATTGGTGGAGAAGAAGGAAGAAGGGTGGGATTGGGGGAGGATGAGGGAGGAGGCTACAGCTGGGATACAAAGTGAATAAATTGTAATAAACTGTAATTAATAATTAAAAAGAAGTTAAAAAGAAAAAAGAATGGAAGGGGAGGAGGACCTCCCCTATAAGTGGACTTAGAGAGGGCAAGGAGGAGATGAGGGAGGGAGGGTGGGATTGAGAGGGAAAAAGGAAGGGGGCTACAGCTGGGACACAAAGTAAATAAACTGTAATTAATATTAAAAAAATAAAAATGAAAGAAAAAAAAAGATTCAGCAGATTTCATTAACTATTCCCACACAAAAACTGTGGAACATGTCATGACTATGTGGACCTGACATAGTGGGAGAGTGATTGTGTGAGAACCTGTAATGACGTTGCCACTTAATGTTCATGCATTCCAAGAGGACCCTCACACAGATTCTGGCCTTGGCCTCATGCCAACTTGACATTGAAGAAGTTTGAAACAGTTAATATGTGTGCCTAGTTCTTCTCTTTTCAATGAGGGTCGCTGATGGAGGCCAAGCCTAGAGAAGTTCACTGGAGATCTGTGGAAAGTGACCGCAAAACCAAGACCATGTGACAGGAGTTTCTACACCAGCCTATAACCTATCATATTATTCTTTCCAGACAAGAATTAGACAGTGTTTATGCAATGCCTACAAAGCACCATCATATGGGCAGACCAGATAACCTGCCCTGACATCCCATAGACATTTGAGTCATCCTAAGTTGCGATTCATTTAAGCCTTTCCATTAAATTGGGTCTTCAGTCTTTCACATTAGAGACTATTTGTGATTATTATATCCCCAAGCATCATTTTTTTTAAACAAAAAAGTCAAGATGTTTTAAAACATCACCTTCTTCCTCCAACAGGTCAAGGAAATTCACCTTAAAAATTGAATCTTGTAATGGTACCAAATCCCATGTTATTGTATTTTGCATTCACAATGCACCCATTAATCAAATATGTGATCTACACTACAGAAACCAAATAATCAGTAAAGAAAAATACATAAACATACATGCAGCCTATTGGTTACTGAGACTTGTATCCCACCTTGCATCATGTCCCTAGGTGATCTATAGAGGTCTAAGATTACTCAATAAGGGAGCTGATAACAGTGATCTTATCTTTGGAGGTGTAGAAAGATAATACACTAAGCCTGTATGTGGCTTGAGTAATTTATTTAATAGGTGCACCTGCTCTTGGCAGCTGTGAAACATTTGGTAAGGTGACTTGAGTCTCACTCCAACTGCTCCGTGTCACCTAGAATGGCCTACAGGGAACAAGAAAGTCAGCTGCAGGAGATGATATTCTAGGTCCTTGGAATTAGTTGCTATGGAAACCTTTCAGATAGCACATTGGAAGAAGTGTATATCCCAAGTTCAAAGGATGAGCTTCTGCAATAGGTGTTAGTTGAAAGCAGAGTTATGAAAGTGATCCCTGTCTCTCAAATTTTATGTGATAAAAATTAATCACAGAGGTATGCTACTATGAATGACATTCACTGGAAGCGGACTCATTAGGGTTTTTAAAAGAGAACCCTAAAATCTACAGTAAACAAAATACAGCTTTTTACATTTTGTGATAAGGTATAATTTTGTTGAGTTCATAGTAAATCCTTAGATATAGTGAAATACTCACTCTGTGCTAAGTTTTGGACCCAGAACTAGGCTTCCACCATGTCCAGGAAAGTGCCACTCATTGTATAGAGACAAGTGGGTACAGTCTTACACAAACCAAGAGCACTCGATGAGGTTCGTGACATACAGAGGTGATGCAAGGAGCAGAAAAAAAGAATAAAATTGAGGCAGTGTGATGTGGCTGGTTGTAAGGTAGGGAAGGAGGAGGCACATATCAAAGACATCTTCCTAGAAGTAGGACTCTGTAGTTCCGGTAAAGTTGTCCTCATTTGAACCACCTGGGTTTGAATTCTGTATATGCAACTTACACATTTGGGGGTCAATTTTTGGTCAAATAAAGACAACATTAGGGTTAAATGAGATATACACTGGTATGCACACACACAGTAGATGTTCTGTCAGTCAGGTTTTACCTGCTCTAATTATGTGATCACCACTGACAACTTTTGGTATGTGTTAAACAGTTTATCAGATAGTGTGTGTATATGGGGCCTGTGAGCATGTACGTGTGTGTGCACATGCGGCGGAGTGCGAGCATGTGTGTGTGTGTGTGTGTGTGTGCGCATGGGATTGTACATACATATCTAAGCACATGCAGAGAGCAGATGTTTGATGTCTTCCTATATTGGTATCTGCCTTGTTTTTGAGACAGGATCTCATTTCACCTGGAGCCCATACATTCGGTTAGCTAAGAAGAATCAAGGATCCTGCAGTCTTCCTACCTCACAACCCCACTGAGGGTAAGAGGCATTTGCTGTCAAATCAGTTTCTTTTGTAGGTGCTGAGAACCCAAGTTTAGGTCCACCTGATTGTCCAGGTGGCTATGCCTAGGAAGCCATTTTTTTTTTCAGTTACTCAGCACTGTTTTTTTTTAAATTCTTTTGTTATATATATAAATCTTATTTAAGTAAGAGAGTGAAGATGAATAAATTAGACCCGTGGCACCTATATTCCATTGGCATTGTTACAATCTCCACAGTTAACTAGGGGTGCAATAATGGTATATGCAGGTGAGAACATCAGCCACACAGCTCATGAAGAGCAGAGTATATAACCAAACATACTGTAAATACAAAGCTTCTTGCCTTGCATTTGCAACAATCATCAATACCATAGGGAGCATCCTGGATGTGTGTGGCAGGCTCTTCATATCTTCTTAGTTGTTAGAATTCATTCCAGGAATTGCCTGGAGGGCAGGTGTTATTTTCTCCATTTAGGAAACTAGGAAAGAGGCACCCAGAGATTAAAAATCATGCCACATCATTTAGTGAGCAAGGTGAAGTGCTCAGATTTGACACTGGCAGATGAAGTCAAGATTCTCTGAGTTTCACCACTCATTTCAGTTAAAGTCCCTGAGACGGAGCTTAGCGTACAGGAGGTGTGAGTGTCAAGAAGTAGTCTAAGTATTAACAGGACAGGGGAAGAAAGACCCAAGTCTGTGAAAAAGAAATGTTGAGTTTTGGTCACAAAAACCCTCAGTAGATCTCCCTGATCTCTGAAGAGATCAACTTTTGAAATTGCTCCAAGCAGAGGAAACTGGGCCAGGACGAACTCTATTGCATTGATCAATCAATCACTTGACACAAATTGCCTCTAAGGTGGTGCTTTCAGCTAAGAGCTACCCTTAGGAAGGATTGTGGTGCATGCTGTCAGGGAACAGCACAGTACGCAACTGCTCCTGCACAGTCATTTCGTCATACTCTTAACTTGGAGACAGCACTCTATGTATTCATCAACTTGCTATTATTTGGCTAGTATATATCTGCTAGTATATATCTTTACTGAAGTTCCAGCATTAGCTTCTCTTGTGCTAATTTCAACATCTGTCTATACTGCCTCATAGCACCCTTAAAGCCAATGAAAATGTCCTTAGGTATTCAAACTGCCTTATGGAAGCTACATCTGCCCCTGCCACTAGGGCTATTCTAAAATCTGCTCTTCCATGTGCTCCCAGCATATCTATGCTATCTTGCAGCTAGCTCCTTTGGGATTGGACTCTTCAGCAGTCAGCACAGTGCTTTCCTAGGAGAGATATGTTGTGACTCAACACTTACTTTGTGTCTAGCTAACATTGGAGAGTGGAATTGTACCCAATACCCTTGCTATTCTCAAGCAAAGCTTTTGCATCAACACAAAACCAATAATAATAATAATAATAATAATAATAATAATAATAATAATAATTTTCAGCAGAAAAGAAGTGGACTATTCTTTCTAGGCCCTATGTCCTGAGATTGTACCTACAACATCTTTGTACTGTTCATCTGAATATCACCACCCTGAGAAGTTCTCTGGAATGCTTCTCTCCACAAAGTGTCAAAGCACAAAGATCAGTGCACTGATGTCAAGCCAAACAACAATGTCTCACTGTTCATGGGCTTCTATATATCTCTTCTCAGAGTTCTCCCATGAATGCTCTCAGCTGACCAAAGTTTGCACCTCGCATGAGACAGTTCACAGCAAAATGTCACATGTCCTCTTGCTAGCCAGCCTCCAACAAAATATCATGTGCCCTCTCACAAGACAGTTTCTAGCAAAACACCACATGACTCAGCTGAGTCTTCAAAGAAACCAGAAACTTCCACTTTAAAGACTACATGATGTTTAGCTTCTTTAGGAGTATAGATTTTAGTATGTTTATCTTATATTATATGGCTGATATCCACTTATAGGTGAGTATATACCGTGTTTGTCTTTCTGCTTCTCAGTTACCTCACTAAAGATGATCTTTTCTAGTTCCTGCCATTTGCCTGCAAATTTCATGATTTTCTTGTTTTTATTCGCTGACTAGTATCCCATTGTGTAAATGTACCACAATTTTTGTATCCATTTCTCCATTGAGGGACATATAGGTTGTTTCCAGCTTCTGGCAATTACAAATAGAGCTGCTATAAACAGCGTTGAGTAAATATCCTTGTTGTATAGTTGAGCATACTTTGGATGCACAATCCTCATTCAGAAGGACAAATGAAATAGTCATTAGAAGCAGGAGAAGACAGGGAACAGGACAGGAGCCTACCACAGAGGGCCTCTGGAAGACTCTATTAATCAAGGTATTGAAGCAGAGGCTGAGACTCATACCCAAATTTTGGGCAGAGGGCATGGAATTTTATGAAAGAAAGGGGAGATAGAAAGACCTGGAGGGGACAGAAGCTCCAAAAGGAGATCTACAAAGACAAAAATAAATAAATAAATCTAAGCCCTGGGAGCCCTACAGAGACTGATATCCCAACTGAGAACAATGCATGGAGAGAACCTAAAACCCCCAGTCAGATGTAGCCCATAGACTCAGTATCCCTAGTAGGGGGAACAGGGGCTTTCTCTGGCATGAACTCAGTGATAGGCTCTCTGATCACCTCCCCTTGGGGGGTGCAATGTTGCCAGGCCACAGAGGAAGATAATGCAGCCAGTCCTGATGTGACATGATAAGCTAGGGTCAAATAGAAGGGAAGAAGGGCCTCCTGTATCAGTGCACTAGGGGAGAGGCATAGGGGAGAAGAGGGAGAGAGGGTAGGATTGGGAAGAGTTAAGGGAGAGGGCCACAGCTGGGATACAAATTGAATAAATTGTAATAAATGATAATAATTTAAAAATGAAAAAAAAATGCTATTTGATGAAAACCACCCTCTCCTCAGTGTGCCACCTCAAGAAGTCACTTTGAAACTTCAATCAGAAGAATGAAAACATGTTGCCCAAGTGAGGGATTTAGAAGGTGGAGTAGATAACTGAGTGTCCTAATATGGAAAATACATTCATCCACATTGAGGATCCACATTCCTTTGAGGAGTCTTCTCCTATAATATAACCTGAACTTTGTCAAACCAAATTCCTTTGAAAAGATTCATTTCCCTTTCATGTGAAGCTGGTCGATTGAAGGATTGAGAGAAACCCTAAATAGTCCTGCCAGAGGCAGACACAGGCATACATAGTAACATAAGAAAACTAGGAAGAGGTCCTAGTATTAACAACCTACTATGCTCCAGGTGTCTTTGTAGCTTTTGAGACAAAGTAGGAAAACACTATGCTAAAGAAGAGACAACCCAGTATTTTTTGTTCAGTGAAGATCCTATTTCCACTGAACACACATTGTTACTTGTTCTCTGTTTACCAAAATTTTCAATTCATCAAAACATTTCTGTCTGCCATAATGTAAGACATAGAAACAATGTCAAGCAGGGAGGTTATGCTGTTCATGCCAGATAAGCAGAAAGGAAGCAGCAGGACTGAGAACAGAGAAAGCAGCAGCATTGCATCATGTATACTCTATGTAGGGTCTTCCTGATACTCTTTGGAATTCTCAGCTCAGATAGCTGGAACTGGAAACATACAGTTCTCTCAGCACTTAAACACCCTCTGCTCTTGAAAGAACAATAATAGTAAAGATATGGGTGCCCCCCACCCCGATGCTTGGCACTGCCCTAACTACATCTGTAATGATGTTGCTAAGAAATGAGCATGCCAGGGTCCCTATGACAACAGATGAAACCGGTAGGACCTCAAGAGCTAAAGGAACTTGTCTAAGACTACACTGAATGTTAGCAGAACAGACTTGGTTAAATCCAGAAGTGTAAGAAGACATTCTTGGGTGTGGGAACACTGAGGAAATGAGAGGCGTGGACACCTTAAGGAGGTATAAGAGGGCAGAGAACAACAATGGCCTTGAGGTAAAGGGGAGGACTATGTGAGAGAAGAAAGGGAATTATCCAGGGAAAGGCGGAGCCAAGAGAAGAAGGTGGAGGAAACAAATAAGAGCACAGTTCAATAGCACATGTGTGTGCGGAAGTCATGACGAAATGATCATTTGGAGCTTTTTAAACTTTTTAACCTAAAAAGTTAATTTATAAAAAGGAAAATGAAAATAAAACTAACACAATGTTAAGGTAAGATAGGGCTGATGATGGCAGTAAATGAAAATTAGGGGGTTGGCAATTGAAGGGTTATTAGGATCCTTTTACTTAATTGAAGTATGTTGAACATTGGGGTTTCTGCACTCCTGCACTGATGACATTGGGATTTGGTCAACCTGCCTTGGGACAGCCCAGTAATTGCTGAAGGGGCTCAACAGCTCCTCTTCACTCCATGTCAGCTGCACCATCCCTGTAGCCATGATCACCTAAAGTGTCTTCAGATTTCACCAAATGCTCCCCAAAGTACAAAATCTTCCATACTTGATATCTCGTGGCTTGCCACAAAGTTTATACCACAAATACTGGGTTAGTACTCATTTAAACAGTGTGATTATCTGCATGCTTACAGTTGTTCTTAATTACATTGAATGAAAAAAAAAATCCAGGGCAGAGCATAACAAGAATGAGGGTATTAAAATCCTGATTCCCTTTTCATTCTTATTTAGGTCTAAAGTTCCATGTTTCTGCACATATCTAGGTATCTTCAGCAGTTCTGTGTGATCCTGGCTTACAGACCCAAAGCCTGCTTCAATATTAGCTGACATGTTCATGCAGCAGCACGCCTACGGCGCCCTATGCTCAATGTTTCATGCATGTATTTTTAGCAAAAAAGTTAAATAAAAAGAACAGTAAAGATACAATACTATAGCTAACGTCTCGCATTCATCATGCCAAATTGACATATCAATACTCTATCCCACTGGCCTTACAATTAACATAATGAATAAATGTTATAGACAAATCTTTTTGCTATCTTTCCCCAAGCCTAGTCTCAACCCTCCATTCTCAGAAGCAAATGTCATGAAGTTGCTGTGAGTGGTCTGGTCCTGCTGTGACTTTTGCATGCTGGCATATATGTGTGTGTGCCATCAAGTGCTATTAATGACAATGATTCTTGCAGCTAACCTACCTGGAGCACTAAGGATATCATAAATTCATCTCAGCACTTTATTTCATTCACTGGTTTAACCTCCAGACTGAAACTTTGGATAGCCTGCTATTATTCTCCTACTTGTCTATCAAGCAGTCTGGGGGGGGGATACTAAATAAATTTCCCAAGCTCCCATTATTGCATTATATATAAATCATAAATTCCATTGAAAACATCATCAAATGGATGTCATAATTGTCTTTTTATGTGATTGTTTTCTCCTGATAGATTTTGCAACTTTAGTGCCTTTTTGCAACCATGTTCATAAGGGCTATAGTAAACACCACCTATTAAACTCACACACAAACAGGCAAGGGAACGAACAAGAACAAAAGTAATCTGCCCAAGCACCTTCGCTCATAGCATCTTCTCTCTACAACCCAACTGTGGGAGCTGTCTTCCACTCCTCTTTACTATGCGGCTGTGACCCTTTAACATGGCTCTTCCCATTTCCACCAACCAAAAAACTCTTTCATTGCTACTTCATAACTATAATTTTTCTACTGTCATGAATAGTAATGGAAATGTCTCTGTTTTCTGATGCTCTTAGGTGACCCCCGAAGGTGTCCCAGCTCAGGTTGGGAACCACTGCTTTAAGGGATTGGTTTCAAGTTTTCCCATTAAACTATCTACCCAATGCCCTAAGCAGTTAAAAAATAGACAAATAAAAAATCTTTTTCCTTGACCAAGATTCTCTTTACAGTCAAGGCATCAGAGGCTACTCTGAGAATCAGCTACAAGGGATATCTCAAGGGAGACTAGAGTAACACCAGAGGCCTTGGCAACTGCAACGCTGTGGATTCGAGGGACATCATTAAGTTTCAAAAGCCCTTGAGGAAACACCTTAGAGGTCAGCGGGTACAAGCTGGAACCTGCACACATCCTCAACCATTCCGGCTTTCCTGGCACTGACACATTAGCAGACTTCCTATTCGAATTATATGCCTTGTTTCAGTGTAGTTTACTTTTTCTGACCCACGCTACCATTCGTCGTCCTGCTGGGAAAAAAAATCTTCATCAATTGTATGAGCTCAGGGAATCAGGAAGGTCCACAGTTACTTCCGTATATACTGTGCTGATTTTTAATGTGGAAACTACAATTACAGTTGATCAGAGTCATTTCTCCACTCCTGTCTGACGTAGCTTCCTCTTCTACCAACATTTCTATTCCTATCTGAAGTCTCTGACACATACATAACTTCCCATGCATATGGCCTGTGACGCTAGGGTACAAGCACTGCCAATACAGGCCAGGTGACTGCTGTATTATCAGGACCTGCATTTAACACACAGTGGGCATTTGAAGCCATGCTTGCTGACTGAAGTCAAGGATGGGTGCTTACTTATCATGAGTGAGAAGGTGTAAAGAGAGTTCCAGCACCCTGGTCTGATGAAACTGTTAATCATCTCAAGGAACCATCGTTATTATCTCTGATGAGAACAAATGCAGATAGGATGGCAGAGGTGAGACGAAGCGGGGCATTCCAAAGCTTCAGCATCTGGGAAGAGCTGTGGTTAACTATGGGGGGGGGGGGTCCGGGTGAGCCTTGACTCTCTGCACTTTTAACTCTCCTAGCGCACAGCACACTGTTTTCACTACTAGACTATCAGGGACTCAGAGGAAAGGACTATGTCAGGTGTATTTTCTAGAAACAGAACACATAACAGAAAAGGAAAGTGAATGAGGAACTAATAGATGAACGAAGAGTCTGGACAAGCTCTTTAGAAAACAGACTGTGATGAGTTGAAAACAAAGAATCATGGAGTTTTCAGACTGGGTCAGACAAGTAATTCTTTCAGCCTGATGTCCAGACACCAGCGTCCAAGAAAGATCAGACATAAAATGAAGATTCCAGTATGCTTTGTATGCTTAGTCTCAGACCAAGCTCGGGAACATGGCCCTCTACTGTCCTCTTGTGGCCAAGCCTGCTAGGAATTGTCCAAAAGCTGATTTCTACACTTTCCGTACTGCTTTTTGGGCAACAAACAGAATCTTCTGCCTTTTCAGGCACGCTTTTAAGAACGGAAGGTTTTTCAGAACTCTTTTCCGACATGATGTGGGAATATTGATTTTTCTTGAAAAACTATAAAGAACTATCTCAACATAAGAATCTGATTAATATAAACCTGTGCAGGCACGGTACACATAAAGATATATGCAACAAAAATACTTTCTCTAACTGATCAAATAACAAAAAATACTAATGCTCCTTACAGACCTGGAATCTTCCTGAGCTGAGAGGTTTATGGATGGCAAAATAAAAAATCCTGAGTACTCAGTGTTTGATCTCAGGATAGCAAGCAGTTGGAAATTCTGAGTTGTTACAATGAGGGGTGGATAACACTGTTCATATACAGACAAAAGCCCCATCTATAAATCGAATTGGGTTAGAGAGTCATAAACAGATCTTTGGATAAGGTTATAATACTTTGGTAAATGTTATTCCTGTCAAGAAAATAAAAACTGTGTTTTTAATATGCCAGGCGATTGCAAACCTCCTTTCTGCTGTAAAGATCCATGTTTGTTTCAGTTTCTGTAGAAGGTAACCCTTATTTCGCATCTAAAGCATTCCTCAAGGTGCATACCATGTGAGGATTCATTAAAGAACACGTAAAAGGTGAAGGTGCCCTCACCATTGAATCTTAATACTGTCACTGCATGTTGGAGAACTCGGTCCCAATATTTTAGAGAGTTTTTAATCACCTGATCTCATGCAAAAAATTGGGTCCTAAGAAAGTCATGTGGCTTGCAGTTCTCAGTGACATATTCAGTTTTGTTTCAACTCTTTCTAAACTGAAGAGGAAAGAAAGTGTGAGTTGTCTGTTCTGGGAAGAGTGTTTTTGTAGGCTTTGTGCATCCGTTTGCACATCAGGCATCAATACCGTGGGAGAGAGACTGCTCAGTTGTTGTGTGAAAAACGATCCCCAGTTCTGCCATCTAGGGATGCATGATTTTCTCTCAGAGTCCTGGAAGTTCATCGGGAGGCACCACCAGAAACTCCCTTGTGTGGGCAGTCAGAAAGTACATTTGCAGTTTTCCAAAAGATTAAAAAAAAATTCTTACACCCAGGTGGCTCTTCCTCATGTTTGGACAGTTGATGTCATTTATTCTGGACCTCAGATGGAGCCACCAGACACACCTAATGTCAGGTTTTTGGTTGAGGGCTTCTTGGGTTTAATGGTGGCTAGGTTTATAAAACACCAGGGCTTAAGAGTGAGCCTCCTATTAAGGAAGTAGAAGTTACCAAGCCAATAAAATGTATGACTAAAAGGGGAAAGACATCATTTTCCTTGGATCTGTCGGCCCTAACAATCACAAGAAGAGTTCAGATTCAATGGAAAAAAAAACCAACCCCCTTGATAACGCACAGATTAAGACCAGACAATAGGAGAATACAGGTACAAGTTACTACGCATACCATATTTAGAAAATATTACCCTCTACAGTAATTCCCAAATGTTCTTCGTACATTTTATGCTTCCTTTGCTTCCTGGGAAAACAAAATCCCAACTCATCTCACTGAAGCCCAAATAAGGATCTCATTATTCACAGCAGACTCATCTGCATGTCATCCATAATATAACTATTTGAACCAATGTACAGAATAGCATTTCTTTAGGATGAAGGAAGTGGAAACTTACGAGAAGCCACCTGTAGGAGGCAGGATGTACAAGGCCTTCAGCAGGGGCCTCTGTTAAAATGACGGGAACCAAAAGGCAGGAAAAAAAAAAAACAAAACACACACTTGTTCATAGCCATTCTTCAATCCTGTCGTACAGATGCTAAGGCTTTGATGAAAGAGTATAGATACTATTCATGCTATGGTTTTTCACACCACTGTCCAAAGAACTAACCTATAAGTAACTAAGTACATTATTTAGCCTGCTCCTGGTTTAGGCTTTTGTTACACAGCACCCCATTTCCCTTTAAGTAACAATTTATGTTCTGATCTTCTATTATAACAAAATATCTCCAAATTCAATGACTTAAAAATTAAAAGAGTTTTTTGTTTGTTTTTGTTTTTTTCCTCCTCATGATCAGGCTGGCCATCTGGGTTCCTGTTGGCTTGTTTTGCCTGGGGTTTTTCATATCATGTCACACAAATATGAAAGTTCTGGAGCTGGTACTCCTCATGTGGCTGGACCTTAAATACCATGGACTGTGTGTTGACAGCTGAAATTGGCTCTCATTTTGTAGCCAAGCCATGGCTGTTGAGTGTCATGCTGAGACATGCTTCAGTATCTCACCCTATGGAAGCTGGCTTTGGAGCCAGAACTTTCCAAGAACAAATGTTCCAAGAGACTGTCAAGCTAATTAAGGCCTATTCCCACAGACTTTAGAACATAAATTCTGATGCTTGCCCCTAGTAAGAGAAACACAGAATCCAGTGATGGTTGTCATAAAATTACAGCACAAAACATCTTTCAGAATGGGATACATTGTAACCGACTTGGGAAAATAAGTTACAAGCATGATGTTCTGTAAGTTGGCACATTAAAAAAAATCACAGAAGTTTCACCTGTCCCAATTACTCATTATGGAAATGTTACCTAGGCCTCCATTTTTCATTTTTATTAGCATTTATTAATATAGTAAACTCTTGGGCTTCATTATGTCTTTGCAAACATGTATTCAATGCATTCCAATCCCCTGCTCTAATAACCTGCTCATACTCCACTGTTCCCCTCCTCGACCTCCAGTTCTCCTTTTGCTTCCACTTATTATCTCCATTATTTCCTTTTGTCCTTCTTTTCCTTTAATTACTCTTGTTACATGTGCACATACTGTAAATACATACATGGAAGTTGCTGAATTAATTTCATTTTGCTCTTGTATATATGATTTTAGGGATGACCACTTGTGTTTGGATAACCACTTAGAGGGCTCATCCCTAGGGAAGAATGCCAATTATTTTATTGAATCGTGTCCAACAGCTAATAGCATATATAAGCACTATATTTCAAATAGAGGACAGTTAATTTGATATTGACCTTCACCGAGTAACCCATGCCCATTCTTCTTTATATTAAATACTTTGGTTGGCAGGAAAAAAAGCTTGAAGCTGGAGGAGGGTGTGCAGTGTTGAGGAGTGCTATCTCATGGGATGACCATCTTAAATTCTCATCCATTGTGATTACTAGCAAAACATCTGCTCAATATTGGGCATGTTGGCTTTATGTCATGAGCGAGAGAGAGACCAGGCTCACAAGACCCTCACTATGAGGATTGATAGGCAGTTGAGGGAGGAGAGACATCTTCTTTTTTATCTCTGATGTAATAATTGGCAAGTTTCCCATGCTCCATAAGTAATGCTCACCCATGTTATTATAAGTAACTTAATTAAACTCATTAGTTCATAAATAAATAAATAACACAAGTTCTGTTTCTTTTTACTATTCGAAGCATACTCTGATCAGGCTTACATCCCTTCTACCACCATGGTCATCAGGTGAGGACCCTAACAATTGGAGTGGGAGCTGTCTCTGATTCTGACCACTTTCCTCTAGGTGGGCTGCCTTGTCTGGCCTCAGTGGGAGAGGATGCATTTAGTCCTGACACGACTTGATGTGCCTGGGTGGACCGTTACTTATGGGGGGTGTCTCACCTTCTCTGAGGTGAAGGGGAAGGGAGAAGAGGATGTGAAGATGGGACTTGGAGTAGAGAAGGGAGATAACTTTGATCAGGCTGAAGTGATTAAATAAATAAACTATTGAAGAAAAAAAAATCATTTCATTGACTTTTTTACTAACCATGTTTGGTTCTAGCCTGGGTCTATGGGCTGTCCTGTCTCTGGTTCCTGGTCCTCCAGGCAGTGTCAGGCCTGGGTTCCATCTTGTGGCTTGGGTCTCAAGCTGGGCCAGTCATTGGTTCAGATTACAGTTGGAAGGTTTTGTGGCTGGTCAGATGTCCCACTCTCACAATGAGGAGCCTTGTCTGATTATAGAAGATAGCCAATTCAGGATTTGTATCCCCATTACAAAAAGACTTCTCTAGAATCACTCTCGTAGATTCTGGGGAATTTCCACTACCTCCCAAAGGCTCATGAGAGTGCATGCTTGTAGAGTCACTGTGAAAATCAATATGGCAATTCCTCATAAAATTGGAAATCGATCTACCTCAAGACCCAGGTATTAACACTTTTGGGTATATACTCAAAAAATACTCCATCCTACCACAAGGACAATTGTTATAAATTAAAAATAGATGAAGCAGGGGGACAACCGATATTCTCTGCGAAAGGTTTATTAGGAGGGATATGGAGGATGTGAGTAGCGGGACATGGTGGGGGAAGAGAGGGGAAAAGGAGGGATGGAGAAAGGGGGTGGTGCCCCAGAGAGAGGGGGCGCCCCAGAGAGAGGGGGGAAGTAAGAGAGAGAAAGTAAGTAAGTAAGAGAGAGAGGGAGCAAGAGAGGGACCACGTGTCGGGGTGGGCCCTTTAAGTTGAAAGGTAAACACACCTTCCAGGTGTGGCCACGACAGGATGGCGTCATAGGTCTCTGGGTAAGTAACACAGGTTATGTTCCAAAATACTAACAACAATTGCTCAGTCATGTTCATTGCAGCTTGATTCATAATAGAAATTGGAAACAACCTAGATTTTTCTCAAGTGAAGAATGTTTTTTTTTTTTTTTTTTTTTTCACAATTGAGTATTACTCAGTGGTTAAGAACAAAGATATGAAATTTGCAGGCAAATGGATGAAACTAAAAAAGATCATCATTAGTGAGGTAATCCAGACCCACAAAGATAAACATGGTATGCACTCACTTACAGGTAGACATTAGCTGTTCCATAAAGGATAAACATGCTGCAATCCACAGACCCAGAGAGCCTAAGTATCATGAAGAGCTCTAGGGGTTATGCATGGATTTCCCTGGGAAGGGGAAATAGAATAGATTTTGAAGGTGGACTGGGGACAGGTGAGAATGGGAACAGGAGAGAACAGGCAGGGGGTGGGGTGATGGAGGACAAAGGGAGAGAAGACTGGGAGACGCAAGCCTTCCAAACAAACCCATCTACAAATTCTCCTTACCTTTAAAACATGTTCTGAATATTGGCATTTAATGCTAATGTCTAAATCCATATTACTGTGAAAATTGCTTATTCAGTCTCTTTACTGTTTCCCTTTGTTCAAAATCATTCCTTATAATCTACATGCAACAGATCAGCAAGATTCATCCTTGCAAGACTAGTCATCATTACACTTCCTTGCTCAAACTCTCAAAGGCTTTCCAGTTCACTCAGCCTAAAGTAAAACCCATTGAAATGTTCTCTAAGGCAAGTAAGCATCTTGTTACCAAGGAGCTCATGGGATCCTGTCATGACTGTACAGTAACCTTCGCTCAGAGTTGGTTTCAGGCTGATAGACTGAGAACAAGGCAAGTCGGGCTGCTGAAGCAATAGTGAGTGGAAGCCAATGATGTTGGTGGTCGTGCATTTTGTTTGTTTGTCACAACCTGTGGGCACTGAAATACAAATTAAATATGAACTCCACATATTGCCATAGGCTCCTCTTCAAACTTCTATGGACTTTTTTTTACCTATTTCATTTTGGATACTCTTTTCAAAAAGAAAACAAACCCTGAACGCTTACTAAGCTGCATTATTTCATTGATGGCAATCATCTTTTCTGATTGTTTAAGCAACTGAGATTGATCACATTTATTGACAGAGTGAATGAACAGGTCAGGCTCTCTACTGCGTGGGCACTGGCAGCTTACATATGCTTTCAACAACTCTTGGACACATTCAGGATTAGCTCCACATTATTGACTCTCCCAAGGGGAAAGTAATGGTGAAGCTGTTAACTGGCAGAGCTCAGAGGAGAGCTTAGGCAGATCTGATCCAGCTCTATAGCAGGCATAGAAGCATTGTCAATACCAGAAACATGTTATTAAAAAACTTACTCCATGTCCCTTTAGAGAAGAGAGGATATTACTCACAAAGGTGGTAAGGTTCGAATAATGAGGTTTACGAGAAGAGGTCTATAAAACATACAATGTTATGTAAATTGCCAGATCTCCAGTGAAACACACCAAACTTTACTTTTTGAATGTGCCTACAATCTGTTGACATTGTTTTTAAAGAATCACAGTGTCAGAACTATAACGTAGACTTTGAAACGAAATGCTTCCCTGCTGATGTGTACAGATGAAAAGTGGATGTCTAACGAACGTCCAGAGCCAGAATTCACACTCGAGAAACTTCTCCTTCCACACTAACATGCATCTTTAGTCCAAAGTGTTGTATCTTCAAGTTAGTTCGCTGAGCTTACCTCTCCCTTTCAGCTCATAAGCAGCAGAGTCAATCCAACCAGGGCAAATGTAACCCAGCTGACAGGACATCAGCTGTTCTTCTATTCTCCCTACTCCGTCCAGCCTCCAAAGGGCACGCTTCAAAGACAGTCACTCTCATGAGTGTTGCTGCCTCACCTGGCCTCCACAATACAACATAGGGCTTACTGAAGAGGTATTTATGTCCTGTGCCAGCCCAGAATGTCTCTGATTCTCCTCATTTTTTTAAACTAAAATAGAATTACATCATTTTTCCTTTCCCGTTCTTCCTTCCAGTGTTTCCCATATTCACCCCTTCCCTACCTTGTTCTTTCTCAAATTCATGGCTCCTGGACTCTTTGACTTTAACTATTACTGCATAAACACACAGGTATGTTCACTACTTGTAGGTATATGATTTTAGGCCTAATCATTTGGTAATGGATAACCAAGCAGGGGAGAGGAGAGCTCCCTGGGGAAGACTTTTCTCCTCTTCGCATTTCTTATTTGCCTACGGTTCTTTCTCTAGAGTTGGGGCCTCTGTAAGATCTCTTCACTCCATGTTTGCATATTCGTTGGTGTCATCCTTGTTTTCTATTTTTCTGCTTATGTTTCACAGTTGATTAAATGCTAAAGCCAAAGAAAGAAGAAATAACACTTGGTATTTTTTTTTTTTTCAATGCAGTTTATTCAGGAACCTTGAACAATCCTCGGACCCTGGGGAAAGCCAGCCCACAGCTTAAATAGCCTCTGGGTAGCCAACCCAGGTGTGCCACGTGGGCAATGCAGATAGGTCCACATACATGGAAGCAAGCCAGATCCTCAGCCTTAGCCAAATGGGAATTGTTCGTGACAGAGAGCACTCACCATCGGGAAGGTGGAAGGCGGAAAGCAGCTCCATCTTTAAGGCATAGCATTCCGCAGCTCTCTACAGTTCCCCCTTTTTGTTTTAGACGAGGCACATGGTATTATTTTTTATATTTTATTTTATTATTAATTACACTTTATTAATTTTGTATCCCCCTATAAGCCCCTCCCTTCTCCCCTCTCGATCCCAACCTCCCTTCCCCTTCTTCACACATGCCCCTCCCCAAGTCCACTGATACGGGAGGTCCTCTTCTTCTTCCTTCTGATCTTAGTCTATCAGATCACATCAGGAGTGGCTTCATTGTCATCTTCTGTGACCTGGTAAGGCTGCTCCCCCCTCAGGGGGAGGTGATCAAAGAGCAGGCCAATCAGATTATGTCAGAGGCAGTCCCTCTTCCCAATACTATGTAACCCACTTGGGCACTGAACTGACATGTGCTACTTCTGTGCAAGGGTTCTAGGTTATCTCCATGAATAGTCCTTGGTTGGGGTATGAGTCTCTGGGAAGTTCCCTGTGTTCAAGTTTTCTGGTTCTGTTGTTCTCCTTGTGGGGTTCCTGTCCTCTCCAGCTCTTACTATTTCCCACAACTTACATAAGATTCCTTGCACTCTGCCCAACAGTTGACCATAAGTCTCAGCGTCTGCTTTGATAGTCTGCAGGGCAGAGGCTTTCAGAGGCCCTCTGTGGCAGGTTCCTAGGTTGTTTCCTATTTTCTTCTTCTTCTGGTGCCCATCCTCTCTGCCTTTCAGGATGGGGATTAAGCATTTTAGTCAGGGACCTCTCTCTTGATTAATTTCTTTAGATGTACAGATTTTAGTAGGTTTATCCTATATGTCTATATAAGTGAGTATATACTGTGTGTATCTTTCTGCTTCTGAGACAGCTCACTCAGGATGATCTTTTCCAGGTCCCACCATATACTTGCAAATTTCATGATTTCTTTATTTTTCATTGCTGAGTAATACTCTATCGTGTAGATGTGCCACAATTTCTGCATCCATTCTACAGATTGGGAAAGAATCTTCACCAACCCTCTATCTGACAGAGGACTAATATCCAGTATATATAAAGAACTAAAGAAGCTGAAAAGCAGCAAACTAAGTAATCCAATTTAAAAAAAATGGGGAACAGAGCTAAAGAGAGAACTCTCTGTAGAGGAATATCGAATGGCAGAGAAACACTTAAAGAAATACTCAACGTCATTTGCCATTAGGGAAATGCAAATCAAAACAACCCTGAGTTTCACCTTACACCCGTCAGAATGGCCAAGATGAAAAACTCAAGTGACAACACATGCTGGAGATGTTGTGGAGAAAGGGGAACCCTCCTCCACTGCTGGTGGGAATGTAAACTTGTACAACCACTCTGGAAATCAATCTGGCCCTTTCTCAGACAACTAGAAAAAGCGATTCCTCAAGATCCAGCCATACCACTCCTAGGCATATATCCAAAAGAGGCTCAAGTACACAATAAGGACATTTGTTCAACCCTGTTTGTAGCACCTTTATTTGTAATATCCAGAAGCTGGAAACAACACTTGATATTTTTTATTGATAATTTATAATGCTAAATGTATGCATGCTAGATCATTTGCATTTAAATGTGATTATTTTGTTGACAACAATAGACACAACTCTGAGAAATATAACAGGAAAAGAAAACTCAGCGAACACGGAAGGCAGGACTCAGAATGGAACACATGAAGTTAAGATGATTGAGTTATAATATACAAGGCATTTGCAACAGTGTATAGAATATAGAAAGGCTTCTTTCAGTGTTAGTAAAGAAATGTGGGGAAAAAGGTGTGAAGCCAGGAAACCTCAAATTCTGCATCATAGAACTTGAACAACCATTTATTTATGTCACACATGCTTCTGTATCCTGGCATTACAGAAAGTGCCTCCCATGGGTCCTAATTTTTCTCACTATTCTAGATGCAGGTTGCAGAGGTTGGTGCTCAAATACATAGTTCAGTGTTGGTACTGGAGAGGATGTGACTGCAGGAGCCCAGGTGTGTTCTCCAAGTTCTGTCATCTAATTGGATACATTAAAAGCCTAAGAATAATATTAGGTAAGAAAATAAAATAAGAAAGAAAAAAAGAAAGAAAGAGAGAGAAAGAGAGAGAGAGAAAGGAAGGAAGGAAGGAAGGAAGGAAGGAAGGAAGGAAGGAAGAAAGAAAGAAAGAAAGAAAGAAAGAAAGAAAGAAAGAAAGAAAGATAAAGAAAGAAAAGAAAAGAAAAGTAGCGGTCAGGAACCACACAGCTAAGAGTTCTGCACTGAATCACAAAACTCCACTTTGATCTGGATTTTCAGTTGTAAAACAGGGAAGGACACTAACTACATTAGAGGAGATGGTAGTTGGAGGCTGGAGAGATGGCTTAGCAGCTAAGAATACATGTTGGTCTTTCAAAAAACCCAGGTTCAATTCCTGGCTCTCACAATGTAGTTCACAACTGTCCATAACTTCAGTTCTAGGGGATCCAATGCCCTCTCCTGACCTCTACAAGGCACCATAATTGCACATGGTACACACACATACCTGCATGTAAAACATGCTTACACATAAAGTAAATAAATATGAGAACCTGTTTTGTTTTATAATAAGAGTAGGTATGTTAGTTAATCTTGTTTTTCAATCTGCTGGAATTTAGAATCGATTACATTTTACAGTGCACAACTGTAATCCCAGTGCTCAGAGAGGAAGAGGCAGGCTGATCCCTGTGAGTTCAAGGCCAGCCTGGTCTACAAAGTGAGTCTAGGACACCTGAGGCTACAAACAAACAAACAAACAAACAAACAAACAAACAAAAACAACACTGTCTCAACCATCCCCCCACCCCAAAAGAGACAAACCTCCAGGCGTATGGGCAAAGGACTTTATAAAGAGGCTTACCTGAAGATGGACGACTCACCCTGAGTGGGGGTAGCACCATTCCCTTAACTGTGCCCTAACTTACGCAGAGAGGAGATAGCAGTGAAGCACCATCATTCATCTCTTTCCACTTCCTGACTGGGTACAATGTAACTAGTTACCACACGTCATACTTTCTCTGCTACAATGGACTGTCCCCTCACAGCGTGAGACTAAATAAACTCTTCTTTTACTTCCTGACGTCCAAGTCAGATACTTGGCCATAACAACAAAATAGACATCTAATCAAGAGAGTTAGAAGTTACTGCTAGAAGAATGTGGGTTTAGACCTGTCCCCACGGATTATAGGCATGTGATCGATGTTAGCTTTACCACATTAGCCTTAAAATTTATTGGAGTTTCTTAAACTTGTGTGGTTCCTTTAGCCACTATTATTAGAAGGCTTTAGTTTCCCTCATTAAAACATAGTAAATGCTATCAGCTTTGCAGAACTACACTGATGATATTAAAGGTACTAGGAAGTTGTTCTAGTAAACAGAAGGCAAATAGCAAACTGTGGAAAAAGAGCAATACATTTACTGCTGAATTATCATTGAAATCACCCACATCATTAAGCTCATGAAAAAAATATCTTTACTTGATTCCCTTATCCTATATGTCACTTAGGTGTAAGTCACTCCAGCCACAGGTGACACCCTGATTTGGTTACTGAGGGACCTATGAGTTACACCTGCCTTTACCACAGCAGGTAGAAGAAGGTAATCATCATGCCTGTATGGTTCCGTGTGTCCATTGTTAAAAATGACAATGTTTCAAGACTTCTAGATTCCTGTTTTGCCCCTGAACCCCCTTCTGCATTCCTCAGAAAGCATAAACCCTCCTCCCCTACCATCTGACCCCAGCCTATCAAGTCTCACTAGGACTGCCTGCATCCTCTTCCTCTGTGGCCTGGCAAGAGCTCCCCACAGGGGGAAGTGATCAAAGAGTCGGCAACAGAGTCCATGTCAGAGACAGCCCCTGCTCCCCTTACTAGAAAACCCCCATGGAAACTGAGCTGCCCATTGGCTACATCAGAGCAGGGACTCTATGTCCTCTCCACGTGTGCTCCTTGGTTGGTGCATCAGTCTCTGCAGGTCCCTGAGCTCATATGGAAGTCTACCATAGATGTCCTCTGAAAGACTCCACCCAGCAGGGGACTGAAGCAGATGCTGAGACTCACAAACTTTGGGCAGAATGCAGAGAATCTTAAGGAAGAGTGGAGGGATGGACACAGAGGGGACAGGGACTCCAAAAGAAGACCAACAGAGCCTACAGTATATTTTGATGCTGTTAATTTCTCTCCCCCAACTCCTCACATACCCTCTCCCACCTTCTTATCTATCCAAATTCTTGTTCCTCTGCATCTCTTTCCCTCTTTTAAAAAACATGCACTCCACTCTGTGTTGGCAGGTGATTATTTCTAGGCATGGAGACTACTCTGGAATATGATCAACTGTTACTACATTTTCCTCACTCACCAGCATAAAATGTAAATAGCTCTTTGGCTAGGTGTGGGACTCTGCTCCTCTTGTTTGTGCTGAGATTTTGCACAAATCTTGTATGGGCTATCACAGTATCCATAAGTTCATGTGTGCATGTTGTACATGGAAAACACTATTTCTTTGAATTCATCTGCCACACCTAGCTCTTACACTGTTTCTACTCCCCATTCCACAATGACCCCCCCAAGTTTTGAGGAAAGCATGCAATATATATGTTTCACTTAGGTCTGATCAATCTGAGCCTCTGAATCTCTCCACCTTGGGCAGCTGTTAGGCTGTGTTGATCATTTTCTATTGCAGATAGAAGCTTCTCCAATGAGGGTTGAGAGATTAATAGATACATGGCTATAATGTTGTCACTAGATGTCAACTTAAAACTATGTTCATTTGGCAAAATAATAATAATAAATTCTCCTGTGTCACTATGACATGACTAAGCATACCTTCTTAGCCCAATAGTAGTGGTAAGTATGGGTTCCATCTCACGAAACAGGCATTAAATACAATAATAAATGGTTTCTTCCGCTTTTGATAACAATAGTATTTTTCACTAGTGCGCATATCTTGCCAAATAGGTACCTATTGTAGTTCACAGGATTAATTTTTGGGTAAGACTGGTGATTGCTTTTCTCCTTCAACAGTGTGACAGCACTTTTCAGTACTAAGAATGCCAGCCAGAAGGGATGAAGTTTCCAAGTGAATACTAACTAGTTCTATAATGTAAGACCAGCCTCGGCAACAGTCTATCACTATCAAGTTCTGGATGGTAATCAATAGCCTGTAATCAATACCCTGAGTCTGTAAGATCCCTTTGGCCAAGAAGTAAAAAAGAGAAAGCCCATTCCTGGCACTCAGAGGTTACTTGGTAGCTTCTAGTGGCTAGTTCAGATATTGACCACTATTTTAGAGTAATTCCTTTTATAGAAGTATATGTTTTAGAAAGCTCCTGTAGTAGTGCAGTTCCATATGCTATTTTCGAAAGGCCTTTGTGGTAGTTAATGAAGACAGTAGTAGAGTAATTTTGTCCCAAGTAAATGACTTCCTTCAAATCTCACCACTGGAGAATCAGCAAAATCCAAGAACCCAAGAGAAAGGTGTGGAAATTCAGACAGCTATAAATTATCACTGATTTTGGCACCAAACACAGCAGTATTTCTGAATAATTCTTTTATGCCTGTCATAAGTACTTGGCATGCAATTCTATACTGCGATGCATGTCGTAAACACAGTAATTTACGGTTTGTTTCTACCTACTAATGTGCAGAGTGCACTAAATTTGGGAACAACACAATTAGAACTAGAATCAGTTGTGACATTATTTTTTTGAAATGTTTCTATTTAATTTATTTTTTCCCACAGACTGACATTAATAGCTTTTCATTGAGATGTGAAATCATAATAATTATTCTAGAGAAGATGACAGAGATAAGTGTTGTCATGTAAGGATGCAGAATTAATCAAGAGATTGATTGATGGTTGCCTACCTGCAAAAGACTCTGAATGAACATTCTGCTTCTTTAGCCTGGTGGATCTATTAGCATCATCTGAAAACATGAAGAAAGTGATCAATGTGGGTGCCTATTTGATTCTTTTCCTCCTTACAGTCCACAACACCTTTGAGTTAGGGTGATTCACCTCTGAAAACTAAAAAGTGCCCAAATTTAAGATTTGTTACTGTATGAAGAAAAATATTTTTTGAATCACCAATTTCTTCATCAGAATGTCACTTGGACAGTTTAACGTGTATTTTCTTGGAATTATAGTAGCAAGTTTCCCAGAATCCCTGTGAAAATTTATTGTTATAAAATAGCCATTAAACATTCAGACTTTAAAATATTCTCAAGGCTAAAGAGATAGTTCTGTCAGTATTTGCCTTGTACTCCTGAGGACCTAAGTTTTACTCCCAGAACCCATTAAGATAATGGAACTTAACGTAATTATTTTATGTGATTGATGAAAAAAGTTACATTTCTATATCTGAATAAAGTTATAGCATATACTTGTAATCCTAGTGTTTGGGAGGAAGGGAGAGGCTGATTCCTTTGGCTTCCAGGCAAGTTTCTTTGACAAGCTCTAAGCCAGTGAAAGACCCTGTCTCAGACACACAACAGGGCAGGATAAAAAACATCTCAAGGTAGATAACTCCTGAGGGAAAGAAAACCCCAATGTTGTCCTTTCTCCTCCATGGTCACACACACACACTTATGTGCACCCCTCCACACATGGACATCCATATCCACATAAACAAATGTATACATTAATAATATTAATGACAATAATAATATCTAGAGTTATACTACTTCAATTTGAATTAAAATATCCACTCCTTGATATATTCATTAACTTAGGAACAATGGCAGTGACTAAAACAATAGATATATGATAGTGATCTTCTACTGACCGCCGTCAATAGAGCAAGTAACCTGCTTTTGTACCTCATATTGTTTTGTTAAGGACCAGTTAATTAGTTATTTAAAGTAAAGTGTCAGGCGACACCGTGACACACTATTCACTCTGTAGGACAAATAGTGGAATCTTCTCCAAAATGCGGGTTAATCCGTTCTCAGGTGGCCTGGGAAGAAGCAGAGACACGTGACAGCATAAATCTTGAAGTTTTCCCAACTTTAAAATGTAAGCCCCATTATCCATGATTTCAGAAACTAATCCTAGGCTGATGTAGTATTCATTCTCAAGAGAGAACGTTCACCTTTTCTCCTGTGCATTGCATGTGGCACTCTCATGCTTTGGGCTCAACATGAGTCAAGCAATGTATTATTTTAACATCGACCTGGTTAATGATAAATGATTCTCCTAGGAGAAAATGGTAGCTTGACCTCAACAAACTAAACAGGCTTCGTCTTCTTTGATTTTCTAGTCTTTGTCTCTCTCTTCACCCTGCATTATTCCTGCCTCACTACAGAATAGCTGAAGAGTTTTGATCTTCAGGTTCATGGTGCTCTGGATCCATACCACTTCTCCCAAATGAATGTATGCTTGATTCTAGCTAAATTCCAAGATTGTCTTGTATTTCCCTGGTTCTCAAAAACAAAACAAACAAACAAAAAATCTTCCAGAACTACAACCTGAAAAGCAAGTGATCATATCTATTTCATTGTCTGTGATGTCTGAGAATCTACCTTACATACTGGAACAAGTCCAAAACATATAGTAGGGAAGGAGGGTCACAAGATAGAGTAGATGCATATACCCAATGATTCGCAATAAGGAGATAGTTTAAAAAAGCCATCATCAAATAGTCACTGTATATTAGCGTTGGAATTGAAGTCATTCCTTTCCAGGGTAGCACGTGTGTAGTGGAAATGTTTTCCAAAGAACTGACATTTAGCCCTTAATGAAAATGGAACTTAGCCTAATCATTTTATGTGCTTGATGAAGAAAGTTTTGTTACTGAGTATGGTTAACCAAGTAGATGAATAGTTAGGCCATTGCTGCAAAAGTTGGTCTTTCTAGGAAGTTAATACACAGCTTACTCAATACTTCTCTGAGGGTCCACTAGGTCCCATGTACTTTGCTTGCTAACTGGAAAAACACTGAAATGTGTAGAAGCTTTAAGAAGCAGAGGAGATGTAGGGCCAATCATGTTTAGCGACCTAAGGAGATGCATTGTGACAAGAAAGAGAGTTTTCTTGGAATGATAAAGAAATCCTTTTCAAAGCGGGAACCTTTGAACGAGGAAACACAAAGGGAAGGTGAAGGGTTGGGCAAGTAGGCACAAAGACCTGAGAACCTAAGGTCTGGAGTGGCATAGAAGTATAGGAGTGCCTTCCCTATCCAGGAGGAAGGAACAGTCTGTGAGCAGAGAATATGTAGGAAATTGCATGAGGAAAAGTAAATTCCAGGGGAAAGAGCAGCGGTGCAACACCACAGCCACCTGGCAAAAACATCCCCAGGAGCAACTGCCACGGCAGGCCTGTCAGTTGGCATTTTAAAGGGGAAGGGCATTGCAATAAGTGCCTTTAATTAACACCAAAACCAGTGGTTCAGCCTCCAAAGCAGCAAAGCCTGTTTCTGGCCATTTAATCTCTATTAAAGGGGTCACAGATCCCTTATTGATTTTTCTGTTTAGAGAAAAGAGAAAAAAGCATGAACTTAATTAGGCTCAATATCCTAATCACAACTCTAAATGCTGGTTTTAACTTTCCAGTGCTCTGAGGTCTGGGGATGTCTTTGTTTTAAGATGAAACACAGAGAAGTGAGTGAAGCTTTAAAAAGCAAGAGGGAAAAAAAAGGAGCAGAAAGCTAGCTGATATACATAAAGGATGAGAGGTAAGACAGAAAACCCTTCCATTTACACACTGGTATCTCAGCCAGCAAGGATAACTTGCTCAGAAATAAATGGGAAACCCTGAGCTTATAAAGGCAAAGGTTCATAGCCTGGCATGTATCACTTTGCCAAATGAGCTTCTGTATCTGGAAAACTAAGGTTCACCACTGCCAAATCTGTAGCTAGAAGAGTGCATCCACACATGAGCTCCAAGGCAGCCCATCTACAGGGTTTGAAAGTTCACAGAGACAGCCTGGGACTATCTACTTTCAACAAAGGAAGAAAAGCCAAATCTTTAATACCACTCAAAATGGGAACCTAAGCACAGAGAAGAGCACAAGACTCTATCTTCACATCAGGAGGAGCCTTCCTTATCAGGATCGCTGGATTAGGCCTTTGTCAATAGCTCATTGGAAGCAACACAAAATCTGAAGGTTTCATGGAAGTAGAACATAGGACATTAATATGGAATTCTAGTGGCCATGAGACTTGCTAAAGACATCTTCGTACTTTAGCCACAGGTGGTACCACCACTGAGTACTCTAGATGCCCACACTACCTATAACGTAAAAGTCTAAACAGTTCTTTCATCCAAAGAAAAATAATATTCTAATAATTTCTCACCCAAGTCTCTGGGACAACACAAAGCAGGTTACACCCTAATTGATTATGTTGTGCTTCCATTAGGAGACTATCAGAGAAAGCCTCAAGATAGCATACTCTAGAGACAGAAAATGGCAACATGAATTTATTCTCTGCTTCTTCTTCCCCACTGCTGATGGAAAGGCTAACCAATAATATTGTCTTTCTTTCAGCACTTACTGTACAATGCTTTGAAGAAGCTGCAGACATCAGAATTCATAACACAAAGGGTTCAGAGTGAAAAAAAAACTGTTACAGCGAAGCACTTATCTCCATATGGCAAATGATTAGCTTGGCAGAGGCTCTAACTTCAGTGGTTAGCATCAGGCTAGCCTTGCAGGATAAGTTATCAACATACAGAGATGTTGAGAACAAGCATTTTTATAAAGCCACATGGTGACTGGAGTGTGCAGTGCACAGAGACATGGCAAATATGAAAAGGATTATCAAGTTTATTAATAATAGCTATAAGCATAACAGTAGGCTTAGATTTTTCTCCAAACCTACATTATTTAGGGTTCTTAAACATCTTTATCTCCCTTCCAAAGCCCCAAACATAGATAGAAGATTAGTAGGGAAAAGGGCTATAGACCTCTTTTAACTACTTCCTGCTGATTAGTGTCAATGGGTCTTTAGGGGATTAGCAAACTCAGTCATCAGGATACAGCAGTCCAGTCCAATGGCCAACACCAAGTGGCAATACAAAGTCAGTAAAAGCAACAAAACTCAATTGTATTGCCCCAAAAAGTTCTCTGGAATGTTTTATTTTCTGCAAAGTCAGGTGGCAAAGCACAAAGATCTGTGTAGGGCTGTTGATCCAAGAAATGATGTCTCATTGTGTGAAGGCCTCTATATATCTCCTTTCCTCACTGTCTACCCATGGATGTTCTCAGCTGGCCAAAGTCATGCCCCTTATATGTGAGAGCTCAAAATAAAAAACAAAAACAAAAACCACTTGAACTCTCACGAGCCAATATCCAGCAAAACAACATGTGCAACCCATCACATGACAAAATGGAGTCTTCAAGGAAACCAGAAATTTCCACTTGACATAACCATCTCCATGAAGTTCTTGGGACTATCATAACACCATCTCGTGGGTAAGGTGACTTAGCACAGGGCTATGCTCCTTCCATGGGTACTGCAGTGGGATTGTTCCAGTTTTTCTTCAAAAAAATAGTAGATACAGATGTTCTGATGCCTGAAGATGCACCACTTCCTTCCTGAAACACCATGAATGGCAGGACTCCCCATGCCTTCCCCTTTCCATGCCTGTCTTGATGTTGAAAGTTCTCCCTTGCCAGTTGTATTGGATTTGCATCACTCCAATGACCTATGAAGAAACATATTTCCAAATAATTCAGATAACATTCTGAACAACAGGAGAGAGTAAAACTTCAATAATCCTTTTCAAGTTTGGCCCAGGAGGCCTTCCTTGACATTGAGTGGAGCTTTGTAGTGCTTCCATATCTATAGTATTCCATGTGTTCTTTGCAACGTGGCTGTGGAGTCATAAAGTTTTCCTAATATTAGATGCAGGTTTGGCAATTTGCTAACAATTAATAACTACGGAGGTAGACACTAAAAATTTAAAAACATGAAATGAGCATCTTCTGGTTTTGCTTTTATTGTTTACTGTACAGGCCACATGTCTCATGCCGCACATCCCATTTGAATTGGAGAACTTATTTGAGGTAGTTCATATTCCACATACATTTTAAATATAAGCAAACTCAAGATAGACTGAGCACAAAAGCCAAACTCATGCATGGTTCCTGCCATGATGATAATGGACTAAACCTATGAACTGTAAGACACCCTCAATTAAATGTTTTTCTTTGTAAGAGTTCCTGTGGTCATGGTGTCTCTTGCAATGGAAACCCTCACTAAGACAAGGACCAAATGTGAGTTCTGGATCAGAAAAGAAAATGCACTGGAATAATTATATGTTACCTTTGATGCAGTAAGCAAGGGGACATAAAATTCAGTTATGGTGCCCTTAAGTGAACTGACATATAAATATATTCATGCGTATGTTGTGATATATAAATAAATATATATGTATATAGTGTATATCTTAATTATTTCCTATTGCTGTGATAAGATACTATGACCAAGGCAACTTATAAAGGAAGTGCTTAATTTGGGGCTAATCATCCCAGAGGGTGAAAATCTATGACAGTGAAGTCTTTGATTGGGGGACACACGTGACAACAGTCAAGCAGGTATGGTGATAGAGCAGTTGTAGATAGTTCATATTCTGAGACACAACAAGGCAGAGAGAAACACACTGAGCATGACATGAACTCTTAAAACTTCAAAGTCCACAACAAAGCCATTCCTTCTAATCTTTCCCAAAGAGTTCTACCAACTTGGGACCAATATTCAAACATATGAGCTTAGGGGGTCAAACTACTACATTAAATTAATGAAGAGTATATGGACACATTCTATAGCTTATAGTACATTATAGGTACAAAATAGTACATGTATATATGTTCTGTGTAGTGTTACAGTATTGCATGCAATAGTAATAAAAGCATATGTTATATGTAGTATGTAGTAGTATATAAATATATTACAATGATCCATATTATAACTACAGATAATGGAACACACATATACATACACATATATGATAACTGAGAGACAGTAGACAACAGGTAATTAGATATAAATAAATAATAGATATTATAGAATAAGGCAGATGACATGGAAGAAAATAACATGGAGAAAGCAGTATCAGTTTTACTACATGCTGTTTGCTGGCTGTGATAAACACCATGATGGAAAGGGCTATTTCTTCTTATAGCTTATAGTCCATTAGAAAGGGGAGTCTGACACAAAGACCATGGTAGAAAAATGCTTAGTAGCATGATCTCCAGGCTTGCTCATCCTGCTTTCTTACACAACCAGGGATCACTTGCCAAAGGATAGCACTGTCATGCTGGGACCTTCCACATCAAGTTTTTTTTCTTTTAAAAGAAAATTACCCACAGAATTGCCACTCTGGTGGGGACAACTCCTCAGTTGGCATCATTCATTCCCAGATGACTTTAGCATGTGTCAAGTTGACAGATCTAATCAGCTTTCATACCTAATACAAATGAACCAGAAATGGAAGAAATTGTCAATAAGGTGAGAACAAAGCATTCATAGGAATGGCTAAAGATGTTTTCAGCAATGAATTCACTGTCCATGCCTGAAACTAGCATGAGTCTACCTGGTGCATTTTTTCTTCTCCCTTCTTGCATTAATGATTTTGGATGGTGGACACTGTGAGCGAAGGTTCATTTTGAGAACTCTCTAGGACATTAGTGAAATCTACCTCTCCAGATGTACCTGTGTTAGCATTTCCAGAAGTGTCCTCCAAAGGTAACATCCACCCTACATGTGAAGAATATCACCCTGTATTCTGGAAGCCCAAATGGAATAAGAGGGAGAGGCTTCTTGCTACACTCAGATTCCTGTACAAAATGGTGTGAGTTACACCTCCAAGTCATAATAGAATGAAACCTCAGAAACTGTAGGTGAAAATAAATAATTCTCTCTTTGAAATTCTCTCTTTCTAGTCTTTTGACCAGAGCTATTGAATCTTAATTAACATGCCCTTCTTTCACATCTCACAGTCTACGTAGCTCATCATCCCCTACTTCATTATTTAGTGCAAGCTGGGCCAGCCCTAGGCTGAACATACATAGCAGAATCTTAAAAAGACCGCAAAGATTATCAAGGACAATGCACCTGTATCCTTTATGTAGGTAGCTAGATCTTCAGTAGATCTAATGTTCAAGAATTCCTTGAGAATGTGGGCAGTGTTGGCTTGACAAATGATGGACCACCCCAAGAGGCCTCTTCCTTTCTCTTCTGCCCTGTGTTAAAACTTTGCAAGGGATACTGTTACTCTTGCTTTGGTATAGCAAATAAAGTTTACTCCAAACATATGTTTGACATGGGTTGTAGACTATCAAAGCAGATGTTGAGACTTATGGCCAACTGCTGGGCAGAGTGCATGGAATCTTATGAAAGCAGTGGAAAATAGTAAGATCTGGAAAGGACATGAACTCCACAAGGAGAGCAACTGAACCAAAAAATTTGAACACAGGGGTCTTCCCAGAGACTCATATCCCAACCAAGTACCATGCATGGAGATAACCTAGAGCCTCTGCATAGATGTAGCCCATGGCAGTTCAGTGTCCAAGTGGGTTCCATAGTAATGGGAAGAGGGACTGCCTGTGACATAAACTGATTGGCTTGCATTTTGATCACCTCCCCCTGAGGGGGGAGCAGCCTTACCAGGCCACAGAAGAGGACAATACAGCCACTCCTGTTGAGATCTGATAGACTAGGATCAGAAGGTAGGAGAGGAGGACCTCCCTTATCAGTGGACTTGGGGAGGGGCATGCGTGAAGAAGGGGGGAGGAAGGTAAGATTAGGAGGGGAGAAGGGGTTTATGGGGGGGATACAGGGTGAATAAAGTGTAACTAATAAAAGTTAAAAAAAGAAATATATACAAAAAAAATCTACAGAAGATTAACATGTGAGACCTGTCTCCTTCAAATGTCCCATAGCACACCAGAAAAGCAGAAGATGAAATAACAGAGTGTGGCAATGCTATAATGTAAGGAAACAAATTTAAAGGACTTTACAAAGTCTGGCCATCTGTTGAGCCTTCTCTCTTCTTCTCAAGCATGTGTCACAGCTGTAGCATTAATCTGAGGAAAAGGCTATGCAAGTGCTCCATTGGTGGTGCTTAAAGTTTCATAGACTTCTCATAAAGTTTCATAAAATGTTTAGAATACTAGGCTAGTAAAATGTCTCAGTTGATAAGAGCTCTTTGTGGCAAGTGTGAAGACCTGAGTTCAAATCTCAAGAGTGTTCTGAAGAAAAACTATGAGATCTTTGATCAACTGAAATTTTTTATCTATGCCTGCTGCCAAGATTGGAAACACATCATTGACAAGACTTGCTGAAGGGGTACCAATGGCGAGGATAAAACAGGATAGTTACTAGGATGCGATTCGGGAAAGCTGCATCATTAACAACCTTGAGAGCATCACCAACTTGTAAGAACAGAGACTTGATGATACAGTAAAGTAATTCAGACGACTTTGTCTCAAAAATGTAAGGCTAGACTTGCATTATAATTAGTGCATTTACTGATACTTTCTTTTCTCTGTATGGCTGGATTAGATAAATGGCTAGCCAAGCCGAGGGAGTCTTCTAGTTGATGAGAGAGATCTGTGTTACCTTGTAAATGGTACAATTGTTTTCTTGGTGATACTAAGTGTGTGTGTGTGTGTGTGTGTGTGTGTGAATATATATATATATATATATATATATATATATATATATATATATTGAGACAAGGTTGAAATAACTGGGCAGGAGAGCACTTGCATAGCATGTTCTGGATCTCAGTTTATACCAAGAAACAGGCACACACACACTACCTTTGGATGTTATCATGTCTTCCTCTGTGGCCTGGCAAGGCCTCACCTCTAGGAAGAGGTAATCAAAGAACCAGCCACAGAATCCATGTCAGAGACAGTTTCTGCCCCCTAATAGGGAACACACATTGAGACTGAGCAGCTTATGGGCTACATCTATGCAGGAGATATAGGTCGTCTCCATGCTCAGGAGGTCTTCCCCTATCACTGTCCTAGGGGAGGGGCATAGGGAAGAAGAGGGAGGTAGGGAGGGTAGGACTGGGAGATGAGGGAGGGGAATATAGTAGGGATACAAAGTGAATAAATTGTAATAAATAAATAATGAAATAAATACATTAAAAAAAGAAAATTCAAGTTCTTTTATGGAATTGAGGACAGAATATTCTTTAATCCCTTTCCTGCCCATTGTTGAATTTGCGGCCTTATGTTAGACAAAGAGAAGATTTTAATGTGCCACTGGAAGTTTAAAAAGGGGTCATTCTGTTAGCAGTGTTGTGGAGCTAAGAAAGACACTGGTAACCACAAAGATATTTTCAATTTCATTGGCGTGCAGTACTTTAAAACTGAGCAGTCTCAACAGCTTAGTGGGTATGACTGCTTCACTATGTTTTTGTTTGCTCTAGGAAACATTTTTCTGATGTGTGTCTCTGTGTGTGTGTGTGTGTGTGTGTGTGTGTGTGTGTGTGTGTGATATTAATGTATGCAACCTCCTATTTCTCTGTTTCTTAACTTTTGACAAGCATTTATCCTGAAACATTTGGCTAGGCTAACTGACTAGCATGCTTTGGGGGTCGCCATGTCTTCTTCCAATGCTGTGGTTCCAGGTGCATGCCGGCATACAGCTTTTCTGAGCATACTGGAAGTCTGAACTCCAGCCCTCATTCTTGCATGGCAAGCACAATACTCACTGAGCTGAGCCATCTTCCTGTTCACAGAAATCCATGTTTCAGAAACTTAAAACTTACCATGTGCTTATTGGAACTTTTTTACCTGTTAAAGTTTTTAAACATTAAATTTCTGATTTAAAATCCTTGCCAGAAAGAAAACCAATTTGTGAATGAGATCAAGCAAGCATGGGCAAGACTGCAAAAGAAGTTTTCACTTCTAACAAAGGTAAACTGAAATAGCTTTGCTGTCTCATCGTTACAATAACACACAGCACGATTTCAAAGGCACCAAAGTGACAACAGATCTTCAAAGAGTTCTGTAGGCCAATAAGCCTCTAATGCAAACAAGTCGTTGGAGCCACAGAGCATAAAACCAAATATAAAATACCTACTAAAACTGGAACATGGGTCTTGAAAAATGGTTCGATGGGTAAAGTGCTAGCTGTGAAAGCAAGAGGACCTAAGTTCAAATTTCTAGAACCCAAATAAAAACCAGGCATGGACATTGTGTCTGTAACTTCAGTCTTAGAAATAGAGGCATCTGGGGAACTCACTAGCTTCACAAGATAGTGACATCTGTAAGACTCTGATTCAGTGAGAGACTCTGTCCCCCAAAATAAAGAGACTGAAAGAAACAGTCACTGGTTGTCCTATTTTGTTATCTGTAAGTATTCTGTGGACATGAAGATTAGTAAATACACGTGGCCCCTCGCCACACACACACACACACACACACACACACACACAAATGACTGTGAACATATTTGAGAAAGTTGTCTCCTGTACCAATGCATGATACTCTGCTTTGCTTATAGACAGGAGCCTAGAATAACTGACTCTGAGAGGCTTCATCAAGCAGCTGATGGAAACAGATGCAGAGGCCCATAGTCAAACAATAGGCTGAGCTCAAAGAGTTTTGTGGAAGAGTAGGAGGAAGGATTGAGGGACCAGAAAAGGTCAAGGTCACCACAAGAAGACCTACAGAGTCAGCTAACATGGGCCCATTGGAGCACATAGAGACTGAACCAACAAGCAAAGAGCATGCATGGGATGAACATAGGTATCATACACATATGTGGCACAAGTGCAGCATGGTCATTACGTGGATCTCTTAACAATGTCTCTGTCTTTCTAAATGAGGACTGATCATCTTACCCCATGTCCGCTCAATTGATTATCTGATGGGATGTGCATTGAACGTATGACAGGAGTCTACTGAGCACATCTGAAAGACTTTAACTAGCAGTGTTTTCAAAGCAAAGACTCATGACCAAACCTTTGGCAGAGTACAGGGAATCATAAGAAAGAAGGGGAGTTAGTCTGATGGGGAAAAGATAGGAGCTCCACAAGGACCAAATATATCTGGGCACAGGGTCTTTTCTGAGACTGACATTCAACCAAGGACCATGTATGGATATAACCTAGAACCTCCACTCAGATGTAGCCTGTGGTAGCTCAGTAACCAATTGGTTTCCCAAAGTGAGGGGAACAGGGACTATTTCTAACAGGAACTCTATGACTGGCTCTTTGGTCTCCCCACCCCCGAAGGGAGGAGCAGTCCTGTTAGGCCACAGAGGAGGGCTTTGCAGCCAGTCCTGAAGATACCTGATAAAACAGGATCAGATGAATGGGGAGGAGGTCCCCCCTATCAGTGGACTTGGAAAGGGGCACGGTGGAGATGAGGGAGGGAGGGAGGGACTGGGAGGGAATGAGGGATCGGGACACGGCTGGGATACAGAGTTAATAAAATGTAACTGATAAAAAAAAAAAAAAAAAAAAAAAAAACAAAAAAAAAACAAAAAAAAAAACAATGTCTCTGACTCTGTGGCCTGCCTTTGGATCACTTTCCCCTAGCTGGGCTGCCATGTCAGGCCTCAGTGGAAGCGGATGTCCTTGGTCCTGCTGTGACCAAGGTGTACCAGGGTTGCTTGGTACCCCATGGTGGCCTCTCCTTCTCTGAGAAGAAGGATGGGGGAATGGGATGAGGAGGTCTTCTGAGTGGGACTGGGAGGAAAGGAGGAAGTGGGCTGGGATCAGGTTGTGAAGTGATTGAATAAATAAATAAATAAATAAATAAATAAATAAATAAATAAATAAATTTATAAAAGCAAAACCTAAAGCAATAAAATTTTGACGGCTGAGAGGCAATGAAAAACTTCCTTAACCATCTGAATCCTATTTCTGTTTTCATCCTCCTGCCACACTCTGTCCAGTTGTTTCTCTCTTCATTTTCCTTCTCTACCTCCTTTTCACATTTTACATCTTCACTGCAGAAATCTAATATCTGCTGGTCTGCTCCATTGAAAGCTCCTTAGACCCTTATAAAAGGGTTAAGAAAGAATCTGAAGTCAGATGGATTTTGATGAAGGACTAGTTACCACTACAGGCTGAGTGACATTGAGAATGACACTTCATTTATCTGTGCCTCAGCTTCTTCATAGATAAAGTGTAAATAAATCACAATATCCACTCTGTAGGATTGCTATGAGAATTAACATTATGTGTATTAATGTTAAAATTGTCTCTGACGTACAGTAAGAACATTGCATGTCAGTTATTTTTAGTTTCATCCTCATGGACTCAGGTCAGTTTAGGATAACAGTTTCTGGAAAATATAAACACCAACTTCTTCAGAGCTCATGATAGCAGGTAGTTATTCTGTATTTTGTCCCTGCACAGACTTGTGACAGTATAGCAAACCCACCAAGACTGAGCTCATTGTTAAAGAAGCAAACAATTGTCTCTATGCTTCCCCTCCTTCTGGACTGGAAGCTCATGGTGTATAATCATGGACAGAGCTGACATTGGTTTGATGTTCTGAACTGTATAAGTGACATATGTACACCCACTCATATATGCAAATCCTTCTGTAATGTTATGTCACTGTTCTCCTGGAGATACGGTCTCTCTGTTCTTTGTATCTGAGTTGACTTAAGACTTATCTTGTCTAATTAGGAAGAAGTGATGCTCTGTGTCCCCTTAAGCATCAGTATCAATAGGCTTTGCACCTTCCACTCACGCTCTCATAGCCTGAGGACATCATTTCAGCTTGGGATCATTAATTGAAAGATTAGAGAAACACCAGCTAGCATCTGGCTCCAAATGCTGAACTAATGAGTGAAGGGTACCTCAAGCCACACTGCTCAACCTCCAAGTGGAACTCACAGTATAACCATCCAGCAGCTCTCAGGCCAAATGACCTGCACAGTCATGCACAAAGTAAACTACCATTATTTGAAGAGATTCATCGTGGTTGGTCATTACTTCGTAATACATAACTTTGCATTTCCAGAATAGCATACAGTAAACCAGATGGGGAGAATTATATACATTCCAAGGATGAAAACTCTACAGTAAAATATCCCAGCCTCCACAGAGTAAACAAAAGCTGCTATCCACAAAATGTCCAACATATCCAAACATTCTGATAGTATGAACTATATAATTTTAAATCCACGGACACTAGTTGCAAAGAGTTAATAATTCAATGCTATCAATTTGCATTCTATCAATATTTTTAAAAAGATATTTTAACTTTTTTTTCTTTAAAAGTATGGTGAGAAGGAAAACTAAAGCTCAATAACTGAGAAAGGTACAACACTGTCTGACCAGGACCAAAAAAAGCTAAGACTGGGAAATTTGGATTTTTCAAATAATAAACCGTAGAAGCAAAATCCCTGCTTGCACACTTTCACTACCGTCTGACCTCGCACGGGAGAGTATGTGCCTCACTTTAGGTAAATAGCAATGTGAGCAGACAAACAGAAGCCTGCAAACCTTTTCCCTGCGATTCTACAAGCTTTTCTTCCGTGCCATTAGTAAACCCATCTTTGTGAGTGACAATTCTGTCTCTCTGGATTTTTTCTTTCTGGGTCTCATATTCTTGTTTTTCTTTTCATTCCTAATCAGAACTCAGTACAGAACCTCCAAATGTATAGAAGAAACTAAAGTTTAATTTCCAAAATGGGAATTTATAATTTTGAGGGACTCCTGAAAAATATTTTCCATTTATATATTTATTTACTTATTTATTTATTTATAATCACTTTGTATCCCAGCTGTTGTCCCCTTCCTGATTTCCTCCCAGTCCTAACCAATCTCCCTCTTCTCCCCCTATGTCCCTATCCTAGTCCACTGCTAAGAGAAGACCTCCCCTTCTACCTGACCTTATCTATCAGGTCTTATCAGGCCTGGCTGTATCATCTTCTTCTGTGGTCTGGCAAGGCTGCATCCCCCAGGGGGAGGTGATCAAAGAGCCTGCCACTGAGTTCATGTCAGAGACAGCCCCTAACCCCTTACTATGGAACACACTTGGAAACTGAGCTGCCATGAGCTATATATGTGCAGGAGTTCTAGGTCCTCTCTACATATGGTCCTTGTTTGCAGCATTGGTCTCTTCAGAGCCCACTCGGCACAGTTTTTGTTTGTTTGGTTTTTTTTTGGCTGTTGGTCTCCTTGTGGTGCTCCTGTCTCCTCCATCTCTTTCTAACTTCTCTTTCTCCCATAAGATTCCCTGAACTCTGCCTCAAGTTTTACTATGAGTCACAGCATCTGCTTCTATAACCAAACCCAGTTGAAAAATTTTTTAAATTGTAAATTTTAAAATACATAAGAGACAACTTACTGAGCAGAACACCAAGAGCTCAGGCCCTAAGCTCAAAAATTAATAAATGGGACGTTATGAAACTTAAAAGCTTCCGTAAGGCAAAGGACACTATCAACAGAACAAAATGACAGCCTACAGACTGGTAAAAGATCTTTACCAACCCTACATCTGACAAAGAGCTATTATCTAAACTATAAAAAGAACTCAAGAAATAAAGCACAGACAAACCAAATAATTTAATTAAAATGGGGTACAGAGCTAAACAGAATTCTCAGCAAAGGAATATAGAATGGCAGAGAAACTAAATGAAATGCTCAAGGTCCTTGTCATCAGGGAAATGCAAATCAAAATGACTGTGAGATTCTATCTTACACAAGTCAGATGGCTAAGATCCAAAACTCAAGTACCAGCACATGCTGGAAGGATGTAAAGAAAACAGAACCCTCCTCCATTGTTCATGGGAGTGCCAACTTGTCCAACCACTTTGGAAATCAATCTGGCGCTTCCTCAGAAAACTGGGAATCATGCTACTTCAAGACCCAGCTATACCACCCCTGGGCATATATTCTAAAGATACTCCACCATGCGAGAACATTTGCTCAACTATGTTCACAGCAGCTTTATTTGTAATAGCCAGAATCTAGAAACAACCTAGATGTCCCTCAACCAAAGAACAGACACGGAAATTGTGGTACTTTAATACTGTGGAATACTACTCAGTTACAAAGAAACAAGGAAATCATGAAATTTACAGGCAAATGAATGGAACTAGAAAAGATCATTCTCAGTGAGGTGACTCAGAAACAGAAAGACATGCATTATAAATACTCATTTAAAATAATATAAGTGATTGTTAGCCGTATAATACAGAGAAACCATGCTACAATCTACAGACCTAAAGAAGCTAAATAATGAGGATGACTCCAGGGAATATGCTTAATTCTCATTCAGAAGGACAAATAGAATAGATACTGTAAGTGGTTGAAGAGAAGGACCAGGACAGGGACCTACCATAGCTGTCCTCTGAAAGACTTAACCCAACAGGGGATCAAAGCAGATGCTAAGACTCATAGCAAAACTTTGAGCAGAGTACTGAGAGTCTTATAGAAGGGTAGGGGTTTAGAAGGACAGGGAAGGGACAAGAGTTCCACAACAAGAGCAACAAAACAAAAAATTCTGGGCCAAAGGGGCCTTCAGAGACTGATGCACCAACCAAGGGCCATGCATAAAAGGCCTGCTCAGCTGTATCTCATAAACAGCTTCGTCTTGATGTGGGTTCCCTAGTAAGGGGACCAGGAGCTGTCTTTGACATGGACTCTGATACCCACTCTTTTATTACTTCTTTTGGGCAGAGCAATCTAACCAGGTCACAGAGGAAGAAGATGCAGACAGACCTAATGAGATTTCATAGGCTGGGGTCATACGGTAGGGAGGAGGGTTTCCCTCTTTTTGAGTACTATAGGAATGGGATAGGGCAGAAAAGGGAGAAAGGGTGGGGCCAGGAGGAGATGAGTGAGGGGGTTACAATGGGGATGTAAAGTGAATAAATTAAAAAAATTACTTTAAAAATACATATATGATTCTTCAAAGCACATGTCATGATTCATCAGCACTTGGGAGATTGAGACAGGAAGATCAGGAATTCAAAGCCATCCTGGGCTATGTTGTTATGTGGTCATTGCATTATGAAGCTTATAGCACCTATGGTCACCTACAGGAGAGACTTGCACAGGATCAAGATGGTTAGCATCCACCCCAGTGAAGACAGGCTCATGAGACTCTATTACTCTGTTTCTGGCTGATACACTATTGTCAATGTGTGGATGGTGGATGTCAATGCTGGGTAGGAGAGTCAGTTTTCTTCAGAATTGAACCACTGGTTGGTTGCCTGTACTCCTGAAGATAAAGGTAGCACTACACACACACACACATCTACAGACAGCACCAACTGGACTCAGTGGGTTAGTAATAGTAATAGTAATAATAATAATAATAATAATAATAATAATAATAATAATAATAAAGGTGGAAGACAAAATGTTGAGGAGATAATAAGAGGAGAGAGTGTGAGGGGGCTGGATATAATACACTCTATACCTGTATGAAGTTGTCAAAGAATATGTTAAGTATATGTCCTAAAAAGTACAAAGAAATACATAATTATGTTGCCAAATCAAGCTTTTTTTTTCTCCTTTCAGACATTGTTTTGTACAAATCTGTCTTTGCTACTGTTATTATATGCAAACAGTAAGCATCCTTCACTTTACTGGCTTCTTGCAATTGCTTCCTACTGTCCAAAGAAGCCCATGGACCTAGGGATTGTAGCCCACTGTGCTATTTATTCATGATGCTCAGTTTTTCTAATTAGTATGCATTCATCCATGTCTAACTATAAGGCTTTACTAGAAATCATATAAAAAAAGTAGTGTGTCTCCATTAGGCACATAAATAGAGTCTATCCTGATACTGAGGCTGGTTAGCCCTGGACTGACATGGAAATGCCCTTCAGAATTCATAGAATGCTTACTTGAACCCCGATGTAGTAAAAATAAAAATAATCTTACAAAATAAAATTACCAATATCTCTAGCTTATATCAAAGCCATTTGGCAACTGATAGGAACACAAAGGCAGCTTTCCTGCTTAAGCATGTCCCACAGTAGCAACTCATTATCTGCTGCTCTCTAGAAGCGTATGGGAAGCTGAGATACAGCTCGGTGGTGCTGTGTGTGCTTTGCATGTGCTGAAGCAAACAGAAGTCTTACTGTACAGGCCTTCCTCAGCAAAACGTATCTACTCACCGTTGTCTCTAGCAATTTTATCATCTGCTTACATCGTTAATTTTTATTAAGCAAAGAAATACATTCATCTCACTTCATTCATTTACATAACTCACCTGCCCTTTTCAGACATGCATGAGAAAAAAAATAAAGGAGAAACAAATCCTTGATAAATTCAGTAGATTAAATACCACTTTCAAGAGCACAGATATTTCCCCCTGAACACCTAACGTGTGCAGAAATTAGGATATCAATTTCTTCTTATCCCTAAAGTAATTTGTTATGCTTAATAGAAACAGGCATTTTATGTCAGCAACAATCTTTGTAATAGTTACTCAAGTCACAGAATCAGGCAGCAAGAGGGCTCAGCCAGTAAAGGTAGCCACATATAAGCCTAATGAGCTGAGTTAGATGCTGAGACTGGTGGAAGAAAAAACCATTTCCTTAAAGTTGTTCTTTCTTCTCCAGCCTTCTCTGTTTCTCCCTCTTAAAATAGATTAGAATATAATCTAAAAATTAAGAAAGTCAGCCAATATAAAACTTTCAGAATCACATACAAAGTGAAAAAGAATTCTGACAATTTTAAAAGTTTAATCAGTTTCATACAAACATTTAAATGCATAGATATATTTCTAATTCCTTGAGTCTAAGTAGCCAAATAGATTTATCGATTAAATAAAAACAAGAACACAAACTAAGACAACTTAAAGATGAAATATAAAAAACATCCAGATGCATGAGACAGTTGAATGTTGAAGAGAGATATTGTTATGATGCCTTGCTCATATCCTGTGGTATATATTCAAACAGTCTGTCATAATCTTATTAATGTCAATGGCCTCTCAGACAATTGTCCCTGTATGTCATTCTTATAATAAGGTTGTGTTCTGAAATCTAAAGTCAGCCTCTGCACCCATGACAGCCATCCTGATATTCCAGAAGGTATATATAAGATTTTCAGTCATGCCAGAATTTAAATTTTCAAAATCTCTTAGTGTATGATTATTAATTTGTAAGGCTCTCCCTATAAATTTCGACACTTTCATTGCCAAAGCTTGAGAGACTATCCATAATGTTTACCATGAAAAAACATGGTAAGTCATCAACAACCACATCATTTGAATATCTATCTATTGATATGGAATATCTATTGATATGGAACTGGCAGCTAGTTGGGACTGGACAAGGAGAAAAGTAAGAACTCAGAGCGTAGGGCATAAATTTTATGGATCAGCCCTACCTATGGTTCATTTTCTGAAGCTGAAGCCTTCACAAGAGTGTCTGCGAGCCTAATTCATAAGCCTGGTTCAATTTCAGGGACCATTCAGAATAGCTGCTAATATCAGCGTGGTTATCAGAGTTTTAACAAAGCTCAGAAATTACACTGTTGTCTAAGTCCCTCAAAAATTAAAACCCTGTGTCCTCCCAATGATTTATACATGAATATCCATAGCGTCACTATACATTAGACTAAAAAAATGATTCCTATCAAAGGCTCTGTGGGTTAAGAAAATGCAGTGTATCATGGACTCATAAGTGTGAATAAAAATATTGAGACATTCTATACTGTAGATGAATTTTGGAAACATATCCAGGAAAATGAGCTAGGTATGCAGGTATTTTTTATAGCTTGTTCCTACTACAGTTTCTAAGATAAATATTATAGTTACAGACAGTAGATTACTAACTTCTAGGAGTTGGAGAAATGAGAAAATCAAATTGACTACTGAGTATTGTTGATGCTAAAATTTCCCTGAAATTAAGTACTGTTTAGGAGTGTTTTCGCCTTTCAGAATACATTAAAATGTTCTGAACTGCTCAACTACTTAGAGAGTGAGTTTTATGGTATGTGAATTATTCTCTCCTAAACATTTTAACTTTATTTATTTCTTTTAACAAAAGAAGCAACAACGGTGGTTTTATAAAATATTCTAAAAATGTGAACAATGATTTCACAAAGAAACTATTGGTTACGCTAACATTGTATATAAGAAACAGCAGGCCCTGGTGACAGATTTTATGTGGAAAAAGTTGCATAGAAAAAAAAAAGAGGCCTGGCCACAGACTCTGAAGCTGGGTACATGAGGCTTAAGAAATGAATCCGGTTATCTAAAGCTATAAGTGCAAGGCAGCCGTTCAGATGTACAGGGGGACCAATTATCCTAAGCTTCAGTGTAGTGAGAAACTAAATAGTTAGTGTGTCACTTAGTGTTTGTCAGTTGGTTATTGTCTATGAGTTTTATCTAGCATATCAGAAACTCTTCTGATATATCAGATTAAGCATACAACAAAGGAAATATGCAAAGGTTTTGGTAGGATGAGAGAATGGAACTGCTCAATAAGATTAAAATATAAAACAAACCTCATAGCCAAGTTAAAATAGTTCAATAATATGCAGCTGGTAAGGTGCTTGTGAATCCATTTGCTAGTTACATGAGCAAAATATTTAATCTCTCACCTCTCTGTGGTTCAGATTATTTTCACTGAATAGGTGATTTAGGTAAGCAAGTAATACAACATTTTTTTTTCTCTTTTGAAATTTTATATTTTAATTTTAACAATTTATTCATTTTATATCTCCATTATGGCCTCCTCCCTCATCTCCTCCTGGACCCACCCTCCCTTCCTCATCTTCCCTATACCCTTCCTCTAGTCCACTGAAAGGGGGAGTTCTCCTTCCCTGCCATCTGATCCTAGCTTATCAAGTCTCATCAGGACTACCTGGATCCTCTTCCTTTATGGCCTGGTAAGGCCGCAGCTCCAGAAGGAAGTAATCAAAGAGAAGCATCCTAGTTCGTGATAAAGGCAGCTCCTGATCACCTTTCTTGTGACCCCACATAGAGATTGAGCGGCCTGTGGGCTACACCTGAGCAGGGAGCAGGACTGGAGCCTACCGTAGAGGACTAGGAAAGGCTTCAGCCAACAAGGGATAGAAGCAGATGCTGAGATTCACAGCCAAACTTTGGGCAGAGGGCAGAGAGTCTGATGGAAGAAAGGGCGGGGGGATAAATGGACCAGGAGAGGACAGGAGCTCTGCAAGGATAGCAACAAAACTAAAATATCTGATCCCACATGGCCCTGCAAGAGACTGATGAACCAAGGACCATGCATGGAGAGGACCTATATCCATTATTCTTAAAGATAGGGAACATTCTGATTCTTCTCTGTGTATTTTAAAACACGATAAAATCAACCATAAATAAATGGGACCTCATGAAACTGAAAAGCTTCTCTAAAGCTAAGGACACTGTCATCAGAACAAAACAACAGCCTACAGACAGGGAAAGAATCTTCAGCAACCCTATATCTAACAGAGGTTTAATATCTAGAATATAAAAAAAAACTCAAGAAGTTAAAAAGCAACAAATCAAGGAACCCAATTAAAAAATAGGGTACAGACTTAAACAGAGAATTCTCTGTAGAGGAATATAGAATGCAGAGAAACACTTAAAGAAATGTTCAACATCCTTAGTCATCAGGGAAATGCAACTCAAAACGACCGTGAGATTTCACCTTTCATCCATCAGAATGGCTAAGATCAAAAACTCAAGTGACAACACATGCTGGAGAGGATGAAGAGAAGGGGGAACCCTCCTCCATTGCTGGTGGGAATGTTAACTTGTACAACCACTTTGGGAATCAATCTGATTCTTTCTCAGATAATTAGGAATAGTGTTTCTTCAAGATGCAGCTATACCACTCCTTGGCATATATACAAAATATGCTCAAGTACACAGAAAGGAGATTGCTCAACTATGTTGTAGCAGCTTTTTTTGTAATAGCCAGAACCTGGTAACAACCCAGATGTCCCTCAGTTGAGGAATAGATACAGAAATTGTGGTACTTTTACACAATGGAATACTACTCAGCAATTAAAAACAAGGAAATCAAGAAATTTGCAGGCAAATGGTGGGAACGGGAAAAGATCATCCTGAGTGAGGTATCCCAAAAGCAAAAAGACACACATGGTATATACTCACTTATAAGTGGATATTAGACATATATTATAGGATAAACATGCTAAAATCTATAGCCCTAAAGAAGCTAAACAACAAGGAGGACCCTAGGGAAGATGATTATCCTTTCAGAAGAGCAAACAGGATTGACATTGGAAGTAAGAGTAGACAATGAACCCGACAGGAGTCTTCCAGAGAGGACCTCTGAAAGATTCTACACACCAGGGTATCGAAGGAGATACTGAGATTCATAGCCAATGTTGGGCAGAGTGCCAGAATCCTTATGGAAGAAGGGGGAGATAGAAAGACCTGGAGGGGACAGGAGCTCCACAAGAAGAGTAACAACCAAAAAATCTGGGCACAGAGGTCTTTTTTGAGACTGATACTCCAACTAAGGACCATGCATGGCAATAATCTAGAATCTCTGCACAAATGTAGCTCATGGCAGCTCAGCATCCAAATGGATTCCCTAGTAAGGGGAGCAAGGACTATCTCTGATATGAACTCAGTAGCTGGCTCTTTGATCACCTCCCTGGGGGGTGATGCGCCAGCCTTAAAGGAAGACAATGCAGCCAGTCCTGATGAGACCTGATAGGCTAGGGTCAGATGGAAGGAGAGAAGAACCTTCCCTATCAGTAGACATGGAGAGGGGCATGGGAGGATACCAGGAGCCAAGGCTATTTACTGAAGCCAAATTCAAATAGTGAGCCAAAGCTATTTAGTGGAGACAAAGCTATTTACTGAAGCCAAAGCCAAATAGTTAGCAAAGGTCATTTAGTGGAGACCTAAAGCTATTTAGTGAAAGAGTTACCTAGGACCCTAAATCATGGGTGATAGATTTGTTAGGACATCTGTCTATTAGTTTTAGAGCATCTGTGAGATATCTTAAGAAAACATCCTTATGGTATCTTGCAGGTGCAATATTCAACCCATGAAAGCATTCTTCCTATCTCCTGCAGCAGTAAATTAACCTTCCCCCTTTCCTGCTTTCTCCCTATATAAGTTGGGTAAAAATTTCTAATAAATGAGACCTTGGTCAGACAAACAGACTTGGCTTCATTTTTCACATCTCTTGTTCCCTTCCCCCTCATTCCTTCCACCCTCCTTCTTTAGGAACCCATTGAAGTAAGTCCTGCAGGTTGGGACAGGAGGAGATGAAGGAGGGAGAGTGAGATTGGGAGGGAATGAGAGAGGGAACTATAGCTGGGATATAAAGTGAATAAACTGTAATTAATATAAAATTTAAAAAATAAATAGACAAAACAAACAAGATGGGAAATAGAATTAAAAGAAAAAACGCAATAACAGGTCCAAAGAAATGGCTCAACAGGCAAAAACAATTTTTATCCAATCCTCATGAGTTGAGTTCCATCCCCAGAACACACACACACACACACACACACACACACACACACACACACACACAGATGAGTACGTATGCATCTGTAATCTTAACATTGGTACAGTAAGAGGAGAATCATTTACAGACTCAGAAGCTTGTGGAACAGCTATTTTGGAGCACACAATGTGACAAGAACAAGGGACCCTGCCTCTACACATACACACATACAAACAATAATCATACATAATACATAAATAATAATGTATAATAAACACAATTAAAATACTAATACATAACGTAAATTTTAAGACAAATAAATAAAAAAAAAACAAATGCCAAACACAAGGTCAGCAATTTTCAGTGTTTGGCATTGATAACCGAGAATTTAAACAACTCACACCAACAATTTTTCCCCCTTCATTAAGGTTCTAGTAGAAGACCTTCCATAGAAGAAAGAGAAAAAGAGTACCTAGTTGTAGAATTGACTTCTCTTTATTTTACTCTACTGTTTTAGATAAAAGTTATTCAGGGGCATTAAAGTTGGCTCAACTAGTAAAGTGGCCATTGTAAAGTATGAGAAACTGAATTGAATCCCAAGAACATATGTGAACACACATGTTCACTCACACACACTCACGTGCACACTCAGGCATGCACACATAAACTGATATGGTAACACATGTTTGTAATATCAGTGCTGTGAGAGGTAGAGACAGGCAGATTCTTAATGCTGGCCTACCTGGCCTATTTGAGACATCTCAGGGCACTAAGATATGTGGCCTCCCACAAAGATGTTGTTCTCTGTTTGCCACATCTAGGTACACACACCTCCACCTGCACACACATACTATGAACATACACAGATACATACACACTAAAAAAGCAAAACAAAAAGTACAGGTTTTTCTAGAATTTAGAAGCACCAATGAATACTATTTTTATAACAGCTAATGGTGAGCTGACCCAAGGGCCTTGAGGGTTGCCCTGGTTGTAATTGCTGGAACCTACATATGTGGTCTCATCCATGGTAAAAAGTACTTTGCACATATGTCCGAGGATTTGAAATAAATCAGTTTTCAAAGTACAAGTGATCACAGTGTAACAAGGGCCAGATAAAAGAGATGAAAAATATGAAATAAAGGAGGGTACCCGGACAAATTTGTGAAAGGGCTATGGCACAGATGTTTCTACATGGTATGGAAGCAAGAAATAGGACTCGTCCTCTGTCTCCAGAAGATCCCAAACAGATCAAGACTTGGCCCCAGCTGCTCAACCTGACTGTGCTCAGCTGACCTTGGCATCCTATCACACGTTTTGTTTTGTTTTTAACTATGCCTGTGGTATCGATCTGTCAAAACAGAAATAGGAAACTAATCTGCTTTCCTTCCTCAGCTTGCCATTGTCCCTAAAGAGTTATTGAAGATTTCTTAATTCTACTTAAGTTCCAGTACACCAGCGACCTCAGCACCTAGCATGACACAGACTTCAGTTTCTGATATGCCACAGATTTCTATCTCTCAACATACCACAAATCAAAGCTCTTGTGTGTGTAGACTCTTATGGCTATGAAAAATGATATGCAATGGGAGGAAACTGAGGCCATTTAACTACAGTAAATTCCTTTATATGAGACTCAGTTTGGAAAAAGGTGATCCCTATTTACTGTGATGAAGAGAGAAAAAAAAGGGGCAGTGAAAGGTTAACTTTGTTATGGATACTTTTCTCTTTCTTGTTTTAAGTTATTTTAACTCATTCAAAGATTAACAAAAAGGGGAATAGGCACTATGCCCCAGTGGTATTAACAGTGTTCTTCCTGACTCCCAAACTGATACAGCTTTATCTTCATTTATTATTCATAGTCCTTGTGTTAGATCTTTAGGAGGGCAAGTGGGCAGGACTCTGACACCCACATTACTTCTTCCAGAGTAGTATACAAATATGCAGGCTTCAGGCAAACTCTTTCTCCCTTCACCCCTCCTTTGTGATGGCTGTGGGAGCTATTCCCAGCCAGGCAATTAACATTTCAGATTCATTTTCTCAACTTCATAAAACCTTTCATTTCTGATCTTTTATTTGGGACATGTTTTACTTTTCATAATACATTTTTCATAATTTATCATTCATTTACATTTCAATTAAGGATGCTAGCTGTTTGTAAAAGCTATCCTGATGGAGGAGTGTGAAATAAATTATTGAAGTTGCTATAATCTGCACTTCCATTACCACCTCATTTACCCTAATGACACTAAAAAGATTGTCATCCTCAATGTAGCTCATTCTACTGATAGAAATTCCCTTTGGAGTTCTACACACTGAGACTGTAGATATTTGCATGTGGTGTTAGATATGCTAATGAGGCAGTTGCTGGTTGGACTTCGCCCAGGGAGTCTTCAACCAGGAGAGACTCAGATAGAAATTAAACTATATCCAGAGCCTTCCAAGAAGATGCCCCCAGGCTCAGATAATGAACATTTAACAAGAAAGCCACTTGATTAGCATAACATACTCCAAATTCCCTGGTGATCTTTGGTCTGCATTTCGCACATATTATTTTGTTTAAGTAGGAGAGAAGGATATAATGAAGACAGGAAGGCATGAGTGGTACCTGATACATGATGAATAGTATTATGAAGGCTTCTGAATGTACTCTACCCAAAGAGTAAGCCATTGGAAAAAACCAACATGGAGGCAAATGATTATGATGTAAAGAGGAAAAATCGAAGGGGAAAACAAACATTTAATGAGCTCCTAGTGTCTGGAGCAATTTGCAAGTGAATTTTTCTCTAATATTTCTATTTTTAAATGTAAATATTTAAATGTAATATTTCTGCTACAAATAATAGCTAATGATCATTGCAAATATAGTCAGATCAGTAAGGGACATCTTACTGGCGACCCACTCATGTTCTCTTTTCATTGCTTCAATATACCCAACTTCAGATGTACCAAGTCTTCATATCTATATACATTCTAGAGTCCTTGGAGCCTACTCTGCTGCTCCAAGTAATAAGACAACGGCATCACACAGTTAAAATATTGCTGTTCCAAACTATGATTGATGAGAAGTGGAACACAAAGACTCCAGCTCTCATCTGTCTGCATCAAGCTAGATTTTGCCATGTTGTATACTCTGTCCATGGTTTTATCATAGAAGACATCTTAGTTTCATTTCCTGTTGCTGAGATAAAATGTGCTGACAAATGACACTTGGAGGAAAACCTTTTCAATTCATGATTACAGGGTACAGTCTGCCATGACAGAGAAGTCAACAGAGTCAAGAACTCTGAGAAAACTGGTTGTATTACATCTTCGGTCAAGAGGCAAGAATGATGAAGTAATGAGTACATTCCAGTGCTCGGCTTGCTTTCTTCATTCTTATACAATTCAGAGTGTCTTGAACAGGGAATGGTGCCATTTACACAGTAGGTGGGTCTTCCCGTCTTAATGAGCATAATCAGTTTTAAGCTTCATTTGACATGCTTACATGTCAACCCAATCTAGATAAACCTCATTGAGACTCTCTTGCCAACTGAGTCTAGACTTTTCCAAGTTGACAAAATTAATCATTGCAAGAGACGAGGTCCATTTACACAAAGCATTAATTATTTGGCACCTGACTAGACTTGACATTTTTTCCAGTCACTGCTTCAATCGAAGTTTCACCACAAGTGCATGGTCTATATCCGGCAGGTGGAGCTGAGAGGAGGTTAGCCAGTCCAGCTGGACACTCTCCATGGCTGACCAGAATGGTGAGTGTCGATGGCTTGGACCTCCCCAGATGCCCCAGGGAATAAACCACCACCGAGCCGGGAGATGTGTCGAAGGAGGGACTCGGTTTGTTGAATAAAATGGTCCTTTTTATAGGTTTGGGTCAGGAGGCAGGATTAAGGAAGTGAGGTAAAATGATGTAGAGGGCGAGGTTAGGTAGTGCAAGGAGAGGTGGGCCAGCTACAGAGCTCCATGTAACAGTTACCAGGCAGGGTTGATTTTAAAGCAGATATGCTGAATCACTTTTGCCCGGAAGTGGTGCCTCTTAAATCGGAAGCTAAAGACAGGTCTCCAAACTCGAGCCAGGCGCAGCCAGATGCAGCAGGTCTTATCAGGCCCAACACACAAGGATATATACAGTGTCATTGCCTGTCCAGTAAACTATTTGCACTAAAACTACAGTCTGTTATCTAATTCTGTGGCCTAGGCTTGTTCATCTGAAATTCTCCATATGATAATCAAGCCACCCCTAAACTACCCAGAAACACCAAGCCAATGGCTGATGAATACTACCACATACTGCTTGGTTGGGCTTTTGATTATTTTTTCTTTTATACCTGGATCATTCTTTTTTATTTCTTTTTTTAATTTTTTTTAATTTTTTATTTAACTTTTATTAATTACACTTTATTCCTTTTGTATCCCCCCCATAAGCCCCTCTCTCCTCCCCTCCCGGTCCCACCCTCCCCTCCTTTCTGCATGCATGCCTCTCCCCAAGTCCACTGATAGGGGAGGTCCTCCTCTCCTTCTTTCTGATCTTTTTTTTTTTTTTTTTTTTTCTTCTCAATGCAGTTTATTCAGGAACCTTGAACAATCTTCTGACCCTGGGGAAAGCCAGCCCACAGCTTAAAATAGCCTCTGGGTAGCCAACCCCAGCGTGCCTCGTGGGCAATGCAGATAGGTCCACATACATGGAAGCAAGCCAGATCCTCGGCCTTAGCCAAATGTGGAATTGTTCGTGACAGAGAGCACTCACCATCGGGAAGGTGGAAGGCGGAAACCAGCTCCATCTTTAAGGCGCGGCATTTTGCAGCTCTCTACAGTTACCCCTTTTTTATACTTAGGAAATGTTGAATGTCTTTAATGGTGCAAAAATGCTTCCACTCAGTGGCTAAGATTGTGACTTTTTTTTACAATGATGCTCTCTCTTGTCATTGAAGAGCTCAAACTGAGATCATCCTATATACTAATTTTAGTATTGACTATCCCTGTAAAACAGAAAAGGAGAGGGGACAAGTATTTATGAAGGGGAAACAAAAGAAATTATAGGGGGTAGGCATTGACATTACATAGGTCCACACTGAATCAATTCCGCAGATGCCTTGTGTTTCAAAATTTGACATTTTGAATTACAAAACAATAATTGTTTTAGGACACATATTGTGTGATAATTTATTGAGCCAGCCCTCTGAAACCAAAACAAATGTCTCTTGTGTCAGCCAGGACTCCCCAGAGAAACTGAAAGAACAGGACAAAAAGGCACAGATGTCCCTCTTCTTAAGGTATTTTTTTTTCTTTGATGGCAAAAAATCAATACAGGTTCAGTAGTATTTTGAATTTTAACATTTTATTTATTTATTTATTTTCAGTAAAAGCCATGTAATCCAATACTCTATCCTAATGTTAGGAAGCAGCAGTAAGTCACAGATATAAGTCAACCATGCAGCTATGGGTTAAACAACTGTTATCCTACAGTTGCTACATTGCACATGTGTGGCATTTAATAATTTCATGGAGAGGACCTAGACTCCTTGCTCAGATGTAGCTCATAGGCAGCTCCGAATCCATGTCAGGTCCTGAGTAAGGGGAACAGGGTCTGCCTCTATTATGAACTAGGTTGCCTATTTTTTGATCACTTCCCCTAGTGATGCAGCCTTGCCAGGCCAGAGGAAGAGGATACAGGCAGTGCTGATGAGACTTGATAAGCTAGGTTACATGGCAGGGGAAGGGAAAGGGGGAAGAGATGGGGAGAGTGGGACTGGGAGGAGTTGAGTGAGAGGGCTACAATCAGGATATACAACAATTAAATTGTAAATAATAAGAAATTAATTGTATTAGGTATTTTTCAATTCATGATATTTTCAGCTTATGAAGTTAATATTTGGAAATAACCCTCTGTAAGTCAAGAATATACGTTTTTATAACCTATACATGTTATCTATTTACTCACTATAGGAGTTGACACATGTAAGTGCTAAGGCTGATATGCCCAATGATTTGACATTTTCAAGCCAGTGATGAGTGATGTATATCTTCTTTAGGTGTACAGATTTTAGTATGTTTATCTGATATTATATGTCTAATATCCACTTATAAGTAAGTTTATACCATGTGTGTCTTTCTGCTTCTGGGATACCTCACTCAGGATGATCTTTTCTAGATCCCACCATTTTCCTGTAAATTTCATGATTTCCTTGTTTTTAATTGCTGAGTAGTATTCCATTGTGTAAATGTACCACAATTTCTGTATCCATTCCTCAGTTGAGGGACATCTGGGAATGTAAACTTGTATAACAGCTTTGGAAATCAATCTGGTGCTTTCTCAGACAATTAGGAATAGTGCTTCATCAAGATCCAGCCATACCACTTCTTGACATATATCCAAACTATGCTCAAGTACACAAGAAGGGTGGATAATCTTCTCTATCTTATTGTCAAAGCAAGTAGCTACACTTAGATTTTAAACCTTGAATATTTCATGTGTGGAATTAAATAGAAACAAATTCATACTGTAATATAAGTGAAGAGGGTGATCAGATAGGGATTTGGAGTAAACTGTATACAATTTCTTCATGTTCAAAAGAAGACCATATAGATTTAAATGAGTATCATTTCAGTTATCATCAGTCGGATGTTAGAAATCACAAAGAGATTCAACAAAGGAAATGTAAGCATATCATTGAAAAGCTACAATAAAACATTGTGAGAATTAATGTAATTCTAAAATACTGTGCTTAGAGATGAATGGAATCTCTTTGGGGAGTTTTATGTGTAACTAGAGTCTGACCTCACTGAAGAATATAGCATTTTCTCCCCACTCTACCTTCACCCACTATGGCTGTGAAGGACCTGATTGGCTAGGACCGACTATGCTTGTAATTCCTAGACAAACAGATAGAGAGCATATATAGCAGCATCCAGAGAAGACAGCAGATGGATGGCCAAGATCTCAGCACCTGTAGTTTGTGTGAGGAGAGCTTCAAAATCAGCCACATAGAAAGGCATTTGTGTAGAGGGAATTAGGGTCTGAAAGTAGAGAGCAGAATGACATGGGGTGGGTAATATCAGGCTACAGCAGGCCTGGGAAATCCCACCTGGTGCACAAGACAACACTATCAGAGGACTCCTGCCCAGTGCTTCAACAATCACCATGCTGACTACCTGTTGCACTTGCAGGAGAATCTTTTTCTACACTTTGTTGACCTCACACATCCTTTACTGAAAAAGTTTAATACCATACCCCTTTTAAGAGAGAAATTCACAATGGAATCTGCGTATTGTCACAGAGAATGGATTGCAAAATGAATTGGATTGACAGATAGTACAGTGAAATCTGACAAACTAACACTGTGCCCCAGTGACACAGTCAAGGTGAAATGAGAACTCCTGCAATCCTTCTGGAGACAGGATTCACTATGCCTAGCTTCCTTTCATCCTGATGAAGTAGATGTATAAGATGTATAGGGTAAAATGGTAGAAGGACAAGGGCAAACATTTCTGTACATGTATAATGTGGCTTCACAGTCCTATTATTCGTGTGTGTGCGTGTGTGTTTCATGTCCATTATATAGATGAGCTTTATAGTTTATAGTTTATAGTTTCCTTTATGTTGCCCTGAACTTAGTGCTTTGTTGTACAGCCTTGCCAACAATGCCCAGAGTGACCAGAACTGCCAGTGTTTCTTCAAACAGACTTTTTCCTGTACGCATTTCCCACACGCCTTGATGTGATTCTCAGACATTATGTAGAAAGCCCTAATACCACAGTCTGCCTGCTCAAGGTTCATAAATGAGTGTGATTGTTATAGGGCACTATCAGAGCAAAACCCAAAGATTTTATAACTCAGACAAGGAAAATGATTCTTTAAAGAATTACATTTATTATTGACAATACTAATGACCATGCTAATGTGGACAAGGGAAATTGCAAAAGGTCCTACCCCCAGGTGAAGAACTAAAGAGGTGAGAAAGAGGCTGCTGGAAGAGTGAGAATAATTTATCTCTAGAGACAATCATCTGCATAAATTATCTGATCCCAAGTGGGTGGCTCTGGACAAGCACACATATGAGCAATGTTCAAAAGCTTCAGTTGCTTATATATAAGCAGTGTGTGTGTGTAAAATAACTAAAGAAAAGATACTGAATTTGGGAAAGAAATTGGAAGACTCAAGTGTGAAGTGAAAGCAATGTCTTCTATTGTGCAGAAACTTCAAGAGTAATTCTGGTGTTGTTTGTCTGTGCTGTGCAAATGGCAAGTGGAGGCTGCTTCAGAACATTCCAGAATAAGTTTGTTCCTTTAGACTACATTTTGTGATGTGCAAGTGAGGTCTATTGAAGGAACTTGAAAATTTGGGATAGAAAATCTTTAGAAAGTTAAGAACTCAGTGAGATTTTCTGAAGGAGCTTGGAAGATAAGAATATTGAGAGTGGTGAAGAGGATGAAGACCTGGCTAGTGAAATTTCAGAAGAAAGTTTAAAGACTCTATTGGGGTGGTTTGTTGTTTTGAATTAAGATTATGTGGTTCTAGTTAGCTGGAACCAAAGAATCAGCTGTGATTAACACGATACGAGAGCTACTAAAGTGAAATTTTGCTAGTATAATGAATGGTGGTTGGCTGAGAAATTAAGAGTGATTAAGAAGACACCAGCATCACTGAGGTGAAACCTTCTCGAAAGTGTTTCCTGAGAGCACAGAAAGTCAGTGTTCCAGAGGCAGACAAGATTATACTTCATGCTGGCAACTGGACTTGGTAATGCAGAAGAGTCTCCCAGGTGGTTCTAGTTTTAAAAGCATGAAGGGGTCATGGAGAGCAGCATAGGCCTATTGTGAGATGCCAGGAGAGACCATTGGTGAAGGGGCAGCCTTATTGGCAGTTTCAGGCCCAGGACTGAAGGGGTCATGCAGAGAGGTTGAGGCTTGGCAGCAGAAAGAGAGCCTATGAGAGGCTATTGGTGAAAGAGCAACCCTGTTGGGGCAGAAGAGGCCAGCAATTTGGAGATGCCATGACCATGGATTGAACATCATGACTGAGCACCAACAGTGGAACCAGCCAAAGTCTAAAAGCTAAGCTGTGTCTGCTGCAGTGAGAAGAGCTGCAGAAGTGACCCAAGCCTGTTGGAGGGGCCTGGAAGATCGTTAGCGAATCCCAGACATTAATTTGCATTTGCTTTGCTTTGATTGTGCCTTGATTTTACCCTCTTGGCGCAAGAAAGTATTTTAACTGGAGCTCACAGTTGAGAGACTGAATTTGAAATAACTTTGGATTTTTTAAGAGATTGGCTATTTTAAAGGGACTGAAATATTAATATGTTTGAATTTGTAAAGATTATTGGCCATTTAAATTTACTTATGTTTCTAATGTGAGATCTTGGGGATGAATAAGAAATGAAGGGCTGTGGCTTAATAGTAACATGTTTGTGTGTCAAGTTGACAATGGGTCAGTTGTACTAGCTGGTTTTGTGTGTCAGCTTGACAGAAGCTGGTGTCACCAGAGCGGAAGAAGCCTCACTGAAGAAAACGCCTTCATAAGATTGAGCTGTAAGGCATTTTCTCAATTAGAGATCAATGAGGAAGGGCATACCCCATTGTGGTGGAGCCAACCTTGGGTTGTTACTTCTGGGTTCAATAAGAGAGTAGATCGAGCAAGCCATGGGAAGAAGCCAGTAAGCAGCACTCCTCCATGGATTCTGAACTATACATTTACATAAGGATATAGATATAGATACAGGGAGGTCAAGAAACGTGAAAGTAGATTCAGTGTGATAGGAATTGGGGAGATATATACTACTTTATTCATTTTTTTTACTTCATGTTTCTTTTATCAATAGAAAGCTTTTAGTTATTCTGTGTAATAAAGGTGGTTTATGTTTGTTAAAAGAGTGTAGGATATATTATATGTACATAGATACATACAGATACATATGTGTATATACATACACATATACATACATATGTTTCTATATATGTATGTATATATATATATATATTCTAAAGTATAAAAGATAGCTTCCTTTTTTATTCCAAAATGGCCATCCTACCAAAAATATGTAATCCTCATCTAACTTCCAACACAATTCTCAATAAAAACTGATGGAAAAAAAAAAAAACAACAGTCTTTAACTTCTCTTAGAAACAAACAAGAAACCCTAGCATACATAAAACAATCCCGACTAATAAAAGTACTGATGGAGGTATCTCCACCCTAGAATTTAAGTTGTGTTTCAGAGCTACAGTAATAAAACCACATGGTGTTGACATAAATTAGACACATTTATCAAAGGAATAGAATTGAAAACATGAACACGAATTCACACACTTAAATACACCTGATTGTTTTGTTTTGTTTTGTTTTGTTTTGTTTTCAAAGAAGACAAAAATATTCATGGGAGAAAAGACAGCATCTTCAGTAAACAGTGCTTGTCTCCTGGATAGCTCTATGTAGTACTAATACAGATTCATATCTATTGTTCTTCACAAAACTCAACTCCAAATAGATCAAGGACCTCAACATGAGTAGAAGAAAAATGAGGGAATATTCTTGAACATGTAGGCATAGAAAGGACTTTCTGAACAAAATCAATAATGTAGGAATTAAGAATAATAGTTAACAAATGGGACCCCATAAAGCAAATATAACGAAAACCAACCAAATAATAAAAGCTCCTGCATAACAAAAAGATAATAGAAAGTACCATAAAGGTGCTTTACCTCTCTCAGTTTTACAGTGATAAAGTGAAGTCACAAGTTTATGGAATAGCATACCTGAGTCACATAGCTGTAACGAACTATACATCAGGTCCAGGCAGTCCACCTAGAGTCAGGTATATGGGCTCTCAGTGACATGTTCCCAAACTGGGATGCGCTGTTTCAAGGAATGTGGTATTAACAGTGCGATATAAACCACATATATTTTATCATGGAAGACAAATGTTATTTTCTGACTTCAAAATCTAGACAATAGCCAATGTCACAGGGTGCAAGAAAACCTCTGCACAGAAAATGGAGGCGGATGGAGAGAAAGTAGAGGAAGAACAGGACAATGAAGAGGAAAGGGGATCAAGAGGAAAAGAAGCAACAGGAGGGAGAAATTTGAAGAGATGGCACAAAGGAACTTGGATGGGGGGATAGGAACAACGGTGCATAGATAATGGAAAAAATGGAGGAGTATGGAGAGAGAGCGCAGAAGACAAAAAGAAGGAGTAGGGGGGTAAGGTGCTGAGAAAAAGGAGGTAAAATCAAGGGCTTGGGATCTGGTCTTGATTGTGGTGATGTAAAAGATACGACTAAAACATTGCCAAGAGCTCATAGATATACACAGGAACACATAGAAAAACTGTTGGTCTTCTAGTATCTCTCTTAGGTCACATCCCAAGTCATACACTGAAATATTTCTAAGGTAATGGTTATTATCCATCTATGATCCATATAGCATCTCTCTGTCTAGCATCTTTATAGTTATTACCTATGATAACTGAAAGTATTTCAGTACCAAATCTTTCTGGTAAAGCTCATCTGATCTTCTAAATGTCAAATTTCTCCTTCCTGGAAATATATTTATTTTCCTGCCTTTACTGAAATTGTAGAGCCTATTTTGATCACTCCAAAGATTAAGAAAGAAAGAAAGAAAGAAAGAAAGAAAGAAAGAAAAAAAAAAAAGAAAGAAAGAATTTTGAAGCAACAGCCTTAATGTGTGTTTCTATGGCCTCTGTTAGGCAATTGAACCATATTCATAATAGTTAACCAAGAAGCATTTTACCTGTTTGAACTATTATAGTTTATACAAACTGCTGTTCAGAAGTACCTTCCACATCTTCAACACTAATGCTCATCCTGAGTGCCCTGAAGAACAGGAACCAAGGCACAGGTAGACCTTTCTGGGCCTTGGCTTTCTAAGATTTTTATTATTATTATTATTATTTTCTGATTCTCTGACATATTTGCCTCTTTATAATGTGTATTCATAGTCTACATTTATTTTGTATAGTCATCTTCTAGAACAACCTTAAATCCCGGTAACAACCGCTGTCTCAGCAAGCACATGGAACTTCATCACCTTCTCTTAGGACTGCCCTCTGATTTCTGTTCTGGGTACCATTTCAAAAGTATAAGCTCTCCCTGAAGACATGGTTGCACCTGCCCTTAATCTCAGCACTTTGGAGGGAGAGAGAGGAAGATCTCTAAGAGTTTGAGGCCAACTTTCTCTACAAATCGAGTTCCAGGGCAGCCAAGGCTACACACAGAGAAAATCTGCCTCAAAAAGTATAAAAACAGAACAAAACAAAAGATGTCCCATAACTCAGACATTGATCTTACGGACATTTTATTCTCCATCTAATAATTTATTCAGAGAATACCTAGTATCATATTCTTTAAAATCACAGCATTTTAACACCCAATAGTTCCATGAACCTGTAGATTCAACTCTTACTCAACCTCTTTCTCTCACAGCAGTTAGTTGTAAGACTAAGAATGCACTGGTCCCGCACACATAACTCTGGCTCTAGGACCCGATTGTATGCAGGAGGAATGCCATCCCTTGCTTCAGAGCCACAGGCCATGTGCCGCTCGCATTAGAGGAGAACATTCAGCACTTTGCCTGTGATTTGTACTTCTGACATCCCTCGTGGAGTTTATTCATACTCCAAGCAGCAGCATTGCCTCATTCACATTAAATAAATCAGAGGTAAGAGAAGAAAACAAGGGAATTGTTCAGCAGATGGCTCAGAATCCTCAGCTGTATCATTGCTGATCTAGGAGACTAACATTTTCTCACCACAAGATAAGTATCAAATTATATGCAAATGGGATTTGAGAGCTCATAAAACACTGTATCTTCTGAGGCATAAAGTAAATGATTTCCTTTTTTCCCCCTTATATATAGCATTGGCAGTCAAAATTTGACATGCATTATAAATAATAATGTTTAATCATTACAGCCACCAAAGAGACATGCTTATTCAGATAGAACTCTACAACAAAACAAGGGTTGTTTTCTAAAGTTGTTAGAGTTGTTAGAGCAGGAAAGATACTAGGTCAAAGAGTCTGTGGGTTCAGAAAGCTGCATGACCTGAGGAGCAGGACCGGAGTAAAGGTAAGCTCCATATGTGTCTAAACACCGACAATCTTGTCCTGAAACTAGCAGTATAGGACTGCTTCATCCCTGCTCTGGGCTTGCATGTCCCACTGATGCATGTAGCCTTGCGACCCTCACTTATGCCATCTTTGAAGTGGTCATATAACCTAGTGGCCAGTTTGCAGGTTAAAATTCTTCTCTCCTTTAAAGGACATGTCCAGCAAGTGCCTGGAATTACTCCTCATGCAAATGAAGCATCCCCTGTGTACAACCACCTTAGCTAAGCTTCAATCTCTCTAGTCCAGCCCAGTGCACAATAGTACCAGCATACCCAGAAGGAAAAAGAATACTCCAGGATGTCAGCTGGTGCCCAGTATGGAAACAACAGGACCTCCAGTTCCATCAGAAAGGTAAATGACCTCACCCTATCCTCCCAGCCCCATCTCCTGGAATCTGGCCAAAGGCCCTAAGCCTACCCAAACAGAGAGCTTTCAGTCTATGCTTTCTTCTTTTGATTTCAGTTTATGTCGTCGCGTTGGGTTCAGACATGTTGAAAGACAACTGAAGTCTTCTGGGCAGGGTTTCTCCTTGGCATTAGAAGAAGATCTTCAAAACTTTCTCTGAACCCTGACATTGGCAAAAATCTTCTACCTTTTTTTCCTGGAGGAAAGAAAGAAAGAAAGAAGGAAGGAAGGAAGGAAGGAAGGAAGGAAGGAAGGAAGGAAGGAAGGAAGGAAGAAAGGAAGGAAGGAAGGAAATGAGTTATGCTGCTATGGTGGTTGCTAGAGCTGTTAAACCTTTGATCATGCTGACATTTTGGAAATTTCAGGAATCTGCTGGCAGCCATAAGGCTGCAGGAATGCTATTCTCTGGGCTAGGCATTTTGTTTCCTTGTCTGTCATGGGAAATATCTCATCACACAAAAAGAAACCTCATTTTAGGAAAATATGGGTCCTATTAAATTCTTCTATAATGAAACTCACTAAAAAGCCCTGTGGGCCCTCACCCCCATCTGCTTCCCTTCCCCTCCCCCACCAGGCTAACAACCCTGTACTGTGCCAAATGTGAGGTAACTCCTCAGCTTCCTACTCCCAGCCCTTTATCATGCAACAGCTTTGCAGTCTCTGTGATTCCATTACAAAGGCAGAGAAAATGCCAATTAATCTTCCAGCAAACTCTGCCTCCCCCTCTACACATGACTCTGACTTGGTCCCAGAATTCCAGGCATTCCCAGTTAACATTCACCCTCCACTGGAACTAAGACACTTAATAGTACCCGTACCTGCTAGGATCAGATAGAAGGGGAGGAGGACCTCCCTTATCAGTGGAGGACATGGGAAAGGGACATGGGAAGAGACAAGATGAGGAAGGAAAGGCAGGATTGAGAGAGGAGGAGGGAGGGAGCTACAGCTGGGAAACAAAGTGAATAAATTGTAATAACGAAAAATAGATAGATAGATAGATAGATAGATAGATAGATAGATAGATAGATAGATACATAGATACATAGATACATAGATAGATACATAGATAGATACATAGATAAAAATTAAGAAAAAAATAGTACCCCTACCAAACTACAGATTTAGAAGAACTCAGACAGGGACTTAAGGAAGATGGCATACATGAACCTTGGACCAAATTCCTCCTACAGTCAAATTGCCACCTTTACTACACACCAGGATTGGCAGAATATCTGTCTCTCTTCCCTGCCTGTCCTGATCTCTGTACAGTGGAAAGCTATCTCCCTGGATGAATGCCTTCAGCAAGTCAGGTAAAATCAGGATCAAGATAACATCCCGTGGGTATTTGATGAACTTCTTAGCTAGGGAGGGAGCACTGCCATGGGGTTACTGTTACCAGGTGCATCTTTGTACTTCCCAGACCTGGGATGGAATCACTCCATCCTGTGACTCACAAGACCTGCCGCCTCCCCATATTTTCTCCACCCAAAGCCAGAGAAGGATTTCTTCAATTTTATTCTTAGAACTAAAAGAACTAAAACAAGCTTAGAGAGAAAAATTCCTGACCCTGCAGCCAGAGACCTCCTTCTTAAAAACATCATCTGGGAGGGTATGACTTCTGAATCCAGGCTTGCCTGCCATGGTCTTAAAAATGAACGCTGTGATGGATGGGTTGTGGCTACCCAAGACATAGAGACAATGTCACGTCAGACTGCTTCCGTAGTTCAAGCCTTTGCGACAGTGACAAAAAAAAAAAAAAAAAAAAAAAAAAAAAAAGAAGGAATCTACTTCAAACTAGGTGAAAAGGGCCACTCAAAAATGAATGCCCCCAAAAGATCCTCTCAGTGAGAGACCCTAACACCCAAGACATTTTATGCCAGATGCTGCAAAGGTTTGAACTAGAGAAAAGACTGTCTCTCCCATTATGATAAAGATGGCAAACAACTGAAGCCTTTAAACTTAAAACCAGGCAACTCTCAGCCCCAACAATAAGAGGAAAAATTGCTTCCATAGAGGCTTTATGGGTGTCCAGGATCTCAGATGTCTCTCACCCAAAAATCACTTTAAAGACAGATGACAAGTCATTCAAATGTCTTATTGACCCTGGGGCAGACAAGACAACAAGAAATCCCAGGAGACTGGCAACTAGTTCCTGGGCCCCAAATTTTTTTAGGCAAGACCCTGATGGAGCTACCATCTCATATACTCTCTAATAGCCAATATAGCCACCATTCCTCTGGAGAGAGAGATTATAAAAGCCTTAGAAGTGGTGCTTCCAACCCAACCATAAAGTAATTGCATCAGGATAGATGATCATACTCATAGAGAAAATTATAGCCCCCTCAAAATCTTAAAAACTCTCCTCCAAATCACCCCCAATTCTAAGGGCCATTTGTAAGGAGGCTTTGACTACTGCATTGAAACCTTAGACAAAGAACTCAGTATTACATGGACAACATTTTGGTATGGGGAGATTCTTTCAATTCCCCCTCCCAACTTAAGGATCAATTAATACCTTCCTGATCCTTTCTAGTATTCAAAATAGTTCTTCACAAAACCCAGTTTATTGTCCCCGTTACGTTATTAGGGAGAGAAATTTCCCTCATCTCAATATACCCTCTTAAATTAACCCTTTCCTTCTGTCAAAACTTACCTCTTATCTTCCCTCCATAATTTTGGGGGTAATCTTAACTAGCTTTGATCCTGGCTCCCCTTTTCCACAAGCACTCTCCAGCCTCTCCTTGCCCTCTTAAAAGGAAATCAAAGCCCCTCCTCCTCATGAACACTCTCCCCTGAGGCAGTTCAAGGGCTAGAATAAGTTAATTTGGCCCTTAAAAAATAAGGTCCTTGCTAGATACGACCCAACAATGCCCATACAGCTTCTTATCTTCATTTCCTCCCTACACTGGTGGGGGCTCTACATCAACCCCAGAAAGCACTGAAAAGGCTCAACACCCAGGTGGGGGGTGCACCTAGAATTCTAACTGAGGTGGATGTACTCAATATTATGATTAGAAATGGCAGGGATAGAGCCCTGCAAACCATAGAAAAAGAACCCAATATTCTTGTCACCTGCCTTTTTTTCTCTCCAATATTCAATAGCTACTCAGAAATAACTCCAGCTTTGCTATTAGTTTAATAGGATTTCTGGGGCAAATTAATAACCATTACCTTAACCAAAGATGGGATTTTGCTCTCCCCATGTTGTGGTGGCTGACTCCCATTCCCTGGCTCTTTGCAAAGAATCCCATCACAGAGGAATTCTCAATATTTACTGATAGAGGAAAGAGGGGAGCCCTGACAATGATATACTACTTCCCTGGGGTTGAATCCCCGATTATTTGATTCAAAGAGTTGCTACACCATTCCCTTCAATATAATAAACTATATGCTATTTACCCCTACCTCTATAGGCCCTTCAGTCTTTTCTTAGACAGTATATATGCTGTTAATTTTCTTCCCTGGTTATCAAGATTCTTTGTCAAATTAGACACCAATCCACTTTCCCCTACTTCCAATTTAGAGGAAAGAGACACTCCCCTCTCCATCTGGCATGCCAGATCTCATAGTCCTCTGCCAAGTCTGATATCTGAGAGAAACTCCCTCATTTATCAGAACACATCTACAGGAGCCTTCACAGCCTCCTTTAAGCAAGCAGATCAATTGCATTCAAGTACTCAAAAATATAAATTAAAGGGGCTTCTGCCACATCCCTGTCCCTCTTGTTCAACTTCAGAGGTAATACAATTTTGTTCCTCTTGTGCAAACCTTATTACTACCCCAACTTTACAAACTAAAGCCACTAACCCTCCAATGCTTCTGAAAAATTGATTTCATCCACATTCCACAATTCAGCCATCAAAAATACATCTTTATCTCTGTTGAGACACACATTTCTTATGGGCTACAGCCCAAATAAGAGAAAACTCAAAAAGACTAATTAAGCATATGTTCTTCACCTTTGCCATCATTGACATTCCTCAATAGATAAAAACTGACAATGTCCTTGCCTTTACCAGCTCCCAATTCAAAACCTTCTACTCAAAATGGGAAATGGACCACCACACTAGGATTCCTCACAACACCTGTGGCCAAGGGATAACAGAAAGAGCACATCAAACCCTAAAAGACCAACTAGAAAAAACAGGAAACAACCACTTACTCCATAATGTACAATTAATGATGGCTCATATTACTCTCAAAGTATTTAATATTTACAAAAGCTCCAAATATTCCCCTATCTCCCTCCATTGTAACTCACCAGGAGTAATTCTTCCCATCCTGGTACAATGGTACAATTCCTTGGACAGGATTTTTATGGGACCAGAAACTTTCCTTATAACCAAAAGAGGTATAAGGACCAGCTTAGGCCTATTTGGGTCCATGCCAAAATTTCCCTCCATTACCACCCTAATGACCAAGAAGATAGGCTGCCTCTCGCTGACAGATCAAGGAGGTGGAGGACAGAGCACCCCTGAGAGGACAACAAAATCTCTTGGAAGAATGCCCATGACATGGTAGTTGCTGCCCAAGCCTTCTGCCTTCCAGAGGCTTCCCTTTCCTCTCTTCTTGTGGCTGTTTTTATTATCCTTTATTCTAACTCTGCTACTGTCCAGTCTTTTTCTAACCCTCCTAATACCCACCACTGGAGATTCTTTGTTAGGGAGACCTGTAATGGACACAACAAAATTACAGGACCCCACGTCTGCCCACTTGAAGAATGCTGGACCAAGATTGGGATTCCTCTGTACCCCAATCCTATCTCCATTATCTCCAGCTCTTTCCTCTGCTTTCCTTACTGCAACACAGGTGACTGCCTCCATGAGGCCTTCAAATATGTGTGTTGAAGATATTGGGGGGCCAAATTGAATCCACCAGTCATGATGGCACCATGCTCGCCAAACTTACCTTATTTTCAGCTTTCCATCAATGATCCTTCAGACAAATGATAGCGAACGGGACTCCTGGGTAAGCTCTACTCTAATAGCTATGCTAAATGCACCATACCAGCTTGCCCCTGACACCAAGCCAGTCTTTAACATTTAACGTTAATGTTAACATTAACGTTAACATTCTTCAACAGGAGGATGAAAACCAGAAGAAGGTCTAGGCCACCCCCTCCTGGCTACATTACATCCAATATACAGCTGACTTCCTTCCCCTAACCATACAGCCCCAATTCCTCTCAATGAGTTTTCTGTGCTCCCTGCTCCCAGTTGCTGTTGGCAGCTGTTTCCACTTATATCTTGCTTCATGAACCCAGTGGGCCCTTACACACACAAAAGTTACAAAACATTCTTCTCTTCAGTCTATTATTCTCCTTTTGCCTCATAGGACCCTTTTTTATTTAACTTTTATTAATTACACTTTATTCATTTGGTATCCCCATAAGCCCTTCCCTCCTCCCCTCCCAGTCCCACCCTTCCCTCCCCTTTCTGCATGCATGCCCCTCCCCAAGTCCACTGATAGGGGAGGTTCATAGGACCCTTTTTAAGATCCCATCCTACATGTTCTCGTAAAATCACTGTCACCACGCCAATATATGTTAATGCCTGATCCTCCCCACACACATACACACTCCAGCCCTGCTCTTCTTTCGTGCAATAACATTACCAGTTCTTGCATCAAATCTCCTTTTCAAGATTTCTACATACTCCCAAGGTTTATCTCTATGAACCTGGAGAAGTTACTCTACAACAGGGAGGGAGGGGGCAGTAAGGAAAGGGAGAGCTTCATCCTGCTGCTCATCCCCCTGGGTCTCACCATCCTCTTTTTGGCCCACAATGGGAACCACTGGAGCATCCCTCATCCAAACAAACCAACTGGCCTGCAACTTACTATAAGCTTAACCAGGCCATGGTTTACAGCATGGACAGTCTTGAGTCCCTCTAGTAACATATCACCTCCTTAGCGGGGGGTTGTTCTACAAAACTGGAGAACATTGGTCTTCCACACTGCTGAACAGGGAAGGACTTGCATTGTGTTGGGGGAAGGGGCAGAATGTTGTTTCAATGTCAATGAATCTGGACTGGTGGAACAAAATATACAAATGCTATGTGCCCAACACCCCTACTCCATGGTGGCTTGGTTTCTTCCCCCTTCTTCACCCTGAACTGGCCATTGGGTCTCTACTCTTCCTACCATCCTGCCTCATCCTGTCCTGACTGCTCTACAGACTTTAGAAAAGAAAAAATAATAAAAAAAGAACAGAAACAAAAACAAAACAAGAAATTTTCTCTGGCTGCATTCTATAACTAAAACCACTAAGTACCTAAAACCATTAAGTACCTACTTACTCTCTCCTAAGAACTTCCTATCCTTTCTATTCCAGTCCTGAGACACTGGTCATGAGTAGTGAATTGATCAAATGACTTTATACATCTTCCATACCTAGATTATGTTGAGTTTTTTTGTGGTTCTTGATTCCAGTAGCACTTATATCCCAGTGGAAATGTTGCCTATCACCTTGTGTCTACAATAAAAGCTTTCCCCAGCCTAGTCTTCATACTGGTAGAAAGAAAGTTTGTGAAAATGATTTTAACTCTGACCTGGCTCCTCAAAGCTGAATGGTGGGATACAAGGACATATTAGACTGATATCTCTGTGTAGACAATACAGATACTTCCATGATAATCCATTCATCCTCTTCCTTCAACTAAACCTATTCATAAAACAGCCCTTGCTCAGAGAAGAGCTCCTCCCCTATGTGGAATGGGGAAGGGGTATCGGAGGAGATGAGGGGGAGAGGGTGTGATTGGGAGGGGATGAAGGTGAGGCTACAGCTGAGATACAAAGTGAATAAATTGTAATAAATAAAAAATATATTAAAAAAGAAAAAAATGCTTGCTCAACTATTTATACTGCCTTCAATCTCCCTAATTTATTCTATGACAAATACTTTCTCAAATAAAACTAACAAATAAATAAAGTCTGTCACATCCCAGCCTTGCATCTATAAGCAGGCTATACCTAGACTCCTCAGAAGCATCTCCTGGTCTTCACCCATAAATCTTCTGCCTTGGAAAAGATGATTCTCCTTTTGGCTGGAGAAGAGGAACTGATATAAAAGAACAATTACAACTAACCATTGCTACTGCTCTTGTGGATCTTTACATGAGTTTCTATTGCCTCCAAGAAAAGTTTCAAATCCTTAGTGTGATCTTTAAGATATTATCTTCTGGCCCCGACACTACTCCTGGATTGTTCTCTACTATCCCTTCTTTCTGCACATGCTCTGTACCCCCAACCTTGGGTCCCTCCTGTGGGATGTGCCCCTCCTAGTATCTGTTCTTAATAATCTTGTATTAATCTCTCAGGATTTAGTTATTCTCTGGATCTGAAGAAGTCCAGTCTATTGAGGATATCCACACCATTGTCTAGAAGGAGTTAACAGATGACGAGCCTGGGCTTACAGAGATTAAGACTTCCTCTCATCTTCTCCTGTTTTATGGTGAAGGACACATTATTTTTCATCTTATGTTTTAGATTCCTTATTTATAAAGTGTAAATAAGAGTAGTAACCACTTAGCAGAAACCTTGTAAGATTGTTAATTTGTGTCTGTGCACACTGAAAGTACCTTGCAAGTGATGCCACCATTGACAAACTGAACATAACAATGCATCTCATTCTATTATAGTTAAATATTTGTTCCTAAGACATGGAAATCCACAAGTGAGTTTTTAAAATAAGTTGAGGATTTAATAATAAGAAGACATTCAGGAAAGCCAAGTTGCAGAAACAACAGATCTATGACAATTTGAAGACAAAAAGAAACAATAGGCATTTCTAACCTTGATAATCCATGATTATAACTCTCACGAACAATGAAATGTTCCACTTCATGGTTCAGAGGAAGAAAACATATGCGTTAAAAACAGCAATTTTGAAAAATCATAAATAAAAATATAGCACAATTAACTGTACCTTTTGTCTTCTGTTTTTCCCATTTTTATTAGTTCTCTTACAAGTTCATACAATGCATGTTGATCATATTCACCCTTTTACTCCTCCCTTTCCCATCCACCCCTTTCATACCCACCAAACTTTGCGTCCTTTTCATCCCATCAATTATTTTGTGCTGTGTACTTTTAGGTATGTGACAGACAGCCCATGATGGCTGTTGCTGTTAAGAGCTTATACATCATACAGTCTGGGAGAGACACAAAAGGTTTTTGATAAAACCTTTGATAGATAAGAGTTGCACTGCCTTGGGCTTACCGCCAACACTTTCGTATACACTTTCTTGGAGCCTCATATTTCCTCGTGTATTTCCTTTTATCTTACATAGTCTGAGTCCTTTAAAGAATTAGATAAATGAACAGGTAAAGTATCAATTTCCAAAATAAGAATAATGCAAATATGAGAAGTTTTTACCATAGGGAAAAAAATGAATAAGGGCGAGGGCATTCTCCCAGCGCTGTTTTTCTCTGGCCAATAAAGCATATGCTAAGTGACTGGAATGTTGAAAAAGCAACCCCTGAACACAAACTATCTCCATTTTTGATGTTTTCTACTCTTTTCTGTTTCTCTTGCCCACTGAACCTAAATAAGACCCTATGTTCTGCTGAGAGGAAGGAAAAATGCCTAGGTCTCCCTGTTTCTCTGAATGTGCAGATGGATGCTTAGAACTTGATAATGATTTCAGGCCCTGGTGCAATCCTTTCATATTGATCACGGTCTGTACCTGTGAAAGAGGAGGGAAGGATCTCCTTCTGTCTTTCCCTTGAGGTAAAAAACAAATGATAAAATGAATACAGAGGCAGCTTAACACAAACAGAAAAGCGCAGTAAGGAGTTCTTGGATCCTTTGTGGGTCAAGTGGGCTTTAGAGATAGAGCCAGGGAGAGGTTCAGCCATTTTGAGAAAGCAGAAAAGGTGAATGGCTCTTGCCAGAGTGATGTCTGCACTCCTATGATTTTTGACTGCAAAATTAATTGGAGTTTTGACTACAAAATTAATTACGGCCCAAGATCTATTGAAGAGAGTAAGAACACTTAAAGAATTGAATACTTTGAAATCTGTAGGGTCTAAGAAAGTCAAAGCCTGATTCGATATTTTTTTACCCATTTAACAAAAATTTCATAGAGTGCATAGAGCATCATAATGGGTATATGAATACACTTCTGTGCATGTAGTCTCCCATGAAACAAATTTTTAAACAACCTGCTGGAGTATGTCAGTGAGAATTCACTCTAGATATGGCACATGGAAACTGAAAGCAGATAGAGAGAAGTACAACAGGAAAGAAGAGGTTAATGCTGTTTATACCAGATGAACTTGGTGCAGAAAATATTCTGGGAGTAGAACACAGCATTGATGAAGCTGGGGAAAGTAAGAAATTTCAAAAGTTACAACATACACCCTCTTAATCCTCTATGCCCCTTCTCCTACTTTGTACCCTGTCTTCAGCCACTACCTCTGTCTATTCTATTTCCCCTTCCAACTGAGATTTACACATCCTCTCTTGGATCCTTCTTTAGACACCTTAGGCTTCATGTAGGCTCTCTAGTAAGGGAAGTGGTGACTGTATTGGACACAGACTCACTTGCCAGCTTTTTGATCACAACCCCCTGGCTGGGCTACCTTGCTAGGCCACAGGGGAAGAGAACATGCTTAGTCCTAATGGAACTTGATGAACTGGGGTGGACAGAAAAGAGTTCCCCTTTTCTGAGGAAGAGGCATGGGGGAAATGGGGAGAGAGGGAGAGTAGGATTGGGAGAGGGGGAAGAATGGGGTACAACCAGGAGGTAAAGTGAATAAAAATTTAATTAATTAATTAAAAATTACAACATCCACTAATTCATAGTGCAATAAAGCTGATTGAATACCAGAGAGCCATACCAGAATACTGACGTTGGGGGTAGAAATATCTAAAATCACTTTCCTTGCTCTCAAGAAATTTGTAGTCTTAGTAGTTGAATGAGGGAGAAAGATGGATAGGTATCAAATGCCATTTCCAGTCCACCACAAGGATCAGTTTTGACCTGTGAACAAAAGTTAAATTATAGAATACAACTTTATACATCTTTTTTTCACATACACAGTGGCCTCCTTTTTCTCCAGGATTTTATGCTTAGTGATTTTAGAAGGTATAATCTTGCCCAATTCTCATTTCTCCAAAACAACTTATTTGTGTCATCTACAGTGAATTCATGGGCACCTTCCCCATTTGTTTGTTAGTCTAATGAGTGAGAGATTATAATTCATGCTAAGGAAAGACAGTTGCTTCATTCTTGGTTTCTGACCCTTCATTTCCTTCTTTTATGTGATTATTATAAAACCAGAAAGCATGGGATAATTTTTAATCTGCATTGTCATCTTAACTAGATTTAATTTCTTCTGGGTGACCTTCTTCTGGGTATATTCATGAGAGTGTTATGCAGTTTAGTCAAGGAGAGAAAATCTACCCTGAATGTGGTCAGTGCTATACAATGGGTTGTGGTGTCAGACCTAATGCAAAGGATAAAAATCAAATATCAGCGGAACTAATTCTCAGTTTTTCTCTCTCTGCCTCCTCACTCAAGGCACAGGGTGACTGATGTTTCACACTCATTTTACTTGCCTTCTCTGCCATCAGGGCCTATGACCTTAGACCATGAACCAAAATAAACCTTTCCTCTCTTGAGTTGCTTCTTACCAGGTACTTATTCACAGTAATGGGAAAAATATTGCACACGTTCTGGAATTAAACATGCATGTGCAATCATATGTAAAGATAGACTTAACACTCAAATAATGGCAATTGTGAACTTTTAGGTAGAAGAAACTAGGAAAATCTTGAGCCTTGACATGTGTGGTCCCATAAAGTACATTTGACAGAGAAACAACTCTCATTGCCGGGGTTGCTTTTTCTCTTTTGCAAAACTTGCCTGCAGAGTCAATTCTAACTTTACAAAAGGTGTTTTGGATTTACACTCCAATTTTTCATTTCTTAGAAGTGGCCTCCACACCCATAACCATCTTATTCATTTCTCACCTCAACATTTGAAATATATCAAGAAATATCCTTTTCTTGTTTCACACATGAAGCCATTTATGGCAACCATCCCTGCTGTTTCTTGGAAACTGGTTATGATTCATGCTTTTGAAATTTAACCAGAAGCATAACAACTATCAGGAGGCACAGGCCAGTTTGAGAATGCCTGCTTTGCTTTATAGGAATGGTCATGGCCAGTCAGACTCTAGGCTCCCTTGAGTAAGGATGCACATATCTTCCTAATATCTATATTATTTCTATTCTGCTCAGATGTCAACAACTGTCCTCGGATATAATATTTCCCAAATAAATTGTTTAATTATAATTCATCAGATATTTAAGCAATGCAATCAATATATAAGAACATGAACATGAGAGAGATTGCCTAAATTGTAGGTCTGAATAATTAGGTATGTAAGATGGCATAGGAATCTAAACCTCAGTGAGTTATCTTTGGGGTAACAAGGAAGTTACCAAGAGGAATGGAAGGTAGAACAAAGACAGAAAAAAAGAGGATTCAGTGTTCAGTCCTGTGTGATGTGGCTATAGTCACTGTAGGTGCAGTGGTGAACAAGAAGAAGAAGCCTTAGTAAAAGATCTTATACTGTGAAGAAATTAGACCTAGGTAACGGAGTATGATCCACAAGTGTTGTTTCTTGTGTTCTCTAACTGCTTAGGTAGGTTTCACAGAAATCAGCAGAAATGATGAAGGCAAGAACTCATTCTTTCTGTACATATTGATTATTGATAGATTCCCTTTTTTTTTCTTCTCAAATAAAGGCCACTGTACCTAACAAGAGACTAGCAAGCCACATGGAGGAAATGAACATCTAGGGGAAGCATCCTTTCTCTGTGTGAAGAGAGTGAAATTACAAAAGGAGAGTTTCATGGGTGGGTAAATCTTAGTTCATTGACATCACTCCCCTCAAGATGTAGGTAACAATGTGAAAGGAGGAGTTATAAAAATATAAAGCTGGAGAATAGATAAGAGTGATGTTATAGCCAGCTTTTCATCTGGACACAAACCAGCATTTCCTGGCAAGAAAGAGGCTAAATTGAGTGATTGTCTCCATCGATTTGACCTGTGCCTGTGTCTGTGGCTCAGTGTCTTCACTGACAATTGATGTGGGAGGGTCCAACAGGCAATATCATCCCTAAAAAAAGTGGCCTGCACATAAGGAGTCACCATTTGTCTCACTAACCATTTATGATATACAAATACTGGAAAGATGCCAAAGAATCTATGGTGCTTTATGGAGAAAGGTCTGTTAATCGCTTTTATTTTTACAGCATTTTCTGCAAATTTGTTCACTCCATTTCTCATTCATCAGATGTGTGTTTTATTATGTGTGACAATATTTATGCTTACATCTTGTTTTAAGAAGCTAGAGTGTGATTCCAACAGAATTAAAGATAATTCAACACAGAATATTGAGAAAGTTTTGGGAATAATCAGTACTAGCGCACACCAAGTATGAACAGCCAGCGTTGAAGCCAGGAGTGTTGACTCAAGCTGATCTTTAGTCTAAGCATTCCTGCAGAGTGAGGCAAAATTCACCTCTTGACCAGAGAAGAAAGAAAAGCATGCCTCCCACTGGACATAAAATTCCCACCATTAGGGCTGGAAAAAAAATAGCCTAGCAGTTAAGAATATTTGCTTTTCTTGCAGAGAATCTAAATTTAGCTTCCAACACCCATATCAGGTGACTCACAACTGCCTGTAACTTCAGTTTCATAGGACTCCACACACTCTTTTGTCCTCCAGAGGCACCTGTACACGCATGGCATATACTCATGCACACACACAGATATTAAACAAATATAAATAACCATAACTTTTAAAATCCACTACCTCCCAACAGATCCATGGTAGGACCCAAAATTTTTCCATGTGGGCCTTTTGAGTGTCACTTAAAATGCTCACTAAGTCAAGCACAGTGATGAATGCTTACAATTCCAGCACTTAGGAGGCTAAGGCACAAACATTGCTATGACTTCAAGGCCAACCTAAACTGCAGAGTGAATTCAGGGCCAGCATGAACTGCACAACAATATCCCATCAATAATAATAATAATAATAATAATAATAATAATAATAATAATAATAATGGGCTAGAGAGATGTCTCAGCAGTTAAGAGCACTTAGTGATATTGTAGAGGAGCTAAGTTACTTCCCAAGACTTTTCTTGCAAGGCTCATTACCTCCTGTAACTGAGATTCAAGGAATCTGGCATGTTTTGTCTCTGTATATACAGGCACACACATACACTTAAAAATAAACCTTAAAACATTAAAAATAATGATCATTACCATCATTCACAAACACCAGGCACTATTCCAAATACTATAAATGTACTGAATGATCTTGTTCTACTATTATTCCCATTTTTTGTTAATGAAGAAATTAGGGGATGAACACTTGAGAAAACTGACCTGTTGCATAAGAAATCTGTGACACTAAGGACTGAGATCTGAGAGAATAAACTTCCAATGACGCTGCCATGGAGTAAATTAACACAACATAAGGAGAGGTCTGTACGTCATCTTTCATTTCTCCATGGTCTATGAGAACTGAGACTGATCTGGCAGTGGATCTAAGCAATTGCACCCTCTCTACCCAAGAACCTTGACTCAATAGTCTCTGGCAGGTAGAGTCTCTTGCAGCTTGACCTCATCCAGAATCCCACAAGGAGCCATAGAAACTGACACTTTCATACCAGGATATTAGCCTATCTTTTCTTGGCATCTGTGTTCCTTTTTTACCCTCAGTACCACCTCTACTGGCACACCCCAGTTATAGTGAAGGCCCTCCACCTGAATATTTTTGTAGCTTTGCAGGCAGCACAGGTGGCTCAAGGCCAGTATTTCCCTGGCTAACAACATCCTAGTGAGAAATAAATTCCATAGCCTGCAACATAAAAAAAAAAAAAAAAATGTGTGAGCTAGTATCATCTCTCCACCTTGCTGAGCTCAAACACCTGTTTCCTTGGAAGTGACTATTTGGTAAGTACTGGAAAACAGCGGGTCATTGTGGAGTAATCCTCCACATATTACTAATCTTTTATCATCATCCTATCTCAGATCATTGCTCTCTCCTTATGGATCCTTATGCTTTGCTTAATCTAAAATTTAACTTTGGAAGGAAAATTAACCAACAGAAACCTCTGGCCCTTCTAAATGTGAGATGCTATATGAAAGATTAAAAAGTGGATACAACAAAACAGTTCTATCCTGAACATAGTCCTGGTGAAGTGCTCTTTAGAAGAAGACAAGTAGGCTTTTGTCTAATGAGGTGTGCCTTCCAACTTCACACTTTTCTGATCTGTCACTTTCCATATATCTCTACATTTGCTTTCTGCAGGGATGAATGCCTTCTATGTGAAAAATCGAATCCTCCTTCCCTGGCTTTGCCTTGAAAACAGTAGAGGTTTGTCCATAGTAAAAATAGCAGCTGCATGTGCCAGCATTGGGTACCATGAGCTGCTCTGGGATCTTTCAGTGAATTTTCTAATCCATCCTCTGTATTTCCCACCAAAGTAGACAATAAGATATACCCAGTTCCCTAGTGAGAAATAAATAGAACACAAAGAATCCTAGCCAGCACTGAAAGATCAAGCAATCCCTTTCAAGACTTAACCACTGGTTGTCCCCTAGCCTGGCAATAAATTGTATGAACATCAGCAGATAAAGAAATTTAACTTACATAGAAAAGTGGAAAATATTTAGGAAGAAATATGGCTGAAAGGATAGTTCCATTAGGAGATGGTAGATGAAACGGAGCACCGATTCTTGGTTTTAAATAGGAAGAACTGTCCAGAAGCCAGAACTATGTATCACACCAGGGGGATGACCAAACAGCATGCAATGTACACTTTACCCCAGCACAGACAGAAGCTTCACCAAGGGTCCTGCAGAGTACATTTGAAGACTGAGAATCCAGTTAATTCCCACACTCTGCTGCCTAACAGATCGAAGAATTCCTAAGATCCCCCCGTTTTTGTTTGTTTGCTTGTTAGTGAGTTAGTTGGTTTGTTTTCTGCACAAATGTTATTACCAACTTGGGATACAATATCATGCCTAATCACGAGCTGATTTCTAGGAAACTCTGGTCTCACGAGGAGGAGGAACTAGCTATGTTGTCTTGGCATGGTAATGGGCAGAGTACACTCATGGGATTATGAGTTCTGCAAGCATCCCCAAACTCTGCTGCCTAAAAGGTCCTACAAAATCACTTATGAAGGACAATATACAGGCTCCATAAAAGAACCTCAGAGTCACTGCTCATCTATGAGGCCCTCAGTACATTTCTATTTACTGTCTCATTCCCTACTTGAGCAAAGGTATGAGCTGGATAGCAATCACCTTCTCATTTTGTAGACAAAGAAACTGAAGTTAACTGAAATGCACTAAGGTCACAGCCCTAATAAGTAATGAATGTGGTCAGGTCCTGCAGTCTACAGTGCCATCCTCTGCACTGTGAAAATAACCATCAAGAGTTGGTTAGTACTTGTTGGAAAAACTGTATGAGCAACTTCATAAATGCCAACATTTAATCACCACACAAAATGTTTGAGGTAAGTGTGATTGCATCTTTAATGGGACAACTCAGTCAATTCATCAAAGTTATAAAACTACAGGACACAGCTGGGCAGGCCTAAACTCACTTTTGCATAATTTTTGACCCATGTTCTTTTTTTTAATTTTTATTTTTTTAATATTAGTTACAGTTTGCTAACTTTGTATCCCTGCTGTCTCCCGCTCCCTCTTTCCCTCCCTATCCTACCCTCCTACCCTCATCTCCTCCCTGCCCTTTTCCAAGTCCACTGATAGGGGAGAACCTCCTCCCCTTTCATCTGATACTGGTTTATCAGGTATCTTCAGGACTGGCTATAATAAAAATATTGGCTGCTCCTCCCTCGGGGGTGGGAGGAGGAGGTCAAAAAGCCCACCACTGAGTTCATGTCAGAAACAGTCCCTGTTCCCCTTATTAGGGTACCCACTTGGATACTGAGCTACCAAGAGCTACATCTGAGCAGAGGTTCCAGGTTGCATCCATACATGGTCCTTGTTTGGAGAAACAGTCTCATAAAAGACCCCTGTGCCCAAATATATTTGGTCCTTGTGGAGCTCCTGTACTCTCCAGGTCATATCAACTTCCCCGCCCTGACCCATGTTTTTAATGACAATGGATGTCTTAGAATTTGGTATTGAGCACTAGGGATTTTGACTGACATATTTCACACTTCAGTTTTGGTCCTACCATTCAAAACTCAGCTCAAACATGACAACCATAAAGCACCTGCTCCAATTCTTTCCTTTGCTTAAAAGAATCTACAGTCACTGTTGTTATAAAACAGACTGTATGCAGAAACAAACATTTCACACTTGTGATACGTTTAATTCCAGAAGACATACAATATGTTTCTACAACACTGATATCCTAATGCATTGGATTACAATTATATCAAACTGCAATAAATTGGGTGGTGACAAACAGAAAAAAAAAAACATATTGCTGAAAGCTTTGAGAAGCTGAAGGTCAAAGCACTGACCATTAGGATGTGATGGAAGCCTGCTTCTTCATTCAGATATCTGTCTTCTTGTCCTCACCTCACATGAGAAAATGAACCAGGGAGCTGTCTCAGATGGCATTTACACAGACATTAATTTGTGCATAAAGGCTCAGCCTCAATAATCTAAAAGTTTTACACCATAGGACTCACACTGAAAACTATTACTTCAAATATAAGTATTGGATATAGACATTCAGCATGTTGCAACTGACGTTGACACAATATTAGTGCTTCATAATTCTTTTCTGACCATGTTGCGGCATGTATTGAAAAATTGCTGATACCATCCATTTAACCCATCATTCATCATCCGTAATTATTATATGAAAAATCATCTAAATGGGTTGTGTAACTAAGTAGCAAGTGCATATTTATTGGTATATATTTTTCAGCCTTGTCAATAAACTTTGGACCAAAACTTTTTCTAGACAAATAGCTTTATCTGTGTGCATAGGTTCAAAGTGAATGCACACTTGAATCTCACTGTTATCTGTAATCAAACTATGATCTGAATTCTGCCCATTCTAGGTCTAAGATCAGAATAGTCATACCCCAGATTCTCAGCAATTGAGTTTTATAACAGTTAAACTTTCCTTGTCCAATATGAACATAGAATCTTTATTCTGTCCTGACATATATTTGTATTTCTTTAAGGCACTTATTGCCTTGTGTAGGTAGTTGGAATAAGCTGTTTACTTCTAGCCTCTGAGTGTATTCAGAGCAGAAATCATATAACTTGTAAGTTTTTTTTTTAACAGAACATTTGGAGATGACCCACATCACAGTAGATGCTCAGCAGTTTGCTGAGTAAAACTAAGAGATTTCTGCACTGAAAAGTTATCCATGGAACTCTGCAGACCCAACTCTTTTAACAAAAATGGAATATTTGTGTTTGCAGTGGACCACTCTTTTTATTTTTATTTTTATTATTAGTCACATTTTATTACCTCTGTATCCCAGCTATATCCCACTCCCTCATTCCCTCCCAACCCCACCCTCACTCTCTCATCTCATCGCTGCCCCTTTCCAAGTCCAGTGCTTGGGAAGGACCTCCTCCCCTTTCATCTGACCCTGATTTATCAGGTATCTTAGGGACTGGCTGCAAAGTCCTCCTCTGTGTCCTATCAGGACTGCTCCACCTTTGGGGTGTGGGGAGGTCAAAGAGGCTGCCATTGAGTTCCTGTCAGAAATAGTCCCTGGTCCCCTTACCATGGGAAACCAATTGGTTACTGAGATACCACAGGCTACATCTGAGCAGGGGTTCTAGGTTATATCCATACATGGTCCTTGGTTGGAGAAACAGTCTCAGAAAAGACCCCTGTGTCCAGATATATTTGGTCCTTGTAGAGCTCCTATCCTCTCCACGTCATACTAACTCCCCCTTCTTTCATCCCTGCACTCTGCCGAACGTTTGGTTATGAATCTTAGTATCTGCTTTGATACTCTGCTAGGTAGAGTCTTTCAGAGGCCTGTTACTTGTTTTCTCCTACGAGTGGACCACTCTTAAATCACTCTTTACCCATTGTTTCCAGCTCATATTCCAAGCACAGGCTTTTCTCAGAACCAAGGCTGTAAATAAGCTGTCACCCACCCAGTCTTACCTAAATAAACAGCTGTAGCCCACCTTTTCATAAAATTCCAGAAATCACTTCTTTTCTTGAGAGAAAACCCCAGAAATGTGCAGAATGCACAGATAAGTTTCCTTCAATATTTCAGCTTCCAAGCAATTATTTCCACTTCTCAACTTGGAACAGAGCCACTTGGCAAGAACAGGTGTGTATTAATACTCATCGCCAATGTCACTGCCACCTCTCCACAACCACAGCTTGAGTCTTACTTGGATTCTAGGTTTTTCAGCTGGGAGGTTCACAAAAAGGAGCATCTGTATATGCTTCATTGCATTCACCTCAACGCTTCAAACCTGTCTCAAAATATCCCACAACCCAGAGCTTTGTTCAAATTCTACTATTCTTGCCAGAATTATTAATTCATCAATTCATGCATTTGTTATAAAGATAACTAACATTTATAGAATGATTACCATCTGCCATGCATTATGCTAAATGCCTTACATACGGTACATTATAGAGCTCTTACAAAAGTGCTGGGAGGTTGATACTATTAGTATCTTCCCTCTATAGGGACAAAATTGTCACAGAAGTAGCTAGGCTCTTTCTAAGCACAACCGCAGTCTAGTAGTCAAAGCCAGGTATAGTTGACCTCAAGACGTATATTTTTAAATATTTTCTTTATTTATTATTGATAATGTCATCAATGGATACAATGAAATATGATGGTGTTTACCTCTAATTTTCACCTCTAATTTCTACCATAAACTCTACATGTCTCCCTCCCAATTTTATGTCAGCTTTTGTGTTACCCACTAAATCCAGCTAATGTTCACATATGTAAAAAGGTATGGATCTAGCCACTGGATTATGAGAATTCTACCAATGGTAGCATTCTCAAAAGAAAGCTATTTTCTCGTTTTCAAAAATTACTGGCTGTCATAGCTCCTCAAAAGGAATCATGGCTCCAGATGGTCTACGCCATCTGGGCAGGAATTTTGTATGGCTTGATCTTACTCAGGCCTTGATCAGGTAACTAAAGCTTCTGTGTGTTCATGAGTGTCATAGTCCTGTCATGTCCTAAAGACACAATGAACAGCACTCCTCCCAACTGAGTGAATAAAAATAAGAAATAAGAGGAGGACATATCTGCTTCTAAGGAGTTAGGGATTTTATTATAGATATGTTTGAACACAGGTAAAGGCAGAGGCATCTGGAAGAGTTCAGAAAAAAAATGTGACTGGCAGAGTAAGCTGGGCTATGTGAGAAGAAGCAGGGAGGGGAGAGGGGAGAGCCAGTAGCCAAGAGGCCAGCAGTGATCCAGGAGACCAAGAGACCAGCATAGCCAAAAATAGCTAAGTCATATATGGAAAAACAGCTGGGAGAAGGTGCCCAGCCCTGCACTGGGGAGTTTAGAGTAGGAGGTGAGCTATGCCAGCCAGAAAGACTCTGTAACAGGCAGGAACTGAGGAAGAATGACAGTCAGATATGTTATATGCCACTTTGATATGTTAATAGGCACCTCAGTTGGCCAGCGGTTTGTCCAGAATTGAGAACTAAAACCCACCCGCCAGCTCTTATATTCCTTCAACCTTCTCATCACCATCTCTGAAGAGATATTTTCTGAGCCTTGATCTCTTTCTCTTTCTCTCTTTGTGCATGCATGTCTGTGTGTATGCATGTGTGTGTGCGTCTGTACATGCCTGTGTGCACCAAGGGTAGGGAGGTAGATACACATACCTCTTTTAGAGCAAAAGGTGCAGTACCTAATTCTCATTATTCTCAACCTTCAACCAGTTGTTTACTCTGTTGACTGCTGTTCACTGAAACAAAAAAAGTCTAAGGTTTAGAACAGCCACTGTTTATGGTTTGAGCATAAGAATTTAGAAAGTAAAATGGCAGCCCAAACCATTTAGCAAAATAACCATATCATGTTCCACACTGGAGCCCATGACATCCTCTGAAGTGGGCATTTGACTAGAGTTATAGTCCCTGTCCTTAAATCCCACCCACAGAGCAAACTTCTAATCCATCTGAAAGTGGTGCTTACACCCATAACAGGCTTTCCGCCATTGCATCAATAGGCACTTCTTGAGTGGTAGTTCAGTATTGGAGCATGCAGAGTCCAGTGCTAGGTTCTGATTGATGTAAATACAAGATCAAATGTCTCAAATTGCAGTTGACCCAAAGGAATAAAAAGAACCTTCTAGGGAACTTTATTTTTAAGAGCACAGATCCTAGTTGCATAGTTCAATTCTGCACATTCAATTTTTTAACTGAGTTTAAAATGGGTAATGCCCAAGTGTCTCTGACAAGTCATTTGATTGTCTTGAATCTAGTAGGCAGATGTCTCTTAGGTATTTATGTGCCTCCAGCTAGAATGGTATAAGTACTTACTAAACAGGTACTGTTAGATCAATAAATCATTATTGTTACTAATTTAAGACATTTCATTTTATTTATGTGCATGTATGTGTTGATATGCAAGCACATATGTGGGTACCCACATAGGCCAGAAGTGAGCATGAAATCCACTGGAGTTAAAGTTACAGGCATTGAGAGCTGTCTGGCATGGATGATGGAAACTGGACTCTAGCCCTATGCACGAGCAGCAAGTGGTCTTAACTGCTGAGCCATCTTTATAGTCCTGAAGTACTGGTAGAAAAATCAACTATTTATGTACTCTCTTCTAATGATTGAGTGGTCATCTTCTCATATTTCACGTAGTAATAATGACAACTGAATCATTAATACACAATAATGGTTACAATAGATATAGTACATAAGCGGCCCACAAAACAGTGACTATATGGTTAAATTCACTTGTTATCTGCTGGTCCACTATGAGATTATGTAACTGTCACTCTGGATCTTTCTACCTAGAAAGATTTTTCATTCATAACTTTTTGTTTTCTAATTCTTACCGTGTTTCCAGTAGCTGTTTCTTACTTTGGTCTGGTCTGTGATTAATAGCAGTGGCCACTGACATGTCAAAAAGTGAACGTTAATGGCACTGAGATTTAGTTACAGAAGCCAGGGTTATGGTTGCTGTTGTTGTGGGTAATTTCCACTCCTAAGTTCATTAAACTCCTGAAAGCAGAAAGGCCAATAGTGATTTATTTCACTGACAGTAAGCTCAGCCATGATCATTTACAATAATACTTCTGCCTTGACATAATGGAGAGGCTAATAGTTACACAAAGCTGATTAGGTTAAGGCAGTGAGATGCCTATCTGAATTGCTTTGCGAAAGCCACACTTGATATTATATAAGATGCTCCCAATGCTCTCCAAATGCAGGGAGAGGATAGAATAAGAGGAAAGTGAGAGCAGGCTCCCTTGTTGAATAAATTTGTATCAATTTTACTGGTTAAAGAGTGCCCTGACAAATGTAAACTTGTACAACCACTCTGGAAATCAATCCGGCACTTTCTCAGACAACTAGGAACAGCACTTCCTCAAGATTCAGCTATACCACTCCTAGGCATATATCCAAAAGAGGATCAAGTACACAATAAGGACATTTGCTCAACCATGATTGTAGCAGCTTTATTTGTAATAGCCAGAAGCTGGAAAGAATCCAGATGCCCCTCAACTGAAGAATGGATACAGAAATTGTGGTACATCTACACAATGGAATATTACTCAGCAATGTAAAACAAGGAAATCATGTAATTTGCAGGTAATTGGTGGGAACTGGAAAGGATCATCCTGAGTGAGCTACCCCAGAAGCAGAAAGACACACAGTATATATTCACTCATATAGACATATAATATAGGATAAACCTACTAAAATCTGAACATCTAAAGAAACTAACCAAGAAGGAGGACTCTGACTAAAATCCTCAATCCCTATCCAGAAAGGCAAACAGGATAGACATCAGAAGAAGAAGAAAACAGGAAACAAGTTAGGAACCTGCCACAGAGGGCCTCTGAAAGGCTTTGCTCTGCAGACTATCAAAGCAGATGCTGAGACTTATGGCCAACTGTTGGGCAGAGTGCATAGACTCCTATGAAAAAAGTAGGAAATAGTAAGATCTGGAGAGGACAGGAACTCTACAAGGAGAGCAACAGAACCAAAAAATTTGAACACAGGGGTCTTTCCAGAGCATCATACTCCAACCAAGGACTATGCATGGAGATAACCTAGAATCCCTGCACAGATGTAGCCCATGGCAGTTCAGTGTCCAAGTGGATTCCATAGTAATGGGAAGAGGGACTGCCTCTGATGTAAACTGATTGGCCTGCTGTTTGATCACCTCCCCCTGAGGGGGGAGCAGCCTTACCAGGCCACAGAAGATGACAGTGCAGCCACTCCTGATGAGATCTGATAGACTAAGATTAGAAGGAAGGAGAGGAGGACCTCCTCTATCAGTGGACTTGGGGAGGGGCATTCGTGAAGAAGGGGGAGGGAAGGTGAGATTAGGAGGGAAAATGGGAGGGTTTTATGAGGTAATACAAAGTGAGTAAAGTGTAATTAATAAAAGTTAAAAAAAGAAATTGCAAAGTTAAATTAAAAAAAATACACAGGTACACAGAAGGTTCTTTTTTTTTTTTTTATAAATTACAACTTCATTACATAGGTAGTTGATAACCCTGCAAATGACTGAGATTTAATTTTTTTGCTCCAAACAAACAACACATTTTTACTGGTAATAATGATATTTTTGTTAACATGAAGTTCACATTTATTTTATCACCCTTGACGAAATGTGGTATTGTTCAACAGGAGCTGAACAAGGATGACACCATTAGATTTGCCAAAGCAGACAAGGAAGAGCCATGAGGCCTCAACTCTACAAATACCTACAAGCAACTAGAATGTTGACACCAGGATACATAGTCCTCCCTCAGGAAGAACACACACACACACACACACACACACACACACAAAGAGTGCCCTAATAGCCCATTTCTGATGCATCTTTGATAGAGTTTGAGGAAGAAATGAACATTTTCGTTGGTAGGCTGAGTAAGTAGTAACCTCATCGACATGGGTGAGCAGCAGCAAACCTACTGAGGGCCTAGAAGAACCATGCTACCAAGAAATGGTGGATTTTCCGTGTATGACTGACCTGAGATATTTGTGCCTGCGGACTTTGGGGTTTCAGCTAGGGACTGGAAGGAATGGTGGATTTTCTGTCCATCCTTGACCTGGAACACTTGTGCTTATTGACATCAATGCTGCAGTTAGGAGCTGGAAATTTTACCCTATGCTCCCATCTAGTTCTAAGGCTTTGAAATCTGAATGATGCAACTGAAATCTAAGATTTTTAACTTATAGACTTCAGAATTCAATTCAGGAGTTCTCATTGTCCATAAATGCATGACACAATTCCTAGTCTTTCTCTTTGACACCTTTCCTTCTTGCCTCCCTGTCCCTGTCACAACATCTAGAGACTGTAGTGCTTATGATTTCAGTGTATAACAATGGCAGCCCACACTATAGTTGTGGCTTTGATTCAGGGTAGTAGACTGCATTTCAAATTTTTGATAATAATTAATAATTATTCCTTAAATGATTAATATAAGGAAATACAGATGGCAAAAAAGAAGCATTATGTTCATAAGCAAATTTTAAAAACAGATAGGACAGATACATCAAGATGAAGTACATAGAAACATTGGTATTGCTCTTATTCACCAGTGGGGTAAGGAAGTAAGACAGTTTATGTAAGACAGAAATAACATACACAAACAAACACACACACTCACTTGATATCACATTTGGCATCTCTCACACTGTATGCTATGGTCTGTAGTGATTATGTGAAACAGCAGTGAGAACAACTTAGCTTCAGAAAGAGACAATTTTTTATATCCTATTAAGTCTGCCAGAATGAGATATAGGAAGTCCCCTTTCTCAAGTCATTCTGTCTGAGCCATTAATGGAGTAAAAACTTTTAGTCTTGAATGTGGTCTCATAAGAAGCCATTTTCTTTTTTTTTTATATTAATCACAAGTTATTTATTTGTATCCCAGCCGTAGCTCTCTCCTTCATTCCCTCCTAATCCCACCCTCCCTCTCTCATCTCCTCCCTGCCCCTTTCCAAGTCCACTGCTAGGGGAGGTCCTCCTCCCCTTCCATCTGACCCTAGCTTATCAGGTGTCTTCAAGACTGGCTGCCATGTCCTCCTCTGTGGCCTAGCAAGACTGTCCTTCCCTCAGGGAGGGGCAGGGTGGGGGGTAAAGGAGTCAGTCTTGAGTTCATGTCAGAAATAGTTCCTGTTCACCTTACTAGGGAAACTCACTTGGTTACTGAGCTACCATGTGCTACATCCGAGCAGAGGTTCTAGGTTATATCTTTATATGGTCCTTGGTTGGAGAAACAGTCTAGTCTTATAGAGGGCTCCTGTACCCTAATATATTTTGCCCTTGTGGAGCTCCTGTCCTCTCTAGGTCATACTAACTACCCCAGGAAGCCATTTTCTTTCTGTTTTCACAAACAGATTTATCTTCACACATGAGATGAACATTTCTGCCCTCTGTCCATGTCTCTTCCCCTTTCTTCAACTACACCATCATGTTCTTCTTTATTTTCTTCTTTTCTTTCTATATTTTCTCTCCTCCTTCTCTTCTCTCCCTGCTGTTATCTCTCACTCTCTCTCCCACTCTCTCTGTTCCCTACCCCATATACCTCTCTTCTCTTACTATATAACAAATTCAGTTGATAAACACAGAATTATACTTTTACTGCACCTTACACCACACATAAGGAATACAAAAGTAAAAAAAAAATCTTTCCCCTAATATTTCAGACATTTATATTCTACTAAGGTAAGAAATGAAAACATATGAGTATGAAAAGGAAACACAAAAATAAGTTCAGACAAAAAAATGTTAGGGCAAGATCGAATTTATACATTTATATCAAGAACAAAGCTAGTAAAATACAAGTTTCTATGCAGACTGATGGCAGTTCCAGTTTTCTTAAGTAAGAAAGACTAAAATATAAAGTTGCAGTTAAATAAGATACTCAAAGCAAAATAAACAAGAAGAAAACTTGATTTTTAAAAATAGTATTGGAGACACACATGAAGAATATATAGCTTTGTAAGCCAGAAAATAGTCTTTTTTAATTTAATTTTACTTTTTATTCATTTTACATCCTTATATCTCTATCCCTCCTTACTTCCCAGTCCCACCTTCTCTCGCTCTCCTTTCACTACCCCTCCCTTATCCATCTAGCCCAGATCATCAAGTTTCATCAGTACTGAATATGTCTTCTTTCCCTGGGGCTTGGCAAGACAGTTTCCTGCTGGGAGGAAGTGATCAAAAACCTGGCAAGCAAATCTGTGTCCCATGTAGTCCTAACTTCCCTTACTAGATGATCCACATGAGGCCTAAGCTGCCCATTTACTACCTCTGCATGGTCCTTGGTTAATGCTTCAGTCTCTGCAAGCCCCTCTCAGCCCTGGTTAGTTGGCTCTTATGGAGCTCCTGTCTCCTCCAGGTCCTTTTCTCTGTCCTCCCACTTTTCCACAGGATGCCCTGTGCACCACCCAATGTGGACTGTGAGTCTCATCATCTGTTTTGAGACACTGCTGATTAGAACTTCTCAGAGAACAACTCTGACAGGTTCCTGTCTGCAAGTTTAGCAGAGTATTCTTCATAATGTCAGGGGTTGGCATGCCCTGATAGGGTGGGTCTTTCATTGGGTCAGGCACTGGTTGGGCATTCCCTCAATCTCTGATCTATCTATTCTATTTTTATCCCTGCACATCTTGTAGGCAGGGTAAATTTTGAGTTGAAGGTTTTGTGGGTGGGTTGGTGTTCCCCTACCTCTACTAGGAGACTAGTCTAACTAGTGTCCTTGTCAGTCACTATGCCCTCTGTTACTAGGAGTCTCTACTTAAGTGCTCCTCATATCCTTCCAAGAGCCTACCCTGACTTAGGTCTCCAGCTTTCCACAGAGATGTCCCCTTCCTCAGTTTCTTTTTTTCTACAGTCCTTCTGTCCTCTCACCCTTGCTCTCCCCAGTTCTGTTCTCCACCTTCTTAACTCTCTGGGCATCCTCTCCTACCTTGTTCCCTCTCTCCAGCCACTAGCTCTATTTCCCCTTCCAAGTGAGATTTATTCATCCTACCTTAGATCCTCTATATTACTTACCTTTGAGTCTGTGCTTCATAGTATGCTTATCCTGTACCATATACTCACTTACAAGTGAATACATACTATCTGTCTCTTTCTGGGCCTGGGATACCTCACTGAGAATGATCTTTTCAGTTCCGTCCATTTGCCTCCAAATTTCATGATTTCTTTGTTTTTGATAGCTTAGTAGTATTCTTTTTGTGTAAATGTGCCACAGTTTCTTTATCCATTCTTTGATTGAAGGATATCTGGGTTGTTTCAAGATTCATGCTATTGTGAATAAAGCTGCTATTAATATAACTGAGCAAGTGTCCTTGTCGTATGGTAGAGAGTCTTTTGTGTATATACTCAGGAGAGGTATAACTGGGTTTTGAGGCAAAGCCTATTCCCAATTTTCTGAGAAAGTGCCAGATTTATTTTCAAAGTGTTTGTACAAGTTTACAGTCCCACCAGGAATGGAGGAGGGTCCCCCTTTCTCCGCACGCTCACCAGCATGTACTGTCACTTGAGTTTTTCATATTAGGCATTCTGATGGGTGTGAGAGGGAATTTCAGAGTCCTTTTGATTTGCATTTTCCTGATAACTAAGGAAGTTGAGCATTTCTATAAGTGCTTCTCAGCCATTCAAGATTCCTCTGTTGAGAATCTCTATTTAGTTCTGTGCCCCATTTTTAATTGGGTTATTTTGTCTATTAGTGTTTGATTTCTTGAATTCATTACATATTTTGTATATTAGCCCTTTTTAGGATGTAGGATTAGTGAATATCTTTTCCCAGTCTGTAGATTTGTTGGCTTCTGGGCCAAGACTTGAAGGAGCATTTCTAGTCCGACAATGAACATTAGGAAGAGAATGGCAGGAACAGTCATAGGCCTGCCAGCTTTACATCATATTCTACATTTGGGGCTATTTATTCACTTTGTAAATTATAAATAGCTGCTCAGTAGCCATTTCTTAAACAAACAACTCTATGAACTTATGATTTTCCAAATGGCTTTACAACTGGTTTATAGTATAACTTGCTAAGTAGTTTATGAGGTACCCAGATATTTTTCCTTTTCTTTTTTAAAGTCTGGTCAGACTCTGCTAATAAGTCACAATTTATCTTGTTATTTGCCTAGTATAAGATTTGTAGGGCTGTAGCAACATAATTAGCATAGTTTGGGTAGTTTCAATCACAGATATTTGATTTCTCTGTTTTGGAGGCAAAATACAAAAACCGAGGCTGAAGCATTCACTTAGTATAAACATTTTTGTCTTAGTTTTGACTTCTTAATTTTATGTATATGTGTGTAGAACATACATACTAAAACATATATGTGTATATAATGTGATAATACATGCATACATATTTACAAAATTCTTTGGTATCTTGGGGATTTAAATGTGGCTTAATCCTAACCTTCTCTACTATGTATGTGTTTGTTTTCCTCCAAATACTTTTTTCTGTTTTTAATAGGCTGTTATTTTCAAAGTATTTTGAGACCATTAAAAGATTTTGAAAATGCTTCTTAGAAGCTAACGGAAAACAAATATTATTGTCTACTGCTTAATAGCCAGAACTGCAATAATATGCTCAAGAATTATTTTCTCACCTCATTACCACTTAATTGAATTAAAGCTAAATTTGTATTTTTGCTGTATAATTAGGAATTATAGGTAAGGGACAGAAATGTCCTCATTAGTAGCCATCTGTTTGTAAGGCAGTGGTAACAGCACAGTCCCCATGAATGCAATAGCGAAGGCATGTGCAGACAATACTAGTGCCAAGACATAACTGTTCCTTGTTGAGGTGAAACAATGGATCACTTGTCAACAGGTCACAGAGCCATCATTGCCTTGGTCACCATTTCTCACTTCATGAGTCATGACCCCTTTAGGGGTTCAAGTAACACTTTCATAGGGGTGAACTAAGACCGTCCTGCATATTATATATTTGTGTTTGTTCATAATAGTAGCAAAATTACAATTATGAAGTAGCAATGAAAGAAATTTTTTTGGTTGGGGCTCACAGCAACATTAGGAATTGTATTCAAGGTCACAGTGTTAGGATGGTTGAGAACCACTGTTCTAGGCCCATATTGAGGCAGTTAAGTCTTAGCTGTAAACTTGATGGCATTAGGCACACGCAGGAGATTTGGAATGTAACTCTGTTGTATCTGTGGGAAGGGTCTCATAGTGAAGAGAAAAGATCACCAAGGGCTGTGCTCCTGTGAGTTGTATCTTGCTCTAGCCTTTGCAGGTATTCTCTGTCTCTGCTTCTTGGTCACTGTCACACTAATTGCGCTGGTTCTACAAATCTTCCCTAACAGAATAGATTCACACCTCTGATCTCCTAAGCCAAAATAAATCTTACTCCTTTTTCAATTACTCTTTCCATTCTTTCCATTATTTTAATCATAATTATGCAATAGTAACTAATATATCTATTTCATCACACACTTCAACTGAAATTCATGATCCCGTCAAGAAATATCCTTTGCAAATACTCACACAGATATATGTCTAAAGAACCCATTCATAAATGGATTATGGATCCTGTAGCCAGCTTTCTGGCCAAGCCAACTGATGATTAGGAGGTTGGATTCATGCCAAGTTTTCCCAGAAAACAGCAGTAGAATTGATAATTAGCCCTATGTACTGCTCTGAAAAGAAAGACCTCCTATCCCTCGAATGTGAATAACTTTTTCATCCTTTTTTTTCTTCTGCATATTCTGCTATTGCTGTTTATGTTATAACAACAGTGCCAGTGATATCCACATGCTGGAATCATTGAGAAGGCATGGACAAGGCATAGCTATTATTGAAAAGATAGCATCCAAAAGAAGATCTAACCTACAGGCAGAATAGTGTCAGAACTCAACACAAAGTAGAGCAGTCCAAATCACTCAAGAGCAAGAAGTGTAGAGAGCTGCGAAATGCTATGCCTTAAAGATGAAGCTGGTTTCCGCCTTCCACCTTCCCGATGGTGAGTGCTCTCTGTCACGAACAATTCCACATTTGGCAAGGCTGAGGATCTGGCTTGCTTCCATGTATGTGGACCTATCTGCATTGCCCACATGGCATGCCTGGGTTGGCTACCCAGAGGATATTTAAGCTGTGGGCTGGCTTTCCCCAGGGTCCGAGGATTGTTCAAGGTTCCTGAATAAACTGCATTGAAATTTAAGCTGTGGGCTGGCTTTCCCCAGGGTCCGAGGATTGTTCAAGGTTCCTGAATAAACTGCATTGAAAAAAAAAAAAGAAGTTATCTAGGCAGTGAGAAAAAAATACTTGAACAGAAAAATGGGAAGTGATCTGAATGGCGCAAAGGTAAGTAAATGTTTAAAGTGCTTATTCCTTTTAGCCTATATCATGCTCTCGTTCATTTAAGTTTTCTGGTCTGCTATATTTATTTACATGTGTATACACATATATGGGCCTGAGTGTGTCACAGAATGCACAGCAATGTCAGAGGACAACTTGCTAGAGTTTGTTCTCTCCTTTTACAGCATGACTTCTGAAATATGATGATTAAACCCAGGCACACAAGGTTGGAAGCAAGCACCTGTACATGCTAAGCCATCTCAATGACCTACCATAGTTCTCTCTCTTTGAACATTTTATGTAAATGAAGAGCTAAAGAAGACCTTCTCAGCAAGCACTGTTACCCATTTAGCCATATCCAAAACACTCAATATAATCTTCTAATAGTCATCCTAGTCAAGCACTGTGAGGGGAATGAAGATTTCTAATGGTAGCTTGTCTGGGTCAGAGCACAACCTGAAGGAGTTGGTTCACTTTTTCCATCTGTGGATCCTGGACAGTGAACTTAGGTTATCAAACCTGGCAGCACAAGTCTAAACTTGCTAAGCCATCTTACACACCTTAGATACAAATCTATCTTGAAAGTAAAGAAAACAATAGCATTTGCCTCTTATAATTACATTTATAATATTATGTGTTAGCTAGTTAGTTTGTTTTGTGAGATTGCCAATGTTTTGGTGCAGATTCAGCAACAATAACCATGACAGGTATATGTAGTAAAGGGAACTGGGATCACCATGGGAACAGAACAGGACAGAAGATATGATTCACACTCTTAAGAAATCTAATCTTAAGGAATTTAAAGATGTCTGCCTATATGGATAATAGTGTGTCATGACTCCTACATGCGATTCAAATAAAACAGCCTAGAAGCATTGCAGAAAGTTGTTTTTATTGGAATAATTCAGAAAGCTTTAAGAAGGAGGATGTCCATTCACTCTGCCCAACAGTTGCCCATCAGGCTCAGCATCTGCTTTGATAGTCTGTAGGGCAGAGGCTTTCAGAGGCCCTCTGTGGTAGGTTCCTAGTTTGTTTCCTGTTTTCTTCTTCTGGCTTTCAGTAGTCCTCTGTAGAAGGTTCCTACGTTGTTTCCTGTTTTCTTATTCTTCTGATGTCCATCCTCTTTGCCTTTCAGGATGGGGATTGACCGTTTTAGTTAGGGTCCTCTCTCTTGCTTAGTTTCTTTAGATGCACAGATTTTAGTGGGTTTGTCCTATGTTGTATGTCTGTATGAGTGAGTATATATCTTGTGTGTCTTTTTGCTTCTGGGAAAACTCACTCAGGATGATCCTTTCCAGGTCCCACCATTTACCTGCAAATTTGTTGAGCAGAGTGAATGGAATTTTATGTAAGAAGTGGAAAATAGTAAGAGCTGGAGAGGACAGGGTCTCCACAAGGAGAGCAACAGAACAAGAAAATTTGAACACAGGAAACTTCCCAGAGACTCATACTCCAACCAAGGACTATTCATGGAGATAACCTAGAACCCCTGCACAGATGTAGCCCATGGCAGTTCAGTGTCCAAGTGGGTTACATAGTAATGGGAAGAGGGACTGCCTATGACATAATCTGATTGACCTGCTCTTTGATCACCTCCCCCTGGGGGGGAGCAGTCTTACCAGGCCACAGTAGAGGACAATGCAGCCACTTTTGATGTGAACTGATAGACTAAGATCAGAAAGGAGAGGAGAACCTTCCCTATCAGTGGACTTGGGGAGTGGCATGCATGCAGAGGGAGGAGGGAGGGTGAGATTGGGAGGGGAGGAGGGAGGGTGAGATTGGGAGGGGAGGAGGGAGGGGCTTATGGGGGGATGCAGAATGAATAAAGTGTAATTGATGAAAAATTTAAAAAAATAAAAATAAAAATAAAAATGAGATGTTACAAAAAATTAATAAAAAAATTTTAAAAAAGAATAAATATTTAGCAATTAGAAATTGAAGAAAAAAAGGAGGATGTCCCAATAAATTCTGGAGGATAAATCAAATTTGACAGAGGTAGCCAGAATGGACACAGTGGGAAAAATGCAGCAAAGTACATTAAGGCACATAAGTGTGCAAAGGTAACTGGGAAGAAACTGATATGTCTGCCAGACTGATGGCAACATAATCTACATTTAATAAAGGGTGCTATTAAGCTGAAAAGGAGACCAGGGACAAAACAGACACTCAGTGGCAGGTTATGGAAACCATGGTCTACCGGGTTGCCTAGAGTGAAGGAAAATACCACTTTCATTCTTGTTCTCTACCTCCGTTCCAACAGTGGCAGCTGTCTAGAGGTAAATTGCATTCAGGGCCCTGTGTCTCGTTTTTATGATTTATTAGTTCAGCCTTTCAGTGGGGTGAAAATATAGTGTGTGCTGCATGGCACACACTAGGGAAATTTATGTTGCATAGCTAAACGTCATGTCTGTCTACCTCTTCCCAGTAATCTCCAATAATACCCAAATGGGCCTTTTATTTTAAACATCTGGAGAGCCTTATGGTGGTTGAGAATTAAGGTGCCGAGAGAAGAAAACAGCTCAGCCATAAAGTCTGCCAGATAAACAAAGCTTTCTTTGGAGCATTAACTCCTTTGCTGAGAAATCTCTGTTCCTCAAAATGCACTTAGTAACTTAACGTCTCCATCTCCAGGTACACTTTTCTTTTGCAAATACTCTCTTGGCATTTAATGGAGCTATTAAGGTAGGAAGATATGAGGTATTAGCATAGAAAGACCATTGCCAGAGGAAAAGATGAAAGAGGCCTACTTGCACAAGGGGTGCTCACCTCATCTCCATGTCCCCTCCTAGCACTTGCTTTTGTTTTATAACAGCAAAAATCCCCATTGTGGGTGTTAGTAATTTTAGCTAGATAATAATTCTGGTGGCCCTGTCACAAACTGCCAAAAGGTGTTAACTCAGGGAGGGCAACCACAAGACTAGAATGGAAAATAATCAAGTAGTTTGTTTTTAATATACACAAGCATTTGGTGAATAGAGACTACTGGGTTTTAGCTTCTCAGAGGCCTCTACAGGGTGGCTTCTTGCCCTAGTATGGCAGAGGAGGGTCTGCAGTTTTTGAGAAACCTGAGCAGTTGCAGTGTCATGCAGTCTGTCAAATGCCCTCGCTGCTCTGAAGTTCTGGACACAAGGCACATCCTCAGTCTCAGGTCCTATGCCTTCATCAGTGAGAACCCATTGGAAGAATACGAAGCAGCACCCAACAATCCTATGACTGAATTGCTGTATAGCCAATGGTCCTTCTCCCACGTGGCTCCTCCCAGGATGTGGGCTGGAGAAGAGGAGAGTCCTAAGCTTTTTGATACCTATTCCTAGCACGTAAGTGGGTATTCAAGTGGCTGCGTGGTGTTCCTTTTCTGTTGCTAAATAGAAAGCTATCCCAATATTCTTTATTAAAATAGCTCATATCACCTCAGAATTACTGTGCTTTGGGGGCTCAGTGGATCTTTGGCTTTGGGTCTCTCAGATTATACTGAGGCACTACCCAGCACTGATTTCTATCAAACATTCAACGGGAGATGAATCTTCCATCCTCAAGCTGTTGGAAGAACTTAGTTCCCTGAAGCCAGAGGACTCACATCAACTTTATCCTTTGATTCTTACAAGAACAAGACTCCAGACAGAGTTTGCTGTCAAGCTAGAATGTCACACAAAATCACGCAGCCACACAATGCCTGTCACCATTGTGCATTACAATAAATTGCTCCAAATTTCAAGTTCTACTTCTCTTAAGGGGATTATTTGAAAGTCTGGGTATTGGAAACTGAGTTTATAAACGTTTGCCGTCCTTGCTCACAATACAATTGTGTGTGTGTGTATGTGTGTGTATGTATATGTGTGCATTAAACTCACTCCCCCAAAATCTGTTTTGATTCGATATTTAATTTCTAATCATCACATCATTAAACCTGCTGTGGTGCCTGCCAAATCTTGTAATTATTTTATATATTAAGCACATTTGCCTCATAAGTTTTAGATGTGTGATGGGCAGAAGTGTATCCTGTTAGACAATACAGCCAAGGTGCTGACCATGGACTTGGAGAACAGAACAAACTCCTGATCAAAAGACTATTCTCTGACCTTGGCAAAATGCTTACATTCCAGCTGGGTTGGTGCAATCAATTTGGCTATGGGACCACCCCAGGAAGACTTCTTAGCACTAAAGACATGGGAAGAATCAGTCTTCAATTAGACACTGGCCTTCTCAGCAAAATCCATGCTCCTAGTGCAGACCTGCAGCCGTGTAGGGTCATAAGTCTGTCCGTTTTTCAAAATTATTCAGAAAGCCATAACTTTTCTCTTTAAAAATCTCTTTTCTACTCAGAATGATCTTTTCTAGATCCCACCATTTGCCTGCAAATTTCATGATTTCCTCATTTTTGATTGCTGAGTAGTATTCCATTGTGTAAAAATACCACAATTTCTGTATCCATTCCTCTGATGATGGACATCTGGGTTGTTTCCAGGTTCTGGCTATTACAAATAAAGCTGCTACAAACATGGTTGAGCAAATGTCCTTGTTGTGTACTTGAGCACATTTTGGGTATATACCTAGCAGTGGTATAGCTGGGTCTTGAGGAAGTGTTATTCCTAATTGTCTGAGTAAGTGCCAGATTGAAGTATCCAAGAAGGAGAAAGACAAACATGGTATATACTTGCTTATATAGTATATATAAGATATAATAAACATAATGAAGTTTATACACCTAAAAGAGATAAACAAGAAAGCAGACACGAGGTAAAATGATCAATCCTCACTTAGAAAGACAAATGAGATGTGCATTGGACATATGACAGGAGTCTACCGCAGAAGGCATCTGAAAGATCCTACCAAGCAGCGTTTCAAAACAGATACTAAGACTCATAACCAAACCTCCAGCAGAAGGGGAGTTAGTATGACAGGGAAATTAGTATGACTAATAGGGAGTTAGTATGACTCCTCCTCCTTGGGAGGAGCAGTTCTGCTAGGCCACAGAGGAGGACTTTGCAGCCAGCCCCGAAGATACCTGATAAAACAGGGGCAGATGAAAGGGGAGGAGGTCCTCCCCAGTCCATGGACTTGGAAAGGGGCAGGGAGAAGATGAGGGAGGGAGGGTGGGATTGGGAAGGAATAGGGGAGCGGGATGCAGCTGGGATGCAGAGTTGATAAAATGTAAATAATAATAACAAACAATAAAAAAATCTCTTTTCTAAGCATGCTTTGTTTGACACTTTGGGCTTCCCCAACATCTTAGGCCTCCTTACTCTTTCTGTGTAGTCTCCCTCTCTAGCATGAGGCTGCTTATCCGTCATCCATCGTGTGTCTGACCTCTGTGCTAGCTTACTTAGCACAGCTTTTGTACCTTTTCTTCCCCATTCTCCTCCACTGGGCAGCAGCTGAACTTTGTAGCACAACTGCAATGGGGTTTTTCTGTTCAGCCATACTTAAATTTTCCATTTGAGTCCACTCCAAAGTCCTTTTATGACTAAGACTAAGAACCCAAAAATGGGACCTTGATTTTGCTCATATCAAAACTACCCAATAGTATGAGTTGACTGAACAAATGACTTAAGTAATGGAGAGGCTACAGACATATGTCACTCCCTAGTAGGATCCATGAAAGGATAGTATATCATCTTCTTTCATTAAATAGTTTCCTTCCATGAATGGGTTAACTTGAAAATGAATAAATCAGCATCTCCTATACTAGACATTATTTTCTTTCTTTGAACATGTCAGTAAAAATGATTCTGTATTAAAAAGATATTTTAAATAGTAATAGAATTATATTACTTCTCCTTCCCTTCAGCGCCTGCCATACTCCACCACTCTCAATTTGATAGCCTCTTTTCCTTTGGTTATATTGTTACATACTTTTATATGTGTGTGTATATATGTACAAATATATAAATATAACCAGTTAAGTCAGTTTTTGTGTGTTTAGCTCCAGGACTGACCACTATGCATCAGAAAACCAATGAGGAGCCTCATCCTTGGAGTTACACAAAGCATAAAAAGGTAGCAATAAAAATAACTACCTAGATTAGTGCCATTTGTTTGTCTTTGGTCTGGATGTTTCTGGACCCTCTTTCTTCCATGTCTTCTGCATCCTTCCAACCTGGTGTTGCTTCTCCCTAACTTGTGCACATGATTGTATGTTAAGTCAATCCTCTTTCAACCTTTCAGCTTGATTCCATTTGGCTACCTGCCCTAGGTTGCTTTCTATCACCGTGAAAAACACAATGACAAAAGGCCATTGGGAAGGAAGATGTTTATTTCATCTTACACTCCCAGGTCACAGGCCACCACTGAGGGAAGTTGGGACAGAAACCATGGAGGGATGCTTCTTCTTAACTTACCCAATGCTCAGTCTCAGCTAGTTTTCTTACACAACAATGGCCCATTTGACTTGGTATGATGCCACCCACAGTAAGCAGGGCTTACTGAAAAGATGGCTCAGTGGTTAAGAACACTGACTGCTCTTCCAAAGGTCTTACGTTCAATTCCCAGAAATCACATGGTCACTGGTCATCCAGAACCATCTATAATTGGATTTGATACCCTTTTTCTGGTATGTATGAAGACAGAGCTCTCTCTCTCTCTCTCTGTCATGCACACACTCACACACACACACACACACACACACACACACACACACACAGTTGTGAGCCACCATGTGGTTTCTGGGAATTGAACTCCTAGAGTTTTCTTGAGGCTTCTTTTTTTTTTTTTTAGTTCACTCTATATTGTGTCAAATTGACAGTAAAATCTAACCAGCAGAACCACAGATTCTTTTACCATGCATAATCCTGAATCCCTGTTTTGCTATTCTCAGTCGATTTTACTTCATTTTCTCATAGGCACACCCACATGTGGACCCTGGTGCAACAGTGTCCGCTCCATTCTGCCTGCCTAACAATGAATGGCTTGTTATAATATGTGTAGTTCCTACACCTTCAAATTGGTGACCCTTCTAGGACTTCACATCCTTCAGAGAAAATGTGCAATCTTCTTGAGAAGGGTTGGATTGAGCACTTACTATTAAGCTTCCATTCCTTACAACTCTTTCACACTGGAGCAACCATTAACAGACTGCATTTCTTTATGTCAACATCTCAGATCAGGGACCACATATCTTGATTTTTGAAAGTAAATATGGATTCCATCTTTCCTTCATTCACCTATTTCTCCCACAAATAGTAATTAGTAATCACAAGAACAATGCATGAGCACACATATGATACAGTACCCATGATCATAAACAGCCTGAGCATTCATTTAACTTAACCATCATTCCATGCTTTTAGGTCTGGCCACATGGTTTCATTGTGACAAGAAACACTTATCATCTCTAAGCTGGAAATGTAGGAGCCAGGATGCATCTTCTATCATTCTTCAGCAATCGTTTAAGAGTCTGTTACTAATATGGCATGCTTGAATAGCTCACGACTCTCTGCAGAGCAGAATATATTTCTTCAAGTCACATGAGTATCTTAGACCTATGGATAAATGACAAAAGCTTACTTATACTAAGTCAATGATGCCAATGAAGCATGGGTAAATGATATTTAAAGATGAGTGACGATGCAGTTGATTCATGTAGAGGACTTCACTAATGTATGTAAGGTACTAGATTCCATCTACAAAAAAGATATAAAAGACATATGGAGAAATTTCTGGAGCCAATAGTCTACTACCTGACTTATCCTAGGATACAAGTATAATTAAAATGGCCTTGGAGGTGTGCTTTCAAGGAAGAGGAGTAATAAGTGTTATAAAATGTTTCAAGGGAATACTGGAATGAAAAGGATCTTACTTGGGTAGAAGAGTGAAGAACAAGGCAGACGATGGATACATAACACTAAGGGCATTTCGAAATGGTCACATGAAAACTTGCTACTCTAAAAGCTAAAAGAGAATTACTCAAAAACAGGCCAGAGATGTCCCTACTAAACACCAGAAGCTAACTAATAAAAGGCCCAGCAGCAAGAATGGGCCTCTTCTTCTGGAGTTGTTGGACAGTAAGACACCATAGATGGCTAAATAATAAAGCCTATTGCCGTTGCTCTTGATTACCCTCCATAACTTGACAGTAAGACCTTATTGCTTAAGATGCCACATACTTGAGCCATATAACATGGAGAAATCAAGTTGATACTCACTTTGACATCCTACTGCCTAACACTTACACTATACATGCTAGTGAAGTAGAAAAACAATCATCTCTGTTGAGATTGTTAACTGAACTTGTTAGCTGCAATAATGAGGAGTATAGTAAGACATGACCCCTGATGCATATTCCAAATATATAAATTTGGAATTTATAAATTATAAATTATAAATATGCTAAAGCATTATACCTATGACTGCTGAGAAGCCACCATTACTCAGGGCTCAGTATCCCATTGGTCCCAGACCTAAATCTTCCCATGGCAGCCACTTCTACATACCTGCTAGTTTGAATGAGAAATGTTCTCCATAGGCTCAGATATTGAACAATTGACCCTCAGCTGGTGGTGCAGTTTGGTGAGGTTTAGTGTCATTTCCTCTCCACTCTCCATCCCTTAACAGTGTGATCACCCTCAATCAGACTGGAGGCCTGAGAGGAAAAATAAGGCAGCCGGTGATAGTGGAGACCTCAGGCATCTGGTGAGCCCAAGAAGAAACAGACTTCTTGGGAGACAGACTTCATTGAGGAGCTGTTTAATTGGGGAGAACAAAGGATATTTGAACTTTTGGGGGAGTGGGTAGAGGGTTTCGGGGTGAGTGAACATCACTGGCAGAGGCCAAAGTGCTGTGAATGCCTTATTTGCATGAAGAAAAATTCCAGTGATTTCTGGACATGATCTTATAAGGAGAGAGGAAGTTGAAGTTGAAACCTGGCTACAAGGATAAGTCATTCCCTCAAGGGTGGCAAAGGTGAGGGACAAAAGGCTAAGTGCACCAGTACGTGCAGGCCCAGAACAAGGAGGTCCTACTCCTTCCAGTCTCAAGATGAGATTTCTGGGGTTTGGATAAGCTTCGACCTCACTCTTGTTCTAGGTCAGCTCTCCCACTGTACGGTTTCCCCAGCCAAACTGTTTAGGAGCCATGGTCTTGCTAGAGGATGTGAACCTCTAGAGACAGACTTTGAGATTTTATGGCCTTGTTCTAGTTTGTTCTCTGCTTCTACTTCATATTTGTCATTGAGATGTGACCTCTCAGCTCCCTCTCCCTACCACGTTGCCTGCCTCTTGAATATATATGCCTTACCATCATGATAGATTCTTAACAGTCTGGAACTGTAAGCCAAATATACTTTCTCTTCCTTTAGATGCCTTGGGTCATGGTGTTATAGTACAGAAAACTAACTAAATATCAGAGGAGAAAGCTATGATGGATATTTTCTGCACATAGTATCAGCATTCACACTGAGACCAGGAAGGAAGGTCATTTTCCTTAGCCTAGACAGAGAAAGGCTTTACAACTCATATGAAACTGAGGCATTATATTTCTTATGTTGCTTGTGCCCATGTCAAATATTATATGTTGGTTCAAGTCTTCTCCATACCCATATATCTCCTTTTCTTATATCTTAAATGTGCAGAGTGGACTTTCACACTTAGACCAGGAGATTGAAGCTTTGAAGGTTGTCAAAGACTGTTTCTGCAATATTAGCAGGAGGAACAAGCATTTTGCTTTTCTATAATGTGCTCACAGTTGGGCCATATCTATGCTGTCTTTATTATAGTTCCAAACACCCAGAAGGTGGGCTCCAATTAACTCCTGTCTAAACTTCATATCTTGAACTCATCCTAAATAACTGAATGTACCCCAATTGGTCAGCAGACTGACAAGTATTTGTTGAAACAGAGGGACTCATTAGTGTAAACAGATACGATATGACCAAGACATTAGATGTAGAAGTGTAAGTAAAATAGGGAATATTCTCTGACAGATTTTCCCTACATGGATACAATTACTGGAGTCCTCAGAAATGAAGCCTCTGGGTTATTTGAGACAGGTTTTTTAAAAACAATAGAAATGCCAAAGTGGGTGGGGGAAAGACCATTAGGCCTCAACCTTACACAAAGAACTATAGGCAATTAAGGAATGAGAGTCAGAGAAATAGTCTACACACAGAAAAACACAGCAATATGTTTTTTAATACCAAAGAGTCAATGTTGAAACATACATACAACATTTTACATAGTGAACAGTTTAGATTTAGGAATATATATATATATATATATATATATATATATGATATATTATAGCTATATGATATCTATAGGTATATGACATAGATATATGATATATTATATATCACTGCATGTATCATATGTCACTGTATGTATCATATATCACTATATATATGATAGATAGACATAGATTTATATAGATATATGCATGTTGACAATTAATGAAAAAGGGGCCATGAATTTAAAATAGCAAGGGGGTTATATGTGAGAGATTGGAGGAAGGAAAAGAGAGAATGAAAAGATGTTATCGTAATCTAAAAAAATTAAAAATTTAAATTATTAAAAATGACTAATATTTAATGCTGTCAAGGTTTATGTTTCCTTTGGCTAAGTGCCTTTCTTCCTCATGCTTCCTCTATACACTTACTGGCTGCCTTCTTATGCTTGGAATGCCATAACTGCCACATCACAGACTCCATGACAAGGAGACAGCACATGCTGTCCTCTTGGTCACGGGTGCCTGTGGGATGGGCTGCCATTGCTGTAAGATGGGCCTCAGAAAGGTCTATTGTCTGAGATTTTGTTTTCAGCCCACAGAGTTAGACAGCCTGGTGTCCATCCAGAGGACTACCATTGCACATCTGTCACCTTCCTGGTGCTTGTTTTGTGCCAAAATGATAGAATAGCAGTTAAACTGAAAGTTAAAATGGGAACAAACTTGGATCCCTCAGCTATGCATCCATTCTTCAAGTTTTCTCCTATTTTATTAATTTATCATACATTTTTTTTCAAGTACTCAAATTCATTGCCCACACCCCTGGAAGACAAAGACACTCTTCCTAAACACAGCGCAGGAACCAATGAACCTGCCATGCCTTCACCCCACCTACAGTTTCCCAAAATCTTCCCCTAAGCACCTATAACTACCCATGTCTAGATTTTACTTGTCTCAATAATTCTCACTCAAAATACTAACAGAAATAGTCTGGGTATATATAAAAATGTAACTGTCCATCTCTTGATTCTTCTTGTTCTGATGTTTTGAATTGACACACTGGGACACCCAAGGAATTGAAATGTCCTCCCATGTGTTAGTTAGGGTTTTATTGTTGTGAAGAGACATGATGACAACACTTGTTGAAAAAAAAAACAATAACAAAAAACAAACAAACAAACAAAAAACATTTAATTGGGGCTGGCTTACAGTTTCAGAGGTTTAGTCCATGATCATCAGGGTGGATAGCATGAAGATTGTGTGCAGACAGACATGGTGTTGGAGAAAGAGCTGAGACTTAAACATCTTCATCCAAAGGGAGCAAACAGAGACCAGAAGTAACACTTGGCATAGCTCGGGCATATAAGACTTCAATGCCCACCCCCGTAGGTACAAACTCCCCCCAAAAAGCCATACCTACTCTAGCAAGACCAAACCAGTCCCTACGGGACAAGCATTCAAACACATGAGTCTATAGGGGCCATTTCTATTCAAACCACCACACCCTGTATCCGTTTCTTTGTTCCTTAACTCTTATTTCTTTCATTACTGTTGTTTCTTCCTTTTATTTCTTCATTCAGGAGAAGTAATAGCAAATAATTTCTATTCACTCTCAATACTCACACGTAAAAAAGGGGGAAAGGCTTTGACCTATCCCAGTCCCTGGTCTCAGGAAGGCTTTGTCAATAGTATGGCATTGCAGTGCTTGATGGGTGCCCATGTCGAAAAATATACATTCACTCATGCCTTCACTTACTTCCTAAATGATACTGAACACAAATATATTCTGGGATAGTCTCTCCAGTGCCTAGCCCATGTGTCCTTCCACAAGCCCCTCATTTTCTTGAATGTACCGCACACCACCAGCCACAGTCTCCATGCTGAAGGTTCTCTGTCATAGACACCAAGACACGGCCCAACCACACTTGATACTCGGTGATATGACTTTGAGATACTGGATCTTCTTTGTTTTTTACCTAACCTTGGAACTAAAATTGACAGGGATAGGTGAAACTTTATCTGTGTGGTTCTCTGTCATAGACACCAAGACACGGCCCAACCACACTTGATACTCGGTGATATGACTTTGAGATACTGGATCTTCTTTGTTTTTTACCTAACCTTGGAACTAAAATTGACAGGGATAGGTGAAACTTTATCTGTGTGTAGTCATAGCCCAGGCAGATTTGGTGTATCTAAAATTTGATTGACCCTTACAGAATAAAGGCACACACACACACACACACAAGGTAATGAAATTTTACCTACACAAACAAAGGGGGTGAGCATAACAAAGAGTGTTTGGATAGGTTCAGGACCCTCAGTCCCTGGTTCCTAAGCAGATATTCCCTCCAAGGCCCTAGAAAAATTCTGAGCGCTTTTCAAACCATTCTCCATTTGGCTTGCCTTTACCATTGTGCTCTATCTCTCCTGTCTTGTACTTAAAAAAATTCCCTGAAGAATATGCTCCAATGGCAGCTGAAAGCCACTGTGGGAGGAAGAATCACATTGTTTTGTGTATGTGGCTGTTGGTAGGTTGTTCATGCCCCAGTGGATAAACCCCATGCCCATGCACATATAGGAAACACTAATTGCATACACACACATACACACACACACATCACTATATATGTATGTGTGTATATAAATAATTACAAAAGTAGGATGGGAAATTGAAAGGACAATATGTAATTTAGAAGAATGAGTGAGAGAGGTATATAATCAAGACTCACTGTATACAATTATAATTTTTTAAGCAATACATTAAAAACTACAATTTTAAAAATAATATTCTCATTTGCCAAAAAAGCCACCTAAAAATATGAATACAAAGACTCAGAATGTTTTTTTAATGTAAAACAAAAATAGAAATTACAAGAAGTGTTTCAAACAAGCAAAGAAAGCTACTGAGAGAAATCTGGAGAGAAACAAAGCACGATTCAATGTCCCTAAAATTTTGCTGCCCTGCAGCTGCCTCTTCTCTACCAGCAAACAGCTTCATTGTGGTGTATTGTGAGACTGTAGCAATCATCTACTGGAGCAAGGAAGCTGCGCCATCCAGTTATGTGGTCTGTTGTCTCATTATTCACCCACGGTAGCCCCATTTGCCACCCGCCCCTCTCAGTTTCACTTTATGCTTGCAGACTCACCCTCCCTGTTTCACACGACAGTTATGACCCATTCTGAGTCACCTCAGAATCACATTAATTTCAATAGGCAACGTGGCTCACTTCAATTATGTATTTGGAAATAGTATTCTCCTCAACCACAGTCCACTTCAGTCAACATTTTCACAGGCTCATGCTGGAATGCTTGATCTCCAGCTGATGTACCATTTCTGAAAATGGGCCAGAAATGGAGAAAGCAGCTTGCTGAGGATCTGACCTGGAGGGTTATATGTTCTGGCCCCACTTTCAGCTTGAGTTCTTTCTACTTTCTTATCCACAAAGATGTGAGTGTACCTGTGTGCGTGCACGTGCCTGTGTGTGTGCGTACGTGTGTGTGTGTGTGTGTGTGTTTCAGGGGGAGCTTTGCGGAAGCTCCTGTAAACATGGATTGGGACTACCTGTCAATCAAGAACAAAAATAAACCAATAAACCACCCCCCACTTCAGTTACTTTTGTGAAGTATTTGGTAACAAAAACAAACAGAAGAAAAACAAATGAAAAAATCGAAAACCAAACCAAAATAAACAAACCATAAAAGCTAATGTAACTGCTAAGGGCTAGGGCCACTGAAATCACCCAGACTACTGCAACAAGCCTTCATGGCTCAGACCTTTGGGTCTACGACTTACAGAATTCAATCCTTGGCTTCCGATCTCCCACACATGAATATAAGAACATCTAGTTCTGACTTTTCCCATTGAAGGGTAAGTAGAGGACATTGAACAAGACTGCTGTAAGAATAACACAAACCCATGGAGTTCTCTCAGAAAGAAGTCTTTCCAAGGCAGGACAAGCTCTGCTTAGCTGGCCTGGCCACACTCAGACATCAAAGGGAAAATATAGTGGTCACGGGACTGACAGTGGAGCAGGGAGTGGGTGTTGTAGATAGTCTGAGGAGGTTCAGTGAGCACTTTGGGTATTCCGACTGAACACCCCCAAGTTGAACTGGACTAAGGATCCCTAAGTCTGGAATGTGGGTGTCTCCTTACCAGAGAATGATTTTAAATTTACTAGGTATAGGTGCTATTCATAGTCATAGTATATAGAAAAATGACTCCAGAGGACATATAGATGGAAGAGTGAAATTAGAGTGTGTCCTAAGATGCATTTAGTCTTAGTGACCAGGAGCATAATAATAATAATAATAATAATAATAATAATAATAATAATAATATACAAATAAAAACAGAAATGGAAAATAAATAAATAAACAAAAAATAAAATAAAATAAAATGAAAGAAGAGTTTCTGCATAAAAAAAAAAAAAAACAGAAATGGAATTGACAGCAGAGTAGAACCCTGAACAGCAAGCCAGCAAGGAATATGAATCAGGGGACTGGATATCATGAGGAGACAGAATCCCACCAACACATAAACAGAGAAATCAAGACATGGGCTTTAATTATCAGAGTATTGAAAACAAGAAACAAAAATTACAAATCTGCCAGAGAGGCCAGAGGATCCTATTGCTACTGTAAACCTCCTGATGATTTTGCTTTGAGTTTAGCCGTTTACAGGTGTAAAAGCTAGTCTTCACCCACAGAACAAAAAGCAATAACAAATAGCCAATGGATTTTGATATCACAGTTTATTTTCTCAACCCGGAGCTTTACTTAGCTTGATGCCTTCAAGAAACATGAAAACCCGTAGAAAAACAAGTAAGTACACAAATACAAAAACTAGAGGTAGAAAGCGTGCTGTGGTTTTGGAGGTATATATTAAAACTTCTCTGCAAGTCTGCGGACCTCAAATGAATGGAAGAACTGGACTGTGAGAAATCATAATGGCTTAGAAATTCCTGACCTACACAGGATGTATCTGGCTCTACTCTGCAGTGCATGTTTGCATGTTTGCATAGAACTGCATGTTGCTCCACCAAGCCCTCACAGAGTCCAGCACCAGACATGCTCTTTTTATCTGCTTACTTTCCACAAATTCGTAAAAAAGAACATCAGTTTGAAAGTTGAGGTTTCTCTCAGACTTAAAAGTCTCCAACATCTGATCTGTTAGTGGATGGAAGGAACACTGGGCACAGGGATACTAAGATGCTGTAAGGGAACACCTGGGATGATTCATTTTCATTTTCAAATCAGCTGGATTTAAGACCACCTAGACACCTCTTGGAGTATCTGTAAGAATATTTTTATGGAGGTGGAGACTCAGGTGCACAGGCCAACTATGAATACAGACAGCACCATTCCACAGATGGGGTACACAGCCTCCATGAAAAATGGAGACAAATGGCAAAATATAACTAACCCCAACATGATTTCTCTCTGCTACTTGGGGACACATTGTGCCCAGCTGCCTCTCACTCCTGTCGCCATAGCTAAAGACTCTTTTCTGTCCTTGCTTTTATTCCAATGGTGCACTGTATCCTCCAACCTTGATCCAAAATCAGCTCTTTCTTTAAGTTTCTTTTGCCAGACATATTGTCAATGAGAAATGTAACTAATACAGAGCCCAGACTGAAACAGATAATATATGAATCGTCTTAGGGTGTATGGCTTTCCAAAGAACACCATAAACACTTGCAGGAAGTGGGGGAGCAATATGAGCTTCCTGGGAGAAATTAGCTTTTGGTGAACAGAAACCATCTTGTGATTCCCAATGGTAGAGTCTGAAATTTGTGCATGGAGATTCCACACTCTGCATTTCTGCAGAGTCTGAGGAAGTGCCACCCTAATCTCTTTCCTCCTTGTCTTCACACAGTTTCCATAATCAGATGAAGAGAAAAAGCCATTGTCCCTAGAAAAGAAAAAGCTAAAACTTCTCAGTGCATCTGGGCAGGGGTGAAAAACTCAGCATCCAACATGTAATATCACAGACTCTGCTGTGTAATATCACAGACTTTAAATCAGGAGAGATTACCTAGGGACTTAATGAACCAAGCCCTATAGCGGTAAAGCTAATTCTGACATCTATTACGTGAAATTATTGTAAAGATTATATATATATAGTTATTATATATAGAAACTATATATATATAGTTTCACGAATGTGTTTTAAATAGTACTAGAGGCATACAGGACATTGAAATAGTATTGGTTATGAACTCTGATACCGAGAACCCTGTTCACAATTTCCTGTGAGCTAGGTGATCAGTTCCAAGCACATTGATGTAAGAGCCCATGTGCCCTGTAACTGCCAGGGGTTTTTCCTATTTGTTTGTTTGGTTTTTTTCCTTTTTCTTATTAAAATTGAAAATAGATTCTTTTTTCATGTGATACATCCTAACAACAGTTTCTCCTCCTGCCATCTCTTTCCCACTTCCCTTCTTCCCTAGACCCACTTCCCCCTTTATTTTCTCTTCAGGAAAGAGCATACCTCCAGAGATAATAGCCAAACAGGACAGAGAAAGACAAAATAAAGCAAGGCAACATCCTTAACAGTGGGAGTAGGTATGTCTCTGACTCTTTTGCTTGCCCTTGGGACTCTTCTCCTCCTATTGGGTTGGCTGGATCAGCCAAGGACTTTCTAATATTTTGAATAGAAATTGAAAAATTTCAATATTTCCCTACCCAATTTCCTGGAAGTGTTCTAGCATATAACATGAGAATTTTTCCTGTGCTGCAAATCTGTCTAAACAATTGTCGAGCTAAATTTTAGGTAATTGGACTGGAGAATTCGATACTACGATGGAGCAGCTGAGAGTGGCCATTGTCACAGTAAATTCTACCAGAGTGGACGCAGGACTAGCCACAGGATTATCATCATGGATTGCTGCAGCCATGAATCATCTGAAGGAATGGGCAGGCATGGGAGTGCTAGCAGGCCTTCTGGTATTGGTCTCCTTGGTTTGCCTGTGGTATATATGCAAGATTAGAGTCTCACAACAGTGTGATGCAGCCATGATCATTCAGGCCTTTACAGCCATTGAAGCAGGACATTCTCCCCAAGCATGGTTGGATACCATAAAAAGCTAAAATGTTACGCTCAGGATGCGAGCTAAGCACTGCACTCAGGGTCAGACGCTTTCGACCCAGAGAAGAGCATGTCTGGTTGCATGCGGGTTGATGCCCCAGGTCCCACCTCTGAGAAAAAGGTATCAGACGGGTCTGATGCTCTTTGGGTGGATGACACCTAAATGAACATTGGTACAAAGTCCCAATTTATTTCTAATATCAGAGATCAGACCTCTACTCTTGCCTGATGCGTCTAAAACAAAAAGGGGGAACTGTAGAGAGCTGCGGAATGCTATGCCTTAAAGATGGAGCTGGTTTCCCGCCTTCCACCTTCCCGATGGTGAGTGCTCTCTGTCATGAACAATTCCACATTTGGCTAAGGCTGAGGATCTGGCTTGCTTCCATGTATGTGGACCTATCTGCATTGCCCACGTGGCACGCCTGGGTTGGCTACCCAGAGGCTATTTAAGCTGTGGGCTGGCTTTCCCCAGGGTCCGAGGATTGTTCAAGGTTCCTGAATAAACTGCATTGAAAAAAAAAAAAGAAAAGAAAACCAGACATGCTAAGATGATTTATATAACGTCTGTTTCAGTGTGGGTAGTGTTAGTTATATTTCAAAGTCCTAACTCACAAGACTTTGCACAGCATTCCACCCACTCCACAGCTCCCTAGGCATTGACAGCTAGAATATAATTTTCAAACTTTCTTCGAAAGTTTTGCTGATCTTTTCAGATAAGCAATAAAGAAGCTTTTGAACAGATCATTGAGACAGAAGCTTAAAAGAGAATAATGAAGCTAACAGAGGTCATAAATCAAATGGACCTAATGGAAGTCTACAGAACTTTTCACCCAAAAACACACATACACACAAAATATTTTTTCACAGCATCAAACAGAACCTTATTCAAAATTGACCATACAGTCAGTCACAAAGCAAACCTCAGCCTATACATTAAACTTTAATTAACCCATTTTTCTAATCACCACAGATTAAAGCTAGTCCTCAACAACAACAAAAACAACAATATTCTTACACACTCATGATAACTGAACTACTATCTGTAATGATCACTGAGCAAGGGAAGAAATGAAGAAACAAATTAAAAACATCCTAGAATTCAATGCAAATGGGAGCAAAACTTATCCAAACTTATAGGACACCATGAAAGCAGGAAAGACATAGCACTAAGTACCTTCATAAAGAAATTAGAGAGATCCCATAGTAGCAACTTAACAGATTGCCTGAAAGCTTTAGGAAAAAAAAAGAAAAGAAAAAGAGGAAGAAGCAAATACACCCAAGAGGAGTAGACATCAGGAAATAATCAAACACGGAGCTGAAAGCAATAAATTAGAAACAAAGAGAACAATACAAAGAATCGATGAGACTGAGAGCTGATTCTTTGAGACAATGAACAAGATAGACAAACTCCTAGCCAAACTAACTAAAAGACAGAGAGATGGTACCCAAATTATCATAATTAGAAATGAAAAGGGGAACATAACAGCAGACACTGAGGAAATCTGAAAAATCATTAGGTCTTACTTCAAAAGCTTCTATTCTACTAAATTTGAAAATCTAAACAAAACTGACAATTTTCTTGATAGATTTCACTTACCAAAGTTAAATCTGGAGCAAATAAAGAGTTTAAACAACTCTACAACCCCTAAGGTAATAGAAGTTGCCATCAAAAGTCTCCTAACAAGGGAAAAACATATGGCCAGATGGTTTTAGGGTGAACTTCTACACTGCTGGTGGGAATGTAAACTTGTACAACCACTTTGGAAATCAATCTGGTGCTTGCTCAGACAATTAGGAATAGTGCTACCTCAAGATCCAGCTATACCACTCCTAGGCATATATCCAAAAGAGGCTCAAGTACACAATAAGGACATTTACTCAACCATGTTTATAGCAGCTTTATTTGTAATAGCCAGAAGCTGGAAACAACCCAGATGTCCCTCAGTTGAGGAATGGATTCAGAAATCATGGTACATTTACACAATGGAATATTACTCAGTAATTAAAAACAAGGAAATCATGAAATTTGCAGGCAAATGGTGGGAACCTGAAAACATCATTCTGAGTGAGCTATCCCAGAAGCAGAAAGACACACACGGTATATACTCACTCATAAGTGGATATTCGTTATATAATATAGGATAAACATACTAAAATCAGTACACCCAAAAGAAACTAATCAAGAAAGAGGACCCTGGGTAAGATGCTCAATCCTCATTCAGAAAGGCAAAGAGGATGGACATCAGAAGGGGGAGAAAACAAGGAAGAGGACAGGAGCCTATCACTGAGGGCCTCTGAAAGACTCTACTTGATAATTTTTTAGATTGACCGTTAGTTATTCATTCACACATGTGTGGTGGGGTGTGGGATGTGAGAGAGCCAGTCTTACACCAACCATAAGACAAGTAAAGCTGAAGTCAGGGAGATTATCTGGCAAAGCCACAGAACAATGAGTGAAACATGTGAAACTGAACTCACTGGGAAGCATGTGAGATTAAACGCCAGGTAGCAAGTGTGGTGCCATGTGGACACTCATTAACTGCCTTGAAATGGCAGGATGCTTTGTTCTGGGTATAAAAATCTCAGGGCTTCTTGAAGGAGACAACACTGCTGTAGACATCAGAATCAGGAATGTTAATAGATGTTGATGCACAGACACAATTTAACACAATTGTGTCGTGGTTAAGACATTTTACAAACAGTTACTATGGAAGGTTAGCAATTAGAACTTTTCTTATGAGTTTTAGTATATTTTAAAAAATACATCTATGAGGGAGCAAGTAACACAGATAAATCATGAAATGCAATTTTGAAATATACCAGGAAAGCCCTACGAAGACTATTTTTTATAATTTCATTACATTTGTGTTTATTTATGTAAGGGGAGGGGTTGTACCAAGTGTCCATGTAGATATCAGAAGAGAGCTTCCAAGAATAGATTCTCTCCCTCTACCATATGGAATCTTGAAATTTGAACTCAGATCATCAGAGTTGGTAGCAGGAACTTTTATCCACAAAGTCATCTAGCCAGCTCATACAGAGTCAATTAATGGCAAATCAAGAAACAGTTAATGCCAAAGTCAGTACTAGAAAATGTAATTATGTATTTAGGAGACTTATAATTAGTCTGTGTTCTCACCTCCTCATATCCATCAAAATAAATCCCTCAGCAATTACAGGTACGATTTCAAACAGTAACTTTTAGAAAAACAAAGATAATAAAAATGAAAATTTGCCAAATCTCTGGAGATAGGCTGGCTATTTTGAATTTTAAAAAGAAGGGGGAAGATCACAAAAATAACAACAAACAGATTTTAATACATAAAAGTTAAAATATTTCCTACACAAAAAGTAACCTAAATTAAAGAGGTAAACGTGCTCTGGAACTTTCAGTGAATAATTTCCCAAAAGAGTATCTGCTTCATTATGCAAAGATTTCAAGTATTAAATAAAACAGGATCATGTTCCCAGGGGAACAGAGCCTATAAATGTGGAAACATGAGCAGTTCTAAACATGTTGAAATAATCACCTTTAACAGTAGTGTAAATCAATAAAATGTATGTAATGAAATGGTCGTTTCTTTCATTACTGTTTAACTTAGAAATACATTTTAAGGTATACTTACTCCATGACTATTTCCAGTTCTACCTACCAGCAAAGGAAGCAGCATGTTTTCTCCGTCTTGTATATTCTTTACAACAAAGCTGCATAGAAACTAATTATGATAGGGTGCTTCTATAAGTCACAAGTTAACAGAGTTATAAGATGTTCAGGAGAATATTTTTACTCACCTTTCACACTGCTCTTGGAAAAATCCAAGCACACCACATAATCTTAGTGGAAGAGTCAATGTAAGCCTTGGGTAGAAGACACTGAGAGCTGATCAAAGAGATCTCAGCATAGGCAAGTGCCAGTGAAGGGTTCAGTTGAGTGAGAATTTGGAAACACAGAAGAGTAAAAAGGCAGGAGGGGCAAAGTGTAAGCCTTCAAAGAACATCAAGACGGAATGTTGTCACTGTGGTTGATGAAAGACCACACCTCGGTGTGATTAAAGGGAGAAAGAAATGTGTGAAAGGATTTGGCTAAGGCTGAGGATCTGGCTTGCTTCCATGTATGTGGACCTATCTGCATTGCCCATGTGGCACGCCTGGGTTGGCTACCCAGAGGCTATTTAAGCTGTGGGCTGGCTTTCCCCAGGGTCTGAGGATTGTTCAAGGTTCCTGAATAAACTGCATTGAAAAAAAAAAAAAAAGAAATGTGTGAAAGGAAAGGACTTCTGCTCCTAGCCCAGGTGCAGGGAGGAAAGAAGATGGACCTCAGTCTTCATGTGCATGACCAACATACAGATGGCACATGGAACAATAATGATCAGACATCTGCTGTAAGTGAGGGTAGGCAGTGGGTCCTGGAGAGGACCAACTTATCTTTTCTTTGTAGTAGCAACAGGATACAACAGAGAAAGAAAGGTCCAACAGTACTTGAGGTGGATCAAGATGGGAAGGCGTAGGAAAGATACTGAAGGATAGAGCACCAAGCAGAAAAGAGATTCTCACACGCCCAGATGTGCACTATTAGGGATTCACACACTTGCCAATGTGCACTGTTAGGGTATAAACTCAGCACTAGATACATATGTAGAAGTTCTCTGAAGGTTGACAAAAATTCCTGGAAGGAACCAAACTGCTAGAACCTAGTGATCACAGTGGATGAGGAAGAATGCTTGCTGTACATAGTCAGACCAGAAAAGGTTAAAAGCACAGCATACCTAACACACAAATTTCAAGAGCATGGAGTAGCTAACAAATAATCATCTTGTCTCAGAGGTGAACAGTCATCAGCCATGGAATCAATATTGTTCTGAGAATGAACAAGAAATTCTTACCAGCAGAAAAATCTTCTTTCTTCAAATATATATATATATATATGTATATATATATATATATATATATATACACACTTTAGATCAAAGTACAGAATACTTAAATTACTATGAAAGTATTTTTAATAATAAGACAAATTCTCATATGGTAAAACGAAAAATATCATATTGTAGTTGCACAAGACTGACCAACAGAAGAAAGAGTCCAGGAGGAAACACGAGTCAGAGACCCATTCATTCCCACACTCAGAAACCACGGAAGAGCACTAATTTGGAAGCCATAATATGTATATATATATATATATATATACACATATATATACATATATACATATATATATATATACGTGTGTGTGCATACACATATGTCTGTCTGTGTATATGTGTGTGTGTGTGTGTGTGCACATAGCAGACATGTGCAGGCCCTGTGCTTACTACTTCAGTCTCTGTGAGTTCATATGACCTTGATCATGTTGATTTAAAGGCTCTTATTTCCCTGGTGTACTCCATGCCCTTTTGGTTTTACATTCTTAACTGCCTCCTATTTTGTGGTTTTCATAAGCCCCAAAAGTAGAGGAGGAAAATGAGAGAAGCAAATTAAATGATACAACCCATTTGGGATTGAGTGTTCCAAATTCTCTCACTCTCTGAGTATTGTCTTGCTATGTGTCTGTATACTTTTTTCTATACTTCATTTGCAGAAGGAAGTTTCTCTGATGATGGCTGAGCAACTATTCTATGAGTGCATTAAAATGTCATTAGAAGTAATTTTATTGCTACCTTTATTTTTTAGAACAGCAGCATTTGGGTTTACCCTGGGTGCCTCAGTTATCTAGTATCTGGTTCTTAGTCACTCAAGAAGTGTCATGGAGTGAGCCTTAAATCAAATCAATACTGATTGATTACTCTTACTTGAAGAAACATGTAGCCTATAACTGGAAGAACAAGATGACTGAGATTCAAGTGTATGCTATACTAGTAGATAAGTCCATTAAGATGACTATTATGATCAAAGGTTAGCATAGGGACATAGGAGACATAAATATAATTTCTCAGGCTGATATTACAGTAGATGAGGTTAAGGATTGGTTCAAATAGGCAGAAAGAATACATTCCTCAGCTTGAAGTCATTGCAGTAACGACTATCCAAATGAAATGTGGACAAAACAGAAAATAAGCAGGAAATCATTGTGTTCCTGTGACTTCAAGTGCAATAATGTTTATTTGAGTGAATGTTCCAAATAAATGAAAGAAAGGGGTCAGAAAAAATATTAGAGAAAACAAACATTACTTTCTGTTAGTGTGCTAGTTACCATAAACCTACAAAGTCAATATGCTCAGAATGAAACAGAAGAATTAAGAATGCTACTATCTATTATAATCACACACCATTGTCATTAATTACAATTTTAAAAGCAAGTAGAGAAAGACATGCATTACACACAGAAAAACAGAACTCTTGAGAAGTTTTATTCAGAAAAATAACAGACACAGCAGAATACCATCTCTACATGATGGAAGAGGGATGGGGGAAGGAGAGTGAAAGAGAGCAAGACAGGAAGAGACATAGACACAAACATACATACAAGCACAGAAAGAGGCTGAAGAAGGGAAAAGGGAAGAAGAATATGTCCACTTAAAATCTAAATGCCTGGTGAAAATCTTTTCCTAAAAGTGGAAATCACATCAGGAACATATTTAAAAAAAAAAAAAAAAAAGACTTCCATGCTATAACTCCAGAGTGCCAGGAACTCATTCCTATATAAGATGTATATCAAACAGCATTCTGTGCTTTATATAAAAAAAAAGCAAGTTACCTAGAATCCCTGCACAGATGTAGCCCACTGCAGTTCTGTGTCCAAGTGTCCAAGTGGGTTCCATAGTAATGGGAACAGGGACTGCCTCTGACATAAACTAATTGGCCTGTTCTTTGATCACCTCCCCCTGAAGGGGGAGCAGCCTTACCAGGCCACAGAAGATGACAATGCAACCACTCCTGATGAGATCTGATAGACTAAGATCAGAAGGAAAGAGAGGAGGACCTCCCCTATCAGTGGACTTGGGGAGGGGCATGTGTGAAGAAGGGGGAGGGAAGGTGGGATTAGGAGGGAAGGAGGGAGGGGTTTATGGGAGGATACAAAATGAATAAAGTGTAATTAATAAAAGTTTAAAAAAAGAAAAAAGCAAGGTATTAAAAATAATAAATACTAATGAATATGTAAGATCTCTTCCTGTTGTTTAAATACCATCAAAAGACATTTGTTTCTTGGAAGAAAATAACTGAAATCTGCATGGGGTTTATCACATGGAGGATTGAATCCTAATCAAAATATCTACAAGAACAAAAAGATTAGTAAGAGAAAAATAGAGACAGCTCCAAACGGCAGTGACAAGTGTGTACCATATCTGAGAGGCAGAGGATCCCAAACTCCAAAACTGGTGAGTCAACAGATGGCTGGAGCCAGAGCAAATAGATCCATATTTATCACCCTGCTGAAAACTCAAGTCCAGTGGAACAAAGATCTCAACATAAAACTGGATACACTAAATCTAATAGAAGAGAAACTGGGGAAAGCCTTGAATGCATTGATACAGAAGACAACTTCCTATACATCATCAATAAGACAAAATGGCAGCCTACAGAATGGAAAAGTTCTTCAGCAACCGTATAGTCAACAGAGGGCTGATATCCAAGATACATAAACAAATTAGACACCAACACACCAAACAATCCAATAAAAAAAAAAATGAGGTCCTTACCGCTGTGAGTGTTTCGGGCAGGAGGGGAAGGGAATTAAATCCTAGGCAATCCTCAGCCATGTGCGGTCGCCAGTGCCGAGTGCCTGTCACCATGCCTCGGAAAATTGAGGAAATAAAGGACTTTCTGCTCACAGCCCGGCGGAAGGATGCCAAATCTGTGAAGATCAAGAAGAACAAGGATAATGTGAAGTTCAAGGTTCGCTGCAGCAGGTACCTTTACACCCTGGTCATCACAGACAAGGAGAAGGCAGAGAAGCTGAAGCAGTCCCTACCCCCTGGTTTGGCAGTGAAGGAGCTGAAATGAACCAGTCCTCTGCATTTAACTATTAAAAATTCTGGAAAGTCAAAAAAAATGAGGTACAGAGATAGAGAGTTCTCAATAGCAGAATCTCTAATGGCCAGAAAGCAATTTTAAAGAACTGTTGGATGTCCTTAGTCATTAGAGAAATCCAAATCAAAACAACTCTGAGATTCCATCTTATACTTGACAGAATTGCTAAGATCAAAACCTCAGGAGACAGCACATTCTGGCTAGGATGGGGAGAAAGGGAAACACTCCTCAATTGCTGGTGGGAGTGCAAACTTGTATAACCACTTTGGAAATCAATCTGATGCTTTCTCAGAAAAATGGAAATAATTGTACCTCAAGACCCATTTACAACACTCTTGAGCATATATCCAAAAGATGCTCCACTATACAAGGACATTTGCTCAACTATGTTTGTAGTAGCTTTATTTGCAATAGCCAGACCTGTAAGCAACCTAGATGTCCCTCAACTGAAAAATTGATAGGGAAAAAAAAGTGCTACATTTGCACAATGGAATACTACTCAGCTAGTAAAAACAAGGACACTAGAAAATTTGCTGGTGAAAGGATGGAACTAGAAAAGGTCCTTTGAAGTGAGGTAATCCAGCCCAGAAAAACATACATGGTATGTACTCACACTCACTTATATGTAGATATTAGCCACAAAGCATAGAATAACCATGCTAAAAATCCACAGCCTCTCCCCCTCCACAAATCTAAGGAACAAGGAGGGCAAAATGGAGGATGCTTGAATTTCACTCAGAAAGGGAAATAAAATAGAAAATTGAAGGTGGATTTAAGGAATGAACTGGTGGAAAAGGGAGTAGGAAAAGTAAAGGTGAGGGGGTGGGAAAACAGGTATGTGTGCGGTTGTTGGTGAGGAGGTATCACTGGGACAACCCAGAGACCTGGGTTAGAGGAGGCTCCTGGGAGTCAATAGGGGTGATCTTAACTGAGACTCCTAGCATCAGGAGATATGGAGCTTTAAGTGTACACCTCCTGTAGCCAGGTGGGATTCTCAGGGGAGGGATGGGAGACCAACCCACCCACAAAACCTTCTTCCCAAAATTTGTCCTGTCTACAAGATGTGCATGGATGAGATGGAGTAGAGTTTGAGGGAATGGGCAGCCAATGACTGGCCCAATTTGAAACCCATCCCATGAAAGAGAGCCAACCCTTGACACTATTAATTATGCTCTGCTATGCTTGTAGACAGGAGCCTAATATAACTGTCCTTTGAGATGACTCACTTAGCAGATGAAGAGACCTACAACCAAACATTTGGTGAAGCTTAGAGGGACTGGTGGAAGAGTGAGAGGAAAGATAGAGGGAGCGAGAGGGGTCAAGGACACCACAAAAGATCTGCAGAGGAAACTAAGCTGGACCCATGGAGGGCTCACAGAGACTGAACCACCAACCAAACAGCATGCATGGGCTGGACCTAGGTCCCCCAAAAATATGCCACTTAGTCTTCATATACGTCCCCTAACAACGACAGCAGGGGCTGTCTCTATGTTCCCTGCCTTTGGATATCTTTCCCCTACTTGGGCTGCCTTGTTTGGCCTCAGTGGGAGAGGATGTTCTTAGTCATCCTGTGACCTGATGTGCCAGGGATGGTTGGTACTCATGGGGGTCCCTCCTCTTCTCTGAGAAGGGGAAAAGGGGTGGGTGGAACAGAGGGTGGGACAAGGAGAAGAGGAGGGAGCAGAGATGCACTTAGGAAGTAAAGTGAATAAATAAAGTAATTAATTAACTAATAATAAATAAATGGAAAAGAGTAAAGATAAAATGATTATGCACTACGAAAATATTTTTTGTGGACAAGTGAATTAATTGCCCTTAATTCAATTAATAAATTGTATATCAATGCTAATTAATCAAAACAAAACAAACTCCAGAAAGGCTATGGGTTGCTAAAAATAATTTCTCAACAAAGTTAAGTTTTTATACCACCAAAGTACTTTAGGTACGCTAAAGTGAACAAACTGCAATCCTGTGGTCTCAGGAAGCTTATGGCATAATGAGGCAAGGAGACACTGAGTTGTCTTCTGTTTGGGAAAGACACCAGCACAGCAAGGCCTTCTGTGGTGTGGGTTTACTATCAAGGAGATCCACTTTGAAGCGCTTCATGTTAGTGGGCAGGTATAAATGTGACCATGTTGCAAAGAGCAGTTATGAATGGTTGATTTAATCCAGTCAGCATTTTGTGAAGAGTTGTCCTCTGTGCTCACACATGGAGAGATGAGCTCACAAGAATGTGGAAATTTTCCATGGTCGGTGATTGAGGAAGATGATTGTAGTCACAGGAGAGCACCTTGTCTTTTTTCAGCTTAATGGTGCATCAGTCCCGGGAGCAAAGGTGGAGCTGCCTCTGTGTACCATCTGGATGCAGCCCATTGTTCTCTCAGGTCGGTCACATCCCAGTAACCCTGTCATTTAACATAGCTCTGCCCTGCTGGGCACACGGAGTCTACTGCCAGGACCACCTGAGATGCAATGAAACACATAAATTTCAGTAAAGACTGAAGTAAGATGCTTCCAGATCTCTACTGTGCGACTCTGTTATCATTCATTAACCCCTTTTTAAATAATTCAGAAAGTGCTGATCCAAACTTGACTGCAACATTCCTGATGTCTCCAGCTGACCTGCAGTAATAGGTCCCTGGAAGAACTTGATACTGTGTCATATTGTTTTCTCAGGGCCTTCCCTGCTTGGAGACAGTGGAAACACCATGGTTACTTTTAGTGCCCATCTGTGGAATCAAGTCCTCTTCCCCTAGACCTGTAAGGTGCATCTAGTGTGTCTAATAGTATATACTTTCAGTGACTGGGGGAATGAGGCATATTTGAGTGAGTGCTCATTTACTATACACAAAACCTTGGGTTTGATCCCAAACATCCCATTTACTGAATGAAGTGAACACAGGGAGGAGAATCAGAAATTCAAGGATATCCTGGAGACGCCAGCCAAGGATACATGAGACTTTCACTCAAAAACATATATGCTATGTTGTAGTCATTTTAAGTACTGAAGAGAATTTGATACATTATTTGACCTTTACCTCTACACCAGCCACTTTCTTCAATGTTGTGTCATAGTTTGGTTACATAATGTCCCCATAGGCTTGTGAATTGAGTAGTTGGTCCTTTCTACCTCTATGCTTCTTCATTCCTGGTTAGCCATGAGCTGAAATGAACAAACCATTCCTTACAGTGTTTCTCTTTTGCTCACAGCAGGTATAAAAGTAACCAATATGGTATGCTGTTAACTAAGTGTCTGATCTTAAGTACTCCCACCATTATGCTATCCCCATAGTGCTCCCACAAAAGGATCACTACTATAGAGAAAAAGACATGCCCTCCATTTGGTGAGTGCAAATCCAGTGACAACAGCTTTAAGTAACAAGTGTTTCCTGCACAGTCCACGCCCTCCTCAACAAAGCCAAGTTTTCAACGGCCATACAGTCCTACAAATTTGCATAGGAAAGTGTTTTAGGAAAAGGTGTGTTTCTTAGCTCTGTAGAAGATGTGCGTTTCTGAGATTTCTCAGTGTAAGTGGATGGTTCAGAAAGGAAGGACAGTGTGGAGACTTCTGGGCATGCTTCCCTCAAGGTCATGGAACACATGGCAGGTGAGAAGGCTTTAGGCCTTTCTGAATTTCTTTCATTTAAAAAAAGTTTTCCACCTCTAATTGGCACTTCAAGTCAGGGCTATTTCTGGTGTTGGTACAGCTCCAAGATGGCCCAGTCACTCTTAAATTCCCCATAGAGAAGGAAGAGGAGCAAGTCAGGCTCCAAGTCCAGCCAGCTTCTGGCCTCCAAACAGGAAAAGGGCAGGACTGACAAGCTAGGCTGGCTCAGTCCCTGTGCCCTCCTGCCCATCACAGCTGCCCTCTCCTGATAAGGCTAACTTTCCCACTTAGAAGCAGCCCAACCTGCTCAGCACCTCTCTTAGAGACACAGCTCTCTATTTTGTGGTGCCTTCTTCTTTGCTCTTCCTGGCTTCCCTGTAGGGGGTCCTGGGAGAATTCCCTCGCCATAAGGGGGCCCAGCCCCATTTCATTCTGACAAGCCCTGTTGGCTGACCTGGCTGCAACAGGTATGGTCAGTGCAAAGGATGCTTAGGTCCCAGCATGCCCTCCACCAAACTGTCACTACGTGGGGTTTTCAGTCCCTTCTACCCCACCCTACCTAGACCCTGCCTGAGGTTGGCTAAGCCCCTTGGCATACAGGAAGAAGGACAGGCATCTGTCCCACCCACTTTGTCAACTGGGACCCAACAGTGACTGAAGGATGTTAACACCTGTCTCCAGAATGAGGTCTCTCCTGGCTTCTACCTAACGCAGAAGGGGTACTAACTCTCCTCCCCCACTTCTACTCTAGGCTGTTCCCTCCCTCCAGTGGGCTCTGTGGAACTGGTTTGCCCCCTCCATTTGCTCCTCCCCGGGCCGCAAGATTCTGATGCGATCTTTTCCTCTGTTCACAAACTACCTCTGGACAGTTGTGTCGTGTTTTGTTCCACGTTCCTCTTTAGGCACCCGCCATTGCTGCTGCTACCAACGCCAACATTTATCCTTCCTGTTTTGCCTGCAGGGAAGGGGGCTGGGGAGCAGCAGGCTGGTCACCTACTTCCCCACACCAGAGAAGATGGGGGGCTGTGTGGTGGATGCTGCAGCAGAGGGAGGGAAGGGCCCACTTTGATGAGAAAGGGTATAGGGACAACATCTACCTTTGTTCTGTCCGGGAGGGGTTGCCAGTGTTTGTCCCAGGCTGGGGCCCTCCTCTGATTTCCTCTTTGCAGTTACTTGAATTAAAAAAAAAAAGTTTTTTTTTTTTTCTAGGAAAAAAAAAGTTGTCTTGAAATGAAAGGGGGACTTTTAAGGTGCTAACACAAGGGTTTCCTCCGAGGACACAGCCCACTTAGTTCCTAACACTGTTATGTTTGCAAATAGCTATCCTGAACCCTCTATGTGAATGGCTAATCATGACATGCTTTATGCCAATATTTACAAACACTCGCCTGATGGAACAAAGCTTCTCTGCGCAAGGAATTGTGTTCATTATAGAATAATAAAGTGGATCTTGATGTTCTCTCTTCATTATTATGCAGAGAAATGGTTGGCTTTGTTTTGTTTTCTCTCAATGAGATTTTTACCTCTTTCTATTGAATATTTCACATTCCAGGCACATGACATTTGTTAAGGAAAAAAAAAATTCAATAATATGCCACAACACTGAAACAGCTTGCCTTTCATGTATATATATATATTTTATTTCAATCTCTTTGTAACTTGACAGTTTCAGCATTACTGTTTTATAGATCAAAGCCACATCCAACACAGATGTTTTGTAAACGTCATGGCAAGCATCATGCTTAAAACAAGGAAGGTAAAGCTGAGTCCACAAGCTTATGAATCTACTATAACTTCACAACAGAGCCAATTGACACTGAATGTATTTACTCTAATTATTTTACCATATGATATTCTAGTAGCCTTAAATATCTTCAAGTGTACATGATTGTTCATGTACTCAAATTTAAGAATTCCACATGATTAATGAAGTTCATCTATTAAACACTTTGCATCTGTATTATTCTTTTTCTGAAATAGTGTTACGAGTAATAAAGTGGTTTCTATTTATTATTGGATTTATACTGAGAATTGATTTTTAAAGTCTTGTGAATTAAAGTAAGAATATAATAACTTTTCTTCCCTTTTTAGAGGAAAGAAAATGAACCGAGAAATAAAAATGAGTTGTGTGACCATCAAATACCAATAAGTCAGCTTCAGCTTTACAAGCTACTGGGACAATGCCATCACGTCAGATGAAAATAAATATGCCTCTATTCTTGATCATTCTGAAGCAAGCACTGACTATGAAGCTAGTTCCCTTGAGAAAACATGTATAGGAAACTGGGGTGGATCAATGCCAGGACCTAGAGTTGGAGACTGCCTAGCAAAATAATTAAGCTCTTTAAGCCTCCATTTCCAAACTGACAAAATAGAAATTACTTTTTCTTAGTTTTAAGTCTATGGTGGAAATCACATTTAAAAAATAATGCCACAGAAGAACTTTTCTCATCAAAATAATCTCCCCTCTTACTGTGGACCCATAATTTGAAAAAATAAGGTGATAAAGTCATATTTCTTTAATATGATTTAATATTATGTTATAGATAATATATATTATAGATAATAATATATTAAATATGTGGGGGGTTTATTTTTGCTGAAGATGGAACTCAGGAAATGTATGTTAAGGATATACTCTTTTCTAAACTGTCCATATTAAACTTATTTCCAAAATTGTAATAAATAAATCATATGATAGTTTGAATTTGTGATATTTATGCTGGCATTAATATAGACTGTTCTCTTCTCCTCCTTTCATGAGGTAGAAATGGTGTCCTCCTGCCACCAACAGAGCTGCTTTCCTGGTGCTTAATCTTAATTATCTATCTATCTATCTATCTATCTATCTATCTATCTATCTATCTATCTATTGCTATCTATGTATATCTCTCTCCCCTTCCCAAGAACTAAGTGGAACCAAGAAGCCCCAAAGCCAAGTTGAATAGATCCTCTGAGGAGTGACCACAAACTTTGTTGCCAAATTCAATCCATTATCCAATCCACCTATTTATGGGTGTGTGTGTTGTGGGGGGGAGATTTGGTCTCTTTTACCCCATTCTGAAAGCATAATGACATAACTCTGAGGTTTTAGGAGTTAATTCCCAGTCATCCTAAGTGATGGGGAAAGGGGCTTTGTAGGTGTGAAAAGAGGCACTAACTCACGAGGCATTCTTAAAAAATACGTCCCTTTTCCTAATCAGTCCCTTCTCCTAATTTAGATTGTTCTTTGCTTGCTCACATTTGGCAATTCTTTCTCTTGTTCACAAGTGGTTGAGAGCAGAGACTTTAGGAGCAAGAGAACTGTTGACCATAGTTCCCACACAATATAGAGTAAAGCTGGAAGCCATGAAGGAAAAGGCTAGTCTGTGGAATGAATTAATACTTGTAATAGGTAGATGGTAAATTAAATATGACATAATCATAGATGTAATTGTCAAACTCTCACTGTGATGGCAGTGGTCATTTCCATCCCATTTTCTCTTCTTTTTTAACTATATTTTTTGACAATTTCATATAAGAGCACGCAAATACAGAAGTATATACACCCAATTTACTGAGACCATTTAGTGTTGTTTATTTCTACCTGTCTCTAAGGCTGACTGTTTGGTATTGGATACAATTTCACAGAGCTATCCCTTGAGAAAAATGATCCACCCTCTTGGATCAGCCACTGGCTGGATATAGCCTTTTATCTAGAAGAGGACTTTGTGAAATTTCTGCCTCCATTTTGCATGCCAACTGCACTTGTCAATGTGGAAGTCTTGAGATTTCACTGGTGTAATTTCCTTTTCATTCGGGAAAATATCTCACAACATGTGTCCTGGTGCTCTTTAGAGTCTTTCTGCTGTCTCGCCTAGAATATTCCCTGAGTGTTAGGTGTAAGAGCTATGTTATAGATTTATCAATTGGGACAGGGTACCCCGGGGTCACTTATTCTCTACATTTTGACCAGTTGTGAATCTCTGTAATAATAGTCATCCCTTACAAAAATAAGTTTCTTTGATGAGAAACAAGAACTCCACCTCTCTGTAGGTAGAAGGATAAGTACTTAGAATATAGTTAAAACTTATATTGATTTAGGAAAATGTCTGTAGTAGGTTCTCTTCTAGTGGCTATGACCTTGTAGCCACAGGCACTTGCATTTCTTTTCTGAAAGTCAGTGTTCTTATCATTTGAATGAACACAGTGTTCTACATCTTTAAAATATCAATAATACAGTAAAAGAGGACTTTCCCTTGTTATTTAAAACTTACATTAGAAATGAAAGCCTTTTCTTAGAATTGTTAATTTTTTTACATTGCTTAAAAAAGATAAAAGCAATTGTTGTTCTTATAGTAGTACTTAAAAATAAGCATCATATATATATATATATAATGTTCTAGTTATAGCAGTATTTAAAATAAGCAATATATATATATGTGTATATATTGTCATTAACTAAATAAAAATGATCGAAGTTTTGCAGATCAGCTAATGATTCTGCAAACCTGGGTTCATACTGCTCTTTGATACCCTGAAAACACATCCATGCATTCTCTGTTCTTTGGTGTTTACAGCTGTGAAAGAAAAATCTTCTTACCGTAATGCTGTAAGATAGAAAATAAGAAAGTAATAATAAAATCAGGACAGAACCATTATCTGTTTCCAAGATAAATCAGCCGATAATAATTTCCTCTTTGTCAACTGAGTTTTTTAAATTAATTTCTAGAAAGTTCACATTCTTGTGAGACAGAACCTTTTTATGATATTCACAGATACATTTCTGTTATTTTTCCATTTACTTTTCACTATTCCTCAATAGAATTAGACTGTTGCAAATTTGAATGAATTCATGCAATTTTTGAGGGACATTCTTGAAAACTGTAGGATTTGGGGCATCTTGATTCCTGGGACTCAATTAGTAACACCCACGGACACTGTGATCAGGCAATAGCTTCCTCATTTTAAAAACTTAATGCCCTTCAAGCCATTTTTTTTCTGTATTTTTCATAGATTTGCATGTTTTAGGATTATTTCTGTGCACATTTTAATTCTTATTGTTATCATGAACAGAAGCCTGTATACTATCTCTGTCTTCCTTATTTTCTCCCTTTCTTTGTGTTCCTCCTTTCTTCCTTCCTATCTTTTCTTCCCATGCCCCCTCCTCCGTCCTTCTTCCTTGTATGCTTTCTCCTTCTCTCTCTTACTCTAATCTACTAGTACTTATTCTTATTCTACTACTATGTTTTTAAGAGCAAATTTAACTTCCTCATATATATATTTGTCTGTATGTGTGTGTGCATGTCTTCGTGCTTGTCCCCACATGTTTGTGTCCATGTGCTTGTGAGTGTCAGGAATTGACTTCGTATGATTTTCTCTAATATTCTCCATCCTAATTTTTTTTGACAAAGACATTCTCACTCTAGCTTCAGTTCACAGATATGCTAGAATGGCTGGCCTGCCATATTTAGAGATCCTCATCTTTGCCTCCCAAGCCCATGTGCTGGGGTTACAGAAATACACCATCATGCACAGCATTCATTAGGTGTTAGTGATTCAAACTCACTTCCTCATGCTTTTACAAAAAGCTCTTTACCACTGAGCTATAAGTCCCCAGGATCCTCATTTGAATTTGCAATTTAAGGTTTTACTAGTCAACTGAAGTTTTGTCCATTAAACTATATATTTAGAAAACCTATGAGACGGTATTATTCACCATAATCTATAGATTCATTTGCATTTTTTCTCTATATCTTTTTTTATGCATGTGTCCTGCAGCTGTTGAATTGGCATGGGAAGAGAGTTCAAATGTGAAAGGTATCTTTAGATCAGAAATTCACAGGTTTCAGTCCATGAGAGTTGGGCTTGTCTGCCTGTGACTGTGCAAAAATAGGGAGGTGGTGAGGTACAGTAGAGAAACTATGCCTACCCATGGCAGCTGGAAAGTAGAAACAGAACCACAAAGGGGTTGACAACAAGATATGTCTGCTGAATGTATGATACCTGAGAATGGCTGTCTTTAATTAGGCCCCACTTTTTAATAGCTCATTTAACTATGACTGCTCCAGTGATTTACTCCAAGGGTGAGGATGCCACCCTATTGATCCTGTCACCTCCTAATAGCACCACCAGAAAAAGAACAAGCCTCAGGGCAAGAGCCTGTGAAGGGTGTTTCACATTCAAATCACAATACTTCAAGAACTAAAGGCCAGTTTTTTTTTTCTTTTTCTTTTTATTAATTACACTTTATTCACTTTGTATCCTCCCATAAGCCCCTCCCACCTCCCCTCCCAGTCCCACGCTCCCATCCCCTTCTTCACTCATGCCCCTCCCCAAGTCCACTGATAGGGGAGGTCCTCCTCTCCTTCCTTCTGATCTTAGTCTATCAGATCTCATCAGGAGTGGCTGCATTCTCATCCTCTGTGGCCTGGTAAGGTTGCTCCCCCCTCAGGGGGAGGTGATCAAAGAGCAGGCCAATCAGATTATGTCAGAGGCAGTCCCTCTTTCCATTACTATGTAACGCACTTGGACACTGAACTGCCCTGGGCTACATCTGTGCAGGGGTTCTAGGTTATCTCCATGCCTGGTACTTGGTTGGAGCATGAGTCTCTGGAAAGACCCCGATGTTCAAATTTCTGGTTCTGTTGCTCTCCTTATGGAGTTCCTGTCCACTCCAGATCTTACTATTTCCCACTTCTTCTATAAGATTCCACACACATTGCCCAACAGTTGGCCATAAGTCTCAGCATCTGCTTTGATAGTCTGCAGGGCAGAGCCTTTCAGAGGCCCTCCGTGGCCGGTTTCTAGCTTGTTTCCTGTTTTCTTCTTCTGATGTCCTTCCTCTTTGCCTTTCAGGATGGGGATTGAGCATTTTAGTCAGGGTCCTCTCCATCCTCTCCCTTGATTACTTTCTTTAGATGTACAGATTTTAGTAGGTTTATCCTATATTACATGTCTATATGAGTGAGTATATACCATGTGTTTCTTTCTGCTTCTGGGAGAGCTCACTCAGGATGATCCTTTCCAGGTCCCACCATTTACCTGAAAATTTCATGATTTCCTTATTTTTCATTGCTGAGTAATATTCCATTGTGTAAATGTACCACGTTTCTGCATCCACTCTTCAGTTGAGGGGCATCTGGGCTGTTTCCAGCTTCTGGCTATTACAAATAAAGCTGCTACAAACATGGTTGAGCAAATGTCCTTATTGTGTACTTGAGCTTCTTTTGGATATATACCTAGGAGTGGTATGGCTGGATCTTTGGGAAGCTCTATTCCTAGTTGTCTAAGAAAGCGCCAGATTGATTTCCAGAGTGGTTGTACAAGTTTACATTCCCACCAGCAGTGGAGGAGGGTTCCCCTTTCTCTCCAGCCTCTCCAGCATGTGTTGTCACTCAAGATTTTTATCTTGGCCATTCTGATGGGTGTAAGATGAAATCTCAGGGTCGTTTTGATTTGCATTTCCCTGATGGCTAATGACGTTGAATATTTCTTTAAGTGTTTCTCTGCCATTCGATATTCCTTTACAGAGAGTTCTCTGTTTATTTCTGTTCCCCATTTTTTACTTTGGTTACTTGGTTTGCTGTTTTTCAGCTTATTTGGTTCTTTATATATACTGGATATTAGCCCTCTGTCAGAAAAGGGGTTGGTGAAGATTCTTTCCCAATCTGTAGGCAGTCGTTTTGTTTTGATGACAGTGTCCTTTGCTTTACAGAAGCTTTTCAGTTTCATGAGGTCCCACTTATTGATTGTTGCTCTTAGAGCCTGTGCTGTTGGTGTTCTGTTCAGGAAGTTGTCTCCTGTACCAATGAGTTTAAGTGTATTCCCCACTTTTTCTTCTAACTGATTTAATGTGTCTGGTTTTATGTTGAGATCTTTGATCCACTTGGACTTCAGATTTTTGCAGGATGATAAATATGGATCTATTTGCATTTTTTCTACATGTAGATATCCAGTTAGACCAGCACCATTTGTTGAAGATGCTATCTTTTTTCCATTGTATGGTTTTGGCATCTTTGATCAGGTGTCCATAAGTGTGTGGGTTTATTTCTGGGTCTTCTATTCGGTTCCATTGATCCACCATTCTGTTTCTATGCCAGTACCATGCAGTTTTTATAACTGTTGCTCTATAGTACAGCTTAAGATCAGGGATGGAGATACCTTCAGAGGATTAAAGGCCAGTTTTAAACTGTTTTCCTTTTCTTCAATTATTTTTTATTTTCCATTTCAGTAATCTGGACTTCTCAATGGTATTGATTACAGAAAACAATGGTTAACATATTTATGACTATACATGCAATTCTTCCAACTTTTTAGCACTTATCCTTTAAGTCACACATTAGGATTGGATGTTCCCAAATCATGTTTCTGTATCCTTTGCAATTATGTTAGTCTGATAACGTGAGTTATGCCTACAAGGCCCTGTGTTCTTATAGATATAGTCCTGGTGCTGATGAAATAACCATGGGCACAGGCATTTGAACCAGATTATAAGAATCATGTTCTTTTCACTATGGTGTGTTTCTCAAAGGAAAAAAAAACTTAAAAGTGTGGACGAGATCTTAAAAGTAATATGTCCTAAGGTCACCTAGACAAGAAGCAACACTGCCAGGATCAGAGTCCACTTCCCTCTCATACTCTCTCCTCTCTCTCTCAAGGCTACTTCAGTGCAGCTGCTGCCCCCACAGAGCTCTTCACCCTGTGGGCAGTGAGACTCTCCTTCAAAACCAAGGTCACCAACTAGGACTCATGCTCCCCTGCAAGCTCATTAGAGCACTCAGGCTACCAAAAACTCTCTTTGATTTCTGAAGCTCAAGAACTACCAGATGAACTACTTTGAAGTTTTGTTTCCACCTTCTTTTGAAAGGGATGATTTAAGTGGAGTGACTGGGATCAAGGAGGTCAGAAGGGGAACTGAAGCATGCTCTTTTAGTGACAAGCTCCTGAAGACAAAGAGGAGGGAGAGTGTGTCTACTGGGAAAAAGGTGTGGGGTGTGGGCCAGCTGTGTCTGGATGGCACTCACCAAAGAAAGCAGCTGCTTTAAAGCAGGAAGGTATTACATTTAAAGAAAAGCAAATATATATATAATATATAATAACATATAATATTATTTATAATATAATTATAATATATTATATATATTATATATTATAATGTGTAATAATATATTATAATATGTAATAATAATATATATTATAATATGTAATAATATATAATATATAATAACTTACAACTATATCCTAAAAATATAATGTTTAAATATATTATAAAACAATCTCATCCCTCCTTCCCTTTCCACCCTCCAAACCTTTCCATGTCCCATCTCTAGAATTCCTCCCATGCCCCACAACTCACTTTCAGATTGGCAGCCTATTTGTTATTATTATTAGTCAATGTTGCTGTTAGATATAAAACAGTATTTAAATAAAATTCATGTATTTTGCTTTATTGAAAATAACTTAGGGAAGATTATCTGTTGTATCAGGAGACCACAACAGTCTCAGTCTCTCCCTTTCATGCACTGGAGGTTGAGTTCCAGTATTGACTCTTTGTTTGATTGTTTTTGTTTATTTTGTTTATTCGAGACAGAGTTTCATATGTAGCCTTGGCTATCCTGGACTTGCCTTGTAGACCAGGCTGCTCTCAGACTCACAGAGATCCACCTGTCTCTGCCTCCCAGAGTGCTGAGATTACAAGCGTGTGCCACCATGCCCAGCTGTGATGTTGACTTCTTAACCATGAATGTATTATTATATTAGGAAGTTCCAGCAGGGTAGAGTCTTGCTCCTTGCTCACGCCTCCATTTGACTCCATTTCTATATTCTTTCTCTTTCATTTATTCCTTAAAGCACGGTTTGTATGTTAATTACAACCTGAATGACTGCTCTCTGAAGCATAAATTTAATAGTCTCTGCCTATGATTAATAATAACTAAAGCTCACAAATAATGATCTTTTGTTGTCCTTGGAAGTATGCTGAGGGTGTCACATGTGTGAGTTCATTCATTGTTCATACCCCATCCATAGAGGACCACTGTCAGTCATTTTACATGAGAACAGACTCAGGAAAGTATTGAAATTTGCTCTATGTTAGAGTCAATAAGTAGCATTTCACAGGTGAGAATACTGAGCTTAGAGAGATCAGCAGGGACTGTTTCAAATGTCTAATGAACAGATGGTCAAGCCAAGACTCAAGCCATAGATGCTTCATTCCTATGGTCCTGCTCCTTGGGAGATTAACAAAAGTCAGTAAGGCCTAGGCATGTTGTCTTTATTTGGCATATAATAAATTATATTCACTTTCACAAGGAAACTGATAGGCAAGTGGTAAAACATAATGCTCAAGAATTGTAAATCCTACAAGTAGAAATAGGTTCATATCTAAGAATCTATAAATCAGGCCCTGAAAGAAGAGAAGTAGGTACAGGAACTTTCAGGACAATTACATTGATTCAGTTTAGTATGTTAACAATATATATTCCCCCTGCTTCAGTGGGCAATAGCGAGATCAGAGGATTAAAAGACGGAAGATTAGGGTCGACATTGTTATCAAGGATGCTTTAGAAACTATATAGGCAGAAAAAAGCAGCATCCCATCTCTGGAACCTGTAAAGCAAAGTTAATAAAAAAAAAAAAAAAAAAAAAAAAAAAAAAAACGTAGCTAATGCTGAACTCTGTGCTCAAGTTTTGTCGTTTTCTTTCATTGGACAAGTGAGGCCTTGTTGATCATAATGAAAAGCAACATGAATGCTTTGTCTATTAGCCAGACACCAAAGGCTGTGTGCTATTTCTGTGGACCTCTACAGACGCACAAGAAAGGAATGCCCTGCAGGATGAACAATGAGAACCAGGAGTTTTTAGCAAGTTGTGAGCAAGCTGGGTGTGAGGCTAGCACAATGGGCATTGTATAACTCAGCACAGATACGTGGTGGTTTGGCTGGTAATCATAGCTGATTTAGGATGCACACTGTGAGGCAAGAAAGGAATATGGAGTTTTTCCTTACAAACCTGAAAGAAAGTGAAAAGCAGACCCATTCTTTCCCCTTTAAAAGATGCAGAAGGAGAAACCAGCAGGGCTAATGTGCCCAGAAATAAATAAAAGGAATTCTATTGCTTAGCTGAGGAAAAATAATTAGGTTAGCAGATTGTTTTCATCCTTGCAGCATCTGAAAGAAAGTGGAGAGCTGTGTGTCTTGACTGCAGCCTAGAGTGTGTTTCACAATGATGCCTGCTCTCCAATGGCTTCCCTATCACACAGTTTTCAATGTTCAGTATGAAATGCAAAGCCTCCCAGGGAGTTGATGACTTGAGAATCAAGACTTTATAACTTGTTAAAGTTGTATTCAAAATTATGCATGTATGTGACTACACGCATTTTTATGTAGGAACAAATTTCAATGATTTATTAAATTTCTTGAAGGAGACTGAGCTTCCAAATGTTTATAAACACTCCCATCTTAACCTCACCAGGCACTAATGATTGTAAAGTTGCTCCTACTTCCCTGTCTTGTCGTCATGCACTTTAGTTTTTTAGAATTTGCACTCTTGACCAGTGATGTGCCCATTACTTTCAGCTGACAGCTAAAAGAGCAGGTTTGAGCCTTTCTGGATGCTTGCAGAATAGAGTTCCATGAATGAGTCTGGAGTTGTCTCTCTGACCTCTGATGTCAGCTCACATTTTCTTTCTTGCCCTTTGCCTTTAAATAAAGCTTCCCATGAGAGTGTACTGTGGATTCTGGTCAATCCTTTCAGATACCTAAAAGAAAAAAGCTTTGGAGAGTTCATGAAATGCCCAGCCATGGATTTGGCTGTGGGATTAGCTTTGAAGATGGAAAATTAGGAAGCAGGATAGGGAGCCCTGAGGCACTTGAAAAACAGAAGTTGGCTACTTCAAAGTCAGTTCTATGGCTGTGAGGACATGCTTAGAGAGAACTAATGAAAAGTGAATGGTTGAGGAATAGGGAAGGACTTTAGCCTGGCACTTCAGCCAGGACCAACCAGCCAGGTTGTGTGTTTATGTGTAGATAAAGTATGTACCTACAATAGATAATAATAAATATACAACATGAAATGTAGAAGTGCATGCATGTAGTGATAATGCATAGACAACACTAAACTAAAGTATAAATAAAATTCCATTGCTATCTAGTAAAATAAGTTCCTCCCTTCGAGACAATCAATATTTCCAGTTGCTCATGTGTCATTCTAGAGAGGAGCCAGTGATACAGTTAGTTTTCATCCTAAGAAAGACCACACTTCTTGACAAACACAGACAATTAATGTATTGGCTCACAAATGCAATAAAACAGCATCATTCATCACTTGCAGTATGTCCATCTCTTTAAGTTTAAAAGCACAGACAAAATAATTGGATTACTTTCTCAAAAATGTTACTAGTTGAGAGGAAAAACTTGACCTCTAAGCCTCCCTTGCTAATCTCTGTGGCTAGGATGCATCCTTCTAGGGAAAAGAGTTGTTGTAAATCCCATTCCTTCCTTCCCTTTTGTAAAAGGCATAATGTTGTGACACATTAAAGGAAAAGGCAAAGCCACGCTCCTGCCAGTTAAAGTTGCCTACTGGGCCTCAATGAAGAAAGACGCAGCGTGTAATGGATGGAGACCATGAAAGCATCAGTCATCGTTGAAGCAAAGGCACCTCACCTTCTAAGGGTAATGACTATGACTTTAATTTGACGAACACTACAGCATTCACGTGCGAAATTAGGCTCACTTGTTGCACATGTAATATACCCCTCCCGTGTAGACATCTCTTGTCAAACTGTAGGGTACGTGTGGTTGGACAAACACTAGGTAAACTTAACACAGTCATCACAGCGTGATACATAAGCTACAGACTCAGCTGCAGAAGGGTTTCTATCCTGTCTTCTCAAGCATTTTTTGCACGGTTTAGTCACGAAGGCTGTCTGATCAGTTTTTTTAACTGAAAGAGCTGGAAGTGAGCAGTTATGGTGCTGACGACAAAGACCATGATAGCTCTAAATGTGGACGAATGCAAGGAGCCTTGGGTTTAATCCCTGTGTTAGGAAGTAAAAAGAAAAAAATACATATTCAATATGGACTCTGGCCTCTCAAGAGCTAGACAGGAACAGTGTTTCATAAGAAAAGCCATCATTATAGAGAAAAACAGAGCTGCTGTGCTAGAAGTAGAGAGAGGCCCTTAACTCAGACATAAGAGTTCATGTAGACAAGAGGGCAAATAGGACCTAATAATCAGACTAAAATGTCAGTCCACACACATTCCTTGGGAAAGGAGTCCATTCATTTCACCATGGCTCCTGACTTCCGTAGCAATGAAAAACTAAATTGTTAGAAGCACCTGGGTGGGTAATGTTTTAGTCAGGATATTTCAGCTTTCTCCTGAGCTTGATCTTCAGTATTAAAACGCATTATCCGAAGGAAAGATGTCAGTTTCTGTGATGAAGGATCTTCTGAGTAAATACCTTAAACAAACAAGGCTTCTTTGGTTCCTGGCTGGTCTGAAGTAGCTGGTACTGCTTAGCATTGGAGGTTTCGCACTCCTCCAGCCTGACTCCTTCCACCTTTGCCCACAAATCAACAACTGAGTGCTCAAGCCAGCACAAGCAGCCCCAAATGAATGCAGCAGCACTCTGGTTCTATTCCCAAACCCTTCATCAGCTTATTTGTGTTTTCTGTTGCAACCTGACACCTGTCTGTGCATGTCAGTCTCAATGCTGTGTTTATCATAAGGAAAATAACTGAGAGCTTCCTTTAATTTGTTCCTTATTCTTTTATGTATAGTAGTCTGAAGAGAATCTGGGAAACATTTCAAAATGGAAACTTAGAACTGATAGAAATGGTAGGTTCTTTGAACCCATAAATGAATTGCATTTCCCGAGTCCTGAAGCTTGATCAGACAGATGAAGCCTCCATTGGGTTGTAAAGGAGAGTCAACAGAAATCGGTAGATAATTTTCCCATTTTACAAAAATAGACGTGTGCTGCTTTAGTCTTTATGTGAGAACATTCACTTTAAAATTGCTATAAGCATATTTGGTCCCCAAATGTAGCCTGGGTTGAGTAACAATGTGTTATCCTTCCCAGGAGCAGATGAGACTTAACAGCTCACTCTATATATCTGTGTTATGCTACGCATACTGGGTTCTTTCTCTATTGGCCACAGCATTTGCAAATGCCCTCATAAAAGCCATCAGCCCTCTCCCTCCTACTAACTTACAATTTCTTTTTTTCCTTCCTGCTTTTTTATGTTCTTTCCTTGACTCCTTCCTTCTTTCTTTCTCTTCCTTCCTTCCTTCCTTTCTTTGTAATAATGAAATTACACCTGTTGGTATTTTTTTTTGTGTGTCACATGAGTATATTAGAGAAACCATGTGTAGAGCAAAGCATTTCTCTAAGTAGATGCCAGTCCAAGCCCAAGAAAGCAAACCTATCCTGTGTTTCATGAAACACACCAGTTCTGAGTTCTCTGACACACAAATGTTTGTATTTTAGCAACTGTGGGTATAGGTTACTGTTGGCTGTAAACAGGATCAAAAGAACCAAAGGGAACTCAAGGCCACTGCATGGGGTGAATGATCACATTTTTGTGGAGTGATGCTAGGAGGAAGTGTGTACAGTGGGTGGTGGAAGCTGAGAAGCATCAGCCTACAGACAGCTATGAGATTCCAGAGAAAGAAGAGTTTTCATTTATTTCTGAAATTTCCATCTCATTCTTTGAAAAAAAATCAAAACATGGTCAATCCCCCAAAAAGGGTGAACTTTCCTTATTGTGTATTTGAGCATATTTTGGATATATGCCTAGGAGTGGTATAGATGAATCCTGAGGAAGTACTATTTCTAATTGTCCAAGAAAGCACCAGATAGCTTTCCAGATTGGTTGTACAAGTTTACATTCCCACCAGCAGTGGAGAAGGGTTCCCCTTTCTCCACATCCTCTCCAGCATGTGTTGTCAATTGAGTTTTTGATCTTAGCCATTCTGATGGGTGTAAGGTGAAATATCAGGGTTGCTTTGATTTGCATTTCACTGATGACTAAGGATATTGAACATTTTTTTAAGTGTTTCTTTACCATTCGATATTCCTCTATTAAGAATTCTCTGTTTAGCTCTGTACTCCATTTTTTTTTAAATTTGGATTACTTTATTTGTTGCTGTTTAACTTCTTGAGTTTTTATATATACTATATGTTAGCCCTTTGTCAGATATAGGGTTAGTGAAGATCCTTTCCCAATCTGTAGGCTGTCATTTTGTTCTGATGACAGTATCCTTTGATTTACAGAAGCTTTTCAGTTTCATGTGGTCCCACTTATTGATTGTTGCTCTTAGAGCCTGTACTGTTGGTGTTCTGTTCAGGAAGTTGTCTCCTGTGCTAATGAGTTCAAGGCTCTTCCCCCCTTTTTCTTCTAACAGGTTTAGTGTGTCTGGTTTTATATTGAGGTCTTTGATCCACATGGACTTTAGTTTTATGCAGAGTGATAAATATGGATCTATTTGCATTTTTTACATGTAGACATCCAGTTAGACCAGCACCATTTGTTGAAGATGCTGTTTTTTTTTTCATTGAATGGTTTTGAGATCTTTGTCGAAAATCAGGTGTCCATATTTATTTATTTATGTGGATTTATTTATTTCAGGGTCTTCTATCCAATTCTATTGATCCACCAGTCAGTTTCTATGCCAATACCATGCAGTTTTTAGTATTGTTGCTCTGCCCTGTTTGTTGCATCTTTATTTGTAATAGCCAGAAGCTGGAAACAACCCAGATGCCCCTCAACTGAGGAATGGATACAGAAATTGTGGTAAATCTACACAATGAAATATTACTCAGCAATAAAAATCAAGGCTATAATGAAATTTGCATATAAATGGTGGGAACTGGAAAAGATCATCTTGAGTGAGGTATCCCAGAAGCAGAAAGACATATAGGATATATACTCACTCATAAGTGGGTATTAGACATGTAATATAGGATAAACCTACTAAAATCTGTACACCTAAAGACTCTAATCAAGAAGGAGGACCCTCAATAAAATGCCCCATCCCCATTTAGAAAGGCAAAGAAGATGGTCATCAGAAGAAGGAGAAAACAGAGAACAGGACAGGAGCCTGCCACAAAGGGCCTCTGAAAGGCTTTACCCTGGAGGGTATCAAAGCAGATGCTGAAACTTATGGCCAACTTTTGGGCAGAGTGCAGGCAATCTTATGAAAGAAGTGGGGAATCTTAAGACCTGGAGAGGACAGAAGCTCCACAAGGAGAGCAACAGACCAAAAAAATCAGGGCACAGGGATCTTTTCTGAGGCTGATATGCCAACCAAGAACCATTCGTGGAGCTAACCTAGAACCCCTGCATAGATGTAGCCCATGGCATTTCAGTGTCCTAGTGAGTTCCATAGTAATGGGAACAGGGACTGTCTCTGACATGAACTGATTGGTCTGCTCTTTGATCACCTCCCCCTGAGGGGAAGAGCAGAGTTACCAGACCACAGAGGAAGACAATGCAGCCAGTCCTGATGAGACCTGATAGACTAGGATCAGAAGGAAAGGGAGGAAGACCTCCCCTATCAGTGGACTTTGGGAGGGACATTCGTGGAGAAGAGGGAGGAAGGGGTGAGATTGGGAGGGGGGGAGGGAGTTACAGGGGGGATACAAAGTGAATAAAGTGTAATTAATAAAAATTAAAATAAAAAATATTGAAAAAAAATGACCCTTCCTTATTTTTCCCCCCTGAGTAGGTGAGAAATAGTTTGCCCTTTGTTTGGGTAAGACACAGAAGAAACAATGTATTGTTTAACTTTAGGTCACACTCACACCCACACTCTCTGATTGATACAACTTAAGGTTATCTTCCATCTTTCATAAAGTTGCAAACATCCTTCTACAGAACACAGTAAGTTAATTTTAACAATGAAGTTGATCTGAGTGCAGACATGAACTGATATAATCAGTAAAACTTAGCACGAGAAATTTCTGAGAGTCAGATGATTTTAACCTCAGCTTCAGAAGACCTGTGCTTTCAATGATTATGTGGAATCTGAAAACTTGCATTGAATTTAAAGGGAGGAGCTTCAATATATGCTGTGTGGGAAGACCACCTTGCCTGTTCATCTCCTTGTCTTTAGGGAAAACTACTAAAGGCTCCTCTGTGAGACATTTAAAACATCTTTGGAAGTTCAGAAACTTCCAAACATTTCCACAATTAAATTGTCAGATGGGGAGAGAAAGCTGACAAATACCTTCTAGCAGGCATGTCTGCATGGCTCCAGCACTCAGCAGAGGTGAGGGAGTGTACAGGGGATGCTGAGCCTTAAATTCAGATTCAGTAATCTAGAGACCTGCGTTATCAGGTAAATTCTGCAAACTCAGCCTCATATGGAGAAACAAAAAGCCCAGAATTTCCAAAAAGATCCTGTACAACAACAGATCATCTGGAGGTATCTCCATCTCTGACCTCAAGCTGTATTACAGAGCAATAATAATAAAAACTGCATGGTATTGGCTTAGAAACAGAAGGGAGGAGCAATGGAACAGAATAGAAGACCCTGAAATAAACTCACACACCTATGAATATTTAATTTTTGACAAAGAAGCCAAAACTATTCAATGGAAAAAAGACAGCATCTTCAACAAATGGTGCTGTTCCAACTGGATGTCTACATGCAGAAAAATGAAAATAGATACATACTTATAACCGTGCACAAAATTAAAGTCCAAGTGGATCAAAGACCTCAATATAAAATGAGACTCACTAAATCGGTTAGAAGAAAAAGTGGGGAAGAGCCTTGAACTCATTGGCACAGGAGACAACTTCCTAAACAGAACACCAACAGCACAGGCTCTAAGAGCAACAATCAATAAGTGGGACTTCATGAAACTGAAAAGCTTCTGTAAAGCAAGAGACACTGTCATCAGAACAAAACAACAGCCTACAGACTGAGAAAGTATCTTCACCAACCCTATATCTGACGGAGGACTTATATCCAGAATATATAAAGAAGTTAAAAAGCAATAAATCAAGCAATTCAATTTAAAAACGGAGTACAGAGCTAAACAGAGAATTCTCGACAGAGGAATATCGAATGGCAGAGAAACACTTAAAGAGATGCTCAACATCTTTGGCCATCAGGCAGATGTAAATCAAAACGACCCTGAGATTTCACCTTAAATCCATCAGAATGGCTAAGATGAATAAGTCAAGTGACAACACATGCTGGAGAGGATGTAGAGAAAGGGGCACCCTCCTCCATTGCTGGTGGGAATGTAAACTGGTACAATTACTTTGGAAGTCATTCTGGCATGTTCTCAGACAATTAGGAAATGTGCTTCCTCAAGATCCAGCTATACCACTCTTAGGTGTATACCCAAAATTTGCTCAAGTACACAACAAAGACATTTGCTCAATCATGTATCCAGCCACTTTGCTGAAAGTGTTTATCAGCTGAAGGAGTTCTCTGGATGAATTTTTGGTGTCGCTCATGTATACTATCATATCATCTGCGAATAGTGAAACTTTGACCTCTTCCTTTCTGATTTATATCTCCTTGATCTCCTTTAATTGTCTACTTGCTTTAGCTAGGACTTCAAGTACTATGTTGAGGAAATAAGGAAAGAGTTGGCAGAATGTAGTGCCTCTCCGCATCTTTTTGATTAGTTTTGATTTAAAGTCTATTTTATTAGATATTAGGATAGCTATCCCAGCTTGTTTTCTTGGTCCATTTGCTTGAAAAACATTTTTCCAGCCCTTTACTCTGATGTAGTTTTTATCTTTGTTGCAGAGGTGTGTTTCTTGGATACAGCAGAATGTTGGATCCTTTTTCTGCATGCAATCTGTTAGTCTGTGTCTCTTTATTAGAGAGTTGAGTCCATTGATGTTGATAGATATCAGTGACCAATGAACATTAGTTCCTTTTGTTATGGATTTGGTGGTCTTACTATAATTCATTGCTTGTTTTCTTTTAATTTTTGTTGGGATATTATCGATATTATCTGTATCCTATGTTTTTTGGGGGGTATAGTTTTCGTTGGATTGGAGTTTTCCTTCTAGTATCTTCTGTAGGGCTGGATTGCTTTGTAGATATTGATTAAATTTAGTTTTGTCATGGAATTTTTTTTTCTCCATCTATTTTGATTGAAAGCTTTTCAGGGTATAGTAGTCTGGGTTGGAATCTACGGTCTCTTAAAGTCTGCATGACACCTGCCCAGGCCCTTCTGGCTTTCATAGTTTCTGATGAGAAGTCCAGTGTGATTCTGATAGGTCTACCTTCATATGTCACTTGGCCTTTTTCCCTTGCTGCTTTTAATATCTTTTCTTTGTTCTGTACATTTAATGTTTTGACTGTGATGTGTTTCTTTTCTGGTCTAGTCTATTTGGTGTTCTCTAGGACTCTTGCATGTTTATGGACATCTCTTTCTTTAAGTTGGGAAAATTTTCTCCTATGATTTTCTTGAAAATATTTTCTGGACCTTGGAGCCTGGAATCTTCTTTTTCATCAATTCCTATTATTCTTAGATTTTGTCTTTTAATGGCATCCTTGATTTCTTGGATATTTTGTGTTTGGGACTTTTCTGATTTTACTTTTTCTTTGAGAGAAGTATCAATTTCTGCAAGTGTATCTTTAACACCAGAGATTATCTCTTCCATCTCTTGTATTCTTTTGGTGATGCTTACCTTTGTGGTTTCTGATCTTTTCTCTAAGTTCTCCAGCTCCTTGTTTCATTTCTTTGAAAGCATTTTTTTTTAGTTTTTGAGATTATAGTTTAAGAAAAACATTTCTTCCTTCTCTTTCTTCTTTTCAAATTCTCTCTTATACTCTTCCCTCTCTCCTTCAAATTCATGGTCTTTTATTCACTAATTGCTATTTCATGCATATAGGTCTATACATACATATTCCTAAATCTCCTCAGTCTGTGTATTACCCATAGTTCTCTAGGAGACAGAACAGAGAGATAGATAGATAGATAGATAGATAGATAGATAGATAGATAGATATATCATATATATATTATATCATATATCTTAGTTAGGGTTTTATTGCTGTGAAAAGAGATCATGACTACAAAAAAAATCTCATAAATGAGAGTATTTAAGTGGAGCTGGCTTATAGTTCAGAGGTTTCATCTATTATCATCATGGCAGGAAGCATGGCAGCATTAAGGCAGTCATGGTGCTGGAGTGATAACTGAGCGTTCTACATCTAGATCTTCAGGCATCAGAAAGAAACAATAAGCCACTAAGCCTAGAATAAGCTTCAGAAACCTCAAAGGCCACCCCACAGTAACATAATTCCTCCAAAAAAAAATCACACCCACCTCAAAATTCCATACCTCTTGACTATACTACTCCCAGCGGCCTAGGAGGGCCATTCTTATTCAAACAATCACAGCATGTGTATTACATATACACATACATACATATATCACATATATAATATAGTACACACAGAAATGTGTGTGGGTATGTTTCTGTGTGGGTTTGTTTTACAGGATAAGATCTGACTGTTTCAACCAATAACTATCTCCTGACAGAAAGCCCAGAAATTCAGTAGTTGTTCAGTCCACAAGGCTGGATGTTACAGCTCATCTTCAGTTTATACCAGAATCATGAAAACGTAGAATTTAATACCACTAAAGGAATGAACTTGTGAGTGACAGCAAGGCCTAAAAGACAAAGAATAAGAGTTTCCTTCTTCCATGTCCTTATATAGTCTTTGGTACAGATTTAAGGTGGATCTTCCCACCTCAGAGATCCTCCTGATTTAGGATTTAGGGTTGGTCTTTCCACTTCAAATTATTTCATGAAGAAAACCCCACATGCATATATCTGAAATATGCTCAACTGTACACCACTAACATTTGCTCAACCATATTTGTAGCAGCTCTATTCGTAATAGCCAGAATCTGAAACAACCTAGATGTCCCTCAATGGAGGAAGGGATATAGAAATTGTGGTACATTTACACAGTGGAATACTACTCACCTATTAAAAACAAGGAAATCATGAAATTTGCAGATTTGCAGGGAAGTGCTGGGAACTAGAAAAGATTATCTTGAGTGAAAAGGCACACATGGTATATACTCACTCAAAAGTGGTTATTATACATATACTATAGGATAAACATAATAAATCTATAGTCTTAAGGAAACTAAACAACAAAAAAGACCATAGGGAAGATGCTCAATCTTCATTCAGAAAGGCAAATAAATAGACATCAGAAGCAGGAGAAGACAGGGAACAGGACAGGAGCCTACCGCAGAGGGCCTCTGAAAAACTCTTCTGATGGAGGTATCAAAGCAGAGGCTGAGACTCACAGCCAAACTTTGGGCAGAGTGCATGGAATTTTTGGAAAGAAGGGGAAAATAGAAAGACCTGGAGAGGACAGAAGCTCCAAAAGGAAACCAAACGATCCAAAAGAAAAAGCAAAAATAAAAATAAAAAGAAAGAAAAAACAGAGCCCTGAGACTGATACCCCAACCAAGAACCTTGCATGGAGAGGACCTAAAACCTATGTTCAGATGTAGCCTGTAGACTCAGTCTCTCAGTCTGTTCCCTGGTAAGGGGAGCAGAGGCTTTCCCTGGCATGAACTCAGTAGTAAATTCTCTGATCATCTCCCCCTGGGGGGGGGGGCAGTGCAGCCTTGCTAGGCCATAGAGGAAGACAATGTGACCAGTCCTGATGAGACATGATAGACTAGGGTCAGATAGAAGGGGAGGAGGACCTCCCTTATCAGTGGACTAGGGGAGGGGGAGGGGGAAAAGATAGAGGGAGGGAGGGTATAATTAGAAGAAGAGGGAGGGGGCTACAGCTGGGATACAAAGTGAATAAATTGTAATAAATAGTAAATAAATAATTAAAAAAAGAAAAACCCTCAAAAATATAACCAGTCTTCTTCTTCTGGCTTTCAGAGGCCATCTGTAGAAGGTTCCTTGGTTGTTTCCTGTTTTCTTCTTCTGATGTCCATCCTCTTTGCCTTTCAGGATGGGGATTGAGTGTTTTAGTTAGGGTCCTCTCTCTTGCTTAGTTTCTTTAGATGCACAGATTTTAGTGGGTGAGGGCCTCTGAAAGCCTCTGCCCTGCAGACTATCAAAACAGATGCTGAGCCTGATGGCCAACTGTAGGGCAGAGTAAATGGAATTTTATGTAAGAAGTGGGAAATAATAAGAGCTGGAGAGGACAGGAACTCCACAAGGACAGCAACAGAACAAGGGAACTTCCCAGAGACTCATACTCCAACCAAGGACTATTCATGGAGATAACCTAGAACCCCTGCACAAATGTAGCCCATGGCAGTTCAGTGTCCAAGTGGGTTACATAGTAATGGGAAGAGGGACTGCCTCTGACGTAATCTGATTGGCCTGCTCTCTGATCACCTCCCCCTGAGGGGGGAGCAGCCTTACCAGGCCACAGTAGAGGACAATGCAGCCACTTCTGATGAGAACTGATAGACTAAGATCAGAAAGGAGAGGAGAACCTCCTCTATCAGTGGACTTGGGGAGTGGCATGCATGCAGAAAGGGGAGAAAGGGTGGGATCGGGAGGGGAGGAGGGAGGGGCTTATGGGGGGATACAAAATGAATAAACTGTAATTAATAAAAAAAAACTCAAAAAAAGAATTTTGAATATATAATCCTAAGTACTTCAAATCCTTTCTGTGTGACTTACAGTTTCAAATACAGATCATGAAAATGCCTATATATATATATATATATATATATATATATATATATATATGACCAGTCACTTGGGGTTTAGTAATTTTAGCTGTAGTCAAGTTGACAACCATGAACATTTATGATAATAATGAATATCTCAAATCATGACATTAGCATTACTGTCTACTTAATGTCACATGCACATTTATGTGAGCTTTTGAGGCTGACAATTTAGTACAGGACAACCAACTGGTGTGTTCTTCCCCAAGGAATTCTCAAATTTTTGTACTATTGCCTATAATTGTTTGTGTAGGATTGAAGACTCCTGGGCTTTTCCCAATCCAGTTTGTCATGTGTATTTGTGTCACTCTTGTTCAGCTCATGCATGGGCTGTCATTTCTGTGATACTTTATGAATATAGCTATTGATATTACTAGAGGACACAAACACACCAAACTCCATAATCTATAATGAAAATAAGCAAATTGAGCAAGGAAAAAATACACAAAGTATTTTGTTCAAGGAGAAAAGGGATACCAGGAAGTGAAATAGAGCTAAATCTTGTGTTCAAGGAGATAAACAGATTAAAGAAAAGCCTGATGTTAAATGGAGTAAAAGGAGTGATGATGTCAGGGCTAGACCCTACCCAGGTAGGCTTCTAATTCATAGAAAGGAATTAAGGAAGGAACAACATAGGTCCAGGTGCAGTAGTACATGCTTTTTTTCCCCCAAGGCCTCAGGAGACAGAAGTGGATCTCAGAGTTCCAGGTCAGGCTGATCCACACAGAATTTTATGACAGCCAAGCTTAGGTAGTAAAGGAACCTGTCAAAACCAGAAAGCTGGTGAAGACATGATTGAACCAGGGGGCCATGTTCCAGTCCCAGCAATCTGCAGAACTTAGTAGCTTTGGCCACATGGTTCTGGTTTTAGAATGAAGGATAGAAGAAAGAGATTGAAGAGCCACAGAGGCCAGGGATGTGTCAGGGGTGTTTCTGAATGAAGGTCTAGAGAGGCCATTGCATGAAACTGTGAAGGTGAAGCCTGGATTGTCTTAGAGACTCCAAGATGTTAATGATGCCAGAGCAGTGGGACACCTGCTGAGGAGAGGTTCTAACAGGGAGTAGAAGCAGCCCACAAGAGAGAAGTGAGTTGCAATCCACAAAGATAAAAAGGAGTTGGAGATCTAAAGAGTGTTTTGACACCAAACATAAAGATATAGTTTGGAGTTTGCCCAGCTGGTTTCTGGTTTTTGTTTGTTTGTTTGTTTGTTTTTGTTTTGTTTTTATGGTCCAGTATTCCCTCACTCTGCTCCCTTTTGTAATATTAATGTATGTCATATGCCATTATATGTTCAAAGAATGTTACCTGGTTTTCATTTTGATTTTATAGAAGGATTACAGTTAAGAAATTGCCACGAGTCTTAGAAGAAACTTTGGACTTTTAAAGAGTTGAGACTGGGATAGCCTATGGGGACTTTTGAAATTGGAAAGAATACAGATTTGCATTATGATATGGCTATAATCCTTTGGTGCTAGGGCATAAAGTGTGGTAGTTGGAAAGAAAATGGTCCTCATAGGCACATAAGGAGTATGGCACTATTAGGAAGTGTGTCCTTGTTCGAGTAGGTGTGGCATTATGGGAGGAAGTGTGGCTCAGTCTTCTTGCTGCCTGTGAATCCAGATGTAGAAATCTCAGCTATCTCTCCCAAACCTTGTCTACCTGCATGCTGCTATGCTTCCTGCCATGATGATAATGAACTATATGTCTAAGTTGTAAGCCAGATCCAATTAAATGTTTTTTCTTTATAAGAGTTGCCATGGTCATGCCATCTCTTCACAGCAATAAAACCTTAACTAATACAGATATCTGTGAACTACAATAACAAGTGTGGCACAATAACCCTAAGGGTACAGTAATGTTATGCCAACCTTGTCAGTAACCAACAGCTTTCTAATTGGACTTAAGACAAACTCACTTAGAGGAAGACTATGCCTGGTACTGGAAACCAAGCTAACAGTTCAATGCTAGTGAAGTCATGGTTATGGGAAAAGAATCTCCAAGTTCTAATTTATTAAACCATAATAATGTCTAACTACGTTTTAAATATTTGCACTTATACCCACTGGTAAGTGTAGTCCTCACCCTCCATCAAGGAAACTTCTCTTTGCAACATATATAGAGCATTAGAGAAAACCACAATCATTCATACATTTCAAACTCATACAGCCTTAGCAGGAAATAATTTCCTCTGTGCCCATATATCTTTCTCAGCCTGGCAGCCCAAGAGTCTGCATGTTATCCTCATTTTTCTATTAAACAATGTTCCTTCTTAGTATTTTCAGAAAAACCTTTCCACCATCTGATTATCAATGGCGACCCAAAGGCAAAGCCACCCAGCGTCCACCTGATGGTTCATGATAATCTATAACTCCAGTCCCAGGAGATCGCACGCCCTCTTCTGTCCTCCAAGGGCACTGCATGCACGTGACACACAGACACACATGCAGGCAAACACTTATGCATATAAAATAAATCAATAAATTATGAAAAGAAAAATATATTTTCCAAATACAGATACAAATATTCCGTTTGCAAATAACCTTACATGTATGTATACGTGAACCTGAGCACCTATATTTTCAAATATCAAGCACACAATGCATTGCCTGCAAACAAAACCCTTTTCTTCCTTAACATGTGATTTAAGTTTTCTTTTTTTAGTTTTTTTTATGGACTTAACACAGTTAAAATAAAATCACATCTGTTCAAAATTAGCGATTATTTCATAAATCATGCAGTTGGAGTTTGTTTCTCACAAGATTTCTAACTGTTCTCTGAGGAGAAGAAAATCTACCTTTGAATAAGTACAGTCTGGGGGATTTTTACTCTCAAACACAAACTGGTGATATATAGATCTTAGCAGAGGAAGCCTTATCTAATTGCAAGTGCCATCTGAATTACCAAAGTATGGTATCGTCTTGATTAAGACAGCGTCAGTGGGATAAAACGGCTAGACAGAGTGTTCTGGATTATCCCATACTTCTTGCAGATTTGTGTTGTTTAAATAGATAATGCCAAGAGGAGTCTTGGTTATGTTCAATGAACTGATTTAGCACAAATAAAAGCCAAGGATAAACACAGGTCGTAAGCTGGATAAGGTGACAAAGGCGAGTAACCTCAAAACTGAGAAGGCAGAGGCAGGAGGACTTAAATTTAGGGCAACTGGGAGATATATATGTATATGGAGGCTAAACATTCAAACACAACAAATCAGTCAGAATCAAATAGGAATGCAAGATCCATAGCCTGGGCCCAGTGGCTGTCAGCTGTCCCTGGTGATGCAGACCTCAGAGACTGCCTGCAGTCATCAGGCCATGCTGGTCCTTGGAAAGGGGCACTGTTTATAATGCTTGACATCACTGGCTTGTCAAAGGCCTTTAGGATGTGTGTCAAGACAAAAATTAGTTGTAAATGGTTTGGTCATTTTTACTAGCTTCTTCTCAAAATAAACCTATATTTCTTTTACTTACTTGAAATTTTCAAAATTCTAGTCTCTCGTAATGGTGTGAATGCACATGCCCTTCCTTTTGGCATAGGACTTCAACAGGCAGTTTCCCAAAACAAAGGTCTCTGGTATCTTTTAATTGTTGCCTCAAACAAAGTAGTTGGAATCATCCATTTAGGAGAGAAAGAAGAGAAATGGGAGGGAGATGGGATATGAGAGTATAAGGCATGATTTTGACCGATATATGTCATACATGTGTATAAACATGTAATCATGGAACCTAGAAACTTTTACAATTTGTATGCATTAATAATGGTTTTATTTATTTTAATTAAATTTATTTTGACTATGCCATACGTGTATATAATGCATTTGAATTACTCAAATGCCCAACTTACCCTCTCTTATTTGTCTCCCACTTCTAATAACCCCTCATCATTAGACTTTCCTTTCTCACTTTCATGACTTTTGGGGTGTGTGTATGTGTGTGTGTATGTGTGTGTGTGTGTGTGTGTGTGTGTGTGTGTGTGATTATCCAGGACTGTCCATTTAGCATGGATTTGGAACTCTCCATTGTAATTGGGTGGGCCAACCGGTGGATACACAACTGCAAACAGTGACTCCCTTTTCTCCATGAAAAGGTAGGGTCTTCTGAGCCTTTTGGCTATTCATGGCTTTCAGTTAATTGTGCTATGCCCACAGATGCTTTGAATCACTAAGTGCAATGACTATCATGCCCAGAATAAAGCATTTCACAGTTCTTCCTATCTCTAGTTCTATATTGTCTCTGATCCCTCTTCAGTAATATTTTATGAGCCTTAGAGATGCTGATGTAATGGCTTGCTTATGACTGAGCACTCCACTGTCACTTATTTTCAGCATTCTAAGGAGTTATATGTCTCTGCACTTACTACTATTCACTTATGAAAGTTTTCAGTAGGCCCCTTACTATGAGAGTTCAGGTAAAAAAAAAAAAATGTAACTCTATTCTTTAATGCTGAGGGCCTCTGTCCTCTGATTCAAAGCTTAGTATCCCTTGGCAGTCCTCTCATTATCATCGGAATGTCAGGGGACAGAATGCATGTGATAATTAATTTTAATTGTCAACTTGATTTGACTTGTAATCACCCACATGTGTCAAGTGTACTTTCACTGAAGTTTTAGTAAAGGGGAAAGACCCATGCTATATGTCACCACCACCTTCATTAAGACAGTGCAATGGTTTGAATGAGAATGTCCTCATAGGCTATGATGTTTGCTACTTGTCTGCCAGTTGGTGGTGCTGTTGTAGAGTTTGGAGGTGTGGAGTTGCTGGATAAAGCATGTCAGTAAGGGTGAGCACCAAGGCTTCAAAGTCAAGTGCTATTCCTCATTGGGTCTCTGTCTCTGCTTGTACATTCAGTTCAAGATGTGAGCTCTCAGCTGTATCGCCTTCTGTTGCCACAATTCCTTGTCATGATAGACTCTTATCTCTCAACAATAAATTCAAACAAAATTGTTTTCTTTTAATGTTACCTTAGTATTGGTGTACTATCACAGGAATAGAAAATTAATTAATGCACATGAAGGCCCAGAATGAATAAATACAGATTAAAAATAACTACCAGAGTTCTAGCACTGCCTGTACTCTGCTTTCTGATGTACTCAGATGTAAAGCAATTTAACTGCAATGAACCTCACATGCATTCCCACTGATTACAAATCCTCCTATCTAGGCTTACTTCTATAAGTTATTTGATTGAAACAATTTGAAAAATAACTCTCCCTTACTTACATATACTTCAAGGCTGCATTGGGAGGTTATATATGACAGAAGAAATAAAACTATCTATGGATATATTTGTTATAGCAGGTTGCTCCTCCTTAGTGAGGAAAGGGACAAATTAATGATCTGAAACAGATTTTAATTTTCAGGTGAAACTGAAACCCATTTTTATCCACCATGCTTCAAACTCTAGTAGCACTGACCCTCCTTGTGTCTGAATATCACAGTGTAGTATGTTTGTTTTCATCCTTGGCATTCGTGAGAAGTGCCACATGTCTGAAGGATGTCAGAAATTTTCCCTGACAGTAATAAAATGAGACACTAAATGAGCCACACAAAAGGCTCCATAGTACTTTGGGCATGGACATCAGTTGGTTTTGACATGAAGTCCATGGTTGCCTAAACAAGGAGCCTTTAGTGTGGCTTAGTGTTCTCAGGAGGGGCTGCAGAAGAGGTGCCACTCATTCTTCAGTGATTTGCCATTACCCAAAATCCAGGATCATGTCTCAGACTCCTACAGCTCATGCTGGAGCATCAGACATGATAAAAACACAAACAAACAACACAAAACAAACTTCACAAAATTTCCAGAGCAGAGGAGAGAGGCCCACAGAAGACAACTGACTTTTGAAGGACAGGCTATAGGCAGCCTTTTGTTACTGGATTTTTAGAAGTGTTTCTTTAAAAGCAATACTGAAACTCTACTCTGACTCTGATGGTATGTGCATTTTATCATCAAAAGTCACAAGGAAGTGGTTTCCCCTTTGTGTACATTTACTAGACTCCTAAATGTGTACAATAAAAATGTTTACTATTTTAAATATTTTCATATATAGTTACCGAATTTTAACTGAAAGATGTATGTTTTTTAAATTGTCTCTGTTATTTTAAATTCCTACAACATAAACATTGAAAATTAGAAATCCTTACCTTTCATTTTCAGTATTCTTCTCTTGTGGAAACTACTACATTAAATGCATTAACCCTAATGACTTTTGGTAAATATTGATTGAATCAAATTAAAATGAAGTATAGCCTTTCTTGCTGTGTGAATTTAGAATTAAAGTCAGTGTGACCTGCATGGCGAAGTTGGGGACACAGTCATGGAGCTTTGAGAAATGTGTTCAGAAGAGTGAATGCTATCCTTGGTGAGATGGCATCTGGGAAGTTTCCTTACCCAGCGCCCATGAGGAGCAGAAAGTAAGAATACCAACCACCTGAGCATGAATCTGTGAGTTGCTGCAATTTATTCCACTACTTTGGTGAATTACATGGATATATAATGGCTGTGTCTTCCTGTATGTGTTCAGGAGAGCCTGCTGCCTGTTACCCCAATCTGTACCTCCCACCCTCATCTTATACTTACTCATCCTAAACTGTTTCTTCTCACTTGCTTCCCTATGGCATTCTTTACTCAGAGTGAAACCTGAAACTTATCATTGTCATAACAAATAAAAGGTTAAAATGCTTCTCCTCCATGACAGCTCACCATCATTTTTCTTGCATTAATGCAACATGGCACTCAGCGACAGGCCATTCCTACAGTGTAGGCCTCCCTCACCTCACAGCACAAAGTGTGTGTGCATTCTGATTCCACAAACAAGTTTCCTCCATCATGTTTATATACCTGCAATCACTTGGCTTTTTTTCTCTGTCTCTCTGTCTCTGTGTCTCTGTCTCTTCCCCCCAATGTTGTCTTTGTGTGTGAATGGTGTATATCAAGATATGTGGTGTGTCTATTGTGAATCATCTAGTTCTATCACGCCTCTGCCTTATTTTCTTCTGATAGAGTCTCTCCACCAAGCCTCTAATTTTTAAAGATTATATATACGCATCTAATATACACAGACATAACACACAGATATATGTGTGTATAAGCACTTTACTAAGTGAATATACATACAGGTGCCCATGGGATCCAGGAGAGGGATCAAAACCCTGGAGATGGATTTGCAGGCAGTTGTGAGTCACCAGATGTGAATGCTGCAAACCAAATTCTGGTCCTCTGAGAGAGAATAATGATCTTAAGCACTGAGGCATCACTCCAATCTCTGTTTTTCTGTTTTATATCTCTGTCATCTATTGATTAAAGCAACTGAACATTTTAAACTCTGGTTTTCTGACCTATAAATAACTAATATCACTGAAAATAGTGTAGCAAAAATAGAAAAATAAAACACTTTAATAATGATACTCCAACCAAGGACCATTCATGGAGATAACCTAGAATCCCTGCACAGATGTAGCCCATGGAAGCTCAGTGTCCATGTGGGATCCCTCGTAATGAGAATAGGGACTGTCTCTGACATGAACTCAGTGGCTAGCTCTTTGATCACCTCCTCCTCAGGGGGGTGCAGCCTTACAAGGCCACAGAGGAAGACAATGCAGCCACTCCTCATGAGACCTGACAGACTAGGATCAGATGGAAAGAGAGGATGCCCTCCCTTATCAGTGGACTGGAGTAGGGGCATGGGTGGAGAAGAGGGAGGGAAGATGAGACTGGGAGGGGCTGAGGGAGGGGGCTAAAGGAGGGATACAAAGTGAATAAACTGTAATTAATAAAAAATAAATTAATTAAAAATAATGTGATTGCAAAAAGGACATTTGCTCAACCATGTTTGTAGCAGCTTTATTTGTAATAGCCAGAAGCTGGAAACAACCCAGATGCCCCTCAACTGAAGAATGGATGCTGAAATTGTGGTACATCTACACAATGGAATATTACTCAGCAATGAAAAATAAGGAAATCATGAAATTTGCAGGTAAATGGTGGGATCTGGAAAGGATCGATCATCCTGAGTGAGTTGTCCCAGAAGCAAAAAGACACACATGGTATATACTCACTCATATAGACATACAACATAGGACAAACCCACTAAAACCTGTGCATCTAAAGAAACTAAGCAAGAGAGAGGACCCTAACTAAAATGTCCAATCCCCATCCAGAAAGGCAAAGAGGATGGACATCAGAAGAAGAAGAAAACAGGAAACAACCTAGGAACCTACCACAGAGGGCCTCTGAAAGCCTCTGCCCTTCAGACTATCAAAGCAGATGCTGAGCCGGATGGGCAACTGTTGGGCAGGTGAACGGAATTTTAGGTAAGAACTGGGAAATAGTAAGAGCTGGAGAGGACAGGGTCTCCACAAGGAGAGCAACAGAACAAGAACATTTGAACACAGGGAACTTCCCAGAGACTCATACTCCAACCAAGGACTATTCATGGAGATAACCCAGAACCCCTGCACAGATGTAGCCCAGGGCAGTTCAGAGTCCAATTGGGTTACATAGTAATGGGAAGAGGGACTGCCTCTGACATAATCTGATTGGCCTGCTCTTTGATCACCTCCCTCTGGGGGGGAGCAGCCTTACCAGGCCATAGTAGAGGACAATGCAGCCACTTTTGATGAGAACTGACAGACTAAGATCAGAAAGGAGAGGAGAACCTCCCCTATCAGTGGACTTGGGGAGTGGCATGCAAGCAGAGGGAGGAGGGAGGGTGGGACTGGGAGGGGAGGAGGGAGGGGCTTATGGGGGGATGCAGAATGAATAAAGTGTAATTGATGAAAAATTAAAAAAAAATAATGTGATTGCCAGAATATTTTTGGTTATAAATACTGTTCCATTAAATTAGTCATCAAATAATTGTGGATTTTTTTTTTCTATATTCTGAGACAAGCATGGGGAATACTAAGAAAATCTAACTTCATTGTCCCATGAATGATAACTGAATAATTATGCACAGGTGCTCACATGCAATTAATTGAAAGAGTTACCATGAGAATAAAAGCTGTGTGTTTTATCAAAAATGGGAAGCTACACATAGTGCTGGGCAACAGGCTTCTTCCAAGGCAGCCATGGTCTTCACTAAGAACAGCTTTAAAGGCATAGAACATGTTCTTCTCTACTCTCCTGTCCTTATTCTCACTGGTTCTTCGAAGTCTTAGGTATACCAGAGTCATGTGATACACATGCACACACATGCACGCACATACGTACATGTGCACAGAAACACACACACATGTACACACACATGCATGCACATACACACTCGTACGCAAATACACACAGAGGGAGAGAGAGAGAGAGAGAGAGATACCTGAATTGATTCTGTACAATAGAACCTTCTGTACTATTGAGAATATCCTTTGTTTGTACAATCAAACACAATGACACCATGTCTTTGTGTCTATGAAGCCCTTAAAATGTAATAATACAACTGAGGAAATAAAATTTTTGTAATTTGAATTAATTTGAGATGAAACTTAATTCACTACATACAGATAGTGGCCACTTTGTTAGGACCTTCAACTATCCACTACATTTCTGTTTTAAAACTCAGAGTCAATTTGACTCAAAACAGTTACTCAAAACTCACACAGTGAGTTTGTTGGTCCGGGGCACACTCCATGTCTTCAGGACATTTATGGGCCCCTTATATTTAGAGTGATGGCATCATTTGTCTTTTCAGAGCAACCATAGTCTGGACACAATGACCACACCAGGCACGAACTGACCTGTAAGCCTTTTCACCAACGGATGCAAGAATAACACCATGTCCTTCATCAAATAATCAATTACTTGACACCTTCCTCTTCCTCCTGTGACACTAGACAATTTCTCTCAGTTTATGTTCAATGGACACTATTTACTGACTGGGTCTCAGGGAAGACACTGAGAATAGAAAAAGAAGGCTATCTCTGGACTGAAAGATGGCCTTGTCTTTAGCAGAGATCTGAATGAGCAACTAAGTCAGAACGTGACTAGAGTCAGATGGCGAAGAAAACTCTTTGGACAAGTCCATGAAAAGGGCTCCAGAAAACTAGGCAGGATCTACACAACACCAATAAGTGGTCTAGTCTATCCATACCTTGTTATTAAAGCCTAGCTGTGTGCAAGTATATTGTAGCCATTTATTCTGAAAAGAAGATCTTTCTTGGAGAGTCCAAGAAAGCTAAGGAAACTTGAAGTTATATTGTCCAACATGACCCTATCCAAAGTTACATAAGCAGTGACTAATTACTGGGAGAGAATAGACCATCTTCAGTGGATCTACCTGCTACTTGAACAGGAAGCTCCCAGGATGCAGCATTCATGAGTTCACCCAGGTTACAGTGGGCCTTTTTATTCTGTGGCTATCTTTGAGATGTCCATTCTCCTGCTTGTAATCTCTACAAACTTGGTTCATCAAGTTAGTCTTTGGTGGAATTGTTGCTTTGGTTTTCATCACTGCCTTATATGGGATGAAAAAACACTTCTTTTTTTTTTAGTATAAAAATGAATTAAAAATTTTAATTAAAAATAAATAAGTAAAAAAGAATCATCTATTGATTCCAAATAAAATACTTTTTGCTTCACAATTCATTAGAACATTGTCATAAATAATATTTCTGGTTTTTTTTTGTTTTTTTTTTAATTTTTTTTGTAAGTTAAGTTTTTTGGTTTTTTTTGGTTTTTTTTTTTTCAATGCAGTTTATTCAGGAACATTGAACAATCCTCGGACCCCGGGGAAAGCCAGCCCACAGCTTAAATAGCCTCTGGGTAGCCAACCCAGGCGTGCCATGGGGGCAATGCAGATAGGTCCACCTACATGGAAGCAAGCCAGATCCTCGGCCTTAGCCAAATGTGGAGTTGTTCGTGACAGAGAGCACTCACCATCGAGAAGGTGGAAGGCGGGAAACCAGCTCCATCTTTAAGGCATAGCATTCCGCAGCTCTCTACAGTTCCCCCTTTTTGTTTTAGACGCATCAGGCAAGAGTAGAGGTCTGATCTCTGATATTAGAAATAAATTGGGACTTTGTACCAATGTTCATTTAGGTGTCATCCACCCAAAGAGCATCAGACCCGTCTGATACCTTTTTCTCAGAGGCGGGACCTGGGGCATCAACCTGCATGCAATCAGACATGCTCTTCTCTGGGTCCAAAGCGGCTGACCCTGAGTGCAGTGCTTAGCCTCACATCCTGAGCGTATCATTTTAGCTTTTTATGGTATCCAACCATGCCTGGGGAGAATGTCCTGCTTCAATGGCTGTAAAGGCCTGAATGATCATGGCTGCATCACACTGTTGTGAGACTCTAATCTTGCATATATACCACAGGCAAACCAAGGAGACCAACACCAGAAGGCCTGCTAACACTCCCATGCCCGCCCATTCCTTCAGATGATTCATGGCTGCAGCAATCCATGTTGATAATCCTGTGGCTAGTCCTGCGTCCACTCCGGTAGAATTTACTGTGACAATGGCCACTCTCAGCTGCTCCATCGTAGTATCGAATTCTCCAGTCCAATTACCTAAAATATAGCTCGACAATTGTTTAGACAGATTTGCAGCACAGGAAAAATTCTCATGTTGTATGCTAGTGACACAAAGTCCAGCATATTTTCATTGACAGCCAGGTTGAGCGATTTGCCATAGGGTATCAATTTGCTCCTGCAAGAGGTCAATCCTCTGATTGAACACCTTCAAGCTTCCTTTTAGTTGAGCATTAATTCCTTTATGTACAACTAAGGCATGAGCTACATTGGCTAAATGATTATTCAGGGTCTGAGCAGTCTGCCCAGTATGACTCATGGCTAATGCCCTGGTGGTAGCTCCAACAGCCGTCAATGAGATGGTAGTAACAATGGTGGCTGTAGTTCCAAGATCCCTTTTCTGTCTGAAGAGAGTCATAGCGTGAGGGGCATCAATGGGCATAGGCACCCAGTGAGGCATGCGAGTAACCAGGGCATACCTAACTTTACTAGCATTCCAGCATTGGGCAAAAAAGCAAGTATCATTACCACAATTACTTGGCTCTATCTGGCTAATAATGAATAAAAATGGGGGATATAGACAAACAGGTGTGGGCTTATAGGAAATATTATGAGAAGCCTTAACCCCTCGTTGGAACATCCTGCGTCAGTTCTAGAACTAGCAGTGGTGGTGTCCGAGGTCTGAGTAGGTTCAGGAGACCATTGCCCCCAGGGGCGAGACGTGCTCCATGCCAATTGACTAACTCCATGTTTTCCTCCAATTTTGAAAGTCATTTAAGGTTCTTAAATTATTTTTTTCCCTTTTTTCTTAAATTTTTCATCAATTACACTTTATTCATTCTGCATCCCCCCCATAAGCCCCTCCCTCCTCTCCTCCCAATCCCACCCTCCCTCCTCCCTCTGCTTGCACTTCTTATCATAGCCTTAAGAAAATGTATGTAAGAGTTATGTCCAAGATCCCATAATGTTTATTCATCCCTTGCACACTATGTTGGTTTCCTGGCCATGCCTACCTCCTGCTATCATTCTTATACAGCATTTCTTGAACCATCTTCCCAGTTCACTCCCTGCCTTCAGAACAGTGTGTGTGTGTGTGTGTGTGTTGGCAAAAAACACAACAAAAATGTTAGTAAAGACAATACAAAGTATGCAATTCCATAAGTAGAAGGATCAGGTAGCATTGGATGTAGGAGAAAACAAGAAACAGGACAGAAGCCTACCACAGAGAGCCTCTGAAAGACTCTACCTAGCAGTGTATCAAAGCAGATACTAAGACTCATAACCAAACTATCAGCAGAGTGCAGGGAATCATATGAAAGAAGGGGTGTTAGTAAGACCTGGAGAGTGCAGGAGCGCTACAAGGACCAAATATACCAGGGCACAGGGGTCTTTCATGAGACTCTTCATCCAACCAAGGACCATGCATGGATATAACCTAGAACCCCTGCTCAGATATAGCCCATGGTAGCTCAGTGTCCAAATGGGTTCTCTAATAAGGGGAATAAGGACTATTTCTGACATGAACTCAATAGAGAGCTCTTCCACTCCCCTCCCACGAGGGAAAAGCAGCCTGGCTATGCCACAGAAGAGAACATTGCAGCCAGTCCTGAGGAGACTTGATAAGCTAGAGTCAGATGGAGGGGGAGGAGGTCCTCCCCTGTTAGTGGACTTGGAAAGGAGCAAGGAGAAGATGAGGGAGAGAAGGTGGGATTGGAAGGGAATGAGGGAGGGGGCTACGGCTGGGATACAAAGTAAGTAACCTGTGATTAATATAAAAAATTAAAAATTAAAAAAAGAAGGATCCGGTAGTAGCAAAATGCTTTCTTTAATTTTTTCTTTTAGTTTTGCCATGCCAAGGCATTTTAACAAGGAATGAATTAACAATAGAGCAAAGCATTTTCTGATGTACAATATTATGTAAGTTGTCATCATTCTCAATGACAAAGCAAAACAATGTTCTAGTTTCAAAAAAAAAAGACATAGGAGCAATACTTACAGAAAACAAACAGTTCATTCCTTTCTTTTTCTGGTCATTGAGAACCATTCCTGGACCATAGAGTTGTGTGTAAAAATAATAGAAGGAAGAAAAGAAAGTGTATGCAGAGATTTGTGGAAAGACGTTTTGGAAGTGATAGCCATCATGGAGTAGGACTTGTAGAATTCTTGATTTGAAGAGTAGTGGAGTGTCTGAATGTCTGACAAAGCTCTAGTGACTGTACAATAATGTAGACATTTGTTACATGTCACCCGTTCATCCCCTTCTGTGACAAATTCGGGAAGCTATTGTAAGTCTTGAGAGAATGATGGCAAGCTCTGAGATGTTTAGAAGTAAACAATTCAAGCAATCTGGAGAGAAGAGGGAGGAGTCTAGGATGATTCCCACGTTTCTGTTTTGTGTGATGGATGGATAATAGTGCTGTAGTAAAGATTCTATTACACAAGAAGGGAAGATTTAGGAGGAAGCATAATGGGTGCCTGGGGAGCAATCACATTGAAATATTTTGTTCGACAAATATCAAATATAACTCTAGATCAGTATTTCTCAGATCTGAAACAGGAGAAATTTCACCTTTGTGGGATGCTGAACCGTCTGTAATATTTTGGCTGGAAGGGGTACTTCTGACATTTAGTAAGAAGAAGTTAGGAGCCAAAGATGCTGCAGAAAGCCTGTCAGTGCTGTTTTGGTTTAGTTTTGTTTTGTTTTTGTCAAAGTGACACAATTCTAGATAGATCTGAGAAGAGGGAATCTTGATTGAGAAAATACCTCAATCAGATTGGCCTGAAGACAGGACCCTGGGTAGTTTTTGATTAATGATTGATATTTGAGGACGCAGCACACCTCAGATGGTGTCAACCCCTGGCAAGTGGTGTTGCATTCTGTAAGAAATAAGAAAGCAATTGGGCAAGCCATGGTTAGAAGGCTGGTAACAGCATGTCCTCCACAGCCTCCTCCTCATTTCCTGTCTCTAGGTTCCGGTCTTGAGTTCCTGCACTTCCCTGGCTTCTTAGATGATGGACTGTGGTATGGAACTGTAAGCTGGAATAACCCTTCTTCTTGCCAAGCTGTTTTTGGTCATCAAGATATATCACTGCACTAAAAAACATACCTAGAGCACTGGGTGTGTCGAAGCTGATAGTGTAGAGATGGAGAAAGTTTCCCCCCACTGTTAAGTGAGACACCGGGAAGGATGTTGACTTTGGATGAATTACACCCCATTCAAATCTCATATCCCCAATTTGCTGTGTCACCTTAAGAGTGAAATTTCTCTCCTCAGAGACTAAAGTTACGAATTTTGAAAATTGGAAAGAAGTCCCATGATGAAAATCCCACATGAAGTGCTGCTTATTGCATTGGCAGGTGCATAAGCAGCCATTAACAGATGCCTTCTCTCTTCATCTATATTTAAAATAAATAATGGTGTTAATAAAATAGGGCCACAAATTGTAGGAAACTTGCAATTTTCATCACTTTATGTTGTGATGTCTATTTCAGTAGTGATTTTTCTAGCATAAGAAATCTAAGAGTCTAGGAAAGAATTTCAATTTTTGTCAAAAATCAAATCTATTTCTGAGTTTTCCAGTCCTCCTGACTAAAGCCCTTGTTTCTTCTTGATTAATACTGGGATATGGTTGAATCTCTAGATTTCCTCGCTTTTTTATTTTATTTTTTTTAAGATTTATTTATTATATATGCAGTGTTTTGCCTGCGTGTACACCTGCACACCAGAAGAGGGACACCAGATCTCATTATAGATGGTTGCGAGCCACCATGTGGCTGCTGGGAATTGAACTCAGGACCTTTGGAAGAGCAGCCAGCACCTCGGAACTTCTGAGCCATGTCTTTAACCCATATGTCTACTTTTGTATCTACAACTCTATCTCACAAATTCTCAATATTGAATCATCCTTAAAATTAATTTTCTACAGCTTAAATAGCCTCTGGGTAGCCAACCCCGGCATGCCACGTGGGCAATGCAGATAAGTCCACATACATGGAAGCAAGCCAGATCCTCGGCCTTAGCCAAATGTGGAGTTGTTTGTGACAGAGAGCACTCACCATCGGGAAGGTGGAAGGCGGAAACCAGCTCCATCTTTAAGGTGTGGCATTACGCAGCTCTCTACAGTTCCCCCTTTTTGTTTTAGACACATCAGGCAAGAGTAGAGGTCTGATCTCTGAAATTAGAAATAAATTGGGACTTTGTACAGATGTTCATTTAGGTGTCATCCACCCAAAGAGCATCAGACCCGTCTGATACCTTTTTCTCAGAGGCGGGACCTGGGGCATCAACCCGCATGCAATCAGACATGCTCTTCTCTGGGTTGAAAGCGGCTGACCCTGAGTGCAGTGCTTAGCCTCGCATCTTGAGCGTAACATTTTAGCTTTTTATGGTAGCCAACCATGCTTGGGGAGACTGTCCTGCTTCAATGGCTGTAAAGGCCTGAATGGTCATGGCTGCATTACGCTGTTGTGAGACTCTAATCTTGCATATATACCACAGGCTGGCTTTCCCCAGGGTCAGATGATTGTTCAAGGTTCCTGAATAAACTGCATTGAAAAAAAAAATTTACATCATGTACAAACTTTCTTTGGATGTATTTGAGTCACACAAATCATGCAATTTATAAAATATAAGCATTAAAAACAAAATGCTCATTTAATAAATACATGATATGAAATAAAAAAAATGTGTAAAAAATTAATTTTCTAAGATATTTTGGAAACAGACTCTCAGGTAGTTCAGACTCTTGTTTCCAACTCAGAGATTATAGCCACTCCTAGTTCAAAGCTCATCTCAAGCTTGAAACATTTTTACATTATGCCATTGGTAAAATAATCATTACCTTCTTTGGCTTACAAGTCTTTCTTGTATTGTCTTAGTGGTAGACACCACAGTTTTTGTTTCCCCACCTTGTTCTGAACATTAACTATGCTTCATACAATTTTTCTGCCTTTTGCTTCTTTATGAATATACAACAAAGTAAGCCTATGAAGGCAAAGTTGGTGCACCCTTACCTACAACCTCATCTCTAGGGGCAGTTTCTGTTCCCTGTATCTGTGATGCTCTGTTGAACACTATTGGATGGTTAAACTTTAGCTTATGTTTTCTTAGCAGGTTTTCATATTTTCCTACACTAACTAAATACACTGTGATGCTCTTACAGATACTGCTTGTTCCGAGTCTCCACTTCTGTGGTGCTCATTTTCCTGGGAACTCACTTTTCCTTCCCTGGAAATGAAAATCTCCATTTCCAGAGAAAGGATAGAGGTAGAAAGGAGTAAGTACATTTTTGCACTTAATTTCTTTTTCCTTTAGCTGCAAGGCTCAAACTGAATTACCATGAGATTCTAAGTTTAAAACAGAAAATGAGTCACTGAGTTTGCAGAAGAACTGCGCTCATCAGTACCATCTGGGGTGTGCCAACACTCCTAAAAGGGTGTCACCTTTTAGAGAGGGAAGTGTACTCAGGAGTCATGCTTGGCCACAGCTTAGAAACCTACCAAACTTGTTTTCAAAGATGGGGTTGCTTTCAATTAATTATGCGTAACTTCTGATGAAAACACTGGGTGTGCCAAATATGTTAGAAATTAACTTAAAGTTATTCACATTACTAGTGAACCAGCATTCTGTGTGTGCCTCCTGAGCACCCTTTTTCCAAGACTTTGAAGATAATCATGGATCTCTGTGGTTCACTACACTCTACCTATCGACAATATAACTGAAATTGTGCTTTAGAGAATGCTGATGGACTTTACCAATATTTCTTCCATGATACACTGTAGCATCTTGAGAATAGAAAACATATCTATTCTTCTTTATAGTCATAATTTCCGACAATTCTACATTTTATGCCAATACTCAGTAAATAACTATTGTTTAAATAATTGCAAGAATAATGCATTGATATTTTTGATGGTGCAGACTGTGTCTGTGACAGTGTGTCTGTTGTGTGTATGTGCATCCGTGTATGTGCCTGTGGAAGCCAGAAGAGTTCATCAGATCCCTGGAAGCTGAAATTACAGGTGGTTGTGAGTTATTATAGGTTGATACTGCGGACCAAACTTGGGTTCTTTGGAAGTGAAGCAGATGCTCATAACTATTGAGTCATCACTCCAGTCCCAATAACTTAGATTATAATTCTATCTCTCATTTCATTCTCCAATTTGTATTTAATGTACTTACGTATTCACAAAATGAATATGTGAGAGCCTGTCATTCTAGGCTAGCCAAATATCTTCAAGTTTCTTCCCATACTTAACTAAACATTCCTTGTCAATACCTATTTCCTGTTTGCCTGCGGACCTGGAAGCACAAAATTTCTGCAAATGACAAGGCATCTGACAAATGTCTCATCATCTTGATAACTTTGCTCCAAATGTGCTTGCCATAGACTCTGGCTCTTGCCATGTGAGATTTGCTCCTGTTCACAAAAGCTAGGGCACTAATAAATAGCATCACAATTCATAACCAACACAGACAAAGGTCATAATAATATCTCCTTGCATATTAAGTCTAGAGAGCTAGGTTACCAGTTAAAATCACTGGCTGTTTTTCCAGAGGACACTGGTTCAATTCCCTGGCCACCACATGTTGGCTCACAGTCATCTGCAACACCTTTATCTCAGGATCTGATGCCCTCTTCTGACCTTTTAAGTGCACCAGGCACACATACACACAGATGCACATACAGGCAAAACACCCATACACACAAAAATAATTCTAATGACTACTAAAAAAATATGTATGTATGTTGCTCTGATTACTTAGCTATACCAACTGAGAACTCTGTTTCATTCATTGTACATAAGAAAATGTCAAAGTCACAATTGATACCATGCAATAGGTAAATTGTGGTTTTCAATGGGTGTTGCTATCTTTATCTTTGGACATTATGAGCTTGAACCGGTAGCTTTGTTTAACACAAGGTAGCTAATATTAATGAACTAAAATTAGCATGAGTATATGGGAGAATAAATATGGACCCTTTTGAGTCACGTGGAGCGTTAAAAGCTTAGAGCCCTCACAAGCACAAGAAGAGATACAGGGGTGCTGTCTTTGACAGGAATAAAAAAAGATGAAAAATAAAAAGATGAACCAATTATGAGGGACACTTCTGACATGGAAAAGGCAAAGCTCCTTGATTAATCGAGAGCCTGCAGAAAAGTCTACATTTTGCCTCACACTATGACTTTGGATTCAGAAGACCATGCCAAACATCTGGTATGGTGTCGAGATACTATGCCATGTTCTTTTAATCTACTAAGTGTGACCTGTTGAAGCAGCAAATATAAATCCAACAATCCAATGTAGAGAGATAATTAAAGCAGTTGAGGGAACTACCTCAATATGGATGGTGTGTGTGACATGTAGGATGCTTGGCAGAGGATAAACTCTGTAACATTTTTTATTTATATATATTTTAGTACAAAGTGATGGTTCAATGTATAAGAATACTCATCCCTAGACAAGAAGCAGAGTGGGATGTGGGTGGACGATTCCTATAGGGAACCAAGGAAAGTGACCTCATGAGATTCACAGTAAGATAGGAAACAAGCACCTTTGAGGCTCAGAATCATTAGAGTCATTCGGGGCTCTTGGGTAAGATGAGAGTGAGTTCTTGGGCCTCAGAATCATTGAGAGCAACTTGGAGCCCTTGGGGAAGCAGAAGACTGTGCTAACATAGGTCTGTGACATGGAGAGCAGCCTGTATGGACAGGAAGATAGGGCAAGGGCTTCTGGGCTTCACTGTCAGGGAGCAAGAGCAAGCTTGTGATTTCTGTAGAGTGCAGCAGCAGAAATAAACTTTCCGTCTTTCAGTGCCATCGACAGTGGCTCTTGAGCCTCAGTGCCATGGAGTGTGGGAATGTGGCCATGCACACTTGGCTTTATAGCAGGTGGATCAATGTTTAAGCACCATAAAGGGAGACATTAGAGGTTTTACCCCTATATATATTTTCTTTAAAAAAATATTTTTTTATACACTTTGCATCTTGATTGCAGGCCCCTACCCTTCTCCTCCCAGTCACCACCATCAAACACCCCTCCTCCATTCTTTTATTTCCTAAGAAAAGGGGGAGCCTCCCCCATGGATACCAACCTGCCCTGGTACATTAAGTCACACTCCTATTGAGGCCAGACAAGACAGGCCACTTAGGGGAACGGGATCAGAGATCTATTGGTATTTTCAATGGTCACTGTATCTCCACATCTTAGATCAAAGCAGTTGGCATACAGTAGTATTTTCCCTCACAATAAGATTTACATATATTTTTTCTGGGGATTGGCATGCATTAATTCAACTTGTTCATGAGATAGTGATAGCTGCCTCCACACGCAGACAGGATGCACTGAAGTGCTGCATGAAACTTATGTGGACAAAATGAAAGGAGTATAAAACTGCCAGAATCACTGTCATGAGGTATCCATAAAAGACAACTTATATTTTTAAGACAAAAAAAATAGTGTGGTTATGCCTAGGAAAATAAAATTTCCTAGTACCCTAAGTTATCTCAGAAACCAACAAGTCGGACGATGAAGAGGTGATTGCTTTGTCTCAGGACATAGAGCCAACTGATGAGAAATAGAGACCAGGACACACACAGGCCTCTGAGCCCTCCTCTGCTACTGACTATAGAGAACCTGCACTGCAACGAACAGATCCACTAGAGAGGCAAGGCATCTCTGTCATTGCCACAGGGGAATATTTTGAGCACAAAGCAGTGATTTCTATATAATAAAGGCCACGTGCTAACAGCCGCACTACCAGCTCAGGATGTGTGGTTGTATCATCTAATCCCCTTAGGAACGGGGCTTATTTTGGTGGGAGGGGCATCCACAGACCAGTATGGGTGATCATCCCTTCTAAAGTTGTATTGCCAGTTCAAGGAAAAGTAGGCACTAGACTTTAGCTAGCGTTGTACAGGAGTGAACAAAAATACAGGCTCAACATGCGAACAATAGTTCCATCTAGATTCTACAGCCTTAAGAACGTCACAGCTCTGTTCAGAAAATAAACCACATGAATCCTTCATTTTCTCATTATAAAAGCAGCAAAAGTGTGTTTTGTGAAGTTACTGTGGGGATTTATACATTAAATAACCAAATCATATTTTGTAAGTGCATAGGATGCCATGAATTCTGTGAAGAATACTTGATTTTAAAAATAATTTTGTATCAGAAATCATTGATGCATATAAATTCCAAAGACTAGTTTCTCCTTGCCCAGAAAAGAATGATGTCATGCAGACAAGAATGAGGTCTCAATGTACAACCCAAACTGTCTCACTAGCAACTTCTTCCAGAACTGCCTGCCTTGCTGTACATACAGCTAGGTTCCTCGCCACAGAATCCTGTTCCCTGTGATTATGGGCATGCAGCGCCACCTTATGGGCGTCTATGAGCTTCATTTTTCTCTCCGCAACTTAAATACCACATTACACTCCTCTGCTAGACATAGAAGTTAACTACAAGTTAAAACAACCCCAAGCCGACTTTCCTGAGTTCAAGTACTCAAACATCACACTGAGGATCCACACACATCCACAATGTGGAGAAAGAACAGGAAGGGTTCTTTCCAAGAAAGCCTGCAGGCTTATCTCCCAAGACTTACTTGGAAAACACCTGAAGTGAGGTAAGTGCTGGAGATAATCTGGCAAAGGCTTTCTGGAGGAGAAGGCAGGTCACAGGAATAACAAGCAGCATGTACTGCTACGGCATGGCCTCCTTCTGAATGGTTTAGATGTTTACAGACAATGCTCTCAAAGCAGTGTGCTTATGTAAGTAACACCAACCTCCAACTCTGGAAGGACTGGATCCCAAATTCTAACGCTCAGCTGCAAGTGCTGTGATTGCCAACTTAACAGGAGTTTGCGTTTTATATATGTTAGATAATGCTTAAGAAATGATAAAATCCTAATCACCTGGTTCTGTATAAAGGAAACTACTTTCCTTTAGTAAAATCATAGCCAATAGAATGGATGTCTAAAGGTAAGTTATCACAACTGGGTAAGGCAGTGAGAATTCGGGTGTGGTGTACAACAGGAAAAGTAAGACTACAAAAGTGAAGGTCAATTAGCAAAAAGGCTGGCTACACAGATCCTGCTCCTCTAGATTGTGTGGATAGAGTTGAGGAGTACAGTGAAAGGCATATTCTGCAGAATTATGAACTTTAGGCTACATCACAGAGAGGAGAATGAACACAGCAGAGAGATTCAAGCATGAGCACTGGCTTTCAGCTTTCTGAGTTCTGTGATATGACAGTCACATCAGAAACTGAGCATCCCAAGTCAACTTCAGGTGATGATTTTCTGCTTTTGGTGAAGTCTTTGTATTCTGCACAGGTTGTCAAAGATTAAGGCACTGATGAAGAAGCAGAGGAAACAGGAGTGGAAATAAGAAGCAGATAGCATGTGCCAGCACAAGAAAATTGTAAAGGTGACAGACAGACAGATTTGTGGCAGGAGAGGCAGGAGATTGGCGTGAGAGAATTTGTGTTTCCTAAAGAGTTCCAAATATGTGAATATTCCTTAATTATTCAAAGTACAGAGGTTGAAAGCCAGGCAGGAGAACACACTGTGTTTCTTTTGTATAGACCACTGAAGAGGGAAACATCTCTTACACCAACTGTAGTCACATGTCTGTCTTTGGAATGAGGTAGATCCTTGGTATTTTCATTGTGTGAGATGGAATGAATGTGTCATCATAAATGGGCATGTTAAAATGAATAAAAAGGTGGTTTATAGAGAAATAAGGTTAAAATGCTGTGCTCTGAGAGTGGCGAGTCCAGTGCTGCGTGATTGGGAGGGATCATGAAATGATGGCGATGGACGGTATCTCCACAAATTCTAGAGAAATGACCATGCTTTCTACTGCTATTTAATGAATGGAGAATACCCAAAGTCAGTCTCACAGTGTGCAGAAAAACATGGTACAAGCATGGCAACATCAGAGAGTAAGACATAGAACACGTGGGCTTTCAGTTGAAACACAGGTCATTATCTGGCCTCAGAATAACTCAGATGTTGCCTTGGGCAGTGGGCACATCGAAAGCTCAAAAGGAAATGGTGCCAACGACACCATTTAGAACTATGAATGTCTTTCTGTCTTATCCACATGTTTTGCCACAGCCTTGCAGAAAAAGATAATCTGACATAAATCTTAAAGCTAGCTCTGTACATTTTTATCACACTTTCAAGTGGGTGAATGATGCTGAAGCTACCAGAAGAGAAATGACATTTTTATCCTTTACAAATGATCGGGAGTTGTAAGAGCTGAGTGCCATCCTAGACGGCAGAGTGCCGGCAGACCGTGGCTGACTCAGCTGCACACAATAGATGGAGTCTGAAGGAGTCCTGCATCATCCGTAAAAGCGGAAGTGCCTAATTAGCCTCAGGCTCTTAGCTCACAAAAGCTTTGGGTTCTGAAGCCAGAAAAGTGGCTAATGTGTTACTATTAAGTAAGTGCTAATTAAGGTGTGTTGATCATTATTATCCCCCACACATTAGCATATATTCTTACAAACAGTAGCTGTACAGAGGGCATGCTCATTCCCTGAAATATGTTAAGTCAGAAAGAACCAAACGGAAGGCCATCCATTAGGCTCTTGATGGCATACATGGACCTAATTTGAATAAACCTAAAATTGCCATCCAACATTCCCTTTATTGTTTTCTTTCACAGATGTTGTGAGATAGTCAGGAAAACCTATCTCTGAATTATGGTATTTAAGTTAAGTAAATTTAAAACATTTTTCTCAAATTGTGTTGATAACTTTATACATTGCTAACGGGACTTGTGCTTAGAAGATTCTGTATCCACATAGATAAACAGCATTTCCTGGATACAGTGGGTGAATGGACAAAGGATTTACAAAGGAGTAGATGGATCTTCCCATACACAATGACATCAGAACAACCACTTCTGCCTACAGGATACTCTGAAGCTTACATTTTCTGGGAACACTGAGAATAGAACTTAATTGGATTCTGTCATTTTCACGTTAAAACATTTGTATTTCCAGGATGTGGTGACACACATCTGTAAACACAGCACTTGGGTTGCTGAAGCAGTATGAACACAGGTCCAGAACTTGATCTCATTTGTAGAACGAAGATATAAACTAAAGAAAAATAAGATAAAAAAATATCTCTGTCCGGTTTTAAAACAGAGAGATTCGCTGCCAAATGAGTTGCACGGCATTTAGATCAAAAATTTCAGATGCAAAGAACATTAAAGTTGTTTCTGTTGAGATTTGCTGTTGAAAGTGAGTTCCAGACTAATGTGAGAGTGGACCAAACCCTGAGAAGTTCATGGACCATCTCTGTCTCCTGCACAGCAGCATTTTCTTCTTAGGACCCTTATCCCATTTTGTAAAAAATCTCTAATGCTTTCATGTAGAAAGAGAAAACAATTCATTATCAACACACAATAATTGCACATGGATATGGGAGTGGTATAAAGTTCTAGTACTTAAATACATGTGAGGTACATAATAACCAAACAAATCAGACTATATGAAGTACAATGTAAGAACAAATTGTGACAGATTGATTTCAAAAGTCGTTGTACAAGTTTACATTCCACCATCAATGGAGGAGGGTTCCCCTTTCTCCCCATCCTCTCCAGCATGTGTTGTCACTTGAGTTTTTGATCTTAGCCATTCTGACCTGTGTAAGGTGAACTCTCAGGGTCATTTTGATTTGCATTTCCCTGATGTCTAAGGACATTGAACATTCTTTAAGTGTTTCTCTGCCATTCGATATTCCTCTGTTGAGAATACTGTTTAGCTTTTATTTTTTAATTTTTTATTTTATTTTTGTTAATTACAATTTATTCCCTTTGTATCCCAGCTGTATCCCCCTTTCCCAACCTCTCCAACCTCACTCTCCCGCCCTCTTCTTCTCTTATGTCCCTCTCCCAGTCCAATGATAGGGGAGGTTCTCCTCCCCTTCCATCTGACCCTAGCCTATCAGGTCTCATCAGGACTGGCTTCTTTATCTTCCTCTGTGGACTGATAAGGCTGCTCCCCCATCAGGGGGAGGTGATCAAAGAACCAGCCACTGAGTTCATGTCAGAGGTGGTCCCTGTTCCTATTATTGGAGAACCCTCTTGGACACTGAGCTACCATGGGCTACTTCTGTTCAGGAGTTCTAGGTTATCTACATGCATGGTCCTTGTTTGGAGTATCAGTCTCAAAAAAGACCCCTCTGCCCAGATTTTTTCGTTCTGTTGCTCTTCTTGTAGAGCTCCTGTCCCATCCAGGTTTTCAATCCCCCCCTTCTTGCATAAGATTCCCTGCACTCTGCCCAAAGTTTGGCTATGGGTCTCAGCATATGTTTTGATACCCTGCTGGGTAGTCTTTCAGAGGCCCTCTACAATAGGCTCCTATCCTGTTCCCTGTTTTCTCCCTCTTTCTAGGTCTGTCTTGTTTGCCTTTCTGAATGAAGATTGAGCATCTTACTTAGGGTCCTCCTTCTTGATTAGCTTCCTTAGGTATACAGATTTTAGCATGATTATGCTATATTATATATATATATATATATATATATATATATATAATGTTCCACTTATAAATGAGTGTATACCATATGTGTCTTTCTGATCTAGAATGCAGATCATCTCAATCATGATGATCTTTTCTAGGTCCCACCATTTACCTGAGAATTTCATTATTTCCTTATTTTTTAATTGCCCAAGTAGTATTCCATTCTATAAGTGTACCACAATTTCTGTATATATTCCTTAACTGAGGACATCTGGGTTGTTTCCAGCTTCTCTGGTTATTACAAATAAAGCTGCTACAAACATGGTTGAGCAAATGTCCTTCTATACTTAAGCATCATTTGGATATATGCCTAGGAGTGGTATAGCTGGATCTTGAGGTAGCACTATTCCTAATTGTCTGAGAAAGTACCAGGTTGATTTCCAAAGTGGTTGTACAAGTTTATATTCCCACCAGCAGTGGAGGAGGGTACCCCTTTCTCCATATCCTCTCCAGCATGTGGTGTCTCTTGAGTTTTTGATCTTAGCCATTCTGGTGGGTGTAAGTTAAAATCTCAGGATTGTTTTGATTTCCATTTTCCTGATGACTAAGGACATTGAGCATTTCTTTAAGTGTTTCTCTGCCATTCAATGTTACTCTATTGAGAATTCTCTGTTTAGCTCTGTACTCCATTTTGTTGTTGTTGTTGTTGTTTATAACGTTAATGAAGCCCTGATATGAAAACGGGGCATATTCTCATGCACATTCACAAATGATATTTTTGTGTTGTTTTTATTTATTAATTAATTACACTTTATTCATTTTGTATCCCCCATAAGCCCCTCCCTCCTCCCCTCCCAATCCCAACCTTCCTCCCCTTTCTGCATGCATGCCCCTCCCCAAGTCCACTGATAGGAGAGGTTCTCCTCTCCTTTCTGATATTAGTCTATCAGTTCTCATCAAAAGTGGCTGAATTGTCCTCTACTGTGGCCTGGTAAGGCTGCTCCCCCCTCAGGGGGAGGTGGTCAAAGAGCAGGCCAATCAGATTATGTCAGAGGCAGTCCCTCTTCCCATTACTATGTAACCCACTTGGACACTGAACTGCCCTGGGCTACATCTGTGCAGGGGTTCTAGGTTATCTCCATGCCTGGTACTTGGTTGGAACATGAGTCTCTGGGAAGTTCCCTGTGTTCAAATTTTCTTGTTATGTTGCTCTCCTTGTGGAGACCTTGTCCTTTCCAGCTCTTATTATTTCCCACTTCGTACATAAAATTCCATTCACTCTGCCCAACAGTTGGCCATCAGGCTCACCATCTGCTTTGATAGTCTACAGGGCAGAGGCTTTCAGAGGCCCTCTGTGGTAGGTTCCTAGTTTGTTTCCTGTTTTCTACTTCTGGCTTTCAGAAGCCCTCTGTAGCAGGTTCCTAGGTTGTTTCCTGATTTCTTCTTCTTCTGATGTCCATCCTCTTTGCCTTTCCGGATGGGGATTGGACATTTTAGTTAGGGTCCTCTCTCTTGCTTAGTTTCTTTAGATGCACAGATTTTAGTGGCTTTGTCCTATGTTGTATGTCTATATGAGTGAGTATATACCATGTGTGTCTTTTTGCTTCTGGGACAACTCACTCAGGATGATCCTTTCCAGGTCCCACCATTTACCTGCAAATTTCATGAGTTCCTTATTTTTCATTGCTGAGTAATATTCCATTGTGTAGATGTACCACAATTTCTGCATCCATTCTTCAGTTGAGGGGCATCTGGGTTGTTTCCAGCTTCTGGCTATTACAAATAAAGCTGCTACAAACATGGTTGAGCAAATGTCCTTTTCGTGTGCTTGAGCCTCTTTTGGATATATGCCTAGGAGTGGTATGGCTGGATCTTGGAGAAGCACTATTCCTAATTGTCTGAGAAAGTGCCAGGTTGATTTCCAGAGTGGTTGAACAAGTTTACATTCCCACCAGCAGTGGAGAAGGGTTCCCCTTTCTCCACAACCTTTCCAGCATGTGTTGTCACTTGAGTTTTTGATCTTGGCCATTCTCATGGGTGTAAGGTGAAATCTCAGGGTTGTTTTGATTTGCATTTCCCTAATGGCTAATGAGGTTGAGCATTTCTTTAAGTGCTTCTCTGCCATTCGGTATTCCTCTACAGAGAATTCTCTGTTTAGCTCTATTCCCCATTTTTTAAGTGGATTACTTGGTTTGCTGCTTTGCAGCTTCTTTAGTTCTTTATATATACTGGATATGAGTCCTCTGTTAGATAAAGGGTTGGTGAAGATTCTTTCCCATTCTGTAGGCAGTGGCTTTGTTTTGATGAAAGTCTCCTTTGCTTTGCAGAAGCTTTTCAGTTTCATGAGGTCACATTTATTGATTGTTGCTCTTAGAGCCTGTGCTGTTGGTGTTCTGTTCAGGAAGTTTTCTCCTGTACCAATGAGTTCTAGGGTATTCCCAACTTTTTTTCTATCCAATTTAATGTGTCTGGTTTTATGTTGAGGTCTTTGATCCACTTGGACTTCAGTTTTGTGCAGGGTGATAAGTATGGATCTATTTTTATTTTTCTACATGTAGACATCCAGTTGGACCAGCACCATTTGTTGAAGATGCTATCTTTTTTCCATTGTATGGTTTTGGCGCCTTTGTCAAAGATCAGGTGTCCATAAGTGTGTGGGTTTATTTCTGGGTCCTCTGTTCGGTTCCATTGATCCACCATTCTGTTTCTATGCCAGTACCATGCAGTTTTTAAAACTGTTGCTCTATAGTACAACGTAAGATCAGGGATAGAGATACCTCCAGAAGATCTTTTATTGTAGAGGATTGTTTTAGCAATTCTGGGTTTCTTGTTATTCCATATGAAGTTGAGAATTTTTCTTTCCAGGTCGGTAAAGAATTGTATTGGTAATTTGATGGGAATTGCATTGAATCTGTAGATTGCTTTTGGTAAGATGGCCATTTTTACTATGTTAAACCTGCCAAGCCATGAGCATGGGAGATCTTTCCATCTTCTGATATCTTCTTCTAATTCTTTCTTCAGAGATTTGAAATTTTTTTCATACAAGTCTTTGACTTCCTTGGTTAGGGTTACTCCAAGGCACCTTATGTCATTTGTAGCTATTGTGAAGGGTGTTGTTTCCCTAATTTCTTTCTCAGCCCTTTTGTCTTTTGTATACAGGAGGGCTACCGATTTTTTTGAGTTAATTTTGTATGCAGCCACTTTGCTGAAGATGTTTATCAGCTGTAGGAGTTCCCTGGTACAGTTTTTGGGGTCACTCACGTATACTATCATATCATCTGCAAATAGTGATAATTTAACTTCTTCCTTTCCAATTTGTATCCCCTTGATCTCCTTCAACTGTCTTATTGCCCTAGCAAGGACTTCCAGAACTATGTTGAAGAGATATGGAGAGAGTGGGCAGCCTTATCTTGTCCCGGATTTCAGTGGGATTGCTTTAAGTTTCTCTCCATTCAGTTTGATGTTGGCTATAGGTTTGCTGTATATTGCCTTTACTATGTTTAGATATGTGCCTTGTATCCCTGATTTCTCCAATACTTTAAACATGAATGGATGTTGGATTTTGTCAAATGCTTTCTCAGCATCTAGGGAGATTATCATGTGGTTTTTTTTCTTTCAGCTTGTTAATATGATGGATCACATTGATGGATTTCCGTATATTGAACCACCCCTGCATACCTGGGATGAAGCCTACTTGGTCATGGTGGATGATATCTTTGATGTGTTCTTGTATTTGGTTTGCGAGTATTTTTGCATCAATGTTCATAAGGGAGATTGCCCTGAAGTTCTCTTTCTTTGTGGAGTCTTTGTGGGGTTTAGGTACCAAGGTAACTGTGGCTTCATAGAATGAGTTTGGTAATGTTCCTTCTGTTTCGATTTTGTGGAATAGTTTGAAGAGAATTGGTGTTAGCTCTTCTTTGAAGGTCTGGTAGAATTCTGTGCTGAAGCCATCTGGTCCTGGGCTCTTTTTGGTTGGGAGACTTTTGATGACCACTTCTATTTTTTTTGGGGGGGGGATATAGGTCTATTTAATTGATTTACCTGGTCCTGATTCAGCTTTTGTAAGTTAAATCGATCAAGAAAACTGTCCATTTCGTTTAGCTTTTCGAATTTTGTGGTATATAGACTTTTGAAGTAAGTCCTAATGATTGTTTGGATTTCCTCAGTGTCTGTAGTTATGTCCCCCTTTTCATTTCTGATTTTGTTGATTTGGGTGGTGTCTCTCTGCCTTTTAGTTAGCTTGGCTAAGGGTTTGTCGATCTTGTTGATTTTCTCAAAGAACCAGCTCTTGGTTTCATTGATTCTTTGAATTGTTTTATTTGTTTCTAATTGATTGATTTCAGCCCTGAGTTTGATTATTTCCAGCCGTCTACTCCTTTTTGGTGTGTCTGCTTCTTCTTTTTCTAGGGTTTGTAACTGAGCCATTAAGTTGCTTGAATGCGCTGTCTCAAATTTCTTCTTGAAGGCACTTAGTGCTATGAACTTTCCTCTTAGCACTGCCTTCATTGTGTTCCACAAGTTCGGGTATGTTGTGTCTTCATTTTCATTGAGTTCTAGGAAGATTTTAATTTCTTTCTTTATTTCTTCCCTGACCCAGATGTCTTTTAGTAGCAAGTTGTTCAGTTTCCATGTGTGTGTAGGCTTTTTGCTATTTCTGTTGTTATTAAGGTCCAGCTTTATTCCATGGTGATCAGACAGGATACAAGGGATTATTTCAATCTTCTTGTATCTGTGGAGGCTTGCTTTGTGACCAACTACATGGTCTATTTTGGAGAAGGTTCCATGAGGTGCTGAGAAGAAGGTAAATTCTTTTGTGTTTGGGTGTAAGGTTCTGTAAATGTCTGTTAGGTCCATTTGATTCATGACCTCTATTAGAGATATTGTTTCTTTGTTTAATTTCTGTTTAGTTGACCTGTCTTTTTTGAGAGTGGGGTGTTGAAGTCTCCCACTATTAGTGTGTGGGGACCTATGTGTGGTTTAAGTTTTATCAATGTTTCTTTCACAAATGTGGGTGCCCTTGTATTTGGGGCATAGATGTTCAGGATTGTGATGTCTTCTTGGTGGAATTTTTCCTTGATGATTATGAAGTGTCCTTCCCCATCTCTTTTATTAATTTTGGTTGAAAGTCTATTTTATCAGATAATAGAATGGCTACTCCTGCTTGCTTCTTGCATCCATTTGCTTGGAAAGCTGCCTTCCATCCCTTTACCCTCAGGTAATGTCTATCTTTGTGACTTAGGTGTGTTTCTTGTATACAACAGATTGCTGGGTTTTGTTTATGCATCCATTCTGTTAGTCGTGTCTTTTTATTGGAGAATTAAGTCCATTGATATTGAGAGAGATTAATGACCAGTGGCTGTTAGATCCTTTGAATTTGATGTTGGCTGTGGTCATATGGTTGTGTGCTTGGTTGCTTTTTATTTTACTGTAGTGGGATTATTTATTTCCTGTGTTTTCTTGAAAGTAGCTAGTTTTCTTGGGTTGTATTTTCCCTTCTAGTGTCTTCTGTAATGCTGGATTTGTTTGTAGGTATTGTTGAAATTTGTTTTTGTCATTGAATATCTTGTTTTCTCTGTCTATGAGGACTGAGAGTTTTGCAGGGTATAGTAGCCTGGGCTGACATCTGTGTTCTCTTAGGGTCTGCATGATATCCGTCCAGGCCCTTTTGGCTTTCATAGTCTCTGTTGAAAAGTCAGGTGTGATTCTAATGGGTTTGCCATTATATGTTACTTGGCCTTTTTCTCTTGCAGCTTTTAGTATTTTTTCTTTGTTCTGTATACTTACTGTTTTGATTATTATGTGGCGGAAGGATTTTCTTTTCTGGTCTAATTTATTGGGTGTTCTATAGGCCTCTTGTATTCTTATTGGCCTCTCCTTTAAGTTGGGGAAATTTTCTTCAATGATTTTGTTGAAAATATTTTCTGAGCCTTGGTGCAGGGAATGTTCTTTTTCCTCTATTTCTATTATTCTTAGGTTTTGTCTTTTTATGTTGTCTTGAATTTCTTGGACGGTCTGTGTCAGGAATTTTTTAGATTTAACATTTTCTTTGACTGATACATCTATTTCTTCCATTTTATCTTCCACACCTGAGATTCTTTCTTCCATTTCTTGTAGCCTACTGGTTATGCTAACCTCTGTAGTTCCTGCTTTCTTCCCTAAGTTCTTTCTCTCCACCATTTCTTCCATTTGTGTGTTTTTTCTTTTTTTTATTTTTCCAATTCTATCTTCAGGTCTTGAGCTATTTTGTTGTTTTCCTTCACCTGTCTGACTGTATTTTCATGTTTTTCCGTCAATTCCTTCAGCTGTTTGTTTGAGCAATCCACTGTTTCTTTTATTTCATTCAGTGATTTAAGCATTTCCTCTCTAAAGGTCACAAACTGTTTGGCTGCAGCTTCCTCTATTTCTTTTTGTATTTTATTTGTTTCCTCTGTTATCTTCTTCATGAGCATAGATGTTAGGTCATCTCCTTGAATTTCAGTTATGCTGGGGTGTCTAGGGATATTTGCTCCTGGATAACTGGGTTTTGGAGATGCTATATTGTTCTGGCTTTTGTTGGTTGAACTTTTACGCTGTCCTCTACCCATTGGGCTATTTTAGGTGTTTGAAGTTAGTTTCTGGTTGTTCCTTGACTCCTGTAGTGGAGAGAATCCCTTTGTCAGGAAGATGGTTTTTCCTGAAGGAAGCCTTCTCAGCTTTTTGGGTATAGTCACTGGATGGCCGGTGTTTTTCAGGAGTTGCTACAGCTCACCTCAGGCATAGAGACCTGGGTGGTAGCTGTGGTCCTGTTTAGTCAATAGGGCTCTCCTCTTACTGGGAGAAGTCCTGGAGACAGCTGCCCTCCTTCTGGGTTTCTTGCTGTAAATTTAGTGATCAGCTGCTGTAACCTGTGTGTCCTGTGGTTTGGTCGGTTTTGGTAGGGATAACTGGTTGCCCCTTGGAGCAGTATCTGGGGGTTGATCTCAGGGTTCCCGGTCTTTTGTAGGTCTCAGGTTAGGGCTCTGTGTCCCAGAACCCAAGAGGTTATCTGTGGCGGGTGAGTACTGCTCTCCTGGTAACAGCAGGCTATCTGGGGCACAGCAGTTCCCTGGGTTGGGCCAGTCTGTGGGACCTTTTCTGGGGATATACTGGGCTGCCTAAGTCCATTCTCTTTGCTTTGTTCCTTGTTCCTTGTGAGGGTTTCTCCAGACAGTGTCTCTAAGACTCTGGTGTCTTGGGGCCCACAGTTCTGTCTGTAAGGAGTAGTTGGTACAAAGCAGGCCTCTGGGCTGGTGGAGCTGTGCCTGCCTGCTAACCTGCAGGAGCTGGGTTCCCAATACCGCTGTGCTCCCTGCTTGGGCCCAGGTTTGTGATGGCTGGGCGTACTCACCTGTTTGTGATCTGCGATCTGCTTTCTGCTAGACTTTCCCCAGGCAACGCCTTGGTGACCCCAGCAGCATTGTTTCTTCCTTGCCTGTGGGGCCCTCTCTGGACAGGGATTCCCAATCTCTTTTGCACTGGAGCAAGCAGATCGTCTGTACCAGTGAGCTGGGCACGAGCAGCAGCTCTCTGCGCGGCAGGAGCTCAGCTGTGAGGACGGCGGCGGGTACCCGCGGTCTGCAAGACCTTCCAGGGAAAGACTGGGTGACCCGTTATCAGACTTGCAAGTTTGCTTCCCAGTAGGGTTTTCTTGCAACTGGGACTCCCAGTCTCTGGCACCCTTGTGCCCTCCGATCAGCCTGGGAAAGTGATCAGGACCTACAGGCTTGTGGTTCCAGTTCGGAGACCCAAAGCCCGTGTTACCTGGGATTTCTTCTGGGTTCTGGCTGGGCAGCCTGAGAGTGGACCCAATCGATTCCCATACAGTGGGAGCCTCCCCTCACCTGGGAAACACGATCGCTGCAGTTTTAGGGCTCAGAGTTCAGTCTCCTGGTCGCTGCATGGAGAGTGCTGTCCTGCTTCTCAGACACAGTGCTCTCCCAGCGCCGCCATCTTGGCTCCTCCCCACAAATCTGTACTCCATTTTTTAATTGGATTGCTTGATTTGTTGCTGTTTAACTTCTTGAGTTCTTTATATGCCCTGGATATTAGCCCTCTGTCAGATATAGGGTTGGTGAAGATCCTTTCCCAATCTGTAGGCTGGCGTTTTGTTCTGATGACAGTGTCTTTTGCTTTACAAGAAACTTTTCAGTTTCATCAGGTCCCATTTATTGATTGTTGATCTCAGAGCCTGTGCTGTTGGTGTTCTGTTCAGGAAGTTTTCTCCTGGTCCAATGAGTTCAAGGCTTATCCCCACTTTTTCTTCTAACAGGTTTAATGTGTCTAGTTTTATGTTAAGATCTTTGATCCACCTAGGCATCTATCCTAAATATGTTCACGTATACACAAGGACATTTGCTCAACCATGTTTGTATCAGCTTTATTTGTAATAGCCAGAATCTGGAAAAAAAAATCCAGCTGTCCCTCAATTGAGGAATGGATATAGAAATTGTGTTAATTACAAAATGGAATATTACTGAGCAATTAAAAAAAAAACCTCGCAGGCAAATGGTGCAAACTAGAAAAGATCATCCTGAGTGAGGTATCCCAGAAGCAGAAAGACACACATGGTATATACTCACCTGTAGGTGTATATTAGACATATAATATGGGATAAACATACTAAAATCTGTACACCTAAAGAAGCTAAGCAAGAAGGAGGACCCTAAGTAAGATGTTCAATCCTCATTTAGAAAGGCAAACAGGATAGACCTCGGAAGATGGAGAAAACAGAGAACAAGACAGGAGCCTACAACAGAAGGCCTCTGAAATACTCTACCCAGAAGGGTATTAAAGCAGATGCTGAGACTTACACCAAGCTTTGGGCAGAGTGCAGGAAATCTTATGCAAGAAAGGGGAGATAGAAAGACCTGGAGGGGACAGGAGCTCCACAAGAGCAACAGAAACAAAAAATCTGGGCAGAGGGGTCTTTTTTGAGACTGATACTTCAACTAAGGACCATGCATGGCGATAACCTAGAACCCCTGCACCGATGTAGCCCATGGCACCAAAGTCTCCAAGTGTGCTCCCTAGTAATGGGAACAGGCCTTGTCTCTGGCATGAACTCAGTGGCTGGCTCTTTGATCACCTACCACTTGGGGGGAGGGGCAGGCTTACCAGGCCACAGAGGAAGATAATGCAGCCAATCCTGATGAGAACTGATAGGCTAAGGTCAGATTTAAGTGGAGGAAGACCTCCCCTAATAGTGGACTGGGGAAGAGCCTTGGGAGGAGAAAAGGGAGGGAAAGTGGGATTGGGAGGGGGAGAGAGAGGAGCTACAGCTGGAATACAAAATGAATAAATTTTAATAAATAAAAAAATTTTATGGGTCTCAGCATCTGCTTTGATGCACTGCTAGGTAGAATCTTTCAGGTGACTTCTGTGGTAGGTTCCTGTCCTGCTAATTGTTTTCTCCTATTTCCAATGTCCATCCCCTTTGTCTTTCTAGATGAGGTTTGATCATCTTACTCCTGGACCTCTTTCTTGTATATCTTCTTTGGGTGTACATATTTTAGTATGTTTATCCTATCTTATAGGTCTATATAAGTGAGGATATACCATGTGTGTCTTCCTGATCCTAGGATACCTCATTAAGGATGATCTTTTCTACATCCCACCTTTTTCCTACAAAATGCATGATTTCATTGCTTTTGATTGCTCAGTAGTATTCTATTGTGTAAAAGTACCACAATTTCTGTATCTATTCCTCCATTGATGGACATCGGGGTTGTTTCCAGGTTCTGGCTATTACAAATAAAGCTGCTACAAACATGGTTGAGCAAATGTCCTTGTTGTGTACTTGGACATCTTTTGAATATATGGCTAAGAGTGGTATAGCTGGATCTTGAGGTAGCATTATTCCTAATTGTCTGAGAAAGTACCAGATTGATTTCCAAAGTGGTTGTACCAGATGACATTCCCACCAGCAATGGAGGAGGGTTCCCCTTTCTCCACAGCCTCTCCAGCATGCGTTATCTCTTGAGTTTTTTATCTTAGGCATTATGATGGGTGTAAGGTGAAATCTCAGGGTGATTTTGATTTGCATCTCTTTGATGGCTAAGGATGTTGAACATCTTATGTGTTTCTCTGCCATTCTATATTCTTCTACAGAGAATTCTCTATTTAGCTCCATACCCCATTTTTTAATTGGGTTACTCGATTTATTGCCTTTTACCTTCTTTAGTTCTTTATATATTCCGGATATCAGCCCTCTGTCAGATATAGGGTTGGTGAAGATCTTTTCCCAGTCTGTAGGCTGTCATTTTGTTCTAACAACAGTGCCTTTTGCTTTACAGAAGATTTTCAGTTTCATGAGGTCCTGTTTATTGATTTTTTTTCTCTTAGTGCCTGTGCTGTTGGTGTTCTGTTCAGGAAGTTGTTTCCTGTGCCAATGAGTTCTAGGGTCTTCCCCACTTTTTCTTCTAAAGGATTTAGAGTATCTGGTTTTATGTTGAGGTCTTTGATCCACTTGGACTTTAGTTTTGTGCAGGGTGATAAATACAGATCTATTTTCATTTTTCTGCATGTAGACATCCAGTTGGACCAGCACCATTTGTTAAAGATGCTGTCTTTTTTCCATTGAATGGTTTTGGCTTCTTTGTCAAAAATCAAGTATTCATAGGTGTGTGGGTTTAATTCTGGGTCTTCTATTCGGTTCCACTGATCCACCTTTCCTTTTCTATGCCAGTACCAAGCAGTTTTTATTATTATTTCTCTGTAGTACAACTTGAGATTAGTGATGGAGATACCTCCAGAGGATCTGTTGTTGTTTTAGAAATTCTGGGTTTTTCGTTTCTCCATATGAAGTTGAGAATTTTTCTTTCAAGTTCTGTAAAGAACTGAGTTGATATTTTGATGGGAATTGCATTCAATCTGTAGATTGCTTTTGGCAGGATGGCCATTTTCACTATGTTAATCCTACTGATCTATGATCACGGGAGATTTTTCCATCTTCTGATATATTCTTCGATTTCTTTCTTCAGAGACTTGAAGTTTTTTTTCAAACAGGTCTTTCACCTGCTTGGTTAGAGTCACCCCAAGGTATTTTATGTTAGCTATTGTGAAGTGTGTTGTTTCCCTGATTTCTTTCTTGGCCCTTTTGTTTTGGGTATACAGAAGGGCTTCTGATTTTTTAGAGTTAATTTTGTATCCAGCTACTTTGCTGAAGGTGTTCATCAGCTGAAGGAGTTCTCTGGTTGAGTTTTTGGTGTCACTTAGGTATACTATCATATCATCTGCGAATAGTGAAACTTTGACTTCTTCCTTTCCGATTTGTATTCCCTTGATCTCCCTTACTTGTCTTATTGCTCTAGCTAGGACTTCAAGTACTATGTTGAAGAGATATGGAGACAATGGGCAGCCTTGCCTTGTCCCTGATTTCAGTGGGATTGATTGAAGTTTCTCTCAGTTGAGTTTGATGTTGGCTATAGGCTTGCTGTATATTTCCTTTACTATGTTTAGGTATGTTCCTTGTATCCCTGATCTCTCTAAGACTTTAAACATGAATGGGTGTTGGATTTTGTCAAATGCTTTTTTGGCTTCTAAGGAGATGACCATGTGGTTTTTCTCCTTCTGTTTATTAATGTGGTGGATTACATTGATGGATTTTCATATATTGAACCATCCTTGCACTCCTGGATGGAAGCCTACTTGATCATGGTGGATGATATCTTTTATGTGTTCTTGGATTCAGTTTGCAAGTATTTTATTGAGTATCTTTGCATCAATGTTCATAAGAAAGATCGGTCTGACGTTCTCTTTTTTTGTTGTTGTTGTTGGATCTTTGAGTGGTTTAGGCATTAAGGTGACTATGGCTTCATAGAATGAGTTTGGTAATGTTCTTTCTGTTTCGGCAGAGTGTAGGGAACCATATGAATGAAGGAGGAATTAGTATATCCTAGAGGGGACAGGGAGCCCCACAAGGTCCAAATATATCTGAGCACAGGGGTCTTCTATGAGACTGTTTATCCAACCAAGGACCACGCATAGATATAACCTACAACCCCTGCTCAGACATAGCCCATGGTAGCTCAGTATCCAAGTGGGTTCCCTAATAAGGGGGACAGGAATTGTTTTTTACATGAACTCATGAGCTTCCCCTCTCCCCTGAGGGAAGAGCAGCCTTGCTAGGCCACAGATAAGGACATTGCAACCATCCTGAAGATACCTGATAAGCTAGGACCAGATGGAAGGAGAGGAGCATATCCCCTCTCAGTGGACTCAGAAGGGGGCAGGGAGGAGTTGAGGGAAGGAGGGGAGGATTGGGAGGGAAAGAGGGAGAGGACAACAGCTGGGATACAAGTGAATGTATAAAATTATTTAAAAATAAGAAAATATTAAAAAAAGAAAAAAGCTACCACAATATATTAAATGATTTAAAAAATTAAAAATTTTTAAAAAGAAACACATTCAACCTAATAGCAGTTAAAATTTAAATGGAGAAAATATACAGCACATGATATTTATCTAAATAAATGAGAAGATTAATACTAGATATAGTATAATTTAGAGTAAACATGCTTACAAAGCATAATGAGGACATATTGCATAATGATTAAAAGACCAAAACATGTATAGATGAATAGTTCTGAACATGAACATTCTTAGCTGAAATATTAATACATGAAACAGGAACAAAAGTTATGAAACAAATGAAACAGAAATAACCACCATGTTAACCAGGTTTTGAAGGCCCTCTTTTTTCTTTTTAAGCCTTGAAAAATCTTTTCATCAAAAACAACCACCCACAATCAAATGAATCTTTTTGCTTTTTTAGTGTTGTTATTAGGTGTATTTCATAAACCAGAAAGGACCAACTTTAACTATGAAGTATATGCAAGCATATAACTTAAGTATATACAAGTCACCATGCAATTATTGTCACATTGTAATTCCAGAACAACATTATTTGAAATGAAAATCCAAAACAAACAAACAAAACCATCCATGGAAATATATATTTTTTTTTAGAATTGAAACATTCAATATTGGAAAATAAAATTCAAATAGAGTAACAAGTAGGTACTATTTTGAGAAAAAAAAATGACTGATGATAATTTTAAAAATACAAAATCTCCACAAAGATACACAAAATTTTTCCAAAACTTGAAATAGAAATTATTAGATTAAAAAAATATAATGTAAGAAGATAAAAAATGTGGAATAGGGTTTAAAATAGATGGAGGTGAGAAGGTAAAATTTGTGTCCTTGGGGAGAAATCAATGGATTTCACACACTCTGAACAATGCAGAGAAAATAAAGCATAAGTCAATTGAAAAGTCTCAGGGACCCATTGAACAATTACAAAACCTATCATGTGCGTCATTCAAGTGTCAGTTGGAGAGAAGCAGAATAAAACTGAAGAAATATTTAGTAAACAATGGATTCACACTTCAAAAACTTGGCAAAAAACACAAACCTACAGATTCAGGAAGCTGGGGAAAATATGATAAACACAAAGAAATGTGTGCCAGTGTACATCCTAATTCCATTTCTGAGTACAGAAACAAAGAAAAACACCACTAAACACAGCCAGAAAGAAGCAGGGATTTAGAGGGAAATTCAAAGGCAGATGACGTTCGCATCAGTGTCTCTTCCTGTTTGTCTCTTCCTGTGACAAAACTAACTTGATAAGAACAACGACGTCCATGGCCATATCACCCTGAACGTGCCGGATCTCGTCTGATCTTGGAAGAATAACAAAAGATGAAAGCGTTTGTTTTGGCTCAGAGTTCACTGGTACTTTACCCTGGAAGGGAAATCATGGGGAGGAGCAGTTTCTGCAGCTGGTCACATTTTATCTTCACTCCGGAAGCACAGAATAAGCAACACCCATGTACAACTGGGGTTCCATTTTTTATTCAGTGAATGGTCTTTGGGACTCTTTCGGCCCCCATTCAACATGGTTCTTTCACCCCAATTAGCTTAACACTGATAACTTTCACAAACCCGCTCAGAGGCATGCCTCTTAGGTGATTCTCAATCTTTCAAAGGTGGATTTAAATATTACCCACCACAACAGATTTCTAAACTAAATGATGGACTCTCATCTGTGTGTTCTACAAGCCAGTGACTGAAAGGAAAGGAAGACCTTTCAGGAGAGGAATTTTCTAGCAAGTAAACCCCTAGAGAATGCCTAATGTGCAGTTCCCTAAATGGAAAGGAAATGGCCAGGGAAAGAATTTCACACATCAAAGTAAGTTTCTATGTAATTAGCAATAGCTCACTTTCTGTTTCTCAAATCTTAGTTTTTAAAGCAAAGAGTCATGCCATCATTAAATGTGATACTGACTATAAGTATTAACATAAATTTTCTTTTAAGTAAAGATACTACATCTTCCCAATGCAGAGTAAGATTTCTGCGCCCAATATGTTGAAATGCCAACTTATCAGTAGTTTGAGGTAAGTATCCATGTTAACTATGTGAGACATCATGCCAATTCATTTGTCTACCATAATTTTTATATATATGCAAATATATGTGTGTATATATTACAGCTTATCTACATTAAAAGCTGCTGATTTGTTATTAATAAATACACAGTGCTCTATAGTTTAAATTTAGAAGGAGAAGGGTAGAGAAGGAAGGCATGCAGGGAAAAAAAAGGAAAGAATTGATAAAATTTAGAAAGAGGGGTTAACTCCCACAAGTAAGTGTTGGAGTGCTGTCCCAGCCACTCAAATGCCATGAGTAAGCCTGGGTGTGGGGGTGATACCCAATGCCTTACCTGTCACCACCAGTGGCAGTCAGGAGAGCTGGCTTCAGAGTCATGATTGCAGGATGATTATCCTGCCCCCATTGGCTGTAGCACTCACAAAAGCAGGCCCTGTGCTTTGCCAGGGTATCACAGTGGAACCTGCCCTAATGGCAAAGGCATGGGTGAACCAGCTCCCAGGGTGTGAGAGCAGGAGAGTTGGCCCAGCCCCTCACAGGGTGGGCCCTGCACCTTGACTGAACAGTGTAGTGGAGCTGGATCTGAAAGTTTGGGTGCAGGTGAGCTGGCCTGAAGGAATGAGAATGGGAGAGCAGACCCTGCCTCCTGCCAAAGGTGTCACTGAGTGGCCTAACTGGAAAAGAAGGAAGGAAGGAAGGAAGGAAGGAAGGAAGGAAGGAAGGAAGGAAGGAAGGAAGGTAAGATTGAGGTGTAAGTTGAAAGTGAAGGGATGGTTTAATGAAAGTTCAAGATGAGAGATGAGAAAGGGCTATGAATGTCAGGATTATGAGGGATACTGATGTGAGAAAAAAGAAGATGGAGGCCACAGAGAAACACTTCTCACACTACCGACCTCAGCTTTCTGAAAAAGCAAAACCATGGTAACAATATTTTAACGCTTTTAAGAGTGAGCGGAAAAAAGAGAAAATACAGCTTGTCCCTCTTTTGTACTTCACACAGCACCTCGCAGGAAGAAATAGACATATGACTGACAGTGTGGTCTCTCCAACTTCAATGTTCCTGCTTTCATCACCATTCTGTCCCCCATCTTGCTTCCTGTCTCATTCACAACAAAATTATAACCTGAATTTCCTGAAGCGAAGTCTCCTATGTAATTAATAGGGAAAAGATACAACAATAACAACCTTCCTGTGGGGAACTAAAAACAGAATCAAGGCTGATATGTTAGAAGAAGAATACAAAAGGAACCCAGGATTTGATAACCACCAGGAAATGTTTGCATAATGAGGAATATATAAACTGAAAGGAGAAGGGATGCTTAGAGACCAAGCAAGCAGATGGATTCATTAAACAAGGTTTGTGCTCCATGGGAAAAATGCTAATTCCAGTGTTTTCACTCAAAAATGAGGAAAGAGAGCTGCATATTAAGAATCCATTCAATGTGGATGCCTAGAAAGGCCATTTCTTTTCAGACAAAACTGACACTGACTATCTTCTCTCATGGGAAAACAGGGTTCAGTATGAGGTGGCTCATTCTTCAGCTTCCCTAGGGCTTGAAGGCGGCTTGAGCTCTGGATTTACTGAGAGACCCTTTTCAAAAACGTAAGGTTTTGGGTGATCAAAATAAACACCTTACACTGACCTCTGTGTGTCAAAATAAACAAAAGAAACACCTTACACTGGCCTATATACATACACAAATGCACATACACAAATGGAATTGGATTAATTTCAGATATTTAAGATAGGTCTCAGAGGGTAAAGATGCCTGCCACCCTGATAATCTGAGTTTCATCTCCAGAACCCAAACAATAGATGGATATAATCTACTCAGTTCTTCTGGCTTCCATATATGTGCCTTGGCATGATTTTTATCACACACATATACTCAAACTAATAAAAACAGTAATACAAATAAACAAAACAATCTACGCAATGTACTTTATCAACAAACAAATGTCTTATGATAACTGCTTAAGAAAAGAATTTGATAATATCCTAATGCTCATAATAAAAATCTTTAGCAAATTAGGACTATAGGTAAATTATCTAAGTTTCACATTGGAGATATACAAATATTTATATATATATATATATATATATTTAACAAAATACTTAATGATTACAAGATGAATGCCTTGATAAAGCAATGGCATTACCAAGTTACTATAATGCACCATGTGGTTAAGCCTGACAAATATAATGATCCGAGCAATCAGGATTGTGTGGGCAGTTCTATAGGGGAGTTCAGAGGCTCCAGTCCTGGTTTCAGCAAGCAAAGATCAACACAGGAGGGTTCTACTACTGTCTTCCAAAACGTTCTCCTCAGTTCTCCCCAGAAGAGATAAAATTATTTTGAGATTCACAGTACCCACAATTACTGAAATTAAGATTTGTGTTATCCTAGTCACATTATAATATGCAAATTTTTTATTGGTTTAAAGTCAGGTACATATGGATTTAATGGAAGAGAATCGTGACTGGCAAATCACTTCAATTTTTTTTTTCCTTTTGATGTAGAGGTCCTGCATTCATGTACTCAAATTAATTACTACTTGCTGTTAATCACTAGACATACCAATCTTGTAGCAAATAGCAGAAATAAAACAGATTATTTGATCTTCTGGGGGATTCCAATGAAACCCAAATTCTGCTACATGCCTGAAGAATGTTGCCTAAATCCAGTTTGTGGAATATAATTCATTATTGTGTCAAATCATTGTATGCTTATTTTTACAAATAGAAATACTCCTTCATGGAAGGAAAAAGGAAGGTCCCCAAAGACCATAAGATTATTACAAAATGCCATAAGCCTCTCTCTGATTGTAATGCTATTTTAGTAGGAAGGAGATCCTGGTGGAGCTGCCTGAAACTCAAGCAGAGAGCTTGCTGTGGAGGATTTTTGAGTTGTCACTGATGCTGGAGTGGGCTTTTCCATGATGCAGCTTCCCAAGTCCTCCAAGCTCTGTGAGAAACTCCAATAAAGTCACTGGCCCATAGAATGGGCATTGAATGGAGTTGCTATTTTTCTGTCTTTGGAGCTCTTACTGTAGTGAATAAATATTGGTGAACACATCTTCTGGAAGTTCACAAACACCATCTTGCTAAGGAAGTAGCCACAGCAAGGAGAAATTTCAAACTGTAACAAGGAATGAGGCAGAGGCTCAGCATGGAAAGAAGAGAGCCGACTCTCACAAATTGTCCTCAGACCTCCACATACACACCATGATGAGTGCTTCCTTGATTGCATAAGCACACAATAAATAAATAAATGAATGAATGAACAAAAAGTATTTTAAAACTCTAGTAAAATTAAAAACACCAGGTGGAATTAAAAGCATTCTAAGGGTGGATTTGAAACTGCTCTGTTCTAGTTTTAAAATGTTTTGTCTTATAACTGTTACATCATAACTCCTGTATCAAGAAGCCCCTGTGAATGTGTGTGTGTGTGTGTGTGTGTGTTGGGTGGGGGAGGGTGATAGTTGCATAAAGATGTATTTACAGAGCTGAGAGTTGTATGCTACTAATATGAAGCAAAATACTCTTTGAGAGCATAGTTGTAAACTAGTTGTAAACCTGTGATTTTTATATACCTATATATTTTAAACTAAAATCCCTATCTTAGAAGTGATATCTGCCATTTTTGTCTTAGTGTTTAAAGAAATGAGCCTGCTGTTTTTTGCTTCAGAGGTTATTGACTGTGGATTACCCATGTGATTCTTAACATGTCATCTATTTTTTAAAGCCACCCGCTTTCTATGAAACCAACACCAATGTGTGGTGTACAGTAAAATCTTGTTGACAGTTACGTCCTTTGAGGAACTGTCACTGAACATCTTGAGAATGTAATGAGTCATCACCACACCCACACAGGCACAATGAGTCCCCCAGAATCCACAGGACACTGTAACATTTCAGATACCCCCTTCTCCCTTCTAGGAAGGAAACCTAGCTTACTTCTCTTTGATTCATTAAGTAGTTCTAAAATGTCTTTTAGAACTTTTCTTTCCTGGCTTCAAGTAAATGCAAGGAAAACCCTGCAATTGAAGATTATCTCAGCAAACTCTAAGAATATACCTGTCAACAATAGAAACAGTTTTGGGGAGTTTATTCATACGGATTTCAATGTGTAAACATTACTTATATCCACACAGCCACTAAGTGAATAAAGAGTTTGGACAGAATTTGCAAAAAAAAAAAAAAAGTGATTGTGAGACCAAAAGAAAAAAAGAAAAATCACAGATGCTGCTAGTCCTGTTCTAGAGCAACGTCATGTTTCAGAGTCATTTGTCAGAAAATAGAATATCCTCCTGGCAGTTTAACTACACTATAGAAAGCAAATTCCTGGATCAATGTAAGATCAAAGATTTTCTACTGGACTGGGCTTCCAAAAATGACCCACAATTCTCACTAGAGAAGCAAATCCTTGACCAACATTAGCCTATATGAAACTAGGAAACTTCAGAGTCAGACAGATGCAAGCAAGTCAAGGAAGCCAGCTGCAGCCAGGTCAGGGTCAAACGGGCAGGTCCCTCTGTCTGAGCCCTGCTCTAATGCTGGTGAAATATCTCATTGGAATGATCTCAATCATGGCTCGGAAAGGAATATCAAGTACCACGGAGGCATGTACGGAATACCTGGGTTTCTGTTCCCCCAAAGACAGGAATGAATACAAGAAAGAGAGTGGGATGCAAATCAACAGAGCCTGTTCACAACAGACAGATTTTCTCTTTCCTCATACATAACTCTTCAGTTTGCAAGGATGCTGACACTTACTTCTCACTGTTTTCATCCTCTTAATATCTTATTGTGTGGAAATTACAACATGTAATCACACATAAAGAAGAGAGAAACAAAAACCCACATCTCTATCCAGGTGCTAATTTTTGAAAGATTCCCTAGTATCCAACACCACAAATTCTCACACTTCCAGTGCAAATTCCAATAACCCCAGTAAAATGTTAGAGAAGCTCTGGAAGACAGCAAGAGGCAGACAGCCTCTGAGCCCTTTTCATATGGAAATGAGTGCAACAAGGGCCAGTCTCAGCTGAGACACCTCCTGAGAAGGAAGATGAAGCTCATGTTTTGTAACAGATGTTCCTTGGTACTCAGAGCTCCCACGTCCCTTTGAATGGGCTCCAAGACAGTCGTTTTACGCAAGTTTTAATTATAGTTATAAAGTAAAACTCTTAAACTTCTCTCCAAATCTTGTATGTGGATTATATATATATTTTTTTTCAAAAATGCACCAGCAGTGTCTCATCCTTCAATTTTGCTTTCACTCCTGTGGAATGACACAACAGGGTTCCCACTGACAGCAACATCTCTGTGCCCGAGGCATCACAGCACATATAATAGTCATGTCCGGACTTCTCTGAGGATCCTCATTGGACATCATTTGGGAATAGTAGGACAGGAGGATGAATGAAAGTATGTAATCTAGGGGATAACAACCAGTTAGCACTGGCGTGCCCAAACAACTAGTTTCTGTGCGATCACATCACAGGAAAATGGGTGAGCATACCTTCAATGTAACTTCTACAGCCCTTCTTACTAATGGGGAACCTTTCTTTGCCATCTTTATGGTTCCATGTCTATGGCCTTATTTGCTGTGTTACCCCTACTCACCTATCTTACCACTGAGAAAGTTACAGCAAAATCACCCCAATATTAACCAATAATTTAAAATCCGAAGGATGTCCTCACATTTGGGTTAGAGATGCCAGGGATCCTTCACAAACAACAGATCAAAGATATATAGCAGTAGAAGGATTTTGAGACCCTACTTCTACTTCAAAATATCTTAAGAGAGTCTGACCTATAACTAAGAAAAGGGTGTCTCCGAACTTACATTAATGTTATCTTGTACAGAAGTAAAGGACAGGCATTAAAGAGAATACGAGACAAATCTGGAATTTGACCATAAGATAGAGTGATACTTTGCATATTATATCAATGGAACTCCAGGGAGCTGGGAAGTAGGGGACACTTTTGCTCATTCAGCTCTAGAATCTAGTTTTGGAGAAGAAATGGCATTTTCCTTAGTAGAAAAGGTCAGAATAGGCAGGTTCTGCACATGAAAGCACCTCTTTATAGATGAAATGTATATAAGGAGAGTTGGGATTCTTTGTGTTGGAAACAGATTTTAATAAAATCTCCAGCAAATTTGATATGTCTCCATACATGATTCTCTGCATTTTAGGGAAAACAGTGAGCATAAGAAAAAGACCACTTATTTTCTTTTATTTTAAACTTCTTTTTTTAAATTTTTATTATTAGTTACATTTTATTAACTCTGTAGCCCAGCTGTATCCCACTCCCTTATTCCCTCCCAATCCTACCCTACCTATCTCATCTCCTCCCTGCCCCTTTCCAAGTCCACTGATAGGGGAGGACCTCCTCCCCTTTCATCTGACCCTGTTTTATCAGGTATCTTCAGGACTGGCTGCAAAGTTCTCTGTGGCCTAGCGACTGCTCCTCCCTTGGGGGCTGGGGAAGTCAAAGAGCCTGCCATTGAGTTCCTGTCAGAGATAGTCCCTGTTCCCCTTACTAGTGAAAAATCAATTGGTTACTGAGCTACCACTGGCTACATCTGAACAGAGATCCTAGATTATATCCATACATGGTCCTTGGTGGAGTATCAGTCTCAGAAAAGACCCCTGTGCCCAGATATATTTGGTCCTTGTGGAGCTCCTATCCTCTCTACATCATACTAACTCCCCCTTTTTTCATATGATTCCCTGTACTATACTGAAGGTTTGGTTAGGAGTCTTAGTATCTACTTTGATACACTGCTAGGTAGAGTCTTTCAGAGGTCCTCTGCGGTAGGCTCCTGTCCTGTTACTTGGTTTCTCCTACGTCCAATGTCCATCCCATTTGTCTTTCTAAGTAAGGATTGATCATCTTATCTCAGGTTTTCTTTCTTGTTTATCTTCTTTAGGTGTATAGATTTAATTATGTTCATCATATCTTACAGGTCTATATAAGGGAGTATATACCATGTGTGTCTTTCTCCTTCTAGGATACCTCAATCAGAATGATATTTTCCAGATCCCACCATTTGCCTTCAAATTTCATGATTTCCTCGTTTTTTGATTGCTGAGTAGTACTCCATTGTGTAAAATACCACAATTACTGTATCCATTCCTCCGTTGATGGACATCTGGGTTGTTTCCAGGTTCTGGCTATTACAAATAAAGCTGCTACACACATGGTTGAGCAAATGTCTTTGTTGTGTACTTTGAGCAAATTTTGGGTATATGCCTAGGAGTGGTATAGCTGGGTCTTGAGGAAGCACTATTCCTAATTGTCTGAGAAAGAACAGATTGGTTTCCAAAGTGGTTGTACCAGTTTACAGTCCCACCAGCAATGGAGGAGGTTCACAACATCTCCAGCATGTGTTGTCACTTGAGTTTTTTATTTTAGCCATTTTGATGGGTGTAAGGTGAAATCTCAGGGTTGTTTTGATTTGCATCTCTTTGATGACTAAGGATGTTGAGCATCTCTTTAAGTGTTTCTTTGTCATTCTATATTTCTCTACAGAGAATTCTCTGTTTAGCTCTGTACCCCCTTTTTTAATTGGATTGCTTGATTTATTGTTTTTAAATTCTTTAGATCTTTATATATTCTGGATATCAGACCTCTGTCAGATATAGGTCTGGTGAAGATCTTTTCCCAGTCTGTAGGCTGTCATTTTGTTCTGACAACAGTGTCTTTTGCCTTACAGAAGCTTTTAAGTTTCATGAGGTCCCATTTATTAATTTTTGCTCTTAGAGCCTATGCTGTTGGTGTTCTGTTCAGGAAGTTGTCACCTGTGCCAAGGAGTTCTAGGCTCTTCTCCAATCTTTCTTCTAATCTATTTAGAGTATCTGGTTTTATGTTGATACTCTAAATCCACTTGGACTTTAATTTTGTGCAGGGTGATAAATAAGAATATATTTTCATTTTTCTGCATGTAGACATCTAGTTGGACCAGCACTATTTGTTGAAGATACTTTCTATTTTTCATTGAATGGTTTTGGCTTCTTTTTCAAAAATTAAGTATTCATAGGTGTGTGAGTTTATTTCTGGGTGTTCTATTCAGTTCCATTGATCCTCCTTTCTATTTCTATGCCAATACCATGCAGTTTTTATTACTATTTCTCTGTAGTACAGCTTGAGATCGGGGATGGAGATACCTCCAGATGACCTGTTGTTGTACAGGATCGTTTTGAAGATTCTGGAGGGTTTTTTTGTTTGTTTGTTTGTTTGTTTCTCCATATGAAGTTGAGAATCTTTCTTTCAAGGTCTGTAAAGAATTGAGTTGGTATTTTGATGGCAATTGCATTGAATCTGTAGATTGCTTTTGGCAGGATAGCCATTTTCACTATGTTAATCTTACCAATCCATGGGAGATCTTTCCATCTTGTGATATCTTCTTCAATTTCTTTCTTCAGAGACTTAAAGTTTTTCAAAACTTTAAGTCTCTGAAGAATGGCCACTCATTAAAGCTTTCTATTATCTGACTGTTTTAATGGCTTAGAATCTAAAATTTCAACAAAAATTTCCAGAAATATTAAACTATTAACTTCTGAACAACAGATAAAACCTCTGAACAGGGCTAATGAGACTCTCAGTGCTACATGGTACTTGCCTAGTATGCTCAAAGCCTTGGGTTTGAGCTCTAAAATAACCTAAATAAATAGATAAGTAGGTAGATAGATAGATAGATAGATAGATAGATAGATAGACAGATAGATAGATGATTAAATGATATATGAAATATAAATAGATGACAGTTTAGATAGATCAATGAACAAATGATAGAAGATAGATAGATAGATAGATAGATAGATAGATAGATAGATGGATAGATAGATAGATAGATATTAACATTAAGAAGGCCTCTTTCTCTGTGCTCTCTGTCTTTCCATTTTACCACATTGTCTCTTTGAAATGTCTAATTAAAAAAACTGAAGGAATAAGAAAGAATTTGTTCTATAGAAGTTACTTCAACTTTCTTGTCTACATTTGGGGATGCGGAAAAATAACACTAGATACAAAATGTGTGCCTTTTCAAAACCTCAGTTGGCAAACTCTGAGTTTCATTTAACTGATTCATTTGGTGTTTCTTGAGAACTGTGCCTCCCCTATCTATTTAGTCATTCATTACCATAATGCTAGACTATGCAATAGCTGCAAATGGGGCATCTCTCCCTGGTATTTATACTTCACAGGAAATCCCAGCTCACTTTTAATAGAGCAACACAAGAAAATAAGAGATAGCATCTAAACAGAAGTACTTTTGTAGCTGGGAATCAGATATTCCCATTTGAACCCTGAGACTCTGTGTTCATTTTTCTCTTACATGATGGTGTTCTTTCTACTTTTAACAAGTATAATATCTGCATTTTTAAAAATAAAACAAAGATGTCCTTCCTCTGATCACCCATCCATATATAACAAACAAGGCATCTATTTTTTTTTTTCTTGGATGGGTAAGTTGCTTCTAAACTCCAAGAGTAATATGATTTGTGACTAATATGACAACCATTGAAAGCATTTGCAGAAGTTTATGGAGGATGATTTGTCCTGGGTGCGGATTAGTATAGGCTATGTCCTTGACACTGCCACCCTGAGATTTTACCTTACTCCCATCAGAATGGCTAAGATAAAAAACATGTCCATCTGAATACACATTGTGACAAATTGGCACACTCAGTGTTCCTTCCCCATGTTTAATTAGAATGCAAAAGAATGAAAGCTAAAATACATTTTCCAGATATTCTGATGATATTTTAAGAAGTACCAACACTTCTTACTTGGTTAGGTATGTAAATAGTCTCTGTACAACTCTTTCCTCACTTACTGCTCTTATGCATTCATTGTCCAAACTGCCTGACTTGTGACTTTGCAACATTTACTCCACTAAACCCCCGTAAGGTTTGGTGTGAAATTCACTTAGAAGAGCAGAGGTGAGGTAAGGAAGCATGTACTTTACTGGGAAATATTGTGGTAATTCCACCATAGTTCATGATACTGAATATAAGGTGCAGGGGCTTTCTTGATTCTCCCATTTTCTAACCTTGAAAAAAGCAACAGCTCCTTGGATGGAGCACTCTGTCCTATAGCTTTAAAGTGACTCCAGAAATTTCAAACTACAATATGCTCCTGTAGCCTTCCTAGAGATTTAAGATAACTTTTTACATTATTAAATTTCTTTCCATTTACTCATCAAAGTGGCTGATGCTTATAACTCAACCAGTAACGAAACTCAGATTTTATTGAATCAAAGGAAAAATAAAATGTTTTCTTTAATGGAAAATTTTAAAGCATGCAAGAAAATACAAATGTAGAAGAAGAAAATGGGCATTGGGCTATGAGTGTTTTTTATTTTTCCTCGAAGTTGGGCACAAAAATAAAGTAAAGGATATGGGTAGGAAATTAAGGCCACCAGAGTTTCTATGAAATACAATTAACACTAGTTCTGAGCTCAAAGGTTTGCCAAGAGGACACAGCTACTCACATTACCTAGGTGCAGGAACTTAGTGTCCACCAAGCTATAGAAACAACTCCCTGTGTATCACAGGGAAAACTCACATAAAAATTATGAAAGTGAGAATATCAGAAGTGTTATAAACATCAGGGCCACAGGCAGTGACACAGAAGTATAATGGGAAACTTTCTTGTACACTTGGAATATTCTCATTTTAACTGAATGGTGAGTGCTGATCTATGCTGAGAGCATAAAGAGCAGTTGGGGCCAGTCACACACTCACTTGTAGAAGGAAAGAGAAGAGAGTTGTGGAGCCATCCACAGGTTAGTTTGCTGCTCATCTTTCCCTAGCAAAGGGCATTTTCCTTGAGCATTGTTTTTTGAGGTCATGTTCCTTCCCATGAGACCCGTCCAGAAAGCTGAAAAGTATCTGCCCTGTAAAAAAGTTTAGTTTCATTAGGTAAATGTTTTCCATTCGTTTAGGATTTCCTGGGTAGAGGGACCGCAAAACATTTTTGCAGTTAGTCTCACTCCTTGGTGGTTTTTCATGCATAACTAAAGGGATTCTATGAATTTTCCTGGGACAAGTTGTATTATTCTCCTTAATCACATACTGTACAAAGAATTCTAACCTTGTTGCAAAAATGTGCTCTTAAGTCAGGCTTTAACCCACATTCTTTCGCCAAGAACTCCAGCCAGTCTTTGGGAGCACATGTTTTCAGAGGCAAGTCAACACTCAGCTTATCTGGGTTCTTGATACTGTGTCTATTTGGATAAATTTCAGAAAGAATTTCTGAGGGTTACAGAAGGATATAACATGTACCTAACCAATATGCTTTTTGCTAGCTTTTCACCCCAGGACCATTCTGAAGTCTGTGCTCTAATTGTTGGAGTTTTGGCTGAAGCAGTACTTCCAGGATTTTCTTACAGGCTGTAATCCTGTAAAAAAAAAAAAAATTATGCTGGATTAGGAGGAGTCAAAGGACATAGAATATAATCTGTCCTTGTTATTTTGCTAAGTGAACCTTCTACCAAAGTATCTTCTAAATATATGTGTTCATACACACAGACCTGGTATGCTTCCAACCTTGCTCAGAGAAGCTTCTTTTTTATTAATTAATTTATGTCTTTAGTCACTTTAAAACCTGGCTGTAGCTCCATATCTCCTCCCCTCCCAGACCCTGCCTCTCTCCCCACAGTCTCTCTCCTTGACATGATACTGTGATTACATTCATGAACTCACAGCAGCTATGATTACCTGAACCATACCTGAAGAAGGTCAAGGTAGTAGAAATTCCAACATTGGTATGATGTTGCTCAAGTTGATGATCCTCAAGCCTCACCTTACTGAATAGATACTAAGGCATTTGATTGTTAATGTGGAAGGGAGAGCCATGTGTGTGTGTGTGTGTGTGTGTATGTGTGTGTGTGTGTAAAGATGTGGCCACTGCTAGTTTTCCCACATATGCCCACACAGACAAAACTAACTGATCTTAGTGAATTATCAACAACAACAACAAAAAAATTAAAGACATAAACAATGGGGAATGTGTTAAGTGTATCTGGAGGCATTAGAGGAGGAGCATGGGGATTCAATACGGTCATGCAGTACAGATATGTGGAATTCTCAGGAATAAAGAAGAAACTTTAAAATCAACAACTTTAAGAAAGAAGGGTGTATTTCAGAGCATGGCTTGTGAGGACAGCTAATTGTGTTGATGTATGGAAGTAAGGGTGGCCTCTGCTGTCACAGGAGCAGGACACATCCCAGATGGAAAAGGGTACCTTGTTCACATTCAGGACACAGAGAGCAATGAATGCTTGTTATCATCCTGTATTCTCGTCATTCTATTTCTTTTTAGTCCAGAACCCCAGAACATGAGATGGTGTCACTCACACTTAAGGTGGGGTTTTCTCCCTTCAGGAAAATCTCCCTTTTAAAGAGAGCTTTTCCTGAGGGGAAAATACTCCCAAAGGTGTGTAATCCAAGTTTTTCTAAATCTACTTCTCTTGACAATGATCATTAAACATCCCACAGATGGAGGGGGACACACACACATGCCTTTTCCCAAATATTTGGTTCATATGGTAGCAAATAAGTGTCTATGAGAATGCTGGGACATTTTAGATGGGTTCTGTTAGGAAGACACTGGGGCTGTAAACAATCCCTCATACCAGCTGTGAAGCACGGCTAAAATGGCACCTTCATACCCTCTAGAACATTCCATTTGTTAAGAAAAACATACTCAGTAAGTTTTTATTTCAATAAAATTGAAGTTTATTGAGCAAATCAGAGCCAGTAATTTTCAGTACATTCATCCATTTTCCTTTGAGAAATCCTGTTCTGTAGTCCTTTATCAACCCTGAAAAGAATTGAATTAAGACAAATAAACTATCTAAAGAAAACCCAAGTGGCCCTTTAAGAAAAGCTCTGGTAAAACAAAGGCCTCAGTAACAATTCATAGAACATAACCCATGCTTTTACATCCTTATTAAAGGCAAGTGGGTACAATTTCATTAGCACACAGAGAATATTTGGAAATGAAAATTTTACCCAGAGCATTAAAGAAGTGGGTTCCAAAACCATCAAGGTTATAATTTCCAAGAAAAGCTTTCTGTCAACACAGCCTCAAAGTAGATGAAGCAAACTGACAGTTCTAAAAGAAAAACCTGCAATGTTTTGAAAGTCCAACACCTTTATTTCAGTCATAAATGAAAATAAATCAAAGAAAATTATTAGAATACAGAATATTACATGTCTCCACCAATGTCCTTTAATAGAGGTTCAGAGAACACACAGACACAAAGATGCTTTTGTTTTCTTGTTTTTTTTTTTTTTGTGGCAAAACATAAGTTGGTGAGAAAATGCATATTTTTGGCAGCATGGAGCTTGAAAAGTGAATGATAAGAGAAAAGAGCCTATAAGAAAATTTCTACACATCAAATTACCTACACAATTCTTTACAGACCTTAAAAGAAAAATTCTCACCTTCATATGAAACAACAAGAAACCCAGAATTGCTAAAATAATTCTCTACAGTAAAAGATCTTCAGGAGGTATCTCCATCCCTGATCTCAAGCTGTATTATAGAGGAACAATACTAAAAACTGCATGGCACTGGCATACAAACAGAATGGTGGATCAATGGAATCGAATAGAAAACCCTGACATAAATCCACACACTTATGGACAACTGATTTTTTACAAAGATGCCAAAACCATACAATGGAAAAAACAACAACAGCATCTTCAACAAATGGTGCTGGTCCAACTGGATGTCTACATGTAGAAAAATGCAAAGAGATCCATACTTATCCTGCACAAAACTAAAGTCCAAGTGGATCAAAGACCTCAATATAAAACCAGACACAACCATGTATGGACATAACCTAGAACCTCCACTCAGATATAGCCTGTGGTAGCTCAGTAACCAATTGGTTTCCCAAAGTGAGGGGAACAGGGACTATTTCTAACAGGAACTCGATGACTGGCTCTTTGGTCTCCCCACCCCCGAAGGGAGGAGCAGTCCTGTTAGGCCACAGAGGAGGGCTTTGCAGCCAGTCCTGAAGATACCTGATAAAACAGGATCAGATGAATGGGGAGGAGGTCCCCCCCATCAGTGGACTTGGAAAGGGGCACGGTGGAGATGAGGGAGGGAGGGAGGGAGGGACTGGGAGGGAATGAGGGATCGGGACACGGCTGGGATACAGAGTTAATAAAATGTAACTGATAAAAAAAATAAAATAAAAAAAAAAGAAAAAAAAAAAAAAACCAGACACACTAAACCACTTAGAAGAAAAAGTGAGGAAGAGCCTTGAACTAATTGCCACAGGAGACAACTTCCTGAACAGAATACCAACACACAGCACAGGCTCTAAGGGCAACAATCAATAAATGGGACCTCATGAAACTGAAAAGCTTCTGTAAAGCAAAGGACACTGTCCTCAGAACAAAACAACTGCCTACAGATTGGGAAAGGATCTTCACCAAATCTATATCTGACAGAGGATTAATATCAAGTATATATAAAGAACTCAAGAAGTTAAACAGCAACAAATCAAGTAATCCAATTAAAAAATGGAGTACAGAGCTAAACAGAGAATTCTCAATAGAGGAATATTGAATGGCAAAGAAACACTTAAAGAAATGTTCAATGTCCTTAGTCATAAGGGAAATACAAATCAAAATGTCCCTAATATTTCACCTTACACCCATCAAAATGGCTAAGATCAAAAACTCAAGTGACAAGACATGCTGGAGAGGTTGTGGAGAAAGGGGAACCCTCCTCCACTGCTAGTGGAAATGTAAACTTGTACAACCAGTCTGGAAAGCAATCTGGACTTCCTCAGACAACTAGGAATAGCACTTCCTCAAGATCCAGCTATACCACTCCTAGGCATACACCCAAAAGAGGCACAAGTACACAATAAGGACATTTGCTCAACCATGTTTGTAGCAGCTTTATTCATAAATAACCAGAAGCTGGAAACAGACCAGATGCCCCTCAATGGAGGAATGGATACAGAATTGTGGTACATCTACACAATGGAATATTACTCAGCAATAAAAACAAGGAAATCATGAAATTTGCAGATAAATTGTGGGATCTGGAAAAGATCATCCTGAGTGAGCTATCCCAGAAGCAGAAAGACACACACGGTATATACTCACTCATATAGACATATAATATAGGATAAATCTACTAAAATCTGTACACCTAAAGAAACTAATCAAGAGGGAGGACTCTTGCTAAAATGTTCTATCACTATCCATAAAGGCAAAGAGATGGACATCAGAAGAAGGAGAAAAGAGAAAACAAGTCAGGAGCCTGACACAGACAACAGACTCTAACCTGCAGACTATCAAAGCAGATGCTAAGACTTATGGCCAACCTTTGGGCAGAGTGCAGGGAATCTTAGGAAAGAAGTGGGAAACAGTAAGATCTGGAGAGGACAGGAACTCCACAAGGAGAGCAACAGAACCAAAAAATCTGAGCACAGGGGTCTTCCCTGAGACTGATACTCTAACCAAGGACTATGCATGGAGATAACCTAAGACCCCTGCACAGATGTAGCCCATGGCAGTTCTGTATCCAAGTGGGTTCCATAGTAATAGGAACAGGGACTGTCTCTGACATGAACTGATTGGCCTGCTCTTTAATTATCTCCCCCTGAGTGGGGAGCAGCATTACCAGGCCACAGAAGAAGACAATGCAGCCACTCCTGATGAGACTTAATTGAGTAGGATTAGAAGGAAGAAAAAGAATTCCTCCCCTATCAGTGGACTTCGGGAGGGGTGCGCATGCAGAGGGGGGAGGAAGAAAGGGGTTGGGAGGGGAGGGAGGAGGGAACCATATAGGGGATACAAAGTGACTAAAGTGCAATTAATTAAGAATTAAAAAAAAAACAAAATTTCTCAAATGCTTGGAAATGAAACAGAAACTGTATATAACTAAGGGAGAAAATACAAAGTGAGTAGTGATGTAAAGGTTTACTTAAAATGGGATACACTAAATGATCCACCTAAAATAGCATTTAAAAGGATAGTCTGGCACAAAGCAAGAGAATTTTCAAGTTCTTGTTCTAAACATCTAGCTTAAGAAACGAAATGTAATGACAAAACAAATTACATTAAAAAATTCAAAAGAAAAAGCCAAAATAAATGAAATTGTAAAGAAAAAAAACACTATAAAAAGTTAATGGAGAATAAATTGGTTCTATCAAAATGAAAAATAAATTATTGTAAACTTCTAAGACAGAATGATGTAAAGAAGACAGGTTATTGAGAAGATGAACAGACTCTTCATTATCCACCCAGACATGAGAACCTAATAAAAAACTTCATGAACAAAATGACATAATGAGCAGTCTAATTTAAATAAATTAATTCCATAAAAGATATAAACTACAAATTCTCAATCAAGAGTAAAAGCTTACAGAATAAACAATATTCATTAAAGTAACTGGGTGTACAGTTAAGTATATGTCAATGAACTGATTTTGAAAATCTAAAAATATTTTGCTTCTAGAAACTAAGATTATATATTATATTACATATAGTATGTAATACATATATTATACATAATATATAATAAACAATATTTCTCAATATTTTGTATGTTATATGTTACACAGTTTAAATTATTTTAAGTTGGTAAGTGGACAGTACTGTCTAATAAAATTTTAAAAGTATAATTGAGAAATAAAGTCTGAAGAATAACATATTTAAAGTAACTTGTCTAAGCACACAGTAGAGATTACAGAACAAGTGACTTTACCAATAAACCCATCCAGCTGAGGGGAGGGAATAACATGAATATCAGATAGATCATCTTGTGGCTTTTCCTACACAAAATAGGAATATTAAAAGATATATATATATATCTTTATGATGAGACAGACAAACATTTGGTAACCAAAATTGAAAAACTGTTTTGGAAAAGCTCCTCAGAGGTGTGATATGGCTACACAACAGTAAAGCCCTGGAGAGTGGGGAGGAGGAAGAGAGGAAGAAAGGAAGGGAAGGAGGGGAGTGAGAAGAAGGGAGAAGAAAAAGAAGGAAAGGAGGAGGAGGGGGAAAAGGAAGAAGAGGAAAAGAAAGGGATAAATTGGAAGAAGGGAAGGGTGAAGAATGGAAGCTTGAACAGAAGATTCACAACACATAAAATATATTGACCTGATTAAAAAGTTAAAAGGCTGGAGAATGCAGCCTTAGCAGGCCACAGAGGAAGATGATGCAGCCAACCCTCATAAGGCTCAATAGGCTAGAGTCAGATAGAAGGGGAGGAGGTCCTCCCCTATTAATGGACTAGGATAGGAGCTAGGGAGAGAAGTGGGAGGGTGAGGGGGACTGGGAGGAGATAGAGGGAGCTACATACAGGATACAAAGCAAAAAAATTGAAATGAATTAATTAATTATTAATTCATTTTTAAAAAGTTAAAAGGCTTATAAATTACATGTAAATGTAAAGTTGATATGCAAGTGACGTGAAAGTGAGGATAACTATTTCTTAGGAAATTCAAGTTTAGTGTGACTGTGGATTATTAGGTACAGAAAAAAAATACAGGTTTTAGGATAAACAGAAAAAAATCTCGTCACAACAGCAATAGATGGGGGAAAGCAACCTTAAATATAAACACTACTTCAATGTAACAAAATAAAATGAAAACCAGAAGATAGAAGTGAGTTCCCTTAGTAATTATTGTACACAAAAAGCCTATAAGCAGTGCAAAGATCGGTGTTAAAAAATGAAGGAAAGTGCCAAGTTGAGGTAATTATGTTATAATCTCAAAAAATAAAAGAAACAAAAACTTTTGATTAGGAAACAAGCAGTCATGATTTGGGCATGAGATTACTGCAAGCAAAGAAGACACACCAATGTAACCAGCAAGGCTTTAGAATTAGTAAATGAATTTTTAGAAGTCCTGCAAAATAGAAAGGTAAATATGATTCAATTATATGTCAATATTCCAGAAATTTACTTCAATAAATAATTTAATTTATTTTCCTCTTATTAACATATATCAATTGTACTGTGTCTCATCATAACATTTCAAACTTAAATAGATAGGCTTGGATCATATCTAGCCCCATTACCCACTCTCCTCTTTATCTGATTCCTTTTATTAAGTATTCATTTTTAATTATTTTTATTTTCATTAATTACAGTTTATTCACTTTGTATCCCCCCTGTGCCTCCCTCTCTCCTACCCTCCCAACCTAACCCACCATCTTCCCCACTCATGTCCCTCTCCCAGTCCACTGAAAAGGGAGGTCCTCCTCCCCTTCCCTCTGACCCTAGTCTATCAGGTCTCATCAGGATTGGCTGCATTGTCTTCCTCTGTGGCCTGGTAAGGCTCCTTCCCCCTCAGGGGGAGATGATCAAAGAGCAGGCCAATTAGTTCATGTAAGAGATAGTCCCTGTCCCCATTATTGTGGAGGCCACTTGGACAATGAACTGCCATAGGCCACCTCTGTGCAGGGGTTCTAGGCCATCTTCATGAGTGGTCCTTGGCTGGAGTGTCAGTCTCAGAAAAGACCACTGTGCCCAGGCTTTTAGGATCTGTCACTCTCCTTGTGGAGCTGCTGTCCTCTCCAGGTCTTACTGTCTCCCACTTCTTTTATAAGATTCTCTGTACTCTGCCCAAAGTTTAGCTATGGGTCTCAACATCTGCCTCGTTACCCATAAAATTTGCAGGTAAATGTGGGAACTGGAAAAGATCATCATTAGTGAGGTAACCCAGAAGCAGAAAGGCACACAGGGTGTATACTCACTCATAAGTGGATACTAGACATATAATATAGGATAAACATACTAAAATATGTACACTTAAGGAAGCTAATCAGAAAGGGGGACTCTGGCTAAGATGCTCACTCCGCATTCAGAAAGGCAAAGAGGATGAACATCAGAACGAGAAAACAGGGCAGGAGCCTACCACAGAGGGCCTCTGAAAGACTCTACCCTTCAGGGTATTGAGGCAGATGTTGAGACTCATTAAGTATTCTTAATTATATCCTTCTACATTCAATTCTCTTCTATTTACATATTTTCAAGTATCAGAACCCTCCTCCATTGCTGGTGGGAATGTCAACTTGTACAACCACTTTAGAAATCAATCTGGTGTTTTCTCAGATATGTAGGAATAGAGCTTCCTCAAGAATAAGCTATACCACTCCTAGGCATATATCTAAATATGCTCAAGTACACAAGAACATTTGCTCAACTATGTTCGTCGCAGCTATATTTGTAATAGCCAGAATCTGGAAACAACCAAGATGTCCCTCAGTGGAGGAATGGATACAGAAATTATAGTACATTTACACAATAGAATACTACTCAGCAATTAAAAACAAGGAAATCATGAACTTTGCAGGCAAATGGTAGGAACTAGAAAAGATCATCTTGAGTGAGGTATCCCAGAAGCAGAAAAATACACATGATATATACTCACTTATAAGTGGATATTAGACATATAATATAGGATAAACATACAAAAATCTGTGCACCTAAAGAAGCTAAGCAAGAAGGAGGACCCTGGGTAAGATGATCAATCCTCACTCAAAAAAACAAATGGGAAGGACATCAGAAACAGGACAGGAGCCTACAACAGAGGCCCTCTGAAATACTCTACCCAGAAAGGTGTCTAAGGAGATGATGAGGCTGATAGCCAAGAATATATTCTTTTTCTTTTTAAGTCTGTCTTATTTTACCTGCCACTACCATCTATTCCCTGCTTTCTTTTTTGCATAGACATAATTCCTCTATTTTATGGCTCAATAAAATTCCCTTGTGTGTAAATTACATTTCTTGATGTTCATGTCTGTTAGTGGGCACATAGACTTAGTCTTTTATATTGTCAGTAGGGTTATGATAGACACGGGTATGCATATATCATTATTGCATCTTGTTTTTTTTTTTTATTCTGTTGACCATTATATAGAAATGGTATAATGGGTCATATGACACTTTGATTGACAAATTTTTGAAGAATTTTCATACTGACTGAACTAAATGCCACTCTCATTATCAGTGGATAAAGTTTCTTTCCCCCTATATTCTATCCAACATTCAGAGTTACTTATTTTCTTATTAATAGCCAATGACAAGGGTGAGATTAAACCTCAATGTGATCATGGTGAACATCATGTTTTCTCCCCGTAATCTTATTTGCTAACTTGTAATTTTGACAGTTGAGGATGTTAAAATGACAAATGTGTTGACCATTTGCATATCACTTCAGAATGTCTGTTCAGTTGATTTTTCCATTTTATTGATAAAATTATTTGCTGTTTGTGTTGAATTTATTATTTATTGAGCTCTGAGTATATTCTAGATGTAGATCACATGTCATATAAATAGCTGGCAAAGATGTCCTCTCATTCTGTAAGCTGACTCCCTCTCTTTAATATTTTCTCTTTATAAATATATTTACTTTTATTTTTCATCTCTGTGTACATATGCATATGTGTGTGCATGTGTACATGGAGATATGTGCTGTGGCATCCAGGAGAGGATGCTGGATATCCTGGAGCTGAAATTATGACAGATTGTGAGCCACCTGATGTGAGAGCTGGAGACTGAAACCAGGTCCTCCCCCACCCCACCAAAAAAGCAATAATTACTCTAAACCACTGTGCTATCTCCGAGACTCCTTGTCTTAATATTCTCTTTTGATGCATATAAGTTTTATAACTTCATGAGATCTCGTCAGCAACTCTTGCTTTTCTTCTCTGAGCTACTGGAATCTTGTCACACGTTGCTTATGTCACTGTCTCAAAGCACTCCCTTTTTTCCTGCAGTCATTCAAATAATCAAGTGCTTCCAGACATTTAAAATTGATGTATGATCAAGATGAATATGGATTGAGCCAAGCCTTATCTGTATAGACATCTAGTTTTCATGGAAATTTCCATTTATTCATTTATTTATTCATTTAATTACTTTACAACCTGATCCCAGCCCCCTCCCTCCTCTTTGCCTAGTCCCACTTACATGTCCCCTTCCTCCATCCCCCCTTTCCTTCTCATAGAAGGGGAAGTCCCAAAGGGGTAACAACCCACCCTGGCACCTCAAGTCACAGCACAACTAAACACATCCTCTTCCACTGAGGCCAGATAGGATAGCCCAGCTATGGGAAAAGGATCCTAGTCAGGCAACAGAGTCAGAGACAGCCCCTACTCCCATTGTTAGGAGACCCACAGGCTGACCAACCTGAACATCTACTACATATGTGTAGGCGGTCTAGGTCCAGCCCATGCATGCTCTTTGATTGGTGGTTCAGTCTCTGTGAGACCTCATAAGCCCAGGTTAGTAGACTCTATAGGTCTTCTTGTGGAGTCCTTGACCCTTAACGCTCCCACAATCCTTTCTCCCACTCTTCCATAAACTTCCCCAAGCTCTGCCTATTGTTCGGCTGTGCTTCTCTGTATCTGTTTCCATCAGCTGCTGGATAGTACAGGAAAACCATGCTACAATCCACAGAGCCAAAGAAGTCAAGGTGGAGCCAAGGGAGGATGCTTGAATCTCACTCAGAAGAGGAAATAAAGTAGATATCTGAAGTAGATGGAAGGAGGAAATTTGGCGGTAGAGATGGCGGGGAGGGTAACGGGAGGGGGGAAGGATCAGGTGTAGGAAAAGAAAGGTGACAGGGAGGACCAGGGGAGAGAATGGAAATCGGTGGGGTAGCATCTCTGAGATGAGAAACGCTCCCAGGAGTCTATGGGGGTGACCCTAGCTGAGACTCCTGACAGCTGGAAATATGGAGCCTGAAGTTGCTGTCCTCTCTAGCAACATGGGACTTCCAATGAAGGGAAGGAGATACCAACCCAACCATAAAACTACACGAAATTTGTTTTACCTACAAGAAGTGTAGGGAGACTGAGGGAATGGCAATCCAATGACCAGAGACCCACTCCACCCTAAAGAGCAAACCTCTGACACTGTTAATGATTATCTGGTATGCTTGCAGAGAGGAGCCTAGCATAACTGTCTCCTGGCAATACTTTTTAAGATGATTTTGCCTAGTCTACATTGTTGGCAATGATATGGTAGATCAGATGACTAAAGCTGTGTGGATGAATTTTTGCATCTCCTGTCACATTCATTGGTCCATATGTGTGTTTTGTGCAGGTAAAGGCTGCTGTTTATCAATATGGATTTATAGTATGTTTTGACGTTAGGTGCTTCAATATTGTCAGCATCTTTGTTTTTGTCAGGATTACTTTGCCTATATTGGAGTCTCTTGTGCTTCTATATAAATTTGGGAACTATTTTCTATTTCTATAAATGTAATTGAAATTTGGTTGCATTTAATATGTATATCACTTATAGTAATACATCCATTAAAAAACAGTTTTTCAGGTTTACTAAGAAAGACTTAAATGTGAGAAGTCCTTCCATCTTCTAGCATCTTCTTCAATATACTTATTAAGATCCTTATAGTTTTCATTGTTGAAGTACTTTATATAATTGGCTGGATGCATTACTAATGCTGTTCCCTTTTTTTTTTCTTTAGTTTTGGGATAATTTTCTTGGCTTTCTTGTGAATTTGATATCTAGTATTTTATGCATGTTAGTTTTGCAACATCTCTACTTTGATAAGAATTATTTATCTTGAAAGATCTTCTAAGGAAGTCGTCCTTTAGGACTTTAAACTATAATATTATATAATATGACAACAGGAAATTTTTTCCCATTCTAATCTGTATCCACTTTTCATCTTTCTCTTATTACTCCAGATAGGTTTCCAAACACTGTTTAATAAAATTGGACAGTGTAATTTCCCTTATGTCCTTTCTAGTTTTAGATGAAATGGTTTGTTTTCAATTTTTTCCCATTTTGTGCAAAATTCGGTAACAGTTTGCCCTATTGCATTTTTTTGTGTCAGGATAGTACTAACTTTGTGGAATGATTATGGAAGCATTCTCCATCAGTTTTATGAGATAGTTCAAGGAGCATGATGAGTAAGCCAATGTTAGGGACTCTTCTTTTTATAGACAAATCTAAAATTCAATATGAAATCAAATTTTGGAATTCATCTAGGTTCAGTTTAATGCTTGTTTTTGCACATTTGGGGCTTTCCACATCACCCCTACTCTCCCAGCAATCACACAGTTGAGGTTTTATTTCGAGCTTGTAAATACTGCAGGGAAGTTTTGTATGTCTGTAATTTACCACCATCTCTTCCTTTTAAATGGTACAAAATATTCAGCAGCATGTTTAATGAGAGGACATGTGTTATACATATTCTACAATATATAACACATTATGTATTATATGTATATTTTATATGTATAATATATAACATATATATATATTATTTATACTGTACAGCCCTTTAAAAAGCAGGAAGAGAAGTTCACTGAAACATAATGAAAAGAAGACCATGGTCAGCAGTATACTTAAAGAAACTCCAGTGTAAAGTACCCAGTCGGCCCAAATTGAATCACAGATTCATGGTATCTATGTTCAAGCTACCAAAGTTTATTTTGTTTACTCTTTGGATGTAGATAAATAAAATGACACTAGCGGTTTGCAGAAGTGAAAAGTGAGTACAAAACCTGAAGCATGTTCGCGCGAGAACAGAGCTGAGTGATGCAGTAGCAGACAGGAAGACTTATTACAGCGAGTAATTATGACACTGTGGTTCCAGCAGGTGCTAAAACTGCACAGAAGAATAGCATTCACAAACAGACTAATACACATGCTATTATTTGCCTTATGGAGAAGATGACAATTTTTTTTTTTAATGCAGTTTATTCAGGAACATTGAACAATCCTCGGACCCCGGGGAAAGCCAGCCCACAGCTTTTTGAACCCTCAGGAAAAAGTGGATTTTCCCATTAAATTATACTGTCACAGAATGTTCTGGGGAAGGAAAAACAAATTTTTATTATATAATTATAGAGAACTTATAAAAATGGTTGCATAATCCTGAAAGGAAACAGTGAGGTTTCTTTTTTTGTTTGTTTGTTTGTTTGTTTGTTTTCAGATATTTTTTCTTTTCTTTTCTTTTCTTTTCTTTTGTTTTTTTTTTTATCAGTTACATTTTATTAACTCTGTATCCCAGCCGTGTCCTGATCCCTCATTCCTTCCCAGTCCCTCCCTCCCTCCCTCATCTCCACCGTGCCCCTTTCCAAGTCCACTGATGGGGGGACCTCCTCCCCATTCATCTGATCCTGTTTTATCAGGTATCTTCAGGACTGGCTGCAAAGCCCTCCTCTGTGGCCTAACAGGACTGCTCCTCCCTTCGGGGGTGGGGCGACCAAAGAGCCAGTCCTTGAGGTTTCTTTAGTAATACTGGGGTCAGGCAAAAGAATAATCAAGTAGGAAAACATTGCTGGGTGTGGTGGTATATATCTAAAACTACAGCAGTCTTGATACTGGAATAGGAGGATCATGAGTTCATGGCTAATCTGAGGTACAAAGCAGGACCTACCCTGCCTCAAAAAAAAAAAGTAAGAGCAGCTGGGGAGATTGCTCAATGGTTAAGTTAAATATAAAGTGATCATTCAGGGAAACCGCATTGAATCCCCAGAGCCCACTTCAGGGTATGATAAAGAAAATTGTCCAAATCCGATATTTATTTGATAGTATCTGAAGTGGTCCACATGAAACCCCATACTATAAATGATGACTTTATACTAATAAACTTTTTTTTTCTTCTTTGGAAAATTTGTATACGTGTATTCAGTGTGTTGGAATTGCATTTACCTGTCTCATCCCCCTCCCATTCCTCTTGACTCCTCTCTTGCCAGCTAGTTCTCATTCTACTTTCAATTCTTTTTGTATGCAGGTCTTGTACAGGTGATCTTGGCTGCTGAGTGTTCATGATTGCAAAGGTCACAATGATAAATCAGAACTTCACTGAGCCTGTGGTACGAGGGTTTTTTGTACACATTTTAAGTATTATGCAATGTTGCCTTGTGATATTTATGTTTCATTGTCACGTTGGCATAACCTGGAATCACCCAGGAAGGTAGTTTCAATGTAGTATTACGTAGAGCAGGTTGGTCTTTCTGCGTGTCTGTGGGGGATTGTCTAGGTCACCTTAATCAGTGTGGAGAGATCCAGCTCACCGTGAATGGCGTCATTTCCTTCTTGAGTCTTGGATTAAACAAGAGTACAGAAGGTTCACTGAGTAGAGTATCCTGTTCACATGTATTCTCTCTGTCCCTAGTTATGTGATGTTATTAGCTGATTCAAGCTCTCACCATGACTTGCCTGTGATGATGGAGCTACACACTCTAAGCCAAATAAACATTTTCCCATTAAAGTGGCTTTAGTCTGGGTGTTTCATCTTGGCTATAGAAAATGTAAAAAGAGCATTGCTTCAGAGCAGTCCACAAAGTTCAATCAGCCTTCAGACATTATTAGGTCAAGGCTTAAGTTTTAAAAAAAATACCAGGCTTTGAGGTTTTTAGGTTTTTCTCTTTATGGTTGTAATTGTAGAGAAATCACCATCGCCAACCTTGTGTTTTATCTATACATAGGATCTGAAAATAATGTCGATGTCAAACAATTATAGAAAGAATTAAAAATAAACACTATATTTAATACAGCATGTGACACTTAATACACATGTTTTTACATGTTATTTAGTTAATATTAAAGAGTGTTGATGATGTCTCAAATGTGTTAAGCAAATAGTACACATTGTCATTGTTGCTATCAGAACTAAATATGACAGCATTTAACCCAAATCCTAGCTCATACCAACCACCACCTAAAATCACATTTTGGTCAGTATTGAAGAGAGAAACACCAAAAATTCTAAAGAAAAAGAGGGCTGCACTTGGTCCTATGGTTGCTTATAGCTCTGAATTTCCCGCTCTCCTTAAAGACATGGTACATGTAGGGAAAATAGAACACAGCCCTTTGGTTATCACTGAAGTATGAGGACCATGTTGATAATAACTAAAAATTGCAATTAGAGACATTTCATCTCAGTGCCTCTGGGTACCATCAGGCTTGTTTCACTACAAGAGTCTTGAGCCATTTTCAATCTGTGCCTCATTAGGCAGTTGCAGCCTGCATACCCTACAGAAGCATTTGGAAAAATAATCATTGTAGAAAGGAGGCATCTTTTCCCCTACAGAGCTTTTCCACTGCTGTAATGTCTGTTCTGCAGATACAGGGAGATACCCAAGTGTGCTTTGAGACTCTGACTTATTACTCAAAAGCGCTTTTTCCCAGATTACTTGTGAGAAAAGAACTAGCTGATATTTGATTTGGTATTACATGTTAAATTGTTTAGTCTTTGTGAAAGGGTGTGTTCTTACTTCTTTATAACCTGGTTAGACAGGGAGATGATTGAATGCCCCTTGTGCTTCTGGTCAAATGAGATCCACTTTGTTCTTTAACAGAAGAGATGTAGAATACACCCCCTTGGAATGCAATTAATTACCTCAGCACTGCTGATTAACCTTGACTTGTCTTTATTCAGTCGTAGAGGAAATGGAAACTAAAAGTCATTACCTGCTTGTTCTGAGGATTGAAAGAAATCCACTCAAGACTTTGTGTTTCCTCCTCCCGCCTCTAATATTTTTCAACAGACAACACATTCAAAAAGTGTATGCCCTTTTTAGATGTGCCAGAGGAAGAAAACACAGCTAGCTGGATCAAGTCCCAAAAAGCTTTTATAACAGGGTGAGAACAAACTTCATCCGAGTACAGTGGCTTTTATTCCCTGGCTATTCATTCCTGAGATTGTTATTACTGTCAGCTTGATAGGATCTAACATCTCCTAGGAGACAAACTCGTGGGCATGTCTGTGAGGGGGTTTCTAGCCTGCATTAATTGAGGTGTAAGATCCACTGGGATGTAGGCTATAATGGTCCCCTGGGTTGGAGTTCTGAATTGAGAAGAGAAAAAGTGAGCTAGCACCAGCATTCATTTCTCTTTATTTCTGATGAAAGGCCTAATGTGACCAGTGGCTTCAAGCTCCTGCCACCATCCCTTCTCTGATGTGATGAATAGCACACTAAAACTATGAGCCAAATTAAAACTTTCTTTGTTTTTTGTCAGATATATTTTATTTAAATTTATATTTTTTATTAATTACAGTTTATTCACTTTGTATCCCAACTGTAGTCCCTTTCCAATCCAAACCGCCCTCCCTCTTCTCCACCTATGCCCCTCCCCCAGTCCACTGATAGGGGAGGTCCTCCTCTCCTTCCATCTGATCCTAATCTACCAGGTCTCATTGGGGCTGGCTGCATTGTCTTCCTCTGTGACCTGATAAGGATGCACCCCCTTTAGGGGGAAGTGATCAAAGAGCAGCCACTGAGTTCATGTCAGAGACAATCCCTGTTCCCATTACTAGGGAACCCAGTAGGACACTGAGCTGCCATGGGTTACATCTGTGCAGGGCTTCTAGATTATCTCCATGAATGGTCCTTGGTTGGAGTATCAGTCTCAGAAAAGACCCCTGTGCCCAGAGGTTTTTTATCTCCTTGTGGACTCCTGTTCTGTCCAAGTCTTTATATCTCCCTCCCCTTTTTTCATGAGGTTCCCTGCACTCTGCCTAAAGTTTGGCTATGAGTCTCAGCCTCTGCGCTGATACCCTGCATGGTAAAGTTTCAGAGTCCCTCTATGATAGGCTCCTATCCTGTTCCCTGATTTCTCTCTCTTCTGATGTCTACCTCATTTGCCTTTCTGAATGAGGATTGATCATCTTGTCCAGGGTCCTTCTATTTGCTCATCTTCTTTAGGTGTACAGATTTCAGTATGATTTTTACACTGTTTCTCCAACTCCCTAAAATACTTAGTATTATCTAGAGGCATCACTTTCTGGAGACAACTGGGTGGATCATGAAATCTTTAGTTGAGACTAGTGATACTGATAAGCATTATAAAATACAAAGGGCAGTCACTCACAACAAAGAATCATCTAAATAAAAATACCATGTGGGATGATGTTGGAAAACCCTGTTTTGATATCATCCATGGTTTGATCTGAAACATCAGTGGCCGCCACCATCACGTCCAGACTCATTTCCCTGTGTAACTCTCGCAACCTTCAATGGTGAATTACCTGAACACAGATCCTGTGTCAGGTTACTCTTTGCTATGGTAACCTGAGGGCCTTCCACAGAGCCCTGTGGCAAGCAGGCTGCACAATGCTAGAACTAAATCCCCAGCCAAAGAGTTTCTGATAAGAACAAGAATGCAGTGCCTCCAGATGTTGCCAAGAAATTCTTTCTTACAAATGGGGGTTTTGTTTCGTAGATGATGGAATATAGTTAAAATGTTGGTCTACTTTTAGGGCATAGTGAACTTGACTACTGGGGGGACATGGTCACCCTAGGCAGAATATGATAAAATGCATAGACAAGTCAAGTTTTAATAGGAAGGACACTTGCCATTCTCTAACTCTACCCTTAGAAACCTGTGATGCTTTTGCAAGAATAGTTCCAGCTCTGTGTCTTACTTAGAGTTATAGGAGTAGTTTGGGTCTGGCCTTTCCCTTTTGTCACTGGTTCTTGGAATCAATAGGACCCAAACAACCATGTACCCCTATCCAAATGCCATCCAGATATGATCACAGTATTTGGCATTCTGATATTTTTTGTTTTTTGTTTTTTTTTAATTTTTATTTTTATTATTAGTTACATTTTATTAACTCTGTGTCCCAGCTGTATCCTGCTCCCTCATTCCCTCCTAATCTCAACCTCCTTCCCTCATATTCTCCCTGCCCCTTTCCAAGTCCACTGATAGGGGAGGACCTCCTCCCCTTTCATCTGATCCTGTTTTATCAGGTATCTTCAGGACTGGCTGAAAAGTCCTCCTCTGTGGCCTAGCAGGGCTGCTCCTCCCTTGGAGGGTGACCTGGAGAGGTCAAAGAGCCTGCCATTGAATTCATGTCAGAAATAGTCCTTCTTCCCCTTGCTAGGGAAACCCACTTGGTTACTGAGCTACCACAGGCTACATCTGAGCAGAGGTTCTACATTATAGCCATACATGGTCCTTGGTTGGAGAAACAGTCTCAGAAAAGACCCCTGTGTCCAGATATATTTGGTCCTTGTGGAACTCCTATCCTCTCCACGTCATACTAACTCCCCCTTCTTTCATATGATTCCCTGCACTATGCCGAAGATTTGGTTATGAGCCTTAGTATCTACTTTGATACTATGCTAGGTAGTCTTTCAGAGGCCCTCTGTGGTAGGTTCCTGTCCTGTTACTTGTTTGCTCCTACGTCCAATGCCCATCCTATTTGTCTTTCTAAATGAGGATTGATCATCTTACTCCAGGTCTTCTTTCCTGTTTATCTTCTTTAGGTGTATAGATTTCATTATGTTTATCATATCTTACAGGTCTATATAAGGGAGTATATACCATGTTTGTCTTTTCCTTCTGGGATACTTCACTCAGATGATCTTTTCTAGACCCCACCATTTGCCTGCAAATTTCATGATTTCCTCATTTTTGATTTCTGAGTAGTATTCCATTGTGTAAAAATACCACAATTTCTGTATCCATTCCTCCATTGATGGACATCTGAGTTGTTTCCAGGTTCTGGCTATTACAAATAAGCTGCTATAAACATGGTTGAGCAAATGTCCTTTTTGTGTACTTGAGCAACTTTTGGACATATGCCTAGGAATGGCACAGCTGGGTCTTGAGGAAGCACTATTCCTAATTGTCTGAGAAAGCACCAGATTGATTTCTAAAGTGGCATTCTGATATTTTTATCTCATATCTGAGTGGATTTGTATATTTGTTTTTCCTACATGATTATAGAGAATAGGATCTGGTGGAGTCTCTTTTACTGTGTAAATGTGTGTTTTTCCACTCAGTGATATGTCTCAGTTGCCACATACATCCATCTGGTACCAAAACAACAACAAGAACCACAACAACTAAACAGATTTACACACCAGAAGTTTCTCAAAGGATGCTTGGAAAGTAGCTCAGGTTAGAACAACAAATGAGTGCACAGTGGTTGTATACTTTGGAAAATACTTTATCTTTATACCTTCAAATTCTATATCTGTGTAATCACTCTGGATTAAAATATTTTTTAGTGTTGAAAGTATACAAACTTGTTCTGGTCTTTCAAACCTTAATATTAAAGAATAAGTTTCATAGAGTGTTTGCATTGGGTTAGGTATTCTATGTAGTTTATGGGTAATGTAAAGTATGTGAATAGACATGGATAAGTCATATACACATATGGCTTAATTTTATATGAGACCTCCAAGCAAGTGTAAGGACCTCTGCAAATATAATGTCCAAAGGACAGTTACTTGATCCTGTCTGAATGATGAGGAGAAATGGCATGCCTTAGAGGATGCTAACTGATAGTTAGAAACATCACATTTCATTTACATGTTTCTCAAGTTTATTTCAACTTAGAGTTATAACTAACTTATGATGGAATTTGTCATACAAAAGTGAGATTTGTTATTTACTTGCTCATTAAATGGCAAGGCAAATCATGCCCAATAATAGACTAGGCATAAAAACCACGTGTAGTCCATGGATATGCATGATAGGTATAATAAACTCAAGATAATAATTAGTCAGTAATGGAGTCTTCAGGAATGCAGTAGATACAGAAAGTAACAGAAAAGAATTATCATTGGTGATGCTCAAGTTTTCAGCTAAGCATAAGTGGGTGCTATGTTACTTACAGAAATCAGTAAAATTAGAACAAATGAACCTGAAGGATGGAGGATCAAGAACAATAAAGATGGAATGATTCAAGATGCTGAAATGGTCCCAGGTGAGATGCCCCATGGATCTTTGTGCATTTATCTGGCAGGCAGCTCTTGCTAAACTGTTATTGCTGAAATTTTGTTAACAGCAAGTTTCTTTACTACAATGGGATTGTCTGATTGCCAACTAGTATATCTACCAGTTTATAAAGGAGATCAACATGAAGCTGGCTCCAGTGGAAAGCTATGTGACAGATATTTTATATTGAAAGTTAATACTGAATGGCTTTTGTATACAGAAAGACAGAGATGGGATGAAGGTAAAAATGTACATAAAGCCAAGGACTCAAACATAGTAGTTATAAGAGAATCATGAAGGCCATGACAAATTTCATATCTTTTTAACCTTAATCTTTTAGTGCTTTTGACTGATGCTCTGTATTGCTTCTTTGTAGAGGCAAGACCCAGTGAGGAGTGATTGTTGTAGCTTTTCAAGACTTTTGAAAGTGTCTTTTGTGTGTGTGTCATTGTATTTTTAATTTCCCTTTTTTTTAATTTTTCATCAATTACACTTTATTCATTCTGCATCTCCCCATAAGCCCCTCCCTCCTCCCCTCCCAATACGACCCTCCCTCCTCCCTCTGCATGCATGCCACTCCCCAAGTCCACTGATAGGGGAGGTTCTCCTCTCCTTTCTGATCTTAGTCTATCAGTTCACATCAAAAGTGGCTGCATTGTCCTCTACTATGGCCTGGTAAGGCTGCTCCCCCCCAAGGGGAGGTGATCAAAGAGCAGGCCAATCAGATTATGTCAGAGGCAGTCCCTCTTCACATTACTATGTAACCCAATTGGACTCTGAACTGCCCTGGGCTACATCTGTGCAGGGGTTCTGGGCTATCTCTATGAATAGTCCTTGGTTGGAGTATGAGTCTCTGGGAAGTTCCCTATGTTCAAATTTTCTGGTTCTGTTGCTCTCCTTGTGGAGACCCTGTCCTCTCCAGCTCTTACTATTTCCCACTTCTTACATAAACTTTACTTCACTCTGCCCAACAGTTGCCCATCAGGCTCAGCATCTGCATTGATAGTCTGCAGGGCAGAGCTTTTCAGAGGCCCTCTGTGGTAGGTTCCTAGGTTGTTTCCTGTTTTCTTCTTCTTCTGGTGTCCCTCCTCTTTGCCTTTCTGGATGGGGATTGGACATTTTAGTTAGGGTCCTCTCTCTTGCTTAGTTTCTTTAGATGCACAGATTTTAGTGGGTTTGTCCTATGTTGTATATCTATATGAGTGAGTATATACCATGTGTGTCTTTTTGCTTCTGGGACAACTCACTCAGGATGATCCTTTCCAGATCCCACCATTTACCTGCAAATTTCATGATTTCTTTATTTTTCATTGCTGAGTAATATTCCATTGTATAGATGTACCACAATTTCTGCATCCATTCTTCAGTTGAGGGGCATCTGGGTTGTTTCCAGCTTCTGGCTATTACAAATAAAGCTGCTACAAACATGGTTGAGCAAATGTCTTTATTGTGTACTTGAGCTTCTTTTGGATATATACCTAGGAGTGGTATGGCTGGATCTTGTGGAAGCTCTATTCCTAGTTGTCTGAGAACACGCCAGATTGATTTCCATAGTGGTTGTACAAGTTTACATTCCCACCAGCAGTGGAGAAGGGTTCCCCTTTCTCCACAACCTCTCCAACATGTGTTTTCACTTGAATTTTTGATCTTGGCCATTCTCATGGGTGTAAGGCGAAATCTCAAGGTTGTTTTGATTTGCATTTTCCTAATGGCTAGTGAGGTTGAGCATTTCTTTAAGTGCTTCTCTGCCATTCGATATTCCTCTACAGAGAATTCTCTGTTTAGCTCTGTTCCCCATTTTTTAAGTGGATTACTTGGTTTGCTGCTTTGCAGCTTCTTTAGTTCTTTATATATACTGGATATGAGTCCTCTGTCAGATAAAGGGTTGGTGAAGATTCTTTCCCAATCTGTAGGCAGTCACTTTGTTTTGATGACGGTGTCCTTTGCTTTGCAGAAGCTCTTCAGTTTCATGAGGTCCCATTTATTGATTGTTGCTCTTAGAGCCTGTGCTGTTGGTGTTCTGTTCAGGAAGTTTTCTCCTGTACCAATGAGTGCTAGGGTATTTCCCACTTTTTTTTCAAGCCGATTTAATGTGTCTGGTTTTATGTTGAGGTCTTTGATCCACTTGGACTTCAGTTTTGTGCAGGGTGATAAGTATGGATCTATTTTCATTTTTCTACATGTAGACATCCAGTTGGACCAGCACCATTTGTTGAAGATGCTATCATTTTTCCATTGAATGGTTTTGGCGTCTTTGTCAAAGATCAGGTGTCCATAAGTGTGTGGGTATATTTCTGCATCCTCTGTTCAGTTCCATTGATCCACCATTCTGTTTTTATGCCAGTACCATGCAGTTTTTAAAACTGTTACTCTATAGTACAACTTAAGATCAGGAATGGAGATACCTCCAGAAGATCTTTTATTGTAGAGGATTGTTTTAGCAATTCTGGGTTTCTTGTTATTCCATATGAAGTTGAGAAATTTTCTTTCCAGGTCTGTAAAGAATTGTGTTGGTATTTTGATGGGCATTGCATTGAATCTGTAGATTGCTTTTGGTAAGATGGCCATTTTTACTATGTTAATCTTTCCAAGCCATGAGCATGGGAGATCTTTCCATCTTCTCATATCTTCTTCTAATTCTTTCTTCAGAGATTTGAAATTTTTTTCATACTAGTCTTTGACTTCCTTGGTTAGGGTTACTCCGAGGTACCTTATGTCATTTGTGGCTATTGTGAAGGGTGTTGTTTCCCTAATTTCTTTCTCAGCCCTTTTGTCTTTTGTATACAGGAGGGCTACTGATTTTTTTTTTTGAGTTTATTTCGTATCCGGCCACTTTGCTGAAGGTGTTTATCAGCTGTAGGAGTTCCCTGGTAGAGTTTTTGGGGTCACTCACGTATACTATCATATCATCTGCAAATAGTGATAATTTGACTTCTTCCTTTCCAATTTGTATCCCCTTGATCTCCTTCAACTGTCTTATTGCTCTAGCAAGGACTTCCAGCACTATGTTGAAGAGATATGGAGAGAGTGGGCAGCCTTGTCTTGTCCTTGATTTTAGTGGGATTGCTTTAAGTTTCTCTCCGTTCAGTTTGATGTTGGCTATAGGCTTGCTGTATATAGCCTTCACTATATTTAGATATGTGCCTTGTATCCCTGATCTCTCCAATACTTTAAACATGAATGGATGTTGGATTTTGTCAAATGCTTTTTCAGCATTTAGAGAGATTATCATGTGGTTTTTTTCTTTCAGTTTGTTAATATGGTGGATCACATTGATGGATTTCCGTATACTGAACCACCCCTGCATACCTGGGATGAAGCCTACTTGGTCATAGTGGATAATATCTTTGATGTGTTCTTGTATTCGTTTGCAAGTATTTTGTTGAGTATTTTTGCATCAATGTTCATAAGGGAGATTGGCCTGAAATTCTCTTTCTTTGTTGAGTCTTTGTGAGGTTTAGGTACCAAGGTGACTGTGGCTTCATAGAATGAGTTTGGTACTGTTCCTTCTGTTTCAATTTTGTGGAATAGTTTGAAGAGAATTGGTGTTAGCTTTTCTTTGAAGGTCTGATAGAATTCTGCGCTGAAGCCATCTGGTCCTGGGCTTTTTTTGGATGGGAGACTTTTGATGACCGCTTCTATTTCTTTGGGGGATATAGGACTATTTAGTTGATTTACCTGGTCCTGATTCAGCTTTGGTAAGTCAAATCTATCAAGAAAATTGTCCATTTCATTTAGATTGTCAAATTTTTTGGCATATAGACTTTTGAAGTAAGTCCTAATGATTGTTTGGATTTCCACAGTGTCTGTAGTTATATCCCCCTTTTCATTTCTGATTTTGTTGATTTGGGTGGTGTCTCTCTGCCTTTTAGTTAGCTTGGCTAAGGGTTTGTCGATCTTGTTGCTTTTCTCAAAGAACCAGCTCTTGGTTTCATTGATTCTTTGAATTGTTTTATTTGTTTCCAATTGATTGATTTCAGCCCTGAGTTCGATTATTTCCAGCTGTCTGCTCCTTCTTCGTGTGCCTGCTTCTTCTTTTTCTAGGGTTTTTAAGTGAGCCATTAAGGTGCTTGAATGAGCTGTCTCAAATTTCTTCTTGAAGGCACTTAGTGCTATGAACTTTCCTCTTAGCACTGCCTTCATTGTGTCCCACAAGTTCGGGTATGTTGTGTCTTCATTTTCATTGAGTTCTAGAAAGACTTTAATTTCTTTCTTTATTTCTTCCCTCACCCAGCTGTCATTTAGTAGCAAGTTGTTCAGTTTCCATGTGTGTGTAGGCTTTTTGCTATTTCTGTTATTGTTGAGGTCCAGCTTTATTCCATGGTGATCAGACAAGATACAAGGGATTATTTCAATCTTCTTGTATCTGTTGAGGCTTGCTTTGTGACCCACTATATGGTCTATTTTCAAGAAGGTTCCATGAGGTGCTCAGAAGAAAGTAATTTCTTTTGTGTTTGGGTGTAAAGTTCTGTAAATGTCTGTTAGGTCCATTTGATTCATGACCTCTGTCAGAGACAATGTTTCTTTGTTTAATTTCTGTTTTGTTGACCTGTCCTTTGTTGAGAGTGGGGTGTTGAAGTTTCCCACTATTAATGTGGTGGGATCTATATGTGCTTTAAATTTTATCAATGTTTCTTTCACAAATGTGGGTGCCCTTGTATTTGGGGCATAGATGTTCAGGATTGTGATGTCTTCTTGGTGGAATTTTCCCTTGATGAGTATGAAGTGTCCTTCCCCATCTCTTTTTATTAATTTTGGTTGAAAGTCTATTTTATCAGATATTAGAATGGCTACTCCTGCTTGCTTCTTGGGTCCGTTTGCTTGGAAAGTCGTCTTCTAACCCTTTACCCTCAGGTAATGTCTATCTTTGTGTCTTAGGTGTGTTTCTTGTATGCAACAGATTGCTGGGTTTAGTTTATGTATCCATTCTGTTAATCTGTGTCTTTTTATTGGAGAGTTGAGTCCATTGATGTTGAGAGAGATTAATGACCAGTGGCTGTTAGATCCCTTGATTTTGATATTGGCTGTGTTCATAAGGTTGGGTGCTTGGTTGCTTCTTGTTTTACTGAAGTGAGATTATTTATTTCCTGTGTTTTCTTGAATGTAGCTAGTTTTCCTGGGTTGTATTTTCCCTTCTAGTGTCTTCTGTAATACTGGATTTGTTTGTAGGTATTGTTGAAATTTGTTTTTGTCATTGAATATCTTGTTTTCTCCATCTATGAGGACCGAGAGTTTTGCGGGGTATAGTAGCCTGGGCTGACATCTGTGTTCTCTTAGGGTCTGCATGATATCTGTCCAGGCCCTTCTGGCTTTCATAGTCTCTGTTGAAAAGTCAGGTGTGATTCTAATGGGTTTGCCATTATATGTTACTTGGCCTTTTTCCCTTGCAGCTTTTAGTATTTTTTCTTTGTTCTGTATACTTACTGTTTTGATTATTATGTGGCAGGAGGATTTTCTTTTCTGATCAAATTTGTTGGGTGTTCTGAGAGGCCTCATGTATTCTAATTGGCCTCTCCTTTAGCTTGGGGAAATTTTCTTCAATGATTTTGTTGAAAATATTTTCTGGGCCTTGAAAAGGGAGTCTTCTTTTTCCTCTATACCTATTATTCTTAGGTTTTGTCTTTTCATATTGTCTTGGATTTCTTGGACGGTCTGTGTAAGGAATTTTTCAGATTTAACATTTTCTTTGACAGATACATCGATTTCTTCCATTGTATCTTCTATACCTGAGATTCTTTCTTCCATCTCTTGTAGTCTGTTGGTTATGCTTACCTCTGTAGTTCCTGTTTTCTTCCCTAGATTCTTCCTTTCCATTATTTCCTCCATTTGTGTTTTCTTTAATTTTTCCAATTCTATCTTCAGGTCTTGAGTTGTTTTGTTTACTTCCTTCACCTGTCTGATTGTACTTTCCTGTTTTTCTTTTAGTTCCTTCAACTCTGTTTCTTTCATTTCATTCAGTGCTTTAAGCATTTCCTTTCTAAAGGCCATAAACTGTTTAGCTGCAGCTTCCTCTATTTGTATATGGATGGCAATATTCTGTTTGAGTTTATCTTCCTCTATGTCTTTACATATCTTATTTGTTTCCTCTGTTATCATCTTCATGAGCATAGTTGTTAGGTCATCTTCTTGGATTTCAGTTATGCTGGGGTGTTCAGGGCTACTTGCCCCTGGGTAACTGTGTTCTGGAGATGCCATATTGCTCTGTCTTTTGTTGCTTGAGCTTTTACGCTGGCCTCTACCCATTGTGCTATCTTAGGTGTTTGGGGTTATTTTCTGGTGGTTCCTGGGGATCCTGTGGTGGAGAGAGTCCCCTTTGCAGAAAGCTGGTTTTTCCTGAAGGATGTCTTCTCAGCTTTTTGGGTATAGTCCCTGGATGGCTGGTGTTTTTTCAGGAGTTGCTCACCTCAGGGATAAAGACCTGAGTGGTAACTGTGGTCTTTGTTAGTCGAGAGGGTTCTCCTCTCACCCAAGGAAGTCTTGAGGGCAGCTGCCCTATTTCTTGGTTTCTTGTTGTAAATTTAATGATCAGCTGCTGTGACCCAGTTGGACATCAGGCACGCAGCAACTGTTTGTGCCTGTGTCTGGAGCACAGCTGAGTGCTGGCGCCTCGGCCCCACTGGTCTGCTAGACTTTTTCTAGGGAAGGATTGGGTGATTTAAGTCAGTACAGTTTTCTTCCTTCCCTGTGGATTCTCTGGAGACAGGGACTCCCAGTGTCTTTTTTTGCCCTGGTGCACACTGCTCAGTGTCCACCAGCTGGCTGGCCACAGAAACTGCCTGTGCCTGGAGCACAGCTGATTGATGGAGGCTCAGTCTCCGCCAGCTGTCTGGTGCGCAGAAACTGCCTGTGTCTGCCTTTGAGGCCTTTGGGAGCCTGGGTGCATCCCTAAGCTGGGTAATTTTCCGGGAACCTTTTCAGGCTGGGGGTGTCGGCTGAGTGCTCTGAGATCAGACCAGCCATCAGTGAAACTCATTTGCTGGTGCCCTGGTGCTCACAGTCCTATCTCAGGCGGCGAATCAGGCGCGCAGGCAGGCAGAGCTCTGTGGTGCCGAAGCCTGGGTCCCCGGCTCTGGCTCCGGGCTGGCTCCTGGGATGCCCGTGGACCCCGAGTCTTTTCCAGGGGATGTCTGTGTGACCTAAGGCTGGTCCCAATCGTTTCCTGTACCCTGGGGTTATCTCTCCACTGAAAATTCCAGTCTCTGATAGTGTGGTGCACATGGTTCAGTCTGGGACCTTGACCAGAGACACTGGCTTGTGGCTCTGGGCTGGGGCTGGGGCTGGCGGCCAGCAGCCAAGCATATGGCAGAACCGGGATCTCTTCTGCGGTTTAGCCAGGTGAGTTAAAAGCTGATTGAATCCCCCACACCGTGGGGTATCCTCTCACCTGGGAAACACAATGACTGTGTTTTATGGCCACGAGTTCTGATTACTGGTCACTGTGCTGCTCCTGCTGCTCAGAATGAGAGTCCTCCCGGCGCCGCCATCTTGCCCCTCCCCTTCCTTTTGTTTTTAAATTTATAACATAATTAAATCATCCCTGACTCCCAGGAACAAGGTCACACCCACAACAGCTAACACAGAATGGCGAAGGGCAAGAGCCAATTTCCATTAGTTGGGTAACCTTGAGGTTATGTTACAGCAGTCATCTGCAAGGCCCTTTCCGCTCTTGAATTTTGTAATTCTGTGGTTAGCTCTGTTTCTATAAACACTATGACAAAAATTTGCTGGTGAAGGAAAGGCTTTATTTCATCCTATACTCCAAGGTACTAGGTCATAGCTATGGGAAGTCAAGGCAGGAACCTGGTTCAGATAACATGGAGGAATGCTGCTTACTGTTTTGCTGCCAGATTCATGTTCAGTAACCATTCTTGTACAACCCAGGCCCACCAGACTAGGGGTTGTTTCTCAGATGGTGGGATGGGCCCTCCTATATCAGTCAGTAACCCCAGGAAAATGTCTCACAGAAAATGTCCACAGGCAAACCTAAGGGTGGCAAGTATCAATAAACATTCCCTTTTTTTTTTTTTTTTTGGTTTTGTCAAGTTGGCAAACTAACTTAGTCTTCTCATTGAAAAAAAAAAAAAAAAACAACAAAGAACATACCTACATCCTTAGTTTATGGAAGTGTTAAACAGTGCTAGCATAGAAATGTCTTAATTAACTCTTAGAACTTACAGAAAAGGGCCACTGAAAAGGGGTACTTACACACATGTGGCTTTAGAAAAGGAGTTGTTCAAGCTCAAGAGCCCCAGAAAACTTCCATGAGCCAGAGAGGGGAGAAAGATGCTTCTCTGGACATGAGGGACAGTGGCCCACACAGTTCTGATAGTGCTTTCCCATTTGCCCATGAATCTAACCTAGGAGTGGCCTAGATACAAGCATACCCATGTAGCAGGTTCTCCGAGGACAGATCACAGTGTTTGAAAAATTTAGTGGAAGCATTCATTCTCCTCTTCTTAGCTTACTTGGACCACTTGATAGAATTTGCACCTCACAGGTCAACAAGTTGATAAAATCATTATCTTCTGGCCTTGAATTCCTAAAGTGTTTGCCCCATGGTTCATTTCATCTCAAATATCTGCATTGGTAGTAGAAAAAGGAAGTGTTTGACATAACCTAACTTTCAAGTGAACTCTGTCAACTTGATGCAACCTAGAGTCACCTGAAAAGAGTCTCACTTGAGAGGTTACTCAGATAAGATTGGCCTGTACGCATGCCTTCAAGAGAGCAATAGTAGTATCATCAACAGTATCATTGTTGTTATTTCATGCAAAATATCTCAGCTTGCTTTGGCTGGCACCACTCCCTGGGCAGGTGTTCTGTACTCTACTGCATGGCAAGTGATCCAGCAAGCAATGTTCTCCCATGGTTTCTGCTTCAAGCTCTTGCTTAAGTTCTTGACATGAATCTTCTCCACCATGAACAGTGACCTGGAAGTATAAACCACAAACCTTCCACACCCATGTTGCTCTTAGTCAGAGAGTTTTAACACAGCAACAAAAACTAGAATGTCCACCCACATGGATGTTTCTTTAAATATATCTAAAGACATCTTCACATTGGATTATCACATCCTCACATTGGATAACCTTTTCCATAAAGCAGTGGTGGTAAGGGCTTCATGGTCAGAAATCCCTGCTTCTTATGCTATGACCTCTCTATGAATTAAGAGTGGGGCTCTGGTTTAGCCCACATTGACCTGAAAATTTCTGTGTAACTAAGAACTTCTTTGAACTTATGATCCTACTTTATCTTCCTCCAATGTGCTGAAATTGTAATTGAACATCACATCTGCTTTGTTGCATTTCTGAGGATCAAACCCAGTATCTTGTGCATGTTAGGTAAATGCTATGCCAGCTAATATGGAAACCACTTAAAAGAAGTCTACTTTTCCTCTTTCTCCTCCATATACATGGCTCATCTTTTCCTCCTTCTTCCTATTACTTATTAAAAACCTTTCATTAAAGTTTTATTAAATAATATATTTTAGCCACTCTGTGCTGCTGTCTCTTTCTAGGTTGATAGCAGTTCTTTGATTGGTTTTATTTTTATAGACTAACAGAATTAATGGTGCAATGTATTTTCCCTTCAGTACAGAATGCTCATGAACCAACTACGATGTCTTTTCCTTGCTTTTTATCTTTCTACCTGGTAACCATGGACTCATCTTTAAGATGTTCAGCATTTGTGCCCCTTACTGGGTAGTGGCTGTGTGTCTTCTCTTAATCAGGTAGTACCTTCTTCCCCATCTGGAGTTATTATCACAGGTTAGTAACATTGTGAATTTATATTTATCCACCTTTATCTGGTACTCCTATATTAGAAACCCATTCTCTGACTCTTGAAAACATGCAGCCCTGAAAATACACAATCTTAGATCCCTACTGTAGCTGGGTAAAATTATTTTAAACTTTTTTATTTCTAGGAAAACTTATTAGATTGTTAAGGAAATGTTGGTCAGAGTTTAAGGCTTTTCTTAGCCCTTTGTGCTGTAACAATATACTTGAACCAAGAAAAATTTATTAAAGAAATTTTATTCTGGCTCATAGTTTTGAATTTTCAAAGCTAAGAGGTTCATCAAGGTGATGTCATTGGTAGTAGAGTCACTAAACAATGTAGGGCATTGCAGGATGAGAGAGAAGGAAGATAAATACATCTCTTCTTGTCCTTCTGCTTCTTCTTACATCTGGATTCAATCACCCTGATATAGTCCAACCTCCCTCTAACACCATAGTTTGGTTAAGTTTTCATCTTCCTAATGTCTCCCATGATATTTGAAATTGAACATCTGAAGGGTTGGAGAATTCTCAAAACACATTCAAACCATAGACAGATGTTTTAAATCTTCCATGGGACCATGTGTCAAATTTAGAAATCTTTGACAAATATTACATAGTACAAAGGATAGGAAGGCGATCACTGAGAGTTCTTCCTTAACCATTTAGTGTCATAATTGGATTAACTCATAGATTAATGGGTTATTGTGCAAATGGTTTTGTTACAAAAAGGCAATGAAGAGCCCATTGAGGATTCAAAATTTTTAAGTACGGAATGCTATATTGCATTTGTGTCTTTAAAATATAAGACTGTGAAATGAGTGCTTTACAAATGGAAGGACTGAATTTTTCCCATTATATTCTGAACCCAGAATCTATTTTCAAATATCTGGACTCTTTGTTAATTGTTATCCTTTGCTGAGAAAAGAAAGAAAAAAAAAAAGACAGACTACAGAGCAAGTGATTTGATGAGGATAGGGAGTACATGTAAAGGGGAGAATTGGCCAAAGGCTTTTCAACTCTTTTATTGGAAAATACATGACAGCAGGCCTGAGGATGGTAAAAAATAAATAAAAATAAATAAAAAACAACAAATGTTCATGCTCAGCCTACAATCCTGAGACTTAATGACTTGTAATTCTGAGACTACAATATAGATTCTCACAACCAAAGGGCATAGAGGAGCCTGCTGATTAAAACATGAAGAAAAACACTCTGATCTTCAGCCAGGCATGGATTTTTGTTTACTTCTTGCTTGTTTTATTTTTTAATATACAAGATGGAAGAAAGTAAATCTTGGTGAAGAACTTTATGAAAACCCTCCCTACCATGGGACTTCCCAGTAATGAAAGAGCAGGTGTGTAATTCAGACTGAGACACACTCAGTGGGCATCAAACATATGCATTGATGGCTACAGGGGTCTAGCATGATCAAAGTTTTCCTGACTTCCACAGAGTTTCAGGGTGAAATGTGTTTGGAGCTTTGAGGTACCCTTCCTGAGTCTTGGTTTTTTTATTGTCACTGTTGTTCTTTGTTTTGTTTTGTTTTGTTTTCTCACTTGCAAAATAAAGTGAATAAATAATTCAAAGGAAACTCTCAAGCTTTGAAAATGCTGAGATTTTTCATATAGTAAGGAACAAAGGAATGACCTCTGCAATGTGTCCAAGATGGAAACTTATTCAGTCTGTGGCCATTGGCACAAAAGTTGGGTTGGTGGTATCACCATTTCTACTGTTTTCTGCATCTAGTTATTGTATTACTTAGATCTCTGCTGAGTTTCCAGTACTCACATTGCAGGATCTGCCTCTTTGTGGAACTACAGCCCATGATGGCAGTGCACTTCCTCTTCTAGTGAGCATACAGTATTTGTGACAGTTTTCATGTTTTGCATCTAGACTTTACACAGCCCAAACTACTGTACCTTCCAAGGCAGAAAACACACTGAGTCATTCTCCAGAACAGCATTCTGACACATCTGTACTTTTGTATGGCTCCTTTCTCCATGACTGTTCACCCTTTCATGATCCTCCACCCACAAACACATGGATCTTTGCCTAAAAGCTTCCAATGCTCCATGTCAGCAAATACTTCCCAAGAAACAAGAGTGGCAAAGCTTTACAACTTGAAGATTCTAGGCACCAGAACAGACAGAGGATAGTAGATCATGGGACTCTGGAGGCTCTGGAGTATGTGTGCTGTAAGTTTTCTAATTCTCTGGTTAGAGACTCCCATCTCTGTGGTCTGAGGAATGGAAGCAAAGGAAAGGAGTTACTTTCTTGTTTTATATTCACACGGTATGTCAACTGATGCTTGCTTTGACTTGGTGGAAATAAATGTTGGAAATAAGATAAGGTTTGGATAAAGCTGCCTCTGAGGTTTACATGAAATAGTATTTGCTTATGTATTCTTAGTTGGGGAGAGTAGTGAGAATTGTTTTTAATTTAAAATCTTTTATTATTTACAGTTTATTCATTTTGTATCCCAACTGTAGCCTCCTCCTTCCCCTCCTAATACAACTCTCCCTTCCTCATCTCTTCCTATGCCCTTCTCCAACTCCACTGATGGAAGTCCTTGTCCCCTTCCCTCTGACACTAGTCTATCAGGTCTCATCAGGACTGGCTGCATTATCTTCCTCTGTGGCCTGGTAAGGCTGCCCCCACCTCAAGGGAAGGTGAACAAAGCACTAGACAGTGAGTTCATGTCAGAGACAGTCCCTGTCCCCATTACTAGGGAACCCACTTGGAGACTGAGTTGTCTTGGACTACATCTGTTCAGGGGTTCTAGGTTATCTCCATAAATACTACTCCTTGGTTGGAGTATCAGTCTCAGAAAAGACCCCTGTGCCCAGAATTTTTGGTTCTGTTGCTTTCCTTGTGGAGCTCCTATCCCCTCCAGGTCTTTCTATCTCCCCCTTCTTTCATAAGATTCCCTGCACTCTGCCCAAAGTTTGGCTATGAATCTCAGCATCTGCATTGATACCCTACTTGGTAGAGTCTTTTCAGAGGCCCTCTGTGGTAGGCTCCTGCCCTCTTCCCTGTTTACTCCCTCTTCTGATGTTGGTCTCATTTGCCTTTCTGAGTGAGGCTTGATCACTTAAAGAAATGTTCAAAATCTTAGTCATTAGGAAATTGCAAATCAAAATGACCTTGATATTTCAGCTTACACCCATCAGAATGGCTAAGATCAAAACCTCAAGTGACAACATATGCTGGAGAGGATGTGGAGAAAGGGAAACCCTCCTCTATTGCTGGTGGGACTGTAAACTGGTATAACCACTTTGAAAACCAATCTGGTGTTTTCTCAGATAATTAGGAATAGTGCTACCTCAAGATCTAGCTATACCACTCTTAGGCATATATCCAAAAGACACTAAACTATTCAACAAGGACATTTGCATAACCATGTTCGTAGCAGCTTAATGTATAATAGCCAGAATCTGGAAACAACCCAGATGACCCTCAACAGAGGAGTGGATGCAGAAATTGTGGCACATTTACACAATGGAATACTACTCAGTAAAACAAGGAAATCATGAAATTTGCAGGCAAGTGATTGGAACTAGAGAAGGTATCCCAGAGTCAGAAAGACACACATAGCCACATAGCATATACTCACTTATCAGTGGATATTAGACATATAAGATAAACATACTAAAATCTGTACACCTAAAGAAGCTAAGCAAGGAGGACGACCCTGGGTGAGAAGTGAGAATTTGAATGGGAGAGATTTAGAGAACTATTTACTTTCCTAGCTTATTTCTCTGTAGAATCCCCCCCCCTTTTTTATTCTCTACCCTTATCCAGGTTCCAAGATGAATAAGATTGGGCTGTTTGACTAAACTGAAGGATCATGAGGGTGGGAGTATTTCAGTTAAACAGAGAGAATTTGAATCTCCCTGGAATCTTGTTCATACAGCTGCTGTGCAGCCATACATTAAAAAGGAAGCAGAAAGAGAAAGTGGTCAATGTGTATGACATTCTCAGCAAAGGTCTAACCACTGCCACAGTGTGACAGTTCTCCTTTAATAGGGAAGAAGGACATATAATAATTAAAAGGAGGAGGCAGTCTCAATGACGTAATTGGGACCAAAATGTCATGCCCTGTGCGAGAGGTATAATACATAACAGAGAATGGTGAGGGATAAATAATTCTAACAGAAAAGATAACTGAAATAATAGGAGTGTTTATAGGAAAGGCACCATCTTTCTTTAGCTATCATGGTTGTCACCATTGTACAATCCCTCATTAGTATAAAAGACTCATGGAAGCAGGGATCTTGCCAATTTAGGCTGCTGATTATGAATGGGCAAGTGGTCAAACATGATACAGAACATTGCTAGGATTCAACAACTACTTATGTGAAATAATGAATGAATCACAACCAATCTCATTAGAATTCTACCTCTGCCCTTACTGATAGAAATCCTTTGAAGTGAAACTGATACCTTCTGCATTAGTTAGCTTTGTATCACTACAACTACATAGATATTAGATATCTTAAAAGTGGTACTTCAGAGGTGTCAGTCCATCATGGCGGGGAGCATGTGGCAGAGCAAGATCAGCAAGAAAGGAGGGAGTCATGGTGTTACCTACACTTGTAGGCTCTCTCCCTCTCCTTTTCTTCTGTCTGGAGTCCAGGACTATAGGATGGTGCTGTCCTCATTTGAGGTGGGTCTTATTAATTTAATGAAAATGTGCTCACAGGCTTCCTTAGAAATGTGCTTTACTCACCTCACAGGCATTCCCCATTAGCCAAAAGGATTAGCCATCCTTCCAGGGTACATAGGTATAATATCTTGATAGGAGTGTGGTCCAACTCAAAGCAACAACAAACCAACCTCAAGTAGGAAAAGCATATGATTGATACACAGGTTCCTGATAGCTCACACATGGCTTTCATAAAATACTTCTGAATCTGTGGACCACATTAGAATGCATTCATTATGCTAGAAACAGTTGCACACCCATAACAGTTACTGCCCATCACAAATATACCTGAACTTCCTGCTTTTTGTTTTTTAAAACTAAGTATCTTTTTATCCTTTTCTTACAAATATTTCAGTCACATCCTTTGAAAGCAGGATACTGAGTTCCTGGGAGCACGTTTGCTAGTTTCCAGGCTGAGAGAGCCCTCTGCAGGCCATAGGTAACCATGCCTCTGATACCTGCATGGTACTAGGCATAGAAAGCCCAGAAAAACAACTCCTGATGTGCTGTACTTAACACTCACTGGATGAGCTGTACATTTTCCTGTTGTTAGGAGAGATGGCTCATGACAGAGCATTGGAATGAATTATTATGCCAAAACATAGCTAGTTACAGAAGTCCTGGCAACTCTCTGTATATTTAACAGAAAGACAGTGGGCTTAGGGATTTGCTATTCAGAATCCGTTGAGCCCCAAATGTGCATCAGATACAAACTCATCCATCTGCTGCCTCCATTTTCATTCGGGGCCTATTGCACAACCAGACACAGGAATTCAAAAGTCAAACAGACTGCATGCTTTCATGAAGGTGACAATTATGTGAGGAAAGAGAATCACTAAGATGAATGAGGGGGTTGGAGAGATGGCTCAGAGATTAAGAGAATTGGTTGTTCTTCCAGAGGTCCTGAGTTCAATTCCCAGCAACCCCACATGGTAGCTGATGACCATCTATAATAAGATCTAGTGCCTTTTTTTGACATGCAGGCAGAAGTGTATATATAATAAATAAATCTTTAAAAAATAGATGAACAAGTGAAATGGGTAATAAACTATAGAATGGTAAATTCTGAGAAATAAAATGTAGGACATGGACACTAGAATTTCCAGAATGGGTTTAAAAACCTATGAAATGTGAAATCGAGTCACCAAGAAAAATGTGAGAGGTTTACTTTGCAATGACATCCAGGTGAAAGGTAAAAAGCAAGTCGTTAGCTAGTTGGGGACAACATTAAAATGAGGGGATTCCCACTGAGAAGCTTTAGGCAGTAGGATACCTATAGACTCAAGTACACCTACAAAGAAGCCTGCATGAGGAACAGGAGAGAGGAAGAAAGTTGGAGGTATGTGAGGGAGAGGATAAGATGGGGTAGGAGAGCTGAGGTGGCTTTAGAAGCAGCAAAACATTGCATGTTATCATGGGGTGTAAGGAAGAACTTCAGAGACTCATCCATTGTGAACTCCAAGCAAGTCACTTGACCATAGTCTAGACTTCTGACATGAATAAAATCATGGATTTTAGGATGAGGAAGGTACCTAAGTTGATGGGCACTAAACAATGTCTTTCCTAATTGTCTCTACATCTAACTCTAGATAGCACATTTTAATTGACTAAATGGCTTCTGAAACTATTCTGTCTCAGAACAATTGTGTAATTGCTTCCATGGCTCTCACTGCCTCTCTGCATTGGAAGTGCTATTTATAGAGCCATTACATCTTCAGTAACTAGACACAAGGCTGAGACTGGAGAAGAATTGCTGGTTCTACCACCAGTAACTGAATCTGAGTCAGACACTAGAGCTCTCTGCTCTTCATTAGCTCACTCTGTCCATCTCAGTGAATGTGAGTTTCTAGGGAAGAATGTACAGGAGTATCATTTGTTACCTGGGATTATAAGTCAATGTGACTTCCATAGAGTTTTGTACAACTTCAGGTTCAAGAGACCCTTAGAAGGTTTGGATGAGACAGGGCTGGATACATCTTAACTTTGATGTAGGGAACAGGGAACCATTTGTTCATCTTTAAGAATCTTGGCTTCATTCTGTCTAATTATGGGACACAATGTCTAAACCCTTGTCTGGAGCAAAGGGTATCTTGAAACAAAAGTTTAGACTAAGCCTCTTGCATTTTGAATTAACATTTTGGAACGTGGCACGATGCTGATGTAGATTCCTTTGTAACTCGTGGGAGACCCAGTGTGATGCTCTCACAGAGAAAGCATTAAGAGTCCAGGCAGCTTCAGGGATAAGATGACTGGCAGGTAGAGCCTCTTCTCACCAGTATCCTTTGCTATGTCTCTGGCATGTACCTGCGTGACTGTATTTACTTCTCCTACTGTAAACTGATTCTCACTACAGTTCAGTTTATAACTGAGGAATAGTAAACGTACTTTGACCTGCTTTATTCCTCTCTCCTCCATGAATCTGCCTACCCAAAGTCACTGTCTGGCATATGGAACTGTGGGGAGCCAGATGGACGCAAAATTTTCTCAGAGGCTCTGATGAAAGGGAGCTTTCGATCTGACCCCATGTCTAGGAACACGGACATGGAAAGCCTGTCTAATACTGGAGCCAGTGCCTCAAAGGAATTGAGGTTTCAGCTTCTGGGACTTGATTCTTCCTCTTGGGCTGTGATGATCAACCCCAAGGCAAATGTGTGTGAGGTATCCCAAGTTGTCTATGCCAACGTTGTCTGACTTAGCTCTCCATTGACCTTGTCTGGTTTTTACCCTGCAAATAAGTTTCTGTTTCTTCTTCTTCTTCTTCTTCTTCTTCTTCTTCTTTTTCTTCTTCTTCTTCTTCTTCTTCTTCTTCTTCTTCTTCTTCTTCTTCTTCTATTTTTTTTTTTTTACTTAATAAGCTTGCTTGTTACAAACAAAATTTATACAAAAGCTCAAGACTCCAGATTTTATCTTCTCTGTGTCTACCTTTCTGTCTTTCTCATCCCTGGCACCTCTCCTTTAGGACTGCATTGCTGAAGAATGACCTAATGATCCAGGTCATAGAACCTCTGTTTTTACCTCAGTTGTCCAGCTATGGTCCTCTGATCAGAGCTCATGATGCTCTCTAGGGGCAAGAGAAATTGTCAGTATGCCAAGGCTATTGTTGCAGGGAATGGAGATAAATCTCCTAGGAATGGAGATAGCCTGCTGGCCTTCATTAGGGCAGAAAACAATAGATAGACTTTTTCTTACCACATGGTACATTCAACAGAATCACCACCCAGGGACCAGGGACACTGTTCCTGAGAGTCCTATGTGTATCTCTAAATATGAAATTCTCTGCATAATTGAGTTCATTGAACAGAGATATAAGTACCAGAATCTTCAGTCACTGGATGCCTTGTCCTATTCCCCAACTACATCCTTCTAGGATCCAGCTGAGAGTTTTCCTCTGTACTACCACCCACACCAGAACACCCTAAGACTTTTGCAGTAGAGTATGCACCCCCAATAGCACCCATGTTGCACATGTCTTTTGATCAACTATAAAAAGAAATTCTTGAGCTTTAAAATGATCTACATTTTAAATGGCCATCTGTTAAAGGCTTGGACACCCATCTTTGGGTTTATTTGAGAAGTGATAAAGCTTTCTAGAGATGAGGACCAGTGGAAGAAATTTATTTAGGTCATGAGGGTGTCTTTTAAAGAGACTATAAGGATCCCGGTTGCCCTTCTTTCTGATATTACAAGGTGAACAGCTTTGCTTATCCACATAATGTTACTCCAGTCTCAAAACATTCCGGCAAGGAGAGCCATGGACTCAACCATCTGAAACTGCACCACAGTAAAGCTTTCCCTCATTTGAAGTTGATTGTTTCCACCACTTTGTTATAAGATGGGAATGCTGAATCACGCAAAGCCCAACTATACTCCCAAAGAGTAGATATCATATATCTCGTACACGCAGGTTCTCATAAAAGAATTAAAGGTGTTTTATTATTGTTATTTTGTTTATCATTTATTCACATCACATTACACAAAATGCCAACCAGGAAGCAAATGTAGAAAAATAGTGAAACTTACTGGCATGAGTGACTAAGGTTTTTTTTATCACAGACAATTTGCAAGGATGTTTAGGAAACTGATTATTGAATATATATATATTTTTCAGCAGAGTAAAGATGAATTAGAAATCACAGTGGAATCAGGTTATACAAACAAGTTCTGTCTTTGAGACCATGATAAAATACCTTAACTCTCTTCATCATTTGAAAATAGGCATTATTTGAAAAAGGAAATAAAAGTTAAAGTAAGCAATCTCATAACCTTATCCCATGCCACCAGTGGACATTAGTCCAAGGCAGTTCTTTGTCTAAGCAAGGCCATGCTTGTGGAAGCCATTATGTGCCTCTTATTTGCTTGCAAAACTATAGTTTATCTGTTAAATGGGAAAACATGTAAAAGCATCCCTTAGAGTCTTTAGAGCATCCAAAGATTATACATTACAGCCAATTTGTATGTCTCTAGGCAGAAAGAGCTCCTTGATAGACTAGATTTTGACATGGACCATTCATCTCTCCTAATCTCCCACCTTGACACTGATACAGGAATGGTGGCTGTGTGCAAAAAAGCATTGCAATCCTACCTGAGAGGTAGAGTTTACATCACTGTGACGTCTCCTGGAAATCACTCACCTGTATCCAGACTCACAAAGGACACCAAAAGCCCAAGGTTAGGAGTATGGCTCAATGCTAGAGCCACAGGATCATGTTCTTACGGTTCCCCCTGGGACTCTTAGTTTATTCTATCCTGGGGTAGTTAAGTAGCCATCTTTTCCTCCCACCATATTTAAGGAAGCATTCTAACACAATACTTTCTATAACCAACTATAGTTAGCAAAAATCCAAGGAAATACCAAATATAAAAGAAATACATTTGAGAGTGAGTAATGTGAAAATAATGGTTAAAAGGTCATAGACTTTTTAGCAAAACATGGGAAATTATTATGACTATGTGAACTATGCTTTTTAAATGTAAAATAATGTAATTATTTTTCTTTATATAAGTATGTGTGTGCATATACACAAACATATAGGCATACAATGTTAGATGTACCTTATGATTAAAATTTCTTGGGGTATGAAGGATGAGAAAAAATTATTTTTCATGTGCAATAATTTAGCCTGAACTAAAAGACATTTAAAAATATCTCTGTAGTTGGGGGCAGTATAAAGAAATTGGATTGATATTTACAAATTTCAGCTTCCAAACACAGTTAGATGTAATTCTTTTCCTAGATGTGTGTTGTAACCTTTTCTCAACTTTTTGTAATGGCTAATGATGTGCCCTGAGTAGAAAAATTATAATCTAATGAATTGCATACTGAAATATCCTGAAAATGTGCAGGGTAAAAACACCTGGGAGTCAAGAAGGAATATTTCAACTGGTAAAAACCTAAGCCAAAATTTTTAGACACAGGACTGTCCCTCATACCATCCTATAAATCACTTGTAAGTCACATAAAATGTTTCTTATCCCAATAAAACTGCTCCCCACTAACCTTTTTGCTACAAAATATTTCCAAGCTTCCTCCAGATTTCCAAATTCCTGATGTAGCAATTTCTCTGCTTCAGATTAATTTCTTCTGTCTCATCCATTTCTGAACTGCTTTTAAATAACCATTTTCAAAATCTATTTCATAAGTGAGAAGACAGGCTCTTCTCATGACATAAAACTCTGTTGCAGTTTATTTTCTCATGATGCTACTTATTCTGGGAATTCAGAAGCTCAGGAAATCAGCACACCCAATGCTGAGTTGTTTCTGCATCAATTTCAGTTGCTGTTGCTGAGATTAAGAACTGGATAAAAAAAATGCATGGGCTTTCAAAAAAATGGGATTTTTCAAATGAAACAACCCCCAAAACACCCCATTCTCATCCCCATTTTGTGCCAAGTAAGATTGAGCCTCAGGTTTTCATTAATGGATTACACATGATGCTTGCCTTGAGGAATGATGTGTACATATGAGTGAAATGTTAATGTGATGGAAATCTCAAGAATGAATGAATTTATAAGACCGTGAACACAAGCTAATGACAATATATTGGGGCTTAGATTTATTATGCATAGGAATATCTCCTCCACAAAAAATTTAGTGGTGCTTCAAGCCCTTTTGTAAAGGGTCTTCATTTGTGGATGAATACATGTCTGCTAGCCTGGGATATGAATAATAGAAAGTACATATATCATGGTTTCAGAAACTATATTGTAGCAAAAGAAGGAGAAAAGACAATTTGGAGATGGAGAGATGAAGCAAAACAGATGATCTGCTAATAATGGAACACTCCATCTACTAGCTTCTGTCACTGAAAGTGATTTGTGACACCACCTTTGTTGGTGGAAAATATTTTCTATGTCACTTATTCATTGGTTAGGCAGATGTTTTGAACAGGATGTTAGAACTTCACAAGATTATGTATGACTTGGAAGTAATCTGGCTGCAATGTTTTAAAACTGTATCTAGAACCCCTGCACAGATGTAGCCCATGGCAGTTCAGTGTCCAAGTGGGTTACATAGTAATGGGAAGAGGGACTGCCTCTGACATAATCTGATTGGCCTGCTCTTTGATCACCTCCCCCTGAGGGGAGAGCAGCCTTACTAGGCCACAGAAGAGGACAATGCAGCCACTTTTGATGAGAACTGATAGACTAAGATCAGAAGGAAGGAGAGGAGAACCTCCCCTATCAGTGGTCTTGGGTAGGGGCATGCATGCAGAAACGGGAGGGAGGGTGGGATTGGGAGGAGAGGAAGGAGGGGCTTATGGGGGGATACAAAATGAATAAAGTGTAATTAAAATAAATAAATAAATAGATAGATAGATAAATAAATAAATAGACTGTATCTTTTTCAGTCAACTCTGGATTGAGGGAACCATAGCCAAAGAATAGTGTGAAGGCTCAATGTTCAAACCTCAACTCCAGAATACCTAAATAAACACATAACTTCGCCTCCAATATAATTTGTTCATAGTGTATGCAATATTTCATGACTAGTAGCTTTCTAATTGGATTTTTAGGCCTTCTCCACAGAAAGGAATTCCATGCATAGTACTGCAATGTTGGTCAAAGCCCATGTTAGGAGATGACATAAGCACTAAGATTGAACATACTAATTTATCTTACTAAATGGTCATGTTGGTCAAATTGCCTTCTAAATAGTTATGTTTATACCCATAGGCAGGGGACTGCTCTCAACTTCAGTCAGACAAGTAGCGTCTTTGTGCAGTGGACAGCAGTCATCACGGGGAAGCTGATCTCTAGGCCCCACTCCTTACCAGGGAGCTACTGGCAGGTAATAGCATCTGGGGAAAGCGAGAATTCTTCTCCTTTAAGTGTGTAGTTACTCAAAGGTTTCAATGGCTAGCCGCACACACAGGCACATATAGGCACTACTATTAACCATAATTATAAGATAGTTTTAAAGGACATGAGGTTGGGGGAGACTGAAGGATGATTTGAGAGAAGTGTGAAGGGGCAATTGGAAAAAAGTGTATATGGCCATATTCTATTAGATACAAATATGAAATTCTTAATTAATAAAAGAGAGACTGATTTTTTAAGCAGCCATTCTATGTTTTCTTTTACCACGTCTGCTGTCATCTTCTCGGGCTTCTCAATGGTGTATGCTATGCACCTCAAAGGGAAAGTTCAGTAATGAGTGGTGGGGAGAGCATGCCGATGGACTTCAGGCAGGGGTGGGAGATCAAGGATCCCGAAAACCAGCATAGGAGAGGGGTATAATAACACACTGGGGAAGGATTGGCAACTGGGCATCTCATTTCCAAGTAGAGTCCCTTACAGTCAGAGATCTCGGGGATAACTTCCTCTTGACAAGTGAAGAAAATGTTGCATGGATGTGGAAATCGTCTCCTTTTGTCACTATTGCTCAAATATTCACCATCTGCCCTTTAATGTGCTATTGGCCTTTTTTTCTGCTCTTCTTTATCCACATCTCTCTCTCTACCCCTTAATTTCTTTGTTTATTCTCTTCCCTTTGTTAGAAGTCACCCCAAACAGACCTTTACCAGACCTACTCTTGGGTCAGCCTTCCTATTAAATCTCAAACATCAAGTTTCTCCAGGGGAGAATTCCTAAGAGCAGTCACCTTCTCTGGCATAGGCAGGAATCCTGCCTCTGGGCGCTTCTAATAGCCCTCCCCCAGTACCTGTAGGCCCACCAACTTCATCACTTTTTTTTTTTTTTGCCTAAGCCATGTGCTACTAGACTTACCAATGCATCTCAGCAGAGAAGAGACCTTCATATAGATACATTTAGTAGAGAAATGCCATCATTTAAAAAAATGCAGTGATAGCTGGGCATGAAGAATGGTCTCCTCTTTAGAGTCGCACTTTCAAAACTATCTGCTTGTTTTTTCCCAGACAATGGCGATTAGAATTCTATGATATCCTGCTCCTGGCCATAGCTCTAGCATAGCTCTTCCTTGTAAGATCATAATAACCGGTGTGGTACTCTTAATTTCCTAAGCATCATACTTCATGTGTTGTCTATGAGTTCCTATCTGGCATAGACAGAAGCACAGAAAGTCATGGAATTGTAAAACTGTGTAGGATGTGTTTTTCCTTTCAACTCTCCCTGTGTTCTCAGCACTGCACCTGATTTCAGCTGCCACGGGGGTCATTACTTGACTTCAGACTGCTTTAGGTTTCTATCTCCTTCTCTGGATTTATTTGGTTCATGAACAACAAATTCCAAGTAATCTCAAGGTCAGTAATGTTTATTTCTAACTAGTTTGGGGAAGCTTCAAATCATACAAACAAAACCCAAAATAGAACTGAGGATGGAGACATACTGGATCATTACCTTGGCAGGCATTTTGTTTGTCATGTTTATAACCAATAATAGAATGTCCATGTTTACATTATACATATATTATATATTTATATATTATATATATTCTTTAATAGAAAGAGACATATAAAAGCCTTTTCAAATGAGGCATGACAGGTGATACTTGACGCTCTTATTTACAATACATGAAGACACTTTCTACATGATGATGATGGATTCTCAGTGGCCAGATAGGGTTTACAAAGACAGCAGGACACCTAAAAGAGGTGTGCCATGCAGCTGGACAGTTATTGCCATTAGTTCTCACTATGTCCAGACAGCACATTGAAGTTAAAAATGGCATCTGATTGTTGGAAAAGACGATGGTCATCAAATTCATTCTGGCTCCATAAATACTACAAGGTTTTCCAAATGACCAGGGGTTGACAAATGCTGCAGATGAGGACTGGAAACACAATGCAAAATGAGCATATCAGACCTGACGGGCAGGGCTCCACACATAGCCAAAAGGAAGAACTTGCTACAGACTGACCTTGCCGCACTAAGGAGCAGCAGCTGTCTGTGTCAGAAGGGCCCAGGAGAAAAACGTTCTCCAAGAAACAATGCCAGCATGTCAATGACATCAAGTAGACAGTGTCTGTCCCAAAGCCTGACTCAGGATATCAGGAAAAGGCCCAATGAAAAATGCATGCCTTGAGACCAGGATGTAAAAAAATTCAGAAATGATCCATAGAGAAACCCTGAAATCACTGTAGGGAGGTCCACCTTTGCAAAGCCTTCAGCCTCCTCCCAATACCACCCCCAAGTTTACTGTCCTACAAACTGCCAGTCTGAACTTATTTTTTATGGTCTAAATTTACTGAATGTGTGTGGATATACAGTTCTCACATGCATCCAGACTCCCATAGCTTTCTTCTCATGGGATCAGTGACCTGCAAGCCTGGTCCATTTGCCCAGGCAGACAGGTTTCCATACTGTACATGGTACTTCTGAAAAAAAAAAAGGGGGGGGGGGGAGGCTTTCTCTGCAGTGTCATCCATGCTGTCCCGTTTCATGCATTTCTTCTCTATAGCTACATTTTCATCTTTCTGCCATTTCGCCTACATAGTGAACTTATACTTAGAGACCATTTTAAATATTCTGGTTATTTTTAAAACTTCTGTATCAGTCACTTACCAATAACACTTTAAGTTGGGTCTTCAGTCTGGCTTTTGTTCTCCATTCTGATCTTACTTTTGTCTATCTGATAGTTTTTACAAATGTGGTCTTTCCTAGCCCTTTATTTTCCTAAGGCATGAAGACATCACTATTGAAAAATAACAGCACCCATCTTAGAGCTCCCCTGAGGTTCTTTACCCAGCATGCCTCTCTTAGGATGCCTTTCTCCTTCCAGGGAGAGGAGAAGCAGCTGGCCCTGTTAATGGGTTTTGATTAGTTGCTCTTGCATTCAGGGCTGGGACAGCATTTCTTTAGAAGTGCATCAGCGGTAATTTCACACACGAGTACATTCATCTGACTGCCTCTTTCTGCTAGGTAGAGCTTCTCTCAGTCTTCCCTACTTCAGAAAGAAATGTAAGCATTCACAGAAACAATTTGTAGACCAGGCAATGCATAGAAAAAATTTAAGGAAGTAGGTGGAACAATTTGTTCAATATGCTCCCTTCAGTTCTTTTTGTTAATACCAAACCTGTATTGACCAACAGTGTCACCTTCACCTCCACTTTCTCTAAGTCACCCTACCTACTGGTACTACAAGATAAAATGTGGATTTGTCATACTTTCCTTTGCCCTTTCTTTAGAAAACATGGAGAGGATGAAAACATGAATATAGCAATTTTTTTGAACAAGTAGTATGTTTGATCTATTAAGGGTTCTATTTACAGGAAGATGTCCCACTTACACACAGAAGTTAACCTGAGATCTGAAATGTTTGTGTGCACTTAATTGAATCAACACATGATAAAGCTATGACCTAGTGACAGATTGGGATAATCTAGTTAAGTTGGATCAGTTCCCATGAGCCATAGTGATTATAAAGCTGGGCTCGCCAATGGCACGTGTTCTGTTTCTTACTTTCTCATATTGTCCCTAGAAACATCTTGAATGAGACTCTAGGAAGCTAGACAAATTCAAGAAAACATTGTTGTCTTTTACACTGTTTGTTCAGCTTCCCCAATGTCTCAAATACAAGCATCTCTAGTGTCCAGCCCCACCCCAGCTTGATCCCTCCACACCTTCCACTCTCTTACTCCACTCTGGAATTCAGCGGTGTGGAAAAGCATGACCTAGCTAAAAACTCAGCTGATTTTAAACAGCTCTGGCCAGTCACCCAAGCTGTTCCCTGGAGGCTGCTATTTGAAATAGTTGAGTCCTGCCACCAAGAAAAACTTCTCAAGAAAGAGTTCCGAGTCCAGCACGGCTATGTGAGCTGCGCGGCCAATCAAGGTGTTGGCAGTGTTGGGCAGAGCATGGAACACGTTATGTCTGATCAAAGTGCAGTCCTTGGCTTCTACCAGAGGGCCCAGGAGATTGTTGATCATTTCCGCATACACTGGCCCTAGAAAGAGGGGGAAATAAAGGAAATCAGAGTGGTTTTTAGAAATATAGTCTAGAAAACAACTCTGCATTTGTGTTGGCAGAGCACATAATAGACTGAGTTCCAACCTCATGCTAGTGGGTGGAAATATGCAAATAAATGAGGAGTAAAATCCCACTTCTTTTTAGCAATTCATAGCATTAGCATGCCATTCTCTTTCTTCTTTTTCTTTTTTCTTTCCTTTCTTTTTCTTCTTTCTTTCCTTCCTTCCTTCTTTCTTTCTTTCTTTCTCTTTCTTTCTCTCTCTCTCTTTCTTTCTTTCTTTCTCTCTCTCTCTTTCTCTCTCTTTCTTTCTTTCTTTCTTTCTTTCTTTCTTTCTTTCTTTCTTTCACAGATGATATAGTGGCCTGGTATACAGCACAAGGGAAAGGGATTCCTACAGGAATGTTGTCTCTCAGCATGGGAATAAGAGAAAGAAGACTCAAGAAAAAATCATCAGAGATTCAGTTTCTGCTTCAGAAGACCATGGGGGATGGAGCCAAATGTATATAAGTCATAAAAACAGACATTTTCTATTATCACAAGTTGTTCAAGACAAGGAGCATTTCACTACCCCCATTTCAAACAAAAATGAGTGGGACAATGCAGAATTGTTGTTATCAGGTTGCTTTATTTTTAAAATTAAAAGTGTCAGTTGATGGTGTTATATCTAAAAAAAGTGACTCAATCACAGATTTGCTTTATATAGTAGGGACATAGAGGCATGCTGGAACAAAAACCAGTGGGCAGTGAGGAATGTGGCCACCAGAGTCTACAGGTCACATCTCCTCCATCTGCTTTCTTCCTGCACCATCTTCATGGCAAACTTTATGCCATAAAGAACTGGTTCTCAACCTTTGTGTAGTAACCCCTTTGTGTGTGTGGTAGCGGGGGTTGTGCAGCAGTTGAAGGACCCTTTCACAAGGATCATTTAAGACCATCCAATATTTACATTACGATTCATAACAGTAGCAAATTTACAGCTATGATATAGCAATGAAAATAATTTTATGGTTGGGACCACCACAACGTGAGGAACTGTATTAAGGGTCACAGCATTAGGAAGGGTGAGAACCACTGCCATAGAGGGGCTTAGATGACCTTGAGGGCCAAAGTGACTTCTTGACTCAGTCGGGAAGGTCGTAACCAAAAGTTAGTACATAAGCCTCCAGGTGTTTATTCAAACTAAGACTTGTATTATAAATAGCCAGTATGCTACTCACAGAGAGAGGCCGCTTTACTGAATGTTCCAGTCTCCCAGCCACAAAATGAGCATCACTCCATTCCACATGAACAATCTCACAGTTTTCCCTTCCCTTCAACTTATCAGTAGTGCACAACACTGGGGCTGTTTCTCTGAGTGCAGAGGATAATTCACTGAACTATTTGTCTCTAAATTTTATTTTCTTATTCTCCTTTTTCAAGGTCTTGATAGTTTTGATGCTGATGAAGCTAAAATGCAAACTGAAATAATTCTGGATTTCTTTGTCGACATATATGTCCCAATCTTACCAATTTGTCCATTGGGAAAAATGGCTTGTGGTTAGAATAAAAGGAATCCTTCTTCCAAAGAGCCCATAATAGTTATTTAGAATAGTAACGAATAAATACATAAAAATATTCTGGAAGACCATCATGTTTTAAAATCATGTGCAGAAAAAGCTGGTTTTAGAGAGAAAACTGAAGTCAATCAAAAGTCACGGATGTTGTGTTCATGAGCTCAAAACATCTGTTGCTACCTGCACAATACCCAGCCAGTTAAGAATTCTTTGAGGAAAGAAGGAGCTCTTAAGGTCCCATCCTATGAGGAGATATTGGCACCTGATGGCACCTGAGGATGGAGGCTCAATTTTCTGTTTAAGTATAGCCACTGGTAGATTGTCACCCAAGTTGGTTATTACACGCCCATGTGTAAATGGGTAACAGTAACTGAACTCAGTGGGTTATTAAAATGAAAGACATGACATTGGATGGGAGGTGTGTTGGGGAGTGATTGGAGAAGGGTGTTGGAAGGAGGAAATGGGAGTGAATATGACCAAGACTCATTGTATACTTGTATGACATTTTAAAGGAATAAGAATAAAACGTGTTTTAAAGGAATGACTGATAGGTTAATAAGGAGCTGTGCTTGCTGGTCTGGTCAGAAGGGTCTGTGCCTCTTCCACAGGATGCCTATTATAACAAGAATAATATGTAGATGTTGTAGATGTTCAATCAATATTATAATTTGTTAACATTCTGTATGCAATAGGGCCCATTCAGTCACACATAAAAAAGGCAAATTCATTTAAAATGTAGCAAACCCTCAAACTATTATTTTCTGCTGAGACATCATTGTCACCCTTAACCCAGAGGGAGTTCCCAGTAATTATTATTAAATATGCATAATGCATCCTTAATTATTTTTCTCAAAGTACTGCTTTCATGTTGTTTAACTTTTAGGGTAGGAACAAATTGTCTTCATGACAACAAAATGTCATGAAGACAATTTGTTGACTAAATAAAGAACTGATAAAGACACAAGGGAGGCCGGGAGGTTTAGCTCTGAATTTTTAGAAAGTAGGATTATTAACAAATAGTTAATGAAAACAAAAGTAAAAATTAAACTTTTCCCACATAGTCAAATAAACTTATGAATTAAGATATGTTCCTTTGATAATTTGTATAAAAGTATAATGGAAACAGCATAGGAAAAGAGGGGCCTGCTTTTCCCGCTATGACTGGAAGGATTTAAATTGAGAATGAATATTCTTTAAAGAAGAGCAGCAAGTAAACATCTCCAAGATGGTACAGAGCTGTATAAAGGGCTTCATCATAGCAATAATTTTGAGGTAGTGTTTAACATATCCTCAGAAACTCTACAGCAGGAGTCATTCCCATTCTAGCGGGAAAACATCATCTTCAGTCCCTCTTGAAGATATCTTTTCCTATGCAAAACTGAAACTGGAATTATGTCCCCCTCAATGAAAGGAAATGTGCAAAGGCGTGGAACTGTTCCTGACACAGAAAGACCACAGTGCACAGCACTGCTGTTCTAGCATAGGGCATGCCACAGGCTCACAAGATATCCAGGTGTGTCACCAGCACATGACTCAAGACTATCAGTGCACCTTGCAATCTAAGCAAATGTGTATGGCTGTGGGTTATATTTAGCATGTGGGGAATAAGTTTGAGGGACCTTGTTCTTAAACATTTACAAAGCTCAAGTAGTCAGCAAAACTATTACCTTCTCAGACAGGGTCTCTCACCAAGCCTGAAGCGCAACAGTTGGCTAGGCTGGATGAACAGTGGTGAGCCCCTGACCACTCTTTCCTCAGCACTGGAATTACGGACACATACAGCCACGCCCAGTCTTTTAATTCTTAGGGTCCAAGCTCAGGTCTTCAAGCACATTGCTCATCGAGACAACACCAAAGCCCTGCAAGTCTACCACTTCTAAGTTAACACATGGTTACAAAGAGAATAGAAGAAAATGATGAGGAGGTATGGAGGCGTAGAGGATGATCATAAGTGGAAAAAAATAGGTTTGACTTCTCCAAATACTCTATGAATTGGTACTTTTCTACTTTATATTTCAGGTATACGTGTGTGTGTGTGTGTGTGTGTGTGTGTGTGTGTGTCTGGGTCTATGTGTCTCTGTGTCTCTGTGTGTGTGTGTGTGTGTGTGTGTGTGTGTGTGTTTATGATATGTGTGTCTAAGTGATTTTTGAAAATGGGAGAGGGCACTGGATTTTCTAGAGCTAAAATTACAGGTAGCCATGAATTATCTGATGTGGGTTTGGGGATAGCATTTAGGTCTTCTGCAAGAATAGTGCATGTTCTTAATCACTGGGCCATCTCTCCAATTCTTTTTGGAAAATGTTTATTTTTAATAGGCTTCTGTTTTAAAAAAATATTTTCCTGGCCATATGTGGTGGTGGAGGCAGGAGGATTTCAGTGATAACAGGTCAGACAGGTCTATGAAATGAGTTCAAGCCATCCAGGGCCACATAGTAAGACTGTCTTATAAAGCCAACAAACATAAAAAAGAAATAATTCTCTGTGACATGCTTAGTCTAATTTCCAGAACACATACTAGAATGTAAAAATCACAGTCTTACTTTCTGTATTAAATCAGTAGGTTATTTTTTTTAATTTCTCTTCGGTTTCAATATGAAGGTTTAATGTTTGCATAAGTATCTAGTTTGGGGGAACTTTGATGTACTTAAAAAAATAGAATATAACAACAACAGCAAAAAAAAAGTTGCTTTTGAAACTGAAGCAAACTATTTGATATAAACTAATCAACCAAAGGAAAAGAGGAATGCTAGTTCGTATCCTGGTCCTGGTTGCCTAGGAAACTTGCTACCCTTGTCAGTTGACTTCTCCATTGGACCCCAATAGTTCCACACCTTGCCTCATTTCCCTCCCACAAAACACGAGTGCATGACAAACTATTCCCTTTCTTTATACACTGTACTTTGCTCTTAGCATTCTTACTTCTCAGTGCACTAACTGGACAATAAGCCTTAGAGCCCATCTGCCAAGTCTGTACCCACCCTTCTATTTTTCACGGATAACACACAAATGGAGCTCACCATTTCCAGAGATCTGACAAGCACATGGCTGTTCACCTCACTTGAGGGAAGTTTCTCTTAACAGGAATGGGTCTATATACCCAGACAGTAAGCTTATCCCAGCATTCCATTCTGGAATCCATGCAACGCTGTACTACTCTGAGCCTGAGCCCAGCTGCTGCTAATAAATATACTCAGGTTTTCAACCATTTTCTTTCACTTTGAAAACTACAAATTCCCTTTACGAAGGAGATGTAGCTTACCTGTGTGTCTATCTTTGAGGGCGGTTTTACACATTTCGATCCTGGCTGAATGAAATGGCACATAGCGGTCTTGGGGAGAAGCAACCAGAACAACGTTTTTAAAATACTGCAGCCCTGTAACAAGAAGGAGGGTGAACACTTCCTGCCTGGGTCCTTTACACTGACAGACCCTCTGGGATGCGCACATGTTGAAGTCTTCCCCGGAGAGTGGCAGTGAAGGAACACCAGACACCTTGCTGCACAGGCCTGATGTTCTGAGGGTCACCACAGACTTCCCAGGAGGAGGCTTCTCAGGCACTTATGGACACCTGATCTTTGACAAAGACGCCAAAACCATACAATGGAAAAAAGATAGCATCTTCAACAAATGGTGCTGGTCTAACTGGATGTCTACATGTAGAAAAATGAAAATAGATCCATATTTGTCACCCTGCACAAAACTGAAGTCCAAGTGGATCAAAGACCTCAACATAAAACCAGACACATTAAATCGGCTTGAAAAAAAAGTGGGAAATACCCTAGAACTCATTGGTACAGGTGGAAACTTCCTGAACAGAACACCAACAGCACAGGCTCTAAGAGCAACAACCAATAAATGGGACCTCATGAAACTGAAAAGCTTCTGTAAAGCAAAGGACACCGTCATCAAAACAAAGCGACCACCTACAGATTGGGAAAGAATCTTCACCAACCCTTCATCTGACAGAGGACTCATATCCAGTATATATAAAGAACTAAAGAAGCTGCAAAGCAGCAAACCAAGTAATCCACTTAAAAAATGGGGAACAGAGCTAAACAGAGAATTCTCTGTAGAGGAATACCGAATGGCAAGAGAAACTTGAAAGAGGAACTCAGTGTATTAGGCCTTTTGTGTTTTGGATATAAGATAAATTTCTTGACCTCGGGGAGGCTCACAGGAGTTTCCCTGTGAACACTGAGGAAAACACAGAAAAGTGCCTGCCAATGAGAACAAAACATGTCTCCGTGGACTGTTAAAATAAAAAGCCTATGAGGAAAAAAACAGGTTTATTGTTGTAGTTGTTGTTTCGTCCTCTTCCTGGTCCCCTGATTTTAGCCGCTCTTGCGCTGTCACATGCAGTGGGAAAGCAGCCTTCGATCCTGCTGCTGCTTCCTGCCTCCCCCCCTCCAGCCTTGCTTCCTCCAGCTTTGCCTTACTGCATTGTTGCCCACAGGGAGAACAAACTATCTTCCAACTCAAATGTCAGCTCGGCACCGTGATGCAGCCCTCAGTACTCATCATGGGCATCTGGGAACAAGGCGCATGACACTGCACTTGGTCCTGGCCTTAAGATGGAGCTTGTTTTCTTACCCTACATTTAGCTACCCTATTTACTTACCAACCCTACCCTTAGCTGAGCAAGATGATGGCTGACAGCTCTTGGCTGACCGTCCCTGTAGGTCCCCACATCCATATCCAAGATCACAGTTCAGCCTCACACACTGGGGCAGAATCCAGGGTAACGGCTGCCTGATGTTGGCCCAGAAAAAACTAAGGTGACCCCGTGATCGACTTCAGTACAGTGTATTGTACCACTACTCCAGCTCTTGACCTTGCCATGGCTGAAACAAGCTGAGACACCTTTGCTGACATCATTGCAATTCAGCATCTTTGTACGCCCAATTCTATCTCTCTTTCTCCACACAGGGGGGAACTGAATATTCCTCTTGGCACAGGGAGACACGGGTGCAAAAGGAATGGCTTGAGCATGTAAATGAACTGGATCCAGGGGTTATGGACTTATATGATAGACCCGGGCAAGTCTGCTTGTGCAGCAGCACTGTGTAGGCTAACCACTTAGTGGTTCTGCTCCTTTCCTGGACACAGACTACTGATCCAGGACTGATGCTTTCCTCTGCTTGTGGTCTCTATGACCTAGGCTGGGTTTTCACACTACTGTCTGCATCCTCACCACAGGGTGAGGGAAAATATAAAAGGAGGCTCGTGTGGCAACACAGGCAATGCTCTACTCACACACAGTCCTGGGTCCACGTGATTGACAGGAAGTAGAAGGCACAGCTTCTGTGCACTGCAGTGACCCTACACACCCTGTGCCTCCTGTGAAGCACAGCAGACAGGCCAAGACAGGGCGACCCTCTACAACGTGGCCCCTCAGCAGGTTGTAGAGACACGGCTGGACAGCCTCACTACACCTCACGTGAACAAATACACACAGTACCAAAGCTACTCTGTCTTAAGGTTCTGAGCGAGTCACACACCTGTTTTTTGGCTAAGTTGGTAAAGGAAACATTTGCGCAGATCAGCATTATCCCTGAAAGTCAGCTGCAAAAGGGAGCCGGATTTCTTCAGTTTCTGCATGAGCCACAAGCCTAGGAAGAGAAAAAGAAAACAAAGATTTAAAAAAGTAAAGCAAGGGGTCGAGATATGGCACAGAGGCTGGCCAAGAGTGCCTGCTGCTCTTCCAGAGATCCTGAGTTCAATTCCCAGGAACCTACATGCTGGCTCATGAACATCTATAGTGAGATCTGGCGCCCTCTTCTGGCGTGCAGGCAAACAGAACATGGCATACTAATAAATCTAGAAAGAAAAACAAAATTAAAAAAAAACAAAAAAAGCAAAGCAAAACAAAACAAAGCCAGAGAAGATATTTTCAGTTACCTTGAAATAAAGAGAGCAATGAAAATTTTATCAGATACCTAATAGCTAAATTTGTTTTTGGTGTGTGTGTGTGTGTGTGTGTGTGTGTGTGATATTTGGCTGTGCATATAGAGGAGAATATCAGGTTTCTGGTGAATATCAGACGCTTGCTCTGATATTCTGATATTCATCTCCACCGGACACAGAGGGAGGCTGACAGCAGCAAGCCCCAGAAACCTTCCCATCTCCATACCCACTCCTCACGGCATTGTGGTTACAGTTGTGCAGAGACACACACAGATTTTTACAAGAGTTCTAGAGACTTGAACCCAAGTCCCCACACTTGTGCAGCCAGTTTTCTTATCCACTGACTCGTGTCCCCAGACCCAAAATTTACATTCTCCTCCCTGTTGGTAGCAGGAGTCTGAAATTATCCTGGAAAATGGCAAAGCAACAGGCGTGTTAGGCCACGAAACCAGGCATTCTCTGATCTCCATTCGGTCTCCTCCAGTAAAGGAAGCCAAGGGAAAGAGGACCCAATAAAGGTCCACAGACTGGAAATCCAGAATACATATTTCTTACAGAGCCCATGAAGTGCTTAAGCAGATACTTACAAGAGTATCTGTATCAACAACCAAGGAAAGTTTCCATAAAAACATGAAGACAATATGAAAGGCTGTGTGTGTGGAGGGTGGGGGACATACACATATGCCCATGGTGGTTTATATGTAGAAGGCCACATGTGTATAAAAAAAGTAATATGAACCACATGGACTTACTTTAGGTATTCTGTGTTGGATGAGTTGGGTCTCAGCGTCTTTTTAAAACTTATTATATTTCAAGTTTCTATATGGGGAGCTGCCTAAATTAATTTATCTTTGTTCAAAGATGGCTTTGGGTTTATGCCAAAGGGAAGACTTCATGTGTATGTGAAGTCTTGTTATGTATAGAACTACCAAATAAGCCATGGGCACAGGCTTAAGATACTTGAGAGAATAATCATGAATCTCAGTCACATTTTGAAGAGAGTCGCACAGTGAATGGGAAATAGCAGGAAGACTGAAGAATTGACAGGGAGAGCGAGCTTGTTAGAGGTGAGCCCAATGCCACATAATGGATATAGCTAATCAGTAAATACACAGTCACGTTTCATCTTTTGAAAACACATCTGTTCAGTGTTAAAGCCTGTTTTATTTTTAAATTGGGCTCTTTGTTTTCTTGTTGTTTACTGCTTTTTAGGTCTTTGTATGTTCTAGACACTAACCCTCAGTCAGATGTACAGCTGTGATGTATTCTTCTTCCACTCAATAGGATGTGAATGGGTGGATCTTGAGGAGTAGGAGGTGAAAATGATCAAAATACATTGTATGTGTGTATGAAACTTTAAAACAATTAATGAAAACATATCAAAAGAAAAATAATTCAACACACCAATCATTGCTGCATATGAACAAATCTCTTGGGTGTTCTTTTGAACACAAAACCATTAGCTAAAACCCATTAGCACTGTCTGTGTTGTCTGTGCTGCGTGTGTCTCTAGCATCTTCCTGCGTAACTTACGGCCCTTCACCATCTGGCTGTTACCTGGCCCTGCCTCCACCTTGCACTGCGCAGTGCTGTCGTTCTTTCTTTGAGACTCGCCAGCAGTTGGCTGATGAAACCAACCTTCCAGGTCATCACCTACACCAGACCTTCTGCTTTAGATGCAAATGCTGCTCACGTTCCAAAAAAACATCAAGCCTCTCTCCTCTGCTTTCCCCCTCCTCCCTCCTCCTCTTCCTTCCATGCCCATATTTTCCTCCCTCTTCATTCTTTTCAGTGGTATTGGGGATCAAACCCAGGGCCATGTGAATACTAGGCAAGCGCTGTACCCTAAGATACATCTGTAGCCTTCCTTCTTTTCCCTCTCTAACCCCAGATTCTCTTACAATACCGTTGAAGTTGTGAGGACCTCAAAACAGAGGGCAAGCCAGAAGTAATAGAATTTAGTTCAGTTATATATGACCTGGAATAGATGGTGCATGTGTTAATGCGTGCAGCGTGTGCACCCCCACATGAATCAGAGCCTTGCGCAGGTGAGTGCTACATCTGCAGAGTCAACATACCAAGAATTAAACAAATTTTTTTTCTTTTCCTTTTTGTTTGTTTGAACTTAAAAAGTTACTATTTTAATTGCAAAGAAATAAAGAACCATTGGGGAAATACATAGACAACATTGTATATCAATTTCTTTTGTAACACTTGCAATTTATTAGGGACTAAAATCAGCCTGGAGATGGTATAGAGTATAAAAATGGTTGTCTAGGTTGCATGAGAGGCTTAAGAATTTTAACTTTTGTTATCCAGGAGGGCCATGGAATCAATAGATAATAAAATATAAATATGAGCACCTACATGTATCCCATGTATGTTTACACACATATATAAGACATATATGTGTTTATACACATGCATATAATATACATACACACACTAGAAACATGTAAACACATATGCAAACATGCATGCAGACATACACAGTCCCCATTTTATAGAAAGTAAATGAATATTTTAAGAGTAAGAGGCCTTAGTCAAACATACAGTCTATGGCTGTCTGGGGCTTGGATTTTTAGCTTAATATGCTATTTTTAGTTCTGTCTATTAATTTCTATGAATTTCATAATTTTCTTTCCCTTCGTGATTGAATAAAACTCCATTGCATATATGTACCACATTTCCTATCAAATCTCTGTCCACCACCCTGCATTTGGGAGTTAAAACATTCCATCATTAATTTATGTCTCCAGTTCCAAGTTCCTGATGCCGCTGCCTAATTCTGGAGGAGAATGAAGGTGAAGAGGTCTTACCTGTACTAACCAGGGTGCTGTTGTTGTACAGAGTCCCCAGGTGAGGCCCAGACAATGACAGGAATGTGTGGAGTTTGTTGAGGTAATACCGGAACCTGGGCCTTGTGAGAACTGATCTGATGATAATGTTGCCAAGAGAATGGCCGATGAAGCTGTTTAGAGGCAGGAATGGCACACATAAGTGACAGCAGGGGACTGCTGCTAAGACATGGGTTGGGATAAGAAGCACCAAGGTCTTAGCACCTCCCGCCTCCCCAGGTACAGAGGATCTGACACAGGATATGATGACTTATAAATTCATTTTCACCTGACGCTTGTGAATGGAAGTTTTATACCAGTAGTGAGGTGCGGAAGAATAACCCTGTTTACCTCAGATCTCTATTATTAGATCAGTTCCCCCGGTCTCTGGTCCCCAGGCTTCCTCTCAACCAATCTGGGGGCAGCATGGAATCCTTCCTGATGTCCCTACATCTAAGAACTGTGCTCTCCTTGTCATTTACAAAATAAAATCTCAGTCCCTTAGACTTTCCTAGAAGGCTTTTAACCTCAGCTCTGACTACCCTTCTATCTCCACTCATCTCCTCATTTCTCTGTACCTGTATTGAGCTGCCTCCTCCCACCTACACTGACTGGCCATTCTTGTGCATGTTTTGTTCAACCTTCCTTCTTCTTTCATATCCATAAATTCATATTTCAATTATTTTTTTATCCAAACCTACAGTATGACGGGGTGCTGCCTTGCCTCTTCTCACAATCTATAAAATAGCAGCAAAGGAAAGGTTGACCTCCTGGCCTATACAACTGGATTGCCTGGACTGTGTCCTGAAATTATATCCAAACCTTTAAAAAGATAATCCTTATTTGTCAAATCAGTACATTAAATCTATCTCTGGAAAACAAAAAGAATAACTGATACCCCAACTTTAATCTTATGTTGATAGATCTATATGCTAGCTGCTTCCTTTATTCTGAGATATCTAATATTTACCTATCTAAATATGTAGACCAACGTTTTTGTCATATTTTAAGGATACAATTAGCACTGGCTGAAACCCTCTCATTAGACCCCCAAGGCAATTCCTTGGGTGGTTTAGTATCTCTGTTTCCTGACAGTACAATAAGATATAACAAAAGAGATGCTCAAAGCTTGCAGAAAAGTTACCCACTCAGTACATGGTAAATCCTAAACTTCTGAGAATTTCAACTTGAATTCAAACCTAGACATCATTGAATTAATTTTAAAACTCTTACTGCTGAGAAACAAAATATTTATTCTTATCAAACACATTATGAGAGATCATATAGGTAATAAACCAGACTTGATACTCACTCATTTCTCCCTGCCTGAATGCAACCAGATTTATTAAGAGCCAAAAAGGTCAGTTATCACAGTGGCTTACAGAAGTATCTTAAGATTCGTATGCAGCAAACACTCAAATACATGGCACCCATCTTCCCTCAGTATTAGCTACCTGTTGTTTCCTTTTACCTAATTCGGGATATGGAGAGGTTGTACAACTGGATGTGTTGAATAATCTCATCCAACAATCGATCCGTCATGGTATCAAAATCTGCAAATGTGTCCATCTGGAAGAAGAGAAGGGAGAAGGTGTTGGGAGAAGTTAATGGACTCTACATAAGAAATCTTCCTTCATTAAACAGCATGATACTTTCTGGAATGGTGTGTGAGCCTCTTGGAGGGGTTATAGTTTGAGATGTAACATCAAGGAAAAGGTCGATTGGGGCTCTAATAAAGAAACTGGGTTTATGGGGAAAGGTCTTCAGTTAGAGGAATGCAGTGGACAGTCTGAGTATATGTTCTTAGCATGCGGTACCTGCTGTCACAACCTGACCTCACTGTGTCTGCTGGCATGAACTCACATGGGAGGAAGCAGGCCCTGCTAAGGGAGACCACTCAACTTGTAGGATCCAGGATTCACAACAAAGTATGCTCGACCCTTATGCTGATTGTTTTTTGTTTGTTTCTGTTTGTTTCATTTTGACGGTCATCTTGACACAAGCTAAAGACACCTTGGATGAAGGAATCTCATTTGAGAAAGTACTTGCTCTAGATTGTCCTTTTGGCAAACCTACAGTGCATTTCCTTGTCTGATAATTGATTTTGGAGGGCCCAGCTCACTGTGGGCGGTGCTGCCCCTGCATGCAGTAAGAAAGCTATCTAATCAAGCCATGAGGAGCAACCCAATAAGCACTGTTCCTCTGAAGACTTCTGCTTCTGTTCCTGCTTCTAAGTTACTGCCTTGGGATTCCGTTCCTGCTTCCCTCAATGATGGACTGTGAGGTGGAAGTGGAATTGAAATAAACCCTTTTCCCCCCAAATATATTTTGGTCATGGCATTTATCTAGCAATAAAAAGGATAACAGAGAAACTCCAAAGCTGCTGCTTAGATTATTACACAAGTTAATGCCCACATATCAGCAGCTTTGGGAAAGATATGAAAGACATCTGTGTCTTGTGAAGGATAACCAACTTATAAAGGAACACAAAAAGAGGAGGGGAAAACTCCACACTTGTCTAAGTATTTGAAGATATAATAAACTGGTCTATATAACTAAATTTTAAGAATATGATTGGGAGCAACATAGAAGCTTATTTAGGTTCAATATAAAACGTCCCTCAAACAGTGCTGGAGCAACAGCATCTTAAGATGCTGAGCTTCCAGCCAAAACTCTCATGAATATTTATTATGGTGGTGAAGAATTGAGTAGACCTGACAAAGTCACTGCAGAGATGAATGACCATCTTAAGTCCATGGTCACCTGAAGCCTTCAGCATGAGAAGGGCACAACACAGTGGTGCTTCTGCTAGGTTCCATACAATATGCTCTTATCTGAAGCTCTGCTTCCCCTGAGACTGTGGCACCAGGGTCCTGTGGCTTCCACAACCTAAGTCTGTTTCTCCTTGGTCTTTAAAAGTGAAGAATGCAAAGTAACTTCTTATCACCTTAAAGACTCTTGAAAATGTTGTTAGCACACCTAAGATTGGTGCTGCAATTATCATGACCATTTAGTCTCCAAGACCCTCTTTGCTCCTTTCGAAATTACTGGTTAGTATATTCATTTTTTTACAATTGTGTAATAATGAAGTCTGCACTCATTATGATGAAAAATGCTCTGAAAATCTCAGCAAGGTACATATTTGGTGTACTTTGAAAGGACCTTTGTATTCTGAGCTCTTTACAAGACTTTTAATATTTAAGCAGTGAAATAGCACAATAGGACTTAATCAGTACTAGGACAAGTCCCTCCAGTTTAGTGACTTGCACAGAAACCTGGTTCAAACAAGCTTCCATGTGGGTAGAACCCAAATATCCTGGGACACAGCAGAGAGCATAAGAAGGGACACACATTGAAGGCTGGAGCCCAGGCTGGAGCCCTGGCTGGACTTCTGCTATTAACCATATCCCTCTGCCCTGAAAAGAAAAGTTCACTAAGATAAAGTCAACACAAGTCCAGGGGGGAACACTGGTTAGGCATTATTCTATCCTTTTCTCTGAATGACCTGGGTTATCTCCCTCAAGACATAACCACATATGAAACATTGCCTTAGGACAGAGCACACATACACTATCTGGAGTTTGCATGACACAGTGTTCTTCAGGTTAGAGGGAGGATTCTCTGCAGAACTCCCAGGGTTCATGTTTTTGCTGTAAAGACCTGGTGCTAACAGTTAGCAATGGAGCTGCTTTGAAGGTGGAATAAGGAACTCAGACAGGCATACTGAAAAAGTAGGCCCTTGGATGGTGGTTCTCTTATGTCTTCATCCCTTATATTTTACTGCCTCTTACATAGCCTAAACCAACACAGAGTGTGTCAACATCAGGCAAAGGAATTAATCACTAGCTGTTGAGGGATGAGCTATGTCTTTTTGGCTTTTGAACATTTATTAATTCATGATGTATGAGTAGAAATCAAAGGACAACTTAGGAGAGTTAGTTTTTACTTTCTAGTATGTAGGCCTCAGGGATTGAACTGAGGCTATTAGGCTTGGCAACAAATAACTTCTCAGGTTCAGATAGTTCAATAATCATGAGACTTTTTTCTTGCTTATTAGCAATAGTATTTTTCCAAAGGATACTTGTGACTCATTTACCTCACTCTCTAGCCATCCCTATCTCTTTCCCATGGATTTGCGTTGACTCTTGGCACTTCTTTAGAACCACAGCTTCAGTCTACCACGGCTCATTCTAAAACAATCATAATCTGGTTCCTTAGTTGCAGGGGACAATGCCATGTCCCCAGTCTGACTACATGAATGCCCACAGAGTTGGTAATCCCAGTGCCCAATATAACCAGAAGCCTCCAGTCAGTTGAAACATGCTGGTTCCTACCCATGTTTTTTTCTCAGACTCCCAAGGAAACATGGTGGTTTTTTTTTTTTTTTTCCCTCCAAACTACCAAAATGCTTGATATTCTTCTTGAAGGGGCCCCTTCACTCATGTATCCATATATCATCTTAGTGATTTTAGAAGGTCTCTTTTAAATCCAATGTTCTCTCAATCCAACATTTCTTCCATCATACCTGATTCTTTTTTTTTTTTTTTCAATGCAGTTTATTCAGGAACCTTGAACAATCATCTGACCCTGGGGAAAGCCAGCCCACAGCTTAAATAGCCTCTGGGTAGCCAACCCCAGCGTGCCACGTGGGCAATGCAGATACATACCTGATTCTTTTCAGACATTAGGAAATCCAGTTTCCCCCCAGGGAGCCCAAGTTCTATGAATGTCTTCACCAGACGGAGGTCTGCACTGTTCCCTGAAAATGACAGATAATCCCAGTCCTACAATTAATCATAAGAAGTTACAAGAAATAGCTTTCTCTTCCTTTCTCATATCACAATTGAATTTACCTTTTATTTTAAATCGGGTAACAAAAATCACTGAAGAACCCCACCCCCTTCTCTTCTCTTGCTATCCCAGCCCATGCACACACACAAAGGTAGACTCTTTTGAAAGGCCTTTCTTCAATGGAATCATTCCTAGAGCTGTCACATCAGTTTTCTCTCTCCTCCAGAAAACCATTCTCTCACCAGATGTTTGGAGGGGGCTGCCTAATGGCTGAGATGGCACAATGGGCCAGTCCCCTCTTAAATAACTTGCCTATCACTTATAGGTAACTCGAAAAAGATAAATTCTCAACACGGTTCTGTTGTATAAGTAGAATAAAAATTACCCCTTGGCCAAGGAATAATGGATTAGTAAGCTTGTAAATGTTTAAGCATACCACCGCAGGCCAAGGAATGAAAGGTTGGCGATTCCGGTACATTGCTAGGACAAGAGGCACAAACAGCACATGGGCTACATTGTTGGTGGCATGGGAAGCAACATGCAAAGTGAATTTGATATAACCAAGTAAGTTAGGCACACATTTCACATGGGCTGTGGGGATCCCACAGTATCTATATTAATATGTTGCTAGTTCATAAAACGAGTTGCAACCTATTTGGTGTTTTGGCAGTGTGCTTTTCCGTGTAAAGCAACCCCAAAGGTCATGGTTTCAGACAAGGTATGTTCTGTAAGTGAAATTACAACTAATTATATATTGTTATTCATAAATTTCCCCCAATGATTCAAAGGTGTATAAAGGACTAACAAGAAACTTGGAAGAACTCAAGGTTTGAGACCAACCTTATGTGCATGTTCCCAGATGCTAGCCATCAGTAGCCTATAGCATATAATCAAACATGTAGGCCCAAAGTCACATTCTTTTAGGAGAGATGCATATTTTCTCGTAGGAAGTTAAAATTCTTCACCATTCTGTTTATTTCAATAAATATATGCTCTTTGGACTCACTCATGTTATGGCTTAAATTTCCCAAATGATATGTTGATAGTGGTCTTTTTAAAAGATGGTAATATTTATATTTAACATAAAGAGTTTGGGAATAAAATATCCCTTTCTCCTCAAGATACTAAGAGTAAAAGAAGTTTCTGAACCTAACCTTTCTAAAACCTAACCTTTCTAATTTTATTTAATTATGTGTTAGACTGAGAACTTTTACAAGAAGATAGGTTGTGGGCTTTGGGCACAAGAAAGAGCCTCTATAAATATTAATTATTTGTCTTAATGTATTTAGTTATTAATATTAATAGGCTATGAGACAGATTTAAACAAAAAATCCTATAATATTCTAAATATGTTTTACACATGCTCCTTGAACTGCTGAAGTACTATCATGAAAGCTGTCTTTATTATCAACTGTTTTTCTTTTTGACCTGGGGCATGAGTGACACTGCCATGGGTTGTTCAACTCTCCGAATGAGCACAAAACTGGCAAATCATCTCTAGCTTCATTACATAATTCCCTTTCAATATGCATGAAGTAACAAAAGAAAGTCCTGTTGCCTGACCAGAGTTCTTGCCTTAAAGATTTATTTTTATTATTTTTATTTATATGTATGTCCAGGTGAGTAATTTCCACAGGTATCGGGTAGTCCCAGAGATCAGATAAGAGCAATAGATTCCTTGGCGCTGAAGTTACAGGCTGCTGTGAGCCATTCATTCAGCATAAGTGCTGAGAACCAAACTTAGATCCTCTGGAAGAGCAGCAAGGGTTCTTAACCATTGAGCTATTTCTCTGGGTCCCCAGATTTCTTATTTGCAAATAATTTTAGAGTTTTCAAAAACATTGATAACAATCACTTTTTAGTGACATTGAGCTGATGAATGTAAAAGTCATTTTTATCTTTACAAATCCTAGAACATAATAGTATCTGGTAAACAAAAGGTGTTACAAAAGTGAGAGATGCACACAATAGCAAAATAGTTGCAATCACTAACCCCAGGCTCCTTAAAATGCATATTTTATTTCCTTCTCTCCATTTCTTCTTCAAGAACTATTCTATTGACTCAGAAATTCCACCAATTCCTGTATTTCCCTGAGATACTAATTTCAACAATACCTCTATCTCTGCATTCATTTATTTCATTCTCTCCATTCCAAATTCATTTTATAAATTATACAATTTATTTGCTCATTCTATTGATTGCTAAAATTCACATCACTTATTTAATTGATTAATTCATGAATTTGGATACACTATACAAATACATATATATGTATATGTGCACATATATACATAGATAATCTTGTGCTATGCCCTTTCCCTAGATGATAAAGTTTTCATGTTTGGTTGATTTTAGAATGAATACCTGATTTAAATTACTTCATAAACATAAACTGAATATAAGGTAGCAATCTGAGAATCAAACTTCTTTAAAACTTACCATCCAGGCCATGGACACAGACCACCAGGTGAATCCCATCTTCCAAGTTTTCCTCCTCTTCCTCTGGTGGGAAATACGGTATGTCAGAAGCTAGTACAGATAAGTCACTGTACAGAAATCCTTCAATCTTCAGTTCTTTTTTAAACTTTTCTTTGGCCTGATAAAAACTGGAGAATATACCAATTAATCATAAGCCATGATGTGTGTTCCATGTTGAGCAGGGAATGAATGGGGCTGGTATACAGGAGTGATGAGTATTTACAAGCAAATTGTCTTCAGAACATCAAATACTAAATATATCTTAGGGATACGCTCTTCTTAAAAAGGTCAAGAAAACACTCCAAGTAAACCAAAGAAAGGGTTTTGATTGTGCAGATATCTATTTTGATCCTGAAATGAAAAGAAGACTGGGTAATGAGACTTACAAGAATCATGCAGTTATAGGATATAAACACCTTTCACAAGATCTTCTGAGATGGGAAGTGCCTTCCCTGCCATACAAGCCCACCACAGTTTAGCTTCCGATTGCCTTTTAAGTACTATACCTCACCATTCCAGGCTGCAACACAGGTTTTAGGGGTTTGTGTTTTGTTCTTTTGTTTTGTTTTGTTTTACTTTGGTTTGGTTTGGTTTGATTTGGTTGTTTTCTACTCAGTACCATGAACTAAATGGCTTACTTCATATTTCTTTGAGCCTATGTGTATTCTGGCATCCCGGAATGACTTTTATTCCCAGTTAAGATGTCATTTGTATGGTTACTTAACAAGATGGTGCTTAACAACATTGATTCACAAATGAGAATACTAAGGTTAGAATCTTGGTTTTAACATTTCTGATAACTCTGGTTATCTGAAATGCTTAGGACTAGAAGAGCTTTTGTTTGTTTGTTTGTTTGTTTGTTTTTAAGACTTAGGGATATATACATGTACATAGTGAGATAGCATGAGGTTGAGTCCATGTCTATTCACATAATTTAAATTTTGTTTTCTGTATGGCCTAAGCCTATTACCTAAAGGTAAGGTAACTTAATGTAACATTTTTATTAGGGCTGAATATGACACAATTTCATGGTACAAAATTATATGTTTTGTCACACCAGCTTTCAATATATTTTAGTTTTCAATAGTATGGAAATACAATTTCATTAAAGATTTCTTGCTTGACATGAGAACATGAAAAAAGTCCTAATTTTGATCTAGAGCAGTAAAAAACAAAAACAAAAACAAAAAACATGTAAACTCTTGGATCTTAGATGATGTAAAATTGCAGATTTTCAAGTTAGTGATGGTCTGTTACTATTATCACCATCCTTATCTACTTCCTCTCAGTGAAGACATTCTCTCTTTTCTTCTGTTCCCTTTCTCTAATGTATGGTCATTGCTTCCAGATAAAACCTTTGTCTCCACTGAGCATTCAATAGTCATCACATTTGCCCAACACTGTTCTTGATTGTTATGTTGCTTGGTTTCTGTTGCTGTTCTTGATTGCTTGGTTTCCTGCAAGACTGTGAGTACAGTTAGGGCTGGGGCAACTCTGACTCAGCTTCAGACAGTGCCTATCTAGATTTCTTGAATGGGTGACCAGTATAAAATGACAGGTATTTAATACTATTTATTACACAGAATGTCCAATGTTTATCTGCTTGATCTATTTCTTTATGTGAGTATCATTAACTATTTGCTGTTGGCAAGAGAAGAATGATTATGAGGTACTTTGATAAAATACTTGTATTATGTGCCCAATAAAATATATAGGTGATAACTGAGGGTGCAGAATGAAATAGTTCAAGCCAAAGATCAAGCTATATATTCTACTACTTAAAAAAAAAAAAGTAGCAGCTTTGAGAAGCCCACAATCTTAAAGGAAACTTAGGGGGCAAATCTGATGGAGTCCTTTTCTCTCAAAGGTCCTAAAATCTCCTTAAAGATGTGAAAATGTAGAGTGTCAATCATATTCATAAGAGAGTTGTATATCAATAAAAAACAAACAAAATTTTCATATACCCACTAATAATTTGATTAATAATTCATGCTACACCCATGCAATGTACTACTATAGAAGCATTAAAATGCAGAATCAAAATGGACTTACATTCAAAGATAGCTGTAATATTTTTAAATGGGAAAAATGATCAAGAAGTGTCATGATAATCCTATTTTGATAAAAATATTTATATTTAGGAGATAAACATCAACGCACAAAATTTCTGTGTAAAAATTTGTTATTCTGTTATGTTGGGAGATGTATTTATTTGTAATTCTTTCTAATACTTAGACATTCATCATTGCAATAACATGTACATCATTGTTTTATTTGCGTGAAAATGACAAGTACCTCTATGTTTAAATAGCATGCATGAAACTGAGAAAACTAAAAACTGCTAAATGACTAAGGACCTGCAGGCTATCTACAAACTTACCTAAACATCCTTTCACTGACTTCTTCTTCCAACTTGCTGGAGTGGGAGGAAACGACGCCAAAGGAACCCAAAGGTTGATGAGTAATGGGGGCTAGGTTTTGTTTGGAAGAGAGTCCAACCCTAGCAGGGGTCTCCTTGGGTACAGATGAGAAAGGGAGACAGGTGGCAGTACAAGACACAGACAAGTTGACGACTTCCACTGCTTTCAGGCTATCCAGAGTAAAGGCCTCTGTGGAGTTCAATTGGGACCCAGAGATGGAAGTGCCTGTCTTCAGCTCCTGATTTCGTGACACCTGGGAGGCAATAGTGTGAGTCACAGTGGGGCACACGGTGCCTGCTTCATGTTTGACCTCCAGAGAGGCAGTATGTCTTCTGTTCAATGTCATGGTTTCATTGACACTTAGTGAACCGTTTTGTACACCTGTAGAATTCAGGTTGACAGCTTCAACAGCTGGTGCACAAGTGATTTCAGGCACCTTATGGTGAGATGCAGCCCTGACTTCTGAGCCGTTGTTGGAGAGTATGCGTTTACTCACACTCGATTCTTTAGGTTTGACTTTTGTGGTTTCTACTGCTGCTCTAAGTAAAGACCTGGTCCTAGAATTTTCAAGCACTATAGTACATGGTATTTTTAAGTTAAGAACTTTGGTTTCAGTACTTGATGTATTTTCAGCCATGCCATCCACACAAAAAGGTTCTGGAGAATCAAGCTGATTCTCTTTGCTTTTGCGGATGTCCACATACCCAAGGCCCTGGGGTCTGTCAGAATCTAAAGCTATATCTGCAAGGGAATGTCCTGCCCTGACATCCTGAAGCCTGGAGCTACCATAAGCATGGGAACTGTGTCTAGGTGAACTGTTGTCCTGGCTAGAAATGTCCAGGTCTTCAGAAAATACTCCTGTGTTCTTCAAGCTATCTGTACCTTCAGCAGTATCCTCAGGGCTGCTGATCTGGGGAGCAGAGACAGACTTGGTTAGCTTGGTAAGTGCCAACTCCCGCTCCTCATCTTCAAAAGGCAAAGAGCTGATAGAGGTAAGTGAAGCCTGGAAGCCACTGGGCAGACTAGTGTTGCTTTCTGTATGCCCGCCTTCCAAAGAGTTCCTGTGGTGGGCATGCCTCCGAACTACCTGATGTAAAGCTTCACGATCGCTGGGTATCTCCAGGGCTCTGCTTCGAGCCTCAGACCAGGCAACTGAGCTTGGCTCACTCTCAATGCCTGAGTCAGATATTATGGAGGCTGACCTCTTTATAACGCCAGAGAGCACTGACAGATCTTCCTGCTCGTCTACATGGTCCAGCAGGGAAGGCCTGGTGTCCAAAGGTTCCCTCAGAGCAGTGCTCATCGGATCACAGGGCTCAGCAGGGGTGAGCTTCAGGCTCAACAGTACAGGTTTTCCCTCCTGTTCTGCTCCCCTTCCGAGAGTCCTGAACTCAAGAGCAGCTGTTTGGCTTAAGGAGATGACATTATTCTGACTTATTCCTGCTATAACTTTGTTTGGCACAGTCTTAACAAGATCATGGCTGTCCCTAGAGCTACTGTGCTCATGCCGAACATTAAGGTCCTGCGTGGGCTCAGCTCTAGGGTGGTTCTTATTGCTAGATTGCACATCAAGGTAGGTCAGTGCTGGGGCCTGCCCATCCTCAGGGCCTGGACTTCTACGCATGTCCACATCTGCTAGTGAATCTTTTACAGCATCAGGTCTCGGGCCAGTCCAGCCTTCCTCTTCAGGCATTCCTGTTTTGTTTTGAAATTCACCAATGGTCAGATACACTTGAGATTCTGAGCACACATCCACAGAATTCCGGGTGGAGACATTCTCTTCCATCTCTGAACACCTAACAACATCTTCATCTGAGCCCAACTGGGATGCTTTTGTAGTAGATAAGGAAAGGTCCTTTCTTGAAGATGATTTTTGATTTGCAAGAATCTTTTCTTTCCCTTTTAGATTCATTATTGCAGGACTTGTCACTGGCACATCAAAATTAGGATAAACACTCAAATTATGCCCTGTAACAAAATAAGAAAATTGTATTATAGTTTACAAACCAATTATTATAGATTATTCAAATGCCCAAATGTATGAAAATAATCCAAGAGACCTTTATTACTATTTTTTGAAAGGGGATGGCCTTCATATTTGTGAAAATTTTCAAGTTACAGAAAAACTTTTTTTTTAATTAAGAGTATACAGATATTTTATGCTAACCAGGTGATGGGTTAAAGTCCCAAATAGTTTAGCTTGAGACAAATAAGGATATGAACATAACAAAACATATAAGTAGAGGGTTGGGCAAGGAAAAAGAAATAGCCATTAGACTTCTGTGAGAAGACTGAATCTAGGTGAGAGACCAGTGCCTCACTCAATTTTGTCCACATAAGAAAAGATCCATGAACAGCCAGGATCCTGTGGCAAAGAGCAACTCCTCAAATTCACAGAGTGACAACATAAATAGATGCTTCAGGATAAGGAAAGTCCTGAGAACACAGAAAGTTCAGGCCAAGCTTCAACCTAAGGATCACCCTCTTCTCTGTCTCTCATCTTTCTCTCTGTGTTTCTGTGTCTCTGTATGTATCTCTCCTCCCCTCTCTCTTCTTCTCTCTCCTCTTTCCTCTCTCTGTCTCTCTCTCTCCTTCTTCCACATCCAGTTTTTATTTTGGGGAAATGGCCATCCTTCATTTCTAACAATAAAACTCTAATTGCGAGCAAAGCTCCTTTTTGAGTTCTGTGAGTCATCCTAGCAAATCCTTAGATAAGGGTAAATTAAATGAACCAAGAATTTATATCCAGTGGCCAGAATTGCAGGCTGCCAATTTGCTTGCAGAATGTGAAATAAAATTTTGCTTGAAAGATATTAGTCTCTGACTTGCATTATGCGCAGCAAAAAAAAAAAGGAAAAGGAAAAAAAAAAAACTAGAGAAAATGCAGCTATTTTATCTTATACCACTTACCTTTGTCAAAATACAATTAACATCTCCTACTTACAAATTCAAAGAGGTCTATCATAAGCACAGTGTTTACAGAGTAAGATAAAAATATAATTTAGAGCTGGGAAGGTCTGTTTGTAAAGTCCAACATGGCCATTCATGAGCACCCTGGGCCACTATGGACTTCAGTAATGTTTTCCACCTTCCTCAGCTGTGGGATGGGCAGATCCATAGGAGCCTTGTATGCCTTTCACTCATTCCTAATCCATTATATGAAATTATGTCATGCATGGAGACAAACAATTCTACTTTCTGCAAAGCAAACACTATTAAGAGTGATCCCTGCCATCAGAATCACAGCCGTCTTCAGAGGCTGATAGCAGGGAACCAAAGTGTGATCTTTTATCTTGTTTTTTCTTCTGCTGTGTTCTATGAGCTGTTTTTTCACTTCCCCTCAATTTTAAATCCTTTCTTTTTATTCTTGTCCCACACAACTGATCAGTAACAAACATTCTCCATGTGCCCTTGTTAAACCCAAGACATGAGATGTGGCATGGGACATTTCCTACATATATCATATAAACAAGAGGATGTTGTGTTTGTGTTTTCTTTAATAGGTATAAACCCACTACTGATGGACTGCTACACTGGTTCCATCCATTTCCTTACTACTGTGAATAGTGCAACAATGAACACACATCTTTGTGGAAGAATTTACATTTCTTTGGGTGCATAGTACTTCTGGTTTCAGTTTTGTAAGAGGCTTCCGTTCTAATTCCTGTAGAAGCTTTATACTGCTAGAAACCATGAAGGCAAACAAAAAGGAAAAGGATATCCACAGAGGAACAAAGGGCCAAGGGAGAGCAGTGGAGGAAAAGGAGGTCAACCACACTCCCAGACAGACCCCACATCCACCCAGGAGCTTTTGGGTAACACAAATAAGACTTAATGAATCTCTGCTATTTTATTTTTAACAGAACAGAAAATTGGGTGGGTAAGGTAGTAGGGAGATGTTGGAGGAGAATGAATGTGATCAAAATACATAAAGTAGTAAGTATTAAATGTAATAAAGAAACCCATTACTTCCTATGTTAATATGTTAAAAATCAAAATAAAAGTTAAAAGGCTTCATGTGGCTTTAATAGAAGGAAAATCAATACAGCTTCTCTTATCATGAATTAAGCCATACATACATACACTGTTTGCAGACCACATGAGGCTTTGATGCATGATTGTCTAATAATTTTCAGTGCAACTTGTAATTAGATTGATAGAGGAACGAACTCTTCCTTTACCTGGGTGCATTCAGTAAACCTGGAAGTACTGGGAGGTGTTTTCTGTCCTCTGAAGACCTTTCTTCAGTTTTCAGCAAATTACCCAGCATCCTTTCTACACCCATGCAGTGTGGTACACTCTATCACATGTGATGACCCACTTGTGAACACTTGTCTCCCTGGAGGAAACAGCTTGTGTTTTATTTCTGTAGCCTGCAGTCTGACACTCTGTCTAGTACATATTTGATGAACTATGCTCCTTAGAGGAACTAAGCCAAGAACAGGAATCTAGCAAAACAAAGAATATTGTATTCATGTGTTGCTTTTATTGGCTTGAATGTAATTATTGCAATGATGTTTAATACCACAAAGACTATAACTAGCATGACTTTGGTAAAAAAAAAAAAAAATCTCCATACTAGGAAGTGGGTAGGTAAGATCAAAAGTGGGCATTTGTTATAAGCACCAAGAAACTCTTGTCTTGATGGACTTTTCAAAAAATATTGGGAAGCACACAAAAGAACAACAACAAGTTGCCTTGCCAAAAAAGTATGTCTGTTGTGGCAAAGCTAGAAAGAATGGTTTCCAGGGATCCGGCAAGTAAGGAAAGGAAATATGAGAAGAGCATAGAGAAGATCGAAGGTGGTGAAAATGATCTACATGCTGTATGTGATGTGTTAGAGTGGGCAATGTATACCACAAAAGGAACTCAGAGTAGTGTTAATACCAAATCAACTTTAGATAATAATTACTTACCTAACATAGAGGCATGGACTGGAACACAAGTTACCCTTGAGTGGAGGCTATAGGCGGTGCAGCTGAGAAAGTAAGCATGTGCAGGGCCAAGGAGTACATGGGCTACCTCTATGTAGTAGCCCACAGACTTTTTAATATCTCTATTGCTGGGAACTGAAATCTAAAAATCATTTCATAAGGAATAACTTACAAAAGTAAACAGAAGTAAATGAAGCACAGCAGGACACTGTTCTGGGGAATGCTTCCTCAGAACAGCAGACACTGGGTCGTGGTAGACTCAGGGATGTCACAAACAAAGAATAGAATTCTGGAGTGTATAGTCCCTAAGTGGATGAAGTGAGCATAAACAGAGGGATATGACTATGAACAGGCAGAGATAATCTGGAATGTGGATCGGCTTGCAAGCTGTGAGTGAGTTTGTGATGAAAGTCGTAGGGGAAAAATTATAGATTCTCGGAAAACAAAATAAAAAGGCCCATCCTTAACTAAGAGACAGGATGCAAGAAATGGCAGTGAGGAAACTGTTGCCAGCGTAATAATTTGGAGTTGTCACTAAAACTTTGAGAGACTGAGAAGAACAAAGCATCTCACTCAGAGAGACAGGTGGAGGGCCAGACACTGGTGACTGGTGTTAATTAATACCCGTTGGCCCTTGGCTTTTAGTCCTTCAGTGTTTTACACCTCCCAAAATAACCCTGTAGGAGATACCCTTTTGTTCAACTTCAAACCCTAATGGTTGGAAAAAAATATTTAAATCCGAACACTATGATGAACTGTTGTCTTGTAACAGGGTATGGACTCCCAGGAGAACAACTACAATTTCTGAAACAGAGCACATATTCCTACCTTGACTCTAACCACAAATGCACACAAATATTGCAAATAGAAACCAAACTTGTGTACATCCCATTTGATGCTACCCTGAAAGAATGTACTAAGAATGTGTCTGACAACCTCTTGGCAACATAAAACTATTCAGGCCACCACACTCTTGCAGAAAGAGGAAATAGTTCAATGTTGTATTAAGATATTTGATTTGGATTTAAAAAGCCATCCAAATACTTTGTAAAAGAACAAATCAGTCAAGAAAAGCTTTGAACTTAATAAGAATTAAGAAAGTTTAGAAGAAGAGCTTTGAGTTTTAAGTGGGCAAGCCAGTAATGCTTATGAGACAGCAGTAGCACATCAGGTCAGGGCTTTATGGGGGACACCCTGAGGAGACAGTTAGACAGGTAAGAGTAAATGTTCACTGTACCAAAATAATTGAGACTACAGGGCTGATCCTCAGCCCACAGCTTATGACAAACAATGCAAAGAGAGATGTACTGAAATTTTACTTATGTGTGACAATTAGCTTTTGCTGTCAACTTGATACAACTTAGAAGCACTCGGGATGAGAGTCTTAACAACAGATATTCTACATTGGATTGGCCTATGGGTGTGTCTGTGGAGGGCTGTTTTCATTGAGTTATCTGATGTGGGAAACCCAGCCTACTATGGGTGGCGCTGTTTCTTAGGCGCGGGTTTCTGAACTATATGAGTGGAGGAATCGAGATGAGCACAGGCAAGCAAGGAATAGAGTACAGTGTTCATTTTTCATTGTTCTTAACTGTGGTTATGATATGACTCGCTTTTGATATTCTCATAGGGATGTACTTTAGCCTGGATCTGTAGTCTGAAGCAAGCATCTTTCTCCCCTAAGCTTTTGTGTCAGAGGGTCTTAGCACAGCACCAGAAATGAAACTTGGACAATGGATGGCTTACAAGAACCTGGGTAAGCAAATGTTTGCTGTCATATCTCCTCATGTTAAGACTCCAGACCCAAATGAGTAACATGGGTAGAATGTGGTACATTGGAAGACCTTGTGGGGAAAATATATTTACTTTTCAGGTGAAGCTATGGGCTAAGAGAAAGTGTAGTTGATTCAAAATAGAATAAAATAACATGATAGAATAACATGCATGAAGACTGAAATTTATGCTCACTGCAATATTTATCAACACCTGCAACTGAAATGACTGGGAAACAATCTACATCAAATTCTGACAGAAAAATGTCAGAGGTTCTTACAATTCATGCTTAATTTCCTCAATTGCTCTAATTATGTAATTATGTAACTACAAGATGTATTAATGAAAACACAAGCATATAAACACGCAAGCACACATGTGCTAACATGCATGTGAACACACACACAATCTGTACATCTAAAGAAACTAATCAAGAGAGAGGATCCTGACTAAAATGCTCAATCCCCATCCTTAAAGGAAAAGAGGATGGACATCAGAAGAAGAAGAAAACAGGAAACAAGTTAGGAACCTGCCACAGAGGGCCTCTGAAAGGCTCTACCCTGCAGACTATCAAAGCAGACACTGAGACTTATGGCCAACTGTTGGGCAGAGTGCATGGAATCTTATGAAAGAAGAGGGAAATAGTAAGATCTGGAGAGGACAGGAACTCCACAAGGAGAGCAACAAAACCAGAAAATTTGAACACAGGGGTCTTCCCAGAGACTCATACTCCAACCAAGTATCATGCATAGAGTTAACCTAGAACCCCTGCACAGATGTAGCCCATGGCAGTTTAGTGTCTAAGTGGGTCACATAGTAATGGGAAGAGGGACTGCCTCTGACACAATCTGATTGGCCTGCTCTTTGATCACCTCCCCCTGAAGAGGGAGCAGCCTTACCAGGCCTCAGAAGATGACAATGCAGCCACTCCTGATGAGATCTGATAGACTAAGATCAGAAGGAAGAAGAGGAAGACCTCCCCCATCAGCGGACTTGGGGAGGGGCATGCATGAAGAAGGGGAAAGGAAAGTGGGATTAGGAGGGGAGGAGAGAGGGGTTTATGGGGGAATACAAAGTGAAAAAAGTGTAATTAATAAAAGTTCAAAAAAAGAAAGAAAGAAAATTAAAGGAGTACAACTGCAAAAAAAAAACAGAAAGAAAAGAAAAAAACAATGTTTAAAACATCATTGAGTTGGAGGTTTAGAGTAACTCAGGATACACTCCACTTGTCATACACTGTCTTGACGCTAGATGTCAGAGTACAACTGGAAACCAGATTCATGTTTGCACTCTTTCTCTGTCCCTCCAGGTCACCTAGATTCCAGACTACAAGTCTCCAGTTTCAGAGTTTCTGAAATGTAACCATTTTTCTGTGCTTTATAAAGCAGCAAGCAAATTAGTCTGGCTTAAAACAGCTGAGGAAGGTAACAGAGCAGTGGAGCAGAGGCTGCACTCTGGAGTTGAGTATACACCACACACACACACACACACACACACACACACACAAAATTTAAAGGATTAAAGAAATAAACCATTTTGTTAAAGTTTAGTTAAATCATTAATATGGCACTTGACATTTTCTGGTCACAGCTGTGTTTCTATGGTCAAGTTGCGAAAGAGAACAGAATAGGGACATTCATTTCTTTGTGTCTGGTCATTTTGCAGTTGGTCTCAGGGTTCACTGAAAAACAGTTCTCAGTGTGGAACACTGGAACACAAATAAAAGGTACAACCTTGTTCTTTTATTCCCTGATACAGTTATCTGTTCATGGATTCTCATAGTTACACAGACCATTTTCTCAAGTCCTTGACCTGCCTTGTGGCATTAAACAGGTACTTGGATTACATAGTGAGTGGCCGGCTAGAATGATAGCAAAACCTTATCCAAAGGAACTAAACAAACAACCACTACCACAAGAACCACCACAAGGGAGGCACTAACTCAGTGTCATTAAAGCCCAGAAAGAAATGGCTGTAGTTAAAGCTGTATACGTGAGATAACAAACGTTTATCACCAGCCTTTGATAGCTCTTGTGTGTGTGTGTGTGTGTGTGTGTGTGTTTGTGTGTGTGAATGTGTTTGTGTCTTACCCTGTAGGTAAAAACACAAGCACCAGAGACAGTTTTGAACCAGAAAAGTCCATGTAGGCCTTAATACCAACTCTTCTTTTAAAATTCCTTAACTCCAAAAGGAAAAGGCTGCCTCCATTTGCTCCTACTGTCGTGAATAGTGGCCGCCAGAACTCCAGTAGCTCTAGTTAACGCACTACTACTTACCCGGGAAGCCTAATTCTTGTTTCTTTTCAAAACAACAGAGAAAGACAAACCTGAGGCAGGGCAGTCCACATATCTGTCCTCAAAGATAACAGGCAAGGTGTTCCAGTCACCGTCAATGTCCAGGCACTCTGCGGGCAGTGGGGGCATGCTGGTGAGGTACTCTGAGTTCCGGATATCCAGAGACAGCTGGCTGTGGGTCTGTGTCCTGTGGAGAACACGGACAGGTAATCAACCACTGGGGACCGAAAGTTTTCAATAGAATCTTATCATGCTAACCCCAAGAAAGCATTAGCAGTGCTTTTAGCACATCCTGGCAAGGACCATCTTTGTGCCCTCCAACCTACCCCCTTCCCCCCGCCCCCCGCCCCGATGTAGTAGTCTGCTTTGCTGAGGAACTGATCCAGGTACCTGATTTACTGAGGTACTGATCCAGTGTTGGTGCAGTGCATTGTGGGATTGGCTTACACAGGCCAGTTACAGGAAGGTAATTAGCACTTGGCTACTGAAAGGCAAGCTAAGAAATGGCTACAGATCTAAAATTTGTGCTTAGGAGGAGAAAGTTAAATTACTCATCTATTACTCCAGCATCTTTGACTTTTTAAAGTACTCAGGGTCTGAGTCGTATTTGATACAGCTGAGTTAAAAGCCACCTGAGGTAGCTTCTTTATCATTACATGGTTACTGACAACTTTTATTAGTGTGTAAGCTACCATAAATCAGGAAGGATATAATTTCTGTTTCCCTGTGGGGGGATTTTTCAAGTTTATATTTAATCTCTATGACCTAAACATGATTCTAACAAGAAGAATTTGATTTCAGAATCTGAGGTAATTACTACTTTATGATTTAAAAGTTGGGAGGGGCATGCTATTTTAATTCCCTACCCAGAAGAGATTAAATTCTTATTATGAAAAAATAACTAATTAATGTTTTATATTTGTATATAACAACTAAGTCACTATTCCCTAAGGGAAGAGAAGGACTTCTAGGATTGTAGATTTGGGAGAAGATTGAACATGTGTCTGCCAGTCTGCCTGCCTGCTGGCCTGTACCTCTTTATGTAACAGCCTCCACTCTAGACACTCCCATGTCACTTCCCAGCCATGTGGGCCATATGTGTCTATGAAATAACTGTAGCTGTGTAACCCTGCACAGATTCTTCACAAATTCTAAACATTATATCATCACCATCAACAGAAATACCATGAGATCAACACATACACATCTGTGGTTTGTGTCATATATATGATATAAATATTAATATAATGTTAATTATGACAGCATATATTCATTTTTATAGATTAAATATGTTTGCTTATTTTTTCTATTTTCTAGTTTCACCTATAATAATAAAGTGTGAATTTTTTCCTCTTATTCAAAGTTCTATAGAAGTTGTTGCAACTTTATACCTATTTGAATATTTAACTATTTGGATGTTGTAGCTGGATATTTAAATATTTTGTTTCAGTTGGGTCTGCACTCTATTCCACCTTTTCTCTCCTAAGTATGTAAAGGTGTATCCAGAAGACTCTGGCATGTGAACTGATGATAAGCTTGCCAGATCTTGATTTCAGTGTGGACAGGCACCATTTGATAGGTTGAACAACACAGGGATGGACAGAATGAACTTTTTTTTCCCCTGAAACCAGGATACATTTGTTTTCTCCTGTTATCTGACATCACTATCCCAGGTTCTCCAACTTTCAGACCATGGGGCTCACAGCACCATCCCTAACCCTCAGGTTCCTTTATACATGAAACTGGTCCCCTGGTCCCAACATCTTCAAACACCGCTTGCTTCTCTGGCTCTCTGGCTTCCATACTGATCACAGTGGAGCCTGTCAACTTGAACCTGAGGCTCACTAGTTCAGCTAACTGACTGATCAACCAATTTTAAGGATCCTACTGTCTCTTCTTTTGCAATGCTGGCATTACAAGTACTTGCCACAACACCTTGCTTTTTATGCTGGGGCTGGTGATCTGAACTTAGATCTTCTTATTTTCATAGAAGCCATTTTCTTAACTGAGCCTTCTCTCCAGATCCGGGGGGGGGGGAGGATGTCCTTTAACTGTTAATCTATGTTGTACATGTTCCATGTAACTAATGACTTCAGCACTTCACTCTCACCAAAGACAGATCACCGAGACAGAAACTAAACAGAAATACTTAAACTAGCAGATGTTGTGAATCAAATAGACGAAACGGATATTTACAGAGCATTCCATCCAAAACCAAAAGGATGTACTTTCTTCTCAGCACCTCACAGAACCTTCTACAAAATTGACCATATAATAGACACAAAGCAAGCCTCCACAGACAAGAAAATTGAAATAAACCCTTGTAACTTATCATACCACCATGGGTTAAAGCTGGACTTCACCAACAACAGAAACATCAGAAAGCCTATAAATTCACAGAAACTGATGACTCTACCCAATGGTCAATGGGTCAAGGAAAAAATAAGAAATAAATTAAAGACTTTCTAGAATTCAATGAAAATGAATGCACAGCATATTCATGCTTAGGAAACACAATAAAAACACTGCTAAGAAGAAAGTTCATAGCACTAAGTTCCTTCATAAAAACTTGAAGAGATGTCATACTAGCAATTTAAAATCAAATCTGAAGACCTCTAGAACAAAACAGAGCAAACAGGCCCAAGAGGAGTAGATGACAGAAAATAATCAAAGTTCATGTTGAAATCAATAAATTAGAGACAAAGACAACAATACAAAGAATCAAGAAAACCAATGCTGGTTCTTTGGGAAATTCAATAAGATAGATAAACCCTTAGCCAAACAAATAAATGGCAGAGAGACAGTACCCAAATTGACAAAATCAGAAATGAAAGGGGGTCACAAAAAAAAACAGATCGTAGGGAAAGCCAAATAATTATTAGATCTTACTTAAAAAGCCTGTACTCTACAAAATTGGAAAATCTGAATGAAATAGATGAATTTCTTGACAAATTCTACTTACCAAAGTTGAATCAAGATAAGGTAAACAAAATTTTTGTTTTATTTCTTCTTTTTAATATAATATTTTATTTATTACAAATTATTCACTTTGTATCCCAGCTGTAGCCCCTACTCTTGTAGCCTCCTAATCCCACTCTTCCTTCCTCCTTCATCTCCTCCCATGCCACTTCCCTAGTCCACTGATAGAAGAGATCCTCCTCCCCTTCCAATCAGGATTGTCTTTCATAGTCTCCCTCTGTGGCCTGGTAAGGCTGCTGCCCCCTCAGGTGAAGGTGATCAAAGAGCCAGCCACTTAGTTCATGTCAGAGACAGGCCCTGTTCCCTTTACTAGAAGCCCATTTGGAGAATCAGCTGCCATGGGCTACATCTGTGCAGAGGTTTCTAAGTTATCTCCATGAATGGTCCTTGGTTGGAGTATCAGTCTCAGAAAAGATCCCTGGGCCCAAATTTGTGATTCTGTTGTTCTCCTTGTGGAGCTCCTGTCATCTCCAGGTCTTACTATCACCCCCTTCTTTCATAATATTCCCTGTACTCTGCCCAAAGTTTGGCTATGAGTCTCAGCATCTGCTTTAATACCCTGCTGGGTAGTCCTTCAGAGGCCCTCTGTGATGGACTCCTGTTTTGTTTCTTGTTTCCAATGTCTATCCCATTTGCTTCACAGAATGAGGATTGATCATCTTAATGAAGACTGATCATCTTACCAAGGGTCCTCCTTCTTGCTTAGCTTCTTTGAGTGTACAGATTTTAGTATGCTTATCCTATAGTATATATCTAATATCCACTTATAAGTGAGTATATACCATGTGTGTCTTTCTGCTTCTGGGATACCTCACTCAGGATGATCTTTTCTAGTTCCTACCGTTTGCCTGCAAATTTCATTGTTATTTTTTTCATGTCCTTGTTTTTAATTGCTGAGTAGTATTCCATTGTGTGAATGTACCACAATTTCTGTATCCATTCCTCAATTGAGGGACATCTGGGTTGTATCCAGATTCTGGCTATTACGAATAAGGTTGCTATGAACAAGGTTGAGCAAATGTCCTTGTTGTATACTTGAGCATCTTTTGGATATATTCCTAGGAATGGTATAACTGGATTTTGAGGTTGCAGTGTTCCTAATTGTCTGAGAAAGCACCAGATTGATTTCCAAAGTGGTTGTACAAGTTTACATTCCCACAAGCAATGGAGGAGGGTTGCCCTTTCTCCACATCCTCTCCAGCATGTGTTGTCATTTGAGATTTTTATCTTAGCCATTCTGATGGATGTAGTAGCCCAAAATTGGAAACAGCCTATATGTCTCTCAACCAAAGAACGGATTAAGAAAATGTAAATTTACACAATTGAATACTACTCAGCTATTAAAAACAATGACATCATGAAATCTGCAGATAAATGGGTGGGACTAGAAAATATCATCCTGAGTGAGGTAACCCATAAGCAGAAAGGCACACATGGGATGTACTCACTTATACGTGGATATTAGCCATAAGGTACAGGATAGCCATCCTACAATCCACAGACAAAGAAGCTGTGTAACAGGGAGGGCACAAAGGAGGATGATTGAATTTCACTCAGAAGGGGAATAAAATAGACACCTGAAATAGATGGATAGAGGGATGTGGGTGGGAGAGAGGACGGGGAGGGGGAAATGTGTGGGGATCAGGGGTAGGGAGAATGACGAGGGCTGGGAGAAAGAGGAATTTTTTGTGTGGGGGCATCTGTGGAACAGGGAAGGCTTCTAGGAGTCTATGGTGGTGATCTTAGCTGAGACTCTTAGCAGCAGTGGATATGGAGCTTGAAGTGGCCACCTCCTGAAGCCATGTAGGACTTCCAGTGGAAGGAGGGGGATGCAAACCAACCTATAAAACCTTGTACTCTGACAACCAATGACTCTTCTAACTTACTAATTATATTATGAGAGAAAGCCCGCCTCTGCCACTATTAATGCTATACTTGCAGACAGGAGGCTAGCATAACAACAGTTATCTGAGTGGTTTCACTCAGGCACTGATGAAAACCCAAAGCCAAACATCAGGTGGAGCTAGAAGAATCTTATGAAAGAGGAAGGTTTGGGAGAGCTAGAGTGATCAAGGATACCACAAGAAAACGCCTACAAAATCAACTAACCCGGGTCCATAAAGGACCACAGAGACTGACCCAGTATCCAGAGAGCATCCATGGGGCAGACCTAGGTCCTCCACACATATGTCACAAATGTACAGCTTGGTCCTCATGTGGGGACTCTAATAGCAGAGCAAAGGCTGTCTCTGTTTTCTGCATTTGATCCCTTTCCCCTAACTGAGCTGTCTTGTCCAGCCTCAATAGAAGAAGATGCGCCCATTGCTACTTGATATGCCAAGGAGGGTTGATATCCATGGGAGGTCTCTCCTCGTCTGAGAAGGAGAGGGAGTCATAGAAGGAAGGGGAAAGGTAGGAATTGGAAGGAGAGGAGGGAAGGACAGTTCTGATCAGGCTGTAACATAAATAAATAAATTAATTAATGAAAAAAATTAAAGAAATTAAGATGGTAAAATGGGATTTGAAATGCTAATGTCCAGCTTCATTTTCAAGCTAATAAACCATGAACTGAACTTTTCATGAATCTGCATTATTTTCTGGTGCAGAACACAAAGCATGAGCTAGTCTCCTGCCCCTCCCTCCTACCTTCCAGTTCCTGCTTCCCTCCATCATGTTTGTTTGTCTCAGACCCAGATAATTAATGGAAGGTCTTCTTGCTTCATAACCAATGTTCACAGCCCGAGTTGCTATAACCACAGACTGAGGTCAAATGTCACATCCTCAATTATATTTTTTTCTCTTGTCACTTTGTTAAAATCAGACCATGATCCACACACACAATTTTGCCTAAAAGGGTGTTGATGCTAGTTTGCAGGAATAAGCTATATGTGTCTCTTTCTAGCTTCATACATCACAATAGCTCATAAATAACTTGAAACACCATTGTGGGGAATTCACATAACAAAACTCCATAAATGCTTTACAGTACATGGCTTGGTTTTGGGATTCTGAAAACTAGTGTTCAGCCATTTATGAGAGCACCTGCCATACCCTTTCTCATTCCATATTCCCTTATCTTGCTTATTTTCTTTTACACCTGTAACTACCTGAATGAGTGAATTTATGCTTCCTGTTGGTCAGGAAGAATTCCTACCTGACCTCATCTCTAGTCCAGGTGGACAATTGATGGTCATTCATCAATCACCATCTATATTTACATAACCATTTACACAGGAAGGTCTCTGCCTTGCACTGCTTGCACTCTGTGTGGATGTTCCCATTTTGTCCTTTCGTCTTTTACTTTTGGCCATTTTATGGTGACAGAAACTATGAGTAACCCATTCATTTCCTTCCTTGCTGCTGTGATAAAATGCCCTGCCACAAGCAGCTTATGGGAGAAATCATTTTTTTGGACCTCATTTCTCAGTTATAGTCCACCCTTGCAGAGAAGTCACGCCAGCAGATGAAAGCAGCTGGTCAGTCACAGACAAGAACAGTGCTTTCTCCACTTTCTATATTCCAGAATGTCCTGCCCAGGAATGGTGTCACCCATATTAGGCAGGTCTTTTCAACTTGATCACTGTAATCAAGGCAATCCCCACAGACACTCCCTCAGGCCAACCTAATCTAGACAAGCTCTCATTAGTACTACCTTCTCAGCTGATTCTAAATTTGATAAAATTGACAAAAACCAACCATCACAATTAGCTGCAGTTGAGATTAAACTGACAGCAGGAAAATTAACTTCTCAAGGACTCACTCATTGTACACCACTGGATACCCTATGTTACGAGTACTTGGTACAGGTGTCTAGAGGGCTGGCATTCCAACCAAACTACGCTCACAGATTGTGATGCTTAATTTTCATTGTCAACTCAACTAAACTGAGAACCACCTGGGAGAGACACTCACTCTGGACATGTCCGTGATCAATTTTCCAAGGTGTCACTAATGATAGAAGAACCACTCTGAACATGGTAACATCAGTAGGCTGGGGTCCCAGTTTGAATAAGATGGGTCAAAAAGAGGAAGCGAGCTGGGTACAAGCATTTCTTGTTCTGCTTGACTTAATGCCTTGTGACAGCTGCCTCACTCTCCTGCAGCCTTGACTTCCTGTCAGGATGACCCTTCAAATTGTGGGCCACCCTCCTTTAAGTAGATGTTCTTTGGCATTTTAATCCCAGCGATGAGAAAATTAATTAGTACAGAAATCAATGCTCTCTGTGACCTTCACTTCCCCATGAGTTCACACTCTCTGAGAAGCATGGTTTACCCATAACACAAACTCCACCTTTTTCCTATTTTGTATAGACTTCCAGGAATGCACTCCTCCCCCCCTCCCCTATATTTCTGAATTTCAGTGTTTTGTTCAGTGGCCCTCGAGGTTATATTTAACTTTAACTGTTTTGTTCTTCCAGTCCTAACTGTCAAATTAGTCAGCCAGTTCTAGCCCAAGACTTGAAAAAAATGAGTGAATGAATGAATGAGTGAATTAATGAATAATTTCATTGATGTGCTTGTATAAGACCTCAGTGATATCTTAACAAGCTATTTTCACAAGAAGATGCATTTTCCTTGCTGTCCCACTCATTCTCAGAACCAAAAGCAAACACTAAATGTCACTGTAGTTTGCATACACAATGAAACCTGTGGAAGAAACAGGGTTATATACACTATAATGAAAGATTTACAGGTCTGTCTTATGCAACACAAAAACTCCATCAGCCTCTTCTGATGGATGCACTGTGGCCTCTCAAACACAATCCCACTCACCTTTTCTTTTAGACAAACAGGTTATTCAAAATGAAAATATTGGTGGTCATCAGATCTCAGTGGGGTCTCTGCCTGTCTTCCCCAGGGAACCTAAGAAACCTCATCTCTCATCACCCCTTGAACGTACTTGAATACTTTTCAGTACTTTCTGAAAAGAAGGCAATTGTAGAAAGGCATCAGTCCTCCTGATTAGAGATCTTGGGTTTAATTATTGTGCTAAATATATGTTTTAGCTACTGCGCCATAGGGCTTTTCTGACATAGCATGTGCCCACACCGCCTGCTTCCATTAATTTTGCAGACTTGGCACAGATGTCAGCAGAGACTTGGGAAGTCTCATTTCTTCCTGATAGACATGGAACAAAAGAAACCTTTGGCTATTGACCTTTCCTGCCACCTGCAGCTCGTGCCTCCCCAGTGTGAATACTTTCTCTGCCTGCACAGAGTTTGTAGACTGAGTGTGCAAAGGGAAACAGAGTGTCTGTTTCACAGCAAGAGACGAAAAGAAAAGGAAGTCAGAACAACAACAAAGGGCTGAATGCCTTGGGTGGCCACTTGAACGGGATGAAGTGGGTGGGCAATTTATTACTTACAGGTTTTCCTGAAAGGTCAAGACTGCAAGTTTTTGGTGCTCCATGTAAAAGAAAGCTTCAGAAAACCTTCGGACCTGAGGGGTGACAACGTAAACAGCTTAATTCTTCAAGTGGAGATAGCCTCCATTTTCTAAACTTGAGAGCCTGGAGATCAAGTGTGATCTTTTCATGGAAGGAAAGCTGTGCCTTCACACAGAGGACTGAAACAAGAGGCTTCCCACCCTCTGCATAAGCCTACACATCTTCATAGCACTTAGCTCAAACAGTGTAGTGTGTGTTTATAAACTCATTCCCCTTCTGCTTTGATCTTTAGAAAGTTTTACTCTTTCTACTAGAATCTGAGATATTCCCAAGCCGGCATTTTAAATAAGTGCACAATGTGGAGAATTCCTAAAGCTGTGTGCTCTGTGGACTCTGATTCTCATACAGTTATTTCTCTTGTGCAAAATGAGATCCACATTAAGCCATACATATTAATACCTACACCTACAGAGTCAGAATGAGGGCAACACTTTACACTGAAAGCACTTTTTCCCGAGTATTTTGAGACACTTGTAACAGTCAATTGTATAAGCTCAGCCATTATCAGATATGGACAAGGAATGTGTTATACAAATAACAGAACAGAACTGGAGTAGCTACTGGGTTTTTGGCCTCAGAATGCTCGTTCACAGTTGAGTGGTACCTCTGTTGAAATCTATAGATTAACACAATGCCCAAGCTGCTTACTCTCAATGAACCAACTTTCAAAAAACTTCTCCTTAAGTATAAACACATGCAGTCAGAGAGTTTATAGCACTTTACAATTTACCCTCAAAGTGTGATGTTCCTGGGTGAGATAAGTGGTCACTTGAGAGTGCAGAGTCACTGTGTCCAGGAATTGGGTCCACAAAGCCATCAGATTGGAAGCCAGCCAGGCAAGATCCTTGCTGATCTGCTCAGCTATCTTCTCTGGGTTGTTCAGCATCTGGAGGGGTAAAAAGGTATAAGTCAAAGACCTAGCTCTATTGGGCTGCTCCAGTCCTCATCCTGGGATCATTAGTCAGCTCCTCTGTCCCTTTCCAGACATGGTGTAATAACACATTATGATATATCATGAGACATGTGCTTTAATGCTACATTATTATAGCATTATAATATTATATTATATATTATATATAATATAATATTATATATAGTGTCTCATGCTATAGAATATAGAACTGTGTAATCCTGTCCCTTTGGATGTGAGAGTTAAGAGAAGCAGCAATGAGAAGGGTAATCTATTTGGCAGTTTCCCGTCTATAGATTAACATTCAGATCCCACGGTCTCATAACAAGGTTAGCCTGTATCTGTCTATCCCCAATCTATGTTTTCCCTCTCCGTGCATGTTTTAAGTGAGACCTATTTCTAGATTTCCAAAAATGTTTTGTCTAGTATGTCATCTCGGCTTTTATATACAGTTGATACTCGTTTTCAACTCTCTACCCCAAACTTCTGATCTCATCACCTTAGAACGCATTTCCCCAAATATTAGCACCTACGTCTTTTATCCATTTTTCATGGCATTTGCACCATTGCACCAAAGGGAAAGCAGCCATTGCATCCTCCCTCAGACCCACACACTCAGAGCAGAGATCCTTTTTTTTTTTACAATTGAAGCAGTTGCTCTTTATATTTTTTAATTTATTACAATTTATTCACATTGTATCCCAACTGTAGCCTCCTCCATTAGCCCCTCCCCCTCTCCCTCCCTCCCCCTCCCTCTTCTTTTCCCATCCCCCTCCCCCAGGCCACTGATAAGGGAGGTCCTTCTCTCCTTCCATCTGACCCTAACCTATTAGGTCTCATCAGGACTGGCTGCATTGTCTCCCTCTGTGGCCTGGTAAGGTTGCCCCAGCCCTCAGGGTGAACTGATCAAAGAGCCAGTCCTGAGTTCATGTCAGAAACAGCCCATGGTCCCCTTACTAGGGTACCCATTTTGAGACTGAGCTGCCAAAAGCAGCTACTCTTTCAGGGCAAGATTCTGACTGGAATACTGTATGAGTCCACAGTCTCTGGTAATCAAATACCTTAATGTGTACTTACTGATGTCTTTTTTTTTTTTCAATGCAGTTTATTCAGGAACCTTGAACAATCATCTGACCCTGGGGAAAGCCAGCCCACAGCTTAAATAGCCTCTGGGTAGCCAACCCCAGCGTGCCATGTGGGCAATGCAGATAGGTCCACATACATGGAAGCAAGCCAGATCCTCGGCCTTAGCCAAATGTGGAATTGTTCGTGACAGAGAGCACTCACCATCGGGAAGGTGGAAGGCGGAAACCAGCTCCATCTTTAAGGCACAGCATTCCGGACAGAGCAGAGATCTTTGTGCTAGAATCTACCCTGTATTTCCTTAAACTCTGAACTCAGTGCTTTATAATCACAATGGCTCCACTTACTAATATTTATCACTTAGCAGGAGGATGATCATAAATTTTATACATGCTTCACGTTCAATTCATACAATTATCTTTTAGGTAGAATATTATAACCATCCTTTCACAGAAAGCAAAATGACAGTGAATTAATAGAGCATCTAAAATCCAACTAAGATTTAACTGAATAACTATATAACCAAAAATCCATATACTCAACCTCAGTGGGTACTTAAAATACCTTTGAAGACAATACAATTCTCAGAACCCCAAAATACTTAACTATCTGGGTCATTAGACACACTTTTAGTGTCTTTGAGTCATCAGTATCTTCTTAACCTTCACTTTCCTCTTCTTATGGAAGATTTCAGGTTACCTTAATTACAATGAGTCAGACTGCAGTGGGCCTAGAGCCTTTGGTGTAGCCTCTTTTGGTAAGAACATGGTGGAGAAATAACTGTGGCTTAGAATGGGGAAAGCCATATTCTAAGGGCATAAGGGGAAAAAAATAAGAAGATGAAATGCTCCTCTGAGGAAGCCCACCCACTGAGCTCCAGGCTTCATCAACACACAGAAAGCAATTAGAGGGCTTTCCTGGTCTTGTTTGGAAAAGAAAGACATGTGCTAAGTTAGAGAGGGCCTCTGCTGTTGTAATGGAAATCATAAGGATATGTCCTAGTAAGAATGATATGGAGCTTTCACAAAGCCACAGCCATTCAAAGCCAGTCTCTTTCCCTCCTTCATCTTGTGCCTCAGTTTCCTTATTAAATACACAAACAACAGCTTCTAGATACAGTTTTGTAATTGTTGTTATTGGATTGAGGATTACTTCTGGATAAAGGCAGAGCAGGTAAACGTTCATATCTAAGAGTAAAAGGTTGAAGGAGATGTTTCCTGCACAGTGAGGCTCTTAGCACTTGGAGATACTTGCTTTTTTATGATAACTAGCTTACAGATGCAAGGCTCCAGTTACACAGCATCTTCTAAAACATGTGTATACCCTTTCATGACTATTGACAGCTCAGCCACATAAGCATTATGAGTAGTCAGAGAAAGAGAAGGAAAGGTTCAGGGGAGTGGACCTGAGGGATAGGATGTATCACTGGGAAAACTGCAGATTGCAAAGCATAGCTTTTCAATGAAATCCAAGTAGCTCATACTGAGATTCTTCAACCAGAATCTTCACTAATGACAGCCAATGTACTATATCAACACTCGGCACTATATTGCCACCGGAAATGATTCCCCCCTTATCCAAAGCTACCACACCTCTTACCAAATGTACCACCCTTGTCCTAACTGTGCTGATTCACCTATAGCAGCATGCTTAGGCCTGGCTATTTGCAACACCAGACCATTGTTCAGGCAGCATCTTCCCTTTGGAATGCCTTGTCCTCTCTTTTCATCTTCTGATTTACTTTCTTGTTCTGTTCATCACTTCAGGATGCTCTGTCATCCACCAGGGAATGACTAGGGAGTCAATTCTATTTCCCTATATTTATGACAATATTACTCTATGCTATCAGTCTAAGGCTCATTCCTCTCTTTTGAACTCTTCTTGACTATGTGCCCTTGACCTTCCTAGACCGTCCTAATGGTGCCTCTAACAGAAGTGTGGCTTGTTCTACTGCCACTGCCTCAGTTTGTCCACATTTTCAGTTTAACCTCTCAGTCTCCCTACTTCCAGCACATCAGGCAATAAATAATGTGAACTCAGCAACCCTTTAGTACAGAAATAGGTGGATTAAAATCTCTGAGAGATGTCCCATGTCTCAATTATGTAGTCCTGCCTTTCTGGGATTCTATTTCTGCCCTCTAAGCAAACCCCCCTTCACCAGAGTGGCACTGGCAGACATAGTATGAATTCTGAGTACAACTACCAGAGGTGAAGATGGAAAAAAGAAAGATTTCATTAAACAAGTCTTTGGGAGAATTATTTCCTCCATAGTTGATTCTAGAAATAGCTTCAGATGAAATTACAGAGGCTTCTAATTAAGCCAAGGGAGGACTTTCCTATCATTACCGACACATGGGCCTGTATAACTACACAAGACAGGTATGGATAGCTTTCAACAGCAGGTGAAGGAGGGGCCTTACCTGTTAACAAGCCAGTAATCATGGTACATTGCTTTCACAGGGCCTGGGGCCTTTGGTGGAGACTCTTCTGATAAGAACATGTTGGACAGGTAACTGTGGCTTAGAATGGGGAAAGCTCAGCGACCTACTTTGACTGTTCCCAAAAGCTTTGATCACTTGGGCACTAACCACATTCACTCCTCTGCTGCCTTTCACTTTATTCCATGCTCAGTTTCTGCTACATGGTGTGCTACAGTCTGGCAAGCCAGAAAGTCAGTAGAATAGTGTAATTGTGTGTGTGTGTGTGTGTGTGTGAAAAAGGGTCTTCTGGGCGTCCTTGAACCATGCCTCCTTGAGCTTAAAGTCAGTTCTTCCATAGCAGGGACACGAAAATTCATCTGGATCAGGGCATCCGATTAGGCCATCAGCTTCTAAGGTTGCTTCCCAGCTTGAAGCAAGGTACTCTCAAACCCTCTGTTGTGGTTAATTTCAATTGGCAACTTGATGAAATCTAGAATCACCTGGGATACTGGCTTCAGGCAATGCCTGTCTGGGATTACCTTGAATGTGTAAATTGAGGTAGAAAGACAGCCCACCAACAGAGGGCGGCACCATTCCCTGGGCTAGAATCCTCAACTGTACCAAAGGAGACGGGGAATTCAATGTGAGCACTTTTCGCCCCGTGCTTCTTGACCTCAAGGTCTTACTGTTGTGACTTCCCACAGTAATGACTGACTTCCTGGATAGGTGAGCCAAAATAAACTCTTTCTCTCTTAAGTTGCTCTTGATGGGTAGATTTATTAGACTAACAGGAAAAGCTGCTAAGATCCCCTCTGACAAGTGTGGCTGACACAAACAAATCAAAACCCAAGTATCACTTTCTTCTTAAGTCCTTATTTTGGAGTATTCCCCAATAGAAGGGGGCAGCTCCAGGAGCAACTACCAGATAATTAAATAATTCCCAAAAGTTCATGGAGATAAATACCAGACAGTATTTTGTACCTTAGAAATGTCTTAAGTTGTTGTGACTAAAACAGAAAACTGACCCTAACATCAAGGCTTACTTCCCATTGCTGCTCAGCGAGAGTCAGGAGGCTCTCCAGTGCTTTGGTAAGGGGCACACTTCCATGTTTGATTAATTTGTGCTGGGAGCACCCTCAGCATCACCCCACCCAGATTTGCAGTCTATCATCTCTATTTGCATTTCACGTTCTACACGTCGCAGGAAGTCGGTAAACTTGCACGTGCTCACACTCATATGTGACCTGTGCTTCACACGGAAGTTTCTCCCACCAAGTAAAGATGCCCTGGGAGCATGCTGCTGCAAGAAAACTCGGGATTTCTATTGTTTTAACCACCTGAAACCAGCCAGCTCATCCCTGCCCATAGTAGTAAGGCTTGAGATGAACACCTTCGCCACTGCTCACCACTGGCCAGAAGGTGGCGGTGTCTCATCTCTAACCAGATCCCAGCTCTGTGATCCGCGAGGGTTGCTAAGTATCCAGCTGTATTACTACCAGTCAATCCTCAGGCCAGTCAATCCATTAGGAGCAAACTAAGGGGTAGAATGAAGCCCTCACCCTTCACCGTTAATAGCTCGCACCCATCACCACTCAGAGTTTCTTACCTAATAAAATTCTGCGATAAAGTGTGCTTAGAAAAATTCCTGCAGCATCGAGAGAAGTAAGAATTCAGTGGGACACACAGAAACACACACATGCATATACACACAGGAAATGAAAGTAGAAGAGAAACTTGCGAAGAAGAATTTCAGCCAGAGAAGGAGGGGGTATGAAAGAGGGTAGTAGATGGTAAACTGGAGACCATTCATCATACACACGTGAGACTGCCATAGAATTGAAAAAAGTAAAATCAAGAAAACCTTCCCACAGCCTGGGATTCTGCAGTAAGAGGTGGAGGTGAGCACTGGCCCTCTTCGGAAATAAGTCTGATAAAACTGTTGACAGTTCTGCCTTCAAATCTCTCAAGTCATTGCCATCATCAGAGGTGACAAATTGTCATAGAGGAAGGTGTCCCAGAGACCAGAGCCACAGTGTTCTCTACCATCAAGCAGAAATTGCCATTGCACCTTGTCACGCTTTTGGTAATCTCATCCAAAAGATTACCTGAGAATTGGCTGAGAAACTTTTTGTTATTGTTGTTACAATTTATTTGCTTTGCTCTCTCATTTCCTTCCAGTCCTAACCTCCCTCCCTCTTCTCCCACTATGCCCCTCTCCTAGTCCACTGATAGGGAAGGTCCTCCTCCCCTATCTGACCCTAGTTTATCAGGTCTCATCATCTAAGGAAGCCCAGCTTATTTGTATCCACTTGCCACTGTGAATGCATGTTTGAGCACTTCCTTTGTGATGAGGCTGCCCTGTGAACCTCACTGTTGTCATTGTGGATAAAACCATTGTCATCCTTCTCAATTCAAGTTTTCTGCTGGAGAGCGCAGGTGCATTTCAGTCTTTTGTTCCTGATGAGGAGCACCCCAACCCCCTGGAATCTCCACAGCAGTAGGAGGGTGAGTGTGTGCCTGCATACGTGCATGTGTGGGTATGTAGGAGTGGGGTGCAAGAGAAAGAGGGAGAGAGAGAAACAGAGACAGAGAGACAGATTTTGGTATTTAGTCTTTTCTAACAAACTCCTGAAGTGGATCTCACTATCCCCTAGCCAGCTACAGGCTAGAAACTGCTGCCATGAAAGCCAGCTCATGGTTAAGAAGTGGGTATTGTTCCCAGATATCAAAGAAGGGAGAAGTGTTGGGGATGGAGTAAATTACCAATGTCCAGGACCTAATCAATCACATCTCTTTACTGGAGCCTCCATGAGTGAAAAATTAGTACTGTCTGTTCTAGCAAAGGGTCATACAGAAACAAATGTCATTTAAAATTGTGAAGAAGCCATTTGGCAGAAATTCAAATTCCTCCAGCGCCAGCACTTACTGAAAAAAAAAAAAACATATCCATAGGTCCTTGGCCTCCCAGAACTGCGCTCTGCCTGTCCACACTCTGGTTTGACTTATGCAGCAAAGTAAGAGTGTGAGGCCAGGCTCAGACCACTTAGTGAGAAAGAGGATCCCTTTAGGGGAAAAAAAGCCCAGTAGGACCCCACTGGGTGTGCTTGCCTTCTTGATGAGTCATGGGTATGCACCCTTCTGCAGAAATGAAATGTTTTCCCTTTCTGGAACAAGTTGGACTGTGTGATAATTTTCTTGGAGGTCCCAGATCCGCTTCTGACATAAAGGAACCATCAAAGCTGGAGATTGTAAAGCCTCTGGGTTGGTGAATGTACCCACCTGCCTGAAGTTTATATGGCTTGACTAAGCAACAGGAAGTCCACTCTTGGCCTCCTTTTTAGACTTTGACCTACATATCCTTCATCTAGCTCTTCATTTATGCCACTTGTAACATCTTTTATAGTAGACTGGTAATGTTTATGAAACTGTTTCCTGTGTTCTATAAGCCATTAAAGGAGACAATCTAACATGAAAGGAGTATGATTACAACGTCTACCTGACAGCTGATTGGTCAAATTAGGATAGGTCCATAAACTGCTTCTGAATGGGGGACAGTGTTGTAAGACTGGGCCTTTAACCTGTGGGACATGATGCCAACCCTAGGGAGACAGTTAGAATGACACTACATAGTTGGACATACTGTTAGTATCGGAGAACTAACTGAAGGAGATGGGGAAACCCCACATGCACAGATGTTGGAAGTTTATTCTTCTACACCTGCTCCAAAGGATGCACCATCCTCCCTGAGTCCCAGTGACTTAGAGAATTTGTCCAGGCCACATGGTGAATGGGACATTCAGGCTTCTTAATTATTAGTCTTAGCTCCCTCCCTGGAGCTTCAGTCAATCTCCTCCTTGCAGAGCTCAAGCTTCTGACCCTCCTTCAGCCCTGAACCAAAGACCCTCCCCCTTCAAATCTCTGTCACTGCCCTGGTGCAAAATCGCAAAGCTTTGGTATTCCCTCAGTCCTTGATTTCAATGGAGCTTCCTCTTTAGAGCCCACTAAAATCTTGTTTCCTCCTGAAAAGGATTACTGACACACTGGGATCCCATCACTATCTGCAGTATCTCTGTCCAGATATTGTTTAATTTGTGTGCTAAATAGCAGTGAAAGCCCAAAAGTGATTAGACTCCTTCTCTAACCTTCCCTCCAGGGGAAGGGATCACCACTAAGTCCCCAGAGCTAACCCTGGTGCTCACAATTAATGGGAATTTAAACATGCCAGCTGAAGTGGATCCAATTTCACCTGGTCAACAGGTGCCATTGCTCCTAACGAGATGCTTATGAAAATGCCAAAGAGAAAAGGGGTGGTTGGCTCTTTGACAACACTGCCTGCCAAGGACCCATGCATCACTAGAAACTACTCAGTAGAGGAGAGAATGCCCAGCCAGAGCCCCATGGTACTTGTGGCAATAAATAGTGTGGTTGGCTCTGTCTGCCCTCTGTCCTGTACCAGGCCCCATGTGCATAGGTCAAACTCTACTTCTATTTTTTGTCACCAGTTTTGTTTCCTATGGTAGCTTTGTACTGGGGAGCAAAAGACTCTGCCACAGGGAGACGGATGTCTCTACTTGTCCTATGTCCCTGATAACATCACCCACTCTGTGACCTGTTCCCCAGTCACTACCCTGTGGAACATAATAATATTTATTTTACAGAACATTCTGTTGACTAAATGATGACACTTTATGCAATGCTCACCAAATAGCAACAGGCAGGTTCATGCCACATTTTTAGCTAAAAGAGAGACCAACAAAACCCAGATGTGTTTTATCTCTGTCTGTGCCTGTGGTGTTTATGTGTGTCCAGATGCCCACCTATGTCTATAATTATGGAGACCCAGAGTTGACATTGAATACTTTATCAGTGGCTCTCCACTTCATTTATTGAAGCAGGATCTCTTGCCAAACCCTGAGCGTGACAATTCTGACTAGTCTAGCTGGACTGCTTGTACCTGGGATCTCATGTATATGAAGCAGCCATCAGGTCTGGCCTTTCCACTTTTACAAGTGAGTTCTGGAGATCTGAAGCGTGTTCTTCATGCTTGGGCGGCAAGCACTCTAACCACTGAGCCATCTCCTCAGCCCCTGTTCCTGCCTCACAGATAGGAAAGCCAAGATTCACAAATATGAAGTAACTGTCAATGCTGTAATACACAGGTCTGGTTTGCAGCCAGCTTCCAGCAATGAGCAACTGTGTCACTCCCCAAGTTGACCAACCTCCTTCCAATACTAAATTCCTTTCCTTTTGCAAGGACAGGGGTCCTTACCCACGTTTCTGAAGTGTGGCTGTCCCACTTGCTTAAGAAAGGCCAATGAAAACCAGATGTGTGTTATCTCTGTCTGTGTCTGTGGTGTTTTCGTTTCTGCACGTATACAGGAGCACGTGTGCACAGGTGTTCACGCATGTTTATGCTTACGGAGACCCAAAGTTGACACTGAGTGCCCCAGGGGCTGTAAATCACAGCAGGTGACTCAAACAGACACACACTCATTCCGCACACACTCTCCAAATGCACGACTCTCATTTCCTTCACAAAGCTCGAACCAAGTGTCCCCAGCATGAAATTATTCCTTTTTGTCCTGTAAGTTTCTTGAGTCATTCTTCTTCCCTGGCAAAAGCTAAAAAACCAAGAATAAAATGTTCTTTCTTAAGAAACCAAGGGGAAACCTAAATAAGTCCTCTTGGTTGCCCAGTCTTTTGCTTAGTGATCACTGGCTCCACTGGGTACAGAAGTCACAGAGGTAAACAGTGAGGTGACACACTCAGGACTAGCATCACCCCAGACAGTGCCCTGACTTGTGGATGATTTGGATGATTACGCTGTTAGGGATCTGCAGATAACTTTGTCTTGCTTAAATGGGTCAAAGTCATGAACCGCTTCACTTGAGTGTATGCAATGTTGGAGCGTGACCTTTTGGCATCTGTAGTCTCTACCCATGTACAGTGCTAATGCTGCCATTTCTGAAACTGCTGCCTATGAACAGCAAAACATTATTTGTTTTCCTCTCTGTCAGTCATGTTTCCTAACGTGGCCTCAGACACTGTCTGTTTACAGACACAGAAGTCTCTCAGCCCTTTGCTCCGGAAGGCAGATTTGAGGCCAGGCCCATCCCCCATCCCCACACATCAGTACCTGTGAATTCACTTGTTCTCTCTGGGGAAAATTGTGGCTTCAGTGAGTGGCATGCTGTGTGGCCAGCAAAACCAGCTTGGTCCAGCACTGTAAGTACCTTCCATCTGTTCAGATTCGGGGTCTGAACTGTAATTACCTGTAACTCTGAGCACAGCTGAGAAAGTGTTTCTTCAACAGCAAGGGCCTCTGGGAAGGAAGAACAAAGACCACACAATTAAACAGACCCCACTTAAATGCTGTACTTGCAAACTAAAGGAAAAGGCCTAAATGTCATGAGTTATATGGTAAACCCGAAGAGAGACAAAGGCAACTCCAGAGGACTCCCTGATCAGACTTTGAAAAGAGTCAGCTTCATTTGGTACCATGGATTGAGTGCAAGAGACACCCACTGTGGAGTGCGGAGTGGAATTATAAGGTACAATTGACCCCTTAGTGTGTCTACCATTGTGCGTTTCCCCAAACAAGTTTACATTTATTCATCCTTTTCCAGATGCATGTCCACAGGCATGTGCACATTCATTCGTACACATACACATGAACATACACACATACATGTGTATGCGCATACACATACACACACACATACACACAGAGATTCTCACAAACACATATTTTTAACAGAGCAAACACAGATTTGTGTCTCCACCGTGAGGCTGAAAAGAAGCTGCAGGAAGAGAAGTGGCAAGCCTGAGTAGAGGGCAGACTCCAGGGACCTTCTCACTAATGAGCATCATAGCAATCCGGGCCACCCACAGGGCAGCCTGCTATGCACCAGCTTGTCAGCCTGAACCAGTGACCTCCAGCTATTAGTGATTTAATGGTCAGAGTTTTGATCGTTTTTGAGCTCTCTCCTAGCTCTCCAGTGCTAAGCTGAGCCATTGGCATGCAGTTGTACTGGCTAGGGCAACGTAAGCCATCTTTTAGCACCTCTGTGTCCTGCTGACCCTCCCATCTGACCAGTTACCTCAGGTCAATTGACCCAAAAGTTCATCAGACTTTGTCCCTTTTCAACAGGACTATATCCTAAGTGTACAGCACAATGGCCAGTATAGAAGATACTCAACAAAAATATGTTGGAAATGTTTTAGTGAATAAAGAAACCTTGTTCTATTTTTAGGCTTGATCACCAACTGCTGCTTAATAAAATCCATTTTATTTTGAGCAATGTAACTGGGCTCTGACTCTGTACTTCTTTGCCTTGTCTGTGGAGCTGTAGGTCAAACCCAGGATTTAACATCTGCAAAGCAAGTACTCTGTGGAAGAGTCACAGCCTGAAACACTTGTAATTTTTTTTTACAGCCTCTATAAAATTGGCTCCCGAAAACACCCAAGTCGAAGAGTGCTTCATTCAAAAACCTGGCTGGCCACTGGCTTGGCCAGGGGTCATGGCTCATAACAGTAGATGGCAAGAGGGTCTGAAATCCAATAGCAGTACAAAAACTCCTCTGCTCTGCAGACTAGAGGCAGAGCATAAGGAATGTGAGGGGGACCCAGGTCTCACAGACCCCGTAGTCTATAAAGAGAAACTTGTACCTATGTCATTGTCATGCAACCTGCTTATAATACACCTGCCACAGGCACTACCAATGGTATGGTTCTCGCAGAAGTTGGTATCCAAAGGAACAAACAGAGAAATAAAAACTCAGTGGGATTCGGACATTGACGTATGCAATATCCTTGAACAGTCTCCCTGTTAAGCCTCTGATCCAAAGGACTCACACTGGAACCACAACACATGGCATACTCTAATGGAGGGTGGCAGGACTGAAGCATCCTACCCCAGGATCTCTGTCATGGCTATCTATTCCTATATGACTTTGAGTAGTTGTTTTAGTTCTCAAGTTTGATGTCTCTATTTACTACTCAAGTGGGATTTAAGCTCACTAAGCTCCATGATATCTAGTTTTGAAAAAAAATCTATCTGTCCCCATAACCAAATTTGACATGTCAATGGAGGTTCTAGAATACTTCACAGGATAGAACAAGGGATAATTAGATACACACAAATATAATAGATATGAATGGCTACAGGTGTACATATATGTGTTCATGATTCCCTTCTGTATAGTGCTCTTTTATGAAGCTGTTATGCATATTTATAAGTTATAACTCTATAATTGGTCTTAATTGTTAAATACTACAAACTTGTAAATTATTCCATAAAACGTGTTGTGTGTGAGAGAGAAGAAACGGGGGAGGGGAGAGTGAGGGAAAGAGAGAGAGTCTATGTTTTAATCAGTTGTAGTTTGTGGCCTGGAAAGGACTGAAGGACTCAAGAACCTTCTGCTTTACTTGATTAGACAGTCACTTTAGATTGTGAAGTTGAGTTCTCACCAGTAGGGTGAGATTCAATCTACCTACTTCAAGTGATGGAAGCCAGGAGCTATGGTGGCCGTGTTTTGCTGCTAGCCCTGTTTGGGTTCTGGCACATCCTTCTTGCAAAAATAACTGCCTTGTTGATATTTTGGCTTTGTTTGTATGTTCCTTTGTGTGATACCAAAATTAGTTCTAACAAAGGCAGCTTAACATTATTGGATAGGATGCCAGGTATGTAGTAAGTGTTCAATAAATATTTATTTGGCACATAAATGAATGAGTGGATGTCTTAGGGAACTCATATTTGTTCTTACTGCATTTGTCATTATTCTAAATAATCTCTCTTAATACAATGAGGTAGAATCCAGAGAAGCCTACATGGCTAATCATGTTTTCACCATGATCTTTGCAAAAGCATACCACCTTTTCTCCATCCACACTCCAATGTAGACTGTCAGCTACTGAACTGAGATTTTCTGCTCCTAGTCCCTTACCCAGCTTCATGGTGGGCAGCTCAGGAATGTCTCTCATGATGACTAGAAAGTAGAGCCGGAGGCCCCGATAGGCATGGAGCAGCAGTAGACAGAGGTCCCGATGCCACTTGTGTGCATGCTGTATGCAGTTCTCCGAGGGGACATAGAAGCTTCCCTGAAGAGATAGAAGAAACAGAGCTAAGAAATCCATGTCTCATCCTGGCCCCACAGTGCTCCTCTACTCCACCCAACATTTACAGAATAGTTTGAGCTTCAGAACAGCGGGTCTGATTCATAGAAAATAAGAAGACTCTAGGAAGAAAGGTGTGGTTGAGTTTCTTCTGTATCCTTCCATATAGAAAAAACAATAGGCATGCCATGCCTCTGTTGTATCATGTTCAAGTTAAGATATTAATAGTCGTAGTATTAAAACAAAAAACAATGGTAGAAAATGATGAGCAACAAGCAGATAAGACTGACAGTGCCCCTGTCAGGAAGGTTTGTGACCACTGACTGCTGCCTACTCAACAGCCATTTTCCCTCATTCCCAGAGAACACACTGTAGACACGTTTGAAGGGCGGAAGAAGTAGAATCCATTATATGAGTGGGAGGAGGATTAGAAAGACCATTGGGTGAGGAGCAGATTGTGTTTTACAAAGAGAAAGTAAAACTATCTTATAAAGTAGTAAAGAAGCATGCAGTTGAGTCCTCTGTGTTGATTTGCCTAATGAGAGCTCATATTTGAGCTCAGTTTCAGAATGCCTGGCACAAGGAAATATCTTTGAGGCTGTAGACCTGGTAGAAAGACAATGTGGTCTGGGCAACGAACAGAAAATGCTTAGGTCCACAGTGGACTCAGCATGGGGAAAAAGTGTAAACAAGAGTTTTGTTTATTTTTCATAGGATTATTTGTCACTCTAGCCTCAGAGAGAAAGATATTCCAGAGTGTTTCGAAGGAGAAATTTGTTCTAAGAGCAGAGAAAGGAAGCATGTGGTAGGATGGTAACTGTGGAAAACTGAAGATACTGAGGGGTGGCAGGAATATTTGGTGGTGTTACACACCTGCTCATTCATCCACTTCCCCCTTGGTTACAATGGAAGCAAGCACTGGCTCTTCATGGTTCCCTGCTCCCGACCTGCCCATTCTGGAGGAAGAGTCAGCTAGGCGCAGGGTGAGCTCAGTGTGTGAATCTGTATGGCTGGTGATTGTGGCAGCTTCTTTCCCATGCAGTCTCTGTTCATTTTTTTTTTGTCAGCATAATATTTTTACTGATTCTTTGGCAATTTCACATCATACACTCCAATCACACCCACATTCCAGTCCTTCCATATAAGCCCCCTCTGCCCTTGTGATCTCCTCTGCAACAACAACAACAAAATAAGTCCAATTTGTCTTATCTATATACTCACTGGAGCATAGTGAAACTCAGTGGGCTGCCCCTTCAATAGAACTGAGTCAATTCCTCTCCAGCACCTGTGTTGCAAGCCATCAGTTGTGGAGAGCTACATATTAGCAGCCTTATCACACTTTCTAGAGAGTTCTCTTCAATGGATTCATGTTTAGGCTGCTGCTTTTTTTGGGGGGGAGTGGGGATAGGTAATTTGGGGTGGGATGGGAATAGAGGCTGTCACAGAAGCTGTCCATGTCCCTCTGTCTCATCTGTGCATCAATAGTGACTGATATCATTGCCAAAGTAGCTTCCCTGCTCTTCACTTTCAGCAGGAGCACGGATCGTGGGCTTTCCCATTATTTCTGTTGACAGCACAGATAATGAACATAGCACCCAGCTACAATATGAACGTGGATATCAACATGATCTCAGGTGGCAGCATGGGCCACCCCCAGCAATATGGCTCCCAAGTGGGGCATGGCCCTTGGACATCAGCATGGCTTCAGGCTGCAGCCTGGATCATGGACATCCACATGGTATTCTGTTGCCACACAGGCCAGGGACATCAACACAGACCCCAGTTTCGAAAAAGAAGAAGAAGAAGGAGGAGGAGGAGGAGGAGGAGGAGGAGAAGGAGGAGAAGGAGAAGAAGGAGATATCAGTCTTTTCATAATAAGAAAGCACTGCCTTGGTTTGTAGGTAGAGAAGAAAAACATTTAAAGGAAATGACTCAGAGTTGTTTACTGAATGAATGTGGGAACCCTTTCAAATGTCTGTAGTCTCTGGTCTTGCTGCTAACTAAACAAGCTGAATTGGTTTAGTGAGGATATGACAGATTTAATGGGATCACACTCTCGAGTATGAGCCATCCCAGGGAACAAGATGAGATCTTTGGTAAGCAGCTCTTTCTAGAGAAGCCATCAATAGCTGGCTTACAAAAAATCCCCATCTTGGAAGGGTTGGCTCAGGATTGAAGCAACTCCTGGGCAATATATTTCATGTCTACTACAAAGGCCTCTGCTACCGCATCTCCTTTCTAATGCTTTATTTCCTGAGCTCTATAACCTTGCCTTGTATCAGGGGTTCTCAACCTGTGGGTGGAGAACCTTTATGCATATCAAGTATTTGCATTATGATTCATAACAGTAGCAAATCATAGTTATGAAGTAAAAATGAAAATATTTTAAGGTTCAGGGTCACCACAACATGAGGAACTGTATTAAAGGGTCATAGCATTAGGAAATATGAACTTAAGAGAAGCATCATACACAGATGACAATAAATCTTGAGAGTAGTTTATATACATACTGCAATGCAGAGTAGGAAAAAATAGATGAAATTGGAAATTAAGGACATACCACATTTTCTTTATCCATTCTTCAGTTGAGGGGCATCTGGATTGTTTCCAGTTTTGGGCTTTATGAATAAAGCTGCTATGAACATAATTGAGCAAGTGTCCTTGTGGTATGATAGATCATCTTTTGGGTATATGCCCAGGAGTGGTACAACTGGGTCTTGAGGTAGAGTTATTCCCAATTTTCTGAGAAACCACCAAATTGATTTCCAAAGTGGTTGTACAGATTTGCACTCACTCACACCAGCAGTGGAAGAGTGTTCCCTTTGTTCTATATCCTTGCCAGCATGTGCTGTCACTTGAGATTTTTGATCTTAGCCACTCTGACCTGTGTGAGATAGAATCTTGGCTTTGTTTTGATTTGCATTTCCCTGATGACTAAGGATGTTGACAATTTCTTTAAGTGATTCTGACCACTAGAGATTCCACTGTTGAGAATTTACTGTTTATGTCTGTACTCCATTTTGAAATTGGGTTATTTAGTTTGTTGGTGCTAAATTTCTTGAGTTCATTGTATGTTTTGGATATTAGCCCTCTGTCAGATGTAGGATTGTGGAATATTACTCAGCTATTAAAAACTGAACATCATAAAATTTGCAGGCAAATGAATGGAATTTAAAAATAATCATTCTGAGTAAGGTAACCCAGAACCCAAAAGATGTGTATTCTGTGTACTCACTTGTAAGTGTATATTAGCTATAAAGTACAAGATAACCATGCAACAATCCACAGACCTAAAGAAACTAAGTAATGAGAGCTAAAGGGAGAATCTTAGTCAGAAGGGGAAGTAAATTAGACATTGGGAGTAGATGGAAGGAGGGACCTTTGTGGGGAAAAAGTGGGGAGGAAAACAGGAGGGATCAAATGTGGGGAAAATAGAAGGAGATAGAACTGAGAGAGAATGGAAATTCTTGTTTGTGGTGGTGAGAGGTCACACCTCTGAGATGAGCCAGAAATCTAAGACAAGGGAAACTCCCAGGAGTCTATGAGAGTGACCTTAAATAAGACTCCTAGCAACAGGAGATATTGAACCTCAAACCAGGTTCTTGTAACCGAGCAAGACTTCCAATGGAGGGATGGAGACAACAACCCACCCCTAAAACCTTCAACCTAAATTTTGTCCTGCCTGCAAGAGGTTCAAGGATAAAGATGGAGCATAGATTGAGGGAATTGCCAACCAACTTGTGACCCACCCATGAGAAAGAGCCAACATTTGACACTATTAATGATGTTCTGCTATAACTGCAGACAGGAGCCTGGCATAACTATCCTCTGAGAGGTTTACCCAGCAACTGATGAAAACAGATGCAGAGACCCACAGCCAAATCTTAGGTGAAGCTCTGGGGGATCTTATGGTAGAATGGGACAAAGGACTGAAGGAGCCAGAGAAGCCAAGGACACTACAAGAAAACCTATAATGTCAACTAAACTGGGTCCATAGGGTCTCACAGAAAAGGAACCATCCCAAAGCACATGCATGGAACAGACCTAGTCCCCTACACATATGTAACAGATGTGCAGCTTGGTTTTCACCGGGGTCCCCTACCAACTGGAGCAGTGGTTGTCTTTGACTATGTTGCCTGTCTTTAGATCCCTTTCCTTTAACTGGGCAGCCATGTCTAGCCTCAATAGGAGAAAATTCTCCTAGTACCACTGCAACTTGATATTAAAAGGCAGGTTGTTATCCATGGGGAAGCCTCTCCTTCCCTGAGGAGGAAGGGAAGGAAAAATGGGGGGAGAGGAGGTGTGTGAGAAGGACTAGCAGGAGTGGAACCTGCAATCAGAATATAATGTTAATTAATTAATTAATTAATAATTGACAAGCAATAACAAACACTTTTACATTTTTTTTCTGTACAATTGATGTTAACAGCTTTCTGTCAGCTCTTAGCAAGTATATGTCAGAGTTAAACCAGTACAGTGAGGAGAAAGGCTCATCTGTGGAAAACAGAGATGACTTCTAGTAGAATATAGATTCTTGGGGAGGAACCTCCAATCCTGAGCCAGTTTAGTCAATTTCTTCCTCTCTTTTATCAATGTAACCCCATAGTCTAAGCTAGTTTGCCCTGAGGAACTAAGACATCCTTCCATTTGATTCTTCATTTCCATCATAGTATTTAGACAATGCATTGTTCATGTGGTACTCTTAACCCTTGTTGGAAATGTCAATCAAACTATTTTAAGCTCTTGTTGCAAACCATCAACAATTTAAGGTAGCAGAATAAACCTTAATATTGGCAGAATTGTTTCATTATTCTATCTCCTTTCCCCAATTAATTAATTATTAATTAATTAACTGTAGATCTTTCTAGAAAACATTCAAACAAATACATATATGGATCTATACAGCTATGTGTATACTATACACATACGTATTTATGTTTTACAACATGTGCAGATATGCCCAAAAGGAGGCAAATTATCTCAAATATATTTTTGATTTCTCTTTTATAGCCATGTGACTTCGACTTCTTTGGGAACAGACCAAGGCTAAGGCATAAGAATGCCTTTTTGTTTTGTTTTTTTGTTTTTTTGTTTTTTTTTTTTTTTTTGTTGTTTTTTTTTTGTTTTCACAGATCAAAACACTGGGGCTCAAAGAATTAAAGGACCCAGACAAAGTCACTCTGCTTTCCAGTGGCAAAAGTGGCTCTTTGAGGCTATGATGAGACAAGTGCTCTTTGCCTGGGCACATACACAGAAAGATGGGGTATGGAGGAAGAAAGGGACTGGGAGAGAGAGAGAGATACCTGTCACACAACAACTGCTTAACAGAGGTCTGCTTGCTTCCACAGAGGCATTAACACATAAGTCCTGCTGTGTCTCCATTTGCTGTAACTAAGCAGCAACAGAAGCCGAAAGAGGATTACAAAGGCATCAAATCCAGTAGTCACAATGCTTCTGGCAGTCCTGAAAATCCATTTTTTTCTGTCCCTTCTTCCTTCTCAAAATTTCATCCTTTTACCACTATGGACTTTTGGATAGCAACCCAGAAACTAACAAGGAGAGTAAAGAATCCTTCAAATCTGTTAAGTTTGACTATTATTTTATATTTTTAATTCATGACAGTGTCATGCTTAAATGCAATCTGCTATTATCTCACTCACATACTCTCCCTGCTACTCTCATCCCCTCCCACGCCCAACAATCTCTTCCCAGTTAGTTTTCCTCCTCTCTCTCTCTTTCTCTCTTTCTCTCTCTCTGTGTCTCTGTCTCTGTCTCTCTTAACCTTTTCTTGTCAGTGGTGGTGGTAGCTTTTATTTTTTGTTTTGTTTTGGTTGTTGATACAAACCCCAAACAGGTAATCACAAATACTCAACTGACTTCTTGACCACAAATGTGACATCTGTGTTACAGGACATTTCAGAAGAAGGAGTGGAAAGTTCTCTGGGAGCTAAAGGATGGGAAAGAATATGGTGCTTGTTTTCTAGATATGACATGGCCATTGTAGTCAAGTCTGAATTTTAACAGTAGGCCTTAACGTCATATATTTTAAAAAAGGCATAAACATATTTGGTGACTCTTCATAAGGCTGGCTCATTATCATTATAGAGGTGAGTAAGGAGATTAAATGGTAAACTAAGCAGATCTCCTACAAAATGGCTGGGGAGCATCATTTACAAATAAATTCCATTGTCCATAAATTATGCAAGGACAATTTTTGGAATTGGGCAATATAGTATAGAAAATCACACTAGCCAGCACTGCAGGCCCATGGAGCCCAAGTGTACATAGAAAAGCCAGTGTTTCTCCATCGGTGCTGAATGAAGTACTTCGAAGCCAACTTTTCAAAGTCTGGAATGGAATCTGTAAATAGTGCAAGAATCAAACAGGGCATGGGCGCTGCCAGCGAAGACACGAACTCACAAACGGTGACATCCTGTGGATTGGACTCAGTCCACAGGGAGATACACAACAAAAGGCTGCTGTGGCCTCCTTTCTACAGATGAATTAAATCCTTTTGTTAAGCTGGAAATATTCATACAGGTGGATAGAAGTGAAATGGAATCCTTGCCCGAGGCAACAGAGAAAAGAGTTTGGCTATCTGGGCTTTATGGTTTCTGTCCCACTGTCATGCTGGATAGAGTACTTTTCATCTCAGTACGGCAGGCATATCATCTACAGAGAGGGGTCATATACAATACAGGCATCACAGGACTACTATTAAAGAACAGATGGGGCCAGCCAGGTACCGTGTTGAATTGGTGCCTTTTGAAAAGGCACTTACACACACAGATGGCCACTGCCCCTGATGGACTTATGAACATGCCTGCAGATAACTAAAAACTGATAACAAAGGCAGACTCAACAGTATCCATTGGTGACTTGCAGCCATGTGCTATAGCTTAAACACAGATTCTGGTCTCTGCTCATGGATTAGCCTCTCATTAACCACATGTAGAGTTTCCCCATTAATATCAGAAGAGCCAATTTCCTGATGTAGGAAGTGGGGATGTTGGTTAAGTTTCACTTTGTCTGACATTTATTACCTGCCAGAATATACAAAAGTCAAACATAATTTTGCATGAGCTGGATTCCACCTCTGTATGTATAGATCCCTCTCAAGTACATACTGCTCGATCTAAATGAAGGACTGGGCTCCAGATTCCTGAATTGCACACTTATGATTGGGTATCTTGCCAGGTGTGCAGAGACATCTAAAATCAGCTGATTGTGTCTTCCATTCAACCTTTGCTTCTTTCCCTCTGGTCTTCGCCACTGGGACGCCACTTTGCCAAACACCCAAGAAAGCCAGGAAGTTCTAGGATGCAAATTCTTTAGGACTTCAAGAACCTCCAAAACGTCTAAGATTTGCATCTGACATTCTCTGCTGTCTGCCTGAGTTTCAGTTGTTTCCATTGTTCATGCAAATTACTAAAAACAAAACAAAACAAAAAAAAAACAAAAAAGTCTCCTTGCTCCGTGTTCCCCATTGTCTGCAGCCATAGACTACACACTAGATTCCTTCATCACCCATCATTTACCAACCAAACTACAAATCCTTTGGTATGGCATTCAAGGTAACTTGCACTGTAAGCCTTCTATAGTCCTTCATATAAACTTTGATTAACCACCTTGAACTCCTAACAATATTGCCTGGACACCTCCAGGGCAGAAACACAGAGCTAGCTGTCTCTGAACTGTAATAATCCAAACCACTGGTATCCACCCAGTACCTAGAGTATCAAAATAAAAAAAAAAAAAAAAATGAAGGAGTGACAACAATATCCTCTTCCTCTACATGGCACTGCAGCTCAAGACACCATGGACCTGGTTAACATATACCTATCTCTCAAGTTCCAACTTACCCTAACCTTGCCCTCTTCAGAACTGTGGGACTTTTATCAAATCAAAGATGTAAACTACAATTTCCCCCTGTAGTGAATCGCATGTACACTTTGAAAAGTTACCCTTTAATAGTGTTTAATGTATCATTATAGTGGCTCAGTTTTTAAATTTTTGACTAGGCTTGCATTAAATATATAGTCAATTCTGAAATAAGCATCAGACCAAAAGTAAGGTCTTCTGTCAAGATATGACAATATAGTTGGTCCTACAATTATGTGAAAACACATACGTGGGATGGTATTAATGTTCTCTATAATTAATCAAAACATACATGTGTGTTCAATCAGATGTCAGTCTGAAATGTTGTGATAACTGACCTTGAGTGTCAAATCGACAGGATTGGAAATGCCTGGGATTGAGTGTTCTGAATGCTCTGTAGGGCTGTGTCCCAAGGTGTCTCACTCAGGAGTGCTTTGACCTAAGTAGTGGTTCACACATTAACAGATTCAAAATTTGATGGACAGTCAAGAAGTGGTATAGTGGAAGCTGGGGCCTCGATAGCATCTTAGAGTCATGTGTTGACTGTATAGTAACCCTGACCCTTCTTTAACTCTGTTTCCTGCTGCTGTGAACTGAGCAACTGTGATTCTCCGTGCTCCTTCACTTTGAAGTTCTGTCTTACATAGCACAGGATAAAAACAGACTCAGGTGACAACTGACACCTCTGAAACCAAGAGCAAAAGTAAGTCCTTTGTCTATGTTATGTTGTTAGAAATTAAGTTTGCTTAGCACAAAAGCTACTGATATTTGCTTTTGTGACCATCGCTCACATAGCTGCGGTGTAGCTATCAAGACTTCTACGGCCCCATGCTCCCTATTCTGATAATTCAGTGACTTTTATACTATTATTACATCTGTATGGATAAAAAAACAACATTAAAAACGGATAAGCCATTATTAAATAGTTACTTATTATTGGACCTTTATAAAATGTCCTGTACTATTGAATAACTTTATCCAAGATAAGTGATCAGTTTTCATGGTGTAGGCCACTGGACATGATATGGATATCTGGCATGGGCCAACATGGCTAATTCTGGACAGTATATGGCTGTGAGTAAGCATAAAATGGCTGATAGTGAATGCCTGAGAAACCCCAAAGTAAATAGTGATGTAATCTGTTGCAGAACTATTTTTAGCAGAATTCCATGTTTGTGTGAATTTTGCAATATGGCCTTGACTTCAGAATTGAGAGCTTCCAATTTCACCAGTCTCTTCTCTCTCTCTCTCTCTCTCTCTCTCTCTCTGTGTGTGTGTGTGTGTGTGTGTGTGTGTGTGTGTGTGTAAAGCTTGTGTATCTACGTCCATGAGACATGCACCCTGGTCTGCATGTATGTTTATGCTCATATTTATTCAGTCTGTGTGTGTTAGCCTGTGTCTGGGCACCTGCACATAGCTGCCTGACTTATGATATATGTTATGGCCTTTTCCTGGAGTGAATAACGCATGTCTCATCTCCTAGCCTTTCTGTTTGTCTAGGACTGGAGCCTGGACTTTACACTTAACAGTGCAATAAGACAAGTCTGGTTTGTAGTGAGGAAGGTCACTTTTGCAGCCCTCAGGCCAGGTACATGGCAGGTCAAGAACTCAGGACTAAGCCAGCACTGAATGTCCACCCACTCTGGATCTTGGCTCTGAACTTCCTATTCCAGTAGTTTGTTCAGTCTGAACACCTGCCTGTGTAAACACAGGCATAAGTGGCAATTTTGAGCTGACTTTCTTACCAGGCTGGGACTCAGGTTTGAAGAGAAAGCTATTCCTTCAGTGGCAAAGAGAATAAAGGTCCCACTTGATAGCTTTGTCTTTGTTACTAACCAACTCTAGTCTGGGAAAATCACTTGGCTTTTCCAGACTCCAGTGCCCTCTCTGCCAGAAACACATAGCTGAGGTCTTTCTGATTGTTAGTGCTAATTGTCAACTTGACAGAGTCCAGACTCACCTGGAAGAAGGGCCTCTGGGCATGATTGTGTGAGATTATATCTTAATCACATTAACAGAGAGAAAAAAAATCCATCTGAAATATGAGCAAGGATATGCCATGTGCGGATCCCGGGTTATAGAAAATAAAATGAGCTGTGCACTAGAGTACCATTCATTGTTCTCTGCTACTTGACTGGTTCAACAGCTACTTCAAGCTGTGTTGTCTGGATGTCCCCACCGTGAGAGACTGAGCCTTGAACTGTTAGCTAAAATAAACCATTTCTCTCAAGTTGCTTTTTTTTATCATCAGCAGCAGAAAAGGAAATCAAGAGAAATCATTTTATGCTTCCTCAGTCCTATGACTGAATACTCTCACAAGGCATGAGTTTAAAAAAAAAATCTCTACTTATTACCCCGAATTAAAACATATTCCTGCTGCCTTTCTACTTACAGGTGATCTTATCTTTCATGGATCATCATATGAATGACTTCTAAGCATCATCATGGATAGATGTGGCTCTGGCCATAGCAGTAATAAAGTTGGTTCTCTGTCCCTCTCCTTCTACATATGGATTATATGCAGTGTTACATCTTGTGCTTCCGTGTAGTTGCTTGAAGCAGACTTTAAAAGAACAAGTTCTTAGTGGACTTTGAGAGATGTCTTCTACTTTCTATGGGTTCTTATGTGCTCTTTCCCTGCAGCCCTGCTTGAGTGGAATTACCACCAGTGGAGAAGTTGGGGGAGGAAACATCTTGTGGGTGGGAACACCAGTTCCCCATTCTTAACCTGTTTCTAACACAGAAATAGCATCAGCATAATAATCCTAACCCCTCTCTTCAGTTTATTAAACAAGTGATATGCTTTGGTAAGGAAACTGGGCAATGCCCCATCTTGCAAGTGAAAGAATACTTCACTGGAGACCATAGTACCACTACCAAGGGTTTAGTATTCATGTGTTCCATTTAACCTAGGATGTTAGCTAAAAATCTCCAGTTTCTCCTCCTCTGTGATTCTGGTTTCCCACCAGTATTACTGATTTTCCTTTCAGTGCTCAAGACAGGTGGGGTAATGCAGTGTGTTTACAGAGGTATAATAGATCTGGAGACATTGAATACATGGCCTCCAGTCTCACAGTTGCTAAGGTCTGGACCTCCATGCTGTAGCCTGGCTTAAAGCAGAATATTTTCCCACAAGGTTCTATGCTCACCAGAAGCACAGTTGTGAAGTTGACTAGTAGCTTCTAAACTGAACAGCAAGAGAGTGTGGATAGAAATCATGAAAATATCAGAAGCTAGAAGTAGCAGCCATCGGAACAGCAAGACTAGTTATGCACTATGGCCCAACAAAGACTACTCCAATCCCAGGGACTTCTGAGATCATTGTCTCAGATTATGTAGAACAGGGAGTCTTCAAGACTCATTCATAGAGACACTGTGACCACTGTGTGTCTTCGTACTGGGTGATTGTTGAGGGTCAGTACAGTGACTTGATGAGTCTGTATTGTACATTTTTGTGATGTTATTCACTCTACAAAGGAAAACAATTATCACCTACAAGTACTGTATCATGATGAAATTTGAGGTCTATTGTGTGAATTTGTTCTTTATCTCTCTCCATGAGATGCTTGATGGACTTTGTACATGTCACCCATTCTGCATGGAAACTGAAAAGCAGGTCAGAGATAAAAAACATTGAAAACATAATGTATATTCTGATACCACACAGACACTCAGGTGGGTTCTCCTGTCTCTTGAATTGAACCACACAGAACATGGAAAGTTTATCTGACTGTGGGATGGGGAAGAAGAAGTGGCCTGTGTATTTCCAAACTTGTCCCGAGTATGGATAGTATGGATGTTAACTGTTAGATGAATGTGACATGCCTAGTACTAGAGAGCTCATTAACAACCAGTACCAACCAATCTTCACTAATCATGACCTCCACAGTAACACTGGTAACCTCTGGATTCCCATAGAAATAAAGGCAGCTGCCTTCAGAGATTATAAAACCACAGAAGAGATCACAGATACCCCCAATTCTAAGTAAGTGCTACAAGAAACCAACTCAAAACTTGTCTAACAGTCACATGATGGTAGCAGTTGTAGAACCCAATATGGTGAACACTGTTATTTGCATGAAGTAAATTACAGTTTATCTAAAGCTTTTGAATAAACTCTACAAGGTTTGTAGCATTATTAACCTCTTGTTGGATGTTGAAACAGTGCTATATCTCACAGACAATTCAGGAGTAAAGAATTCCCCACAAAGATTTTTTCATTTTAATCAAAACCTGAACAAATTTTAAGTAATTCTGAGAATACTTGGATGGTCATGTTTCATACAAATATTGCCACATATTTTAAGTATCTGTGCATGCATGTGGTGTAAGATAATATAATCACTGTAACTATTTGTATGCTGCACTGCAGCATTTCCTTATTGAGGTCAGTGTACGGGAAATGATTTTTATGTCAACTGGCATTACTTGACTGTTTCACTAGTCTTCTGATGACTATAGTGAACACCTTTCTGCATGGCGTGTCACTGTATATCCACAGGCAGTATATCTAAATCATCTACAAGAAACAAGCACTGCAAGCCAGGATCACATGACAAGTGTCCTAGAGAGTCTCACAAAGAACAAGCACCAAAGAATAGTTATTTGTATGAGGGAGAGCCACAAGTGGCACATACAGTCCAGCTTACAGATGGGGTAAAAGAGATGGCCTCAGGAAACGTCTTAATGCAAGGAGAGGGCAACACAAGGATCCAGCAGGCAGATGCTGGCCATTGTCCCACAAATGCACTTTGCAAATATTTTCCCCTTTTTCTGGACTGAGGCACAGGTTAAAGTGTGTGTGTGTGTGGGGGGTATCAGAACTAAGTTTCCAGTCTTGCAAATGCTGCTGCCTTCTGCCCAGTTCTCTTCATTATTTTAGACAAAGCCCTCATCAGACACATAGAGTTTAACAGACAGGAATGCAAATAATACGTATAGACCATTTTACAAATTGAACTATCAATAGTGACCCTGACGACAGTAAATTCTTTAATCAAGGAGACTGATATCAGTACAACATTTCAGTGTAGAAAATAATTAACAATCTACACTGGAAAGAGCTGAATCTACCTACTGAAACATTTACAGCTTCGTCTTCTTGATTATCTAGTATTTTTCTTTCAATTGTTCTTTAAAAGCAAGTCCTGAAACTGCATGCCATTCCATGAGTTTTTTTAGCTATTGGAAATAGGATTCTTAATATTCAATCTAATTGAGAACGACTTCAACACTAGCAAGTAATTTAGTTGTCAGATCACCCTAAGGCCACAAACGTCATTATTGATGAATGACTTTTTATTTATACTCTTGCTTGAAGGAAGGTTCTGATTTAAGGGAAAACACTATAACTCTCTGATATCTATCTATACATATGTATGTATGTATAAAACAGTCACAAGGGATGTTTTAGAAATGCAAGTCCTGTGTGTTCAGCGTAATAAGTCAGGCTTCCACCTGGATTAACATGCACACTTTGAAAATTCCTAAAACTGAGATCAAGGGCAAGGGCAAGAGAGGTTATTCCTCTTAGATAAATTCTTCTTGTGGAAATGCTGAGTCTATAGAATCACATATGGTCTACATGTAAGACGACTGATAAATTACACAGTCTGTTAGATGTACATATTATATCTAGCATAAACATATTAAATAAATATAATATAGCCAAAATAAATTGAATAACAATAATGATAACTGTCGTTATAATCCATTGCTTTCTTTTAATTAATGTTGCTACAATAATCTTAGTAGTTTATAGTCTCATATTCCTTCACACTAAGATTGTATTTATAAGTCACAGGAGGCAGGCAGAAGGTCAGACAGGAGAGGATGAGAGCTGTCTTGCCTGTCATTTTCAATTTATCGAGTTCTTCTCCTTCTCCCCCATCTCCTGCCCTGATACTCTCCTTATCGTTTCCTCCTCTTCCTTCTCCTCTTTCTGTTCCTCATTCTCTTTCTCCTTCTTTCCCCACCTCTTCTCCTTGTTCTGCCTCTCCTTTTACTCCATCTCATCCTTTAAAATGACCTATAGCACTGACCTTATTTGGTGTCTTTTATTGCTTTAAGTATTGGCTCTCACGTCTAACAGAAATAGCTCTTAGAATAATTCTATTTTAGCTTACTAATGGTCAGAAGTGGAGGAATTTCACCTCTGTTACAAATTTCCATGTGTGTCTTTAAGTCAAAAAAAGATCAGTTTAAGCAAGAGTAAAGGACAACAGATAAATACAATGAAATCCTGTGAATCATGGAAGCACCATTAACTAGTTCTCTTAGTAGCAGGGAAGAGGCAGAAACTTTGAGTGTGCTGAAACTCACTGTAGATAGGAGGGAGTGATGGCGCCTCTGCACCTTTTGTAGCCCTGGAGATCCAAGGTTTAGGTCTGGTCTACCCTGCCTTAAAACGATTTTCCTGTAGACTTCAGTGGCTTTGTGTGGAGGTCTTCATACCACAGGAGCAAAATTACAAACCCAGAATTCATTCCTTTTCTTTTTTTCCCCCTCCTTGCTATGATCTTAATATTCCCTGAATGAGCATGCTCTGTCCTGGAATCAGTTGTCTTTTTCCTAACTGGGCACCAGTATTCTGACCTTTTGCCTCATCTCATCTGATTCCAGGTGGCTAGATAGATATCAGCCCCACAGGCTTTTCCATAGAGACCACAGTACTTGAGAGTTTATCTCATCTCTGCTGTTTCCCTACCTCAAACGCTGTACTTACTAGTAAGTGCATGAGTCATTTTTGGGCATGAGTCATTCTAGATAAAGCAGTCACATTTCAGAAGTGAAGAGATTAATATGTCTCATATGTGTATGCAAGAATAATTTATCCAATATTGTTTCTGTCAAGGTACTAAGCAGAAATACAAATGGAAAAATTATTTTGTAATGATTTTCTGCATTCCAGTCCTTTTAGTCTATCTAGTTCATGATAAAGCACATAGACAGATTTCAGCACAGTTTGGTAAATTCTGTAACAATCTGACACACACGTGCTACTGTAGCTCAGACAGAGACACCTCGTGCCATTCTGGGGAAAGCAAGAAAAGTGTCCAGGACAGTGATTCTACTGTTGAACAGAAATAGGTAGGCCCTGAAAAGAGTAAGAAAATTCTAATCACATTGGTATGTATGAGCCCATATGATACAAAGGGAAGTCTCTGTGGGAGTGAAAAACCAAACCAATATCCTAGTAGGATGAAGTGTGTTTGGGATACATTGACGATGAACTGAGGTTAACTTTAGAGGAATGAACAACACAGTGGTTTCCATTATTTGGTCTGATGAAAAACACAAGATTTTCTCCCTCAAATTAGCCATTGTGGGAATGGAGTGTACCTCCAGAAGCAGAAAGAGGTAAGCTGAGAAGCTATTGTGTTTTCCAATAAGAAGCAATTAGAATGGCACTCAGGCTGTGGAGGAAGAAGAAGATGTGTGAAAACAAACATAAGGTATGTTAGTAGGAATAAATCCCTTAGAGGAGAGAGAAAATGGATTGGAGATGGTTCCTGGCAAAGCAGTTAATAAACCACTTAGGGAAAAATTCAGGACCCAAGATGTCCCTAGCTGCCCAGATCTCTAGTCTTGCAGCCCCATTCCAAATCTTTATGTAATAGGTCTTGGGACAGGTATTCCTCAATGATGTATTTTTTTTTTCTATCTGTAAAATAGAAAAAATACTAATAGCGTCCCAGAAGAGTGCTAGAGTACAATAAATCAGAATATGTCTCCATCTGCTTAACATGGCAGAGGTCAGAAGTCAATAAAGATTCAATACTATGTTTTAGATAATTCTATGCTTTAATAAAAAGACAATCCTCAGCAAGTCATCCCAGTGTCATGTTTTCAGACTGTCAATGTATGAAGAAAGTGCTATGTCCAAGTGTATGCAAATACTTCGGGACCAAGAGAACACTATTAGAACCCAAGTCATATGTCATCCTTGCTAAAGCATTAAGGTTAATTTGCATAACATTCAACTGATGCTCTTTGATAAGTTACCTGAACTCCCCATTCTCACCTAGTCTCCTTTTTAAGAATAACTCAGGCACCAAAAACCATGGTGAGTGAAATTTAGAAAAATTCTCCAGAGCCCCAGAATACTTTCTCATAGCCTGGAGCAAACATTGATTTGTGTGAAAGTTCTCTTGGGAAAGAACATGAGATCAATATTGAACATGACTCTCCAAATTACCCTGATAGGGAATTCAAGGAGGCAGGGGTAATTCTTAGCAGTGAGGAATGAGGCCACTCTCAAGTGATAAATCCTGGAGCAGACTGTAAAACTGAATGACACAGTTAACATACTCCAACATCTGTCCCTATAGACAAGAAGACAGTATTGGGAATGATCTAAATGCATGGATCCAAGAGGGTCACACTTCATGCCTACCCTAGAAATAGGTGGTCTTGGATGCAAAGGTGGCCATGAGGTGCTTGATATCAATTAAACTAGATGACTTGGAGGGATCTTTTATGAACAAAACATAATATGCATAGATGTTCAAATATCACAGTGAAACATTATTTTGTATGCTAACTGTGGTGATTTGAACAAGAGTGCCCCACATATTCTCATATGTTTGAATGCCAGGTGATCACGGAGTGGCACTATTTGAGAAGGATCAGAAGGTGTGGCCTTATTGGAAGAAGTGTATCATGGGGGGGGGGAGGCTTTGAGGTTTTTTTTTTTTTTTTTTTTTTCAAAAACCCATGCGAGGCCCAGTTTTTTTCTTTGTCTCTCCTTGCAGACTAGGATATAGCTCTCAGCTACTGTTCCAACATCATGTGATGCTGACATCATGTTTGCTGTCATGCTCCCTACCATGAAGATAATGAACTGACCCTCTAAACCTGTAAGGAAGCCACCAATTAAATACTTTCCTTTATACAATTTGCTTTGGTCATGGTCACTCTTCACAGTAATAGAACAGTGACAAAGACACCAACTGAAAGTAATAATAAAAATAAATTTAAAATTCAGCTTAATTAAAACTAGCTAAAAACAAAATTTCCTAGGAAGTAGAAGAAGGCTATCCAGAGGGGGAACCATAAGGTGATGAGGTTTTGAACATAATAAATAAACACTATACAAATATGTGAAAATGTCATAATGTATTTATATATAAGTAATTACATCAATAAAAACAAATTCCACAGTATAAATTAAGATGCTACAACAACAATCTCTATATAAAGTTATAGCTAACAAGATTTATAGTCATTGGAGGACAGGAGAAATTTAAATAAGTGTTGACATATCTCATGAATGTAAGGCTTAGAATTTTCAGAGAGCCATTGTCATTTGCGTATATGGTATTTATTGAACTATAGATAGCTGTGCATGTAGACAATTATGAATATAGTGAGAAGGACCTTCAGTCTACTTTGACATGAACATTTGCAGGAAGATGATATTTGCACTAGGTAGAAAAGAAAAGGATGCAGGCAAAGCCTCTCTGGACAAACAGTACTTGCCCTGGATCCTAGAGTCTCATCAAGGAAAAGAAGAAATAATAACAATAAGGAATTATCTCATAGGTTGAGAAGCAAACACAGGGACTGCTAATTATCTTTTTGACAGCGTGGTAACAGGAAGCACAGCTGTTTCCGGTCCAAGATAAAGAGCTGGTGATGCTGTGGATGTTCAGAAATGAGAATCAGCTTTCCAAATTCCGATTCTTTCACAGACACCTTGACTTTGAGGTCCCTACCATAAGAATGCTCAGATCACATAAACGATCCTTCGAGAAGAGAGTTACAGCCCTAATCATCTCATCATGGATGAAGCTGAGGCATGTGCCATATAACTTAGTCTCTTCCTCAGGCTGGTGGACTGTGGTATCCACCAGCTCTTCTTACCACAGCTGTATGCCAAGCAACAATTGCATAAAAGCAGGTTCCTGATGCATGGGATACTGGAACATATTTATAACCATGAAGTTGTTGTGAGGGCAAAATATGCCAACTGTCACCACTGCGGTTGTCACTATGATCCCGAAAAACACACCCACTGAGGTCAAAAGTCTGGAAATCTGGTCTACAATCTGCATTTACATAAAAAAAATAGCTAAGGCGGAAAATGTAATTCATGGAGAGATTTACCTACATGTTTTCAGATAGTTATGCCTAGACAACAAAATATTAGTTCAAAGAGCCCTTGGCCTAAAAGCTGGCAGGGCCTTGTTGCAATTTTAACATTTCCTCTTTATATGGAATCTTTGTGTGCTCCCATTCCTCCTGAGGATATTATCATGACTTTCCTCCTACATGGACAATGCCAAAAGTATCAGCATTCTAAAAATCCACAGTCCCTTCTTTCATAAAGTATGAAAGGAAAGGAGCCATATGGGGGATGAGAAGATGAATGCTGCTGTGAAACACCCATGAGAGAAATTCAGGAAGCTTGGGGGTTTCCTTCTTGACAGCCTTTTAAATGTAAGTAACTCAAATCCTGTACCCAATATTACCTCTCCATTTCAAATAGCGAGACTGGTAATGAAGGCACATCTAACCTCCATATTAAGCATAACCGGCAGATTTTAATAAAGGAGTATTTAGTGTTCATGGTGACATAATAACTACTTCCAAATAAATGAGAAAAGAGACTTTGGGGAAAAATAAAACTGAATCCGGGTAAGTGTAGTTCTTGAGTTAACAAATATCATTTGCACAAATGAAAAAAATATAGTAATATCTTTGTTTCTAGTGCTTCTAATTATAGCTAACTAAAATTAATAAGAAAATTAAATACAGCAGAAGGAGAAACGGGAGGAAGGAGCTTTGACTTATGCAATATTTACAGTGTGCCAATCACTATAAGTCTGTTAGCCATGACAACACTCATGAAGATCTCACCAGGCTAGAAATGTGCCTGTTCACTATCACAAATTAGCTGTGTATATATACAAAAGGGGCAAGCATTGGAGTTTTGTGGAGGTCAGTGAGCATATGAGCTCTTAGATAAAAAGGCACCTATTTCTCAGAGCCTTGGTTTTCTCATATGTAGACAGATATTCATGAATCCTATAGGACCCAGAAAAGCCAACCTTGAAGGCATGTACCTGATATGCCAGCACTCAGGTTTAGGAAAGGTGATTGCTGTGAGTTCAAGACCAGCTTACGCTATAGTAGAAAGCTTATTCTAGTCCTCACACACATAATGAAACAAAATAAAACAAAAACATCTTAAACAAACAAACAAAAAACCTCAGAAGAGATGCTGTTTGCAAAAGCTGAGATCTGGGTAAGGCATGCAGTTTGATTAATAGTTATTCTTCCATTCTTCCTAAATTTATTCTTTTTTTCCTAAACATTGAGTTTCTTGCCTTCTAAGGTATGAGGTTACTCTATAGAGACCTGGTTCAATGCTTCACTTTCCTACAAATGTGTACACACACACACACACACACACACACACACACACACACACAAACACACACACCAGACCAGACCAAGCTCTCTGCTTAAGAAATGTCTTATTTCTTACCAGGCACAGGCTGTACACCCTTTGAGAAAGTTAAATTGAAAGAAACTATGAGGAAAAGCCACTTTAAAACTCCAAGAGTAAATGCAAGTTGAGATATTTTCCATACACTTGCAGGCAGTGATACATATCATGTACTTACTGACCAAGTTAACCCAGCACACGTGGACTCAGCAACTGCCAACAAAAATCACAGGGAGAACACTAGCAATTTTGTCTCCATGGAAACGAAAGGTAATATCCCATCCCTGTTCCTAGATGGATGTTTTATTATTTCAGTCTTTGAAAACCAATTTTTCACGGTGATAGAAACTATCAAATATAGTCAATTATTCATAACAATGGAGATAGAAAGCATGGGTCTTCAATGTTTCTCTGGCCCTGCCGATGTTTTAGGGAGGAAAGAGGACACTGGAGAGGGGAATGGCTGACCATACATCACAATTTCAGTTGTGCTAACATTGTTCAGCCATGAACCTGGCCTTCATAGCTTTCATCAGAGTTGACTTCCTGACTTCAATCATTTAACAGAAGTTCAGTTGGTACTAGCACCCAGAACCTCTATGAACTCAGCAATCACTCAGTGCAGCCAGTAAATATTGCAGATATCGTAAACTGTACATGCTGGGATGGGACTGCAAACATACCAGGGAAATGAAGTTTAAGACACAAGATCAAAAAGCCAGGGGTTGTGGGTCACGCCTTTAATCCAGCACTCAGGGAGGCAGAGATAGGCGAATCGCTCTGAATTTGAGGTCAGCGTTGTCTATGACAGTCTACAACAGTCAAGACTACAACAGAGAATCCTTGTCTTCAAAACAAAACAGACACAGATTAAAAAACAAAACATACACATACACACACACACACACACACACACACACACACAAAACTGACAACAAATCCTGGGAAGGATGTGAATGAGAGGGGGACCCTCCTTAACTGTTGGTAGTGTTGGAGCCATTGCATCTAGTCTATAAATCAATGTGCAGAATTTTTCAAAACTCTAAAAGTGAAGGGTCAGTGTGAGATTCCTTTCTAAGGCATGTGACCTCAGGATCCCTGAGAGCTTGCTGTGTTTCCAGTGCTCCCCATTATGTCCTTCCTTCTGAGTGGACCTTAAGTCTAATTAGGAAGTTGTCGGTTGCCACAAACCCGTGAGTGACACTTATTTCACCCTTATGCATTTATTTCATGCTGATCATTGTGGTTCACAGCTGTTGCAGCTCTGTAGGACAGTTTAATTTCTCCCTCCCTTAGCAGCTTCTTTTCTGGGACCATGGAAGCCAGATGACAGGAAAGATGCTTCTGGGTCAGGCCAGCTACAATCATCCCAGTCATGTATTTTCAGGATGTGTTGTCATCAGCAATAAGGTCCGACCCTTCACCCCTGAGAGGCAACCAAGTGCTGCCTCAGTAGTCTATATTGTTTGGGGAGTCTCTTGGGCTATCGCGACCGACCATCCAAAAGGGGATTTCGCATGCTTGGTACTGGGGATTTTGTTAGTCTACGCTCCTTGTGAGGACCACTGTCAGCGCAAGGGGCTTGTACATACAATGCCTTTGCGCATTCTAATCATATCATTCTACCCACAAGTAAGTGTACCACCACCCTTCATCCAAGAGTCCCCTCTTTCAGGCAAATGGAGACCATCACAGAAGACTGTTGGGTATAATTCAGAGAACAACATGTTGTGGGGGAGCCCAACCTCAATAGACATCACAGCTCCTCTCTCTATGTCTCAGGGAACATTGCAGAAGAGGAGGTAGGAAGAGTGTAAGAATCATAACACCAGAAAGCCATCTGTGAAACAGTCTCTTCTAGAAACGGCTACACAAACAAGACTGGAATAGTGCTAATGTCCGCAGACATGCTAATGTGAAAGTGGAAAGGTTTTTCCAGCCCCACACTTAAGAAAAGAACAACAGACAACTAAGGGCTCCTGGGAGAAAGATAATGAACCTCTCTCAGGGCCCACATATGGGTTGTCCAATGCAGAATGGTTAGATTTGAAACCACACACATACAAATAATAAAACCAACTAGGCCAGCTGTATTGATATATTTTGCACACACACACACAATAATAATAGTCATTATTATTATTTGGTGGTTAGTATTATTGATTAATGATATTATAATTACTATTTTAAAAAGAGGCTATCAACTTGAGAGTGGAGAAGGAAGATGGGAGTGGATGGAGGAAGGGTACCTAAGGGCCTGGAGGGAGGAAAGGTGGTGTAAAAAGAGCTGTAATTCTGTATCACCTAAGAACACCTTTTTTTTTAAGTTAAAAGACTATATGACATAGGACCACTCATTGGCATGTGCCCAAAGGACTCAACAGTCTACTCTACAGATCTACTCGCCAGTCTACTCGCCATACATATTACATCCTGATTGACAATAGCTATGAAATGGAAACAACCTAAATGTCCCTCAGTTGGTTAATGGGTAATGGAAAGTTGTACTGATACACAACAGAATTCTATTAACCTGCAAAGATAAATGAAATTTGTAGGTATACAGATGGAATTTACTGACTGAGGGAACCTAGACTCAGAAAACAAATGCCACGTGTTCTCTCTTACTTGTGGATGCTAGATTTTTAGATGGGAGCATTCAAGCTGAATTAACCATATATACCCGTAACGTTAAAAAGGAACCATGGGACATGAGGAGGAGTGCCAGAGAAGGGGGTAGTAGGGCACAGGTGCTATTATGCCCAAATAAGAGAAATGGGTATGCTTTATCTGAGGATCTGGGAGGGAAGGCCATCCAGAAGGAGAGGGATAAAGGAACATTAAAGATGCCTGAGGAGCCACAGGGAGAGATTATTTTACACCTATTTAAACACACATATATAAATTATATAAGTGTACGTGTAATATCCACTGGCACTTTCCTGCAACGCACATGCATGCACATGTACAAACACACACACACACACACACACACACACACAGATGCACACAGAGTGACTGTGTGTGTGAGAGGTGCATCTGTGTGTGTGAGAGATTGAGGTTAAATATGTGGGTTAAGGTAATCCGAAAAGAATAGTCTCAGCCATTCTCACTTTAACGTTAATCCCGTTTGTTAAATCAAGCTCCCTCAGTGGGGAGCTAGCCTATAATCGTGCCCTTGTGAACTGCTACAGAAATTTTTCAAACCTACTTCACTGCAGCTGCTTTCCCTCTATTATAGCCATACCTCTGCCATCCCTCTGTCTGTCTCTACTCTGCTTTAATTATTCTTTTTTTTGTGTTTTGCCCCTAGCCACCATTCCACTTTTTTATGGAATCGCTGCAACAGCTTCCATCCTTGCCTCTGCCCTAAACTGTAGTCACCGCCAATCCGTCTTCTGCAGTATGATAAAGAAAAGAGTTATCTTGTGAGTCCCTTGATTGTACTCTGTTTATGACCAATCTGTGCTAAATCTGGCTCACACAGCCCCAAATCATTAGGCTGGTGGAAGAGCAGAGGCTGGGGACACTACATAAAGCATAAAATATAAAAGAAACCAGTAGGTGGACAAAGCCTGAAAGGCCCTCTCCACCTGGGCTGCAGTTATCAAACAGAGCATGCTCAAGAGAAGCCCAGATATACAAAGTCAGGTACTCAGTAAATGCCCTGTAAAGCGCTAAGCCATTCCAAGCTCAGTGTTTCTGAACACTTACTTTTCCCTTGGCTCACTACCCTACCCCATTCTCCTGGGTATTTTTTTTGTTATTAATAAATTGCCCCCATTTCTATTTCCATCCAGGCGTCCCTGATCCAAATATATGCTGTAAGACACAAGAGCCTGGACATATCAGCAGGCTCAGATATGTGCCAATAACAGGGCCACTCATGACATCTCCAACCCTATGACTGGCCACATTGGCCTTCTCAGGGTTTCTCAATGAAGCATTAAACATAAGCACTGTCCAGCTGAAGACACACCATGTGACTGCCAAGCAAACATGAAGGTTCATTCATAGAAATGAGAAGCAGCCTTATTGAGGCACACCTGTTGCCAACTGCTCAGTCCTAAACACTGAATGTGAGAGCATGGTCTGAGCTGGGGCCTGTGGGTATGGGCAGATAAAGGTGAGTCTAAATGCAGAGGAGGTAAGATGTCCCCACAGTTCAACAGCATTCATACTCCAGCTGGTCTGCTTCAGTCATTAGATTTCTAGCCCCTCCAGTTAGATGATGTGAATAACTGCTGAGCCAGGAGATTTCTGTGAACAGGTAGACAGGTCAGTGGTATTACCATTTCACTGCCTTGGGATTGTCACCAAGACCGTATATGCAGAGGTTGCAAAGTGATGGGACATGCTTTACCATCACAAGTTGCAGACAAGCCTCATCACAAGCAGATTCCATCCACCCCATAGAGAAACAGAGGCTTAAAGCAGGGATGGGACTGGGACAAACACCTATAGGTAATCCACAGGGGCAATGCTCCAGTAGCCCATTCTGGAGATAGGTCACTCCACATCTATTGCACTTGCTAATAGCCTTGCTGATTTTTCACCTTGCATTCATACAGCACCTCCTTGCTAAATGTCTACCATGTTTCAGGAGATATGCTGGGCACCCATAAGAGGATGGGCAACTCTGGAAGGTCTGTGAAGAGTACAATTTCCTCCCTGTGACTTGTGATCATGAGGCAGCCATGTGAAGTGAGGGTTGTCTCCAATAACGGGGATACGGCATGTAAATAAGCACCTTATAGTTAGGATGCAAAGCCTGTTATCACAGATGTATATGCTCCTTTAGAAATGAACTAAGGAATAGTATAATGGAGTTAAGTATTTAACTCAACTGCAGACACACAGATGACCCTAGCCCATACTCCACACAGCAACTTGATACTTTTTCTGTAAGATTTTATTAACTCAGACAGTCATTTAAATGAGAAAATTTGTCAACTATTTCACATCAATAGGAGAAACACAGCAGAGGTTGTCAATATAATTCAAACAAGACAGGAGCCTACCACAGAGGGCTTCTGAAAGACTCTACCCAGTAGTGTATCAAAGCAGATGCTGAGACTCATAACCAAACGTTGGGCAGAGTGCAGGGAATCATATGAATAAAGGGAGAGATAGTAAGCCCTGGAGAGGACAGGAACTTCACAAGGAGAGCAACAAAACCAAAATATCTGGGCACAGGGATTTTTTCTGAAACTGATTCTCCAACCAAGGACCATGTATGGATATAACCTAGAACCCCTGCTCTGATGTAGCCCATGGCAGCTCAGTATCCAAGTGAGATTCCTAGTAATGGGAGCAGGGACTGTCTCTGACATGAACTCAGTGGCTGGCCCTTTGACCACCTCCACCCCCTGAGGAGGGAACAGCCTTGCCAGGCCACAGAGGAGGACAATGCAGCCAGTCCTGATGAGACCTGATAGGCTAGGGTCAGATGGAAGGGGAGGAGGACCTCCAGTATCAGTGGATGTGGAGCCTTGTGTGGGAGGAGATGAGGGAGGGGGTGGAATTGGGAGGGAATGAGAGAGGGGGCTACAGCTGGGATACAAAGTAATTAAACTATAATCAATATAAAACAAAATAAAAATGAAAAAATATATTGAAGTGTATTACCTTTTAAGCTATAAATCACTTTTTTAAATAACCATGTTTTGGTGTTGTTTTTTTTTTTCTGGTCTTTCTGATCATGGCATTTTTCTTCCACCTTTTAAGATTCAAGTGAGAATACTTAATATGAGACACCCCCCCTTTTAACAAAACTGTAAACACACAGATCAGGATGGAATGCAGGGCAGGGCTGTGCAATAGCTTTCAAGAGACCTCACTCATCACATAAAATCAAAACTCCCAACTCTTTTCTTTCCCCACATTCCTGGTGACTAATACTCTCCCATTATTTTCTATGTGATGGTCTGTAGAAATTTCACATAGTGTATTTTTTTCCTGTGATTGAGTTAAGTCCTAAAACATAATCCTAAAAGACACTAAGAACCCTGAATAGCCAAAGCAAATGTGAGAAAAGAATAAAGGGGGAAGTTTCGTAGCTGTTGATTTCAGGATACAGAGTGGAATTACAATGATTAACATGGTAAGTTACAAATATAGAGACTGGCATGTAAACTAACTGAACAAAACTGAGAGCCCACCCAAAAGCATTAAATACAGTAAGCATGTTGTTGTTTTTCTTCAAAGAATTCATAACACCATAATATACCTTTAAAAAAAATCCTAGCAATAAATTAACTGTATCACTGAATAGTGCCAAGGCTGCACAGTGGGGCAAGGATAGTTGTTCACACAAATAGTGTTAGAAAACTGTATATCCATACATAAAATACTGAACTCACTCTTTACCACATGCACTGTAAGCATCTTAAATGTATTGAAGAATGTAAAGTCAGACCAGAAACTCTTAAGAGCCTTGGAGAAAATGTCTAGGCAGACTTGAGGACATTTATATTGGCAAAGCTGCACAACAGCCAAAAGAAGAGAGACAAGTATGGCTGTGTCAATGAAGGCACCTGTCCTGAAAAGGGACAGGCCATGCAAACACGATGGAAGAAATAGAAGAAACATCCTCAACAGTGGTCAGATGAAGAGCTAATATCCAACATGCATAAGGAACTCCTACAACGAAACAAAACCCAAAACCAAATACTAAACATAAGCATGTTTACAAATTGGCAAATTGCTTAAATGGACATTCCTCCAAGGGAGATGTAGGAGGGACCAATGAGCATATGAAAATGGTTCAGTGCTAGTAAAAATCTTCAGTGAAATGCAGACCAAAACTACAACAAATAGCAGCTCAACGAATCATGTCTGAAAAAACAAAACAAACAAACAAACAAACAAACAAAAAATGCCACTAGAAGCCAGGTACACATAGGTATATAGAGAAGTGAGACCTTCACAGGAAAACTGTGACAATGGAAGACATATAGATATATTTTTTTTTTCTGGCAGTCCATTCACCTGGTGTCACAGGGTAGCTGGGAAATGATATGATACTCATTGGGTTAAAGCTTTAGCTTAGTCCCTGCCCAACTATACGATGGTAGTAGAAGTAGGACAAGGTGCTTATCTTAACTTCTTTCTGTCTCAATGTCTCCATCTCTAACATGAAATGTAAGTTGGCCATTCCATATGTTGACTCATCTGAGACATCTGTGCCTTTCTTTACTGGGTGCCATAAGGTAGAGCAGATGACCATAGGTGTGAACTAAAATGACCAGCATCACACTTCTCCTAGTGAAAGGGACCTAGTGGTGGTCACCTGGCAGTGATGGTATGTGTGTGTTTACACATGTGTGCGCATATATGGAAGCCAGAGATCAACATATTTCTTTCTCTATCAACTAAAGTATGTCTCAACTGTATCAACTGTTTGTGGCAGTGACAGGAATGCAACAGTAAAGATGGCAGAGAAGCCCTCAAGGAATTCTCCTGCAAGATTCAGTTTTCTTTCTGTGTGCAGGGAAAAAGATCTAGAGAGGGCAAGTGGCAGGTTCACAGTAACTTAATACTGAAGCCAAGAGCAGAACTCTTCAATATCCCACCTGCAAAAACACAGTCATAATTGTGGAACTGACATGGATTTAATTATGTACATTTAATTATGATATATATGTATATCACATATATATATACCATATCATATCATATATCATATCATATCATATCAGCAGAGGCTTTTCGTAGGGAATTTTCTGCTGTACTCTGCTCCAGACCATTACAGTGTTGCACCATTTTGTCTGTTTAGAATCCAGTGAGGCTCTGCTAGTTGTAACCACTCCCAAGGTGAATGTCATCTCAAAAAAGTTGAATAACTTCTCCATTGCAAACATAATTTGTAACAGGAAGCCACACAAAATCTCAGGCCATGGCTCTAAGTACAAAGTTCAAATTTCAAAGTTGCTGCAGGAGGGAATTGAGTCACAGGACACAGGGATCTGAGAAACAGGGCAGATCCAACTGCATTATCATCCCTTACCTTCCTGGAATGCTGTTTGCTCAAAAAAGCTCATTTTGCCAGTGAATCTCCAGTTTTTCTTTTACAGCCCTTTGCCAAGAAGGGCTTACTGGGAGAGGCATGTGTGCTCTGATCCAGCTGATGCATCAGCCCGTGCAGATTCTGGTACTCTGCTAATGCTCTGGGCTTCTTTAGATTTGGATGCAAAGATCTCAAGGGGATGTGGAACTGAGATTGGATCGTCTGCTTGGCAGCCTTGACTGGTGGGAAGGTACAGGGTGGGCACACAGCCCTGACTCCACATAACTGGATGGAACCCAAATGGAAAACATACAGAAAAAGAACCAAGCCCCGAAAACAACTCACTGAGCCAAGTTTCAAGAGCAAGCCTAATGCCAAGACTCAAAAGTCAGCCATTCTCTCTGAACATAGGAAAGATGGTCACATTTAATTTGACACAGAGCCAAGAAAAATAGGAAAATAAACAATCAAGTCCCACAATATTGCATCATCTGCCTGCCAGGAAGAGTTCTATAAAACGTTTATACATATGAACCTCTGATGTCTTCCTGAAAGACAGCAGCCATTTCACAACTGGGCAAACTGAGTCTATATAAGTGCCGGTTTCCCCTTGTTGTAAGGAGTCACAGAAGGTGACACATTACAACAGTATCAGGCAGTGTGTTAGGTCAAGTTTAAAAGTCCAGTGGTCCAGAATGTTCTATGGTACTCATGACCCTACCCTGTGCTGGTTCAAGGGTCTTTGCAATCTCCCAACATGGCCCAGCACACTACAGCTCCTTCTCTCTTAACAAAAAATATTTTCTATTCATTTTACATCTTGCTTGTAGCCCCATCCATCTTTGCCTCCCAGTCCCATTCTCCTTGCCTTCCCCCTTTCCTATTTCTCAGAAAAGAGGAGCCTACTTCCCATCCACCCCATCTCATCAAGTTGCATTAGGATTGAGTATGTCCTCTTCCCTTGTGGCCTGACAAGGCAGTCCCACAAGTGTGAAGTGATCAAAAAGCTGAAAAGAGTGTCTGTCGGTCCCTGCTTCCCTTACTTGAGGAAGAGGGGTGTCTAGGTCCAGTCCACACATCCTTGGCTGATGCTTCAGCCTCCACAAGCCTTTCTGGGCCCTGGTTAGATGGCTCTGTTGGTCTTCTTGTGGAGCCCCTGTCACCTTCAGCTCCTTTTCTCTCTCCTCCCACTTTTCCACAAAACTCCCTACACATAGTGCAATGTTTGGCTGTGAGTCTCTTAATCTGTTTTGAGTTGTTGCTGGGTAGAGCATCTCAGAGGACAAGTCAGATAGGCTCCTGTCTGCAAGCTTGGCCAAGCATCATTCATAGCATCAGGGGTTAGCACTCTTCCATATGGCAAGTCTTTGGTTGGGCCAGTCATTGTTTGGACATTCCCCTCAATCTCTGCTCTATCTTCTCTCTATCTTTATCCCTGCACATATTATAGGCAGAGAAAATTTTGGGTCAAAGTTTTTGTGAGTCCTTCCTTACTTTCTATCTGCTACAGTGAGTAACCTCTCGCCAGCTGTTCAACTCTGCACCAGCATGGCATACACAGTTATGTCAACCATCCATCCAACATATATGCCTTGAGCACTGGTTTTGTTGGCCAGGTGACTTGTTAGGTCCTAGGGGAAGAAGCTAAATGAGATGCTGACTACTCTGAGCTATTCAGAGTGCCTGCATAGGGGAGCCAAAGAGACTTAGAACATTTGGGAAATCAGAAAGCACCATCTCAGTAGTGATGGTACAAATGGTCCTGGTTGATGTAAATGTCTCTGAACACCAGAGCACCTCCCAAAATCAATGGAGCCTTATGACCCTTTCACACACTTCATTGGCACCAGCTAAGGACCTCAGCACATGAAGCACCTTCTGTAAATGTTCCAAATTGGGCTGTGGATGCTGAGAATTACCAATGCCTCTGGCCATATTCCCTTAGGAAGAGTCCGAGATGAAGGTTTTTAGGTGGTATGTCTATTGGGGAGACTCTTAAAACTACCACACAGTGTTGAGAGAGAGGCAGATCTTGGCACAAGGAAGATTTAACTGTGATGGGAAGCTGGACAGAGTAATTGTTCCTATGTGGGAGTCAGCTGTCAATGTCTCAGTTGCAAGGAAATTAGCAGATGACTTGGGGACACGCCACACATCTCCTGTGGGATGAGGGGTCTATTGTTGAACTTGAGGGTGGAGAGCCTTCTATTCTGGCCACCCCCATGCTGAAACATAAATTTAGTGATGCATAGAGAGGTGCCCATGTTATGCTGGCAGACTCTTAGCTCTCTCCTCTCTTTCTCCCACTCATTTGAGGTTCCTGTGTAGGAAGGAAGCACACCAGCTTCTGGGAAGCTTGGTGAGCATCAGGGGTATTGAGGGTGTGCATTCATTCTGTTCTTATTGTTCTCTAAAGCCAGGCATGATATCAAGCCTTACTATACACTCAGTTCTCCATCTTTCCAAGGGAATTGTGGCTGTCTTTCTTTGGGGTCCTCAGGACCATGAAAACATATGATACAGAAGCTTAACCCAAAGAGAGACATGACATTTGCAGCCAGATCTGGCTAGATCTCAAACTAGGGAAAATCCAGAAAATGAAAGCGTGTGTTTTACTGCACTTCCTGAATAATCTGGCCAAAGATCCTGCTGTACCAGAAGGTGAGCAGGGCTGGCTAAGCACAGTCTTGCACACTGCTGCCACGTGTTTCACCATGATAAATCTCTTGGATCTATTTGTCTGTGTCTTGGGCTATCCAGATGTTTGGTTAATCACTGCTGTGGCTGTCAGTATGGGTGTCTTTACAAAGGACCTGCCTGAGCGAAAGAGATTTCCCTCCCAAAAGTGACAGGCCTGGTCCAATCCACTGAGTTCCTGGATACAACAAAGTGAAAAGCTGCTTCTCCTAAGACATTGTTACCGAGCTTCTGTACTTAGGCTTAGCCTAGAACCCTGCCATCGGCTCTCCTGGGTCTCCAGCTTGCTGAGTACAGATCCGCAGCCTTTCATCCTCTAGTAACATGTGAGTCATTACAACAAGGGAGGAATCATTTTTGTTGGTTCTATGTCTCTGGGCAACCCTGAGTAATATTGGCTGCTTTTTTTTCTGAAGACGACGCTAATGAAATGTCTCTTGTATTTAAGAGCAACACATGCAGTGATGAGAGAAGAGTAGTAGCAGGCATCTCTTGGGAGGAAGCAAGGGGAATGGAAAGGTAGACATGTTTATGTATTAACCACCAGGCACTAGGCTAAGACTTTTACATTTAGGACAACACTGAGAGTATGTGATTGCGCGTGAAGTTAGTGGTTCTTAGTGACGCCACTCTGGATGTGAGATGACAGAAACAAGGAAAGCGAGTAAGCAGAAGGTAGACCCAGGTTTTAAAAATGGGCATGACCTACTGACAACAGACATTCACTATCACCACAGAGTGGGAAGGAAACATCCTCACAATAGTGGCACCTCCTACAGACCTCTCACCTCCAAAAGAAGAGAGACCATAAGACCATAAGACCATAAAACCTACAACTACTGCAGGGATTGACACTCAGAATTTGTCTGAGAGACGATTAGTGAGAAGTGAAAAGCTGGATGGACCTTGAAAGAAATGGCCAAATAGTGCTGTAAAGCAACATCTGAATGAAGACAGAACCTCGTAGAACAAATTCCTTGCAAGGTGAGAACTGCGGGATATGGAGGCATGGCCCCATTCGCACGTTACCTCTGAAGAAGTCGGCTTGCAGTATCCAGCTCCAAAGACCAAGTTTTCCAAAGAAATCATGGGCTGTTCTGGTCCTGTGTCTAGGCCGCCTTTCCCTAACCAGGAGCCTCTTCCTGGACGAGTGAAACTAGAAAGAAGTGGGAGGGGAAAACAGGAGACAAGTTATCATGGGTTAACCAAGCCATCTGTGAGGGGGGTAGGCACTGCAATTGAGCATCCTGTGGCATAGATCTAGGGGGATTCCGGCAGGAGGGTGTGCGTGTTGTGATGTCAAGGCTGTCTGATGGGTAGGTATGCTTGGATGAAACACTTCAATAGTTGTACAGAAGGTACCCTAATGCCTGTACACCCACCAGCGGAAAGCTTGCTGAGGCCCCGTTCTAGGGAAATATCAATTCTGGCAAGCAGACAGGAACTCCTGACCAGAACTCCTGACCACTCCCAAGTTAATCATGCTTCTGCCCTCATGGAGTCATCTCCTGCCATGAGCTCCTTCTAACCTCAGTTCCCTCCCTGTTTCTGCTTACCTTCCTGGGGAAGACATTAAACAACATTCATCTCCTTGATCCATGCAGGAACCAAGCCCTATGTCCTAGCCTGTTATAATCAACAGAGCTTTCCTTATATCCATCCCATGTGAGAACCTGTAATCTTTTCAACAGCAAATTATGCAGGTTTTTGTCCAGTTCAGGTTGGTTATAAAGAACATCTGTAAAGTGTGCTAGCCATGATCAATGTCAAACTCAATTGGCAATGTGATGAGGTCATATGATCATATCATATTTGAGGATATGGTCATTCTCTCTACCTTACACTTGGTGATTTCTTCTAATAATATATAAGCAAAACCTGCATATCCCCCAGTCACCCTTCTTTCAGGTCTCATCTATTAAAACTGTGCTAACTCAGATGAGATTGCATGTATTCGGAATGGTATGTGGGGTTGGGATGTCTTCTATATTATAACAGGGAAGCACACCCATGAAATCTCAAATATACAGTTGCCTAAACAACACATGCACAATGAGTACACCAGTTACCATGGCATTTCACATGGGGGAAATTTCACAAGACCCTAACCCTAGGTGAAGAGCTACAGGCAACTGATAGCCTGCTGAGGGGAGAAAAGAATCAGTCTTCTGAAAGAACAAGCTACCTGATAGGTTATGCAATACCACGTGGTCAGCGCTAAACACATATATATGAGCAATACTAAATGGACTCTGCAGGCTGTATTTATATACACACAGGTGTTGTGTGTGTACAAAATATATAATGTAATAATAATCAAAGAAGAAAAGGACATAAGGTCATTAGTATGAGAGGGAGTAGAGAGGGCACAGGCAAAGTTGGAAAGGGGAGAGAGGGAATAAAAATATTCTACTCTCACATGAAATTCTAAAGAAATTAAAATTCTAATTGTTCTTTTAAATTTATGATTTATACCACAAAACCCCTTTGTAGGTATCTTTTAACCTCCCAACGAGATTAATAGTTTCTCATGGCAAAAAAAAAAAAAAAAAAAAAAATGTTTCCACCAAAAAATGTCCTCAGAGCCTCAGAGGTCATCATCTTTGCTCTAGTTGCTTGAGTTTACTGGTGCACATTTCAGATAAGAAACTCATATTCCTGGTTGAAATGTTGACAGAGAAATAAAGTTAAGGTTATATATCTATTTAATTCATTTACTCAAATATTATTAGCCTTTAGCAACAAGCTAGGGAGTGTATGAGGTGTTGGAGTAGCAACATGTAAGCACACATAGACCTAGAAAGGGATTCAAATGAGTAAGTCAACACTGGAATGCGATGGGTGTAAACAGCAGCCAATAAGCAGAGAGGAGAGGTTTATGAAATGGTGTAGCACAGTGGACAGCCATGACGATGCAGCTAGCAGGAGTTACAAACTAGTGGCACCACCCACATGTTAGGGCCTGAGCTGTATTGAATCTCCTACTTCATCTCTAGACAGAAGGGTTAATAGTGCCCTTGAGCCTTGGGGCATCACAGAGACTCCTGACTGTAGCAAAAGCTAGTCTTCAGTGTAAGGCGTACCAAACGGTGATACTAAATAAAAGCTAGTTAGTAGCTATTCTTGATAAGATAATTGGTATCAAATTCACTGAGTCACTCACTGCACATCTACACATGCCCATGGGATGCCAATTTTATGTAACCCCTTAGCTATAATTGTATTGGTATTGTAAGTAATCTAAGGATAATTTAAAGCATGCAGGAGTAGTATATATATAGGTAATAGGAAAACATATCATTTCGTACGAGTGTCTTGAGCTTCTGGCATTTTGGCACCTGAGGGTTCCCTGCCTCAGTGAGGAACAATGGCATATAATACTAATACTACCTGAATTTGCTTTGTTTTGATTTGGTTTGGGTTTGTTTCTGTTGTTTTTCGTTTGTTTTGTTTTGTTTTTGTTTATGAGACAGGGTTTTATTTATGCCAGCTTGGTCACGTTCCTGACCCTCCTGCTCACCCACTTCCTGTGTGCCGAAATTGCAGGTGTGTATCACCGCATCTGCTTTTGGACTTGTGTTGAACCAAGAGTTAAAGCAAGTTTACCATTCCGCCAGAAGGAGTTAGTAGAGACATTCTAGAATTTAAAAAACATGTACATGTTTTTGATATACATTCATGGTTCATAACTCCTTCTCTAAGACATCTGCCAACAAAGAACTAAGATACTTGTTAGCTTTTATATGGAACAGAGCCTCTGAGTAAGACTCAGTTGCACTTACTTGACGATTAAAGACTCGGTTTTGGTTTGGTTTGGTTTGGTTTGGTTTGGTTTGGTTTGGTTTTTGGTTTTCTCAGTGAAGGTTAAGGGTCCTCTGAGGTTTCTGCTGCGTCCTTGTTGGATCTAACGTGTTATGAGGGTGTTTTTTTCTGAAAAGGCTTGTGCTTGCTCTATTTGACAGGTATTTCCCACTTAGAGGGTTCCCTTTGTTCCCAGCTACCATGCACCAAGACAAAAATTCTTGCAAAACCCAGAAAGTGGAAGGCGGTTCTATTTTTACCCCATCTGTGAAGTTTAACTCTCCAGCAGCTGTGTGCGCTCCCATCTGGAAGGCTGCTGCTGAAAAGCTTGCAGAGTGTGCCATTTATCAGAAGGTTAAACTTTCTGCTGAGACACCCTGACTCCAAACCCGCAGCAAGATGGCATCAGAGCTCTTAGCACCGCTAGAACCAAAAGGTAATGCCAGGTGCTAGGGACCTTTCGGACCTCTCACATGTCATCCTGCCTGAACTACTGACCCTCCTGCCTAAGGGAGCTTTGAGGAGGCTAAGACTTGATTTTTCTCAGATACAAGCATTCAGTGCCTCTGTATACTCAACTAATTTACGTCCAACCCCTCAATGCAAGCTGCCTGCCATTTGTCAGGAGCTTATCAGTGCTAAATGGTTATCCCAGAATATGCTGGGTGCTTTATATATAAAAAAAAAATCTATATACCCCAGGACTTCCTATGTGCTGTCATCGAATCCTTTCAATATTCTCCTGCTGCAGACTGAAACTGAATCCTGCATGCTCAAGTGAACAGAGCGAGAAAGTAGGGACTCAGATTTGGCACTTGGGGCTCCCCCAGCCCTGAAACTTTTTTTTAGCACATACTCTACTCAGGCCTCCCCAGTACTTTGCACACCACTTGGTTTGGAAGCTAATCCACATGGATGACTGACAGACTCAAGTCTCTTAAAGACAAGGTCACAATACATGCATCTTAGAACTGCTAGTTTCCATGTTTCTAGAATTGCTTCAAGCACCTTTACATACACACGTACTCATCATGTGAGACAGTCTATATGATTTTATTCTATATAATATATAATCTCTGCTGCTTTATTGTCACAAAATTCTTCATTTTGTATGTAAATTTATGTGTCTATGTGGTGAAACAGATATTTAGAGATGTGAGATAAGCTATTCTGAGATCACCCAGGACATTAGTGATGGAATTAAGCAAGGAGATGTCCCTTACTCTCTGGGACCCCAAACCCCATGAGACCAGTTCCTTTCCTATCTGAGTTGTTGTCTGGTCTCCAGCTGCTGTCTAAATTGACTTAGGGGCACAGATGCTCTGTCTCACCCTTGGCACACAGATCCAACCCTGAGACATTCACTGAAGCAGTGTTTCCTGATCCAAGGGAGCCATCCAGATGGGGAATGTGCTTTGCAGGAGTTGCAGCTTCCCAAGGTCAGGGTTGCTTTCCATGTTTCTACATTATAACATTTTCCTAACATTCTTATATAACGCCCTATGTGACTCAACATACCCATATCAGAGCTCTGTGAAGGAAAAGCCTGTTCCAAGGGCACTGCATGTCCTTTGTGAACTCACTTTATATATCCTAATGCCTCTCCTGGAGCACAGCAGGTCTGCCATACACACTTATTAGAAGTGATGAGGGAAGAAAACATAGACTCCTGACCCATGTTCCTCCTTTCCCCCAATCTAGGACTTTTAGTCTAGGAGCTAGAAAGGCTTGGGGCAGGAGAACATTAGGTACAGAAGACCACGGGCTATTTGACCTTGACTTTCAGCTCCAGACTCACACCTTTTGCATACTGGTGCTATCTGCACCTCTGAATTTCCCTTTCTGTCTGCTCTTTGCTATAGGTGCTGTTTTAACTCCTACGGAGACTTTTCCACTGCTAAGTGCTAGCACTTTCCCCAAACTCACTCCCTGAAATCCAGGGTTGCCTTTTAAGAATCATTTCACCTTGCCTGCCAGCCAAACATTGCCTTGTCTTTGGGCAATGCTTTTTGTCCTAGTTATTCAATATATATCATCTTACCTACTGTAACTGAGAACTTGAACTGACTCTGTTGGTCAGTAGAACAGGAAGCAAAACTGGGTCAAGGGATGAAGTCTCATCTTATGTGGAAGAGCAAATATCTCATTTTCTACTCTCAGACTCTAACTGAGATCAGAACTTTTAGAACATGGACATTGAAAGCAGTGAGGACTCTGCTTTTCCTCACACACATGAAAAATCTTAGAAGCTGTCTAGAACAGAGATTTGGACAAATTCCCTTCCTTTGTGTTAAGAGAACTTACCCTAAATATCCCACTGCACGTATATGTAACTTTACTCACATGTTCTCAGTGTTTTAAAATTATCTACATGAACATATTCAGCCATTATGAGACACTGTTGAATGGCCATGCACAGCCCACCTCAATAGTTTTCATGAACTCTGTCCTTACACTTGTACAATGAAGAAAACCTAAGTTCTCCACTGCCCCTTAGAGATGCTTTAGTGTGATTCAATGAAAGGCAAAGGCCTATATTTGAGCAAACAGGGACTCTGAGAAGGAATGGATGTGGATCCCTGACATGCTAGTCTTGTCCTCTGAGATTCACTAAAACTTCACATGAATGGCCCTTGTTAATCACACACACACACACACTCACACACACACAAAAGACATAAATGTGTTAAAAGAACTTATAGGGAAGAAAGGAGATTTACGGGAGTGGAATGGAGAGAAAAAGGAGCAGGGAGTAAGAATAATCAGAGTGAATTATATACACATATGAAGGTGCCAATGTATACATTATTTAAACTTAAATTGAATTTTAAGTAATAAAGAGCTGGAAACCTGATATATACTAAAAAAAAAAAATCAAAGGAATTGAAAAAACAAAACAAAAAAGGCAAAACAACTTTATATAGATGTTGATGATAATCACAATTTTATAGACAGAGACTATGTATCTCAGAAACATGAGGAGCATCTCAAGGCACCACTAGGTAAATGTGAGGCCATGGGAAGAACGGAATCCCTGAGGTGTGGGCTATAGTTTGTAAGCCATCCATCCCCGGAATCCCCCAAAGTCGTCTCAGATCTTGAGGCTCTCTCTGGCATGCTCCCACTTCTGTGGAACACAGTGAGACCCGAGCTTAAGTCTCCAACCAGGAACAAGCTGCTCTACTTTGTGCTGACCACCTTTGGCAAACTGTCTCTCAGTGATGCATGTAATGAGTGTTAGTGCTACTTCTAACTCCATACCTGATCAGGGGCTGCTGCAGAGCCACCAGGGCAGCGTGGATGGTTACCGAGATCACTGACAGGTGGAAGTAGTCGAACATGACAGGGACTTGGTGGTGCAGACCCCTCCGGGGATGGAAGTGAAGGCCAAGTGTGCGACTGCTGATCATCGGTGTCCCAGTCAAATCTCTCAGCCTGAAAGGCAAGGGAGCGAGCTCTTAGAGCATGTTTGGTTGGCCCTGTTTTCACTCAAGCAGCTCCACTTTATAGCCGCAACATCTTACACAGTCCTGCAATATTCTGCCTGGTTGAAAGATTTTTTTTTTCCCCTCAATTGGAAAATGGAGAATGAAGATTATGTGGCAGCTCCGGGCCCCAGCTCTTTTGTCACTGCCTCTAAATCTGTACCTCTGAGATGGTGAAGATGACCAGATCTTTCCAGGGCTGCTCTCAAGACTGCAAATCTTTTGGACCTTTTTGCCCTCTCTTCTTGCCCATAAGATGGGCATTGTTCTTAAAATGCTGCACGGATCCTTGTCGGTTTGCGTTTTCTGGTGGATTACTAACACCCAAGGGCAGGAGCTATGACTAACTCATCTTTACATCTCTCGAATCTCACTGATACGGGGCATGATGGAGAAGTTGATCAAGCCTATGCTTGTAATAATGACAACAGCTGACTGAATGGTCAAAGGCTAAATGGTATCGAGGGCACACGCTGAAGGTCTAACGAGATCTAGGCAGTCACCCCTTCACTCTGTTCTAGCACTTTGTAATCAGTGCATATCCATTCTTAAAAGACAGGCCACAGACAGACAAACTCAGAAGCACCCTTTATTACAAAAAGGAAAGTTTTTTCCCCCTAAACAAAAGTGCTGAGAAGCAGTCCCTGTGGCTCTGCAGGTTGCAGGAAACCAGAGTTTGTGGAAAGCCACTTTGGGCATCTCCTGGCAGTGCAACATAGAAAATATCCCTTTTTCCTCCATGGATTAGCAAATAGAGAACAGGGAGGGAAAACAGAAAAAGCAGGCTCCCACGGGCATCCATGGGTCTGTCTTTCCTTGTGCTCCTCGCTGCTTGTGTGCAAGGGAGCACCAGCTAGTGAACCCTTCCTGCCAAATGTAACTACATGTATGTTTTGACCAGGAAGAAACCTGATAAAGAGAGGAAGAGAATAGAGCCATGGGTGTCAGCAAGCTGCTGTCCTTCAGGCTCACATTAATTTGGATGATAATGATCTTACTCTTGACTATGGATTGGATATTCTATTTTTCCCTGTAAGACACTCATAATGTGCTTACTAATTATATTCCACTCATAAAACATGTGAAACTTATATGAATTGTTTAACTTGTTCACAGTCACAAGAAAAACTGCCCTGCCAGACCAGGAGTTTCTGCCTCTTTTCTGTCTGAATTACTGTACAGTATTTGTGAGTATTTAGAGTATGTGAGCCCCTTTAGACGTCAGCTCCTGGCAGTGAAACAAGAAGTTAGGCATAACCCAAGCCTCCTTCATAAGGAAAAATTAAGGTGAGAATTGATCACTGTTCTGTGATGGGGAATGGACAGCACCTATTCATGGAGACAAAGCCTACTTCCTAGGGAACCTCAGTGGAGAGAAGATACAGGTGAACTTTAATAGAATGCCTGAGGTTTTTATAAAGGACCTGAACAAACAAAATAAGCAAACTACAGCAAAAGTTAGTATCTCACAGGAAGGGCAGCCCTCCTGGCAGAATTATTCTGCACACTTGCAAGGAATAAAATTAAGGCCAACCAAGAGAACCCATGGGAAGACACAGCATCCCATTAAGTATTAATGAATTTCCTATCTGCTGAGCTGTGCAGGCACTGGGAAGGCTATGTGGGGATGAGTGTCCTGACCCTGTGCAAGCAGGTTCTGATGGACCCCACCAAATCAAAAATCAAAGATAGGATGGTGGTCCAGAGCATGCAATACTGACTTTTGGGACTGAATAAAGCTTTGGAAGAAACAGCTGTTCTGCACATTGTCGTATTTAGCAGCATCCTTGGTTCACATCTACTACATGCTATCATCACTGCTACCTCCAGTATCTATGAACATGGCCAAAGCGAAGGGCCATCACTGTCAAACTAATACATGAGAATGACCTCATTAGCTGGCCTAACTCTGATTAAACAACAGCCCCTCCACACATACCTTCCCCCCCCCTTGTTTTCTACATGCTGTTAAGAAAAGGGGGAGGAAGAAAACCAAAACAAAAACACCTACCTGACTTCATGATTCAAATCCTGATTTCTAACTTATAATTTATATCTGGAGGAAACATAGGCATTTGTACATGTCCTAGTTGAAGAGTGCTCTCCCTAAGCTTCTATATTTCATATGTTTTACATGACCAGTTTCCTGTATCAGGCTCCCCCATGACTGCTCTTCTGCTAGCAAGAAAAACTATTTCAACTGCAGTATGTCATTAAAATTATTAGAAGACCTTGCCAGACAATAATTTCTGGGCTATGTTTGTGACTGACAGTATGGTTCTACAGCCAACCAGATATGTGCATTGTGGAGAAATGGGTAGAAGTTTCTGAAGCCAGGAGGCATAGGGTTCTCAGGCTGAGTGGTTGCTAGAGGGTGATTACAGAGATATCAGATTACAGGGGAAGTCAGGAGAACAGGAAACAGGGGCACTGATACCTAGGTGTAAATGGACTTTCCCTAGTATCCACCAGCTAGAGAGAAAGAAAGAAAAAGAAGAAGAAAAATAGGTGTGTGTGTGTGTGTGTGTGTGTGTGTGCTGAGAACATTCTACACTAAGAAGACCTTATTTTTAAAAGAGGCATGGAAAGAAGCCTTAAGTGAGATAAGAGATTAAAGAGGTTTTGTCCTACCTTTTTATACCTGGGAGAAATATTGTTTATTTAATTCCTGAAAGAATATAGGAAGACTAAGAAGCAAATAGGGCAGCCCAAGGTAAAGGAAAGAGGCCATGAACCAAGCTTGAAGAAAGCAGTCAAGAAGGAAGAAAACTGTTCCCTGCTTATTTTCTCAGCAAGTTTTACATAAATAGATCTTCAGTTCTCAGAATGGTGAGAACAATAGCAAATGTTCAGTAGAGACACAGGGAATAACACAGCAAGAATGGTTTGAAAGGGATTTTGATTGTCTATCCTCATGGAGACATTATTTAAATCCCCCAAATCAGTACCAAATAGAAAAAAATGCTTTTATTAGAAGGTACCCATTAATAAGGCAAAAAGTTAGCAGTTTTCTGTGTGCAGAACCTAAACAACCTGACTCCACATAAATGAGCTTTTCCTGGCTCTGGCAGACATGCTGTGATGGCTAATCTTGGCTGACAATTTAACAGCATCTAGAATGATACTAATAATAATCAGCTAATACCCAATCTGCAGGGCATGCCTGCGAGGGCTTTTCTTGATCAGTTTATTTGCATCAGGAAGACTGGAACTACCGAGGGACATCACAAGTTACCAGTAACTGGTTGTGCCAGAGAAACTATGAGCACTTTGTCTTTGAGGAAGCCCCATGTGTGAGGAAGGGGCGGATGAAGAAACCCCCCTACTCAGTCCAAGGATGTCCGTGACACTCACTGCTGCTCACTATCAGTAAAATGCAGGTCCACCTTGAGCTGAAACTCCACCTCGCTCAGCGCATCTTCTACCTGAAAGACAAAGACCGAGAGAGTTAAGAGGCCAACTGGCAATCCAATGGGGACATTTAGCACACTGATTCTTAAAACAGAGAAACAGAATCTCGCTGTAGAGTGAGAATCTCTGTGGATGTCATGTAGAGTACTAGATAAGCGGGTTACCTGGGAATATTAGCTATAAAATGGAAAAACAAAAAATACAAGAACAGTGGATCCAAACAGCCGGCTTGGTAAAAGTATATTCCCAACAATTATTAAATAAGCATCCTTGTCATGCTTAATCTCAATTGTCAAGTTGATGAAATACAGAATCTCCTAAGAGATAAACCTCTAGGCATATCTATGAGGGAATATTCAAAGTCTGGGATGCAAATTAGAGATAGTCCTGATTAGGTTAACTGATATGAGAAGACTCATCCTAAGTGCTGAGCATTTGCATGGACTGGTTGCTCTCTGCTTCCTCTTTGTGGATGCAATGTAGCAAGCTGCTTCACGTTACTGCAACCTCAACTTCCCTGCCGTGACAGGCTGTGCTTGAACTGTGATGGGGGATAAACCTTTTCTCCCTTAAGTTGCTTCTGTCAGCTTATTTTTTAATCACAAAAACTAAAAAAGAAAATCAACACAATCTATCTTGCAAGCATTTTAAGTCTCATTTTTCAAATGGTTTTGACATGGGTTCCAGGCATGAGTAAGAGACTGAATAGCACCTGCTGTGTGCAGAATGGCAGAGTGAGCTGTCAGTGAAACCAAACTTGTACAGTGATGCCTGAAGTTGTCCTTCACACTCAGATGTCTCCACATGACTGGCATCCCCATCCACAGGTTAAGGGGAGGAAGCTGGCATTCAGTACGGCTAAGTAATTGCCAAGGTGACTCAAGCTCCTTCAGCTTCATAAACTCTCCACCCTTCAATGTTTGGATTTCATCCATGTCTTCATTTATTTTTACTCATTTTTTTAAAGACAGTTCTTTCCATGTGTGCCCCAAAATGGTTTTCTCATGTCTTCTCTTACACGTTGATAGGGAAATCATATGCTGTAGACTAGTCTTCCTTGTCTGCAGTCCTTGGATTTATTCAGTATCAGTACTGCCTCCATGCCATAAGGCTTGGATTCTTATCTGCTCCCAGGCTGGCTGAAGCCTCCCTCTGTAACTCACAATGAGCCTCTTCCTTTCTCTCTTCACATTCAGCACTTCTGATTATAATGGCTTGTTTTGAGCTCTTCAGTTGGAAGCCCCCTGAGCCAAATCTGTGAGCCAGGCATGTTTTGTTTAGTTCCCCAAGGTATTTTTAAAAATGTTTTGAACAAGTTGCACAGGCTGAAAAATCAGGTAATTTCACATTTGCATTCATATCGTGGGTCTTTAGCTTTTTTCGGGAAAAAAAAATCCCTGGGATCTGGGAAGGCAGGGATGACATTTCTTAGCTGTTTGGATCAGGAAAATCCTGCAAACGCCATGGTTTACCACACTCCGATGGCAGTGCTCCTCTACTTGAGGCAAAGCACCATGACTATTTTCTTGTCATATGTCCCCACTGACCTCCTTGTCATTAAGGAATACATTAGTCCTCGTTCATTGTGGCCTCTAGCTTCCAGGAACAGTGTACTACTGCAGAGGCAGTGTCTATGAATCTTCAAAGAATAAAACTATTTTCTCTCAGATTCACCTATTTTGATTTTTGTTTCTTTGCAAGAATACCCTTACCCCACAGGGACAGACATCACCCATTCAAAGGCTTCTCTGTAAATGTCTTTATGGGTTAAGCATAATTCAAGCAGAGACATATGGATGGAATTTATCTTTAAGCCTTTGTGGTTTAAAAAACTGTTATTTAAAAAAATATTTAAGACCTAACATTTTGCTGAATCCAAGTGTTGTAAATACTTCTTTTCTTATGTTTGTTTTGTATAACCACAAATCATGCTTCATATACAACCAAAGAGACACAGGTCTTACCACCAGTTTCCTGGAAGTAAAATGGGATAAGTAAATCATCTAAAGACTTTTTGAGCAAACATTTGCCTGGATATTGAAAACTTCCTATGAACATTAGATTTACTGGGTGTAATTCTCTAAGAATGGAGTCTACACTAAACCTGATTATGATTTTCACTGGTATCTTGCTAAACCTTACTTGCAAGACACTAACACATATATGTTTATAGAAAACTACATATTATAATTGCAACATTCCCGCTCATATAAGTTTATACAGTGACTCTTCCCTTTTTCCCCAAGGTCCACTGTAGCCTAAAGGCTGAGGAAGCAGCTTCAAAAGCCAGAATTTACAAGTGAAAATCACAAATCTGCTATCCACTGAATCTCTGTTGGCTTTTTTTTCCCATTCATAACATGGGAGTAAAATAATTCTACTTATGCTATTGCATTATACTTAGTGAAGTAAATAAGAAAGTGTACAAAATGGGTTAACAATTTCAAATAATGCAATTTGTTATGGTTGTTGTTATTTCTGCTTTACTACTGAGCTTGAAACCAGAGGATCCCTTCTCTCACCACATCTATAGGCTGACCCTGCATGCTCTATGGAAACCTCTTGTTTAAACCACGACTTTACCACATCCTAGTGATGTGATGGAGACAAGTCACAGTTCTAAGTGTCTGCATCCCCATCAATCAAATAGGATTGGGAAAGCCCCTCATCACACTGCAATGACTCAATGAGAAATTACAAAACACTCAGCAAAAGTCCTGACAGAATTCATCTAGCAAATATGAGATGCTACTGGTGATAAGATCAGTGGATAGTCCTCACAGGTAGACCCAGCTCCTATCACTATCCAATAGGAGATTTGCTTCCCTCACCTACCCTGGACTATCACTGTTGTCTCCAGCAGCATAACATACCCTTATAGTCCATTTCTACTGACTGCCTTATGTACATGAAGTCCTCCATCTCATAGGTATAAGTGAACTAATCTCTCTGAGCTAGCTTTGGCTGTCACATGGTTCAACCCTTGACCCTTGACCCTGTTTCTGTTCAACTGTTGCTTTCTTTGTCTTGAGCTTCACCAAGACCCGCATGGCCAACAGCAGCAACCACCTTCATGTCCTTGGTCTCATTTGTAATACTTGCACTTTGGTCAATCTCATATCTCTTCCTTTTGGAAAAATCTCCACGGTTGTTACCTCTAGGTCAAGGTAAACACGCTACTACATTGGGTGAGATCACTGTGGTTTCCCACATCATATCCTGAACCTTTTTTTTTTTTTACATTCACATCTGTGCTTGCCCTACACTACTTGATAAAATTCCCATCCCAGCTCTTGCCACCCTAAGTTTAACCCTGAATGCTCTACCACTTTCCAGTATAGTGCTGCCCCAGGTCCTAAACCTTCCAAGTGTTCCCTGTAGAAAGACCAGCAATGCCTGCTTGCTCGACCTCTGAATCAACTCATCCCCTACCCACCTAGTCTCTGAAGCACTCACCAGGTCTGTGGTGGGCTTGGGAAATAGCATTTTGCATAAGCATTATCTAGCTTCTGTCGTATGGGCACAAAGAAATTTTCCTCCAGGGATTTCCGATTTCTATATAACAGTGGCTCTCAACCTTTGTAATGTCGAGACCCCTAAACAGTTCCTCATGTTGTGGTGGCCGCCAAACATAAAATTATTTTTGTTGCTACTCCATAGCTGTAATTTTCTTACTGTTATGAATTGTAATGTAAATATCTGCTTTCTGATGGTCTTAGGCCATCCCTGCAAGGGGTTGTAAACCGCAAGTTGAGAACTGCTGCTGTATAGTGTAATTTTGTTCATTATCACTTTTTGTTGTGATCTCTACCTCTCCTTTGTCATAGGGCTAAGCATCTTCTTGTTAAACTGTCCAAATTCTTCATCTTAGCTACAGCAAAATTAGTCCTCCACATGTAAACCACTAACAGACAATGCCAAGAACATGCTCATGTGTATTTTTCCTGGTGGATTTACCCTGACAGCTCAAGACTTACCCTCTCACCATCTAAGAGCAAATGAGCCCGGAAGAGCATGACATCATTTACGGGAACTTCTTCATTCCTGTATAAGATCTGCAAGACCCGACTATGCACAGCACTCTCATGGACAAAGGCTGAATGCAGGCTGCTGCTCTCTGCAAAACAGGAAAAACAGGAGGTGATGAACTCTAGAACCATCCTGAAACCACAGTACCATCCAGGTATCTTTCTGGCCTTGGGGATACTCTGATTCCAAATCTTAAGATCATGAATGAGACCCCATCACAGGAACGTGTGTTCATTGGAGTAAACTGTCTCTCAAGAGAGCTTTGATCAATGTCTTATAAGCCACATGACTTTGTCACTCTTGCTGTGAAGAGTGTTTCCATCTAGAAGTCAGTGCTTTCAAAATTCTTCACCTGATCACATGTCAGTTCTAAGAGTCCTGTCACCTCCATCCAGGAAACAAAGAATATGGTGAACAAAATAGAGAAAGTGCACTTTCTGCAACAACCCCAGAGTGCTCACAGAACCCGTCACCACCATAAATGCTGCCATATACTGTGTAATTTGAGAAATGTTCCGTCGAGAATTTGAGGCAAGTTTCACATTCACATTGTCCTATCAAGCGGCTTAATAGACTACATTATGTTGGAGCTCCAATGTGTTCTGTGTTCTATTTCATAATCCCTAAACAATATTTTAATATTAAATTTGATTCAACTGAACAGCAAGATTAAGATACCTTTCTGCATCCATTTCCCAGAGTCATCATTTGCATGAAGTAGGTACATGCCTATAAATCTTCATCACATATATTTCAGAGGGAAAAAGCATGCAATAATTAAAAATAATGTCAATGTTTATATAAGACATTGATTACTTACTCCTAATAATATACATCTATAAAGCACACTTAATAGCTTCCAAAGCAACTTAAATGTTTTGCATACTACCCAAGGGGAAAAAAAAACTTTTAAGTATGCCCCCAAATTAGAGGCCAATGCCTTACTAGTTTCTTATTGGGGAATGAATGCTCCTGTTTATCCCAAATTATCATGTTCAAACATAAACTTCATGTGATACCAGTTGACAATATTGGTCCTTAGAAGGTGATAAGATTGTAAATGGTGTAGCAGAAATGATGATATTTCAAAGAAACAGCTGTGTCTTTCAATCTGACTACCCAACTGTTGTAATGATGGACCCCAAAGAATTGGGAATTTTCTTGGAACTATCATTTTGGGAGAAGCAAAGGACTCCAGCCAGACTGGGGAATTTGCCTCTGTAAAAAAGATTTCATACAAGTCTTATAACTTGTTAGACCATCTTAGAGGTTGAAACTGAAACCCAGATAATGATGGTCAGTGGTGGGCAGACCACACCTTGCAGAACTGCTTAGATATGGTGTCTTCTATTTAAATGTTGACCTCACTTCAGGACTACAAGATAGACTGCAGGCCTCTCTGAATCTCATTGTCCTCTTTCCTGGTGTAGACACATTAAATAACTCTCCTTTTTTTCTCCTCTTTTAATTTGGTTCCTTTAATTGACTTATTAAGAATGTGTGTCTGGATCTGATACTGACCTGACATGAGATTGCAGCTCCCTCCCCCAGTTCTACAGCAAGGATACAAAGGCTATGACTTTGTGAATGAGATACTTTTCCTGCTAGGAAGAGGCCAAAGAATGAACCACTTGCTTCTTCTGCAGTGTGACAGTGCAGAGAAGTTTTCAATGTGCCTGTTCCAAGCCAGGGCCTGAGAATCCAACCATTCAGCTATATCATGGTCTCAGACCTCATTTTCCAAAGCTGTGGGAAACACATTTCTGTCATTTGTCAGATGGCTAGTTTACATTATTTTGTTGCAGCTGCTTTGGCTAAAACACCGACCATGGCAAAGTACCATGTAAGAGTGTCCTCATATCTGTCTACTTAAATAAGAAATAAAGTTTCAGATGGTGAATGAATGAAATTTACTACATTTCTGGTAAAGGGTTAGTACTCTACAAAGCACAGTGGGGAGAAACAAAATAGCGTTGTGGGAGGTTGAATGTGAAATAATACCCATTGGCTCTAGCTTATGAACATGTGATCTCAGTTGGTGGCATGGTTTGGGGAGGTTTAGAAAGTGCGGCCTTGCTGGAGGAAATATGTCACTGAAGTCAGATTTTGAAAGTAAAAAACCCCACCTACATTCATTCCCCCCTTCTCTGTTTTGAAGGATTGAGCTCTCAGATGCCTGCTCTAGCCATCACACCTGATGCTTTCTGCCATGCTCTCCCAACCATCTAACCCTTTGAGACTATAAGCCAAAATAAATTTGTTCTTCTATAAGTTCTAAATTCCATTGAGACCAAGTTGAAGTCAAGATGACACCGCTTTTAATTAGAATTCTCCTCTGTATAGATAACCTTCATTTTGATTTCCCACTCTACCTCTTTCTTCTTTCCTTCCTCTGTCAGAGCCAGGTTGATCTGTAAGTAGGACCAACAGCATGAAAGAGGATGGATGGAGCAAATCCCCTGAAGGTCAGAGCAGCATGAGCTGTCTGCTGCCAGGAGGGACAGCTGGCAAAGAAGCTCAATCTGTTTCCTTTTTAGGGAAGTGACATCATCATTTATAACAGCAGCTTTTCTTGTGAAAAATGGGCACAACCAAACTGATGAAGTGGAGTACCATGGATATAAAGACGACCAAGCAGACCAGGATCCTATGACATAGAACATACAGGGACTGCTGGGTACACAGTGATGGCATTTTAGCTGTGCTGAGAACTGGCTTTATGAGCAGTTTCTTTTGAATTCAGTGGCATTAGACAGGTCTTTAAGGACAAATGTCCTCTGACTTAGATCATATTGGTGAACTACGTCACAGGAATCTGTCATCATTGAAGATCCCAAAGCCTCGCAATTCCCTCTTCATCCTAGGACAGGCACTTAGAAGACTGAACGGGGATCTCTGTGCCATTTTCTAGTACCACTCGACAGGGATTGTATGTTTATTCATAAGGGAAGGTGCAGGGATGATAAGACCCCCTCCCTGGTGGTGAGCCCCATCAACATTGTACCCATGTAGCCCTGGTTGCATTTTCTCTCCTCCAGTGATGACAGTCCATGTGCAGATACCCCAGCCTTTCTCCCTCTTCCTGATACCCTGAAGGGAAATGCAATTCTCTTCTCAGCAAAGCTACTTCCTAAAATATTTTACCCTCGGTCTCTGTTCTCTTTGTGTAGGTTTCTCTACCAGACTAGTGGGACCCATTCACATCATCTATGCTTCTTCTTACTCTCCTGACCAGGCACAAGGAACTCCAAAATAGGAAAAGTATGTGTTCTGCATCCTTCAGAGACCTAATAAACAGTGCTGAGGTGGTGATCAAGGTCTATCATTCCAGCTACACAGGAGACAAAGAAGCAAAACAATTTTATGCCTTCCTGAGCTAGAGTGAGTTCAACATCAGTCTGGTTAACTTGGTTTATTTTTTAATATAATTTTTTATTTATTACAATTTATTCATTTTGTATCCCAGCTGTAGCCCAACCCTCATCCCCTTCCAATCCCACTCTCTCTCTCTCTCTCTTATCTCTCCCCATACTCCTTCCCCAGTCCACTTATAGGGGAGAATCTCCTTCTCTTCCATTGGACCCTACCTATCAGGTCTCCTCAGGACTGTCTTTCATAGCCTTCCTCTGTGGCCTGGTAAAGCTACTTTCCCCTCAGATGGAGTTGACCAAACAGCTAGCCACTGAATTCCTATCAGAGACAGTCCCTGCTCCTCTTATTAGGGAACCCATTTGGAAACTTAGCTGTCACTGGCTACCTCTGTATAGGGGTTCTAGGTTATCTCCATGAATGATACTCCTTGGTTTGAGTTTCAGTCTCAGTAAAGAACCCTCGGTGCAGATTTTTTGATTCTGTTGCTCTCTTTGTGGAGGTGCAGATCCTTCCAAGTCTTTCTATCTCCCCCTTCTTTCATAAGATTCCTGCACTCTGCCCAAAGTTTGTCTATGAGTCTCAGCATCTGCTTTAATACACTGCTGGGTAGAGTCTTTCAGAAGCCCTCTGCAATAGGCTCTTATTCCTTGTTTTCACCTTCTTCCAATTTCTATCCCATTTGCCTTGTGAATGAAGAATGAACATCTTACCCAGTGTGCTCCTTCCTGCTTAGCTTCTTTAGCTGTACAGATTTTAGTATGTTTATCCTTTATAGTATGTCTAATATCCACTTATAAGTGAGTATATACCATGTGTGTCTTTCTGCTTCTGGGATTCCTCACTCAAGATGATCTTTTCTAGTTCCCACCATTTGCCTGCAAATTTCATGATTTCCCTGTTTTTAATTGCTGAGTAGTATTACACTGTGTAAATGTACCACAATTTCTGTATCCATTCCTCAATTGAGGGGCATCTGGGTTGTTTCCAGATTCTAGCTATTACAAATAAAGCTGTTATGAACATAGCTGAGCAATTGTCCTTGTGTATACTTGAGCATATTTTAGATATATGCCTAGGAGTGGTATAGCTGGATCTTGAGGTAGCACTATTCCCACCTGTCTGAGAAAGTACCAGATTGATTTCCAAAGTGGTTCTTCAACAAATGGTCCTGGTCTAACTATATATCTATATGTAGAAAAATACAACTAGGTTCATACTTATCACCCTGTACAAAACTAAAGTCCAAGTGGATCAAAGACTTGAAAATAAAGCCAGACAGACTTAAATCTGTTAAAAGAAAAAGTGGGGAAGAGCCTTGAGCTCATTGGCACAGGAGACAACTTCCTGAACAGAACACCAACAGCACAGGTTTTAAGATCAATAATCAATAAATGGGACCTCATAAAACTGAAAAGTTTCTGTAAAGCAAAGGACACTGTCTTCAGAACAAAAAGACAGCCTACATATTGGGAAAGAATATTCACCAACTCTATAACTGACAAAGGGCTAATATCCAGTATATATAAAGAACTAAAGAAGTTAAACAGCAACAAGTCAAGTAATCCAATTAAAAATGGGGTACAGTGCTAAACAGAGAATTCTCAATAGAGGAATACCAAATGGTGTAGAAATATATGAATGCTCAATGTCCTTAGTCATCAGGAAAATGCAAATCAAAAGGACCCTGAGATTTCACCTTACACCCATCAGAATGGCTAAGATCAAAAACTCACATGATAACACATGCTGGAGAGAATGTGGAGAAAGAAGAACTCTCCTCCATTGCTGGTGGGAATGCAAACTTGTATAACCACTCTGGGTAACTTGGTTAATCCCTATCTCAAAACAAAATTCAAAAAGTACTAGAGAAGTGCCCGAGTTGTAGAAAAGTTACCTGTTCTGTGTAAGGCATGACACAGATCAATGAAAAAGAAAACTAATGCACATGTTAGGGAGTTGTCCTCTATTATCTTAGGGATGCATTGATCAAATTGGTCTATAAGATGATGTACAGCCATGTCTTCCCAAATGTTTCTCATCCTCTTCATGTCAGGTATTGCACCATGCATGAGAAGGGTGGAAGGGTAAGGTCTTTAATTCATAAAAAGACAGGTGAGAAGAAGGATTGGAAGAGGAAGAAGAGATTGCAGAAAAGAAATTTGCATTCAGAAAAGTGAAGATGGCAGAAAGTTCAGAGGTCCCCACTGTACACAGAATGCATATGAATGTCTGTGCCTGGATTCAGGCCGAAGAGCAAGAGGAAAAACAAACAAACAAACAAATATCGTGTATCTTGTCATTTCCCTTTCTCCCTGCAACAGACTCTTAATCTTTGAAATTCAGATGATAATTTTCCTCTGCTGAGACAACCTTCACACACACACACACACACACACACACACACACACACACACACACAGACACAGAGAGAGAGAGAGACAGAGAGACAGAGTCAGATATACAAAGACAGACAGACAGAGAGAGGGCAGGTGCTCTGTGAGTACAGATGACAAGCTGGAGCTGCCATTCATTTAACAGAACGCAGTGGTCATCTGCATCCATGTACTTGTGAACTGAGAGCCCCAACACCATTTCAGAAAGATGCTCATGGCTCTGCTTGAACACAGGAACTATTTCAACTATAAAGTTGACATTCACCATATCCCCAGGCTTGAGACCGGCTAAGTAGGTGTGAGAACGTGCACTAAATGAAATGCTGAGATTACACTTCTGAATATTGACCTCAGCCCACACTGTATGAAAGAGTGCTTCCCACACCCATCAGAAAACACTGCTTTGGCCAATCTCTGAGTGTGAGTCCCTCCAGGAACACCTGGATTTTAGAAGAAAGATTGCTCAGACCAGGGTCTTATTTAGTTATTTCTATATTCACCCCTACGACTTTTCTGAATGTTTGGCCTAGGGCAGGTTAATAAATCTGAGCTCAAATAACACAAGAAGCTGTCCTTCCTGCTTTCCAGGAAATGGTTAGTAAAAAAACAAAGTTTTTAGCTATAAAGTTCTCAAAACTCAGATTTCCAAGTAAAATGAAGGTAAACACAAGTACACTGTCTATTTTCTGCCTGTTTCCAAGAAAGATGGAAAGCTACTTTGAAGCCGGATGATTAGTATTTTTTTTCAAGCACTTCAAGGAAGAAATGAAGCAAAGCCACATTGAAAACTAAATTCAAAACGTGAGTCACATGCTGCTGGCTCGTGGAAGTGGGGTACATGCTCAGCCACTGTAAGTAATGGGATCACCCATTCTCTCATTGAGGTAGCAAGAACCTCTGTGAATGCTCCTGTCCAAAAAGATATCCACATACTGTGTGGATCAGAGAACGGTTCCTTGTTCCTAGAAGCAAAAGGAAGTGAAGAAAAAAGAAAGACCAAGATGAGAGCACTCAGCACTTCCAGTGGCCCGGCCGCTCCTGTGTAAAAAGCTGGTTTTACTGCACTGTGACCTTTTCCACATGGGATGGACAGTCTGGACTGTGTAGAGCTGCAGGTCGATATGTGAAGGTGTTTCAGGGTGTTTCGTGCTACAACTACATATTGTAATATGTAATATGTACAGTTACATATTACATATTGTAGCATATAAACCATATTGCCACAGCTTGGAAGGTTTATAGTGAACAGGAACGTGTTGGCTCAGGGTACTGGAGGCTTCAACATCTTGCCGTATCATCCCCACGGCAAATGCCTTTTTGTAGTGGTAGCTGTCATACCCAAAAGGTAGAGTCCTACTTCTAGCATCTTCTAAAGTCCCACTTCACTGTAATAACTAACGTTTATTGTCAAGTTTAGAGATGACAAACATTCAGAGCACAGTCATGTCTAAAGAGTTATAAACTGGGAGCTTAGAAGTGGAGTCTCTAGAGATCTAAACAGATGCTTGGACCAGCAAGGAGCTCACCACTAAGTTGGGAGCGTCTTGATGAGTTCTATCAATCCTCACTTCTCCAGATTCAGTCACCAAGCCAGGGCTTAGCAGCGAGGTCCTGATCAGATCCAACATCTGGAAATGGGACTACTTCAACGTTGTTCAGGGCTTACCAATAAAATATTGCCATTTTTTACTATACTTCCAATGACTACTGAACATCTTTTGTTGTTTTCCATTTTAAGTACTCCATTGGAGATGGGATGCTGAGAATTTTACATTTATAGGAATGGGTTTAAGTTTATGTCTCTCACATATCCCCAAATTAATACGTTTTATGACTTTTAATAAATTAGCTCCATGCATGCTTGCATTTTAGTTATTACTAACACATAGACACCAGGCATAAGCAGGACACTGAGACTCAGAAATGAGCATCATTGTAGGGTTTCTTGTGTCTGTTTTATACTATTATCTGTTGATTAAGGAATGAAATCTTTTACTCAACCCAGTAAGATCTTTTCTCCCTAAAGGATGCCTCACTGTCTGCGATATGGTATTATTTGCAATATCTCACAAAGCGTAATTGAAAACTGTTAATTAAAGTGACATTTTATGTATACCAAATTGAGTTGGAAATAGATATTTTTACTAACTCTGTGGTTACAAAAACTGCTTCCACAATATGTTGTAAAGAGAAGACAATTTAAAATTTCCTCCACAGAGGGTGTTTTCCTTCCTCTTTCTTTTATGATAGCATGGCTCTTGGCATATAGCATGTTCTCAGCAAGTTTTTTTTTTTAATTTGTAATTTGATACTTTCACAGATAATACTTTCTGGTCTCATTCAAGCCTCCCACTGCTGTCAGCTCTTCCTCCTCTCTCACCAAGCGCCCATCACAATTTCATGTATTTTTTGCTTTGCTTTGCTACAAACAGGGTTTTGTCATGAATACGTGTGTGGACATGGGTGCGAAGCTTTTCATGCACATGAGTGACTCATCACTGAAGACAATGGCTTCAGTTAACTCAACCTGGTTGGTGGGAGCACCCTGGTACCCTTCCTGTTTATGACTGGAGGTTATAGGTTCTAGAACATTGCTAGGAGCTAGCTTTGGATTGGTCACGCACAGTTCAGCTGTTTGCATGCTTTGTGGTGGATTGAGCTGTGGAATGGTCTCCCATAATCTCATCTTTGGCCCATAGGGAGTGGCAGTATTAGGATGTGTGGCCTTTTTGGAGTAGGATTGGCATTGTTAGAGAAAGTGTGTCAATGTGGGGATTAGTTTTGAGGTCTCCTAAACTAAGACCAGTGTGGTACACAGTCTCCCTTTTTCTATCTGTGGATCAAGATAGAGAACTTTCAGGAGCTCCACCAGCAAAACGTCTGCTTGCATGCCACCACACGTCTCGCAATGACAATAGTGGACTGAATCTCTGAAACTGTAAGTCAGCCCCAATAAAATGTTTACCTTTGTAAGAGTTTTCACGGTCATGTGTATCTTCCCAGCAACAAAAGCCTAACTAAGACACATTACTCATTTCACTTCATGTTATTCCTTCATTATTTCATTTTGTTTCATGAGGAAATTTGCAAACACATAGTTTATGTGTATGTTCAGCATCAAATGTTGATAGCATGGAGGCTCCAGGTTGTGTTCTGTTGGTGGTGGTGTTTCAAATTTTTATTCCTTGGCATATTTATCTGACCATTCACTATTCAGCTACATAACCCATACAGGCAATAGGTTAGGCGTTATCCTCTTGTTGGTAAGAATGTAATGGCAAGGGATACTCTCCAGCACGTTGTGTAATGATTCCTCACTTCTTTCTCCCACATTTTGCTTCTGGTGATCATTTTTTATTATTATTAATTACACTTTATTCACTTTGTATCCCCCCCCCCCCGTAGCTTGGTGATCATTTTTAATCTATTGTGTTCTATCAAAGTTATAGAATAATGGAAGAGTAGGCTCTGGGTAGCAGAGTCACTCAGCTCTCCACACTACCACTTCATAACTCTGTCAGTTACTAATGAGCACAAGCCTGAAGGAGAACAAATAAGCAAAGCCATCCCATAGCAGTGGGACCCTTGTCGATGTTGTGGTTCTAATATTGGGAATTTCTCACGCCTAACTTACTCTGTGAGGAAACTAAAGTTAGAAAGCCAGTTCTAAATTCTGGCACAGATTCGTACTTATAAGAGGGCAACTAAACCCAAGACGCCATTTAAACGTCTGGCACTAAGCAAGGGCTGTTGCGGCAATTTGCTTGGGAGTGTTCTCCTATCAACCCTGAGTGGGTTTAATTGCTTAATTACAAGCCACAATGACCTGCCTGTTAGATGGAGCCCAGTCAGTCCAGCACTTGATAACACTTTATTGGTCAATAATGCACATTGCTCTACATTCACAAAGGTAAGAGGCTAGCATGAAGCCTGTAGCACACTCTAGTCCTCCAACGCCCTCCAGCTGGGCTTCTTCCAAATTGCTTCCCCCTGCTGAGCAGTCTCAAGTACTTTCAATTTGCATTTCAGTAACAGAGTCCAGTAATGAGTCTTACACATGTATGTTTTGTAAAAACCAAAGTGCAGATTTGAGTTGTTGGTGTGTGGTTGCTCTTGGCATTGGAATCTAGATAGCATGTATTCATGCACAAAGCCTCTTCTAGTCTGAGCCTAAGTTTTTCTCAGCTGTGAACTGGGACTGCGAGAGTACCACCATCTCAGAGTGAGTCTACTAAATCGCTTGATATGGGAGGTTACATATGATGGGTAGTCAAAACTGTTGAACAGACATGCTACTGGATGAAATTAGCAACCGATGTGCCTTTAAAATCATCAACTACAAGATTTTACCAATAGAACTCTCATAGGAGAATGGGGGTGGTGTGTTAGAGATCTTCAGTGTTTTTTCTTTGTACTGAAAAAAAAAAAAGAAGACTGAACACACAGAAGGCATTGCTTAGATGGAGCATGGAAAAGCTCTCTGACTACACGTGAAGGACTCCAGGGAAGATGTTTAAACCACTCATTTTTAGTTCCTTCACAGGCAAACACAGCACAAGCAGCCTTTCAGTTCACAGCATTTAAGTCCATGCTGTCAGGACTGAGCATGTCCTCTTCCCCTGTGGCCTGGAAACACCACAGGAAAGTGATCAAAAATCTGGCAAGTGAGTTCATGTCCAATGCAGTCCCCACTTCCCTCACTTGAGAACCCGCATGAAGCCTAAGCTACCCATATGCTAACTTTTTGCATGGGGCCTAGGTCCAGTTCATGTATGGTCTTTGGTTGATGCTTCAGTCTCAGCAAGCACCTCTGGGCTCTGGTTAGTCGTCTCTGTGTCTGTTGGTCTGGGCTGGGAGAAAGGAGCTTCCTTTTTCTAAGGAAAAGGGGTGGAGGGAAGGGGGGAAGGGATTGTGTGACTAGGGGAGGAGGAGGGAATAAGGCTACAACAAAGATGTGAAGTGAATTTAAAGATTAAATAAATTTTATAAAAGAGGAAAGAAAGAGAAAGAAAGAAAGAAAAAGAGAGAGAGAGAAAGAAAGAAAGAAAGAAAGAAAGAAAGAAAGAAAGAAAGAAAGAAAGAAAGAAAGAAAGAAGTCCGTGATGTCTCCCTCCCTCCTTACATTCAGGACCCTTTGCCTTCTTCAATAACCTCTTACCTCAGTGTGCCAGACTACAGATCCTTGACCCATTTATTTCTGCTTCATAAACTGTACTCTTTTCTCTGGAGAATCTGAGCTGGCTCCAAGAGTTAATACATATTTTATTCATGAGGAAACAATTGTAGCCCCAACTTCTTTCTGAGTGAGTACGATGCTTTATAAAGCTTGACCTTTATGTCAAAGATAGTGCATAAGCCTACTATGTCCAAAATAGACCCTTCCATTGTGTTTCACTACATTTGTGGGAATGAACTACATGTCAGATGGAGAAGGTAGCTTGCTGATGCAATCTCTGTTTACAGCTAAGTTGCCATGCTTACCTATAGGCCACATCAATACATGTTCTCTTGCAAACAAATATGCCTAAAAAACAAAGTATGGGACTCTTGGAGGATGGTATAACTACAATTCCAACTAATCCTGGACACACACACATATATGCATTCTTGTGCATGCATATGCACACATACACACAGACAGAGAGAGAGAGAGAGAGGGGAGAGAGAGAGGGAGAGAGAGAGAGAGAAGGGAGAGAAAAAGAGAGAAAGAGACGGAGAGAGAGAAGCACATTCTTGTCAATAAGTCATCAGGAAATTCAGCAAATGTGAAACAAAGAGCCTGCTTATGTGATTTGGGCCTTCCTGGACCATCTGCCACAGCCATATGCTTCCCAAGGAGAACTAAGTTTAGCTGCAATTGCAGCTAATCAAACATTTGCAAGTGCTGCAGTGTCCCTGCCTGATCATGAGTGTTCTATAAAACACAGTTCTACTCTCTAGATCATGGTGACTTTGGCCTAGGTCACAGAATACAAGAGAAAAGCTTAGATTGTTACACAAATAGCTGGGGTTTCCATAGCCACTGCTGAGCAGGCAGGATCCTGTGGCCATCAGTACCCCACAGGGTTCCTGTAGTGGCTGAGCACAGTCCTGCCCAACCCAAGGCTTGGATGAGCTGCTCCATCACGTATTTACTTAGCCTTTCCTGCAGCGCCTCATTTTTCCTGTTGCCTCTCTCCCTTGAGAATTAGTGTACATACTCAGTTCTGATGGATATTCCAGAGTGAAGAAAAGAGGGTCAAACAGTGCAACAGTATATATAGCATAGATGTAAGTTTATAATGTGTTCCAGGCATGGCAGTGAAAAGGGTCCTGTATCCTATGAGCTAGCTGGGCACAAATCTTTTGTTTATGAGTTCCAGGGAACTTGAAGGCCTGGAGATAGAGCTATTTGGCCACAGTAGAAAAAATAAAATAAAATGCTGGGCATCGATTTTCACAATTGTCCCTACCTGCTGCTGCTGCTGCTGAATATTGCCCCTTATTAAAATAAGCAAGATATTCCTAAGCCAAGGCCATTTAGCCTCACTGCGCCTTAACTTTTCATGCTGCCATTCCAAGTTCCAAAGGGTCTGGAGCCCTTTGACCTTCATGACACTTGAGGGGTCACCAGCATTTGTTCCCATTACTTGAACAGAGGTGCTAAATGACATAGTTTCGAATTGTTGCTCTGAGGGTAGACTAGAGTTATTCTAGGGCCAGGTCTCCTCTTTCTGGTTTGTTGGTGTCCTCAGCCTTTCTTGTCAGTCTACATGTCTCAGGGACCTGACATAGTATGTGACCTAGATCCTGAGATCACTTACTTGGCTGAGCCAAACACTGAAATTTTCTATTAGACATAGTGGGCATGAAATGGAAGAGTTTCTACTGCTCATGCTGTCTTTTCTGGAATCCTTCTTGGTCTGAACTCAACTTCCTGCCTTAGCTCCAAGACACTGTCACAGTCTTGGAAACAGCTGAGTGTCTCACAATGTCCACTTAGGGTGCTCCCACTTGAATGGCAGAAATTTGACAGATCGATGCAGCCCTCAGTATCTTGGCATTTTTCTAACCTATGTCAAGGTTATCAGGAACTAAGCTTCTAGACATGCCTTCCTCAATAAAGCCCTCTGAAACCATGAACCCAAACAAACCATTCCCCAATTAAGGTGTTTCTGTCACATGTTGAGGTTGCAATGACACAAACATAATTAATGATGCTGTTGGACACCGCGGCCACTGCCACACTTGGCCCTTTGTGCGCAATTGTGGGCAAGAGTCAAGGTACTGCCAGCCCTTGCTGATATATTTCGTTGAAGATATACATGGTTTGAAAGCTTAGTTCTCAGCTTTCAGTGCTACTTTAGAATGCAGAGTCCATCTAGAGGAGGCAGACTGCTGGATATAGATTTCTTGTTTTATATTTGGTTACTTTTTGTGGCTGTTTTTCTGTTTCCTGGTCTGCTATGATGAGAACATCCTCTACCACCATGCTCCAAGCTCTTCTTCCATGACTTATCTGACATGATGCACTAAAACCCTCTGGAACCATGAACCCAAATAAATATTTTCTCTCTTATGCTATTTTAGTGAGGTCTTTTCTCATGGATGTTCAGAGTAACTGATGCACTTGGCTTGAATATCCATGTGCAAATAATTACAGAGGAAGTTGGCCCTACCCAATGTTAAGCTGATATACATATTTTCTTATGGTCCTCAGCATCTTGTAATTATTTGCAAATATGTCTGCATGAGTTCCTTAGAGATCAGTCATGTTGCTTATCACACCTGGCCCTGGGCCTTAGAAAATGGACTCTCTTAGTGATTAAAAGGTCTTGGCTATTTTTTTCTGTCTATTTTACATACGAATTTCCCTCTGCTAGGTCAGGTCCTTTCCAATGATCTTTAAATGTGCTCCCTTTATAGTCTCTCATCAGAAATAGAATGCATACTAAAACTAAATTGCTCATTCTGCCCCGCTACCTCATTTAGGAATTAGTAGCTGACTACAAGGGATGTATCCACTGGCTTTTCTTTTCTTCAGTGTTCTATACATTCTGCAGCACCCTCAAATCTACTTCCGCCCCGTTTGTTGCAAGTAATTAGTGTCCTACAGCTTTCCAAATGGCCGAGGAATCTTCCAGTCTGCACTGAACTGCAAGGTTGTGCAGTTCTTTCTTGAGATGCTCCCCACCCTTGACATTGAACTCTGCATTCCTCCGCCTCCCTGTCAGCCATGAATCTGTTTGTTAGTGTGTTGTTCTTCCTAACGGCTGCATATTTTTCTCCATTATAGGCTTGTATTGACTGATTTCTTGTCTGACCAGAATACAAATTTTGTGAGCAGAAAGGCTTACATTCTCCAAATTTCCATGCATATATAGTGAAACCTGGCACAACAAAATTTGAATTTTGTGTCATAATTAATGTAGGAGGCTTCATACATGAAAGGAATTTCAGATTCCAGATTCCAGGTCTCCTGTGGACAAAGTAGAACACAGGCTTTTCTCCAAGATGATCATGAGGATGTTTATGCTTAAAATTATATTTACAAAGTACCTAGTCTATTGCTTGATGTATGTTCCTGTGCTCTCAACAGAAATTTATTAGTGCTACTACTATCAATCCCTGAGAGTGAGTCAGTCATTGGCACATAATCTCAGAGAGCTGAAGGAAAGCACATTGACTTGTAAGGAGATAAAAGGGATCATGACTTTTATTGCACCCTAAACCTGAACAATGCCGACCTGTATTGCTTCAAACCAAAGGAAATGACACTGGAATACACGTGCTGAGGTTGACTACAAGGCTTAAGTAAAAGGGAAGAGGCGAATAAAGTCTGGGGATGATCGTTATCACCATTTTGCATACGTTAGTTATTCAGACTCCAAGTCTTCATGTAAATCTAAGTATGGAGTGGTGCTGATTTCCCAGCCACTAAGTACTGGCGATGGGAAGGATAACTTCAGATTCCATAGGCCTTAGTATATATAAAACAAACACTTTTTACAAGAAACATAGTGTGCCTTTGCTCAATTATAGGGGTGTAAGTACTACAAAATTAAAACTTAAAGAAAATACAGCACACTTTACTTGAGGACAGGGAAACTTACTGTCTAGAAAGGAAAATGAGTATTTTCCTGCAGTGTTTTAATTGACACTTGACAGAGTGTCAATCTTCCAAACCCTCATGCAAAGGGAAACAATAAAAATAGAGCTGAGGTCTGGATCAGTTGGTAAAGTGGTTGTCAATCAAACATGAGGACTCATGGGGAGCCTCCAGGCTACACCAGAGTAGCCACATGAAATTGGCTCAAAACATCCCAATGATAGAGCTGAACCAGTGTGAGGGCAAATCAGAACATCCCTAAATCTCCAAATCTCAGCCTCTCCAACCATCAAAGGAAACACTGAGTTTCCAGGGTTGCGTTGTTTGAAGGTCTGATTATTAGGCTAAGAAACCCAGTCTTAGCCTGTAGACAAAAGCTTTAGCATATTAACCCTAAAAGTTTAAAATGTGTATGATGAAGACTAACTAAACAAGGTTAAAAGGTAAAACACAAGAGTTTTCTGCATAATATGTCAAAGAATGACTGTCAAAAATGTGTTTAGCAATAGGTAAGAAAAAATATCACATAATTTCCTAAAGAAAAAGAAGTCAGAGTAGATGTGAGAAACCTTTGTGTTCATCATCAGTTCCTGTAGCTTGCACAAACAGACTGCATGTACAACTCATACAAATTGGTTTCTTTAGAGGAAAGGACTCCAGAGGTTACACTGTGGCCTCTGTATAGCCAGATTACCAAACAGATACATAATACATGCCAAAAAATTACCTATGGTGTCTTCACTCAGATTTGGCTAGAAGTCTAAGATAGCTCTATTCTCTTTTTTATAATATTCTGAAGGAGCATTCTGTTAAGCATTACCTACCTAACAGAATTAATGATTTAACCAAGGAACCTTCAGAAAGTCCTCTTAGGGTGAAGCAGAAACCTGAATTTTCTAGTCATTTGAATATACTGGAGTTAACCTTTTCTATAGTGTACACATACAAAGTCCTCAGGCCAACATCCTCTGTGGGCTTGATAGACCTCCTTTGTGGACCTACTGTCTTGTCCCAATTATTTTACTTCAACATTATATAAGTTACATCACAGCCAAAAAGCTGAGCCATCCACAGCCATAAGGCATGGCTCTCATAGTTGGGCCTAATTCCAGTTATTCTAGGTATTAGTCAGAGGCTTTCCCTAAAAGACAGAACAGGCTGCTTTATTGATTATTTTTTTTAACTAAACAGCTTCTGTTTATCACCTTTTGGGCTGGAATGATGACTCAGTGGCTAAGAGCACTTGCTGCTCTCCCAGAAGACCTACGTTCAGTTCCCAACACTCACGTAGTTGGTTCACAACAGCCTATATGAATGGAATATAGAAATACTTCAGTTTAACCTAGAAGAGTCTGTATGTCATAAGCTTGTTGGGCGTTGGCCTGGTGCTATGCATTCTAATGTTAATCAGTGGCCCTCAAGATCTTGTCCCTGCTCAGAAGAGCATATGCGCATGTAAACCTATCCCTGCTGTGTAAACCTGCCTAAGTCCTTATATCTGATTGGTTGATTACACAGCCTATACCTGGGTAGGACAGAATGGGGTAGGCAAGGCTAAGGTTTCTGGGCTTAGAGGGGACAGGAGAATCACAGGAGACAAATAGATGGGAAGAGAGGAGGAAGGAAGACATCACAATGGGTTAGTGTGGAGAAGGAACCACATAAATGAGGAGGAAGGATTCCAATAATGGCATGAAAAGGCCCAGATGAAGAATACAAGCAAGTACCATGAGATTATGGATAGAAGATAGACCAGATAAGGAGAATTAAAATGGATGGCATTGGATGGGGCTGGGAGATAGATGTGAGGTTACTGACACAGCATAAGTGAAATATCTGCCTGGCCCAAGGTAAATAAGGAAATTTTAAAATCTAGCAGGTATCTGTGTCTCATTATTTGTGATAGTGGGTTAAATAATACCATCATGATAACCTTAGGGCTAATAATAAACATTATATAAAGCCCAATACTTACTTTTTATATTCTACAATATAAGCTCATCATTAATGTTATACTAAGTAGAAAAAAACAGAAAGCACTTCCTCTCATTTCAGGAACGAAACAAGAGTGCCAGTCTTAATAGTTCAAATGAACATAGTTCTGAAAGTGCTAGCCACAGCGAAAGAAAAGGAGAAGTAAAAGGTGTTCAAACATTGTTTTTTTTTGTGATGGATGATTGCCTAAAAATATATTTGATATTGACAATGCAAAATCCAGTATGAAGTTTCGTGGCTTCAGAATGGCTAATTTAATATATAGAAATTTATTGAGATGTATAGATTTTTGATCTGGTTAGTTTCAGTGTGATTTCTTTTTTAATTTGCAAGTTCTTTACAAGAGATTTAAAACAAACTCAGAAAGAAATAGGTTAATAGTCTCCCTTGGTAGATATTATGATTATGTATAAACAATCTCTAAAAGCTTCAACCATATATTGTTAAAACTAACAAAGCAAAACTTAATTTTTCATAATCAATATTCATAAATTACTAGTGCCTCAGCAAAAATGACAAAATGTGGACCCAGGGTAAGATGATCAATCCTCACTTAGAAAGACAAATGGGATGGACATTGCATGTAGGAGAAAACAAGCAACAGGACAGGAGCCTACCACAGAGGGCCTCTGAAAGACTCTGCCTAGCAGGGTATCAAAGCAGATACTGAGACTCATAACCAAACCTTCAGCAGAGTGCAGGGAATCATAAGAAAGTAGGGGGAGTTAGTATGATGTGGAGAGGACAGGAGCTCCACAAGGACCAAATATAATGTCTGGGCACAGGGATCTTTTATAAGACTGTTTCCAATCAAGGACCATGTATGGATATAACCTAGAACCCCTGCTCTGATGTAGCCCATGGTAGCTCAGTATCCAAATGGGTATCCTAGTAAGGGGAACAGGAACTTTTTCTGACATGAACTCAATGGCAGGCTCTTTGACCTCCCCCACCCCCCCAGGGAGGAGCAGCCCTACTAGGCCACAGAGGAGGACTTTGCAGCCAGTCCTGAAGATACCTGATAAACCAGGGTCAGATGAAAGGGGAGGAGGCCTCCCCTATCAGTGGACTTGAAAAGGGACAGGAAGGAGATGAGGGAGGGAGGGAGAGATGAGGGATTGGAGGGAATGAGGGAGAGTGATACAGCTGGGATACAAAGTTAATAAGCTGTAACTAATATAAATAAATAAATAAATGGCAACATGTTGAAAAAGACATCAAGAAAACAATGCCATTAATAATTCCACCAAATAAGATATAAAAGAAAGATATTAAAGGCAACAAACATAAAACCAAAGATACTCCATGTTCGTGAGTTGGAGGGATTAATAATCATTAAAATGTACATATAATACTGCACAAAGCAATGCAAAGACTCAGTGCAATGCTTATTTGAGTTCCAAATTTCATTTTCACTTTAAAACGTCCTAATATACAACTTAACCATTCACAACTAAAATATACAATTTACAACTAAATACAACAATACACAACTAACATCAACTCTATACATCTAAGAAAATCTCTATTAAAAGAATTCTAGAGCCATTACAGTAAATGACTTCAAAATATATACTAAGTTTTAGATATCTAAACAGCTTGGCACATAATAGAAAAAAGTTAGAACCTCGGAAATAAATCAGTGTGCTTATCAATCAGTTGACAGTCTACAGAGATGTAAAAAGTAAGCAAGGGGAAAAAACAGCCTCTTCAGTAAACGGTGATGAGAAAGCACAATATTCATATGTAGAATAAAATCTTTCTTATCTTCATTTCACAATATATACAAGGGGTAGCTGAAAGATCTAAAAGTACAAAATGATTAGAAGAGAAAATAAGCCAAATATTCACTAAGTTGATTGACATTTCAAAGAAGTTGAATTAGAGCTTGAATTCAGACAATAAGACAACAGGCAAATAACCATTGGGACCTTTCTCTGTTACCCATTAAAGTCTGTGCCCATCCTTGTATTCTCTCATCAACTTTGTCACAAAATATCAGGTCAGCCAGGCCACAAGGACAGATGTTTTCCTCTGCTCATGACTAAATAACTTCGGTAGGCTTTGAGGGGACTGTGTAAGTAACAAAGAGAGGCAAGTGTGAATATTCTTAAAGAAAAACAGAATTAAGGCCCATGGGTTCACTTGCTTTTAGCTGACTTAAGAAATTGTGGTACATCTACACAATGGAATATTACTCAGCAATAAAAAACAAGGAAATCATGAAATTTGCAGGTAAATGGTGGGATCTGGAAAGGATCATCCTGAGTGAGCTATCCCAGAAGCAGAGGGATGCACACAGTATATACTCACTCATATAGACATATAATATAGGATAAACCTACTAAAATCTGTACACCTAAATAAACTAATCAAGACGGAGGACTCCTATCCAGAAAGGCAAAAAGGCTGGACATCAGAAGAAGGAGAAAAGAGGGAACAAGTCAGGAGCCTGACACAGAGCACCTCTGAAAAGCTCTGCCCTGCAGACTATCAATGTAGATACTGAGACTTATGGGCAACCTTTGAGCCGAATGCAGGGAATCTTAGGAAAGAAGTGGGAAATAGTAAGATCTGGAGAGGACAGGAACCAAGGAGAGCAACAGAACCAAAAATTCTGAGCACAGGGGTCTTTACTGAAACTGCTAGTCCAACCAAGGACTATGCATGGAGATAACCTAAGACCCCTGCACAGATGTAGCCCATGGAAGTTCAGTATCCAAGTGGGTTCCATTGTGATAGGAACAGGGACTGTCTCCGACATGAACTGATTGACCTGCTCTTTAATTACCTCCCCCTGAGGGGGAAGCAGCATTACCAGGCCACAGAAGAGGACAAGGCAGCCACTCCTGATGAGACCTAATTGACTAGGATCAGAAGGAAGGAAAAGAAGTCCTCCCCTATCAGTGGACTTGGGGAGGGGCATGCATGCAGAGGGTAGAGGAAGGTAGGGATAGGGATGGGAGGAGGAGGGAGGGAACCACGGGGGGGGGGGATACAAAGTGTGTAAAGTGTAATTAATAAAGAAAAATAAAATAAAATAAAAAAAGAATTTGAGGTCACTCTTTGATCACCTCTCCCTGAGTGGGAAGCAGCTTTACCAGGCCACAGAAGATGACAATGCAGCCACTCCTGATGAGATCTGATAGACTAAGATCAGAAGGAAGGAGAGGAGGACCTCCCCTATCAGTGGACTTGGGGAGGGGCATGCGTGAAGAAGGGAGAGGGAGGGTGGGTTTGGGAGGGGAGGAGGGACGGGCTTATGACGGGGATACGAAGTGTAATTAATAAAAAAAGAAAAAAAAGAATTTGAGATCACAAAACTAAGCCATACATTATATGCATCCTCTCTGCATTGATAACAATTCTGACATATGCCGTCTGACAGCATTTGCTTAGGCTCTTTTGCAGTTTTGCTAAAAACACTGAGTTCAATTAGAACCTACAGATATCTGATGGGTGATTCAAATTAGATCAGAAGCTTGGTACGTCTGCATTTATATTGGATATGTTCCATTTGCTTTCTTGGCTTTTGAGTCAGACTCTATTCATCTCTGAAGATAGATAAGTGGATTTTCTGAGAAATGCATTGCCCATAACTATAACCCCCAGTTACCTTGACCTATTCTGCTTGTTGGAGTATATAGGTGTTTCTTCTACTCAACCCTTCTTTTTTGTCAGTAACTTAAGAACCTAAATCCTTCAGCATACTCCTAAGGTTCAAATCAACCAGTAAGACCAGAGCATTTATGTAAGTTGATAACATCAGCAACAGGAAAGACTCATCATTTCCTGGATGATGGCATGACTCAATAGCCCACTAAATACAAACCAAAGATGTTTGTGCACACAATAAAAATATCTTTGGATGTTGTGCCCATGACTAATGGACAATCTCGGCTAATCACCAAACATTACTCTATGCTCAACAAAAGCCAAGGTCTTCATATGACCTCTGAGCAGTGCTAGCTCCCTCTAGGTTCGGTTGGCAACATGAGTTTATGTCCACAGAGCAGGACTAGATTGTATTCTCTATGATAAGAATCTTGGTCTCATGGCTTCTCATGACATACATGACATAGCGTCTTATTTTCAGGAACCACTATGGGAAAGCTGCAAAAGTTTCTATTTACTCAGATATAAAATACTAAATATATGCTTCCTCCACACTGAAAATGGTCATGATTTCCCAAAAGCAGAATTATTATTAAATTTAAGAGGAAATGTAGACATTAAGTAAATAATGAATATATACTAAAGTTCGCTGCAATGGTCTGAAGAATAAAGAATTGCGTGACAACAGGTAACTGGGAGTCAATAATAAAAAGTCCATGCAAGAATGCCTCTCTGAAGAAGGCACATTTGAACCAAATCTGCATTAATTGATGGAACACTAAACAAATGTTGGGAAGGGAATCAAGTTCCAGGTAAAGGTTGCAAGTTCAGAAGCTCTGCCCTAGGAGTGAACCCACTGAAGAGGAATAGACATGACTCAGAGGGATTGTTAAAGCAGATGCTGCAGAGCACACTGCAGCCTGACAGAGAACTCCTGAATGCTCTAGGGTGGACAAGAAGCCAGCTATGCTCTGGTAGGATCCAGAACTCCTAGGTTATAATCTTGGTTCCTAATTCACTGTGAGTATATCAGTATTTTTCACTTCACAACAGAGACAGCAGTACTACCTAGCCCACATGTTTTTATGAATCATCTAAAAGTGTTTAAGTCAAGGATAGACTGTCCCCTGAGATGATGGGGGCATCTCTACTCTCATTTAAAATGCATCTTGTTGACATTGCTGTGCCTCTGCAGGGGGGAGGGGGAGCTGGATCCATTTTATTTCCTAAAGTGATACATTCCTAAGTTTCATTAGGCAAGCAAAAGTAAGGCAATGGATCAAAGACGTTATATAAAAAACAGGAGTGTCTTTTTTGCTTGATCTTTCAAGGAAAAAAAAACTGCCTGGAAAGATAATGTAATTTGCCTGCTTACTGAGCATAGATTTATGTCTATAGATATCCAGATGATTCCTAGGACAGGTACACAATCTCATGAACTACCACCTAGCATCACAGGGAATACTCCAAAGTGGAATGTTTCTCATTGCCAATAGTACCTGCAGCTGGGCACATGGGGATTCAGAGGGTTCAAAAACACACCATGACTGGTTCACAAGAGGCTTTAAAACACACACACACACACACACACACACACACACACACACACACACAGACGCACACACCAATCTGCACTAATACTTTGGTCCTTGGAGGTTTTTTTTTTTTTTTCATGCTTGCCAATTCTGATTTCTAAAATAACATTATCAGAAGCTAGCACTAACTGATTGAGGGCTTAGGATATCAATGCTGTGTATATGACTACATTCACAGAGTGCTGCTGATAACATTAGAGTGATGTAAACAGAGACCCTGGAAGGGTAAGGAGGAGTTCAAGGTCACTTAGGTAAGTTGGATAGAACTAGGCACTTGTTTCTGGAGACTCTGTCCTTGCCTGTTCTCACCTGTCACTGAGGTAAATTCTTTAAAACCGTATGCTCAATCTTTGAGGCTAAAAGGACCCTGCCCAGTTCCCTCGATTTCTGTCTAGGTCCCTTTGCTAAATGTGGTATAGTTTATGTAGGCCTTTCTACTGCAAGTCCAGGCCATAGTCCCCAGATGAGGATTATGCTAAAGGATGTGGAGGCTCCCTCAGTGAGTATACATGGACAGAACAGGGATATCTGATGTCATAAAGACCTACTAAGGGACCCTCCTCATTTTCCAAACAGAGGGAGTTGGCCGTGCTGACCTTGGGTATCAGCATCAGATGTACCTCACAGAAGGGAGTTTCTCTCAGAAGTTCCTTGACCCCTAGGACCCTGGGTCTCTCTCCTCCTGAACCCCCACCTCTAACACTCAGCACCACTTTTCTTCCCATTCACAGCAGATGTCCAAGTATCATTGCATTGCGCAACAACAGTCCCTCACACACATCCAATTTTGAGGAACTAAAAATCTGAGATCCAGCAGGCACCATGAAAAAATCGACAGCATGTGTGTCAGAGAGACTGTCCCTGTTTGATGAGGTACAAAGGTTATATACAGATATGATATCTTACATAGTACATGCATGTGAATATTTGAACACCCAAGAAATCTATCAGCTACTTATACCAATTTAATCAATCTTTGGCTCTCCGAGCTCTTTCCTAATGATTATTCTACATATAGAGAGATATACCAACACCTTGGCCCAGGGTTGGTATGAATCAGCTCTGGCAACTACTAGCCCTCTGTGCCTAGAGGTTTCCAGACAGTGTTGGTAGAGAGGTAGGCAGGGATGTGGGTGTCAACAATTTTTTAAGGGTTTGCCTTCAGTGAGGTCACCAGTGGACTCAGGGGACTACAGGCTATATATTTTTGCTTATCTAGTGGAGCAAAATGTAACCCTGGAAAAAAAGGGGTTGACATCAAAAATGGAATGGACACCATAAGCGGGACAGCTGTCACTCAAAGCAGGTGGAGTAGCCAATGATGTAACGAAAACTCCTGAAGCAGGCCCTGAACCCAGGCAGCTTTTAAATGCATCCAAAGAGCAAAACACAGTGAGATGTTAACTTGACACAAAGGAAGCTGAGGCCCTGGGCAGCTGGCATAGCAGACTCTCCCAGTGCTTAGGGGCAGAGGTAAAGAAACCCCCAAGCCATTGTCATCCCCAAGCTGCCTGTGGGACTTGGCTGCAGCTGAGTATGGTAATGGCTTGTAATACCTCTTTGAATTTCCAGGACTTAAAATAGGCAGCTAATCTGTCACCCCTGAGCTGGCTGTACTCAGACCCCAGATGGATCAGAGCTTGAGAGTTAAGAGTGTTTTACCTGCTTAGCATTCTCCACGAAAACAGGGACATTTGATATTTAGGTGCACTTTAATGGACCATGAAAAGAAATTAGATTGATTCATTTGAGAAATAAATGTCTCTCGCCGCCCCTACACAGTGAGCTCTTAAGTGCTTCCACTTAGTGGAAATGGAAATTACCTCTCAAAACATTACAGAAACTAATCACGGCGAATTTTGTACATTTCCACAATTTACTCTGCTATCTTTCCCTTTGCTTTGATGAGCAGACAGTGGCAGATGCCTGTTCTTAACCTAATCATTTTGCACAGCCTCAATAGACTTTGATAGGCACCTCTCTTCCAAGTCTGCCCTCTGTCCTAATTGATCAGTCCCAAGGGAAACGGCTTTTTGCTTTTCTTTACCTTCTGAAGAGGAAGAAAAAAACAAGAGAATTTATTAAACAGAACCTTTTTATGAAGGTAAATACAGAAGCTTAAGAATCCTTAAAATCTCTCCATTGTTCTGGACATGCTAACTGAAACCCTGAACTCAGAAAAGATATGCTTTGAAATAGCATAATTGGATTTTTAAAATGTCTTATATCTACGTTCCTGCTTTCCCGAAATACCTTAATTCTCACATTTCAGTTACTCTCCAGTCTTCTTTTGTTTAGGTTTTATGGTTTCTGAGAGGCAGCTGAGCAGTTTGTTGAACGCAGAAAAATGTTGTTTTGATTTCGTAGACTCAGGTAATATTTTAGAGAGATAAATTGTGATCAGCTCTTTCTGCACACACACACACAGACACAAGCACTCACATGTGTCTAAATTTTTATGTATAGATGTGATGTTTAATCTTGATTGTCAGTTTGACTGGATCTGGAATCAAGTAAGTAAAATGTCTCTGGGTAGAGCTGAGATTTCCTGGAAGGATTAGCTGAGATGGGAAAGATCAATCTTGGAGTCAGCCCCCATGTAAACAGCTCTGAAAGGAAAACCGTTTTTTTTTTTTCTAGAGCCCCTCACCCTCCAGTGTTGAGCGCATTCACCGTGTGGTTGTCAAGAGTGTTGCCGTCTGCCACTGACATCGGATTCCAAGCTTTTTGACCTAACAAAGTGGAATCAAGACCCTTGGGTCTCCTGGTATCCTCCTGGCCTTCAGTGCCATACATACTGAGGACTGCTGATACATCATGCAATGCTGTGGACTGGGCAGTTACCAAGTTCTCAGGCTTTCTAGTGTGCAGACGCCCATTGTTGAACTACCCAGCATGCATCATGCAAATTAATCTAATAAATCTCCTTTTCAATGTATATTACTCTATTACTCTAAAGACCATGACTAATGCAAAAGGCATCTATATGTTTACAAAACTATGCAATATGTATTCAAATCAATTATGAATATGTAAATACCATGTCTTACCTACTAAGAACAGTGAAATTACTATTCATTTACAGTAGTTTGGGAACCAGTGAGATTTCTGAGAGTCCCCATTACATGAGAAAAAAATGGCTTCCAGGGTGTATTCCATTGCTTTTATGCATATCTAGCTTGACATAGGTAAGGCACAGAATAAGGCTGGGAGACCTTATTATGAAAGGAAGAAGACAAGAGAGCACATCCTGCCACTTACATGGATGGCGAAACATGTTAAGGAATTCATGGCAAGCTAACTGCCGTAAGGGATGTCTACATCACAACTACTCCTGTCAAACCTTTGCCTGTCTGTGCCCACATTGCCATTCTCACTGTCTCACACCCGATTCAGCTCTGCCTTAGGAACACTTGTGTTGCCTCCATTCGTGAGCTTTCATTAAACCCATGGTAAGATGCTTTATTGGTAAAAGACTAAAATCTGCCTAAGCCTTTTCTTTTATTACATGTCAATCATGGAACAGTAGTCCAACCATCAAGCTCTCAAATCTTGGAGGTTGAACACCTTTGTGTTGGGTGAATGGGATTTTAACATGGGTAAATCCAGGGTCTGATGCAGGTACAACCTGCCTCTCCAATAGCCATATACCTTCATCTAATGATTTCCCAGTATTAACTACATCAAAAGCAGAATAGAGATATAGCATGGGGAGTCTTTACTCTCTTTTAGATTTTAGAACACCTATGGATGCCCTAGATAGTCACTTGTTCTGGTCCTATTCTGATCTTATTCTGGTGATAACAGAGACCCTAATGCTAGGTCCAAACTTCCCAGGGTCCCTACGTGCACACAGACATGTCCGTCTTTGTAGCCTATACTCAATGCCTGTGAGCATGTCTAATACCGTTAGAGCTGTCACCTGATCAAGTACCTGTCGCTTTCCTGACACTGGGATCTTTTGAAATGCCCAAGGGAAGGACTGTTCCTAATGGGCATGAGCTCAGAGCTTGTCACATTCCACTCAAGGAGGTGCTCAGCTGACCCAGATGAGAAGAAATCACCCCTCTCCAGAGAAATATCTTCTCAAGTTACTTTTTGAAAAGTGTTATGACAGGTAGTGCAAGGACACACAGGTTATGCACATGGAACATAGGAAATAACCATAAAAATCTCTTATGGACTTTGATGTGACATTGTTTTGTACCTACAGAATCTGCATTGAAGCCATCAGAACCACTGAGATGTGCTTCTGTGTAACACTTACTAAAGAACCAGCAAGCTTGAAGAAGACAGAATGAGAGTAATACAGTAGAGTTCCAAGACCCATGATGGGACAAATAGCTCCATGGGGCCTACGTGGGGCCTGAGAGGGGACTGGGAAGGGCCTGGGAGGGGCCTGAGTGTTTAATTTCTGAAAACCCTGTGCATATGAACAGCACTAGGTTCATGTGTTAGAAGTATTTCCCTTCATCCTTTTGTGCTTTTCAGACAATACATCTCTCCATTATGAAGCACAAATCCAGAAGGTCTGCCTTTTTTCTTTATTTGTCCAAGTTCTTATCAATACACTGGATCTAATCTATCCAAACATGAATAATCCAGGTCTCATTCAGATTCCAGTGCTTGTGGGGTCAAAAACTGTGGCCTCTGCCTGATCATTCATCCATACCCTCATCTTGGGCCTTGACCTTTCAGGCCCCACACTGTGAGGCTTACCAAGCTGCCCTTTTCCTGCTTAGCTGTTTGCTCCAACACAGGTCTGGAAATTCTATCTCTATTGTATTATTCTCACCACTTTTAACTCATAAAATGTCTGTAAGACCACCTGATATGAACACCAGTATCCACAGGGGTAGGACCAAGATTCTGCACAAAGGAAAATATTGTTAAGCAAACACTTACACTATGCATCATAGCTTCACAGCCTAATGAACAATGAATTATTCTAGGCTTTCTCTGAGCCCAGCTTCTTTCTAACAGAATTTTGGTCTATATCATAATCTGTAAGGTCAGTATCAACCACTGATCCCAACTTATAAATAAAGAACTGGAAATAAAATTGCTTAAATAATAGCCAAGTGCAGTGGCCCCTGCCAGTCTGCTCTACAAAGCAAGTTCAGGACAGCCATGTCTACACAGAGAAATCCTGTCTTCAAAAACAAAATAAAACAAAACAACAAAATTGAAAAGATATTGCTTAAATAACTTCAGAGTTCACATGTCTTGGAGGTGGGGGAAAAAAGATTGGAATATGGGCAGTTCAGTGCCCCTGACACTCTGTTCTACGGAATCCTGTTTCCCTAGACTCAGTAAGCTTTGCCTATGACCACATTAAAGACAACTAGAACAAAAAAATAAATTAAATAAACTACATTGACAACTCAAATCAATTAATGACTGCTGAAGATATCATTGTCCCTACTTTGACATTCCTGGATTATTTTTTTTTTTTTTTAGTTCCCTCACACTTTGCTTCCAAAGTATTTAATATATTTACTACTTTTTATGCAGAAATAACTTCAAGTGATGCAAAGTATGTTTAGATGATTGTCTGTAATCATGGCTGTCATTGTCCTCTCAACATAGGGATTTAAAGGGGTGTATTACAAGAAGGAATGGGGTATATTTCTTTCCAGGTAAAAATAGACAGCCATGAGAAAACCCCTTTACCAGTTTCACACATAGCCAGGAAGCAATGTAGAATCCTCTTTCTTTTATCTCCTAGCAATGAAACTACCATGTAAAATAGTTTGATATTCCGACTAGATGCAGAACTTAGCTACCCTTTAAGCAGTGAGCTGAAGGAGCAGACCTGTAGGTGAAAAAGTCTTGAGTGTCCCATCCCAGCTGAGCCTCAGATAACACTAGGGCATCTTTGAGGCTGACAAGCTCAGCCCTCTTGAAACATCAAGCAGAATAGGCCACTGTTTTAAGCACCAAATTGTGAAATGATTTAAAATGTAAGCATTCAGAGGAATGTGTTATAACTAGAAAATTCACCTTGAAGGAGAAATAAATACGCACTGTATCTCTCCACCCATGCAACCATCTGATTATAAGGCATTGTTAGCATGCTTGGCAGTCTGCACTACATGGCACTTGCATGCAGGACTCAAGGGCGGGAGAATTGTGTCACAGTCATCACCCTGACAAACAAACCAGAAAGGAAAAAGAACTTGAACCTAAAATTGCATTTCGTGTTGACTTCCTTTGTCATTGCAGCACCATCTCAGTCAATTGTTTCTCTGTGGACTCCAAATGCTCCTGCATGCCCAGCAGCCCCTGTGCTCACTGCTGAGACCACCTGCTCCAGAGAACGTGCATCAATGACAGGAGCTGAGTTCAGCTGCCAAGAATCTCAGAGAGGAAAGAGACCAAGTCCACACTGCTCTGCAGATAACTGTCATCATCGACTTTCACACCCACCTCTCCCCGAGAATTTTGCTCCGACTCTAAGAATGAGACCTTGGCTCTTCACGCTGACTTATGGCCACTCACAGAGCAGACTCTTGGCCCTTTATTTTACAGCAGCTCCCATCACAACACACTCGTCGTTATCATCTCTATAAAACACGTTTGCTGTATATCATCACCACAAAAAGAGAAAGATGCCATGGAGGTGAATTTCTGTCTTCCTTTCTCAAGTGAAGAAATAAAGTCAAAGTGTTGATCATTTATCTTGGATCATACAGCCAGTTTACCAAAAGCAGCGGCCAAGGATATTGCTGCCTTAGTGGATGCCATGGGCCTTTAAGGCAGGGAAGGAAGGAACATGGTACAGGATAGGAAAGAGGGAAATGGTTCCTAAATTACATGGAATCTTTATTGGGCAAAGTTTAGATTGTGGGAGAGTAGGAAGCCTCCTTTCCTCATCTAAGATGCACAATCTACTCCCAGCAGAGGGGATTGGACAAGAGGAACATCTTGAGAACACAGTGACTTACCTGATAGCTTACACCTGCTCAGCTCAGACTTTCAGAAGAGGCAGTGATCCAGCTGTATCTTTCTCTTTAGGCCTTGAGTTAGAGGAACGATCTCAAGCCTTGACTCTGTGTCTATACTGTTCGCTTGTGTGGCCTCAATGGCATGTGGCTTGACTCACCATTTTGCTGTCACCCATTCCAAATGAGTTTGATGAGGTGTGACTAGGACCGACACTCTTCTACATCTTGTTTCTGACCATCAGGGTCACTCTTAGCTAATGTGAACAGGTGCTCCATCGTTTTCCTTTTCCTTCCCTTCCTTTCTCTTCCTCTGGCCCGAAAGCAAGATCATTTCTTTTGAGACTTGCTAGAATATGTGGTTCTGCCAGGTTTGCTCCCAGACTGCCCTGTACTTCTGCTAGCTAGTCTTTCACATGTATTTCCTGTTTGTGAGATTCTGTATTTCTCCCTCAGCTCTAACAGACTGGCTCCTTAAAAACTGGGGTTTCCGCCTAACTCTCCAGCATCAAAATTAGGACCTGGGCATTGCTTGGTACTCCTTTTACACTGGACGTGAAAGGTTCTTTAACAGGCCTGAGCATGGCAAACGTGACACTGAAGGGTTTTTCCCTATTCCCCTTTTCTTTCCCCCTTGCTAAAAACCATTAGATTGCATGGCTAAAGCTAGCCCCCAAGGTCCATTCTCTTATTTGGCCACTGACTCATTCCTGAAACAGAACACCAAGGTCCTACAATCAAAAGTCAATATTTGGCTCTACTGGTTAACCAGACCAATCAAGACTTACCAACTCACCCTACCACAGACTCATCCTTTATCTATGTAAAAATTCACTCCTGTAAAAAACGCTACTGCTGCTGTTGCTGCTGTTGCTGCTGTTGCTGATGGCTGCTTGCTAGCTGCCTCTACCCAATCCAGAGGCAGCCTCCCCATCTCTAATTGCACCTTCAGGGTAATAAATCTCATTTATGTATTTAACATCTGAATATGTTCCTTACAGACTCTGAGGGGCCACCATCCTTTACAAAGTGATGACATTCAGTTATACTATTGTGCCTAGAAAGTGCCAACACAACTGCTTACTTACTTGGTCCTCTAATGCCAAGCCTTCTCCTTGCCTATCTTCTGGATACTGTTTCTCATCCATTTCATCCAGGATATGACTTCAACCAACCTGCTACAGTTAGTTTCACCCAGCTATCAGACACTCCTGGGAGAGCTTTCCTCAGTCCAGTGTCCTTAACAACAAGGTTGACACTGGGATACTTCCAATAAAGCGTCTGCCTTTCCAGCACTCACTGGTCCAAGGGTCGACAGTGAGACCTGCACTGTATTCTTCTAGACCATAACACACAAAGACACATGATGGGTTAACCCTGAGGTGGGAGCTCTGCTCTCTACTCACCTGACTGCCCAACAATGGAAGCACTCAGTCTGTGGGGAATCCTTGATGACACTTTCAGGGCCACTCGGATCTGATAATACCTAAGGAAAGAACAGAAACCAGGCCATGACGATGTGACTTCTTAATATGACTTCTAAAACTATCAAGATTTAATTATGGAAAGCCGTAAGAGACCACTGAAGGTCCTAGATGACCATGCAATTATCTGGAACCCAAAAAAACTGTGTTTTATTGGAGCAGTTGAAGGATAAGGGACAAGGCACAGAGGCAGGGAACTGCATCATTTGAGATCACGTAAGACCGAGCAATTCTGGAGTTGATGCCAATACAGAAAAGGAATGAGTGGGTCATGTGACAATCAAATGTAAACACATTTTTTTGGGGTTGCTTTTCCTTTGCTTGTTTAGTCTAGAGAAAACAGCTGTCACAGGAAGATGGCACAAGGTAGAACTGAAAATCCATATACGGAATGACTTGCTGATTTGTAAAGTGTGTACATATGTGTGCTTGTGTATGCACACTCCTCTTTCACATACCTCCTTGAAGCTGGGTTTTCATTTCTGTGTATACTGCTAAGCACTTTTCCCAGTGTGTTTGTCTTACCGCATTTTTGTTCCATCACAACGACATTTGGTACTCCTATGCAGACTACCAAGCTCACAGTAACCTCCCCTGTGTGTCCCAGCCCCCACTTAACTATCATTAGAGAAGCTTCCTCCTGCAGCAGATGGGAACAAATACAGAGACCCACAGCCAGACAATATGCATGGAGTGAGAGATCTCGGAACACTCAGCCCTAAATGGAGTGTCTCCATCAAACCCTCCCCTCAGTGCTCAGGGAAACCCAAGGAAGAAGTAGCAGGAGATATTAACAGCTTAAGAGCCAGAGGAAATGGATATCACCAAGGAAACAAGGCCTTTTGCATACAGCTCAACCATTGTGCATATGAACTCCCAGAGGTTGATGTAGCATGCACAGGTTCTGCACCAGATAGGGTCCTAGACCTGAAAGGAGAAGTGGACACAGGCTCCCGTTTCTCATACAGAAGCCATTTTGTTAGCTACTTGTAAATGAAAAATTAGTTTTATCCAAGATAATTTCACTGGCAGAAAAAACTAATCTTAACCATAGGGTGAATGCCCAGCAGAAGTTGGCTAACAGAAAAGGAACTCAGTGGCAGCTTTTGAGGTTCTTGGTCTAATAATGTCCTGTGAGAGCTTTGTTTTTAATTTTAATTTTTCCATTTTACTTGGGTATTTATAATGGCTTCAAATTTTCCAGTTTTGTGTTTTTATGGGATTCACGAACAAACAAGTGGGTCTCTGCAGCTATATCTGTTTCTTGTGACATTTGGGGAGAGGGTTCTTTTATTTCTGTTTGTTTGTCCTATTCAGGTTTTTTTTATTTGATTTTTTGTTTTATCCTGTTATGTTTTATTATTATCCCTTTGAAATCTATTTGTTTTCTAATGAGAGACAGCAAGGGGATGGACCCAGACAGGAGGGAGGGTGAGGAGGAGCTAGGAGGAGCAGAGGAAGGGAAAGCATGAACAGAATATATTGTATGAAAAAAAAAAAAAACAACCTACTTTCAATTAAAAGTAATATGCAAGCCTACACTGCATTTAGAACAGCTTTTCAATATGCTCCAAATACAAGACAAGTTCTTAGAGCCTGAATCCAAAGCAGGTCCTATAAAAGCAAAGAGGGACGACTCTGATTTCATTAAAATGAAACACTTCTGTCCTGTGACACATGCAGTTGGGGATTACAGTTGAAGCTGCAGGGAAGGAGAAAACATTCGCAAATCTCACATAGACTGTCCTCATTACTTCTCAATTCCATCCTTGTAGACTCACCTACTTGCTGACTAATTTGTTAAACTCGGATTCAAAGCTTGCATCTCCCTTGTGCTTACTCACAGACACGAATTTGGCTGCAATCAATAGCCACATCTGACATTCGGACTGCAGCAGAGAGTGAGGGAACAATTCTGCAAACATACTTACATTTGGCAATATTGTGCTTTGGGTTTATTTCTTTCCCATTAAGCATGCCTACCCCAGGGTGATGATGTGTGGCTGATCAGTGCCCCAAAGTAATTTCCCTAATATTACTAAGAGGAAGTATATGGACAGCTCTAGGAATTTGTGCCTCTGCCTTCCCAGGTCTGAGGTTAATATCACCACGCTTGGTTTTTAGTGTTATTTCTAGATATCAAACGTTTTCCTAACTGAGCCATCTCACTAGCCCAAGGTTAGGTATTGAACTGTTGAAGGAAATGTAAGGAGAGGCTCATGGGTATCATTTTCCCTAGGAAGGATGACTCAATATTCGCTAATTTGTCATAACTTTGTAGAAGGCAGCTACATCAACTTTCACCTTTGTAAACTAGCAAAGGTTTATTACCTAAGCTAAAATATTCTCCTAATTCAAAAGTTTAAAAAAACACAAAATTTGAAAAAAATACATAAATTAATATTTCACCAAAGGAAGTTGGCACATTCTGTAAAAAATAAAAACCTGTAAATAAGTTTCAGCTTCCACTCAGTCCTACTCAAAACAATATATAAATTCAAAACATCCAGAAAAGAACCGATTACCTTTTCATACTGAGATAAATAAAAACAAAAATAGACAGAAAACATAAAACTCTCACACATACTAAAGAGTTAAGATATAGGTCAGGTAGCTGCAGACATCAGATTTCCTGTTTTCAAATGACATCAAACATTGATAGTAATCAAAACTGAATGGTGCCGACATAAAATAGTCATTGACCTGTGGAATATATTCAAGGGGAACAAACAAGAATATAGAGTGAGCTCAGTCCATTCTTGAAAAAACATGGAAAATTCACAGAAAAAAAAGGGAGAAAGATATCAGTAAATAATATGGGAAGATTGTAGATCCATAAAGGAAATAATGAAATAAGAAACCCATTCAACACCGTTCACAAAAGGACCTCAGGATATAGAAAAGATGTAAACACAATACCTCAAAATTAGGAAACTCCAGATGAGTACAAATGTGGTATTGGCGATGACTGGCTTTTCCTCCGCCATCAAAGTCACAGGCCATACACAAACAAGAGGAAGCACAGCAGATAAAGATGCTGCTGCACAGCAGACGAAATCATAAACAGAATACAGAGCATCCTTCGTATGAGAGAAAATATTTAAATATCATGTGTCTGCTGTGTCTGGTAATTGGTCCATAAACATAATATGTAAAGAGCTTATACAAATCAACAACAATAACAAAACAACAAAACTCTCCAATTACATGTGGATAAAGTACAGTGATTCGTATATATGATAAAACCCGTTATTGTGTTTACTTAGTGAAAATGTAAGAATTAAGAAAAACTAAAAAAAATGTAGGCAAAGGAGAGGAAGAGACATATTCCCAAAGACAACAACAACAAAAAACAAGTTTTCACAAGGTAGAAATTATCGTAGAAATGCAACCTGAAACCACAGTAAGATGGTCACATGTCAAGTTGCCTATTGCAAGAGGCGAATAGCTTTAAATGAGGTTTGAAAAAGGAACCCTTGTGTGCTCTTTGTGGGAAGTTAAATTGTGACAGTCATTATGTAAAGCAAAGAGACTGGTCAAAACAGTAAAAATACAAGTTGCTTTGGGGTCGTTCATCCAATCAGTTGGATGTGTTTATTCCTGCTTGGACTTGAAGTGCCAGAGTGGGTTGATACCCCTTGGGGGCCTGCCTTTCTCTGAGGAGAGGGGAAATGGGGGAAGGAGGCCTTGAGAGTAGGACTGGGAGGGGAGAAGGAAGGAGGCTGGGAACAGGCTATGAAGTGATTAAACAAATAAATAAATACATACATACAGGGGAAAAGAATATCATCAAATACAATAAAACAAAAGAGATCATGATTGGTGAATTAGCTAGAAAAACAACTGAGGAGGACTCCAGACATTAACTTTGGCCCTACCTATGCAAGCAAACCTACACATGTGAGTCCATACACATGCAAACATGTACACACACGCACACGCACACACACACTCACGTATGGGTGAGTGTACGTGTGTAGAAAAGAATCTACCCTGTTCAGTATGACAGCCACAATGACTGCGCGTTTCTGACATCACAGGAAGCTGCATCAACTGCAGTCAAGTCAGGACCCACAGGTGCCAGGTACTTAACCCAGACAAACTTAGGAAGCACTGAGTCCTCTGACGTTATATTTTTTTTTTCACTTTTGACGAAAATGGTCGTAGAAACACCATACCTCCATGTCATCAGTCTAAGGCGTGTTGAAACGAAACGCTGACTGTTGTCTATGAGCGGGTGTGGTTTCATGGGACATTTTAGAGGTGACTGGGGAGCCAGAAGTAGTGGTAGGCTGACTGTACATCCCAGAACTAGGAGGGATGAGAAAGGAGGATTGCAAACTTTGAGGCTAGCCTAGGCCTTGTCTTTTTTTAATTCCAAATAATTATTGCTTAGGATATATTTATTCCTTGAGTATTAAAATAAACTAGAACATTTATGTCAGTGTTTGTTCATTTAAAACAAATTCAATGCCTTTAGGAATTTTTCTTTTTTTAATGTATTTTTCATTTATTACATTTTATTCACTTTGTATCCCAGCTGTAGCCCCACCCTCATCCCCTCCCAATCCCACCCTCCATCCCTCCCCATTCTCCTACCATGCCCCTTCCCCAATCCACTGATAATGGAGGTCCTCCTCCCCTTCCATCTGACCCTAGCTATCAGGTCTCATCAGGACTCTTTCAGTCTTCCTCTGTGGCCTGGTAGAGCTGTTCCCACCTCAGGTGGAGGTGATCAAAGAGTCAGCCACTGAGTCCATGTCAGAGATAGCCCCTGTTCCCCTTACTAAGGTGCCCATTTGGAGACTGACCTGCCACGGGCTACCTCTGTGCAGGGGTTCTAGATTATCTCCATGCATGGTCCTTGGTTGGAGCATCAGTCTCAGAAACGACCCCTAGGTCTAGCCCTTGTCTTAAGAAACCAATAGCAACAAAAATAAAAGCAGGTGATTTGAGCAAAACAGCTCAGTTCTCATGGATGAATTGTTTGTAAAATTGATGGTTTGAGATTGGTTCTGCTATAAAAGAAAAAAAAGTCAGAATGGTTCTTCCTCATTTATGTATTGTCTCTCAAAGTGAAGCCTTGCGTGGCCCAAAAACTCAGCTGAGTCCCTACCACATAAAACCCTCCAAAGCTGTAAGAAATAACTTTATTCCTTAAAAAATGCTCAAGAATCAGGTGTTCTGTTACATAGCAGGAAACAGACCAAAGCAACTGTTAGAAAATGTAAATGAAAGAATAACAAATTACCATCATGGAAAGATTCCTGCTTCATCCACTGTCCTAGCTTCATTTGTGTTACTATGACAAATAGCCTAACCGAAAGCAATATATGGCCAGAAAGAGTTTATTTGGCTTTCCATTCCAAGTTACCATCCAGGATTGACGGGAAGCTAGGTACTCACACCCACCATGAAGAGCAGAGAGAGACTACAATTATCCGTAGTTAATTATACTTATGCACAGCTAGTTTCTTTCACTCTACCATTCAGGACCCAGCCCACAAAATAGTGCAAGAGGGGAGGGTCTTCCCACATCAATTAACAATCAAGGCAGTCTCCCACAGACAGGCCCGGAGGTCCGCTTGATCTAGATAACTATTCATTAAGACTCGCTTCCCAGCTGATTTTGGGGTGGGTCAAGGTAACAAGTAAAAGCTGTGGCATCTACGGGGTTTGTGAGCTGTCACAGCCACTAATCACCACAATGCGGAAATATCACTTTGTTGCCCTATCTTCCTCTTTGTCACAGGAGGACATTGACTTCTCTAGGAGCCATCTTTAAAATGTTATATATCAGTTTAAAAATCAGTTACTAATGACAGAAGCATCATCAGTAACAAAACAGTAGCAGCATCAACCACAGCCCCAGAACTAGCAGTAAATAAAGCACTGTTGACAAGGCAGATCATATTTGCAGGCTTACTCCTTAGAACAAAGTCCTTGCAGCCTCTCCTCCACACACATGCACATTGCTGCCTTTACCCATGCATTTCAGCGACTCTATCAGCAAGGGAGCTGATATCCATCCCATCAGCACCATAACTGATTGTCATATTCTAATGACCTCTTGTCTAAGCAAATGACACCTCAGTCATTACCAGGGGCTATGAATCAATTTCCTATCACACTGTACACAGAGCAGGAGGCTGAGCTCAAGATTCATTAAGGACCACCATTCTAGGATTGAATGGTACTAAAAACTTGCATGTATGCAATCCTGTTTGAGTTCCTACAAATCTTCTGTGAAAAATGACATCATCCCAAGTGCTGGGCATGGAAAAAACTGAGCAGTTGGAAAGGTCTGACCCTATGTCAAAGCCATGGAACTTGGGGAGAGCAACCAGGATTCTCTACTCAAGAATGAACTTACAGTTTTCTTTTCTTCTACATCTAAGGGTATTGTCATTTGTTATATAAATTAGGCTTCTTTTATAACTGGTTCCAAACCTCTTGGAAACTTCTTAAAAGCATTTGATCTTAATGAATCTCCCTTTAAGGAATCAACCATCATCTTTAATGTCACATACATTGCAAGTGTGAGTTGAAGAATAAGCTTTAGGTTTGCCTATTTGTCCTGAGGAAACAATGTTTAAACTTTCTAACACTTTTATTTCATTTGAAGAGTGTGCCATAACACAATGAACACAGTTTATTCATAACACAATGAACTACACATCCATCCAAAGCACAGCAGATGACCTTTAGTTTCTTCAGGATATATTTAATGAATTTATCATGATTTATGTACTAAGTAAAATTAACATCTAGGAATAAAAAAACTAATCCATGTTCACATGATAAATAATGTACACAAACTTTTCAGAAGGGCATTACTTTTTGGTGTAAATCATCGAATGACCTCAGAGAAACATTTTCTCAAGAGGATGATTCATTGCTAGGAAAACAACACATCATACCCTTTCTCTGACCACTGATTTTCTAATATCATTTCCATGCCACGCATTTTCTTCTGCTTTCTCAGAAGTAGCTAGAGAATAGAAATGTTATATGTTGCCCCTTTGCTTTCCTTGGAGCTCTAAAAATGCACTGAGGAGGGTGCAACATCTAGCAAGCATCTTTCATCAGCTGGTTAAAGAATTCCCATCACTACAAGTTGCTGAAGATAACCATGCTCTATCCTTCTTCAAGTCTCAAGAGGCTAACACAGTTAAATAACAATAGATATATCAATAAATAGACATGGGCAGATGGTGGGATGAATTACTGGATGGAAATTTAGACACGTAGAAGAAGATCCCAATGACACAGCATCCCCTGGTAAACAACATGGCTATACAACCCAACCTCAGTATCTATAGTTCTGTGCATGACCCAGAATCCACAAATTATCCTTCATAAATCTGGAAGTAGTAGCATGTGGTGGAAATGCAGAGATGTAAAACATTTTGCAATAATAATTTTCATTTCAGTATATTGTGAAAGGACACTCTGACCCTATGGTATGACCTGAAATAAAATCACTGTAAAGGAAAGGTCAAAAGCTGACATTGGAACCACTAGTTCCAAAAGTCAAATAGTCTTCGGCATGTAGCTTTTTATCTAAACACTCATTTATTCATGGTTAAAGACGCTCACATGTACAAGCTTCACATAGTCAGAGCATATTTCATGGACTAAACAGTTAGCCAATGTGTGGCGTCTGACCCCAGATTCCAACGATGATGTGGTGTCTCTATTATTGATTCCTAAAACATAGGTTAGACACTTTCCACATCTGTAACCTGTTTTGCTTCCAGTTGTACACCTGGGGTAAATCTGACAGGGGGAATGATGTTCTGGGTAGAATAAGACTCAGAGGCATGGATGGTACTTAGTTCCTTTTTTGTTTTGCTTTGTTTTGTTCTTTTGAGACAGGTTTTTTCTCTATAACTTTGGCTGTTCTGAATTCTCTTTGTAGATCTGCCTGCCTCTGCCTCCCTAAGTGCTGGCATTAAAGGTGTGCGGTACCACGCCTAGTTCTTAGTTCTTAATAAACAGATGATGCAGTCAAGATGGAGATTCTTTGCTCTGGTCTGACTGATGACGTGGCTGGAAATGTGTCTTGTGTGTACGAGCAAAGCTGATGCTCTGTGCTACTGTCTTTATGGCCTTATGTAAATCATCTAATATCCTGCTTGACCTTCTCTTCTGTAAACAGGACAACTGGGATGGTAGTTACCTTTAGTGATCATGGTTAATGACTAAAATACAAAGTGATTCAGGTGACTGTTAAATTTTAAGCAAAAAAGAGTGTATTTATGTGTCATTATGATGAAATGGGAGAGAATCTTCTGTGAATGCGCTCAGGCACCTGGATATATACTTATCCTGTGCTAACAGACAGAACAGCTGCTTTCCCCCTTCTGCCTGCTCCTGAAGATACCAAGATTCCTATGAACAGGTGAGATGATGTCTTTTTGGGTGCCCTACTGATAATAAGAGAATCAAATATATTCTGTCAACTTACTGTCCACAAAGTGACTAGAGAGCATGAGAACATCTGTCTCATAGCTGGGTCTGCTCTACATGAGCTCCAAAAAGGAGCAATAGAAAGATATTTTGATGAAAGAGATAATAGTTCCAAATTTTTCAATGACTCCAAATTTACAGAAACTTGGTTATTTAATTTGAAATAATGCAAGATGTGAATCACAAATTCATAAGACTTCTTGTGGCGAGGATCTTCTCATAGGGCAGTGCCATCACATCCTATAAAGATGTCCTATAAAGACTATGCCTACACCCCTCATTCCCCACAATTGAAAAGATTCCTTAAGAATGTATGGCTAATGAATGGAGAACTCAGAATCTGAGTTATTACTTCTGGATAGGGTCTGGAACCCTGGGTTTAAACTTCAATTACCCTCCCCAAAATTAAAAGCAATTCTAAATATAGAATATATATTACAGAAGATGAAGCTGCTCTTAAGTGACATATATATATATATATATATATATATATATATAAAATACATATATGGTTCAAGGTGAGCTATCAGAGATTAAAGATACAAAGATTAAAATTTTAAAGCTAATTAAATCAATGTGTCACACACTAGGGAAAATGGAAAATGGGTCTTTGCAGTACCGCTCCTGTGAGGCGCACACTCAAGCAGGTATCATGCCTTGAGCAAGGTCCAACTTAATTCTCTAGGTATATGTACACTGCTATCATCATCAGACATTCATCAAAGCTGCAAATCCTCCACATTCCTGAACTTTCCAGTCCCATTTGCCTTACAAATCTTTGCACTGTTCTCACATGTCTTGTTACTAAAAGGGTTAGCTGCAATTACTTGAGTGAATCCTGTGTATTGGTTTTGTTGTCCACAATTTACAGGTACCAACTTATTTAATGCTTGCACTGACTCTAAGGTATCATTATTCCTTTATTTCACATGCTAAAAAATTAAGATGCAATATATTCAGACAGTTTTCTTGGGACACTGATAGAGTCAGGATTCAAACACAGTCTGACTGTGTGTGTTCTTATTTTTTTGTTGTGTTTACTATTGTGACCTTTGTTAGGTCTGTAGATCTCCCTACAGGTCACTAACTTTAAATAATCAGGGTTGAGTATAGAACATAACCGGAAAGTATGAGCCCTCACAGAGAGAGAAAGGGAGAGTATGAGAGAAGGGAGCTGCTGGGCAGACTAGGGCGGTATCCGGAGACAAGTGCTAAGAAGTGGTAAGCAAAGGAAAAACAGGAATAAGTCTCTATCTGGGGAGTGAGGAGGTCAATAAATTTGGAAAAGGAAAAATGAGGCACAAAGAACCCAAGGTTGTTGGATAAAGCTTCAAGGAATGATATTATTTTCTATTTACGTAAAAGTATACTATATATAATAATAATAATAATAATAATATATACATATAAATATAGAGAGAGAGCAAAGGTGCTCATTGGGTGAGAGTTCTTGCTGAGCAAACATTAAAAGCTCAATGTGGAGCCATTGTGTGTGTGTTAATGTGAGTTAAGGTACTTGGGTTGACAATGTTCCCCACAAGAAGCACCCCAGTAGCTAACACAAGAAACCTCCTTTCGAATGGTTGGTCAGGATACACTAAGTAACCTGTAAAACAATACAGACTGCTGTAACCCTTAGCTGTCTCTCATGGGTTGAGGGGCCCCATTGCTGAAGACACCACACATTTTGGACACTGGACTCAGATGATTCAAACTGGGTCTGACCTGAAAGCTCCTTCCCATAGTCTTTCATGATACCAGAAAATACTAAGCAAGCTGCTAAGGACTGAAAGCAATGATATAGTTCTACGCAGATGTCACCTCTGTGAATCATGATGATGACCAGCATGAGAAGACACGCATAAAGGTGCAATTGATAGACTCCACTCAACACACACACACACACACACACACACACTGCCTTGCTTGGTGCTGGAAACCTAGTCAGTTTTCCAGGACTAATGAAAAAGAGAGCTCATTTTATTTTAATTTCTTTTATTGTTATTCTTTCAATACCTGTTTGTTTTCTAATGAGAGGCAGAAAGGGTGTGGATAAACTTGGTGAGGATCTTGGAGGAGTTGTTGGAGAACGGGAAACTAGTCAGAATACATAGTGTGATAAAAAAAAACTATTTTCAATAAAAAAAAAATAGAAAAGAAGAATCTACTACCACTGCTTTGGTAGACCAGTATAATTCCTTATACATTCTAAAAATTTTTCTTTATAGTCACAGATAAGTGTAGATAAGCCTCTCTTTGTAGCAAATGGAGACCATCACGGAGAGCCACAAAAGGACATAATGCTGATATCAACAGATCACGGGGAGCCCATGCCAACTTACATCACAGCTCCTGCATCTATAGCTCAGAGAGCAGTGTAGACAGGTGAGGGTGGGAATATTGTAAGAGTCAGAACACCAGGAAGTCAGTTGCAAAACAGTGTCTTCCAGAGATGGCTGTACAAACAAGACTGGAACAATGGTGAAATCATTGCGCATGCTAACATAGAAGGGTGAAATCTCATGAGGGTCTCATCTTTAACAAAGAACTGCAGGAAGCAAATGATAGACAAATAAAGGACAATCAGCCTCTTACAGGCATAAACCCCTCTACATATTGTTCAGTGCAAAATGGTCAGCTCTGAAATCATATATACACAGACAACAAACAGATTCGGCATGTTGCATTTATCTATGTTCACACACATAAGTAACAGTAATAAAGAAGACTATTAGCTTGAGATTAGGGAGGCATGGGAGAAGTTGAAGGGAAGGTTCCCAGAAGGAGCTGGAGAAAAGAAAGGGAAAGGGGGAAGTAATATAAGTCTATTTGAATTAATAGCATTAAGAAGTTAAAGAAGACGAGAAGGGCTGGGAGAAAGATGCTCACTGGGTTAGAATGCTAGCTTAGCAAACATTGAGGACCCATGTTGGAGCCTCAGGATTCACATAAAATATGGGTGTGGCCATACACATCTGTAAACTTAGTTCTGAGGGGCATAGATAGGATAACTGGTGCTTGTGAAACAAACAGACCAGTCAACAAGCTGTGAGCTGCATTTTTTGAGAGAAGAAAACAGAAAATAATAGAGTAGAATCTTCTCCACTGACCTTTACATAAATATGCATGGGTGTGTACACTTGGATGCATATAACACACACATGCCCACACCACACCACACACATATATACCAGTCCCAAACAAACAAAAAAAATGGAAGAAATAAAATAGCCAACAAAGTTAAGTTTATAGCTAGTAATGGGAGATCTGAGTTGTTGGCAATAAATAAACATTTGTTCAATTCAGTTGTTTTTTTTTTAATTGGATGTCTTTAATTGGAAGCCCATTAGCACAGTTATTGCATTTTTAAGTGGTTGCCCCTCACCAGGTAGTACTGTATTGATTGTGCACAAATTCACACTCCTTGACTTCAAGTTCATATGCTGAAATTGACTGGGATGGGAGGACAGTTCACAGCATGGAAATTGACACATTATACATCCTTTTGTTAAAAGGACATTATATGTCCTTTTGTTTTTTAATGTTTATCTGCATAATGCTGCTACCCTTCCCCCATCAGCTCTAGCACTGTATTCTTCTTATCAAAATAAAATTGAAACTCACATAAAGTAAATAACTAGAATAATTCTAAGAATATCACTGTTGAGCCTTTAGAAAAAAAATACTTTATTGTTTAGGAAAAAAAAATGTCATTGAATACAGTGATACAAATTAGGCTCTTGAGATAATTCTCCAATAAACTGGAAGGAAGAACGGCCATCCTATATGTGTATCTTTAATCTATCTCCTTCAGGCAACCTTACCCTTAGCCTCCCTCTTCATTCATGTGACTTTAAGACAGTCACAGAAATGACAGTAGTAGTGTGTTTTGTTTTCCCAAAACTTGAGACTATCTGTATTATGAATTCTGATTTTTTTATAATTTGATCTAGCTAGCTAGCTAGCTATCGATCGATTGATTGGTCCATTTATTTTTTATTTATTTTAATTTATTCACTCTGTATCCCTGTTTAAGTTCTCTCCCTCTTCTCCTCCCAGTCCCGCTCACCTTCTCTCTTCTCCCCCTATGCCCTTTCCCTAGTCCTCTGACAGGGAAGGACCTCCTCCCCTTCTATCTGATCCTAGCCTATCAGGCCTTATCAAGGCTGGCTGCATCATCTGTGACCTGGCAAGGCTGCACCTCCCAGGAGGAGGTGATCAAAGTGCCTGCCACTGAGTTCATGTCAGAGACAGGCCCTGAACCTCTTACTAGGGAACACACTTGGAAACTGAGCAGCCTATGTGTTTCCTCTGAACAGGGGGTCTAGGATCTCTCCATACAAGGTCTTTGGTTGGAGTATTGGTCTCTGCAGGGCCCCCTGGTCTCAGGTTTTTTTGCTCTGATGTTTTTGTGGAGTTCCTTTATTGGGCTAATATCCAGAATATATAAAAAACAAAACCAGAAAATTTGAACACAGGGGTCTTCCCAGAGACTCATACTCCAACTAAGTACCAGGCATGGAGATAACCTAGAACCCCCTGCACAGATGTAGTCCATGGCATTTTAGTGTCTAAGTGGGTTACATAGTAATGAGAAGAGGGACTGCCTCTGTCATAATCTGATTGGCCTGCAATTTGATCAACTCCCCCTGAGGGGAGAGCAGTCTTACCAGGCCACAGAAGATGACAATGCAGCCACTCCTGATGTGATCTGATAGACCAAGATCAGAAGGAAGTAGAAGAGGACCTCCCCTATCAGTGGACTTGGGGAGGGGCATGCGTGAAGAAAGGGGAAGGAGGGTGGGACCGGGAGGGGAGAAGGGAGGGACTTATGCGGGGATACAAAGTGAATAAAGTGTAATTAAAAAAAAAGAATTGATAAAAAATGAATAAGTTAAATACTAACAAATCAAGTAATCCAATTAAAAAATGGGGTACAGAGCTAAACAGAAAATCCTCAACAGAGGAATACCAAATGGCAAAGAAACACGTAAAGAAATGCTCAACATCCTTAGTCATTTGGGAAATATAAATCAAAACGACCCTGAGATTTCACCTCATACCTATCAGAATGTAAGATCAAAACCTCCAGTGACAACCCATGCTAGAGAAGATGTAGAGAAAGGGGAACGCTCCTCCATTACTTGTGAGAATGTAAACTTGTACAACTACTTTGGGAACAAATCTGGCACTTTCTCAGAAAATTAGGAATAGTGCTACCTCAAGATCCAGCTATACCACTCCTAGGCATATACCCATACGTTGCCACACCATTCAATAAGGACATTTGCTCTACTATGCTCACAGAAGCTTTATTCATAATAGCCAGAATCTGGAAACAACCTAGATGTCCCTCAATAAAGGAATACATAAATTGTGGTACATTTACACAATAGAATACTACTCAGCAATTAAAAACAAGGAAATCACAATTATTTTTTTTAAAAGAACAAACATCAGTTACATTTTGGAGCTGATGCAGAAGTTGAAACAAATTTGCAAATCAAAACTGAGTTTCAGCAAATGTTGACTACTGTCATTACTTGTAAGCCTTGCTATCAAATCCAGAATGTGCTGTAGGTCCTGCAAGGAACTTGTGTCAGCCAACAACTGGAGTAACAGTAATAAAGAAAAGAAGGCTATTGACTTGAGAATAGGCAGCATGGGAACAATTGGAAGGAAGTTACCTGAGAAGGCCTAGAAGGGGAAAAAGGGAGGAGAAAATTATGTAATTCTATTTCAACCTAAAACGAATTTAAGAAATAAATAAAAGAAGGACCGAGGAAAAAGATACTAGTTATGTGAGCATCATTGCATTTTTAAGTGGCCTTCCCCTTTAAAAAGGTTGGGAGTGACTATATATAATTGTTGCTGAGTGCTGGAAAATTGAGAAGGGCCTCCCACTGCACATCTCCCTCTGCTGTTTTTTATTCCCGATGCCTGAGGGACCTGTTGTTCCTACCTAATGAGTCAGGCAGACGGGAGTTCTAAATTGTGTGAGTGGCACATGTGTTGATGTTTCCCTGGGAGAGTGGCTGGTCCCCATCAACTTATAATCAAACAGGCACTATTTGCAGGTAAGAGCTATTCCCCTACAAAATGCAGGCACTTAACACATGCTAAAAAGATCCTGCTCGCTTGTCCTCAGAAGGGAGGTTAACAATTTCCGCTGGGTGCATGGCGACACACTCAGGGACCCTCCAGGAATAGAAGGCTGGAAGATTGTAAGGGAGGGATTAGACATCTGAATTGTAACAGGATTTGCTGGACCTGACAGTGAGGTTGCACATGTGAACTTGTGGCTCACAGCACGTGCAACTGTGTGCACAGGACTTGTAGAAAATCAAACCAGCCAAAATGCTAACATAGGTGGAGGAGAAACTCCGGAAATCTCACCCCTGAGGAAGGTTGGTCAACTGAGAGATACTAACAGAGGTCAGGAATTGGAGAGAAGGGGATGGAGGAGTTGGATTTTATCAAAACACACCATGGGCATGTGAAATTCTCAATAAAGAATTTCATTGTGGAAACAAAATGAGCCTGAGTGGAAAGCAGGCCTTCAAGTAACTCGCACAGCTTGAGATGACACGGGTAATTTAAAACCTCAGAGCAGAAAATCTGCCTTGCGATCTCATACTGTGACGGAGGTCTCCGCAGAGAAGGCTTTTTTAAATTGACAAACCCAGAATGCACAACCAGTTCCAAACCAAGAAAGTGCAGTGAGGGCAAACCCGGCTCACATATATTTCATGCAGAGAGGGTTCCAAAGAATGAAATGAAAGCATGTGATGGAATCCAGGGTTCCAGCATTGACCCACACAGACCAGTGCTAAATGCTGCATTTGTCGGTGATTAATGGTACGTGACCTTGGGCGATTCATTTTGTGTCTCAGAGCATTGTTTTTCTCACATTAAAGATGAACTGCTCCAAGGAACAAAGGAAATAATACAGATAGAACACCTGGAACTGTGTGTGAAACATTGTATCAGTTCCTTCAGAAACTATAATTACACTTATTCTTTTGTGCCACAACAAAAGCACTTGTGTGTTGCTTATGAGATAGACACAGAAAGGGGAAAGAATGCCTTAAAAGATTTGCAGGGCCTGTGTTGAAACTCAGGGCTACTCTTCTTGTCCCACCCATTACCCCCGTTGTATTGGGATATGACTATAATTTAGAACAGACCCAGAACATTAAACAACAACAGAACTCCTGTCAGCTTGTAGATCAGTGAGCTTATTGTTGCTTTCCTTTCAGACACTCCACAAACAGCTGGAACATCAAGATCAGCCTGTGACAGGGACCATTCCAGATGTTTTATGCATGTGGTTCACATTCTACCTGAATGATATCCATAACATTATTCGGCGTTGTACTGTTGTGACTGCAGTAAATAGAAGGTCCAAAACAGAAAGCACCCTGCTTACAGACATGCCTCCCCACCCCCCGAACAAGGACCATTATGCAAGCGTGTGACCAGAAACTTCAATGATGAAGAGGATCTTAAAACTGGACTCAATGTGTGCATCGTGGAAACCAGCTGAAGGACATCAGAATATCATAGTGCCTTACAAACACTGAAAAGTCATGATAGCGAAATGGGAGAGGTCATTCCACATTCTGTATCTAACTCGGCCATAGCTCTCTAGTCAGCTATAAAACGACCAACGGTGAGGACATAGCAGTAGAGCAGCAGATGTGTGTGATAAAAGTGACTCAGCCCCAAGGAGCTCAACAAAAGCAGAGAAAGGCTGCGTTGCTAGCTTAAGAAGGCTCCCAGGCTTCCATTTAAGGTGAGAACAAGGGCCAGGCTAACACAGTGTGGCAGAGGTACACCTTCAGAAAAGATGGGATTGGCCCAATGTAGAAGAGATGATAAGGTCAAAAGTCACTAAAAAAGTCATGGGAAATAAGGATAGACCTTACTTTACATGAAATAGCAACATCATCCAAAAACCTCAAGGCCAAGGGAAAAAAATCAGGGGGTCTGGAGCAAATAGTATTCTCTTTGATGTCAAGTTTTTATCAGCTTCTTACTGAATGCTGTCTCAGGGGAGAAGGCTCCAAGTGTTTTCTGTATTTATACATTCCCTAGAGGGCCAGGGTGCTAAAACGCAGACATTGACCGACAGACATTGAGATCTGGTTCAGCAATACCCTATAATGACATTGTGCCCAGGTTGCAAAGCTTTAGGCATATGAGTTCACCTGACTTACTCATGGACTAACTTCTCAGCTGTAAATTCATATGGGTGGAGCACACACGCCATCTTGGTTAAAATGAAGGAAATGTGAAAAAAAATGCAGACAAGCTGGGCATGGAGAACAGGATGGGGAATGAGGAAGGACAAGTGATCATTCCTTTCTCAGAAATAATTGTATCACTACTATACACACCTAGGACAAAAAGCACCTTCCACCATGAAAGTCAACATAGAGGTAAATGGCACTATCTGAAATCGAGCAACTTTATTTGATAACCTGATATACCACCTTCCAGATTTTACCTTTGAAAAACTGCTTAGCCTCTATGAACTATAATTTCCTCCCACATAACATACGCATAGACAAATCCAAACCACAGACTTGACTAGGCCTGCTTTGAGAAAATTTAGTGTAACTTGGAATAAGAATTGGACAGTTGTTAGCTATATTAATTTTGTAATCATTATTATCCTAATAAGGATGAGCCATGATGACAGGAAGACACAGCCTTTGGGTTTTAGCTGCATCATCTACAATGTATGTTAAATTAGGGGTGTCATTTCATTTGTCACACTACATTTCCTCACCCATTACAGATGGGCAATAATACCTACCTGGTTGGTCTATGTTCCAAGAAGTACATGATATTATACATGAAAGGACAAATATTACCTATGTGCTTAGAAAATACAAGGGGATCTAAACCTTCTTTTAGATGATGCCATATTCTACTCTGCCTCTTTCCTAAAGGGCATTCACAACCCCTTCTCTCTCTCTCTCTCTCTCTCTCTCTCTCTCTCTCTCTCTCTCTCACACACACACACACACACACACACACACTCACATACGCATGTATATACTCATGCATCCACACATGCTTACACAAGCATTCAGGCAAAATTATCTACTAATTACCAAGTCGTAGTTCACATGTGAGCTACATCTGAAACCTATGTACACGAATAGCAAGATGGATGGTGAATGAAGTAGAGGACGTGTAGGTAAATGCTTGCATGGGTAGATTGGGTGGGTAGAGGGTTGGTTGGTCGATACATAAATTGCTTGATGGACAGGTAAGTGAAAAGATAATGAATAAATGGATGCTCTTGCCATTCTTCACTTCACTAGAATGCTTGTCTTCTGAAGAGAAAGTGCCGCTGTCACATGTTTATCTTCCCCATGTCCATCTCCCCCCACCCCCAGTCTCTTACTTTCCTATGAATATGAAATCTGACAAAATGACCTGAAGCCATTCTATGAATTTCAATGGATATTCTGATATGTGAAAGTGTTCCATTACCTCATCAAATTTTTATTTCCAGAAAGCTATTCACAAAGAATAACAGAATTCCCTCAGCTGTTTGTGACCAACAGGCATATTCTCCCGTTACAGTGAGGAAAGGGTCTTTGAACCAAAATAGCATGCACCATGAAGCAAATGATTCTGCAGAATGGTACTCTGGCTGAAGTGACGGGCAGGGTAGAGAAGCAATTCTGGGGCCACTGAGCTGTGGGGAGCTGCAGAGACTTCACAGTTTCACTGTGAGGACTAACAAGGCAACATATGTGAGAGCACAGCTCAACACCCAGCAAGACAACTGCACTTCAGTCACACCATCACTAATAAGATCATTATAACAGTGCCAAAGAAGCCCTGGAATTGGTGTTAAAAGACCTTGTTCATGAGTTTTAACAGATGGATTCTCTATAGACACAATATGAAAATCATGACACAGATACCACTGAATATAACTACAATGGACCAAACACAAAATGCCAGCTTGAATCTAGGCTTAGAACTCACTGTTTTAGAGGAAGCTGATATTCTCTCTCTCCTCAGTCTCCTGCCCCACCCCCCACCGTCCACCATACACACACACACACACACACACACACACACACACACACACACACTTAATCCCTGCACTTCCCTGACAGTAAAGTCCTGACACTGAACTTTACACCAGGCAGAAGTAGCCAATTCTTATCATTAGTTAGTTGTCTTTCACTGCATTTCTCCCTTAACCAGAAGTCAAGGTGTCATGAGTTAAAGGTTCTGGCTGCAGGGATACTGGATCAGACTCTGGTAATGACAACTCACCTGTGAACCTTCCCTGATCCTGATTTGTAAGAAAAGTAAACACCAAGTCCTGTAAAAGCAGAGCCTGAGAAGATGATATCCCTCTGGGCTCCTGGCAGTCCTTTAAAACATTGCAACATGACATTAATTGAAATAGTAGGACTCTCTATTTGTCGGTTCTAGCAACCTTGAACATGGCCAGGCTGGCTTATTTATGAAACTCAGAGACAACATTGCTCCTGTGACTTTGCTAGGCTCTGGTCTGATGATTAAGCCTGCCAGGATATAATGGAGTTCTTCCATCCTCACTAAGCATCTCCATGATTCCTGGGCAGGACTTGGATCTGCCAAGTTCCAGACAAGATTCTCAGAAGAAAGCAATCATTGTTCTCTCATCAGCTCAGCCCATGCAGCCCACAGTAGGTGATAGGATACACTACCTGAATTAACGAAGACCCCAGACCATACATCACTGGGCGTGAATGACTTATTATAAAAAATATATACTTGGCACACATTTCTCATCTGACTCACATATAGGTATTGGAAGTCTGGAAGGTTTTTAATCAATAACATATGAGCCTTGAGCTTACAGTTTTCGATTAAAAAATAGTTCTCTTCAGGATGTCAGAAAATGGTTTCATTTATTTTAAGACACGTTTTGATTTATTCTTCAAAAATATAATTTCTGTATATAATGTATATTGGTTACATTTTTCCCTACTAGTTCATTCTGTCCTACCAGACGTCTCTCACTGCTTTCCTTCCAACTCTCTCTCTCTCTCTGTTTGTGTGTATGTGTGTGTATGTGTATATATGTATGTATGTGCGGATGTGTGAGCCGTGGAGTCCAAGTAAGTGTTTCCTATAAGCACATGTGTTTGGGGGCATCCACTGGAGCACAGAAAATCTACCAGAGGCAATACAACAAAGAAAGTCCTAGGCAGGCAACTGACATCAGCCGTGAGTTCATGGATCAAAACCAGAAGATAGTTTCACACCGGTCATCTTCAAACTCTCATTCTCTGACTACTGCAAACTGCAGTGAGAGCTGCATCATGCTTAGGCTTGTACTTGGAGAGCTAGCTGTCTCTGAGTACAAGGCTTAAGACTCTTTTCCCAGAAGTCCATAAGACACTGTAGCCTTAGTCCAAGACTGGTTACCTGATGTGAAGAGAAGGATGCCTAAGTGTTGTGAGTGATTTACATTTCCCTGATGGCTAAGAATGTTGAGCATTTCTTTAAGTGTTTCTCTGACATTCAATATTCCGTTATTGAGAATTCTCTGTTTAGTTCTGTACCCCATTTTTAAATTGGGTTATTTGATTTGGTTTGTTGGAGTTTAATTTATTAATTTTTTTTATGTTTTGGATATTAGCCCTCTGTCAGATGTAGGGTTGGCGGTGAATAATTTATTAAAAAATAAATGAAAAATACATAAAATTTTAAAAAGTATTGCGAATGAATCTGGGTTGTGCTGGAAATACACCTGCTGTTCAATGGAACATTTTTTTTTTTTTGTGGCCCACATTGCCCTGTGGGGTGGTACATAATAGCAAGTTGCTGCCACTCTCAGAAGCCCAGCAAGGCTTTTGTCTCTGAGAAAAAATAATGTTCGCACTTGATATGATCCTATCATTGGCTTGAGGGACACTGCCACGTAAATTACATCATGTTGTTCTCCGAGGAATATCATAAAGTGGATGCATCCCAACCTTACAAAAGATAAATAGAAAAATGAAGATGACATGGTAAATCTAAAATTCAGACACAAATCCGGTTGCAAAGAGCACAGTTTTCCTCTCTATCATTCCGGTTGAACTCTTGTGTCAGAGAAGATGACATCACTAACTGCTATGGGTGAGGTGGACCTGGGGAAGAAACAGGTGTGTATGGTATACTGGAGACAAGGAGGAGAGAAGAGTATAACCTTAGTGAAGTGACTCACGAGTCTTTGAACACCAGCAAATGCTGAGCAATATCCAAAGACTGACAGCAGTGCCCTTCAGATAACTGGAGATGTCTTTTTATGGGGATGGCATGGTGTGATGACCTTTAATCAGATAGGGGTGGGCACCTTGTGCCACACAGGAGCTGCTCTGCCACAGCTTGAAGCTGAGACTTGGAAAACAATGGCGTATAGAGAGGGAGTTGTGGTGGCTTTATATTTTAGAGCAAACAGCTATTCACTAAAATTTAAAACACTTGATGAAAAAATCATCTACTAATACCATTGGGTCAAAGGGTCAAAGGTGATATCAGCACAATCGTATAAGATGATAAGAAACAACTACGGATATCTGTGCTTTTTAGGGATTTTCCTTATAACCAGTTCCTGGAACAAAGATAATTTCACAGAGCTCTTGCATGAGGAATATGCTTCTTCTCAGCTCTCTCTCTCTCTCTCTCTCTCTCTCTCTCTCTGTCTCTCTCTCTCGTAGGCCCAGTTTTTCTTTCGACATTGGCATGAAAACCTACACCCTACCTGGTAGCTGTGTGCTCTGCCTCTGTTCTGTAGCATGGCTTTTCGCTAAAGCATCTTGTTCTGCATTTCCACCTCTGTACCTGCCACTCACCTCAAAGGCTCCTGTCTTGACCTCTTGAGACAGCTTTCCTTTCCTGGCTTTCAAATGAATATAGTCTGATCTCTGCTATCTAAATGCTTGGTGCTCACCTCTGTTCACATCCTTCCCCCTGCATTCTAGAATATGAACTAGTATTGCTCCATCCTGTTTCTGTTCTAAAGTTCAGCACAACACCTGACACCTAACTTACTCCTCAGAGCATTGATTAGAAAAATATTAATACAATAATAAGAGTTAATATCTTCTTGCTAGGAAATCCTGAGCCAGAATGTGTTGTGCATGTGGGGAGAACTTGCCTTATTGATCGATGGTGGAAGATTCCTCACCGTTGTTTGTAGACTGAGTAGATGACTCAGCTATAAGCCAAGCCCAGTGGTCAGAATATGACTGTTCACCTGATTCTAATATCCATCTCTCTCTTCTTGACCCATCATAACAGAGAGGGTCTAAGCGACCCTTGTTCTGATAGTACATTTTTGTTTGCATGTCATTCATACTTTGTCTGTAAAATGCCTGTAAAACTCCTTAACAAATATCTATTAATTCATAAACTGGTAAAGAATCATAATAAAAGGCTATATATTTAATAATTTAATGTAATTATGCCTCACATGCTTATATTGATGTGTATAAATTCCACTCATGCAGTGGACGACCACACATTTTCTAAAGGGCTAGTAATACTTTGAACAACTCAGTTTTTCTGGTTCTGTACATTTAAGTGAACATACATTTCTCTGTTCAACAGAATGTCTTATTTTCAAGTGTTCCAAGTACAATACTAAATATGTCCTAGAATGTAGGGCTGTGAAGAGGGATCTGCTCCTTGATGTAAAGCCTAGCTCTACTTGTTTTGGGAGTGCCCCAACTTGCAGTATTGTGTCATGGTGCACAAATAGAACTTTGTGGCGAGAATAAAGTGCCCCCTCTAGAGTCTTTCTTAGCACTCAGTGAGCCAAGAAGGTACTCTTGCTGCTTTACCTCACAATTCATATAATGAGGATAAAAAGAAGAGTGTCAGCATACACATGGTGACTTCTGTGGCTTAAAGTCTAGAGTCTTTTCAACATCTTGTACCATCTTCTTCCCATAAATCAAATGCTTCATGCCTAATTAATCATGCACACAGTAGCTGGCTGGGGACACGCATTCCCATCTGATAAAGTGTATCTTCAAATTTGAGAAACAAGAGGTTCAGTCCTTACAATCAACGTTTTAGACTGCCCCCCTTGAAGGGATTATTCTCTTTTCCCCCTCTCCACTGCTCTCCTCTCTCAACCCCAAAGACAGATGGTGTATCAACGAAACGTTAGTCAGAAATGTCAACACTTAACACTTCTTCTATGCCTTCAGGATACCAGAAAGAATAGAAGTGAATTGCAGAGACAAGATAACTGCAGTGAATATTGATACTAAACTGGTGCACAAGCTTGCAGGCGGCCTCTTTTCAGAGCAGAGTTGGGCTTGAAGCATATCCCCACAAGTCAGTCCCCATGGAATGTGGATATTCAAACAGTACTGAGAACACAGAATTGGAAAGCTGCAGGATCAGAATGTCTGTGAGGGTGGAAGGGTGGAAGACCCTACACTCTGAAAAGGAAAAACTCAACTTTTACCACAGCGAGGTAGACAATTAGGTCAGTTATACTTAAAGAAAGGGTTGCAAATAATCAAGAAATCCAAGGGCCCTACTTTCAATCTAGGGCATCAAGGGAATTAGGTATGCTAGTCACTACATTGCTATCATGTGTACGTGGTTCACGTATGTCTTCCAAAAAAAAAAAAAAACTTCAGAATTAAAATTCATCAATTACATTAGAAAGAATTAAAAAAATAAAGAACTTGTTGAGTGGGTTTAGACATTTAAAAAAGAAAAACATTGCATAGACATAGAAATAATTAAGACAAAGGGTAAAATAAAAGGAATGACTTCAAGAGTGATTTTTCCATGGCAGCCTGATGGATAAAAAGTGGTCCAAGATCTTCAGAGCAGCATAGAGTCTGTCTGTTCCCCACCAGGCAGCAGCCTTGTTCCCAGCAGTGACACTAGTCTTACTTCCTTCTTTGAAATAAGTTATTCCTGTCACAGGGCCTCTCATCTGTATCTCCTACTTCAGCCTTTGTCCTCTCACCTACACTTGACCACCTTTTAATTAATCTTCAGGACTTTTCTTCGATGCTACATGCTCAAGCAAGCCTTTTCTGGGTCCTCAGTTTAACTTAGGAGCCTGCTGTCATTTTCCATGGTCAGCTGCCTTTCATGTCTTATCAGATACTTCAAGTATAAGAATCTCCTGAGGAAAAAATAAATTGGCTTTAATGGATTTTCTTCCCCCTGAACTCATGTTCTATGAAGAGCTGGCCACTCATGCTGGGACAGGACCTTTCAGAACAGGTCTAAGGAGCCATGGACTTCTCTGCCAAGATTGGTGGCACAGATGTTCCCTAGAGGGAAGACAATAGAACACAGAGTCCATCACTTAGAATAAAGACCAACACCACCTCCTTTGAGAACAGTGGTACATGATTCTGTAACTGGATCATACTCTTTATGAGAGGGCAAGATTTGTCAGCTTGATACAACCTAGAATCAGCTAGGAAGTGTCTCAGTAAGGGACTGACTACCTTGGGGTGACCTGTAGGCACCCTGTGAGGGATTGTTTTGACTGTGTTAATTGAAGTTGTAAGAAGACCTGCTACTGTAGAAGGCACCATTTAATGGGTAGGATATCTTAGACAAAAATCAGGCATGCTGTGCAGTACTCAATAGACTTTGCATAGTGCTATTGCTACTATTTTTTTGTGCTATAACTCATGGTTTTAATATATCCAGTGATGTCACTATGGCCTAGGAGTAAGACACCATGCTGTTCTGTCAAATGATATCAATGCCCTGACTCCTGTAACAGACCAAGCTTTTCTATAAAAAGTCAACCTGATTTTTAAAAAGTGAACTTTAAAACATGGATGGAAGATTTTGACCTAATCTGTCACTACCATTTTCCCACAGAATGGGGATGTCACCCATCAGAATCCCATTTTCTCCAGACTGAGGACACTCATATTTGCTGGGAGTGATCCTGGACACTGAAGACAATCCCATTAGAGTGCATTCCCTGACGGTAGGAATGAAAACCCACCTGCCTTTCTTTTCCAGAAGGCCATTGCTGATAAGAGAACTAACAGCTGTGTTTCATAATTAACAGTCTGCCTAGCGAAAAGAAGTAGCTTGTGTCCAGTCCCTTGGCTCCAAGCATAGAATGGTCAGGTGGACACTCTGAAACCTTATCTGGTCTCACAGGTCTGTGAAATAGCTGCCGCAGAAGAAAAGGGGGGCATATCCATACTTCCTCAGTTGGAACTGCCTAAGCAGTTTTGGAGGTGTATATGGATAAGCCTTAGGAAAGAAAAATGGCATACCTCTCAAGAGAGATTGACATGGAGGGGAGCCCTGAGACTTCTATAGAATAGACTGAATAACTTCATTTTGGGTACATTGCCTTTCTCCGTGTTGAATGCTGTTTGTTCATATGTAAAATGGAAAGATAACATATGATGAAATAATGTAGATAAAATGTCAACAAACAGCAGAGGATCAACTCAGTCTGGTTCCTTTTTTTTTTTCTTCCTTCCCTCTTTACTTTGAAATACCACATCATTTGGCAGAGCTGTTTAGAAATGCATGATGAGAGGCAGGGTGGGTGGGTATATGATTGATGGATGAGCTGCCATTTATATTGCTGTAACAAAATACCTCAAAGAGAACCTAACCAAGGAAGGGTTTTCTTGTGTCCACAGTGTCAGTTTGGGTCTGTTACAGTAAAGGAAACATGGAGGAACTCAGTGCAGAGGAAGTGTAAAAAGCCAGCTGCTTGTTGAAGCAGAGAGCTAGACAGAATCCATTCAATTCAAAGACTGACCTATAGAGACACACTTCCACCCAGGATCCTCATCCTGCAAAATAGTGCTGTGAGCTGAAGACGAAGCGCTTTAAGTATGATTGCATGGGGGACATTCTAGATTCAAGCCATAAACTCGAACAGATAGATGCATAAATGGATATATCTAGGTGTGGCCTCACTAGAGGCCATTATGTGGCCTACAATGAGATCCTTTCCTGTCTAAGATGAGACAAGCAGAGCCAGAAATTCAAATGTGTGAGATAGCACAGGCTTCAGAGTGCTTGGATGCAGGCTGACACTCAGACATATCAATTGGTGGTATTCCCCCACACCCACTGCAGAAAGAAATGTGGAGGAAGAGGGCATATAATAACCACATAGCAATGCATCCACACTTCTTTATTGTTTAGAACACACACACACACACACACACACGCACGCACACACGCACACACCCGCACACAAGTAGACCTATAATTTAGATGAAGAAAAGAATAATCATTTGCCCAAGTATGTTCACGTTCTTTAGAGTCTTAGGGCAGGCCCTTTTCACAACATGTGACACCATAGCCTAAGTCCCAACCACTGATCCAGCCTTTCTGTCTTCACTTGATATGTTGTGGTTTGTATTTCAAAGCTGCAAACTAGAATTTGTTACACAAAGTGCTGACTCACCTCGGTCAACATTCTCATCCTCAGTATTCAAATGAAGGCACCTGGACAAGAGGAAAAGCATAATACCCACTGCCCCAGCCCTCTAATCAATCCTAACACAGTGTAGATTTATAAACAGATCCTGCTGATGGGAGAGCTGGCAATATGAAGGTGGTAGCCACTCTTCATGATGTGGCCCTTCAATGAGTTAATGAGTACACACATATTCAAAGATGGGGGAGAGAAGAAGAGAGGGAGGGAGATAAGAGAGAGCAGAGAGCAGATACCAGGACAAAGATATACTGCTACAGGAAAATGTCCAAAGAGAGAAAAGTGTAACTTGCATTTGGGGAACAATTCAATTCCATTGAATTTGGCATGTTTGTGGAAAAAAAAAAAAAGACACAATTAGGAACCAGTAAATCTGAGGTCATGGGAGGATTCTTCTATTTGAAGGCTCAACTAATTATAAAACCTGGGTTGTCAGTGGTGCATAGATGCCCTTTAGCCCCATGGGAGTTAACTGAGCCTAGCTGTAGATGTTGGTAAAGAAGCTTTGCTAATTTGATTGACTAAAGGGTGAAATATTTTTCCATTGGTAATCTCATAATAATAGATAGCATTCCATTGCTTTAAGTGTCAAGAGCAATGAAGCCTTAAATCAGCAAGATGTTTCCCTGTGCTCAGTAAATAAGACTAAGCATCTATGACTCAAGTTCCATCAAACCTCTGAAATGCTCCTTCCTCACCCCCCCTCCCATCCCGCTGCTGTAGTCTCCAAACATTTAAGTCCCAAATCTAAAGGTTTGTATCAATTAGGGTGGGAGGAACAGAAAAATAATGCTACTTGGTTATTGTTAAATCTGCCTCCTCTTCATTATGTTATTACTCAATATGTTTTAGTTTGTATTTGTTTTGTTGTTGTTTGTTTGCTTGCTTTAACCTTACTGCTCTGAATTAAGAGAGTGCCAGAAGCTTTTTCAACTATAAGCTAAGCATACAGTTTTCATTTCAGGACTGTTTTCTAGGGTTCCACTGCTCTCCAAGTCATAGAGAGAGAGAAATCAGAGCAGAGTAAGCTTCCTGCAAATAATGTACCTGGCTTTTCAGAAGTCATTCACTGGTAGGAACTGAATTTCTTAAGCGGCCTCTCTTAGTCACACTGTTCAGTGGATGTCTTCATCATCATTCCCATCCAGCTGACATAAGTAACCCACACCCAACAAAGGAATTTAAACATAAGAGTGCCTGCTATGCTCTAGGCAGACACTGAATCCACCTGTCAAAGGCCCCTCTCCATTCTCCAGACAAACTATATGCTAGGCCAGATATGACCACATCATCTCCTACTTAAAGCACACTGCGAAGTCCAGCTTGCTGTCACTCTCATAAAATAATTGAGACAATAAGCTTATAAGAGCAAAGAGATATTTGGATCACAGTTCTGGGGGCTCCCTTCTGAGTTCCCCTGACTCCATTGCCTGGATTCTACATGGTAGTGGTGGGAATCACAGAGGACAGCGAATTGCTGACCTCCAAATCCAAGGAGCAAAGGAGAAAGGCCACTTTATGTCTTAGTCTCCAAATCCTCTTTGTGAGCACATCCCAAATATCTAAGAATCTACTCCTCAGAGTTCAGAGGTATCAGTAGTATCAACTGGGCTTGACTCCTATTCTAATTCGCTATCTGTTGCCATAATACACACTGTGGCCAAAAGTTGCTTCAAGAGGAAAAGTTTTATTTGGTTTACAGGTTGCAGTCCATTAACAAAAGGAGGAGGCCAGGTCAGGAACTAGGGCAGGAGCTTGCAGCACAAACCACCATGCAGGAATGCTGCTCACAGGCTTGCCCCAGGGTCATCTTCAACTTCATTTCTTAGCTCATGTCTAAGTACCTATGGATTATAGTGCTGACCAATAAGTCCTACATACATACCCACAGACCAATATGAGGAAACAATTCTGCAATTGATATATTTTCAATGGAAGGGCATTGATTATCACGTTCACAACAAAATCTAGCCAGCACAATGCCTTTAACATACGGACCTCGGAGGATCCTACCAAACCATACAAGACTTTCCATTTCATCCACCCGGCAGCACTGACAAAAGGTGAGGTACAAGCTCCTTTGAGCCTCTGAATTTCTTCTCCTTTTAGTATTATTGAAGTAACACATGAGGTGAAAACACTATTGCCCTAAGCTCTACCTTAGTTCATAACACAATGGGTGACTGTAGCCCTTAGATAAAAAAATCATAATGCCTAATTCATAGGGCTGTTGACTGCATAACAGGAGAGGGTATGATGAAGATTCAGAAAGATGGTCTGAACTCTCAAAGCATTTACTAGAGCCATAGTCACTGCATGATTTTGATTAGGCTTAGCAATGCCCACAAACTGAGACATATCAACCCAGATGCCAGCATGCACCCAAATGTCATTTGGCCAGAAGATGTGTGGACTCACAACTGCTACTGCTCTCACCTCGTCCTTCTCCTCAATTTTATCACATAGTTCACCCAGGGGAGAGCTGTTCTGACTTTTCTCTTCCTCCTTACCACAATGGAAAACACTAGTTCTCTGGTTCTACTATCTTAGGCTTCTTCAGCTCTTTCCTCTGAGCTGGCCCTACCTCCTCCAACACATCTCCACACCAGCTGTCATTATTTTTGTCTTCAGAGTGACAGTATGTAACTCACACGACTGAGCAGCAATCCTGCAGTGTTCTATAGCCCTCCTTATCTATGAGATGCACTTGTAGGTCAGAGCAGGACCCTTATGCCCCTCACACTCAATCCCCTGCAGCTTGAGCAGTCCTCTCCCTTGCACTATCAAGAACATCACTTCTATGCCATTCTTTCTATATAAGATCTCAGGCCTTTTCCACATCTAGAACTTTTCACAATGTATTCTCAAGGCTTGAGGTCCCCCACCATTCTTACCTGTCTAGTGAGTTCCCTCATTCGAGTAACATGTCCTGATAGCTCCTGGGTGGCTGTCTGCCATCAACATTTTGTCCTTGGACTTCTGTTTCTGATCTGTCTTTCTTACCTCTCTTCCCCCATAGGACCTTGTGAACAACATGCATTTGCATCTGGGTCTTTCTTTTTATTATGGCCAGAATCACTAGGACACAGAATATTAAAAAACAGATAATGTCCACTTATATGGGAGTCCTCCTCCCCTTCCATCTGACCCTAGCTTATCAGGTCTCATCAGGACTGGCTGCATTGTCCTTCCCTGTGGCCTGGCATGGCTGCTCCCCCCTCAGGAAGAAGTGATCAAAGAGCTAGCCACTGAGTTCATGTCAGAGACAGCCCCTGTTCCCCTTACTAGGGAACCCACCTGGATACTAAGCTGCCATGGGCTACATCTGAGCAGGGGTTCTAGGTTATCTAGGTTATATCGATGAATGGTCCTTTGTTGGAATATCAGTCTCAGAAAAGACTCCTGTGCCCAGATTGTTTGGTTCTGTTGCTCTCCTTGTGGGGCTCCTGTCCTCTCTAGGTCTTTATCTCCCCCTTCTTTCAAAAGATTCCCTGCACTCTGCCCAAAGTTTGGTTATGAGTCTCAACATCTGCTTGGACAGGGGCATGGGAGGAGATGAGGGAGGAAGGGTGGGATTGGGGGGGAATGAAGGAGGGGGCTACAACTGGGATACAAAGTGAACAAATGGTAATTAATATTAAAAATAATAGTTTAATTAAAAAAACAGATACTGTTGTTGTCTTCCACAAAAGAGAATCCACATCAAGTTGTTGGGCTTTCCACTGAGAAGAATGTCTTTTTCTGAGGTTTTGCTAGTTGTGGGCTTGAAGCATCTACTTTAGATGCTGGAACCAAACCAGACTCAGAGCCTGAGCATGCCAATGGGGTTTCCATCTTTGACACTCCCACAATGAAGATGCTTAGTTCAGAATTAAATTGGAAACAATGGTAGGTAAGGCTCTCTTGGGTAGTTCTGTAAAACCTGACCTCAGTTTTACCATGTGCTTTATACATATTCATTAGCATGTAATAAAGACGGACCAGGATGAAATCAAGTCAGCGAAGTTAGCAGCTTGAACTCAGGTCCCAGCTGGTAGAGAACAGAAGAATTACAGCCAAAGCTCCCGTTCTCAAACGTCCTCTTTTGTGCTTCACTGACTTCAGGGCCATACACCTTTAATTCTACTTAAGAAAACTAGTTGAGGGCTGGCAAGATGGCCCAACAGGTAAATGCACTTGCCACACAAGCCTGATGACCTTATAACCTAAATTTGGCCCATGTAAAAAGCTGGATGCTGTGGTGTGCATCTGTAATCAAGAACCGAAACTGGGAGCAGAGGCAAAAAAATCATCAGAAAACTTATGGGAGGACTAATCTGGAGTACACAGAATGGTAGAAACAAATAGAGACCTTGACCCAACAATGCAGAAAAAGAGACTCAACTGAACAAATTATCCCCTGTTCTCTACATGTGTGCTCTTACATAGGCCATACAGACATACACAATTAATACATACAAACAAGATTTAAGAGAGAAAAGTGGATGAGACTCAGTGAGTGCCTTTTTTTTTCTTTTTAGAAAAGAAACTGGGAAGGTCCCAGAGGCATTCTGCTTTGCTTTGATTCTGCCAGGGGGTAATTGGACCCTGTGGGTGGCTCTGAGCTCACCAGCAGCTTTCTCCACCCCTGCAGCTCAACACGTGTCCCCTGGAAAGGTCTTTGCTTTACACACCTGCTGACTGTGTCCTCACCAGGGGTTAAGAGGATAAAAGGCTCGAAGCAGCAGGCTCACAAAGTCACAGATTAAAAGAGAAATGAGTTTAAAAAAAAAAACAAACAGGTCTGGGACATTATTATCCATGTGGATTTGCTGTAAAAATAATCCACAAAGCCCATGTGCATAAGCACTCAAGTGACTACAATCAGGTCAGTCCTCACAGGGATAATAATGACATTTCATGGAGGGTGATCAAACTTTATTAAAATAATAATTATGTGATTTTAGCAAAAAAAAATCAGAGACCATGAAAGTTGCCTATCTATACTCTTTATGTCTGACTGCAAATAATACATACACTAAATCAAGAGGGTTTAAAAAATTTTTAAATGTATTGTTTTTCTTAAAATGAAAATCACACAGCTGACTGGAATGAAGAATCAACTCCATCACATCTGCAGTGTCTCTCCATGAGTAGGGACCCCTCACCTTCTGCAGTGCCTGACTCTCTGAAGGCCTGGAAACTTACCTCTCGTTTGCCTCCATGATTCTCCTAGCCTTAATTTTTCCCCCAAAATAATGGTTATTCGATGGTTTTTTTCAAACCTATATAATCCTCACACCCTCTCAAAAATGTGGGGCAGAATGAAAAGAATCTCAATACAAATTAATAAAGGAAGTTAAAACAAGATTGTTTCTGACAGAACCAGACAAATCAATTAGTTGATCTCTGGCAAGCAAAGATAATTGTATTTCAAAGTCTATTAAGGCACATCAGGGCCAGTTAGCTAATTTCACAGGGGAACTGGCTGTCGTTGGGCATTAGGCAGCAATGGGAAACATCGGGCAGAAACACAAGATGGCATTTTCTTCCAGGGATCAGTAGACCTATAAACTCAGAATTACAGTTCAGCAGAGAAGAGGCAGGTCTATTTGTTCAAAGGGGATTTCCATCCTGACAGGGCTGTGAGCAATTGAACCTCTACACCAGATCTGACAAGACTGATTATATATCCTTTGTGGGAAGTTATTCATCTAAATCCTCTGAAGAGACATCTTCAAAATGAGATGAAGGAGAAAGGGCTGAGGAAAGACAAGGGATGAATCTGAACATCAAAAGATGAAAAACATCACTCAGAAAAAAAAAAGACAATTTGGCTTAAAACCTTTTAAGAGATAGGTTAAGTTTTATTTAACTTAGAAGTAAAGTTTTAATTTCTTTTTTTTAATTAATTGAATTATTTATTTATTCACTTTACATCCTGGTCACAGCCCCATTTCTTTTTACCACTCAGTCTCACCCTCCCTCCTTCTCCCTACCCCCCTCCTGTTCTTCAGAAATGGGGAGCCTCCTTTTCCATCCACCCCAGCTCATCAAGTTACTCATCAGAGCTGAGTGTGTCCCCTTCCCTTGTGGCCTGTCAATGCAGTCCCTCCAGAAGGAAGTAATCAAAAAGCTGGCAAGAGAGTCTATGTCATTGAAAGCTTCCCATTCCCCTTACTAGGGTTTTCCCACATTAGCCCTGAGCTTCCTATCAGTTCTTTGTAGAGGGCCTACAATAACCTCCTGCATTTTATCAGACCACTATGGATTAAAGCTGAATTTCTTTTTTAAATAACAAATGTTAGCAGGGTGCAGTGGCACACACCTGTAATCCCAGCACAAAGGGAGGCAAAGGCAGGCAAATCTCTGAGTTCAAAGCCAGCCTCATCTACAAAGCTAGTCCAGGGCAGACAAGGATACACGAAGAAACCCCATCTCGAAAAACCAAACCAAAACAAATAAACAAAAACCAATCAACAAACAAATAAAACAATCTTAACTTCCAATAGTAGAAATGAGGGCTTGTATTTATTTTTGTTACTCTTACCTGCAAGTTTATCTTGCATTCAGTAGGCTGGGGTATAAGAGCTTCTAACCTAATTACTACTGGTTTTGAAAATAAATGTCTTTGTTATAGTAAAGTTGACACAAATGTGGCAATGTGGAAGCCAGAGGATAGTGGCCATACTTATCTTTGTTTCCATGGAAACTTTGAATATTTGTTTTATATGAATTTTTCTTTACCTTTCAAACAAGATATTTAAGTGTACCCCTGAGATGCTGAGCAAGCATTTGTAGTTCATACAACAGAATGTCAAAAAATTTAACTGTTGTAGTCTGTTTTGAAATCAAGTATCTTGAAACATTAAAATAAAAAAGTGAGTGGTTTTGCTCTCTTACAGGTACAAATGGGCTAGAAATACACTTAGATGATTGATTGAAAAACATGTAAAGTATGGGTCTTTAACTAATCATTCCTCTATTATTATCTATATATTTATTTCCTTAGGAGAACATTGCTGCTCGCTGTAAAATGAGACTCTCCCTACTGCCTTCTTGTGTCCAGTACCATCCTGAAACCAAGCTGAGGAGACTCTGCAGTTACTACAGCAGAAAGATATACAAAGGCATTGGGGGATGAAACATCACAATCTTCAGTTCAGAGACGAGAGCAAGAAAGGCAAGTAGACTCTTCATGGAAATCTAATCAACCATCTGAAAGCAGAGGATTTACCTGGGGACCTTTAAAAACTGCGAACTGCTCAATGCTACCGTGGCAATGTTGGGCTTAGTTGGCCTGCGGAGGGAGCAGTTTAAGCGTTCCAGGCAATTCCATTGAATGCCCAAGCTTAAGATTTTCATAAATAGGATTTTAACAGTACCCCTGCTCATTTCAAACTGAAAGACTTTAGAGAACAAGCTGTGGTTTCCTGTGAGTCAGATTCAGTAAGACAGCAGTTATGAATTTCAGTGTTAAAGATGTATTCAGGGGATGGTGGCACTGCAGCCCAGGAGCCACACTTTAGGTGCCAATATAAACAGTATGAGAGCAATTAGGATGTCTTCTCTGTACTATCACCATTTACTGAAGACCCACAAGACTGCGTCCGTAATTGATGAAGAAAAAGCAAACAAACCAGCAACATGAAGTTTAAACTCATCAAGGGTAGGCTGCTACTTCACTTTCTGTGTGCACCTTGCATTATTGGGTACTGGGATACATAAAGATAGCAAAATCAGAGCCTCGCTCTTTAAAATTTCACAATTATCAACAAGATAACAAGCTACCCATAACACCTCTAACATTACCAGTAACCTATAGCCTTATTTAGAAGAAGGAGGAGGAGAGGAAGAAGTGGAGGAAATGGAGGAGGTGGAGGTGGAGGAGGGGTGGAAGAGAACGAGGAGAGTCCTTCCCTTTATAAAACTCATTTCTTATTTTCCTTCCTTATAAATTGTCATCATTAGTCTTGGGCTAGCTCATCATCCTGACATGAAAGACACTGTGCTCTTGCTTTGTTAGACCTTCAGAGATACTAACCCCGCCATCCTTAAGCAGCCTTACCAGGCCACAGAGGAAGACAATGCAGTCAGTCCTAATAAGACCTGATAGGCTAGAGTCAGAGGGAAGGGGAGGAAGACCTCCCCTATCGTGGACTGAGGGAGAGGCATGGGAGAAGAGAGGAGGTTGGGGTTGGGAATGGAAAGGAAGAAGGAGGGAGCTATAGCTGGGATACACAATGAATAAACTATAATTAATAAAAATAAATAAACATATTCTTTTAAAAAGTTTGATACAATTGTACTTCGTTATGGCTTCTCTCACTCTGCCTGCAGACTGGATTAACCTTTCTGCATCTATTCTTCATCCCCTACATGTCTGTTTTGGTTAAAACTTATCACATATCATATATGTACTTGTTTCTTTCTTTAGGTCCTAAACACCTTGAAGTCAAAGGCACAGTCTTTTCATTGTAGTGTTTCCACACATGTCATAATAAATATATCAATGAGTGTCTGAGTCTAAAACCTCAAAAGACATCATATGAATGAGCTAAGTGGTGGGAATATAGGAATGATAATAGGTTATGAAAACATGTCTAAGTGCAGTAATGTCAGCCCACCTAAATGGTTTATGGAATTAAGGCATCCTCCACACTCAAAACTAGTCCTATAAACAGGGCCAAAACTCATGGCTACAGAATACAGGATCACCAAGGGAGAATCTCTAGTACTATTTTTCCTAAAAGGTCATGTTGTCACACTGCTTTATAAATATTTATATTTAAACCCATAGATTTGTTTTTCTCCTTACTTTGGTCAGACACACTTCATATTGTAACGGGTAGTGGTTAATGCAGACATACGCTGCTCTTCAAACTGCTGAGAATAAGCAGCTATGAGTACTAACAGATGGGACATCTGTACCAAATCTCTCTCTCTCTCTCCTCAATGCTCAGAGAACATCTAGGAAGAGGGAAGGGAAGACTATAAGAGCTAAAACACTCTGGGAAGTGCTGTATTCCAAGTGTGAACTGGCTGTTGCATACACAAGTTCAAAGCAGCTATAATATCTGTACATTGTCTTCGAAAAAGATCAAGTCTACTAAATGTTCAGCATTGGGGGCAGGGACATCCTGGTTCCCCACTGATAGCTGAGGAGCTGTTTGTAGGTGATGGTTTTCTGTAGGAGGGCCACTTATTCTTTGATTGTGTATTTGGTTCTCCATGCCCTAGTGGATAACTCCACACTCCTGTAGTTGTGGACAGCACTAATTGGACTCAGTGGGTTAAAAACAAACATGCAACCTTTAAATAAATAAATAAATAGAGAGATAGAGAGATAGATAGATAGATAGATAGATAGATAGATAGAAAGATAGAAAGATAGATAATAAGGAACACACAACTTTAGAAGGGATCCTATGGGAAAAGGTAATATAGCAGAAGTAAAGTTGGAGTCCAAATGAACAAGATACATTGTATACATATAGGAAATTTTCAAAGAATTAAAACATGAAAAAGAAACATTTACATATCACTGGTTAAAACACTAGTTTCAAGAGAAAAATGACAGCCCTTACCAGCCATTAAAAAATTACTTTGAGGAATCTATTTGAGCTATAACTTGCCTACAGTAGAATTATCAAGGCAGATACTAGGCATCAGAGAAACAAATATGTTCTGAGGCCCAAGAAGTTGAAGATTAAATTACGCAAGACTTGAAAAATAGAGTGTAAACTCAAAAGGAACAGAGGGTTCTCAACAGAAAGCACCATGGTCACAATAACCCCGTGTTTTGTCACATCCTAAATGGTATCACACACAGAGTGGAAAAAAGCATATGAGCCACATCTTACAATGGCTACTATGCTGACTCACAGCATGCTTTTTTTCTTTTGCTGTAACTTTCAGCATGTCACTGTGAGAAAGCTAGCTATTACGGACTATAAGATTTTGACTCTATAATATATTACACCTTTTTCATTTTTGTTTTTAATTAGGACACATTTATAGGTTTAATTATGGAATTTTCATATACACTCATGTCAATATACTTTGTTTTTATCCAGCCTCCACTATCCTCCCTTATCACTTCCTTGTTCCTGCTTGGTGTGACCTTCCTCCCTAGGGATGGTCCTGTTTTTGTTTCAATGTCACATGTGCTTCATTACCAGCTATTTTCCCCCTTCTGCTTTGACTCTTGTCCTCTCATCTTATTGGTTCCATATGTTTTGTGTTTGTTCGATGTGTGTGTGTCAGTGTGTGTGTGTGTGTGTGTGTGTGTGTGTGTGTGTGTGTAGTAATGTCTTGTCTACATGAATGTCTGTCAAGTACATTTAAATTTAAGTCTGGTGCCTACGAGGCCAGTGGGGGGATATTGGATCCTCTGAATTTGGAATTACAGACAGTTGTGAGCCACCATGTGGGTGCTAGAAATCAAAATTGAGTCTCCTAAAAGAATAGCCATTGTTCTTAACCACTGAGCCATCTCTACAGTCCCCTCCATGTGACTTTTCTGTGTTTTTATCCTTTGACAATTCATACACTTATAAAATGTTCTCTAGTCATGTTCATCCCCACCCTACTCTCCTTTGTTATCTGTCTTTCCCTTCTGACAAACTTGTTCTTATCAGCAAGTCCTCCTCCTGCCTTGTTTTGTTAGCATAATTACAGACACCCAGCATCTTCTAAGCTCCTGGGTGGCAGACAGTGTATGGCCCCAAATCCAGTCCCGCCTTCCAAATTCAAACTCTCCGGTAGACTGAGTCTGATTTCTGTTTGCATGAGTCTTAATGCTGAATGTGGGTGTGACACCTTGTGATATTTGTTGACTATGGTGAAGACATCTTCCCCTTTGAGAATTTGACTCAGTCAATACAGACTTTGGATAAACGCAAGTTGACTGTTTGCTCAAAGCAAACATCATCAGAAGACATCCTGCCTTCTGGAACTCAAAAAGCGATCCTCAAATATACATGTGCAAGTTACTCTGTTAGTGGGGACAATTCTCAGGCAACATTTTGCACTTAAACGTTTTCTCCACCATCTTCCAGATCTTACACTCTCTCTGCCCTCTCTTCCTTGATCGCCCCTGACTCTTAGGAGAGGAGAGTTGATATAGATGTCTTATACATAGCTGAACACTCGTTGTTGCTTATTTTTGCACCTTCAACAGTAATGAGTGTCTATATTAATCACTACAAAAAGAAACTTCTCTGATCAAAGTTGAAAGTGGCACAGTTCTATGGATATAATATAAACATTTAGAAGGCAGTTTGACAACATGATAATTTATTAAAACAACAGTAACCTTATGACTTCTCTAGCCAATGGATTTTAATCATTTTTATAGCACCAGGCATGAGTCTTCTCCTGTGGAATAACCTCTGAAATTCAATCAGGAAAGTTATTTGTTATACAGTCTTGCCACTATTGCACCATGGGTCATTTTCCAGGCTGGTTAGTATTATAGCATGAAGAGTCTAACTCTAGGTAAGACCATTGATGCCTTTCTTATCTAGCAAACTGGATAGCATCTTCCAGCACAGTGAAAACTAATCAGTGAAAAGCGTTTTCTAGTCAGTTCAAGGCTACTTGTCTATGTCCTACAACCAAAGCATGCAGTGTCTTTAGCAATAGACATCACCAATTAATTATGATGGGAAAAGAAGAACCACAACAGCCTATGTTGCTCATTTTCTTATTCTTCCACTTTTAAATAACAATGTTTACTTGCTTACCCTTTACCTGTATATCTCATCAGTCTGAAGCTGCACAACTGTAAATTAGTTTCTCCTGAATTTCATGTTTGTCTTCAATCTCAAAGGAGGCTTTGGAATAAGTCTTCTTAGCAATAATGGGACAAAAAAAGACTTCGGGACTTTAGTGATAGTGTAAATACCTCTCTCTCTCTCTCTCTCTCTCTCTCTCTCTCTCTCTCTCTCACACACACACACACACACACACACACACACACACCTTACTTTATATTACCTTACCTTTGGTGGTCAGAGAAGGATTTGGATCAGCAATGTCTACTTAATAACTATGTGTTAATGCTTGGCTATTTGTCATTGAGATATGGTTGAGACACAAATAGAAACTTTTGGATCATATTCAGATCACTGGGAGCATACCCTTGTGAGGTTCTTAAATACATCTGTCTACCCGCTCTCCATCTCTCTCTCATTTCTTTCTGTCCTTCTGTCTCTTCATCCCCCTTTCATCCCTCTATATTTCATATCTATCTATCTGTCTGTCTGTCTGTCTATCTAATCGCTATTTTTATCCCTCTTTATTTTTCACCTGGAAATAGCTGATTTTGCTCCACTATAAACTCCCTTGTCAAGTCCCACTTTGTCATAAGTCCAAGACAATTGGAGCTCATGCATCTTGGACTGAATCTTCCAAACATGAAAAACAAGATAAAACTTTTTATAACTTGATTTTGTGAGTTGTTTAAGTGATGGATCTCTGACTGACGGGCCCTCCTAGTGACCGTATGTGGAGTATTTTTGAATCATTTAGTCATCAATCCCTGTATTCCCCTAATCAACCACATTTTGAAAACTTGCTGTTTTACTTACTGACAGTGAAAATCCATTAACTTTTTTTTTTTCAGAACATACCCTAGGGCCTCATCTTCCCCACCAGGCTTGGACTGAAGCCATTCATCTTCCATGAAGTTTCACTAGAAGCATGGCTCCTTTGGGATTCACATTAAAACCATCCTCAACTATTGAGCCTCAGGGATCATGCCCATTAGGAACTCTCGTGGAAAAAGCAGAATTCTGGTTGGCATTATGCCCAGCCCATCTGCAGCTCACTGAAGGCAGGAATTTGGGGGATGAAGGGGGTGCTGATCATTATTTCAGAGTTTTATTGTTTATCCAACATTGTGGAGATTCTAGAGCTCATTTTTCCTCAGAGGTGTAATTCAAAACTTTGCAGAACCTGCCTATAGATAGAGTTTCTATGAAGTCTGCTCTCATACTTTGAATCATAAGCTCACAACCTCACCCATACATGAAGAGTGAGGCTAAATGTTAACACTCCTGGGGACAATATGCTGGCATTAAGAGCTGGAAGCTTTCTTTTAAGTTTTAGTGAGTACAGCAATAGCCTATATTGCTTGGGATCCTCTGCCTTTCCCAAGACAACTCATAGGGATGTATCCCACAAATGGCACTCAGATTTTCTTTTCATAAGGTTTGGCTCCCAGAAGAACCAACTCATAACTCCAGGGGATTTCTGTTCAAACTCTTGTTGCTAGTTAATAGAGAGGCTGATGACAGGTCAAAGAGTTGAGAGTGGGTGGCTATTGAATGATCAGTTCTATATGAAACATCTATATCAAACCACTCAAGGCTTAGAAAACACTGTGGAAGAAAAAGAAGAAAGAATTTGGGATACAAAGAATAAGCAGAAATATTGTAAAAGTTTGCCTTCTGAACATAAAATGAAATCACAGTAGTTATAGTTACCTGCACAGAACTTGTACAAAATGGAGGCATCAACACTTAGTTACCAATGCAGTGCTGGGGCTCATGAGGCCCTATGTCTCACTGAGGATTGGCAGTTCAGGAGAAGGATTCATTTTCCTTAGTGGTGTAGACACTGGTTAATTGCTCGTTTCCTGGTGAATATGCCTCTCCTGGGTTAATGCAAGCAGCCCTAATTAAACTCATTATTTGTATGGCTATTCTTGGTTGTCACCGTGATGGCATCTAGAGTTAACTAAAACCCAAGCTTCTGTCAACACCTGTGAGGGAGTTTTCTTGATTGGATCATTTATGGTGGAAAGACCTACTCTAAGTCTGGGTCACTTCTGGTGTCAGCCTATATGAAGGACATGGAAGAAGGAAGCTCTTTCTTTTTGCCTGCATGCCCTCACTCTAACTGGATAGTTCATTTCTTTTCATTAAGACACATTGTTGGAATAGTTGGGACACAGGCTGTAAGTCACTCTGATAAGTTATATATGGATATTATAGATACACACAACTAAGAGATAGATGATAGATATAGATATATTCCATAAATTCTGTTTCTTTAGAGAACCCCAAGTAATACAGTACAACATTAAGAAAAGAAGACACAAAATTAGCAAGTCAATATGTTGAAAGGGAGAAGGGGTTCATCAAGACTGGGGAGGGTAAGCCAAGCATGGTGGCACATGCCTTTGATCCCAGCACTCAGGGAGGCAGACAAATCTCTGTAAGTTCAAGGCCAGATTTGTCTACAAAGTAAGTCCAGGACAGCCAAGACAGCCAAGGCTACACAGAGAAACCCTATCTCATAAAAAATGGCGAGGGGATAAGAGAGAGAAATGAGTTGTATATGTCAGCAAGATGCATATGTCTGTAAGAATTTGTCAAAAGATATGTTTTTAGTAATAGAATTGAAAGTTGGTAAAAAATTCTCTTCTGGTGAAGGAATTCTGGTGAAGTCATCTCTAAATGTTAATGATTTGCATGTTCACTAGTAAGCATATCTTTAACCAAGCATATAAATATATATATAAAATCTCATATAAGCATTATTATATGGAGATAATGAACTAGAATGTAGAAAAGGAATGTTCAAGTACAAAATCAGGTTGCAATAATCCATCATTTAAAATAGATATTTTATGTTCTAATATTATTTTCTTCTTACTAATGACGTAAATGCCCTACATGTTTGGGTTCTAATTTAGCCTCATTTTATGCTACCCTCTGTTGATGAACATAGCTACACATTGCCTCCCAAGCATTCAAATACAAAAGAAACATTCCAGACATACTAAAGAAATTATGGTTTTCATATTCACTTTTCAACCCCCGTTACAACCTCACAAAGATCTGTCCTCACTTGGTATGTGTCAATACCAGGCTTTGTCAGTGTCGGCTATTTCATATAAGACTGCCAAGTTCACAGTTAGAATGAGCTGCGCGGTGAACATACCTAATGGTCTACATATCAAATCATCTTTAAAATAAGCCCAACTCTGCCTATTTATTAATGGATCTGATTGAACTATCATTTTAAGTTCTGCTCTATGCATCAACCAACTTTTGCCCAGGAGTAGGGTGAGTAACATTCAGGTCTTTCCTGGTGATTCAGCTATCAGTATCATCCTACACTCATAATTTATCGAATTCTGTGAGAATTAAAATAGTTAAAATTATAATGAAGTTTATGGCTGTGTCCATCTGTACACTGTCAGTATCTTGTGCTATGAACCTGGCTGTTCTGTGGAGGCTTCCTTGTTATCAATGTTATGAACTGCTGAACGAGACTCAGAACTGTTAGATATAGGAACAAAGAAAATGCTTCAGAGTTAATCAAAATCTTAGTTATTACATTAGCTTGCTTTATTTATACACCTTGGCTACAATCGCTGTAAACTTAAAGTATAATATCATCTATATTGTACACTTTGGAAAGAATGTAGACTACTTAGACAACTAGCTTAACTAACAGAAAAAACCTACAGGATTGTGAGTGAGAGAGTCCTAGGTTCTCCAATCCATTTGGCTGTGTTATGGCTATGATTTTTGTACACCCAGCTCCAAAGATGCCTGTGTAAAAAGTTCACATGGTGCTACTTGTTTCTAGAGATTGGCAATAATTAGAAAAGTGTCTAATGCCCAGATGACATTAGCAAAAATGCTTTCTTTTCTCATAAATGTGAAATTTGAAGAGTAGAGCATGCGTGAAAGCATTAGAAACAGAAATGAGCTTTCCATTCTACATAAGCTCAGTGTCCAAGTGGGTTTCTGACATGAACTCAGTGGCTGGCTCTTTGATCACCTCCCCCTGATGGGGGAGCAACCTTGCCAGACCACAGAGGAGGACAATGCAGCCATGCCTGATGAGGCTTAATAGGCTAGAGTCAAATGGAAGGGGAGGAGGACCTCCTCTATCAGTGGACTTAGAGAGGGGCATGGGAAGAGATGGAGGGAGGATGAGATTGGGAGGGAATGAGAAAGGGGGCTACTGATGGGATACAAAGTGAATGAACTGTAATTAATATAAAAAATAAAAATTAAAAAAGAAGTGATTTGAAGGAGCTTTGCAAGCTGATAGGGGAGATAAGCAATCAGTGGTCCTACCCAGCTACAAATCCTATGAAACACAACAATGACTAATGTGACAAGATGTCCCCCCTCAGGGTACAATAGTGACACTTACATCTTGGGAGTAACCAACAGCTTATTGAACTTAAAGTCTACTGAATAAGAGATACCTAACTGGTATTGTAAACCCAGTATAGTCAGAGAATTGATGGCCTCCCTCCAAGTCCTGCCACTTTCTTAAACCATTATAACTTCTAGCTGTATCCTAAATACTTACTAATACCCAATAAGCATAATACCCAATGTAGCTTTCACCATAATCAAAGAATGTTTCCTTTTTCAACACACATAGAACATTATATAAAGCCACTATTGACCAAAATGCAGAGATAACTGATCATAAGGTATCCAACCCTAGTTAATACATCTACAATAGAGTCCCTACATCTAAGGGTCAAGAAACATTTTGAAGAAGGGGTAGAAAGATTGGAAGAGCCCGAGAACAACAATGTCTGCTGTAAGATAGTGTCTTCCCTGAATGACAAGGAAGTTTTATACACAATATCTTGACAATATGGTCACCTAAACAAGACCTGCACAATGACAACATCAGATGACATGCCAATATGGGTGAGGGAAATACCACAAGGCCACACTCTTAAAGAGCAGCAGGCAATAATAACTAATGAGAGAGTGAGAGAGAGAGAGAGAGAGAGAGAGAAAGAGAGAGAATGTTAATTTTCCCCAGGGATGAACCCTCTGATTATTCAATCCCAAGTAGTCAGCCCTAAACACATTCACATATGATCAATAATAATTGGACATAGGAATGTATATAATATCTTTAATATATACATATATGTATATATGTTTAAAGTTCACTAATTTAAGAACAAGTTGGGGAATACAAGAGAAATTAGAGGAAGGAAAAGATAGGGTGGGAATGTTGTAAGTATAGTACTCATATCATTATAAATAAAACAGAATCATGGTACTCAAAATACATTAATTTCAGATCTATGCTTCCAAAACTGGAGTCTTGCTTCACTGGTTGAAACTGTGCAGAGGTTCATAGGTTCTTCCACGTAAAAACAGCTTCTACCTATTTCTCTGCCCTGACCTATGCTGGTCTTATAATTTTCTTTATCCAGCAGAGGCATTAAAAGCATGCTATGTAAATGTCAGGGCTGGGAACCAAGAGGTTTAGGACAAGGACCAAAATACATGTATCTCAAAAGAAGATGCCCAAATGACTAACAAGTATTTGAAGAATAAACCAGCCTAATATTACTAAGTATATAACCATTACAATGACAAGGAAATCTCATCTATCCTTAATAATAAAAACTATTATCAAAATAGCAAATAAATGTTGACAAAACCTTGTACAAAGGGGACTTTTATGTATGCTGACAGTATTAAAAAGATTACAATTACGGAAAGCTATATAGAAATTTCTTTTTAAAACCTAGAAATAAAATGGCAGAATGATCTAGCAAACCTAATATGAGTATATATACAAGGAAAAAATCATAAGTATGTTGCTGGTAGTGGTAGACTCATTGTTTCCAATTAGTCTAGATGCCCATCAAGAAATGAATGAATAAAGATAATTTACATACATATACATAGCACAACATATGTTACATGTGCATATTTATGTTTGTGTGTATGAATATAATATGTATGTTTTCAGCCATAGACATAGATGAGCTGGGAAGATATTATATTGGATTAAATTTAATCACATAAAGAGAAATATCACATTTGTTTTATGAAAGTGAAAATGCTGATTGTTTGAAAATAGAGAGCAGCAATATCTCAGTTACGGTTACTATTGATACAATAAAACACCATGACCAAAAGCAAATTGGAGAAGAAAGGGTTTATTTATCTCACTCATCCACATCATGATTCATCATAAAAGGAAGCCAGGGCAGGAACTCAGACATGACAGAAACCAGGATGCAGGAACTGATGCAGAGAATATGTGTATAAATCTTACTTACCAAACCCCACTTCCTTTAACATACAATGAAAATGCCAACAGAGAAGAAGGAATGTAGAGGAAAATGTACAAAAGATGAACTAAATTAGCTCTGGGTCAATGCATTGTTTACTCTCAGATGAACTAATAGTCTCAGTTTTCCATTGAGCAGGAAAATATTGAAAATTCTCCATTAATCCCAAATGTCTTATCACGTGACCACAACACAGCACACACACACACACACACACACACACACATACACACACACACACACACACAGTGAATTATACTCACCCTCTCTGAAAGAGATCCACATTATAAAATTTGTGTAGCTCTACAGAAAACTCAACTGTTCCTTGTACTTCAGACATGATCTTTTTGGTTCATTACCTGAAAAACAAAGAAAGAAGTTAATTGCTTAAGATGACTTCAGCCCAACATATATAGCCTGATTTCAATAGCCAGAAACTTAGCAATGCCTAGATAGACAAAAACATGTGTCCTACATGACAAATTAAGCACATGTGTCTGCTTCATGGTGTGTTCAAAGGTTCTTATAGGGGGGAGAAAAACAAACAGAAATACACAGTGTCTCACTTAAGATCTTGTGCTTAGCATCTGTTATAGCTGGAACTAAGTCCTGGTCCATGGTCCCTTCATCTGCTTATTACAAGGATGCCACATACACCCAGTTACTATCAGGAGTTCACCAGCTTTCTGACAGGAGATGTTAGGAAAGTCATTTAATTCCCCTGTTCCTTGTACTGTGTCCATCTGTGGGTGTGGACTAGTAACTGCATTTGGTTTGAACAAATTATGACAGGATTAAGTGAACATGCCCCACTGATCATTTTGCACACACTCTGGCATGTAGCAAATTCTCAATAAATGCTAGCCAGCACTGATGATAGTGCTTAATAATCACAGAATGTCACTCTATCATCAATATTGAAGATGCAGGTGACTGAAATGGCAGCAGAACACATGGGTGCTGTGACAGGCAGATGCTAACCCAATTTGACAGATTGATGCAAAAGCTGATAAGAAGGTTGGACGAGACACATGGAAAGAAATAGAATTACAATCTGATATTGCAAACAAATCAAGAAGAGGACCCTAGGCGAACTGAATCTTTTGAGGGTATGAAATCAACTCTATATGAGGTATTTGAAAGAAGAAGGAAAAATTAAATCAATAAAACACCTGCTATATTCACAGTGCTGTATGCCATATTATATAAACAACCTGGCTTTTGACAACAATGATTTGGTGACAGAAAAATTTCATCTTAATTTTCTTTTCAGAGAAACAAAAAGGGATAAAGGAATTCTTTCGAAAGTCTCCTCATCTTCCCAAGGACCAGTTTACTACTATGTGCCACAGACACAATGTAAGCTACTCAGTAAAATTCCGGGTAATATAGAAGGTAATTATTGCAATGTGCCTGAGGTCCAGCTGTTCTTGGGAATGGTATGATCTTTTGAGAGAGGGATATTGAGAGCAGAAGAGATAAAACTAGAGGTCACATAGGCTTTTATGGCTGGCAAAGGTGGTGGACATGCTCCCCCACTCTCTGGTTCAGAGCCCAACTATCCAGGGTCCCACTAGGCCTGCTCCCAAGAACAGCACTACACCACACAGGAGTGTGTGAGTTTTCACGCTGAGTTTCAGTACTGGCAAAGGCTCCCTCCCAGCAAATATTTCTAAGAATAAGGAAGGCTGCGTATCAAATGAGAATGCTGCACCTCATTTTCACCAATCTATATAAAGATATAAAGGCTGACAGTCAGAATTCTCATACAAAAGAAAAAAAAAACAAAAAAAAAAAAAAACACCTGGACTGCACATTGTGCTGAATACAATAGAACCAGCTGGAGCCAGAACCTGCCTCCTTAACACCAATCTCAAGATGTGTTTAGGAAGGGTCAAATACCTCTCCCTGTGATTCACTTATCACACTGAATGCAGCACCACATGCTCCCCAATTTCTTATCATCCCAGAGTCTCAATGATCACAAATCTGCAGCACTGGTTCAGCCATCTGACTCTTTGATTGTGGGTGTCAGCTTTTAATTACCCTGGAGTCTTCTGATCTATTATCCCTGGGACCAGAATGTACAGGAGAGAGAGAGAGAGACAGAAAGACACAGAGAGACAGAGGCACACAGAGCGACAAAGACATGGAGACACACACAGAGACAGAGAGAGGAAAGGAGGAAGAGTGGGGGAAAGGAAGAGAAGGGAAAACGAAGATGGAGGAGGAGAGACAATGCCAGTATTGATTGGCACATGCTAAATTTTACACATTCTAACTCACACAAGGCACTGTTACCATTCTGGGAACAGAGGTGACCCAGAATCCCAAAGACCTTGCTTTTCCAGCTCCAGTACTTATACGCAGGTTTTCTGGAGCAAGAAAGCACTATAAAATAAATACTTTGAAGAAAAAATTGTTTACTAGATGTAGAATGTGACGCTATCATTCTCTCTGTGGAAAGTTTACCACCTGACGATCTAGAAAGCCTTAATAAAGTCAGTTCTGGAATTTGAAAACACAAACACAGGAGCCTTTTTCTTTAATACCACATGATTAGTTATAACCATCCTGTGCCACTAAATGAAGAAGCTAAGCTCAAAGTTTACAATATCCACTTTGGTTTTTCAGGGGACTAACTGCACAATATGAAATTTATGCTCAATAATTCAAAACCATCTACCTTGATCCCAATCTTCTCCCAAAATCTTTCCATTTGAAAATTTGTTAATTAAAATTAATGAGAATCTTAGATTGGTGGCTTTCCAGTATGGTCTTCAGACTAGCAGTTTCAGTGATGGAAGCAACAACTTTGAGTCTTAACCTAGATCTACTGAGTAAGACCTCACTCAAAGGTTATTCAACCTCCCTGGAATTCTGATGTACACACTCATTTGAGAAGTACTGTTTCAGACACTATGCTTGGTGCTAACTAGACTTGAGTTGACCCAATGAGTCACATAATCTTGGATCATGGTTGAACTTCCTGTTCCCTGATTTCCACATGGCTTTATATTTACCCCGTAAGGCATCCTTAGTGGTGGCAGGAATAAAAGATGTTAAAAAATTTAATACATTATTGTGTATACTGTAAAATATACACATGAAATACACATAGCAGTTACAAGGGCCATGCCCAGCACAACCCACTTCACCTACATCCAATACAGAACAGTCACACAAATACACACAATATACACAAACATTACATACATACCTATATGTGAAACAATCCATGACACTTATAAGATGCCCACCACAACTAGCACACACACTGACAACCACAAAGCCCCTCACACTCAACATGCACATAAAAGACACCCATAGCAAAGCACCCTAATCACCTTGAATGCTTAGACAATACACACACATACACACTCACAACACACACATACACACTCGAACACAACGTACAGTCTCTGTGCTGCCTGCTCCAACCAACGCCACCCATAATTCATAGCTTGCAAACATCCTCTTGTATTTGTTTCTTAGATGTTCATCTCTAAGACCACATTTCCTAGAAGCTACTAAGTTCAAGTACTAAGATTACAGAGCTTAAAGGAAAACTATCCCTCCCAAATCCTCAGAATGAACAAGAGTGATCTAGTGACCATTACCTCTGGGAGCTCCATGAGAAGAGTGGTGTATTCACATAAGACTCAGAATTTCTCGAAGGGAATAACCTTTGACTGAGAAGGCCTTTGCTGAGCTTTTGTCTGGAGTAATAAATGTCAATCTTTCTTAAAAGAAAGATTTGTCATCTGAGTTCACTTGGAGTCGCCCACTTGTCCTTGAAACATAAGTTCACTGCATGTAAGACTTTATGCATAACCTGCTTCACTCACTAGCTGGTCCTGGCTAGGGTGGCATCACAGAAAGCCTACATGTGGTCAGTTTGGCTTTACACAAGAGGGTGATGGAATAGTGAAGGGCCTGAAGGTGTAACACGAGGTAACAGAAAGATTTCATTGTTCAGGAGAAGAGCAGAAGATCTGCTCTCTCCAATACAGTTTTTTTTTACTCAACATTGGCCCTAGTCCCCCCCACACACTATAAATTTAAATATAAAAAACAGACTAATGGGTCAAACAGCCAGATTTCCTCAACACCAGAAAAGACCTAGTAACATTCATAATAAAGTTTGCAGCCAGTGAATCTGCTTTTAATGTCAACTGGGACAAGGAAACACCATGGAGCTAAGAGAGGAGCTAGAGTCCAGATGACAGCATTGATTTCCTATTAGTACAACCAAAGAAAGACAAGAAAGTGACTGACTTCGGGAAAGAGTAATAAGCTCTTCTGTTGAGGGTTGGTCTGGTGCTCTGTGTATTCACATGTTAAATTCTGGGCCCCAAGATCTGGTTGCAGTCCAGTGAGTGCATTCTCATGTGCACCAAACAATATTGTGTAAACTTTGCTCCCAATTATCTCTGATTAGTTAATTAAGGAAAGATGGACAGCCTGTAACTGGACAGAAGAGAGGTAGGTGGGTCTTCAGTTCCCAGGCTTGGGACCTCAGGTAGTGACCATGAGGCCAGAGAGAGGAAGATGGAAAGCCTGAGGGAGCAGGTCCAGCCTTGACAGGACAAATATTGGCAAGTAACTTGGGGCATGTAGCCAGGAAGTAGACAGAGTAGCTTAGGAAATTACTATAAATTGAACCTGCCCAGTTATTATTGTTAAAGACTGTTAAGTAAATCAATAGGTCTCTACTTCAATCGTTTGGGAGCTAGCTGGGTGAGGAAAGCCCTCTAGAACTAATAAATTTCCTGCAATAACTTTCTCTTTGCAAATGCAAGTTCCTTCCTTTAGAGTTATGTAGAAAGCCTAGACTTGTGCACTATTATGTAAAAGGTGGCAAGTCTGGGAGGTATCCAGGGGTCTTTGTGCTTGAAAAGTCATGTGAGTGTGCATAGGTGTGCATGAGTGTGTGCATGAGTGTGCATATACATATCTGTATGTGTCTTAGGTTTGTAAATAAATAACCCAGGAATTACATACCTATTTTACCATTTGATTCAGCTTTTAAGCCTTAGTCTTCTTTTCATCTATTTATTTATTTATTAGTTTATTCACTTTGTATCCCAGCGGTAGCCCCCTCCCACATACCCTCCTACTCCCTTCCTCCCTCCCTCTTCTATGCCCCTCTCCCAGACCAGTAATAGGGGAAGTCCTCCTCCCCTTCCATCTGACCCTAGCCCATTAGGTTTCATCAGGAGTGGCTGCATTGTCTTCCTCTGTGGCCTGGTAAGGCTGCTCCCCCCTCAGGGGGAGATGATTAAAGAGCCAGCCACTGAGTTCATGTCAGAGACATGAACTGTTCCCCTTACTAGAAAACCCACTTGGATACTGAGCTGCCATGGGCTACATCTGTGCAGGGGTTCTAGGTTACTACCATGCATGGTCCTCGTTTGGAGTATCAGTCTCACAAAAGACCCCTGTGCTTAGATTTTTGGTTCTGTTGCTCTCCTCGTGGAGTTCCTGTCTCCTCCAGGTCTTTCTATCTCCTCCTTCTTTCGTAAGATTCCCTTCGATCTGCCCAAAGTTTGGCTATGAGCCTCAGCATCTGTTTTGATACACTGCTGGGTAGAGTCTTTCAGAGGCCTTCTGTGGTAGGCTCCTGTCCTGTTCCCTTAGTCTTCTTTTCAGTATAAACAAGATAGCCTATGTAATAGGGAGGAGAATGTTTACAAAAACATGTTCATCTATACCTCTTCATGAGTGCTTCATATGAGCTTTCTTTTTATATTAATATTCCGATTTCATTGATTCCTTTTGTGTTTCCTTCTAGTTTCTGCTTTTGTTGTTTTGGGTTTTTTTTTGTTGTTGTTGTTGTTGTTGTTGTTTGGTTTGGTTTTATTTTTGCCATCATTATTTAGGAGGATATAGTTAAAGGTATTGAAAACTAAGCAACATGGAGAAGGGTGAAGGAATGAGCTCACTTTTTTCCCACAACATGGCCAGCAACGCCATCCTCTAGAGTGGGGGCAAGAGAATATTCCATCCTTGGACCAGAGGTATCTGAGTGATTTCTAAACTATGTAAGTTTGTCACTGCCTACAAAGGTGTCTGGGAATCAACTGGAAATTGGTCATTTATGCTTTCAAACTTAGTTTTTGGTTCTCACCACCTTCAGTTCTTCAAATCCAACCCCTTCTCTTCATCTCTATAACACTGACCTGGGGAATGCAGTCATCATCTTTTCCTGCACTAAATGTGCCTGCTGGGTACAGGCATCTGCCCCGGTCCATGCTCCTGTTAGGACACCCACACACTCTCAACACAGTGATGCTCTTTCTAGAACATACATCAGTTTCCAATGCTGTGAAGTGGGTCCTCCTTGCCCTTAATGTGACATAAAAGTTATTTTACAGCCATGGATTTCTCATTCTTAAGACACATTGGTTCCTACCCTCACACCCAAGTTGTGTCTTACTTTACTCTCTTACCCTCGGTTCTACAGTGTGATTTCTCCTGAGGATCTCATTTTTGCACAGGTTCTAGGAAACCTCATGACTAATGATGTCAATACACACAAGGGTTTCAGCTATTGCCACCAGATTGCATTCAATTGGCCATAGAAATTACTGTTTTTATTTCTTTCTTCAACATAGGGTTTCAGCAGGATTCCTTTCTTCAGCAGTATTTCAAAAGTCCATCATAGAATCCATTCTAAAACAACCAGAATGCCTTAGCTTAGAGGTACTGGAGCACAAGTGGGACAGAGGTCCATGTTGATTTTAACTGTTTATATTTGCTTGAACTTTTACAGTATGTCTAAACTTCATAATTATAAATTTATATTTGCCAACAAATGTTTTAAAATGTTCTCAGTTACCTTCTGAGAAATCTTGTTTAAAAAATACCTCTCTCTCTCTCTCTCTCTCTCTCTCTCTCTCTCTCTCTCTCTGTGTGTGTGTGTGTGTATGTGTGTGTGTGTGTGTGTGCATGTGTGCATATGTGTGTATCATTATAACTTCAGTATCTTACTAGGTATTGCCTAGGGAAGACTTCTTTAACAAGCACACTTTCCATTAAAGAATGGTTTTCCTTCAAAATTTCAGTATTTAAGTTGTGCAGCCTTTGATATTTTAAACTAACATAAAAAGTGCATTGACCTTTACATACATTTACTTTATGAAAAGGGCACAGGGCATTAGTGTGATTTAATTTTTTTTAAAAATTACCTGAAAAAAGAAAGGTCAGCAAACATCTCTCATACTACATGGAAGGTTGACAACAGGGAAGGTCCCTGGAGGACAGTGTAGTGACTGCAATGGAGTGCGACATTCTAAGACTCAGAATGCTGTGTCCCCTGTCTTCACTCAATGATGAGATAGATGGCTCCTTGACACCTGTCTCTGAACTACATGCAGAGATGGCTCCCCGATGTAGGCACCTGCACTTCTTGAGGGGATGGTTCTAAGACATCTGCACGTGCACTCCATACAGAGAAATCGTTCCCAGATTCCTCACTTGCACTTCATGAAAAGATTGTTCTCAGCAGCCTACGCCTGCACTCCATACGGAGAAGGTTTCCTGACACCTGCATCTGCACATCATGCCCCTGTATGCTGTGCAAACATGGTTGCAGCCACCTGGTCCTTCCCTCCATACACAGATGGTTCTCTGATGCCTGCACCTGTACTCCATGCAGAGATGGTTACCAGCCAACCATGTCTCCACTCTATACAGAGATGGTTTGCAGCCATCCACCCCTGAAATCTACTTTTTCTATCTTCCCCAGAGAATTACTCCAAGCAGTTCCTCTAATAATGTGTGCTATCATAACTTGCCAGATGTCATGGCTGCTGTGAGAGAAACTGCTCAATGCCCAGGCAAATGATTTCAGTAAGAATGAAAGTGGTCAGCAGCATTTGTTGAAGATACTGAATTTTCTCCTATCTGTATTTTTGATTTATTAAAAAAACAGGTATCTGTAGGTGTGTGCAGTGATGTTCTGGTCTTCAGTTATACTCTATTGATCAGTGTGTCTGTTTTTATGCTGGTATCGAATTGTTTTTATTATGATAGTTCTGTGCTACAACTTAAAATCCCAATAGTTCTTTTTATTAAATAATTCAATGTGTCTCCACTATCATAGTTTTCTTTCCTGGTGTGTGTGTGTGTGTGTGTGTGTGTGTGTGTGTGTATCTGTTTCCATAATAAGTTTGATTGTTCTTTCAATTGATTTGAAGAACTGTGTTGGAATTTTAATGGGGATGGAACTGAGTTTGTACACTGCTTTTTGGAAGATTATCACTGATTCTACCAATCCATGAGTATGGGAGGTCTTATTATCTTCTGGTGTCTTTGTAAGTTTCTTTCTTCATTGTCTTTACATTTTGAATGCACCTGCTTCTTATTGTTCAGTTACGCTTGTCCCAAGATATTTTGAAGTTGTTGTGAAAGATACTGTTTCCATCACATTACTATACACACTAGAGGAGAAAAAGAAGTCATCAATCTCACTCAGCTACTAATGCTGAGACCTTCAATAGTGAGCTGGCTGCAAGATGTCACCTATGGTGCAGCAGCGGCACAAATGTAATGTGAGTAACCAACCACTCTTCAATAGGAATTAAGGTTCACAGCATGATATGGAACCCATACCTGACACACTCACAGATCTGGGCACAGAGTTTCTCCTCCTCAGCTGATGCTAGATACTCCAGAGGCGCTCACTCCCAAGTATGAATTGTATTAGGCACAACCGTACTGCTCATGATACCAGCTAAAACACATGCACACCAAGGCATCCAAGTGTTTGGGTACATACATATCCAAACCTCTCCATGAGTAGGGCCTCCCACTGGGAATGTGGGTTAATGCAAACGGCAGTGGCTCTGAGGATTATATTCTGACCTCACAGGCTACCTAAATCCTGCTTCAGATCTCCCAGTTTTCCTTGTCCAAAATCCTGCAAATTATACTATGTACATGGCAGTGGTTTAGCTTTTGAAAATCAATACCAATGCATATTTTAGTAATAGTATATAATCGCTGTTTAATAAATAGTACATAATATTAGAAAACATAATAATTAAGTATACATTATACAATAATATTTAGACATAAAGAAAGACGACCTTCAATCTCCAAGCTGATCTGACTGGTGGTTTGTCTGAAGCCCCAGAAATGCTTCAGAAAAGCAGAGCTGAGGGTGCTTGAAAAATATTTTAGTAGTGTGCCTGGCCCAGAGACTAACTAGGACGCTGCACCAGGGAGAGGCAGGCTGAGTATCCAGGTAACATCCATGGAAGCTGGGTCTGACTTGACTTCATGTCTCTCTGAGTGTCAGAGAAGAGAGAAGTTTCTTCCCTCTTTCTGAAGAACCCCAGGCCAGTGAGGTGCTAAGACCCACATCACTACAGTTGATCTGGAGGGAGGTGTCTCAAAGCAATGATAAAAATCACAGACGTTGGAGATAAAAAGTGACAGACACACCTGCTTGGGAGGCACAGATTTGCAGTCTCCAGAAGAATATCGGCAGCTGCTGTCTGTCCCAGAAGCTAAAGAGGGGATTCCTGCTTTAGGATGGAGCCTCAAGTCGACATCCTCTATGCTTCCTGACAGCTTTGAGAGTCTATGAATATCACACCATCTAATTTTAAGGTTCCGCATTCATTAATGGCTATAAATGTTTCAGAAGCGTTTCCTTTGCATAACGGCAGGGCACCCAATTCAATTTGAATCACAGGAAAATGTCAGCAGGTTAAGAATTGTTGCTTCCTGGTTTAACCCTTTGAGTTTACCTTTGCTCTCTGGGCACTAATACCTTACACACAAAACGTGGACATTCAGTGGACCCTAGGCTCATGCCCCCTTCATATACAGGGACGCTTGCACTATGTTCTGGGTACCTCAGGGATCCTGCCTTTTAATTTCCATTACAGAAACTTAGCATTCTTGGTAGCCACAGTTTTCAGATCTATGATTTCATTTGGTCACAGAAAGAACCCAATACTCTCTAATCAAGAAAAAAAATGATAGCCCCCGAACCCTGCTGTTAACAGGAAGTGAAGCAGATGAAGTGAGCTGCACCAGAAACTAAGGATTTTGGAGTCTTTGAAAAACTAAAGGAAATGCGAGCTCAGCCACTTCCTGCTGGGTGGCTTGAGGGACTGGCACACAGACATCTGAGAGAAAACTCAAGACTGGAACTTTAACATCTGGGTCCTCAGAGTGTGATGATATATAAGGCTGCACAGATGGACCCACCTATGCCACAGGGCCGTCCCTGGCACCAGGGTGCATCTCTTCCAAGAAACACATGAATCCTTATCATAACATCAAGGGGCTTCGGTCTTAGTCTCTTTTTCTCTACCTACCTCAGTCAACCATGGGAAAGCTCCTCTTTAGCCTTCTGCACTTGTGTACTCCACCTCCTCAGAGCATTTCTGTGCTTTTGTCCAAACCATCACTGACAGCAAGGTAAGGCCAACTTTCACCTCTCTAGCAGATAGGCGCCCTATCTTTGTGAGCCCTCTACCTGCTTCCAAGACTGTCTGCCCTCTCCAACGCAAGCTTCTGCCTACCATAGAATGTGAAGGCACATCTGCATGGAAGCGTAAAACTGTTGCAAGAGGACCACTACCAAATTTACCAGGAATCATGGGAGAGTATAGGTATAGAATAAGACTTAAGGATAGATAAGAGAAGGAATGGAGAACAAAACAAATGCACTTGTGACTGAAGGAGCCAGTTGACTGGTCTTCTTAACACTTACATATAGATTATCCATGTTCACTTTGAACTTGCATCTACACAGGCCTTGCAGAAGCCAAAAGAATTCAACCCTAGGCTTCTTTTGGCCTGTGCATATGTCTATGAGTAAGAGGGAAGGCAAATACAACCTCTCATGCCTGGAAAGGCCCCATATCACAGTTCTGCCTGGTGGGATGCAGAGGTGTCTGGGGTGTGCTCTGCAGAGAGGGCCATAGTTATCTATGTGCAGTATGAAGATTAGAGGACCTGACCACAAGCAAACAGGACACAGTCTTAACTGATGGGACAAGCTTGACATTTCAGTTGTGCTCTGTTCGTGCCCTGGATTTAATAATTTGAGATCTCATTTCATTTAGCATCTGTCATTAGCCTTGAAAGTACACCATGACTCAGTCTGTCTTTTCATTCCCACATTGACCACCCACAAGATCGATGGGACTCTATTCCAGCCTTCTCACACCCTTCCAGGCACGCTCCACTCAAGAAGAAACAGAAGCAAAGGATAGATGTCACTTGCAAGTGGTCCTCATGGATGTCTTCTGCAATTTCCTGGGATCCAAACAGAGCATGTGATCAGTCTTTCCTGTACTCACTGTGGTTGGTGCTAAGTGTGAACCAGGCTCTCTTTTTTGGGGGACACACATTCCATTTGTCCAGGTGTCCAAGCCTCTCTTGTGGCTATAGGTGTTGGATCACAAAGTGCCAAAGCTGAAGGGACCTTTGAACAGAACCAAAACCAACTCTCTCTGCTTTTCAGAAGGAATATGTCAGCTAATGATTTGGAAAGCAGCTTGGTATAGAGAGAGTGAGAACTTGGTGCCAAACTGCCATGACCACAAATCCTGTTCTTTACAAACTATTGAATATGTACAGGTGGGTTTGCTTCTTAATTTTGTGTGTGTGGTTGCTGTTAACACTCTCCAGCCAAGACTGTAAGAAAAGCCAAATAATGTCTATCTAAAGCAAATAGTTTGGGATTTCACAGACAGAAAACACCTGACGTAGAATCACTCTTGTTAGTATCGTATTTGTGACAGAAGACAAGCACTTTCAAAAATTGGGATTTAGAAAAGCAATAATCATTTCAATCAGAGTGAGAAATACTGGCCTCTTAAAGTAAATAGGGAGCTTTACTTTTATTCTTTGGAATTTACATTTGTTTTAATTTAAATTTTAAATTATTTTACTTTGCTTACTTGAGTGTTTTTCCCTCATGTATGTATATACCACATGTGTGCCTGATGTCTACATAAGCTGGAGGAGGGGGGTCAGATCTCCTGAAACTGAAGTTACCGATGGTTTAGAACCATCACATGTGTGCTGGGGACTAAACCTAGATCTTTTGCAAGAATACTTAACCTTGAGTCAGTTTTTCATCTCATTTTTCTTTTTTCACGGTGAGTATTTACTTTCCCAATCCAATCTAAACCATGATCATGGCAAGAAGTTACCCCAGGATCATAAAGAGACACCTAGAAGAAAGAGGGCAGACAGAGAGAGAAGAGGTCCATATGGGCATAAGTCTGTCCTGGACAAATCCATAGGGAAAGGAAACAGGTCAAATGACAGGCAAGAGAAAGTTCACTCATTAGAAAAACCACAGAGCTATCTCCATTATTTCCAACCACAGTGCCTGTTTCTGTCCCATCATCCAGTCTTCCTGATGTGAGGGAAACTCTTTCAGCTCCAGAATAAATGGCTCTTTAGATGAAGACTCAGAATCCTGTGGCAAAGAGATATTCATTACCCACTCTTTCTTTGGCTTCCCGCTCACAGCCTTAAAGCTGTGATTCATGCTTTGATTCAAATCCCAGCTCCTATGCATACTTCTGATGTGCCACTTACTACTGTGAGAATTCAGTTTCCCCCATCAGTAAATACATGTACATCCAACAGGAAGAAAGAGAAGATTCATGAGACATCCATGAAGTTCGAACACTCCAGTTTGTTCAGCCAGTGCCTTGTCCCTGATCAGAATGCCAACACACTGCACAGAAGTGAACTGTATAGACCCCATCTCAGCCCTTCCCTAGAGAAACTTCATATCAGCTGTGGAATGGAATGGTAGGATCCTAAAACTCCATCTGTATTTTCATTTTCCCAATAGTTACATCATTTAAGCACATTATTTATTTCTATATGTATGTGTTATGGTATTAGAATAATGCATAAAAGGAGGGAACAGAGGCAAGAGTTTTTCAAACAGCATAATCCCTGGAGCTGAGAGGATGGTTCGCTGGATGAAAGCACTAGCTACCTTCTAGAAGACCTATGCCTGGTTCTCAGCACCCTCACGGCAGGTCACAATGCTCTATAACTCCAGTCAGTTCCAGGGGCTCTAATGCCATCTTCTGGCCTCTGTCAGTACAAGGCATACTTGTGATGCACAGACAGACATACAGGAAGAATACTCCTACACATAAATATGTTAAAACTTCTATTTAGAGACAGCCACCTGATTCCCTTCTTCACCGCTGCCATCTCATGTTTTACGTAAAGGGCGTAATTCTTCACATTGATCTTCTGATTTTCTTAAGACTCCCTTTTAACTAGGTGGAATCATTTTCCTGGCTCTTTCAAAGAAGTGACTCTAAGCACCTTACCTCTAAGGACTTAGAAATGAGCCCTTAACAAATTTCTACTCTCCTGGTCATGAAACTCTATACCCTTTTCTTGGCCATCATGATCCAAATGATCTCCTTCTAGTTCTACTGTAGATAATACCTTCCTAAAAAGATGACCCTATCCACAGTTTGCCTGCTGGTCAGGAACTGCCTGTATCAGATGTACCAGAGGCTTTGGCCTGAACCTTTCTTATCCCTCTGAGGCTCTCTCTAAGGTGGTCTTAATCCAAGGTCAAATTCCTTAAAGATTCTGTCTGCTTTCTGTTCTTCTCCTCTAGTAAGTCACCTTGATTTATTGTTTTTGGAGCAACATTTTTTTCTATCGAATTAACTGTTTACTTGGTTTTTATGTCTATTAAAAGAAAATTCATTCCTGGAAAAGAGAAGCTCCCTTTGTTCCTGAGCTGTTGTGTCTCCAGAGGAGAGCATCAGACTCAGGACAGACACTGCATTTCATAAACGCTGAATGTGCTGATGTGAGAATGGGCTAAGCTCTAAAACACAGATAACTCAGATGCTAAGAAGGACCATTTTTTTAGCAGTCCCTATGATCCTACATACTTCAAATTTTATTTCAGTCCAGCTTCACAATACAACCTAACCGATCATCATGAACATGCTCATGGCTTTATGAAAGGACATTTAAGTAGGGGCAGGCAGCCACAGATGCTAAGACAATCCCACTATAATAAATTTCTTCATGGCTCTCAAACGGATTGACTGAGTCTCATTAGCCAGAGGGGGGGAAAAAACAATGAACAACCCAGAAGACAAGAGTCAGAGGTGATTAAGAGAACTATGGATAAGGGAAGCATTCAGGAGAAAAGAAAAAGATAAGGTCAGTTTAAAAAAATATATATTTCGGTAGCTTCCTTTAACTATGAATCAGAACAAACTTAAAGTTTGAAACTTTGTACTGACTTAGCTATTAATCATACAACAATGATCAACCTATTTTTGGCGTGAAATTAATCATGAACTTATGCCTTTTACTTCTTTACAAACAATATTCTTTAATATATGTCCCCACAAAGGCTGTGTAGACCTCTCTCCTACACATAAATATGTTAAAACTTCTCTGTCTCCCAAATCCCAAAGCCATCTCATCCACCAACCCCAATTCCTAAAATACACTTGTAAGTGCTCCCTGATTTTTTTTTATTTTTGCATTTTCCATCTAGAAGTCAGGGAGTCTTTTAATACAAAAATTAAATTGTATAATTTCCTAGCTACTAAATCCTGCTGGTTTCCTATCACACTTTAAATAAATTCGATGTCCCCCAAAGAAGAAACACAGATGGCCAACATATCCATGAAAAGAGGCCCAACATTTTTTAGTCATTAGAGATATGCCAACTTAAACCAAAGTGAAACATGCCAACTTAAAAAAAAAGGGGGGGGTCAAAGATATCAACAAAGACTTCAGCAAAAAAGACACACAGAAGAAAATGACACGGAGAACATACCCCTTACCTTGTGTCACCAAGGAAATGAAAACTGAGAAAAATACACAACATTGCACATCTAACCACAGTGCCCCCGAAGTCACAACACCAAAGCACCCAACGCTAGAGAGTAGGAAGAGAGACAGGAACTCTCATGCATTTTTGGCAGGAATGAAAATAGTGAGGTCACTCTGGAAAAGGATTTGTGTTTCTATACAAAATTAAACATATTCTTAACACCAAGCTCCAGAAAATTATGTTCCTTGGTAGATATACAAAGAAGTCTGGAACTACTGTCCTCGCAAAAAACCTGCGTGCAGATGGTTAAAGCGTGCTGATCATAATTATGCAAAATTGGAAGCAAACACGATGTACTTCAGCCGGTGAAAAGCTAAATGAGCACTCGCATATTCAGATAGTGGGATGGTATTTAAAGCTAAAGGGAAACAGACTCACATCCCATGAAAGTTTGTAGGAAAAGCTTACATGTCTATTACTAAGTGAAAGACACTAAGATGCATAGGTACATATTGTCTCACTCTAACTATGTCATTCTGTAAAAGGTGAAATTGTAGAAAGTGTAAAAACAAAACAAAACTCTGTGGTTGTCATCAGTTTGGGGGTTTCAAGCCATGAATAGATGGAATGTAGAGGATTTTTTAGGGTAGCAAGATAAGCAAGACAGTGGTAGGTGAGTGTCATTCTGTATCTGTCCAGATACAGCAATGTACAGCATCAAAGCTGAACACTAACATAAACCATGGAATTTGTGTTATAATAGCAACACTGTATACCAATATTTAAAAGCAGTATACCAAAATGTAGTAATGATGATGAAAATTAGACATGTGTTGAGTCAAAGCAGGAACAGAAAATATCTATTCCTTCCATTATGTCTTTATATAAACATAACATTCTTCTGAAAAACAACCTGTCAACAGACACACATAACAGTGATACAGTAACATGACTTTACTCCCACAGGATTGCTGAACTCTTTAGAAAATCTGAAAACAATTTCTGACAAGGTAGTAGAGAAACTAGGGCCCTTGTCAATTGATTATGGAAATGTAAAGTGATGCAAAGCAGTTTGAAAGGTTCAACGGCTTAATCATAGAATTACTGTGAGAGACAGCAATTCCAAACCTGGTATTTACTGAGGAAAAATGAAAACATTTGATTAAACAAAACTTTGTGTGTGTGAATGTTCAGAAAAACATTATACACAATAGGCAAAGAAGGGATAAAACTAGTATTTATCAACTGATGAATTGCTAGAACATATATGGCAGGTAGACACAAGAGTATCATTTTTTTCTTTGTTTCTCTATTCTCAAAATTGGTTATTGTCTAAGGAGTTTGAATTCCATAAATACACATGTGTTTTGACTAAATACAGCCCTATTCCCTCTCAACCCTCCATCCCTCATCTTTCCCACCACCTTTTCTTCCCAACTTCATGTAGTCTCTCTCTCTCTCTCTCTCTCTCTCTCTCTGTGTGTGTGTGTGTGTGTGTGTGTTTTAATCCATTTAGTACATTTTATGATCCAAGTTTGGGCATAGATATAGGGTTATCTGAAGCACTGCAGCCTCTCAGGTACTACAACTCTGCAGAAAACTCTTTTTCTCCCTTAGACACCAACTGTTGCCAAAAGCTAGGGGTGGGACTTCATTAGGCAATGCCTCTTCCATTTTTGGATTTTGTAAGGCCTGACATATGCAGGCCTTGGTCAGGAAGTCATTACATGATTGCTGTCTTAGTTAGGATTTTTACTGCAGTGCTGTGATAAAACACCATAATGAAGAGAAATTTGTGGAGGAAAAGGTTAATTTTATCTTACAGCTTCATAGTCCATCATTCTGGGAAGTCAGGACAGGAACTGTTTCAGAGACCATGGAGGATGCTGTTCATAGGCTTGCTCCCCATGGGTTGCTCATCCTGTTTTCTTATACCACCCAGGACTACCAGCCCAGGGTCATTACTTTCCACAGTGAGCTGGACCCTTCCACATCTATCATCAATCAAGAAAATTGCTCACAGGCCAGTCTGGTAGGGACATTTTCTCAATTGAAGTTCTCTCTTCCTGAATGACTCTAGCTTGTGTCAAGTTGACATACAACTAACCATTATAGGTTTCTTGGCTTCTTATGCAGAATATTATTTAATGATAGAAATAAATGGAGTTTTAAAATACAGGTGAACCTTACAATTTGAGGCTAAATGAAGGAAACCATACAAAATTGTTGTATAATTTCATTTGTAAGAAAGATGTGGACTGAGGCAAATCTGCACAGGAAGGAAACATGTTAGAAGCCAAAGTGTGGGGAAAGAATGATGGGCAATGGCTGCCAATGGATGTGAGATCTCCTTCTAAGGTTCTGGAAGTTTCTTAGACCTAAAGGGTGGTGTCCAATGCCATGACTGTGAAAATACCCTATTGAACTATGTAAATGTTGTCACATATGTATTTCCATTCTTAAAACAAAGAAAAAGAAAAGCCTTTCCTCCTGTCCTATTTTGTAGTTTCTCAGAGAAGTCAACACTAAACCTTTGGGGGACCCAGGAATCAGCTGCTGATATAACCATGTATACAACTAGCTTCACTGCTCCTGTCACCTGTGTGTGTGTTGCCTTTCATTTCTCTCACTGCTACAGATTTACACATAGATTGACCCTTAATTCACTTGTTGACCAATAAATTTACAAGACCCAACAAAAATAAATCCAATAATGCAAATTTAGAGATATATATTTTTTGCAAAATACATTCAATATTCCTGAATGAAAATTAAATTTAAGTGGACATGGTGCCGTTTATCTATTCACCCATCATAACTTTATTCCAGGAGCAGAGAGTGGGTACACAAAAAAAATATTTTTGAAAACTTCATGGATAAACAAAGCACAACATCTTAGAACTCACTAGTGAGTAGACAGTCATTCATTAAACATTTCTGAATAGCTCTATACTTTTCTGCCGTGTAGACAGACCATGAAGAAGATAGAAGAAGATATGGAAGCAGCATACCTCAACGTTAAGTTTGTTCCCTGTTGTTCCCTTTTGACCTTTGAAGTGACTGAGAAGGATGCATGCAGGGTAGGAATTTAGTCACTGCAGCAGACGACTCCCAAAACTAACAGTGACCCTCCTACTGATCCACCTTCTCTCCAGCCACTCTCTCCTTATAGCTCTAGAACCTGAGGCCCACCCTTTATCTTTATTTTTCTGTCTTGGACCATTGTGCATTGGTGAAATGTCAGCTTGTCTCACCAGTACTGAGACCATAACTATCTATGATGCATTCTATGATTTCTACCCTAGATATAAGAATTTTAAAGCCTCCAGGACAAGTCTCCCTCTGCCCATTCCAACACCATTTCTTCTGCATCCCCTCCGCTTGTCATCTTCTGGCCACCTGCCAGCTCACAAAGATCCTACTGGTCATAGCACAACTGCAGCCACTTCATAACCCAGATAGAACCCCCATATTACTAACTGTGCATACAGTAGACACTGCTTGGACCTAACATCTCTATCATGAAAGGTTCCTACTTTCTCTTCAGGATTCTTTGATCAGCTGTTCCTTGAGACTAAGCAGATGAGCTGGTAGGAAAACAATTTCAGGACTGCCAACCATCATTTCAGTTGTTGCCATTGTAAATAAAGAACCCATTATCTGAGGTACACTGAGAACTGTTCCCGAAACAGACCAAGTCTAAAGATTTTATGTTATTCTCTTACCCTCCAAGTGTCCTAAGGCAGCAGATGTCATTAGCATCCATTTTACTGAAGTTGAGCAGTTTGCTGAAGGGTCACTAAGTAAATCAGAAGAGAAGCTAGATTGGAGCCATTGTGCTGTGATCTCATCTGAATAGAAACATTCTCTCGTGAATGGAGGAGGAAATGAGACCCAGGAAACAGGCAAATCTCACAAATCCTGGAAGCAGAAACTAACAAGATTCACAGGGCTCCTTGTAGCTGGTCTTTGCTACTTTGTGGGATTTTCATTTTCCCACTCATTGTTCCTCCAGCCTTATCACTAGATAAGACAGAAAGAATGATAAATAGAGAGAGAGAGAGAGAGAGAGAGAGAGAGAGAGAGTGAGAGAGTGAGAGAGAGCCCAAATCGAATTTCTTTCTTCTTGTTTCTTTTTTGAACACGGCTACTAACATTCTACAACCAACCCCCTGAACAACCAAAACCACCAACCCCACCTCTTGGGGGCTCTAGCATTTATATACCCTCTGAAGTTCCCATAATTCCAAATTTCAACACAATGGCAGAAACTGCCTGCCGTGGGCAAAGCCATGCTTCTGCTAGAGCATGAGACAAATCAAAGGCAGCTGCTGCAGACACTCCGAAGCAGCCCCACATCCCTACACCTGGGATTAAAACAAAAGCAGTCTTAGATTTCTGTGTTTTTTAAAGAAACCAAAATTCCAGAATTCTCACTATAGCTCCTGCCCAAGGTTATGAAAACAGTACACAGATTCTAGGGCAAGAAATAATTCTATGACCAGCCAAGTTTCCTGAAAGAGACTATCTGGTCTGTGAAGACTTCTGAAGAGGCAGCTTTCCTGAGCCATCACCAATGCTCACATGGTGATGCAGTAGGGCAGCTGCCTGTGGGTTGTCCATGCTCCTTTACGTGATGCCAATCAACTAACGGCTACCCTAGCCTGGACACTGGGAGAGTTACTACTTTTGTTGGATCCCTATCTGGGGTAAATAGAATTTACTGCACATTCCCCAGAAATTTAAAAAAAAAAAAAAAAAGTCAAACCAAAGCACAGATCCAGGACAGCCTGGTTATGACCTTGGTTCTTCACTAAGCCAGGAGACATCTCCAAGTTAGCACTTTCACTCCATGCCTCCATACTGGCACCTGTCCATGAGGGACACAGCCAAAGGAAATCACTGGAATTTAACATTAAATCCTCAGTTGAATAGAATACAGTAACACAAGGAAAACGCCTAGCATGTTGGAAGTTGCCCATTTAATAAGGTTTGGAGTTTAACCATCTCATTTGAATAATGATTTCTTTTACAGAACTGCTCATCCATCTCCTGGCCCCTGGCCTAGGACCCCCTGGTTAAGATTTCTCTTCCTACTTGCTTCTCTAGGCCTACATTAAGAAACTCCGCAGGCCATAAGAATAAGTGGCACTTTGCTACCTGTGAAGATATTAGCTAATTAAGGTAATTCACACTAAAGTGAGAATAAAGACAATAATTGAACAGGAAGCAGGAAGGGGGCAATTAAGAGTGGTTGCTGAATAAATTGCATGCACCCAATACTATTGAAGTTATTTTTGAACCATGAGGTGAGCACCCCCAATGGGACTGCCTGATTCCCTCACCCTCCCTGAAGTTCTCCTGTAAATCACAAAGCCGAGCCACTCCGAGCCGGGGTATTTCTGAATCAACATAAATCAAAAAATACTTTATAAATAGACCCACTCCTCTCCACTTCCAACCTTGTGACTTTACACAAGAACCAATGTTTCATGAGAATCTAAGTCCTCCTCTGTGAATGATACTATTTGGGTTTAGATGGGTATACCAGAGTCAAAAAAAAAAAAAAAAAAAAGACAGGGTGATACAGGTTACAGGTTCACACTGTCCATGCTGTCCCAGAACCAACTGCTACTGACTATGATAGATAGACTTCAACTTAGATCTGTCCAGGAAAGTAGTGGTGCTGGGAGCTAGGACTTGTGTGTTGCACACAGAAGGAATGAGTCACATCAAGATACATCTTGAAACATTGAAAGGAAATAAGGTGGAGAACACATAGACAATCACATCCAATTGTTTTATAGATACTATTAGGCCACTTGCATCTTGCCTCTTGATCTCTGTTTCTATCCTTTCCACATTGCCCTATTGAAGCTAACCCCTGACTGGCCCAAGTGGCATGTTGCCAGTATATGGAGTTAATGCTTCCCCTTCCTCCTTGTAGCTTTAGCCTATATGAAAAAATATGGCCTGAACCCAAGAGTCATTTACCTAATGAGATGGCAGTTACATTAATTATATTTAATGGTTCCACTTACACAATAAATTTGCCTGCACATTCCTGCCATTATCTCTCCTCTCTAGCCCCTTTCACAGCATGTGCATCTCTGAGAAATTTCTAGCAGATGTGCCAACCCCAAAATAGAAGGAACACAGCTCAGAGATGCACCTGCCTGGGTAGCCGGAAGGTCTTCTCCTGTTTTGCATTGCAAATGTGCTCATCTCTGAGCCAACATAGAATGTTGGAAAGTCAAAAGAACTATGGAGAAAGGGGGAAGTAAGGGTCAGAAATACCTGGATTACAGACGTGCTCGGTTACTGGCTACATGGGCAGTCTTGGAACTGCCATCCAAATTCTTCAGAGCTACAGAGTTCAGACCAAAATTGGATAGATTTGACCATTTCAGGTCTCAGGTGAGTTTGTCTCAGGTAGCAATTGTTTCTTGAACACATAATATGGACCAAATGAAGTGCTTGGCTCTGAGTCTTTACATATGAAGTCAAAACTCTACCTACACTATGAGGACAGGAAGGAGGAAATGTCTGTACTCCTAAAGTCTAGCTTTTAAGCCCTTCTCTGTTGCTTAACAAATATGATGCCAGGCTGAATAGTTAATATCATGGCCCTTTATTTTGATTACCTGAAAAGTGAAGCTGAATGTTGTTTTGTTAGTAACTTTGGTAACTACAGTAAGGTATAAAATCTCTGACACAGTCATGGGTTATAGCCTTTTGTAAATTACCTTTGTCAACTTGACAATCTAGAATCACCTGGAAAGAGAGTCTCAATGAATGATTGTCTGTATCAAGTTGGAGTTGGGACACATCTGTGCAGTTGTTTGGTTGTGTTAATTGATGTGCAACCCCCAAGCCTAAAAGCAGATGGAATCATTCTTTGGGTTTGGTTCCTGAATTGTATGAGGTGAAGCGAAAGAGCCTAGTGTGTGTGAACAAGTGTGAACATGCATGTGTGTATGTATCCACTTTCTGATGTTGACAGTGCACGTGACTAGTTAGTTTTGATCCTGCCTTGAATTCTGTGCAATGACAGACTGTAGGCTGGAGCTGTGAGCCAAGAAAAATTAAAGTTACTACATGAAAGTTGCTTTTGTCCAGGCATTGATATTTCACTGACAGGAAAGGTAACTAGGACAAATTCAACAAATTAGGTGATTATTTGTTGTTGTCTTTCAAGAGATAATGGAAATGTAATCCTAAACCTTGGGATTTCTTGCAGCGAATTATACCGTGTTTTCTATAGAGGTACCTCAGTTTACCAGTCTGTGCACGAAAAAGGTTTAGTATACTCTGCTTCTTGGCCTTGGGGTTAGACTTGGACACAGTTCCTGCTCTGCTTGTGTTCCTGCCTTGGCTTCCTTCAGTGACTGTGACTTGGGCTATGTAAGACAAATAAATGTTTTCCTCCCCAAGTTGCTTTTGGTCAGTGTTTTATCACAAAAAAAATGTAAATCAAACACAGACACCACTGCATGGATGTGAGATTCTATGTGAAATGATGAAAATGATTGGGAGCTTGAGGACATGACTGCAAAACATTGAGGACATGACTGCATAACCAGAACATCATGCTCAATGTCAATATACTGTCTATTTAGAAATGGTCAATATAATTTTGTGACTTTTCATCTCACTTCAAAATGCAACGAGCATCATCATGTTTATGTGATCTATTGTACACTGTAGTGAGTTAGCAGAACCTAGAATCACATGGACATGCCTGTGAGGAATTGTCTTGATCTTTTATTTGAGGTGTCCCCCTTTTCTGGCTGGAACCCCGCAATGTGTGAGTCAACCAATGAAGCTGAACAGCAGCCTGTACTCATCAGTTTCCATCTTCTGACTGTGGATGTGATCGAATCACCTGCTTTAACACCTGCTGCTTTGACTTTCCCATCATGATGAAAACGAAGCAACTAAACTCTTTCCTTTAAGCTGATTTTGCTTGGGTTTTTATCACAGCAGAAGGAAGAAAATAAAACTAATAATCATATCTCAAAGCTCAGTAAAAATGAGTATATTGCTCTTAATTCCTCAAAGAATTAGTGACTATCATTTCATATTGTCTTGGATCTGAATTCAAAATTACCTGGTGCTGTGTTCTATGACCTGGCTTAGATTCTACAAATCAAACATCTTTCCCATTGTCAGAACTCCAGGGATCTGAAGTTCAAAGTTAATGTCAGTACATTTTTGTCTGTGCAGACTAGCCAGGCTTCAGTTTTCCAACCTCAGAAAATAAGATTCTCAAACTCCTTACCTTTCACACCCTGTTATGCTTAGAAGAAAGAATCCCTTCCTCCTACATGGGATCTCCTGTTTAGCCATGGTGGCAACCACTCCCTTGAAATACTAGATATATCCTTACCACCTGAGGAATGATACCTGCCTCAAGACTCTGAACCCTCCTTGAACAATGTATTAGAGCTCACCTGGATATGAACTTTAGCTGGCTTATCTCCCTCAGCCCCCAAAAGTGCAAATTCAGAAGTTCAGGGGCACTACATCTTGGACTTTCTAGTCATGACCCAATAACCCTGTGACAATGTGTTTCATGCCTTCTGTGAAATGGGATGTTGTACTGTGGTGCACTCATTAGAGGCCAGTGGACCATGGTTCAATGTATGGCCTCCTAGCATGACATCTAATACTTGGCAGGTCTCCTTCTGACCCCATTCGAGAAAGAACCCAGAGGAGAAAGCAATTACTGAATGGATTTTCAAGGGCATTTATGTGTGTCTGTAGTCAAAAGGATGCTGTTAAAAATAGCAGGGATTTTATGGATGATTTCATTCAAATCTCCTCAATTTACAAGTCAAAATCTTACCTCCTTTCTCTGACCTGCAGGCCTCAGAAAACTAAGAGTGTTGCACAGTGCACATAAGGATGGGACACAGATATGAGCCAAGATCATCCATTCTCAGTAACCCCAGGAAAGTGGTTAGACTTATACACCTCAACTCACAACTGAGAGCAGAAAACAAATTCTGCCCTAGTAATTCTGTTGCTCTGATAAGCATCATAATCCAATGCAGCTTGAGGAGGAAAGGGTTATTGCATCCTACATTTCCAGATCAAAATCGATCACTGAGTTATGTGAGGATAAGAACTCAAGACAAAAACCTGAAACAGAAGATACCATGAAGAAAGGATGCTTGGAGGCTTACTAGCTTGCTTACATAGCTTTCTTATAATGTCTAGGCATATTTGCTCAGTGGTGATGCCCCTCAGTGAGCTATACCTTTCTACATCAGTCACCAGTCAAGATAATCTCCCAAAGATGTAGCTGCAGGACAATCTAATCAAAGCAATTTTTATATCAAGGTTCCCTCATCCAAAGTGACTTTAGGTTGTGTCAAGTATTGTGTCACATTGTTGATAAATTCTAACCTAGACAGATCTGATATGGTGAAGATATAGCCAGAAGCTCCCAAGGGCGAGGAAACAGGCTGAAAGGGAGCAGAATGCCCACAGTTGAGGCACATTCATTTCTTTTAAGGCAGCATGGTGAAGCCATGGTTTCAAACCTATGATGGAACAATGCTTGCAGCATTCTTTAACACAGGAGTGGTCAGACCATAAGAGAAGGTGAAGGATGCCTTTGCTTTGATTTTTAGAAATGTTTATCAACCAAGTTTATGTATCTCTAATCTGAGACTCTCTTTCCTCTATCAAGTAACTGATACATTTTCTGACAGGTTGTTGCTCAAAGATTAGCTAGAAGAAAGTTGTCAGTAGAAATTGAATAACAAACAGATGTCCAGGATTCTAAATCAAAAATTATTCCATAGTCTTATCTTGCTTATTAATATCAACCACACTCTCCCAACTAACATAGTAACAGGAGTTCTTGATATAGAGCATCATTTTGATTGACATGCGCTGGATCATTACACAGAGCTAAACATGCTGCAGGAACTCTAGATGATAGATACGAATGTTATTTCCATAACAGAGTGTCAGTCAAGGTCTGACTTCCAGCAGAATTGTTCAACCCATTCCCATTCTGTTTCAGAAGCATTTGGGCTTGACTAACACACATGATCCTCTTATACTCTGCCTTATGAAGAATAAATTGTTGCTGAAATCCTTTAACAAACAAGACAGTTAAAGCTCTGACCAGGGATTTGGTCGTTAGGGAGACCAAATTAGGGAGGAGTGTTCTAATCCAATCAATGCAAAGTAGGAAGGACTACACTCTCATCATTACTTGACCACTCTTTGCAAAACATATGATTTCTAAGTCACTCCTTAAGCCCCAGGGCACAGGTCAGAGGCTCCCCATAGGGCAGTGGTTCCCAACATTCCTAGTGCTGTGACCTTTAGATACAATTCCTCATGTTGACCCTCCCAACCATAAAATTGTTTTCATTGTTACTTCATAACTGGAATTTTGCTGCTGTTATGAATCATAATTAAATATCTGTGTTTTTTTCTACAGTCTTAGGCAACCCCTGTAAAAGGGTCCTTTGTCTACAAAAGGGGTCAGGACCTATGGGTTGAGAAACATTGCCTTATGGTATACTTCATTAGGAACACAGATTCTACAACCATGTCCTCTCTGCAAACTTCATAGATGAGAGGCAAGAACCCTCTACAGTTGTTCCTTTGGGAGAAAGTACTGATGACTAAACTCCTGAACAAAATGATTTTCCTTCCATAACAGAAATGTCTAGAACCATACCAGCATACTATGTCTATAGTTAAATACCTGTTGGACAAAAGAATCAGCTATCATCAGCACTTAAGTATTGCAACTGATTGACCTGGGTTCCTGCTGCACAATTACATTTATGTCAAAACTGTTGACCAAAATATCCATGCCAGATTAAATCAACCCTGGCTACAGAGCACATCACATAGAAACAGAAGGAAAGCCCATCATCTCAGGAGTCCTTGGTCATCCTGGAAGCAAAGACATACTCTTGGCAAGGTAGTAAAGAGATGTCAACCCATATCACCATCATTTGAAATTGTCTAGGTAAACACATACTTTTTAATTTCCCCTTAAAGTGAATCATTCATTCACAAGTACACTTTCCATTGCTTCCCGAAACCCAGGTGCTTCCATTAGCACTGCTCTGAGCAAAGCCATCTTTAAAACACTAGTTTCCATTTGTATCTATCACCTAGAGTTCCTGCAGCATGTTTAGCACTGTGTAATGATCCAGCGCATGTCAACTGTATTCATAAGTGCTGGGGTCAGGGGGGAATGTCAGTGCTGGACTTTGGGCCAAAAACAAGCTAGGAACATTGGCTAGGATCATTCCTGGAATCCCAGGGAGGCCACAGCTTGAATGTGTCCTCTAAAAGTGACATATCAGAAGCATAACACCTCAAATTGCTTATAGTGGCATTCGGGGTGGGGGGAGGCTTCGGAAGCAATTAAGATTGGATATGATAGTGGAACTTGAGCCTACAATGAGATTAGAGCGTTTGGAAGACGAAAGACCCAAATTTCTACATTCTTTCTGTTTAACCACGTGAGGCCTCTGCCATATTATCACATAACGGGAAGACTCTTGAAAAACACAGCACCTCAATACCTGCTTGCATTGGCTCTTGAACTGAATAGATCCCTTTTGCTTATCATGTGTGTTGCCTGTGTATTCAGTTAGAGCCACACTCAACAGACTAAGGCAAGCTTGGGGCCGGGGAGGAAAGAAAGCGTCCAGAGGAAGGATCCACAGAACAGATACTTCTGCACTGACCCATAGCTCTACTGGACAGGGTGTTGCGGACTTCTGTGTACCGACTGCAGGAGAGGGAGGCACCCAGCATCAGCTCAGGACCAGAAACCAAGTGCCGTTCCCATGGGCCATGCCCCAGCGCTTGCCAAGTGTATCCCAGTCTCACCCTCCACCCACCTCCCTGGAAGCACGTGGGAGGAAGGGAAGAAGGGGAGGTAAGTGAAGAACAAGTAGGTCAGACACCCACTCCCGGTAGCTGGAAAGAGGAAGCAGCCTTGAAAGCTGTGGGATCCCCTTTAGTTTCTTCATGCACCCTGCCCAGTCTTTATAAGAACCTGTCCATGTCAGGGAGCTCCCTGCCTTCTGAGGTTGGCAAGGCTCTTTCTCCTTGCGCTATGCACAGAACTCACTCCAGCCTCAGGAGAAGTGGCCTACTCTCCTAATTTTAAACAGCTGTGATCCTCACAGTCCTGTGTTGTTTTTTTTCCAAACATCCACAGTGTATGAGAAGTGTTAGTATAAGGCTCAACCTATGATTTTCTTTTCTTTATTTTTTTCTAGAGACAGTGACTTTAGAGGAACTGAACCAACAACCTCTAGCAGAATTCCACAGATAATGCCAATGCATTAATGAAAAACCTGGAAATTCATAAAATGGGCCCCAACCAGAGTCCCAAATATCCCGAGTACTTATTTGTAATATCGTGAATCTGATATGTCATCAACTAAAATATGATTTAGCATTGTAAAAATGAAAGGCTAGCTTTGCTCAACTAGATTTCGGGCATATTGGATTGAATCGGTTCCTGGCACTCAGAACTTTCGGTGAGGTATTTTCCTGTAAGATATTGCAAGCACACCTAGAACAGGATTCATCATTGCCTTCTCTGATAATGGAATTCACATGCCCCATAGCCCATGGTACACTCTGAGATAGATTGATCTGGCAGCTCTGTCACTCTGAGAAATCATTGACATGCTCCTGCTCCGAGTCTTAGCTGCTTCCACCACAAACTATGCTGTAGCTAATGACAACAGAAGTGTAACCATATGTGCCATGGAAAACTACATTTTTTTTTATCTCCCCAGAGATACTTACAAACTTAAAGGGACCCCATCTGCTGACTGGCCTAGGCTCCGAGAAAAATGTCTGTCTCAGGTGTGTTTTCCATCTTTTCTTTTTTAACTCCTTGACAACAGAGGAAAAAACTGACAGCCAGGCTGGGGCAGCAAAGTATGAGTCTGCTGTTTAATGTAGTGCTGTTTAACGTAGAGACAGGAAGCAGCTGTATTTCCTTTCTCTGGAGCCAGGTGATGAATGTAACTGACAAGTAAAAGATGCCACTTGTGGATAATATATCTCGGGGAAGAGCCACAATGTCAAGCTCACCCCATCATCTCTGAGAACTGTGGGGCTTACATGGTGGATCTTCTGAAGAAAAGGCAGCATTCTGGGAACTTCTGCTGGGCTGACTTGGGAGACGTGCTCCCCATAGACCTGCATAATGTATCCAAGATAGCCAGTCACTAACAGTTGTCACTTGTATTCTGTAATCCCTATCTCTGGAAAAGAGGAGAGAGTGCAGTCCTTTTTCAGGCAATAGCTTTCTTATGCACAGGAAATGGAAAATGAGAGAAATGATAAAGAACAACTAAGGCTCCACAGCTGAACTGCTGGGGTCTTAGACACCTGCTGCCTGTGGTACCTGGAAAATACAGGAAGAATTGAGCCTCTCCTCTAGGGACAGAGAGGAGATTTGTGGTACTCTACTAGCTCTTACAAAGCCACGGTACCTACTGATAAATAATGCCCTGTTTTACTTGGAAGATGAAGTATTTTCAAGTAAGAATGATAAGGAACATGACTAGGACACTCAGCGTGGATCAGACCTTGTGCCCATCAGCCATACCCTCCTTAATTCCTCTCCACAAAGGAGAAAGATATTCCTTATCAAAGATGAGAAGACCAGGACACAAGGAGCCCCAGTCACTTGTCCCTAGGCCTCACAGCAAAAAAGGATGGGTTTTAGGTCCCAGGATGCTGCTCCCAGGAGCCCAGATTCCACTCTCAATGGAAAACTTGACAGTGTGGTGTAGATGTAAACCTGGAAGCCTAAGCATCTCAGCCCAGCTGACTTGTAAATCTGCTCTTCACAGCCTAGCGGTGGTGTGCTGTGGCGGGCATGGACATCTCTGTAGCACAAGGACCTTGGTGAGAAGCTCCTTTGTACTACACAGAGCTACCTCTATGTGCACGGCAGACGGAGGATGAAGCAAGCATTTCTCTGCATTTCTGGAAGAGCTCCAGGAAAAGGGGAGTTAAAAGATGAGAGCTGATCTTATTGGCATAAAACGATCTTGCCCTGGGACTTTGGTGACTACTGAACACAAAGTGTGCTGTGGTAAGCTGACCCTGAGATGGCTCCAGTGACCCTGACCCTATAGAGAAGCCTTTGTGTAATCCTCTCCTGAGATAAGACAGTACGTAAGCATCCTGCCTCTGCCTTGCTTGCTGTCTCTTGCAGGTTCTGATATTAAAAGAAAAAAATTATGGGTTCCATTTTGTATGCTGTGCTATGGAAAGGAGACAAGGATAAGATTGGAACTACAGCCTGCTTTAACTAAATCCTGCCAAAAATTAGAGAGAACCTGGATGTGGAACTTTCTCAAGAAATTCAGAGCCAGAGTTTAATCTACCTTGATGGTAGATTAGGCCAGATCATCTGACTTAACCACACCAAAATACTCAGTCAAAGACGTTCCTGCTCTGAAGTTGCTGACCATACCGGTAGTTTGCCCAAATGCAAAATATCTAGCATGCAACATACCGTGTGTTCTTAGGCTCAAATTGCACATGCCCATTCCCTCACCTGGTTCTGATCCTAGCTTTCACAGTGAGCAGCTCTTGGGCTCCAGTCACTCATGTACATGGATGCCAATCCTTCTTGACTGTCTCAGCTCACAGCCCCCTACTCCAACCTGCCCTCCCACATCCAAAGGAATCAAGTAACTGTAGAGCAAATCTCTGGCCATAACGAGAAAAGAAGAATATACATTCTCCTTTCTCAAGCTTTTCCTGGGAACGATGTCCTGAGATTCATCTCATTCCACTATGGGTGCTGCTCCACCTGCAGGAGTGTGTGGCCAAAAGCCATTCAGGTAGCACCCACCTGGCTGATGCCTATGCTAAGATTTTGTTCTCAGTATCTCTGCTCCCTGACCGTGGCTCCTTCTCCCTAGAAACATAATAACTAGGATTATTCATAAAAGGCTTCATGTCAAACTCTGTTTCCTAGACAGTCTATGGGCTCCAAAATACATATGTAATGTATCACAGCCACTCATTAGTGGCAACTATCCAGTTCCTGCTTTCTTGGACTAGGTGACTGCTGCAGTATCTCTTGTTAGTTTGAAAGTGTGTATGTGTGTGTGTTTGTGTATGTATACATATGTACATATATAATGTATTTATTTTAACAGCCTCTCGCTTTTTCCTGCAAATATAGCAGAATGAAAGACACAAAGAAATTGCTCATTGAACAAGTTTTGAATCATATTAAGGGGAATTTCTGTCTCTTGCCATCTCTTTCTGTCTTTCCCCTCTCCCACATTTATGATTTCTTCTATTTCTCCTTCATGTGACTTTAATATTACACCATTCTTTTCTACCTCAAAATCGCCATGCCTTATTAACTGTTTCATGCCTCTAAGTACTTGCTTATTTGTGTCCTTGATCTGAAGAGCTTCCCAACATGTGGTTAATTGTCATGTATGTTTAATGGGGTGCCATGGAATCTAGTAATTGAAGAAATCTTCCCTCTGACCCCTCTATTGGTGTAAGGTCTCACTCTCTCTGTGTTATGAAGGACCTTGAACATAATGACAGCCTTTAACTTATTTCTCTTGAAAACACTAAACCCATCTGGGACACAGCCCAGACTCTGTTCCTCTTTCTTCCAAAGCGCTGAATTAGTTTCCCTGAGTGAACAAGTGGATCCAATAAAGGAAGATGAATAGTAAAACTAATTTTCTTGTGAACATAGAGATAACTATTTCTATCTAAATCTGACAGCCATTCATGTCTGTTTTGGAAGAGCAGGTGGTCTGAACAAAACTACATGTTCATTCTACTAGGTCCCTGCTGAGCCCTGTGGTCAGTGTCATTCGTGCAGTTCAGCAAGCCATCCAGCCCACCTCATGAAGTGTTCGAAAAGCTTATGAGAGCGGCAGAGCAAATGACAGAGAAAACCTAGAGACCTAAGCCATCTTCCCTAACCTTTCACCTGCCAACACCCCATTCACAATGCTGACTCGAGTCAGCATTCATTCAGCTTTCATTCAAGAGCAAGAACATGACGCTCTCAATGTTCTACAATTTTAGAAAAGTCTAGAGATCAATGACCTCAATAGGCTGAAGGCTGTCTTGAATATTTGATAAAGCAAGGCACTGATAAACCTTGGTGTATGTACATGTATGCATATACATTTGCATTCATACATCAACACATGTGCACACACACTCACACACAAACACACACAATTTTGGAACCACATTACTATGTGAGATGGCTCAGTAGTTTTCCATCTACATACTAAATAGAAGTGATGCTCTTACGTACGGTAAGTGATCTGTGACAAGCCTTTTGATCCAGAAAGTTTTCTCATATGCAAAACTGAAAACATAGTAGGTGGTCCAGGCCCCACAGGAAGGGTGGTAGTGACAATGATGGAAAATAGCATGCAGTGGAAATTCCTAAATAAGAGGTTATTGATTTCCCAATGCAGAATTCATTGCTATGCTATGGTTTATAAGGTAAACATGTACTTTATTTCCCATGTCACCAGGACATGCAGCATGCTAGAATTCAGACATTAAAAAAGAAGTAGTTCTGGATTTCAGACTTTGAAATGAACTTTTGAATTGGATGAAAACTACTTAATGGCAAATCATTTATTTCAGAGCTTCACAGTGTGGCGATGTGAGTATGAATGCCAATTTCAGCATCTCTCCAAACCACTAATATATTACCGTGGCACACTTGTTCTACTTTTACCCTGTGACTGTGATAATATATCCCGGCAAAAGCAACTATGAGAACAAAGACTTTATTTGGCTTACAATTCCAACTTACAGTATATTATTTCAGAAAAACCAAGACTGAATCAGTTGGTCTTGTCACATTCCACAGTCAAGAGGAAAGAGAAAAATATCTTCTCCTATTTGCTTGCTTGATACCTATGCTCAACTAGCTCTGTTCACTCTTGCACAGTTCGGGGCTCAGCTTATAAAATGATGCTACCCACATCCATGGTAGTTCTTCACACTTCAATGAATACGATCATCACTGCAGACATGTTCATAGGCTGACTTCATCTGGCTAATTCCTTATTAATACTATTTTCAAAAATGAATCTAGTTTGTGTGGAGCTGAGAGTTAAAACTGACCGCTATGCTAACCTTAAAAAGAGGAAAAAATCTGATTAAATTAGAGCAATTTTTATGACGAGTGGACAAGAAGAGAAAAGGGGGATTATTTTTTAAGGACTGAGGTGCTCAGCTCTTCTGTAATCCCCAACTCTTCCTGTATGACTTATTCTAATGAGAGAATGAGATGGTTTAAAGGAATCTCTGTGCAAACAATACCGTGTCCTCCTCCCTGGATCAAGTTTGGAACACAGAGGGTCTTCTTCAGATTCCCACCAGCACCAACTGCTACCCTATTAAAAGATCCCCAAGGCTTCAGGGAGCTGGAAACAGAAACCACATGATAAAAAACTGAGCAACCAATGAGCAAAGCTCCCTAAGAAGATGTTAAATGGAGCAGGGTTTGCCTCTGAAGGAAGAACTCTTCTTTAGCACATACAAGGCCCTGGATCTTTATTGGTCCTTGCGAAACCAGTGAAAGATTTAAAGTGTGCTTCTAAAGCTACACATGGTCTGGGACACCCATACTCATTCCTTATCCTCATCATTACTGTTGTGTTCTTTAACTACAAACTCACAGGGGAAAAACATGAGGAGAAATTGGAATTTTTCTGTTTTCATCTCTGATCTGGAAGTTAGAATGGAAATGGGGTTCCCCTGTAAGCAAATGGCTACATTTTTCTGATTCTGGATTACCAAGATGTATGTCACCATAAGCAAAGGAAACTGCCTCAGTACCCAGTCTACTACAGGTGTGTAATGAGTAAACTCCCCCCCCCCATGACATGGAACTGACCCTGGCTCACTTAGATCCAAATTTAGCTGCTGCTGGTGACAATGATGAAAGATTTAATTATAGAAACTGTGGCAAAGACAGAACTTTGCAGTGCAGCTCTCTCAGTTTATAGTTTGAGAGCTGAGACCCAGGGAGAGAAATGACAGCCCTGAACACAGGACTGCATGCCATCAACTGTGTAAAAGCTACTGTATCATGGCATCATTCCTCTGCTTCCAAGGAATCCTCTTAAAAAGAACTGAGCATTGTTTTTAAGTGATTAAAGTGGTGTAAGACAAAGGGTCAAAAGAGAGTTGATTAGCACAGAGCAATTCCAGAGGCAGTGGCCCCCAAGGACCAGAATGAATGCAGTGGAAACAATAACTTTACTTGCTCTGATCATGAGTCTCTTAGTAGACTCCACTTCTGAAATATGACAGACTACATCTTTATCTCTCATCAGACATTTCCACTGGCTTCCCAGGTTTAAGAAACTGAAGTCTAGGTCCCAAGAATGACATTCGAGGCCTCTCTATCTGGCCTCACTATATACCCTACCCTCCTCTCCTTTCTTCTGACCCAGCCATGTTTGAGCTTCAACCTTTTTCCCAGGCTGCAGGGCTCTCTCTGCTATCACTCCTCAAGTTCAGCTTAGCTTGGACGGTGCAGAATAGCCATGGCACAGCCCTTCATCACCCTTTATAACTCTGGAGTAGATAATTAAAGAATATAGCAGGACAATAGAGAGGTAAGAACCTTTGAATGTGTGTCAAACAGATATGATGTGTGATAGCTGTGTGACCCTGCAAAAGTTCCTCAGAAGGCCTGCATGTTTGATTTTCAAAATAAGATATTCAAAAAGTCACCTTCTGAGGACAAGTGACTTCCTTCCACACAATACCTATATTATGATTAGAGTATGGCTGGTCCTTGCTATTCCATGCCCTCTAATACAACAGTATGCATTGGTTATATTTGAATGTCTCTCTTTCTGTCTTGTTTTCTCATTGTTTTGGTTTCTCTTGCACCTTCCTCTTCACGAAGTATGCTATATGTTTCAGCTATGTCTTGTTTGTTTACTCATTTATAAATAAATAATTAAACACCAATTTATGGCAGACAGTGCCTTAGGCACTGGAAATAGTGAACTGCCAAACGTGATTTTTATTTTCAGCAATCACACTTCATATCTGCAGACACAGACACGTAAACATTCTTATCTTCAATTCCATTTCCAATTCTACCTCACTGGTCTATACAAAAAGGGTTATTTTTATAATATCTACCTTTATGAAAAAAAATCTTACATTTAAGTATTAGACTAAACCATACTATGCACTATTTAGAAATATTTATGATTTCCAAACATGGAACTTTCCATGTTTATATTGAAAAAGTATGGCTTTATTGGATGAAATAACTTGTTCAGAGATTCTCAGATAAGAATCAATAGTACCAAAATTCAGAGTTATGTTTGTGAACCACAATATCCTCCCCTTGAATTCAGTTTGGCTTATTGGATACTTAGTCAATAAATAAATACGATGATAAGTAAAATATGAAATACAGAAAGGTTATTTAGCATTCCATCTCAAAAGTAATTTCTAAAATTGGAACCCATGCTTTACTGGAAGACATGTATCATGGTGAGCTTCGTGAGATCCTCAGGTGGTTTCATAGTAAACTTACAGTGCAGAGGTACAAGAAAACCTCTGCGGTATTCGGATACCATCTTCTACGGCATTGATTTGTCTCTCATTAAAATGTGGCTATCACAAAGGTATCCCAATACCACCATATTGGACCAATAATAGTGCAATCGTTATTCTTTTACTAATTTCAAATATCTATCCTTCAAGAACTGATACTGAATTCAAGGGTCAGCACAGAGTGGCGGCTCAAGCAGTATCCAAGTGCACACCACACAAGTTTACCTGTGTGGGCACAATCGATCTTTATTTTGGCCTTGAAGGTAGATGGCATTTCTCTAGTAGTACAGGAGGAGAGGACTCACACTACAAATAATCTGACCAAGGCTCGAACGGGATCAATGAAAGGCAGCACTTGATCCCAAAGAACTTATTTTTGGTACCGTGTTTCAGTCTTGAACACTTACTTGGAAACATGAAGTACCAGTGACAAGGTCAGCATCTGAGCAGGATGTTTCATCAGTAAGAGGTGGGTAGGGAGCAGGTAGGGGATGAACATCTTCAGGTATCCATAAAGATATCAGAAGAAAGTAGAGATATAGCCCTTGGTGGTGTGTTCTCCAGGGAAGCCTTATTAGAATGTTCTCTGTTCACAATACTCTGACTCATTGGCTGCACCAAACATTCTGTTGGGAATTGTTTGTGCACAATAAGGACTGAAGTGTGATCTCAGCCAAAGCCAAACCCCGAGGTAAAGAGTAAACAGACATAGCATTGAGGGCCCCACCTCCTGAGACTTCAGCCCTTTCCTCCACAGTGTAGCCCCTGAACCTGAGTTCTAGCAGCTTCTTTTCAGGTACTTATCTAGGACCTGAAAATGGGCAAAGGTGAAAGGACCCACTTTGCACCATAAAGTTCATGAGAATTGGAGGTTGTAGCCAGTGTTTGCTACTTTGTGGGTTCTTTTTCTTCCACCCTCCTCCGCCTTTTTAACCCCTAACACTAGATAGATGAGAAAAAAAAAAAAAAGATGGAAAGGAAAAAGGGCATCATTATCATTAGACTACTACTTCCTGTTGATTAGGGGCATCAAGCTCCTGGGGGCAGGTTTGATCTTCATTGTCAGGAGACCTAACTTTTTCTTGTTGTTTCTTCTTTAAGCACAACTACGTAACAAACTGCAAGCAAGAACAACCAAGCCACGAACCAACACGCCCCCCCCCCAATTGGGGCTCTAGCATTTATATGTCATCTGAAAATTCCCAAGAATTCCAAATATCACAAACTCCCAGAAAATATCTGCAGCTGGCAAAAACATTCCCTTGATAGAGCACAAGGCAAATCATAGTCACCTGCTGTGAAGCTGCCTCATATCCTCACACCTGGAAATAAAACAAAAACATATCCTTGTAATGTTCTTGTGTTTTATCAAGAAGCCAAAATTCCAAAATTCTCACACAACAGGAGAGCATTAGAAGAAGGCAAGCAAGGTAAGAGGAACATTTAAGCCTCAGATCACACACCAAGTTATGGTGCCAAATGCTGGTAATTGTATGAAGGAAAAAAAATGGTCACCATCATTTGTCATGTGGTAAATGCAAATTAAAATCATAACCTGTGATGTCACAATGCCTAGAATTCCAAGAGAAGATGTAGACAACACCAAGTGAGGGCATGGGATATGAGGCTACTATAACACTGAAGTGACCACTTTGGAAAAATACATTTAGCAGTGCCCACTAAAACCCAAAATGCACAAACCATGTGTGCTACCACTGAGCTTTTCATAGTGCATAAAAGAAATGCATGCACATATTGACTGAGCTGTGTATGCAGATGCCACCATCATTTCTTGCAATGTTCCACTGATGAAAGATCTCATCAAAATGTATACATGAACTGTCATGGTTTGGACATTATAGGACAGACTATGGAGCACCATCCTAGGGTCTCTACATAGCAATATGCACAATTTGCAATATATAGATATATCTGTATCTATATCTATCTATCTATATCTATATCTATATCTATATCTATATCTATATCTATATCTATATCTATATCTATATCTATATCTATATCTATATCTATATCTATATCTATTTAAGGGAGCTAAAAGTTAGCCATGAAAGAGTCCATACTTTCAGGTCACATTTGCATAATTCTATTCAAAATCGGGTAAAGGTAATCTACACTGTCGGTTATCAGCAGAGTAACTTGATGTGTGAAGGTGACTGGAAAGGAGCAGGGTGGGCTCCACTGATGTGGATGGTTTTTCTGCATCTGTATCTAGGGCCTGGTTAAACTAGTCTTTGTGCTTAGGAAATGTTTTCAAGCTCATATATGCGTATATATGTTTGGGTTTCTCTTCGTTTGTTTCATTTTGAGGCAAGATCTCACTCTGTAGCCCAGGCTAGCCTGGAACTTGCCATTTAGCTCAGACAGTCTTCAAACTTGAGTCAGTCTTCCTTTCTCAGCCACCTAAGTGTTGGAGTTACAGATACAAGCCATCATATCCAGCTCATGAATATGCATTAATTTTTTACTTTTATTTATTTTTTTTGACACAGCGTTTCTATGTGTAGCCTTGGCTGTCCTGGACTTGCTTTGTGAACCAGGCTAGCTTCAAATGCACAGTGATCCGCCTGCCTCTGCCTCCCTGAGTGCTAGAATTATAGATGTGTGCCACTACCCCCAGCAACAAGCATTTTATAATGATTATTACAATAAAATATTAACTTCTTCCACAGCATTAATGACTTGCTGGCTGATAAATGTTCTTCACTATAGTTTTTACAAATTTATTTTATCTTGAAACAAAATATATTTGAATGATACCATTTAAAATTCATTAATACAAGATCTGAAACTCTAAAACTGGCATTTTCTGAATGGGATTCTAGCTACTCAGAAAACATGGCCAAAAGCTGACTAATAAGATTTCATGAAATTAAAAGGCTTTTTTATAGTAAAGGGGGGAAATCAAGTGAAGAGACAGCCTACAAAAATGGGAGGGAATTTTCGCTAGCTAGACTTCTGACAAAGAATTAATATCTAGCATATACAAATCACTTAAAAACTATACACCAAAACAAACAACACAGTCAATAAATGGGCTGAGATGAGTAGCTAGTTACCTGATGACACACAAGAGGCCAATAAACATGAAAACCTTAACATCACTAGACATTAGAGAAGTGCAAAACAAAAACAAAAAAAATTACATTGAGTTTACATTTCATCCCAGTCAGAATGGCAGCCATCAAAAAAATATATATATAACTAATACTAGTAAGAATTTTCACAAACAGACACTTTCTACTCTGCTGGTGGAAACTAGTCCAGTCACTATGGAACTCAGTCCAGAGATTCCTCAAAATAATATTTAAAAAGAAAACTGTCCTATGACCTTGATATTGCACCGCTGAGTATTTAACTAAATGACTCCAAGTCAACACATCACAGAAATGCTTTTATGTCATGATTTATGGTAACACGTTAAGATCACTAAATTATAGAACCAACGAAGGTATCCACCAATGGGATAATGGATCCAGAAAAGGTTGCATATATACACAGAAGAATATTTCTCAACCCTGAAGAAAATAACCTGTCATTTGATGGACAATACACCCAACTGGACATGATCATATTATATGACTATCCTATAATTAAGTTAATATCATTAAGTCTCAAAAAGAAAAGGGGTCTTAATTTCTCTCATTTTGGGAATCTAGACTTAATATTCATTAAAGCACAGTATACAGGATGCAAACATAAAAACAAAACTTTTTAGGTGGATGAAGGGAATAATTGGAGAGGGAGGGATGAGGCAAAGGTCAGTGAGGAGTGAGGGCATAGACTTAAAATATAGTATATACATGTAAAACAAGATAATTTAAAGTCAAATAAATATTTTAAGACTAGATTTATGAAGCAAGAATTATGAGGTTCACGTTGACAAAACAGTTATGAAAATAACTGGAAATTTATTCCTCAACACGTCGATGAACGAGTGAGAGGAGGAATTTGTGAACGAATGAAAGTGTGTGGCTCAGTTAGTAGTGCGTGACAGTGATTGAGTGAATTACAGTAAATGAGTTACAGTAAGTGAAAGAGTAAGTACGTTACTGAGCAAGTGACTGATAGTGAGTGAATGAATGTGTGTGAATGGGTAACAATGAGTGGATGAGTGAATAAGTGTTTGACAGTGAAAGGCTGAGTGAGTGAATGAGTGCATGAATTAGTGGATGAGGGAATAAATGTATAAATAAGTACTGAGTGAATGTAAATGAATGAGTGAGTGAATTAGGTGAGCAATTCACATCACCGTTTTCACTTTAAGACATAATTAATCCACAGTTCATTAAATAATGTGGCAATGCCCTCTAAATCCAGACTTGTATATATGTACGCTGTATCGCAGTGATGATCATGTAGATCTAAAAACCATGGTATCAAAACAGAGGTTGCATCCTTCTCTGATAATTTCCCACGTTTCCACTAATATCTGAGTGCATTCATGGCGTCCATTTTCTCTCTACCAGAACCAGCCTCACTCACCTGGAACACTCTCTGTGTTTCTAAATCTCCAATCCAGGTTGTCTCATACTCTTGATATTCCCTCTGTAGCAATCTGTCCAAAACACCTAGTTTTCTCAAAGCCTGTAACACATGCAATCTTCTCAAAATCTTCCTTTTTAGATTCCATTATTCTTGGCCTATTTCTCCAGCAGCAGTAACAGCACCACTGTAAGAGCCTTCCATCAAATAGGTGTCAATCATATGGCAATCTCTGGGATAAATGTACTATATAAACTTGAGACCTCATAATTTTTGAAATAATATGAACATGTTCTTGATTTCATGATATCCAAGTGAAGAAACAAATTAACAAGAGCCATGAGAGTTTGAAGGCAATATCCTATTTTCAAATCAAGCCAAGGAAACAATTGACTGTGACTTAAGCCCAGCCATGTAGTTGGGAGTTGGATGACTTGGGGTCCAAACCAGACATTCAAAATCATGGAGGTTCAGTAGGGTATATGCTGACATAGTGTCCACTTACAGTGGGGTAAGGGAAACCAAGAGAGAGAGGTGTCTACATTGATACCTGTTAAGACACTGTGTATGCTAACACAGGAATCATAAAATAGGTGTGTAACTCAAGATAACATCTCTAGCTGCTATCTAATGAACCCATAGAAGTCAAGCAATGTACTCAAAGACATACCTAATAGTGACAGGAACTGCACTGTGCTTAAAATACAGAGATCCTTTGTACTCTTATGCCAAGCTCTTTATTATGCAAAACAGACCTTAAAGGTCCATGGTGCATGAACCTGAGCAGGGAATATGAAAAATTCACAAATGTCCAGTGAAAGCAAACTTTCATTTTAAGTTATGGTCTTTAATTAATTAACTAATTAATTCACTTGACATCCAGATCATAGCCCCTTCTCTTCTCTCTTACTGGTCCCATCTGCCCTCCCTCTTCCCACATACCCCCTCCCCTAATCCTGACAAAAGGGGAAACCCCATCTTATCAAGACACATCAGGACTGAGTGCATCCTCTTTCTCTGAGCTCTGGCAAGGCAGCTCTGCCAGGATGAAGTGATTAAAAAAAAAAAACAGGCAATAGAGTTCATGTCAGAGACAGCCTCTGCTCCCCTTACTAGGGTACCCATATGAAGTCTGAGCTTCCCATAGGTTACATCTCTGTAAGGGGCCAAGGTCCAGTCTATGCATGGTCTTCGGTTGGGTGCTTCAGTTTCTTCAAACCCCTCTGGGCATGGTTAGTTGGCTCTGTTGGTCTTCTTGTGGAGCTCCTATCACCTCCAGGTCTTTCTATCCTTACCCCTATTTTCCACAAGATGCCCTTATGCTTTTCGCAATGTTTGGGCATCTGTTTCAATTCACTGCTGGGTGGTGTCCTCTCAGAGGACAGCTATGTTAGGCTCCTGTCTGTAAGGATAGCAGAGTATTGTTAATAGTGTCAGAGGTTGGCTCCCTTAAGCTCCTTTATTAATTTACTTATTTATTTATATTACATCCTGATTGCAGTCCCCCTCCTCTTTCCCCAGTTTCCCCCTCACTCATGCCTCCCCTCTCCCTTCCCTCAGGGAGGGGGTGGAGGTCCTCATGACCTCACATGAACTCGCCCTGTCGCATTAAGTCACTGCAGAACTAAGCACATACTTTCCCACTTAGGCCAGACAAGGCAGCCCAATTAGAGAAACGTGATCTAAGGGGAGGCAACAGAGTCAGAGAGAACTCCTGCTCCAGTTGTTGAGAGGTCCAGATGAAGACTAAGCTGCGAATCTGCTACATAGGTGCAAGGAGCCTAGGACCAGTCCATACATGCTCTTTGGTTGGTGGTTCGGTTTTTGTGAGCCTTCTCAGGCCCAGGTTAGTTGACCTTATGGATCTTCTTGTGGAGTCCTTGACCCCTCTGGCTCCCTCTATCATTCCACCAGCTCTTACATAGGACACCCCAAGTTATAGCTAATATTTGGCTGTGGGTCTTTGCATCTGCTTCCATCGGCTGCTGTGTGAAGCCTCTCAGAGGCATTATGTTAGGTTCTTGTCTACAAGCATAGAAGAGTGATATTAGCAGTATCAGGGATTGGTTCTCTCCCATCAGATGGGACTCAAGTAGAGTCCGTCTTTGGTTGGTCATTCCCTCAATCTTTGCTCCGTCATTGTCCCTGCACATTTTGTAGGCAGGAAAAATTTTGGGTGGAAGGTTTTATGGGTGGGTAGGTGTCCTTCTCCCTGCACTGGAAGTCCTGCCTAGCTACAGGAGGTGGTCACTTCAGGCTCCATATCCCACTTCTTTCTATTATTTCTATTATTTTAGATGCAATTTTCTATTCACCCTTCAAAACCCAATTCAAATATCTTGTTTCCTGGGAAGCTCTCCTAGACCTTGTATCCACTGTTTCACTTAACCAACTAAGGACCTACTATGCAGAAGGCAGAACGGCCCCAGGAGTGAGTGGTGAATAAAAAGGCAGGCTCTTTGCTCTTCTAAAGAGTACTATGTGGAGAAGCACATGCATCGCTTGCAAATGCAATTTCCAGCTGCGGTAAATGATCTGAATGGAGAATACTTGGACTTTAAAAAGTATGTGGGAGCATTAGAGCTAGTTATCGGGGTCGGGAAAGGCTGCCTTGTGCTCAGGCAGAGGTAATTAGCCTGGTACTGTCTGTGCTTTGTGCCAGAATCTACTGCACTGTGCGTAGTTTATATTCCACTAGCCCATGTGTGACACAAGGACAGGACAATGCTTTATCAACACCTTGATCTTTTGCCCTAGAAAACTGCCACGGTGGCATATTATAAGTGGCTGATAAATCTCCCTTAAAGTGGCTTTTATTATCATTGCATTTATTCCTGCCATCCTTGGGGACTAGAAGTAGTGTGCCATTACTACTACAGAAAAAAAAAAAAAATACCACAAATATCTGCACAAAGGCAAGACCTGAATGACCGGCCTCTGTTCTTGCTGCACAATGGTACTTCAAGAACAAAAACAGCCATTTGCTGATGACAAAAGAATAAGTAAGCTGAGGGCCTCCGTGCACTGCAATGCCACTTTGCTCACAGTCTCTTTCTGGTTCTCTGATGGCAATTAGAGAAGCCGTGCCTAAGTTAATGATTGCCTGCAAATCCAATTTGGTGATTATGTTTTGTATTAAGCCTGGTTAAAACAGCAGCTTGCCAGTAGAAGCAGAGACGAAGGTGTTACTAGCCAGTCCAGAACATGGATCAAATAAGCTATTTTGGCAAAAGAGATGCATCCTTAGGAGTTTTATGTCTTCGAGCCATTTCTCTCTCTCTCTCTCTCTCTCTCTCTCTCTCTCTCTCTCTCTCTCTCGTGTGTGTGTGTGTGTGTGTGTGTGTGTGTGTGTGTGTGTGTGTGTGCTGTGTGTGGTTGAATGAGTGTTTGTGTTTTTGCCATCTGCTGAAGTCTTCTGGCACAGACACTGCCAAACCACCACAGTGGAGAACCTGAGATGAACTCTAAGCCTGAGAAGATAAATTCCAGGTGATACAGGAAGATGTAAACAAAATTGAAATTCTGGTTTCCAGCATTGTGTGTGTGTGTGTGTGTGTGTGTGTGTTCACACACGTGTGTGCGCATACAACAGTCCTTAAAACATCCCTGGTGATTTTGGTAAGACACAGAAATAGTAAGTTTCAAGCCAAGGTGGAATCTTCAACATAAGTTCTCCCCAGATGACAAAATTAGTGTGGATTTTTTATCCCAGCATGGCACTTGATGCCTTCATTTTCTTCCAGTCCACACTCCCACTGCTCCTTCAGGCAGCCGGCTCTGCAGTGAGATGATGCTCTTTAGCTGCTTGACAGCCACCTTCCTGAACTGTGGGTACATTTTCATCTGATAACACATGCCCCTCTTTATTGATCATAGACAGTGAGCTACACCCAGTAGGGTCCTTGGCTTACAATTCTTTTACAAGGATGAGGAATATGACATGGTTAGTTAGGATATTTAGCGTGCACCCCAGATATAAAATGATGCCCACATTTACCCTGAACTGGGTGGCTGAAAGTAGGAACTGATTGATTCTCCCCACATTTGCAAAATGTATAAATCTCACTGTGTGAATAAAATTATTTCACTCTCTCTCATTAGATTCCAGTTCCAGATCACACTGGCCTCTAAGAGAACAAAACCTAGGAAGTAGAGCAGATGCTATGGCCCTCTTGAGCCCCCTCTGTGAAAAGCAAACACAGCATAGCTGTTGCCATGCTTTCGTCTTCAAGCCATGTGACAGGGCTGGCTCAGCTTCCAGGGAGTGGAGAAAGGCTCTGCCTCTCAGTGAGAGATAACGCCTCTCTGTAGAGACCATGTAGGAAGACACTGGAAATATTATTACAGATGTCTTTAGAAGCAATAATTGCTAGATTACATTGGTGAGGACTGTGTTTTCCTAACTCTGACATATCTGCTTTATAATTAGCCCTGTGTCCATAGACAGGATGCTTCACTTCTCTGAACCTCATTCCATCTCCTAAGGAGGATATAATAGCAGCTACCTCAGAGAATCTGTTAAGGGACAACTTTTCATACATTTAGAGAAGCCTTACTAAGCTGTCTTTAGAATGGTCATACAATGAAGGGCATGTACTCACTTATAAGTGGATATTAGCCATGAAGTACAGGCTAAGCATATTACAATGCACAGACCTAAAAAAGCCAGGGAGGGCCCAAGGGAGAATCCTTGAATTTCACTCTGAAGAGAAAATAAAATAGGCATTGGAGGTAGATGGATGGAGCAAACTGGTAAGAGAAAGGGTGGGGAGGGGAACAGGAGTGAGGATCAGGTGTGGGGAGATTAGGGTGGTGGTTTGGAGGAGGACTGGTAGAGAGAACAGAAATTGGTAGGGATTTCTGGGACAAGGCAGGCTCCCAGGGGTCTATGTTGGTGACTCTAGCTGAGACTTCTAGCAGTAGGATGTTAGGGAGCCCAAAGTCACCACCTCCTATACCCTGGTGGGACTTCCAATGGAGGGAGGAGGACAGCAACCTACCCAAAATTTGTCTTGCAAACAAGAAGTGTAGGAATAAAGATGAAGTAAAGATTGAGGGAAACCAATGGCTGGCCTAACTTGAGACCGACTTTAGGAGAGAGAGCCAACACTTGTCACTTTTAATGATAGACTGCTATACTTGCAGACAGGAGCCTTGCATAACTGTCTTCTAAGAGGCTTCATCCAGCAGCAGATGGAAACAGATGCAGAGACCCACAGCCAAACAATAGGCCGAGCTTAGGGAGCTTTGTGGAAAAGTGGGAGGAAGGATTTTGAGAGCCAGAAGGCTCAAGGACACCACAAGAAGACCTAACCTAACCTGGGCCCGTGGGGGCTCACAGAGACTGAACTGCCAGCCAAAAAGCATGCATGGGCTGGACCTAGGCTTCCTACACATATGTAGCAGATGTGCAGTGTGATGATCATGAGGGTTCCCTAACAATGGAAGTAGGGGCTGCGTCTGACTTTGCTGCCTGCCTCTGAATCCCTTTCCCTTAGGTGAGCTGCCTTGTCAGGACTCCGTAGGAGCCGATGTGCTTAGTCCTGCTTCAACTTGAGGTGTCAGGATGGGCTGGGTACCCCTTAGGGACCTCCCCTTTTCTGAAAGAAAAAGAGAAAATGAGGGAAGGGGTTTGAGGGTGTGACTGGGAGGAGTGAAGGAAGGGGGCTAAGATCAGGCTGTGAAGAGATTAGATAGATAGAAGATAGATAGATAGATAGATAGATAGATAGATAGATAGATAGATAGATAGATAGAAGATAGATAGATAGATAGATAGATAGATAGATAGATAGAAGATAGATAGATAGATAGATAGATAGATAGATAGACTAGATAGATAGATAGATAGATAGATAGATAGATAGATAGATAGATAGATAGATAGATAGACAGATAGACAGACAGATAGATGGTCGTGTAATATACTACCCAAATCTGAATAACACTAAAAGAGGAGTAATAGAAGACTTTGTACGGTATAATTTCATAATTTCATGATGAAAATAGAGTTACAGGGGGAATTGAATACCTTCTGTTGATACTACTGTTAGACCTTGAAAACTAAATAGAAACTCAAAAATTCACTTAGTTACTCGCCTGCACACTCACGGGGGTCTTCTTCTGTGTCAGGCCCCGAAACAGGTAAAATAGACACCAGCTTGGGGCTGCCAGGCTGGTGTTCTGATTCGTCCAGACAAAGATATCCTCCAAATAAATACCTTTCCTGATTCATGAAAGCTCTCCTTCCCAGCTTGTCTTTATACTTTTCAAATTCTTCTAACTCTGTATTTGTGGGTGGATTGAGAAGTGAGCTCTGCGAGTGCAGTGGCAGGAGAGGTCGCACTCACACTTCCCATGACATTATCCAGCACAGTGTGCGTGCACAGTGCAATACCACCCTACACCCACGGAAGCCAGACTGGTAGCAGGAGACTCTAGTCACACTTCTTCAATTTATTCAGGGTGATACTTTCCTAGAAAACCTTGATATTCTTGCAGAAATTCAGCTATCTAACAGAAAGACACATGAGAAAGAGTGACACTGTAGTATTCATCCACGCAGTGACCAGTTCTTAGGAAGTTCTGATGGGCAAAAGATGGGGTCAGAGGGAAAAGTGAAACATGAAGCAGGACAACAGTCGCCACGCATTTGTCACAAAAGATGAATGATACATAGAGTGCATGACTAGTGCCAATAAAATTAGGTCTGATTTTTCAGCAATAAAAAGCAAGCCAAGAGCAAATATTGATGGCAATTTTATCTCAAAAACTGTGTACTGTATATATGTGTATGTAACCCTCACAACATACAATAAAATAATTGTAAACTATTTTGTTGGTGAGAAAAATGTATGCTGGGATAGACCAAGTAGAGCTGAGGCCATGAGAAAATGACAATTTCATGGCTCTCCCTGACTCTCCTTAATACTCAAATTGATGACTGCATTGTCAACCATACAGTGGACCTCTGCCCAATAACACAAATTCATTCCAGTGAGAAGAGAAGAAAAGGGTTTATTGAAAATGAAGGTGGGGATGAAGACACCAGTGAGAGGCTGCTATGCTGGTTTTGTCAAGGTACTAGATATCAGTATAGATCATAAACGAGTGAGTGAAGAAGAGCATTGCTGCAGCTGGCACAGATGTTCCCATCTTTGGGAAGTGTGCTGTGGAGAAATAATCTCGTCTACTTGTACCACTGATGCTAAATCAAGAAAGCACCATACTTGTCCGGGAGATGACAGCCCTGACTCTGGGTACACATTCTAAGCTTAGGCGAGCTATAGTCACAAGGGTAGAATATTATTAGTTTCGCTGTTTCAGTTCCAGATTTCTCCGTGAATCATGTGTGCATGAATCACAGCCACCACTCTTCATATTTTAGAAGCAGATGTATAATTTTTTTCTTATCCAAGAAAAAAAAATCAATTTCTGCCTAAATCTGACTCCACTGTTGTCTCTGAGTCTCTTTGATTTATTCAATTCTGAACCTTCCTTTTGGGGAAGAGTGAAAATAATTAGCAAAGTTTTAAAAAGAAGGTGACATTTTTTTTTCATGTATTCCATCCGTGATTTTAAGTACTCCACACTTCAAAAGTGAGGCAGATCTAAATATTCCCATTTTCAAGAACAGGAACATGGGACTCAGGTGAGCAGTTTATTGATCCAAAGTGTCACAGTCAGTGGTCAGATGGAGCTAGGATTCCACTTAATTATGTTACACAATAAATCCTTTGCTGTCATCAAACCTGCTTGGCTTTCTTGCCTACAATGTAAGGAATGATAGCAGACAGACTGAATCCAAGTGACTATTTTTTTTTTTTTATCGCACTTAGAGATGGCTTTCAGTTTTCCCCACCAATTGGTATTTGTTGTCTATTGTCATCTTAGGAACTTCATTTTAATCGCTGAACTCTAATTTCCAGTGATCGTTTTGAATCTATATGAGAAAGCAATAAACATCAAGCTGATTGCTCTGAAGGACATGGTCCAAGGACATAGGGACCAGGGCTAATGTTGTTCAAACATTGACACAAGTCAGACACAGGCAGAGAAGAACCACCTTTCTGGCATCAGTCACAAACATCTTCCCCTTTGGTAAGAGATCATTCTCAATCTTTCCAGTGAAGCTAAAGCTATATACTGGGTTCTACTCTGGACAACGCACCACATGTCCTGTCTCTGAAACTCCCAAGCACAGATGAAGCTTAGAGTATTTTCTTCATCTTGTTGACAAGAAATCAAAGTTCTGAAAGTTGCATTGTCCACAGATATACTGAGGGGCTGGACAGATGGCTCAATGGTTAAGAGCACCATCTGCTCTTTCAAAGGACCCAGCTTCAATTCCCAGCACCCACATGGCAGCACACAGATATACTTCTGTGTGACCCATTATTACTACTCTATTACAAGGAAAATTTTCACTCCAATAAACTGTGCTTCTTATTAATATGTAAAAATATTTCTCAATATTTTCAAATGCAGCAGTAATATCTATAAATACCTTATTGTAGATTTTTAACTTTTTATTTATTTTCAATGACATCATCATTGGAGCTCAAAATATTTTTTTAAAATTATGTTCCAAATAAGCATTCCAATGGCTGGCGATGGTGGTGTATATCTTTAATCCCAGCACTCAGAAGGCAGAGGAAAACAGATCACTGTAAGTTCCAGGACAGCCTGGTCTACAAATCAAGTTCCAGGACAGCAAGGCTATAGAGAAATCCTGTCTTGCAAATCAAAACAAAACAAAACAAAAACAAAGCTTTTTAAAAAAATAACCCCCAAAATACTTTACCGTGAAGTGTGCTCCACTGTGAAGTAGATGTAGAAGTGTAAAAGTGCCCAGTTCTGTGAGAATATTTGTGAAATCATACTCATTCTAGATGGACAGCTTAGATCAACATGCCTGCTTACTTTGCCAGCGGTCAGTCACTATGCTCAGGGCACAGCCTTCTGCATGATGCCATGAGAGTCCACATCCTTCAGACTTCAAATCAATCCTTGGTACTATAGTAGAATCAGAGCATCATAATTACCCAAATTTCAGCATCAAAGGAGTGTCCCTGCCTGGGCTTACATCTGAGCAAGGCTGTCTGGAACAAAGATGTACATTATGTTGGTATTATTTTTTTATGCTCTTGTATGCTGCAGGTTTGACCGTTTGGAAAATCACAATTGTCTCTAAATGCAAAATTGTTAATGGCATGCTCACTGTGAACAGGAACCCTACACTTCACTTAGCCAAATGGCCAGGAAGTGATGTGAAATCCATGTACGGCAGTCCAGCAAAGGAGGATACATTTGGCGCAGTCTGGTGTGACCATCAAATCTGACTAGTACATGGCTATCTAACATTGTGAGGACAAGAGGACAATCCATTGGAGTTTAATGAACTGATAGCATTTTTTATGGGATATGCAACCTTATACAAATCCTTTAACCTTCCAGAGTCTTAATTTCATGGTCTGTGAAATGAACATGAAGATTTACCTCAGAGGGTTGCTGTGAGAATAAAATTTGGTAATGTCTTTACTGTAACGACAGTCACATTACATCCTTAGAGAGCAAAATTTCCTTCCCTTGTTAATTGTATCTCTGAGCGCTGCATGAATATTGATAAGCAGGATGACAAACGGAGAAAAAAAGTCCAAATGCCTTGGCTTGTTTTGCAAGCCCCCACCTCCACTCCATGTTCTGACTTCTACCGGCAGTCTGGCTTCATCTCCTCTTCCTGCCATTGTATAACTCCAATTCTAAATCCCTAGGTCTGCATGCACTTCTATTTTTGGTGAGGATATATTATATTGTCCGGGAGTATAGAAATAGAGAAAGGACATGCAATGCAGTTGGGAGAGAATAATATGGACAGCTAGTCCTCAAACCTAGATTACCATCCCAACACTGACACTTACTGGGGTCACGCACGTGGCAAGCTCTTCGACCTCATTAAACCTGGGCTGCCAAGGGAAGAGAAAACCTATACTGCTGCAGCATAAAGAAAAGATAAAACCTGCATTGCAGTGTCCTTGTAAGGAACCAATGCACTGCCTCCAGGCAGGTGCCAAGCACAACACACAGCTGCCTGCAGCCACCGAATAAATGGTAGTGCAAATAAGCCTAGGGATGCCTCTACTTACGAACCACAAAATTATTGTCATTATTATTCTGAAGAGCGATGAGATTTAGAAATGTGTTTGTGTGGTAATGCTGAATTCACTGGTTCTTAGAATGACTCTGATTAGTCAGAGGACTTATTTGTGCTTCAATTTGCTCACCTGGAGAAACAGCCCCAAGTATAAAAGCAATCACCTTCTGTGTCTAGGAAACCTGTTCATTTTAATTAACCTAAAAGGTTTCTAGCAATTCATGTTGTTAAAGCACTTTGACACCCTAAGAATAAGAGGCAATTTGAATGTGAAGTTTTATTACAACAGCATTTTTACAGTTATTCCTCAAGGTACTCAAGCAATGCAGAGCCTCCGGAATTTCTTGACTCTCATCAAAAGACACTGGACTGCCACTTAGGGACAAGGAGCCTCTTCTTCCGCAAAAACAGGGGTTAGTGTTAGACTGTAATAAAACAGTTAAGATTCAAATACTAGCTAAGTGATGCTGCTTCTAAATCTACAAATCACATTTGAACACACTTCTGAGAGTAATCAGAAAAAAATAGGGAGAGATAATGAAGTAGTTTAGAAATATTTAATGAACCTTTGCTGACAGAAGACGGGGGATTACAATCTAAATCAAACTCCATTCTGAGTACAACATGAACAAATAGGGATCTGTGGTCTAGGGGCAGAGTCAGAAAGAAGAGAGCTATTTACGGGGAATGATCACTAGGAGTAAGATATCCTAGATAAAGAGACTTAGCATACTTCTTGCTGAAGACAGGTCAGGATGAGCAGAGAAGACAGAGCATGAAAAGCCAGAGAAATAAACACAGTGAGGTTTTCAAATCATCCCCAGTTTGGGTCCTTTGGGTCCTGTGTCTGAGATGCTTTACATCTTCAGCAACAGGGACTTACCTTCCACCTTTCTTGGGTAACCAAGGGTAGCAGCAATAGACTTTAATGTTTGATGTGTGTTTCAAACGCAAATGAAGCCTGTAAGTGAGAATGTTTGAATAGAGGGAAGAGAAGAAGAAAAATTATATAACTATACTTTCTTTGTTAAAACTAAAGAAAATGAGAATAAATAAACTAAATATCCACATTGACAAAGTAGAGTTTGGGGGATTTTAATAAAACTATATTTTATAAGGGACAATACAGATGGGTCAGGAGAAAATTTCAGAACTGACAATAGCTTAGTCAAGGAAATACATTCTGTTAGCCCCACAAATACTCTTTGTATATTGCAAATTGATATACAAAGTAAATTCCTACTATGTCTAAACATTTCTATGGTCTTTGCTACCATGATGTGCTTTATAGCATTCTATTCTCCTTCTTGCTCCAATCTTATCATCACACCAAAGTCCTCTGCCCAATGAAACATGGCAATACCATTGCAGACTGTGTTAAAGTCATTTTTATGTATGCACTAATAGACATCTTTATGACATTTGCCTGCACATATATTATTGTACCTTGCCCTTATTTCATCCATATAATTTTAAGTGCAAAGTGCACACACACACACACACACACACACACACACACACACACTGCACTTCTTTCTCACTGCTAGGAGTTTTAAAGAAACCAGTAGGACAGAGGCGGGAGAAAGAGAAAAAGTCAGAAATATCTCATTGAAGAGGTATTTGAGTGGAAAATAGAATCAATAAGTGTGGGTCCTTCTGTCACCTGCAGAGTTTTACAGGGAGAAGGAAAACAGCAAAGCTCTATATTAGCAAGACCTTTTTAAAAAAGAATTACTTAAAGGGCAAGCATGCCTAGAACCAGCTGACTAAAGGTAACAGAGAGCAAGAGAGGGGGTCTTCAGATGTACAGATTTTAGTAGGTTTACCCTATATTATATGTCTATATAAGTGAGTATATACCATGTGTGTCTTTCTGCTTCTGAGACAGCTCACTCAGGATGATCCTTTCCAGTTCCCACCATTTACCTGCAAATTTCATGATTTCCTTATTTTTCATTGCTGCATAATATTCCACTGTGTAGATGTAACACAATTTCTGTATCCATCCTTCAGTTGAGTGGCATCTGCATTGTTTCCAGCTTCTGGCTATTACAAATAAAGCTGCTACAAACATGGTTGAGCAAATGTCCTTATTGTGTACTTGAGCCTCTTTTGGATATATGCCTAGGAGTGGTATGGCTAGATCTTGAGGAAGCACTATTCCTAGTTGTCTGAGAAAGTAGCAGATTGATTTCCAGAGTGGTTGTACAAGTTTACATTTCCACCAGCAGTGGAGGAGGGTTCCCCTTTCTCCACAACCTCTCCAGCATGTGTTGTCACTTGAGTTTTTGGTCTTGGCCATTCTGATGGGTGTAAGGTGAAATCTCAGGACCATTTTGATTTGCATTTCCCTTGTAGCTAATGAGATTGAGCATTTCTTTAAGTGTTTCTCTGCCATTTGATATTCCTCTATCGAGAATTCTCTGTTTAGCTCTGTTCCCCATTTCTTAATTGGATTACTTGGTTTGTTGCTTTTTGGCTTCTTTAGTTCTTTATATATACTGGATATTAGGCCTCTGTCAGATAAAGGGTTAGTGAAGATTCTTACCCAATCTGTAGGCATTCGATCCCTGACTAAAATGCTCAATCCCCATCCTAAAAGGCAAAGAGGATGGACATCAGAAGAAGAAGAAAACAGGAAACAAGTTAGGAACCTGCCACAGAGGGCCTCTGAAAGGCTCTGCCCTGCAGACTATCAAAGCAGACACTGAGACTTATGGCCAACTATTGGGCAGAGTGCATGGAATCTTATAAAAGAAGTGGGATATAGTAAGATCTGGAGAGGACAGGAACTCCACAAGGAGAGCAACAGAACCAGAAAATTTGAACACAGGGGTCTTTCCAGAGACTCATACACCAACTAAGTACCATGCATGAAGATAACCTAGAACCCCTGCACAGATGTAGCCCATGGCAGTTCAGTGTACAAGTGGCTTCCATAATAATGGGAAGAGGGACTGCCTCTGACATAAACTGATTGGCCAGCTCTTTGATCACCTCCCCCTGAGTGGGGAGCAGCCTTACCAGGCTACAGAAGATGACAATGCAGCCACTCTTAATGAGATCTGATTGACCAAGATCAGAAGGAAGGAGAAGAGGACCTCCCCTATCAGTGCACTTGGGGAGGGGCATGCGTGAAGAAGGGGGAGCAAAGGTGGGATTAGGAGGGGAGGAGAGAGGGGTTTATGGGAGGATACAAAGTGAATAAAATGTAATTAATAGAAGTTAAAAAAAAAGAGAGGGGGTCTGAGAAACATGACACTCCAAATCTTATAGAGTACAAACCTTATAGTGTACAAGGAGTTTGGCAGGTAATGAAACTTAGTTAGGTTCAAGTATAGTTCTGCGCAGAGACACAACATGATCTCCTTTGCATTTTAGGAGATGCCTTTCACTGCTGGAGAGATAAAAGAATGTGTATGAGCAAAGAGAGAGTGAAGAAAACCCATTAACAGGCTATTACAACAAAGCAATCAGAGGGTGCTGGTGGCTGGGAACACAGTGGTCGCATGAAATGGTAAGACATGCAGAGTATGTGTTGCAATGAGTGCCATGCCACTGCGCACCCTGAGGGTTCCGGTGAGAAAGGAGAACGAAGGACACTTCGGAATTACTTGGAAGTTGTAATCCACTAAAACGGGAAAACTGGTTAGAGGTGAGGTAGGGAAAATCAGACAGGTAATGTGGGATATGCCAACGAGAGCTCACGCTGGGCACTGAAGCTAAAGGGTACTGCACATATAGGTAAGGGTCAAAACTGGAGTAAAAAGTAGGAGGTGATACACCTCCATAAATGTCAAAAGGCTTGATGCCCAGAAGTGTGGCCTAGAGGAAAAGAGCCAACAGAGAAGAAATGTAAGTTCTTGTCCTTGGAGCAGAGAACGGAAGACCCATATGCATGAAAGACAAAAAGCATCATGGATGGTAGAGAAGTGGGATGCGAGAGCAGTCAGCATGCTTTACATTCGTGTGTGAGATCACCTGAGAACAAATTTAATTTTTTAAACGAATCCTGTCATGCTACTGAAAAACAGAATAAAGAAATAACGATTCGATTTTTCTGCTGACTGTTTCATATGATACACGATCCTTGGAACTCTACACTGCTTAGGAACAGGTGAAGCAGCAGACAAGGCCCATGAAGAGCCTGGGAGATTCTTCTAACACCACTAACAGCTAGCACCAACTCGGTCTTACTATCATGACACAATGCCCAAGGTTTGATGTCATGGCCAAATGTTTGATCATTTTCTCTTGTGAAGAAGCATGTTGTCCAAGCTCTGACAGGCTCTGTGAAAAGGTAGTCTTTTGAGCCTAGGTTCCATAGCTTCTCTTCCTCTAGTCTGTGTCTAGGCTAATGCTTGGCACGAAATAACCTTGAGCAAACCCTCTCCAGTTGTTGGCAGAGTGTTGCATGTCTAACGCTGTGCTTCTGTGGCTGCATTTCATTCCTGTTTCTTGTCTTTTCAAGGGATAATTTCCTGCCCTGCAATTGCCATGGCAACCTTGAGGGTGGGGAGAGGTGGGTCACTCTCTAAACAGGACCATATCAGATGTGACTTCTGTTCATAATTGGTACCTGGACAGACCCCTGGGTCATCACATTAGCATGACTCAGGACATCTCTCACCAGGGCATTAGCCCCGAGGAAATACAGATTACAATTAACTTCCATAGAAATCACATTGTTTCCTGACCATTTGAAGCCTCCATTTATCCATGAGGAACTTTACCAGGCTCCAGTATGCACATATTTGAAAATCTTTGCTAAGGACCCAGCACAGAGACAGTGTTCTTCCAAGCCATAAACCCCTTGCACAAATTCTCTATTATCATCTCACAGTGGGCCTGCATGATCAATATGAGTGGGGGGGGATCCCGTCACACTGAACAATGACTGATAACTGAGGGTTAAATATTTAGTTAGGCAGAAACCCTGACATGCTGAGTCCCAAATCCTATGCAAAGATAACAAATAAAAGACTAAATATCCTAAACCTACAATACACAACCAACAAACAGGCTATGGATGAACAGGCAGGTCTCAAAAGGTAAGGGACAAATTGTCCATGAAAAACTGCTCAGCTTCAGAATGCGGAAACGGAAAATAAAACTAGATTACGATTCCATCTCATGCGCATCTCTTGCGGTGACCGTGAAGAAAACAGTGTGCGTGCCTGCAGCTACAGCACTAATCCGACTCCGTGGATTCTGTACATGAAGTTGTACGGATGTGTTGAGGGGAAAATAAGAGGTCTTAGGGGTTTGTAGGGTGTATTTAATCAAAATATATTTTATACATTTACAGACTTCAAAAAAATAAAATAATTAAAAGCAAAAAAAGAAAAAAAAAACAATAAATGCTCCTGAAAATGCAAAGAAAGAAAACCCTTATGCATTGCTGTCAGGGGTGTAAAACTGGTCCAACCACAAGGGAAATCAGTGTGCAGGTTCTAACAAACTAAAAACTCAATTAACATGTGGCCCAGCTATTCCATTTCTGATGTACCTTAGGATGCTACTTCAAGCTAGCACAGAGACATCTGCACATCCACTTTCACTGCAGCCCTGTTCACAGAGCCAGGCCATGGAATTGACCTAGGTGTCCACCTTCAGGTGAGCTGATAAAGAGAATGCATACAAATTAAAGATTTAGTTCATCACAGGAAAGAATAAAAGTATGCTCCTGAAAACGGCTAGAATTGAAGGTCATTATTTTAATAGAAATTAATCAGAGACATGAAATGATAAATTTCATTTTCTCTCATTTGTGAATCCCTGAGTGTATATAGATACATAAACACACACACACACACACACACACACAAACACACGGCACAGAAGCAGGAGGAGGCTTGGGAAGGAAAGATACTGGTAGGAAGAAGAAAGGAAAGGGGAAAGAAGGTGAGAGAAGAAAGATGTGAGAGTGGAGATGGAGAGAGCGAAATACATGACAGATCACCATAGACAATAAATGTATGACAATAACTTAAGTTCTGCTACAGCCAAGTGACTTAATGTTCTTTGTTGAATCCCAAGCTTGTCTCTGTGCCTGGGAAGCACATTGAACACTAACCCATATTACATCACAGGAGGGAGCTTACGGAACTTCAGTGTGTGCTGGAGTAATCAAGGGATCCTTGGTTTTTGTGAACGGTAATGTCTCATACAAAGCAAGTGGTAGAGAACTTTCTACCTGGGCCATATATTCCTCCTGTATCTTCACAGCCACTCTCAAATTCAAACCTGTGTTCTCAGTTACTGTATTATATATGCAGCGATATGCCTCACATGGCAATGAGGAAATTGATGCTCAGAAAATAAGACTGTCCATTATCACAGTATAAGGCAAAATAGGAGAGCTGAGCTTGGAACTCAAGTTTTCTTGACACTGGCAGATCAATGCTTTTGATCACTTCAGGCACTACTTCAAGTCCTGGGTTGCGTGACTAACTACTTCATGGCCCTTGAGATACAGAGCACTAACATTTCCCTACAATGCAGAAGGGTATTGAGGGGAAACCTGGAGGTATGAGCATCACTGAGAAGACAAGCAGAGACTAGCTTAGGATTAAGAATCAGGGGATGTTCCCGATGGTGTCAGTAGTAGAACTCACTCACCTGGAAAGTAGGGCCCTGTACTGTTTTCTTGTGTTGATTCATGCCATGGAAACAGAGGCACTTTTCTGGCCATGTTCAAGCTACCAGCCCAACTGTGCCTCAAGCCACCATGAAAGCAGGCATAAATCTGAGTTACACTTCACATCATACACACCTTTCAGAGGCAATTATCCTAGGTGAATATTTGGGTGTTATTATGAAGTTAAAATGACCAATAATAAAAAAATAAAAATTTTATTTTACAGAAATTGCACTTAAGCTTAACAATGGTAAAACTAGATTTAGTAAAATGCTCTTAATAATATTCATGAAGGCATAAATAAATTGTACTTTATTTAGCTGTATATAATAGAAGTCCCACTACCAACATCATCAAAAACAGCATCATTATAATCTTTGAAAGATGACACACTCGGTTCCACAACACATGCCAAAGCTGCCTGATAACTTGTCTGATACTCTTTTAGGAATAGGATACTGTAGAAATGATCCATCCTGGAGACAGAGATGAGAGGTGTCCCTGTGGTGCCAAGACAGCTCAGTGAGTAAAGTAACTTACTTTCAAAGGTGATGACCTGAGTTCAGTCCCAAAACCTACATGTTCGGAAGAAAGAACACCCCCCAACTGCCCCTAAGCTTCACATGCATACCCAACTTTTAACTCCAAGATGTACAGTAGGCCTCCTCTCCTAACTCCTTGGGAGGGAAAGTCAGATTTCACACCCTTGGATCCAATTGGCTCTGATCTACTCCATGAAACTGAATATAGACAGTTAGTGTGTGAGCTCCAGAGCCAAACCTCAGTATTTGCCCTTTCAGGGACCCTGACCCTCCATGAAGAAGCCTAGACTAGAATACTGACCTTAAAGAGAGAGAGGCAGTTATCACTCAACCCTGAAGCTCTAGAGCAAAGAGGTAAGACACCTTGAGCTTTGCAGCCTCAGCTGAGGATTAAGTACCCCAGCAGTCAGGAAGGGGGCCCATGTGAGTCCTGTGCTTCTTTGCGACTTACCCAGGGCTATCAGGACATTGGTGGCAGGGGTACTGCTTACCCCAGTGAAGAAAAAACAGCAAGAAGCTGAGTAGATCTGAGCTTCAGATTGTGCTGTCAATCAGGTCTGAGGAGAAAACAGAGTGCCTCTGCCGCAGGCTAGGGAAAGCCAGAAACCAGAGTCACTGATTCTTTATACATGTGATAGTTAATAATAATTATCATCCTGAAGGGATGATACCTTACCCAGGGGACAATTTTATGGGCATAATTGTGAGGGGATTATCTAGATTAGGTTCATAGAGGCAGGAAGATCTATCTTCATTGTGAACATTCCATGGGGTGGGGTCTTGAACAGAATAATCCGGAGAAAGTGAGCTGAGTACAAGCATTCATATTCTTCTGCTAGAGCTGTCATGTGACCAAGGGCCTTCCCAACCTGTTGTGATTGTTCCAAGTTATTATGGATTGTTCTCTCAATGCATCAGACAAAAAAAAGAAAAAAGAAAAGAAAAAACAAAACCTACTTCCTACCTTAAATTACTTACATTAGGATATTTAACCATAAAACAGTAAAAGTCACTAAAACAATATAGATTTCAGAATCACACAGAGTAGAATAAACACATGCTAAGCATCATAAACACTGATGAGTGTATTATTTGGGAAGTTGTGGTACACACTGACATCAAGAATGAGGCCCTTGAATCTGATTATAACTTGACTGGTCTTCAATTGTAGCATGCATAGCAAGCATAGGTTGATATAATATAATATATACTAAGAGGTAGTAAGGGGGAATACTTATATTTGAAGAGGAATTGAAACTATTAATATTAAGAGTTATTATTGAAGGGTATTTACTATTCCTACATTTGTTGTTACTGTAATTGTTTTGGGCTTGCTTATTCTCTGTAACCTCTTAGGTGTGTCTATGTTTTTCTTCTAAACTAAGTATTTCTTCAAAAATTCTCTGTAAAGCTGGCTTGATGGTCATAAATTCCATTAATTTGTTTTGAACATAAAGAGTCTTTATTTCTCTTTCAATTTCAGTAGGTAGTTTTTCTGGCTATCATACGAGGGGTCAACAATTGTGGTCTTTCATAATTTGGAATACATATTTCCAGGGAAAAGAAAGTCAGTTTTTTTCAGGGATGCAGTCCCTAAAAGGCTAGCCATGTTTGAGTAGATGGTCCTACAACTAGCAATAAGTGGACTCGGTGGCTGTATTAATTTGGGAGGGAAAAGAGTAGAGGAATTGGAGAAGATGAGTGAGAGGTGTATTTGATCAAAATATATGATCGTATAAAATTCTTAAACAATAAACATTTTAAATATGTATACATAAATATACATGTATACAAATACCTACACACACACACACATAATTTATATATAATTTTTATAATCAGTTAAATTGATAAGCTGTTTAGGTGGTAGAGAAAGGATGTAAAAGTTCATTCAGGGTAATCCATTTTCTAGGTATTTACAGGTGACTGAGGGCAATTATTTTATGTCTCTAAAATTCATTTAGTTATCATACCCTTCCCCCAATTTCACAAAAAAAGGAGAGTTCTTAAGATGCCACATGACATCTATAAGGAGTGTGAATTTAGGATTAGAATTAAGATTTTCACAGTATAATGGTTTCAGTTTAGAACTAGAGCTAATAAGTGGTGAGTGGACAAGGTCATTAAAGCCTTGAGTACCAAAGTGTAAGATGTTTGAGTCACTTATGTAGTATCTGAATATAACATACATGCTTCTTCAATATTTCAAATCATCTCTGCATTGCTTATAGCATGCAGTACACTGTAAGTACTGTTCACTTTTGTTATAGCAAAACACTTAAGAAATAAAGAAAAAAAAATAAAAAAAGAAAGAAAATATATATGCATGTTTATACAGGCCAGTATTTTCTAAATATTTGTCTTCTAATTAGTTGAAACCGTGAATTAAAAACAAACTGTGAAAACAGAGGTCTAATGATAATTGAACAATGAGAAGAAAGTCTTGACTGATGTGATAGTACAACATCTGTCATCTCAGCACCTTGGGTCTTACCGCAAGGAAAAGAAAAGGAAGACCAAAAGGAAGGGGAGCAGGGAGAGGAGGAGGGGAAGGAGGAAGGTGGCAAAGAATGGAAAGAGTGCAGAGGAGAGAGGGAGGGGAAGAGGAGGAGAAAGAAGAAGGTGGCAAGGAACGAGAAGGGGGAGGGCAGAGGGGGAGAGAGGAGTTAATTAGCTCTTTATTATCACAATGCATTTATTTGAGTCTCTTTATTATAGTCTCTTTATTATCACAATGCATTATTTTTTTTTCAACACATGTCTATTGAGCACTTAGAATATGCCAAATACAAAAGAGCATAGTTTGGGTAGATGCTACCTACCACTTACTATCCACTGTCAATACATTTAAAGGTGCCAAATTACTGGATCTTTCCAATTCTATAATTGTTGTTTTTCCATTCTATTACCTCTAGCTGGCCTCCACCATCAAACACAAAGCAAAATAAAACAAAGAGCAGAGACAGACAGGAATATAAAAACAATCAAAGTTCTGGAGAGTAGCCAGCACATTATGCCAGGCACTCTACAGAGAGTGGAATGTAAAAAGTAATAGATCTTCAATTCACCAAGTCCCCAGGGTAATAAATTCCAAGCACATAATGCTGCATCAAAGAGCCCTGCTGTGCAGGGAGTCCCCACTCCCATAGGGAGAAGCTGGTGAACTCTGCCTGGGACTGTAATTCAGTCAGACATGAATGGAGTTTGGGAAATACATTGATTTTAACGCAGTACACTGACCAGTCTAAACAAACTACGTAGGTGAGCATAGGGCTAAGTCACCTTGTCCCTTGAGGAAGGGGGCTCCTGGTGTTATGCTAGTGGAACACTGCAGCTTTCCCTGATGAGGAGCAAGGGTTCACACAAAGGCTTGAATTAAATAGTGGGTGATGGCCCCAGGAGGTCCAGTCTCCACCCCAAGGCAGTGTATGGAGTCTTGTGTGGTGAAGTGATATGGCCCATTTTCCACACTAATGCCAAGCAGTAATAGCTTCATTTTTCTCATCACATTTGGGTGAAGGAGATTTTGTCAAGCACCAAAAATAGAATAGGAAACTAATGTCCCAGAAATAAGTGATCGAGAAAGAAATTGAAATCTTGTCCATCCAATTCAATTCTAATGTCCTTTTTCTTTCCCAGTTCCAAATAACTTCCCTTAAAAGGAGGTGCAAACATGAGTTTAGTCCCTTTCCTCAGTATTGCACACATTATACTTAGGGATCTCAGCCTTAAACTATGAGAGACCAATGCAGAAAAATAGAAGAGCTAATCAAAAAAGACAGTATGTGGTCTTTCAAAATCTTAAATCGAACCTAGAAGCCAGCACGCACAAACAGAATTGCTAATTGGGCATTCCGGGGCCTTCTTTACTTCCATAATTATCATTAATTAATTACTTAATTCAGTGAGTGTTTACTAAACACTGCTCAAGAAACTGAGGGGAGGAGGGTGGAGAAAGAATGTCTCAACAACACATGGGGCCTGATAGCTTTTTGTTGGAGACACACCACGAAAACAAATATAGATGTATTGCGCATAAATCTCAGGTCCTAAGAAGGAAACAGAGGTAATAAGACAGAGCTGAAGGCGCTGCTCTGAGCACTATTAGCCAGGGAACACAGTGACTGCAGTCTTTGAATCTTAAACTACCTTTCTTCACAAGAGCTAAGGAAAAGGGGTTTCTTTCTACGTTCCAGTTTGGTGAGCTGAATCAAGGTCTCAAGTCCAAGATAAAGCTAAGAGCAGAAAAGCTGCCCTATCAGTTACTTTTTTGTTGGTTTGTTCATTTTGCTGTGATAAACAGTGTAACCAAAATCACACTGGGGAGGAAAGAAGCCATTTCATCTTACACCCTCAGTTAAGAGTTTAGCCCTGAGAGAAGTCGGGAACCTGGAGATGGAAACTGAAGCAGAGACTTTAGAAAAGCTCTCTTGCTTGCTGCCGGGCTCACGTCCAACTAGCTTCCTTACCCAGCCCAAGCCCACCTTTCTACGGTTGGTACTGCCTCCAGTGGCCTTTCCACCCACAACAGTTAACAATCAAGAGAATGCTCCACAAGTGAATCGTTCATCCCAAATGAATCTGATGAAAACAATTCTTGAACTGGGGTTCCCTCTTCCTGAGTGTGTCAGGCTGACGACCATTATTAACCATCACAGCAACATACCACAGGCCAGAGTGAGTGAAGGGAAGCCTCAAACAGGTTGAAAAGTACTTAGGATGGGTGTCAAAACAGGTTTTTGTTGAATAATTTTCTGAATTCTCTTGACTGGATCATAGGGTATCTGGATATTGTTAGTATTTTGGCAGCCTGCTTTTGAGTTGCCTAGCAACCTATGATGTCATCATGTGTCACTGGCCAGGTAGCCACACCTGGCAGGCATGGTTATGTTGCTCCTTAAAAGGACCAACCTGGGACTGGAGAGATGGCTCAGAGGTCAAGAGTACTGGCTGCTCTTCCAGAGGTCCTGAGTTCAATTCCCAGCAACCACATGGTGGCTCACAACCTTATACTGAGATCTGCTGCCCTCCTCTGCCCTGCAAGCAGAACACTGTACACATAATCAATAATAAATCTTTAAAAAAAAAAAAGGACCAACCTGCCACTTTGTCTCTCTTTGGTTCTTGGCTCTTGCCCTCTCTTGCCTTCTCCCCTTTCTCTGTCGGGGCACCCCCCTCTTCTCCCTATCAGTCTCCCTCTTTCTCTCTCTCTCCATCTCCATCTAATAAACCTCATTCATGTAAAATCTGCTGTGTGCATAATCATGTTTTATTTGATCCTAGCAGTGATGCCATCAAACATTGTAGATGTTTCTGTGAAGGCATTTCTGAGGAGGTTAACTTTTAAGTTTGGTAGACTTTGAGCTGAGTGGGTGGGAATCACTTAATTTACTAAACACCAGCATAGAACAAAAGACTAACTCTTCCCAGAGTAAGAATGAGCCCATCCTTTCTCATGTCCTTCCAGCTGGGATGCTGGCTACTGCAGACTCATCTTCATCCTGAAGCACTGCTCTTTGCAGACACCAAGGCTGCCAGCATTTGTACTGTACGGCATCACATTCATGCTCCTCTTGTGGTTCTCTGGTACCATGGAACATGGAGTTTCTTCTCACTCTCCTACAGATAAGCGCCATCTCTGCAAAACATCTGCCAAGACCGTGGTAATTTTTAATTTAGTTCTTTATCACGGTTACAGTGTTATAAAAGTTCCAGATATATTTTAGGTACTAGTGCCTTTCTAGATATGCAGCTTTTAATATTTCCTTCATGTTTGTGGCTGTCTTTTCCATTGTTTTTACAGTGCTAGGTGACTTATGTTGAACCCAAGTTTTAGTCAATTCCAACTTATTAGATCTTTCTCTCACAAAGCCATTAGTATCAAACTAAAATGTCTTATCTGGACACAAGTCATCCCAACTTTCTCCCACTATCTTCTTGAAGTTTTACTTTCGCTCATATGATGTTGAAACCTGTGATCCATTTTAAGTTCATTCTTATGAGCATCTCTACTTTTGTGATGAAATACCCTGACAAAAATTTATTTTACAGTCTGTTTTCAATGTTTTGTCTCCTTTTCAGTCCCATCACTTCTTTATGAGTTGCTATCTAGAACATTTGTACCATGCCATTCTCTCAACATATCCCTCTGGGTATGTAAGACTAGTCTCTCTCTCTCTCTCTCTTTCTCTCTCTCTCTCTCTTTCTCTCTATGTGTGTGTGTGTGTGTGTGTGTGTGTGTTTTGAAATGTGACCATATAAATGATATTGAGTATTTTTCAGTTCTATTTGTCCATTCCTAGTATACAGGAAAGAAAATTACCTTCATATATAAATCTTACATGTGTCAAATCTATTGTACAAGACTATATCCACAAAGATTACTTCTGGGTATAAATAGGCCATAAGTACTTGTTGATGGCAAAATGGGTGTGAAAAGACTCATCTGTAAGGTCTCTCTGCAATTCAGGAAATAAACCATGGTGGCTTAGCCTAAAATGGGAGGTAACTAGATGAAATGATAGTAGAGATAGTAGTAGCAATAAATGGACATGAGTTGGAAATTTATCAAATTTTATGGACTATTTGACAGAATGTAGTGATTCAAAGTAAAACAGGAGGAAAAAAAAGAAGCAAAGGTGTTCTATGAGCATTGAAATGTGAAAATGAGACAGGAAGGGCCTGGAGAGCCAGATAACATTAAGAAGAGTAGCTCCTATGCCAATCCCCCAGTGAATGTCTTCATGCCCAGGCCCCTGGCTTTGCATGTGCAAAGCCGTGTTCAACTCTCTAACACTCTGGGAGGAAGGCATCCATTATGTCCTCACTTTAAAGAGGAAAAGAAAAAAAACTCAAAGAGTCATATTATTTAACATCATATTCTGTAAAAGCAGGAACATTAGAATTCAAGCACACATATGTTTAAGTATAAGTTTGTATGGTGCAGGCCATGTCTCAAGAATAAAAAGCACCCTGCATTCAGCCTGATGACTTATATATCATATGCAATAGACAATCAAACTTAACTTAGTTTTATCTCTAAAATATTTAACTAACTCATTTCTCAAAGCCCATCAACTCTACTTTATCTCTGACCTGAGTGCCAGTAACCAGCTTCTAATCATTGTCCGTCTCTCCTTTAAATGCAGCTTCTATGAGCCCCAGACTCATCTTTCTGAAGCACAAATCTAACTGTCACTGTTTTGTTACACACTCTCCCGTGCATCCATAGTGCTTCTGTCCCTCATCCTCTGAGACCGCTTTTGTACTATGTTAACCTGTGTCCTGTGCTGATACCTTAATGACTTTACCTTCCAGCCATTGATCCAGCCTCACTTTTATAGTCAGAAAGGGACTATATTCCCTATTAAACAAACAAACAAAGCCTAAAAACCAGTGGAAATTTTTAAGTTGAAAATCACAGAAAGAAAGTATTGGTTAGTAAAACTTCAAGCTATATTGAGCATTTTTCATTTGAACACTACTGAGAATCTAGCTTCGAAGTCCAGCCTTCTTTTTACAGCTTTCTCCACCATTTAGAGTTCTAGCAGAACCCGTGACTGTTCAGTCTTTCCACATAATAAAGGCCATGGTTCTTTCGGCTTTCCTACTTAGCTAAGTTCACCAACAGAGTTGAGCTAAGCCAGGTAGCCCTGTCAGTCTTGAAGGATGATGTGAAAAAGGCAGGTGAATATGAAGTTTCCATTTGCAAGACACTATGCTTAACACTTCCTGTGGGCTTTTCTAACTTATACACTTTTTATGAACTTAGTTTTAGTGTCTCCACTACATAGTGATATTGAGAGTCGTAGAATTAAGTAACTTGAAAAGAGTCACAAAACTAGCATGTAAAGTGCTTAGATTCAGAGCTGGGCAGTCTGGCTTTCTGGATCACCAACACTCAATGCTCCTAAAGGGGGTCCAGGACCAGCACACTTTAGACGTTTATCTCTTTGAATAGCTTTGTCTCCAGAACCTTCCTGTTAGGCTTTAAGTTGGCATAGCTTCTGCATATTTCTAAACTAAGTATCATCTCTTCAGTTCCCTAATACCCCTAATATCTCTTCAGTTCCCACAGTTCCCTAATATCCTTGCAAGGCATTTGTCTTATTTAGTTTTGGGCTTTTGTTGTTGTTGTTGTTTTTCTGTGAATAAAACAGTATGACCAAAAACAACTTAGGGAAGGAAAGGTTTACTTCACTTATGTTTCCATAAGTGAAACAACCCAGCACTGAGGAACTCAAGGGTTGGAACTCAAGCAGGAACCTGGACACAGAAACTGAAGCAGAGCCGTGGATGAACACTGCTTCCTGGCTTGCTCCCCACAGCTTGCTCTGCCTGCTTTCTTATACCGTCCAGGACCATCTGCCCAAGGATGGCACCAACTGCAATGGACTCAGCCATTGTATAAGTAAGAAAATGTGGCCAGACAGTGATGGCATATGCCTTTAATCCCAGAACTCAGGAGGCAGGCAGAGACAGGCAGATCTCTGAGGCCAAGGCCAGCCTGGTGTACTGACTTTGAGGCCAGCAGCCTGGTCTACAGAATAAGTTCCAAGAAATCCAGGGCTATACAGAGAAACACTGCCTCAAAAAAATAAATAAATGAAAATTAAAAAATAAAAAATATTTAAAAAGCCCTAGAGACTTGTCTATAGGCCAGTCTGATGGAAGCATTTGTAGTTGCCTCTTCTCATATTACTCTAGCTTGTGTGAAGTTGACGAAAACCCAGCTAGGACAGTATTCATGTTTTGGGTTTTCGTTTGTATATGTGTATTTGTTTGGTTTTTAATTTTAAGTGTTTAATGATATTAAGAGCCTTCACTGACATATTCCTGCATACCCTATATCACCACTGAAGTTTTTTTTTTATTCTAAAGTTAAAGAAATATATAACATACATGCTAGGGGAATTTTAAAATTTGAAGTCTTAATGGAAGAAAAATAAGCCACAGTAGCTGCAAACACAAAGGGTGCTGCAGGTGATACAGATGGACATTGAGCCCCAGACTGTGTAGTAAATGAGTAACTGGCTCCTAGGTCAGCTGAGGTAGAGCATGTGACTGCAAACATCCTCCTGACTGTATAATGACTCCACCACATTTTCTAAATATGCCACTCCTCCAAAGGGACAGGACATGTGTTATTAATCATTATGTTCCATTATCCTTAATGATGCCTAATAACAAATATGAAATATTTGATGTGTTCTCATTATTTCCATAAAATTGCCTATCACAGCACCTCAGCTTTCTTTTGAGATCAGTCATGTTCATATTCTATTATAGGAACAGGTGTTTTTTTGGGATGGTGCTAAGAAGTCATTGGCAAATACTGCTCCTTCAACAAAAAATATTATACATGGTGTGACTAGTCTAATGCCCTCAACATATCCCACTGAGATTCAAATGAAACAAAAACAGAAATTTAACCATGATCTATGAAGAACTATGATCTTCATTGCCTAAGAGCAGGTGTCAACACTCAATAAGCAGAGTGGTGAAAAATCAGTTCCCAGAAGGAGTAAGGGATGGATCCCAGAATGATGAGCACTCAGAATCAGCAAGGTTCATGTACTTTTCTCAGCAATGGAGTGTGGTGGTCACTGAAAGCACACTGAACTTAACCACTCACGTTCAGTCCAGCAAACTAAGTGTTATTCTTGTGATTTCTTACAAGATATTTAACTTTCATACCCTCCAATTCATTAATCTGTATAACACAGAAAATTGTCCTGGTTCTATCATGCAAGGTGTAAATTAAATTGCATACTGTGATGTCAGCTTTCCATTACTATAGCAAATACTTGAAACAAACCTATTTAAAGAAAGAGAAAGTCTATTGGGATCACAGCTTAGGGTGGGATACTCTGTGAAAGACTGACCCTCTTGTTTGGGAGGGTGGCTGTGGCAACACATTATATCACGGCAAAAACACGTGACAGGAGAAGATGCCCACTTTATGGAGGCCAGAAAAGAGAGTCAGTCTCAGAGAGGCATCCAATAACCCCGTTTAAGGAGTTCCTCAGTCATATAACGTCTACTATGTGCTGCCTTTTAAAGGTTGTTCATCTCATCGATAATACTAAACAGCTACTAACTTTCATTAAGTTATAAGATCACATACCGGTCACCCATATGCTGTTCACGTTTCTAATGTAGAATCTGATTCCCAGGGAGGCTGCGAGGAATCCTATAGTTATGAAAACACTGCAGTCGTGTCTATGTCTCCTGCATTCTGACTCCCAAGACTGTGAGTGTGCTTGGCTGGTTCAGAAAGCCAATCACAGTGAATAAGACAGGTAAGAGGGGTGGACATTGGGCTAAAACTTCAAGACCAGTGCTCTTAAGATTGAAAGGCTTAATTTTGACAATGTCTTTTTGGCAGGCAGCCTAAGCATTTAAGCCAATGAGTTGGCCAAGTTTCTTCCCAATGGTCAATCTTTCAAGCCTAAATCCTGGCCCAGGTCCAGGCAAGCAGATTACTGGACCACAGCCACACTTCAGTAGCCATTTTTTTTCTACCCATCAAATGGAAACTGCCTGTCCTAAATCTGCCCCCTTAAATTGTGGCTTTTAAGAGATTTACAGTTTTAGTGCTTCTGGCAAGGATTATAAGTGACCATCAAATCCCGGCATCACCTCTGAAAGAGAGCAGGTGCCTGTCTGTTTGACCTACCTACTGAACAGAGAGAGAAACTGAGCTCAAATGAATTCTAAAGCTGTCCTGATATTACAAAGCAGGTGACTGCAACACCAGGACAGGAGCTAAGGCTAAACTACAAGTCTTTTCTCCTCCTACCACTAAGGGCTAAATAAGACAGAGAGGCATTCTGTAACATAGCCTCATATTAAGTTCCTGGGGGAAAGTGTCTCTTCAGTGCTTTTGTGACTCCACACAGAAGACACCAAAGATTTTAGAAGGGATAGGAACCAAGTATGGCCATGGACCTGCTGCATGTCTGCTGCTCTCCTTTGTACTTTCTGTAGTACTGTTGACTCTCACTGTGCAGACTGCTTCCCACCGCAACCCACATCGTGGCACGCAGTAGAAATCAATGAGCGCGCTGAATAACTCAAGAGATCTCACCCAAATCTCAGATAACCACTGAGTACAGACAAAAGCTCAGCTTCGTTAAATGATTTATCAGAGCCAGTGTAGATACAAATACAGAACCTAGAAGTAGTTTTATGACCTTCAGAAAGTGAAAGCTTTTGGGAGATCTATTTTGATGTATAAATGTATAAATGAGATTGCTCCCAAGCAAAAAGTATTGTGTTATCCATGCACAGGTCTTTTTAAAGTGCTCTGAAGTGAACTACATACCTAAGTAGTCGGACTATCTTCGCTTATTTGATCCACAGTTCCTTATGGTGGAGAAAACTATTCACAACCCTGGTGTATGAATCCCCATAGTCATGAAAGATGACATTCATATAAATCCAAGCTAAGCAGGCTCTTGTATACTTTAAACTTCAATCACTTAATCTGATACCATCTTTAAAGGTTCCTAGGGATATACTTCAGTGGTCGAGCACTTCCTTCGTATGGGCAAAACCCTGGATTTAATCTCCACCATGGAAAGAAATGATTATGGACATCTATGTACAATATAGATAAAATAATACATAATATTGGGAAATTATATCTGTTATACCATTTAATCCTCATAATAGCTTAATCATTAGGTGTCTGCTATAACTTTAATATGTTAGTTTTACAGATGAAATGACTCCATGACAGAATTTTGCAATTCTAATAGATTAATTGCTTCTAAATCCCAGTTATGCTTATACTTGTTGTAATTATTGCCGTTGTGAAAGGCTGAGTAGATGTGTGGATAAGGAGATGGATAAATAGACAGATGGATGAATGAAAGAGACTAGAGCCAATTAATGGAAAGAGTATAGTGTGGAGAGTTGGTCTACAAGCATCAAGTTTAATCCACAATTCATAAACCGAATAACCATGAGTGGTACTCACTAACATTGATCTGGAGGCAGGCCAGGAATGATAGTTATATAGGCAGTCTCTGAACTCCCCTAGCCATCTCTATCCCTAGAAGCCATTTACCTTGTTCAATAGTTTCTTCAAGTCTCAATATCTATTAAATAAATTTAAAAAAATGAGAAATATCCATTCTACACTCATACGAGTATGTGAGGATCCAATGATATAGGAGGTACCTAGCAAGTATTTGGTGAAATAAAAAGTGTCTCAACAACAAAATGTTGTCCCTTTCATGTAAGTAATCTCTGAAAAAAAAAACAAAAAACAGGATTCTGGTGTCCTATAAAATTGTCCCATTGCCTACCTACAAAATCTCCATATATATGTTAAGCCCTCACACACCTCATTGGATGTGCAGCAGAAATGTTCTCCCTCCCATACATTCAAGTCATCAAGCTAAATTAAGAGATAATTGTGATCCACAAAGCCAGAAAATCTCCCTAATCCTTGGTTGTCTTTCAACTAGATATTTTCAATTTTCTAAAAACAAGTGAATTTCTGCAAAGGTTAAAAGGAGTAAAGAGGAACCATTTTTGTCACCCAGAGATTGCTGGTCTGAGTGCCCTGTCAGCTTCCCCATTTGCCTTTTTTTAGTTAATGCTCAGGTTCAACCTGAGGAAGGAGCTTTCTCTGAGCTTCAGTGCTAAGTCCTTGCCACCAAAGGTGTGAGCTGATGAGTGGTGATGATTCTCTTCCACCCATTCTGAATGATAAATCTATATTCACTGGGAGACAAAATCACTGTAAAGCCTTTTTAGCCTTTGTCTTTAGAATATAGAACAGATTGTGGGTCTGCCGTGTCCTCCTGTAGCTCTTTAAAAGTGTTTTTTCCACATCAAAGGATATGGAAAGCAGAATCACTCATCACTGTGCTCTACGTGCATCATTTCTTCACACATGGCGAGAGGCCATGCAGTGAAGACCTGATCCACACGACCTTCCTTCCTTGAGTTGTTCCCCATTTCTCTCATGTCTGGCATGGAAAGATAGGCCAAAGGAAGTTCTAGGGAAATCATCCTGGGAGGATTTGGGAAGAAGCTTGCAACAAAAGTGTAGATGTGAAAGGAAGAGTGAGAGGAACTCAGAGAAGGGTTTAAAAGTAAAATTGGGGATGGGATAAAGGGATAGGTAAACTATTTCAGGAAAGGAGAAGGACAGTTATCCAATCTCCAGCTAGACACTGATGATGTGTGACCACTAAATACAAAAGATTTGAGTACAGAATCGATATTGGCTAAGATGAGGAAGCTAAATGTTAGGCACCATGGAGATAATGAAGAATACCAGGCTTCTCCATCACTGAACCAACATGAAAGGTTGCAGAAGAAAGGCTGGGGAATAACCCAGCACACGCTGGAAAGTACTTAAACTCATAGCAAGGGTATGCCCTTCTGGTTTCTAGAACTGAGTTCCTCACACCATAGTATCCAAGCCAATGGCCTCAACACCACCACAGATGGTTGCTGAAAATAGAGCTTCCCTGTGGTTAAGTGAATGCATACAATGCTGTGCATGGATGGGCTATTCCAAGCGATTTTGGTCTGCCTGACACTGGCAACCTCCATCAGGCCCAGGAGAAACATGGAAGTGTTTTTAGCAGGAATTTTGTTACCCAAGCTTTCAGCATCCTTCATGCTTTATCAGATTTACATCAACCATCCATCTCATATGTAAATTACCATGGTCTAGTTTACTTATTACTAAATTGTAAGCTCCCTGGTGGAGGAAAATGTTATGGTTGTTGGTGTTTTTCCTGTTCCCCTGTGCAGCATTAGCAATGAACACAGAACCCCTTGCCACGTGGCAGGAAGTCAACCTTTGCTGAGTTATTGAAGTTAAGACACATATGGGCATCTGGACAGCAAGTTAGAGGAAAATTAAAGAAATTTTTGAATTTTAAAATTAGAGAAAAGTCTAAGGCAAATTATCAAAATTTTGGATAAGCCAGATGAACACATGAAAAGATGGCCAAGATTTCTATAGGAAGAAATGAACAGAAGGGAAAAGTCTGCAAAAGATTGCCTGGCTATGACAGGGATTACTATTAGGCCAATGTGGCCAGAGAATATACTATTTGCTTCTTGGTACCAAAGTAATAGCAAAGCAGGCCCCTTGCCTGACTGTGTAAATAAAGCTTTATTGAAACATAGTCATAGATGTTTATTTATGTGTTGTCTACCAATCTCTCACTCCAGGAGCAGAGTTAAGGAGTTGTGACAGAAGCCATATGGGCAGCAAAGCCTAAAATATGAACTATCTTCAAATGCTCCTGATTTGGGGGCTCACTTATTTTTATGCTGTTTAAACAGTAACACTGAACTCAGAGCAAGACATAAATTGTGATTCTCAACTGGCACATGGTTCATTACGCAAAGAAAAAAAACTACAGGATTTCTGATATGTAAAACTTCCTAGTTGTTCAAGCAGTAACTGATGCCTGGGTATAAAATTTTTTTTCATGGAAAATCCCAGATGAAAAATGTAGAGCCCAGGATTCTGAATGTGCTCCATGCCTAGAAAAATCAGCCCCGAGCAAAAGAAGATGGAGAAATCTATCTATCTCAGTAACGTGGTGAGGAATAAGAAGTTCTTGGCAGGAGGTACCAATGGTTGTTCTGCCCAGTTTGTGAACCCCAAAAGACCAGGAACAAATAGACTCCACTGTAAGTATATAAGGTTCTTTTTATTATAAATCATTACAAGCTTCAGCTTGGGCTCACTCCTCCTACTGCCTGTGCTCACGTTAGTTGGGTGATTTAAAGATTCTGGTCCCTCCCAGCATGCCCAAGGCAGGGATGATTCCTGCCTAGCAAGCATCTATTGGTCAAAATGCTACATTTTGAATTGATTGGCTTTAGGAAGGTCCCAGACCATTAATTATCTGGTGTCCCTCCCTAGAGGGATGGGCCAGTTTCCTAGCAACTGTATCTCTAGTGGGTGGGGAAAGAATACAATAAGGAGGGTTCTTCCCCTCAGGACATTGCTGGACTTCCCCACCCACCTAGTTCAGGCCTTAAATGTTAATAATAGCTGCTAATTTTTTAATCTTTTGGTCTCTTATTGTAACAAGGCAGGGCATCACAAGACTTTGACCATGATGACCCTGATACTAAGGCTCCATAAAGGCCAGTCCTCTGGCATGAGGGAATGTACCCATCCATTCAGAGCCACTGCTCACATTTGTCAAAATATCACAAGAAAGCCATAAATGGCAGAGCGGTGGGGTCCATGGCAATGGTGTCAGAGCAGAGAATAGACTTCTAGGACTTAAGGGTATTTTAATCACGCAACTGAACAGGCAACTCATAGGCCACCTGAGCCCTCCTTCTCAGCCTATTGAAGAGAGGATTATAATTGCTTGACCAGCCAACATGGAGATGTGCCACTTCACTGAGAGTGTTGCTGAGACCAGAAAGCTAGTGAAACACACGGTCTATTGATTCCCACTTGGGAGATAGAAATCAAAAGCTCATTTGTATCCCACCGTCTGGATACAAATAGAGAGTTCTATCCTGACTCTTGGTGTTTTTTGAGACTGGCTCAAATGTGCACTAAAGAAAGGGCCAATGGGCTCTTGATATACTGCAGCCAAAGGATGCATATTCTAAAATCTCAGGTTCCCTGTCTTTTACTCTAGAGCAAAAGGAGACAAAGAGATAATAGCTATGCTCCCTTTGAAATCTGTAAAATTTGCTTTTCTATAGTGATTAGACATGGTTTCTGGGTCCAGACTGCCTTGGTACGAATGCGGATGACCTGAAATAGTTACTAGGCTTACCATTGCTTGGTTTCTGCAGCTGCAGAAAGAATATAACAATAGAAGTTTCCCTCTCAGCTTTTTGGGGGAACAGATTTAACATATGCGCAGACACTTTTAATGCAGTTGGGCTATGAGTGTTATTGCACATTTGCTCAACTTGCAGTACATGCCCTTACTGCAAGTGGTGCATTGTGCTAAGCACTCTCTACTTATTACCCGTTCCTTACCAATTCTATCTCATTCATTATTCCTTTTGTTTCCATTCACTGACACATTGTTTCCTATAACAGATTTAGTAACTTGGTTTTGCAGATGAGGATGTTGAGGTTCAGGTCTGTAAGGGAATTTGTTCATAGGTGATAGAGGAGGCAGGAATGGAAGACTCCATGGGCTGTCTGGATTCAAGGCAGAGAGGGAACCCTGTGCTACACTGCAGCACTTGAGAGCCATGGACCAAGAGTTTCAGCTTCTCACAGACCCCAAACACCAGTTTAGACTGAAACTCGGCCATGCCCCCAATTGCAGAGGACAAAGCATCAGGGCAGAAGTTCTGAAAGCAGATTAAACCTGGAAGCTATTAACCCAGGCAGGGCAGATGCTGCCATGGGTTGCAGGCTGCCTAACGTGGGGGCTATTCATTTCAATCCTTCCTTTAAAGCAGGCTTCTGACTTCAAGTACTGAAGAAAAGGAGACAGGTATTTTCCTCTCAGCATTTTCTTGCCTTGGTGATGTCAGAACATTCATCATATAAAAACAATCGAGAGCTACACACAAAGGGCTAAGGTTGACAAGGAACAACTATAGGCCGTTCAGGGGATGAGTTCCTTTGTATAAGCATGAAACAAAAAACAAAGGGAAGTCCCTCACTTCTCTAGTCTTGGGCGGCTCTAGGTCTGTGTTATTTAGTGAACATCAATCAAAGCTACAATCAGTGAAGTTTACTTTTCTTTAGAGCTGATTGCAAACCTGGCTGTTAAGGCTAGACTGTGGGGTCTGCGGGGGTATCACATTGGTATGGAGAGAGTTGGGCAGTGAACCCCAAAGTTCTAAGGCATTATATATATATATATATATATATATATATATATATATATATCATAGAGGGGAAACTGCAAAGGATTTGAACAATACTGTGAAATGATACAGGCAAAACACATACAAGAAATTACTAAAAAAAAAAAAATCATGTAAGCATGGTCTCAATGTTGGCATGTCATTTCTCTTAAATTTCAAATTCCGGTTGAAGTTTGCAAAAGCACTTTGAATGGACACACAATTTCTATGTGGATACCCATTTATGACCAAGATATTTAAGACATACCTCATTTAACTCTTCTGAGGAAAGTATGGAGTGAGTTGGAATTCCATTTAACAAAAGATGGGTCTCAGTGTTTTGAGCCAACATAAATCACCATGAAACTCATCTCCAACTATGACTGTTCCGATCTAATCCCAGGCTTGACATCCTCCATTAGCCATGGCCACACTGGAAATATCCCCAGTTCTTGAAACCAACAGGTCACGAACAAAGATAAGTTTCTCTTCACTGTGCTTAACCTACCATGGTAAAAGAAGGTTGCTAATAACCACCCACCCAGAGCACCATGACTCATGTCTAAGTCACTTTGCCCAGTGATGCATAGGGCTATTGTGGAACTGTCAGTCCCCACTCCACAAAAGCCTGAATCAAGGTTATGACCAGTTGAGTCACTAATCCAAGGTTGACTTGATAAATGAAGATGCTGATGATGAGGATAATACACTAACTCCTCCTGATGTGAACTCAACCACTAGCAGAAAATACATATAAATGCATGTCTCTATACATATGTATGCACATGCACTACTTTATTTTCCTTTTCTTTCCACTGCACCAAAGGCCATTGATGAGTTTTACTTTTATTTACATGCTATTATATCATTCTTTGCATTTAATTTTGCTTCAGTAGCTTTGCAGTCTTTATTTCTCTGTAGAGAAAGTCACATCAATGTTCTTTCAAGGATTTTTAAGAGGGCGGGATCAAGGCTTCATTGTTCTGGTGGAAACTAAGTCAGCTCCTAGGGAGGCAGTTTTACTGCTGAGTAGCTATTTGTATTGAGAGTCAGCAGAGAGGCCTGGAGCTGTGGGGTTCCAGCCTTCCTCCTGTGAGCAGGATGGCCTTTGACAGCTGCCTGAAGGTACACAAGAGAGAGCTTTATATTCATCTGAGCGTCAAGACCCTAGTCTGTAACACAGCCCAAGTAACTCTCCTCTCTTCCCTTTCTGTGAAGGGGACTTCTGTTCAACTTCGTTGGGAAGACAAAGAGATTCTGTTGTTTTTACATAAATAAGAAAAAAAAAGACTGAAGGATCTTTTCCATGAGGCAAAACTAGCATAGGAAGCAAGGATGCAAGGTGAGTAGAGCTGTTGAAGCAAGGTGTGTGTGGGGTGGGGGATGGGGGAAGGCGATCTCTCAAAATTCCCGAGGGATGTGGATGCTGAGCCTAAGGCACAGGCAAGTGCACCTCCTGTACATTTTAAGAAGAATTTCCTGAAGCTCGGATATTTCTGAGTTGTCACGGTCTACAGTTTGATCTATGCTCATGAAAAAATTAAGTAACAGAAAATTTACATTCCATTTTAAAAATGAGAGTAAGAAAATAGATGTAGGGGTGGAACAATGGCAGAATAAACAAACACATTTTCTTATTCATGATGTCAGTCTGAAACCTAATGCTTTGTACAATAATTTCACAACTAATAAATACATTTTAAGATAATAGTCTCAAAATGTGATCCTTGCTTATCTGCAAACATTGATTTAAGGCTAAGAAATGGCTTTTCAGGTTATAAAGAACAAGTTTGTGATTCTGTTTATATTATTTAGAGCTATTAAGAAAGAATGTTTTGAAAGGAAAAATAAGAGAACATAACTCAAATGTTCTACAATCTCAGGTCACAGGCCTCTCTAGAGCAGTAAGTAATTTAGAAGATATCAAAACTATCGGCCCTAAAAGGATAGTTTCTGTTACTGAATTTTTGGTGAAAAAAAAAACAAACAAAACAAAACAAAAAAAAAACATGTATTAAATACTTGCTTCATAGAGTTCTTTTGCTAAGTAGATTAAGGAAAAAAATGGGAAAAACAAAACTCCCTTTTCCCTTTCCATGCTCTGTGGTTAGGAAATAGAAAACCACTAGCTAAACACAATCCAAGACAGAACAACTGTGGCAGGGGCAGTGAGCTAGAAAAGATGGAGTCAGCCAGGAGTTAGAGCAGGGAGGGTCCAATCTGTCCAAGCAATGGAACAGAGTAAAAGGGGATACAACAGCCAATGGGACTTGGCTTTGCCATGGAGCAAAAGCCAATGGCAAAAGGATATATGCCTCTTTACTCTCCATGACTCCTGCTACTAGGAGTCTCAGCTAGAGTCATTCCCATATCTCTCAGGAGCCTGCCCTGTCATGGATCTCTAGTTTGCTTCAAAGATGCCCCCACCCATGGTTTCTCTTCTCTAGGCAAGCCCTCTGTTCTCTTGCCCCTTCTCCCCATGTCTGATCTCCATCTTCATTTCTCTTCATGATGGTTCTCTTACCCCGTTTCCTCTCTTCAACCATTTCCACTGTCTATTCTATTTCCCCTTTTGAGTGAGAATTAAGTGTCTTCCCTTGTGTTGTCCTTGTTACTTATCTTCTTTGGTTCAGTGAATTGTAGTATGGTTATCCTGTACTATATGGCTAATATATGCTTATAAGTGAATACATAATCATGTGTGTCTTTCAGGGTCTGGGTTACCTCATTCTATACAGGACGCCTAGTGGAGGGAGGGGAATATCAACCCACCCACAAAAACTTTGACCAGAATTTACCCTGCCTACAAGATGTGCAGGGATAAAGATACAGCAGACATTGAAGAAATGTCCAACCAATGCTTTTCCCAACCTAAGACCCACCGCATGGGAGAAAACCAACCTATGACACTATTAACAACACTCTGCTATGCTTGCAGGTGGGAGTCTAGCACAGCTGTCCTCCGAAAGGCTCCACCTAGCAGTGAATGGAAACAGATGCTGAGACTCACAACCAAACTTTGGCTAGAGCTCAGGGAGCCTTGTATGAGAGTGGGAGAAAGGATAGAAGGACCGAGAGGAGACAAGAGCTCTACAAGAAGACCAACAGAACCAACTAACCTGGGCCAAGTGGGGCTCACAAAGACTGATGCACCAACCAGGATGACTCATGAACTCCACCGAGGCCCCCTAAACATACATAGCCAATGGGTAGCTTGGCCATCATGTGGGTTCCCTAGTAAGGGGAGATGGAGCTCTCTCTGACATAGCCTCTGCTTCCTGCTTTCTGATCACCTTCTACTTGTAGGACAGCCTTTCCAAAGGCCACGGGGAAGAAGATGCACTCAGTTCTGTTGTGACTTAATGAGCTGGTGTTGGTTGGGGTGGCAGGGCTCCCCTTATCTGAGGAATATGGGTTTTGGGATAGGGGGAAGTGGAAGGGAGGGTAGGGCTTGGAGGAGAAGAGGGGGGGCCTAAGATCAGGATATAAAGTGAATAAACAAAATAACATAAAAAGAAATGGGGCCAGAGAAATGGCTAAGAGTTTAAAAGCACTTTCTGCTCCTTTAGAGGATTCAAGTTCAGTTCTCAGCAGTTCAGTGTCTCAAAACTCCTTTGTGGCTCCAGGGAATATGACGCCCTCTTTTGGCCTCCATGGATACTCTCATACATGGGCATTGTCAAACACTGGCACATATTCATATGTACACAAATTTCCTGGGTTACCCTAAAACCAAGTGACAAATTAGATGATTTCATAGGAAGAGAGCTAGTGAAGACAAACACAAAGAGAGTCATTCACAGCTCAGTACAAGTCACACTCAGGCGGAGCCTTAAGCTTGTTACATCAGCACCACTATGGAACCATTGGAATGATGCTTTACAGATAAAGGAGAGCTGGCAGATAACTTCATTGTGGGATAATAACAATCATTACTATTAAAATACTGAACAGCCACAGGGCACTTAAAAATCTGCCTTGTCTCTGAGTATATGATGCTATCATCTCATTTAACAAGTTCTTCAACAGATGGCCAAAACACTTGTCACCTGGTTTAAGGGAAAGAGAAACTGTGGGTTAGAGACATAGTCACCATGTTTTCTCATTCTTGCACTAAATACATGAACTTCTGAGCCAGGTGCCAGGCACTGACAGACTTCAAACCTAAAAAAAAAAAAAAAAAAAGCCGACGGTGGATGCCAAACTTGACTTCGGGTTGGTTACAGTCCATCCTGGATGAGGGAGAGATAGGTGAGACATTACATAAGAAGGTTTGCTAAATGGTTTGTGCAGTGGGTAAATGACTAACATTGGTTCTCTATGTTCCTGAACTATAAATGGGCTCTTTCTTGGTATGCAGATTGATCTTAGGGTGGGACTTTCCAAATAACCCTCCACTGAGATCCTCAACTCCGTTTTGTTGTTGTTGTTTTGTTTTGTTTTGTTTCATTTCTCTAAGTACTCTCATGGGGAACAAGGGATTTAAAAAGAGTAAGTCAAGAGATGTCTCTTGGGTGCATAATTCAATTTGCATCTCTGAGCCCTCTGGCTTCAGGGTTGTACAGATAAGGTCCCTTCCCTGTCTTCCAAACAGAGGATGAGTTAACCATATAGGTCAACCAGGCAAATACAGGTTTACTGCCGCTACAGTGAGATTCCAAGATGGAAAATAACAGAATGGAAGGGTTTCAGGATACTCTGCCATTATCTCTTCAGAGATGCCTGCTGGATGACAGTGGGCCCACTGCCCAGATCCTCAGAGCTGAAAACAAGGCAGTGGATATCCTCAGGGGAGATGCCTGCAGTACTCTGCAGAGTGGCAGTAATGCCCCCTCTGCCATCCCCAAGGCCAGCAGCCAGCACAACAGAACCTCCCTCCCTGTACCTCTGGGCACCGAAACTGTACGCCTCTGTATTGGAACCTTTGAGGCCACAGAACAAAAGAGTAGAAGCTGGGCATATCGACAGGACATACTCATTGTTTAAAGAACAATTAATGAGGAAACAGCAACAAGCTAGAATCACAGGCTGCAGGACAATTTAGCAATTAAGAAAATTAGAGGCTGCAGTTTCAAGAGACAAACTGTCAAGTCAAAAGCAGGAGAGAAACAAATATAAACTGATCTCGAACTTCCTGCGACCTCCAAGTCCACAGCAAAAACGCAGTTCAATTGGGTGCGGGGGCTGGGCAGGAGCCCTGTGTGTTGAAACTTCCTGTGTGGGATGCTTTATACTCCCACATGTTAAGTGCCTTCCATAATCCCTTCCTGTGGGTGTGTGAGTGTTCCTGGTACTAGCCCAACCCTAAGACCCCGCAGACACACCATCTCAGGCCATATTCAGCTTCCTATTCAGATGCCCAGTGCGTGTTCCCCAATCTACAGATGAGGAAGCCAGGGCTCACTGTCAATCACTCACTTTGTCCTCAAGTCACACCGTAACTTCTGTGATACTAGTAAGGGAGACTGAGGGATGTTCACACCCCAAACCAGGGTATTTCATGATCAAAGGACCTCATCCAAGTCCTTCCATGCCCGTAGACCTCTCCTAATCTCAAACAAATTCAGTCTCTATTCTTGAGCATTATGGGAGTCATGCCTGAGCCTGGAGCATGAGCGCGGCCTACACTTCTCAGTATACAGCATGCAGCAAATGGGAGCTGCAGGAGGCTGCTCTGCCAACAGCCTCTCCTCACCTGAACCTGCTCTGGTTCCAAGCTGCCTGCTCAGTGTGCTATCGCCACACTGCCAACTTCTAAGTGCACAGCTTGGCACATGAGTCATTTGATCTCTTAAATCTGACCATGAGTGTCAGCCAGGATCAAGTATCTTTTCCCCTTAGCTGGTTGGATGATTGACAAACCTTGTCCCCATAGACAGAGGACCTGGGAAGAAACCTACAATAGAAGGTCAAGCTGAGCCCGTTGGACAACCAATGGATGACACAGCCTGCTTAGTGCTGATACTGAGACAGGTCAAAGCAAGCAAGAGAGGCTGCCCTGTGACCCAGTTAAAGGGAGTGGGTTAGAATCTCAGTCAGGAGGGAGAAGTAGGTCAGCATGAGGCTGAACATGACGTGAGCCTGGATATAACAACAGGAAGGGATCCATGTCAGACAATTGTGAGGAACAGGACAAAGTGAACGGTCCAGTGACTCGATGGGCAGGAGGGTCCACAGGGCAGAGAAACATGGCAAGTGTGAAGGGATACCGCAAAGCACAGTGGTTACATGGGAGCTGGCTCACTGGCAGTTGCTGACGGAACCAATGATGGAACTGCGGACTCTAAGGAAGAATGATGTAGCCTGTGACAAGATGAGCGGTAAGAGCAAATTAATGTATCTGCAGACAGTGGTGAGAGTGGCTTCTCAGAACCCTCTCTACTCTCAGAGCTTCCAGTTAACTACATGTCAGGCAGCGATGCTCTGAGTAACTTATTTCATGTCTCATTCAGGAGATGATGGGTTTGCATCACCCCAGTCACTTAAAGATTTTCTTTTCCTAATGAGAATGGTGTGGCGAATTTACATTAACTTTGCTTTGATGATTTAGGATCAGACATCCGTGCCGCCACTGAAGCGCTGACTATGATTACATGCAAATGCCTATTAAGGAAGCGAGGCAAAGTGGGAAAGACAGTGGCAAATCCCAGAACTAATGGTCTGATCACAGTCTTCCCAGCAACTCATCTCCTCTCTCCGAAGAAGCGGTGGGTGGGTCAGTAAAACTCGTTGCAATTGTCGTCTTTCCCCAACGTTCATGAGTAGGCTACTTCCAGCCCGTACTGTAAATGTGCAGAAGGGATCCCAACCCGCTGCTTTAGAGGACTCCCTGCTCTGGGTTGGTGTCCCTGTCCATCCGAGGGTGAACAGAACTATAGCCTTTAAATCAGGGAACCAGAACACACAAGCCAGAGGCAAAAATCACTGAAAATATTTGACCTAAGTTTAATTCAGGCTCTTTGAACTGTGTGACAGACTGATAGTCATTGGTCATCAGTTGTTTCTTAAATTTAAATTGTTTGAGTATTTTTTTTTATCGTATCCTCTAATTTCATATTAGCCACGATTCCAGTGCTCAGTTACCACACGTTCCTTGCTATTACCATGCAGTGAATACAGATACGTTCTTTGGGGTAGAATTCCCTTAGACCTAATGTTTAGTGTTTCTGAAATACAGGAGAGAAAAAGTCAAGGTAAAGGACACCATAAAGACATAATCAAAAGACTCTAGTGGGTATTTTTTTTTTTTTGTAAGACAAGAGTGAAGGTCATGGGTAAAATTTGAAAGAGGAAAATTCGGAAACAGTTCTAGGGCTGAAAAGAACATAAACATAACATCAAAATAAATGTAAACACTGGCAGCATTTTGCTTCAGAATACCCAAAAAGGTATTTATTGCAGTAAGCTTCCTTAAGTAATAGAAACACATGACTATGGAGCAAATACTGAACAATGTTATGAAATACTGCTCGTATGTTTTAGTCTCGGTATATTGTTGGAGTGTTATTAAAGAAAATATAATTTTCAGAATAAGCCTGCTGAAGAATTTGGGTTGTCCTGACCTAAAATCTACAATTCCTCAACTCCCTCTCCTTTCCCCTCTTCCTCTCTCTTTCTTTCTCTCGTTAACGTATTTATTTTGAGACAGTCTTTTTGTCTATCTGTGTCTCCATGCAACCCAGACTGAGCCTAAACTTACTATCCTCCTGCCTCAACCTCTGGAATGCTCAGAATATACGTATATGCCATGACACACAGCTAGTTTATTATTAAATAATCTAGAAAAATACTTTCTTCTAAAGAAAGTATCACAAAATGTTAACAATTGTAAACTCTGAGTAGAAAAACTTTGGGAATTCATTTTACCTGTCTGTAGCTTTTCTACATGGTTGGAATTTTTTTTTTGTTTGGAAATCTTTGTGACACAGCATCCCAGTAGAATTGATGGAGCTGATAACTGTCAAAACTCCCATTTGTATTTGAAAGCCTCTGTGCTTGCCAGGCCTGGTGAGGTAATATTTCCATTCCTCTGACGCTGTCTTATTTACACATGTGTATGAGGGATTAACTGGGAGGGATAATTGCATCATGTCTCATGATCCACCAGCCTTTAGCACTCTTGAGATTCAATATTCATGTGCAGACGAAAGCCTGCATATTACACAACTGTGAAATTTTTAGTATTCTCCTCCCAGTCTAGAAACAATCAATTTTATTAAAATTCCACTGGATCTACATCTTTATTCTCCTCCTTTTTACTTTCCAGGCAGGATATTGGAATTTACATGCATTATTTGTGTCTGCCCTCTCTTTTGCCTATCCCAAATGGTTTTGACCTAGGGAGAGTAAGGAGGTTTGTCACAAGGCAGCTTATGACAGGGTACACCTATAAGTAGACACAAGCACCTTCAGGGCCAGAGAACTTATATAACAACCACATGCTTTGACTGGGGACCCTGAGGGGTCATGTACTGTGTAACACCCTAAAATATGAGAAATTCAAGTATCAAGAAAAGACTCAACGGTGTAGAAAGCATTAAATCCAGGTATTGAAACTACAGGATGGACTTTATGGGATATCAAGAGAACTTAAAATGCCAGAGGCCCTTTGATCAATCATGCAAAGTTACATAGAAAAACAAATGTCATCAAAAAGTGTGTGCAGCCTATGTCAAGCATCATACCAGTTATACCAAGCGATCAATAGTACTAGGGAAAAGGCAGTGGGATTTGCCTTGGATTTCAGCGAGACTGCAGGTCAGTTCCAAACACAGAGCTGCCAGCATTCCACACATCCACATCTATCAACTTGGAAAATAGAATGATAAATGATAAATGGGACACAGCTAGCTAGACACTACCCACGTAGGCACTGACCTAGAGGTTCACCGGGTGTTACCATGTGGGTATGCTGCCCAGTGTGCAAGGACTGAACCTCAAGTAAGAGCAGAGACATTCTCTGCTACGTGAACTAAATCAGCTAGAAAGTGAGGTAGTAAAACAATGACAGAAATGAGTGTAAGTTCCAGAGTAAGGCTGGAGGCTGTGCAAGATGTGTCTGGCTGAAATAGGAAAAACAACAGAAGAAGGAATACCATAGTCCCAAAAAGGAGGTAAGTACAGCTTTACCAGTATGTTCCTGAAATATTTTAGACTACACATTACAGTATATAACAGAAAGGATGCTTACCTCACACACATACCCGTGGATACCAGGTTCTGTACAGATGTTATAGTCCTATATCCAAAAACGTCTCATGTCTCGGTATTAGAGAGTCATGCTGAATATGTTAGAAGAAGCCCTCCTTCAAATGATCATCCAGATACACTATAGTTTGTTATATAACGTTATCGTGTCAGCTCTGTTGTTTGGAAAATGCTGGAATGACTTGGAAAAGCCTTACTCAGCTTCCACTAAGAATATAATTATCAGCATTGCTTTCACCTATAGTATCACCAGAGGATCTGTTAAAGATGCTTGTGTGGTTTAGTTAAAATGAAATACCTCAATGTACCAGTCTATACAATGGATTTCTTCAAATTGCACATGAATTGGGAAGAATGAAGAAGGACTCCATTCTAACCTGCCTTAGAATGGTACCCCCACATTCCCCCTACAGACCTGTGCTGTGACCTCATGGACTGATGGCTACAGGTACCAGTAACCTGCAGAATGCTGTCAGAAATTGGCTTTCTTACATATTGCATAAGACAGCTAATTGAGATAAAAGTCTAGCATTTTCTGTTGGTGTTCCAATGAACGTTGGCCTCACTTAAGAAGCACTGTTGGGGGTTAGTGAAGTCCAGGGATTGAAAGACTGTGAGGTGGACACGGACCCAAGAAGTAGACAGGCTGTGTCACACACTGATAACACTGAAACCTGTGCTCTAGGTCTCCCTGGTGTTCCAGGGTTTCTGAAGAGTCTGAAGAAATTTAGAAGTCCAGGGCCTCATATCTGTACTGTTGTTTTGTTTTGTTTTATCATATTTAAGAGCAGAAACGTGTAGACATTAAATAGAAAGCTGTGGCTACACAGAGATGAAAGAGGATTGTGTCCTCTTCCCATTATGATGGAGAAGGATATGGAGAGTGTTGGATAGGTTTGAGATGAACATGAAGTAGGGTAAGAGTCAAACAAGGGAAGGTCTTTGCCTTTGTTTTACAGAAATGGATGGACACGGCAAACATGCATTGGCCAGACAGAAACACCCAGAAAGGCAAACGGGCCATAAAAATCAAGAACAAGATTGGGCCTTCCTGAGCTCAAAGTGCTTTGAAATATATCCTGGAGAACAAGTCTGCTGTGGCTTTGCAGCAAGGAGCTGAGCCAGACTTGGCAGACTATGCCTCACCATCATTAAAGCTCCTGGAATGGATCAGGACACCTGGATTTTTAATTCATATTAAAATATGAAAGGACTGGATCACATGCCAGAAAGGAACATGCCGCTTAGGAATTAACTACAGAATCAGAAAGGACATGTTACAAGGAAAACAGAACTATTATAGGACAGAAGAAACTGATGGAAGAATGAAATCAGGGAGGAGTATGTGTATGAAGACGTGCACAGAAGAAAAACATGCTCAGTGTAGTCACCTAAAGACAGGTCCTTTTCCAAAGACAGAGAAAGCAAGCTGTCTCCCACAAAAGGGAAACTAGAACTGTGTTGGTGATCTGTACTGGAAAATGCACAGTGGGAAAAGAGGAATGGAGAGTAAGGAAAGGGACCACCCTGTTTAGACAAACTGGCTGAGGTGAGCTTTTCAGGGCAGATAAAGGCCTAGGAGCAGGAGGGGGCACAGCAGGCATGTTGGGCATGAACACAGGGTCATGTCTCTGGAAAAGGGAGAGCAATTTCTATCAGTTTCAGAAACTAGTGAGCTGTAGTCCAGGGTCCAGAGAAAAGAAGTTATTTTCTGTCCCGAAGAAGCCAGAAAGATCATAAACAACAGACCTCTCCTTTTCTAAGGCTGGGTCTCAGAACAGTTGTTACAGAGAGGGTCTGGCCTGAGGGGCAATCCTATTTTTTTCAGGGTTGTTATGAAAGCCTGTCTCAGGACAAGAGTATAAAGTGGAAGTGACAGGGGGCTGGGATGTGTGTGTGTAGAAGGTGTAGCAAAAAAAGGAGATGAAGAACAGTTTGTGGAGGTTTTAAGGACTCTTCCAGCAACATTAAGAACCATGCCGAGTTTATAATACAAAGGCTATGGATTTTACTGACAGCATTGCAAATAGACAGTGGGTAGAGTTATGGCTTCCTCTACAGCTCAGAGAGCTTCAGGGCACCCTGAGAGAGCCGCCTGCCTGGTTTGCTAACTGATATGTTGGTTACCACATTTACGTTAGGACAAAGGAGACATAGCTTATTATGAAGGGAGCCCGTTTGAGCCCTACGTCGGGTAGATCTCGCAGACAGCATGAACTATACTCAGCACAGCCCTTAACAGGAATCAGAACACTCTGGAATCATAGGAATAAAGTAATCAGGTAAATTCTCCTCAAACTCAAACTGCTTCCACCTTTTCTTCCACCTAGAAGTGTGATGGCATGACTAGCTCTGCTCTTGACTGACAGATGGATCCAGAAAGTAAACATAATTCTAAGCATTAGAATTGCCCAAACGCCCAGCCTGTTCCAGCCCACAGGAACACCCTTACTGCTACACCCCAAGAATAATCTAAAAGCTTTTTTGCTGAATGTCCTCCTGAGATACATGGTGCCAACAAGATAAAGTATAGCATCTCCTGAAGTCTTCAGCTACACAAATGCCCAGATACTTGCCTCACAACCCTCATGGCTATACGTTGAGGAGTTCTAAATGCCCATGGCCATCTCACTTTTATCTTTACAGGAACTGAACCTTCTTAAAGTGTTTCAGACAGATTCTGACTAACATCACTTTAAGCAATTTCTTTAAGCCTTTCTGGATATCAAAGGTAGCTGTTTATTGCCAATGAGAATCACATAATGTTAGCTCATCAAAAGGCTACTAGAGATCAGCCTGTCACCAGAGAAACTTACATTCAGTGACAAAATAAAGGAGAAAATGACAAAATAAAGGAGAGCAATTGGTAATCATGTACAGATATGTTGTAATGCATAATCAAATTGTGATTTTACTGTTAAAATTCAGCAAAGCATTATGTGAGTGCACATAAAACTACAAACAGAATGAGTCCTTTCAAACATAAGCCATCCCTAGAGACCTCTACAAGGAATGCTGTGGGACAGATTTGCTATGCACACTGTATAAACCAGTATCCATGTTTTATTGGACGGTATCAGTGCGTTTCAAGCTAAACTTTAAATAGATTCAGTGATTTTTATCTGAGATTTGCAAATTCATTGTAGAAAGCCAGCTGGTCAACAGAAAACAAATAAAGCCCCAATTCCTTCTTGGCAACATGAAGGGAGCTTAATCGGCACTGTGAGTACCGTGGATGGTGTTGCCTGAACCATTTGGGGAGGGTGATGTAAACAACCCGGGCACCTGAACCTGGACTCTGAACCTGGAATAGCACACATTGCCATTCTATCATCACCAACTGTGTGTCCATCTGCAAGTGATGGACTCTCTGAACCTCTCATCCTATCCCATAAGATGAGAATAACGATACCCTTTATGTCATATTTCATGAGGGACAAGTGAGAAGTGTCAAACAAAAGTTCTGAGACTAGTCAATAACTGTGACTCAAGGACAGCGCTGAGTGAGGTATCCCAGAAGCAGAAAGACACACGGTATATACTCACTTATAAGTGGATATTAGACATATAATGTAGGATAAACATACTAAAATCTGTACACCTAAAGAAGCTAAACAGGAAGGAGGACCCTGGGTAAGATTATCAATCCTGACTCAGAATGGCAAACAGGTTGGACATCAGAAGAGCGAGAAAACAGGGAACAGGAGCCTATCACAGAGGGCCTCTGAAAGATTCTACCCAATAGGGTATCAATGTAGATGCTGAGACTCATAGCCAAGTTTGGGCAGAGTACAGGGAATCTTATGAAAGAAGAGGGAGATATAAAGACGTTGAGGGAACAGGAGCCCCACAAGGAGCGCAACATAACCAAGAAATCTGGGCCCGGGGGTCTTTTCTGAGACTGATACTCCAACCAAGGACCATGCATGGAGATAACCTGGAACCCCTGCTCAGATGTAGCCCATGGCAGCTCAGTCTCCAAGTGGGTTCCCTACTAAGGGGAACAATGACTGTCTCTGACATGAACTCAGTGGCTGGCTCTTTGATCACCTCCCCTGATGGGGGAGCAGCCTTACCAGGCCACAGAGGAAGACAATACAGCCACTCCTGATGAGATCTGATAGACTAGGGTCAGATGGAGGGGGAGGAGGACCTCCTCTATCAGTGGACTTGGAGAGAGGCCTGGGAGAAGGTGAAGGAAAGAGGGTGGGATTGGGAAGGAATGAGGGCTACAATTTGGATAAAAAGTGAATAAACTGTAATTAATATATAAACAAATAAGAAAATTTAAAAAAGACAGCACTATATTTTGTGCAATTCTCTTTCTACCAGAGATATAAAAAAAAGCAAGTTCATTAAGAGTCTAGATGTGGGCTAAGAAGATGCCTCATTTAACACAATGTCCATCACACAAGCGGGGATCAGAGTTCAGATTTTCAGGACCCAAATAAGAAGTCAAGCATAGCAGCTTGTGTCTGATACTGCAATCTTCTGGGTGGAGGACATGTAGGTATGTGGATCCCTGGATAGCATAGGCCATCCAGACTAAGCTAATCAAGTGGCTTCGGGTTCAGTGAGAGACTATCTCAAAAAAACAGAGAGCTATGGAGGAAACACTCAATGTCAACCTCAGGTTTCTACATGTATGTAGAACTCACATGTACATGCACTCCTGTATGCGCGCGCGCACACACACACACACACACATACACACACACACACAGAGACACACACACATCTAGGTAGGAGGCTGGGTGTGGTGGCACACACCTTTAAGCCCAGCATTCAGAGACATATGCAGGAGCTAATTCCCCACCTGTGAACACTCACACACATTTCATGAATTCATCTACAATCCTGACATAAGTAACGTTGATTTTTTCTCCACCCAACCTAGACCGCTCTCACAACTCACAGACTCTGAGAATGGCTCCATAATGAAACACCGTATTATTTCTCTAAAATATTAAGTTTTGATGCTTGGTTCTCCTGCTGGTAACATCACTGCCTACATCTACCTCCGCAACACAACCTCGGAGTCTGCCAAACTTCACCATGTTCCCTCCATAGACTCCATGCGTCCAGAAGTTACCAGGGCAGTTTTCATTGTCACCCGCCTTTCCTCAGGTCCCGCATAAAAACTTAACTTGAAAACGAACACTAAAAACACCTGTGGGGTCGTGAAGTAGATTCTCTGGCATTGTTGGGTAAATGAATAGAATGTATGAAAGACAGTTGGCCAAGCCCACTCTTAATATACCATCTGACAGTCATATCCCTTGGCATTTATCCAAACTAGATGAACTCCTGTATCCATCTCAAAAGTAGAAACTGTACAGAAATATGTATGAGATCGTTATGCCTAAACAAGCTCAGAAGCAATCAAGACGTGAATAAATGAATGGGCACATGGTGGCACCTCCAGAAGATGGAGTAGTATTCTACACCTAAAAGGAATTGGGTGGCTACATCTTGAAAAGGCACGTAAGAGTCTTGTTACTAAGGAACTTAAAAACGGTGTGATTCCAACTACAAGACACCCCGGGAAAGGTAGAACTATGGAAAAAAAATGGAAAAGGTCACTGATTCTAAGAGATTTGGGGCATCAGATAGCACACTGATAGATACAACTCATTATACCCCAACCAGGAAAGTATACATCAAGAGTGAATTGCAATATAAACCACAGTCCGGGCAGTATTGCTATGTTAGTGTAAGTGCGCTGATTGAAAAGAAGGTACCCCTGTGATGTGGAATATCGATACTCCCAGCCCCCTGGTGTCAGGTGGCGCACAACTGCCTGTATTTCCAGGACTAAGAAATCAAATTTCCTCTTCTAATTTCCACAGGCACTTGCATGCATGTGGTAGATACACACATAGACAGGCAGATAAAAATAGAATATTTTTACAGGGAGGACAGGGGGTGGAGAAATGGCTTAGTGGATAAGAACACTAGCTGTGCCAGAGTGAGGAAATAGGTCGTGGCACCTATTTAAAGTGTTGGTGTGGACACACACACACACACAAGCACGCACCTGTAACCCAGCAGTGGAAGTGAAGCAGAGTCAGGAGGATCACTGGGCATCCTGGCTTTCAGCATAGCTCCGTAGACAGTGAGAGACCCTGTCTCAAAGGGCTAAGACAGAGAGTGCTAATAGAGCAGGACACTGATGTCCTCCTCTGGCCTCCACACATGTGACCTGGGCAAATGCACCAGCCCATCAGTGAAGCTTTGTGCGTTGATTCCTGGGTCCTAGGTCCTATCCCAATAGTCTAAATGTCTGTTTTAGTCCTATTATGTGACTCTCCCTGTCATTTCACTGTCATATAATTTGACAGTGGGTTCTGTTATCTCTCCATCACTGCTTTTTGCTCAGAAATGATTTGACTATTCTTTTGTGTGTGTGTGTGTGTGTGATCTCACATCAACTTTAGAATTTATTTTTCCCAGTTATATGAATATGACATTGGAGTTTTAACGGAAAATCCATTTTCTCTGTAGACCATTTTCAGTAACAAGGCTGTTCTAATAATAATCTGCCATCCTATGAAAATAGAAGGTCTAACAGTTGCCTGGCTTTCAGTTTCTTCTTTAATGTTGTGGTATCTTGTCACAGAGGTCTTTCACTTTCTTGGCTTGGGTTTTTCCTAAGTGTTTGTGGCTTAGTTACTATCAGTGGAAGATTTCAGCTTATTTATTGATTTCAAGGCAGAGTCTTAATATCTAGCCCCAGTTGGTCTGGAACTTGTGGTGTAGTCCAAGAAAGCCTTAGATTTCAAGTGTTCTTTCCTCTAACTCCTAGGATTTCAAGCATTTTGCACCAAACCTGGATGAGGTTTTTCTGTTTTGTTTTGTGTTTCTTTCAGACTTTAAGTTTAATGAATAAAGTGCAGAGGTTGAGTAATTTGGTTATGAGAACAAGGGTAATCATGATGGGAGCTAGGATTTGAGAGATTAGTTACTTTCATATACCACTATATGATACTCTGGTCCCCGGCTAAGCACAGTCCTTTGGGACCCCAGAAGAAAGTGATGAATTCAACCCTCTGATGAGTGGGAAGAGGCTTATCAAATGAGATAGAGATTGAGATAAATCTGGACCAATGAAGAAAGCTCCAAAGGTAGTTTGGGTGTGTGTGTGTGTGTGTGTGTGTGTGTGTGTGTGTGTGTCTTAGAGGGATCGAGGAATAAAAATTAGCATTGTGACAAAAGTGTAAATGAATCTCCCAGTCTCTTTTGGGGGACACCTCACCCTCTCTTTCCCTGAAAGCCAAACTCAGGGCTCCAGAAATATCTTCAAAGGAAACTTCCAGCCCTGAGCACACGCCTCAACTCTGCAATGTCTCTCTCCTATTATATTCCACTGTTCCAACATAGCCTTTGTTTTAACTTCACTTGGGACACATCTTTAAAATAGCATATTGATTTTAAGTCTAGATGCACATAATATAGTCTATTGGCATAAAAGAAGCTCCAGCACATACATCCATAACTGGATTTTGAATTAAAGCATCCAGAGGGGTGCTGAATTAAACTATGCAAACAGGAAGGAAAGGGCAGACTAGGAATTCCAGTGAATGCATTTCCCTTCATTTTTGGTTCGGTAGTCAATAACATATTGAAAAATAAATAGCCAGAATTTAGACTTCTTACCTGAATAAGTACAGAAGACATGATTTGCCCTAGATTTATTGTCCTCCTTATTTATTGCTGATTCTCTGAACTATCTCTCTATGTAGCCATGTTTGCAGTCAAACGATGTTAGCAGCAGACCTGGCATTAATACTTACCCAGAATACCCTAAGTGAGTCAGCTCCTCCACGTCACACAAAGGTTTAATCACTTCCTCCAAATTCACAGCTGAGTGACAAAAATCCCTTGGTAAAACAGGGTGAGGTTTAGTTTGTGTGATTTTTTTTAAGCCATGTTTTTTCATGATCAGTAGCTAATTTTAAACACACTTCACAAGAGTCTTCTGCAGAGTGACAAGGAAGGAACAGGTTTGTGAGGATCCAACTGCTGTAGAGATCAAGTTCTGGCTTTCATTCAGGTTTGCTGTGCAATGGAGAACAGGCTCTGGCCACCTCTGTGCCTCCATCCTCACCATCCACTGTGGCTGACAATAGCTTCTACATTCAGGGCAAGCAAGAGCATTACTTAAGAGGGAAACCACTTCAGTGCTGGCACACAGGGCCTTGGAAAGAACTCCCCTTCCCCTACCCCCATTTCAGCACTGCCTGATAACTCCAGGCTAAAATGTCCCTCAAGGGCAATTTAACGGTCATGCTTTACGTCCAATATTCACGCAATTTAAAAAAAAAAAAAACAAGAAACAAAGAAAAGCAAGGAAACCTTATTGTGTAATTCAGAAGCAATTCTATAAATAACCACCCTATCCCTCCCAAAGGCCAACAGAAGCCTGCATGCGGAAATGCCACATTTGACGGATTCTACCCTGGTCCCAAGATTTCAAAGATAAGATTATCTTTATATAGTTTCTTTAAACAAACAGGAAAGGGTAATTTATTCTTCTGTGTGTTTTATGCTCTCATTTAAAATCAACAAAGGTTCACAAACGCTATCATCTCATCTGCCTACAGTTACACCTCAGTTCAGATGCTGCGTGCCCCAGAAACCCATTTCCAGATAACTTATATCCGATCAGTCAAATAGAAAACATACTTTAATATTTAATTTCATCAATGTCAGACATGACTTATTTCAGAAATCTTTTTCTGTGTTATTCCAGCCAAGTCTATAGGCTATACCTTAGTTCTTCACATGAGGACTCACTGCTTTGTTTATGAATATGTCCTTGCTTAGACTTGTCACACGTGGTGTCCTACAGACCCCTAAGACCTAATCATCTCCTCAGTGCCACACAGAGGGTTCAAGGCCCTACCTAACATCACTGCCACCCCATAATCTACCCAGTGAAATATGTCATTTTAATAGAAGTCTAACTCAGGCACCTTGTTTTTGGCTCTAGGGGCAGGAATGGTGACTCAGTGGTTAAGAGCAGTTGCTACTCCTGTATTTATTATAATTTATTCACTTTATATCCCCACTGTAGCCTCTACATGGTCTCCTCCTAGTCCCACCCACCCTCTTTCTTTTCCTCCTATGCCTCTTTCCCTACTTCCCTGAGAGGAGAGGACCTCCTCCCCTTCTATCTGACCCTAGCCTATCAGGTCTCATCAAGGCTGCCTGCCTCATCTTCCTCTGTGGCCTGGCAAGGCAGCACTGCTCCCCACCCTGGTTCCCACTCAGAGGAAGCCCATAGTCTTCTCAGTTTCCAAGTGGGTTCTCTAATAAGGGGAACAGGGGCTGTCTCTGTGATGAACTCAGTAACCAGCTCTTTGATCACTTGCTACTCTTTCAGGGGATACAGATTCAGTTCCTAGCACCCACACAGCACCTCCAAACTATCTGTAACTCCACTGCTAAGAACTACAGCACCATCTTCTGGACTTCTGGAGTACTGCCAACACATGGTCCCCATACATACACGCGGGCAAATAACTATACATATAAAATAAAAATAAACCATTTTAAAAAGAAAAATGCCTCCTATCTTCTTATTGATATTAAAGCATTCAGACTACTCTTTAATCATAGCAAACACTAATCTCTCACCATGCACCACGAATTATAATAGAATTTGCTCAACTTTATTTGTGTTATCTTGTTACTAATAACAATTCCACATGAGATGCATATATTGTTATTTCAGTGTGAAAGAAAGCAAAGTTACACAGGTTAAATTATACAGTCTATGTCTTGGGATAACCCTGGGATAGCTGGGATTCTAACCAGGACCTTTGGAACAATGTTGCTGAATCTAGACTATGGAGACTCTAGAGCCAGGAAAGCAGCTGTAGGGAAAGAAGTCTAAAGACTCTAGAGGGAAAGCAGATAGGGCTAGGCAGGAGCAGTTGTAGAACCACACAAGGGCAAAATTCAACACTAATCTTGGAGAGGAGGTTACAGCCACAGGTTAACCACTGTGTAATGACACCTATGTGAGCAAGTTTGTCACTGATCAGGGTAGAGGAAAAGCTTCACACATCAGAATGGTACAGAGCCCACCTAGTGGGACTTGAAAGGTGCCCATGATAAAGGTGAGACTTGACAACTCTCTTCCCAGCCACTTGTCTACTTTCAGGTTTTTCTTTATAGTCCTGTTGTTTTCAGTTGCTTTAGAATTTCTTTTTATTTTATTTTTTGAGATAATAGTTTTAATTAGAAAGTTTGTCTTTTCCATTTCCCTTCCCTTCAAATCCTCCCATATAGCTCTCTCCCTGCTCTTCTTAATGTCCTTTTAAAAATTGTTATTGTATGAACCTACGTTTATGTATACACACACACACACACACACATATATGTGTGTGTGTGTATATATATATATATATATATATATATATATATAATATCTGAATATAACCTCTTCATATCATATTCTATCCGAATGCATGTTTTTAGGGCTGATTGTTTGGCATTGGGCAATGAATTGGTGTGTTCTTTCTCAAACAGTAAGTTTTTTTACATAGAATCAGACCCATGTGGATGCTTTTATGTATGTTTTGGATCATTTCAGTTATCAATGCCTCCATCTACTTTTTCTGCAAATAACAATATTTCATTCATTGTAGCTAAAAAGCATTTGCATTCAAGTTTTTGAGAGACAAGCAATGAGCAGTGCATGTAAAATGGAAAAGAAAGATATGGCAAGGCTGCATGTCTTCCAAACACTGCAAGTTTAGGGGAACCTTTGTGAGCCAGCATGATTTTCTAGATCTTTCTCTCAGGGTCCCCTGAGAATTTGGTTTGTGTCAAAAGCAGGCTTGGAGAGCTCCCATGGAAATAGGTTATAATGTAATGGAGGAGGTGGTGGTTTCTTTGCTGTGTATCCATCACCAAGTTCTTGTGTTGGCTGATAACAAACAGAAGATAGCGATCATGTTCATGAGAACTGTTTCTGGCTGAGAGTAACTTTTTCTCCTACAAATACTTTAAAAAATGTAGCCAAAGACATATCAACAGGCCATCACACAATGCTGGACCCTTGCACTATGGGTCAGGTGGCGTTCAGAGCCTGGATGCAACCAGAACTATACCCACATCCCTGTCTGCTTTCTTTTCGTTTACCTTTTCTCTCACTTTCTCTCACCTACTCTCTCACTTTCTCCTCCTCCCTCTCTCATTTTCCTTTCTTTCATTCTCTACCTCTCTTATTCCCTGCCCTTTTCAACAGAGGAAAAAAAAAATCCTCAGTCATTTATTACAGGAATCCCATTTCTGGTTCTGTATTTCAGGAACCTGACCAAAGACAAAGATTAGCAAGACCCTTCCACAGAAATCAAGGAGCTGCCAATGGCCCCTGGACAAATATGTGACCAGCTGTGTTTACCAGGACTGAGTGGCTTCTTAGCATGCAATGGGAATTCTAGGAAAGATGGAGTAAGTTGGTAACTCTAGTTGGAACAGAGATTCAACCCAAAACATGCTCACCTGCTAAAGATGATTTCTTTTGTCAACATACTCTGCCCTGCATGCACTCAGAAGACATGCTGTGCTGGCATTCACTAAGAATCCATCCACCACATGATATACATGCATGGATATTCCCAGTTCCAAGGAAGCCCCATCCCTCTACTAGAAAATGTATTCTTCACTGTGAACTGAGAGAATTGTGAACTCCGATGACTCTGGTCAAGTTTCATAGGATTTGTTTCATAGGATTTGTCTGAGAAGAGTGCCTGTCTGCTTTGTCACATGTTTCAAAGGATATTTGACATCATTTTGGTTAAGAATCACTATCCAGGAGAACTAGGCTCTTTTCTTTGGATTAAGTAGAACAGGGTGGCTGGCTGCACTGGTGCTCCACAATTACTGGTTTCAATAGGAAATGACTCCTAAGAAAGGGTAAAACACTCATCCTTGGATCAAGCAGGGTAGTGGGGCGCAGTGTGCTCTATGGCTCAATATGCCCTATTCTAAGTCATGGGGGATGAGTGTGTGGTGTGCTGTAGTAGCTCTTCTATTAAACTGCAACTTGAAAGGCCACTGCCAGTGTTGGCAGAAGGCAGAGGCAGAGGCAGAGACGGCTGGAAGGCTTGAACCAGAAGTCCACCTTCTGACCAGGGTGTCCTAAGCTGCACGTCAGTGGAGCTGTGGTCACTGATTCTTAAACTGAAAATAAAAAGTAACATTTTATGACTTAAGATTTCTGGTATTAACTCCTTGATTTTTTAATATTTATTGCATGCTGTTTGAGTGTTTGATGCAGCCTGCATATGCAGCAAAGTCCAGGCATCTTTGAGCTTGCTGTCTTGTAAGGGACAACATCATTAAGAAAATAATTTAATACATCTATAATGCTATTTCAGAGAACACAACAACTGTGATCAGCACATATAAAAATAAAGTAACTCCTGAGCCTGAACCGTGGAGCAGCTTCCAGAGAGAGCTGTATGAAGAAAGGGCTTAGGTGAGGGAAGATACCTCTCCCAAAGTAAAGTGTCCACTGATGTCAACTGCCATTAACTCGTCAGCCAGGGGTGGGCCATCAAGAGCTCCTTTCTCATTCCACATTCTTCCCTTTATTGACTTGCTTAGGATGATGACTTCTATTCCTGTTCTCTCAATTCATGTCTGCCCATGGTTTCTTAATTCTACCTATTCATCCAAGAACTTTTTCCGAGTTTTCTGATGTACCTCTACTTCACCCTCAGAGACTTTAAATTACTTTTTCAAAGAGAATTAATAATTTCCCCCCTTAAAGCCTTCTATTTGGGCCTTATGTCTCCCAACCAAAGTCAACAACCAGCCCCATGCATCAGAACAAGGCAGTCACCCTCATCTTCTCTCCCCGTGGCATACTGACTCATTTAGCAAAGTCCTCCGAGTCCACTGAGTAAACATGGTTCAAGTTCCTTCTGCCGCCTCCTTCCTCACTACCATCATATGAGTTGAGGCATCTTAGCTTTCATGTACCCCTGCGGTTCCCACTCCAGCCACTGTCTCTGGCCTCCACACCTCCTGTCTTCTCTCAGTGTATTCTCTGCATTAGAGGCAGAATGGAAAGCTTCAAAGAACAAGTATTTAACTATATTTCTCATTGTAAAATTTGCCCACCACTCCCATTCAGACCCAGATAAAATTCCCCTATCGGAATTAAGCAAATAAAATGGCCTTATTTGGCCCTGTATTTATCCATCTGCCCTTCTTTTGTTTGTTCCTTGCCTCAAGCGTACCCAAGGTGCTCTGCACCCATTTAGTCTTTTCATGTGTAGTGCCCTGTGCAACTCCCAGTCCCCACATTGGCTTTGCCCTTTATCTGAAACACCTCACAACTCCATGCCCTATGGTTGTCTACCTAACATCTCCTTTCCATTCATGTCCCCTTTTTCATATATCATTTCCTCCAGGAAGCCTCCTGCCAGCCTTATTTGAGACCAGATATCCTTCTAATCTACTGTCATAGTGCATCCCTGCCCCTACGGTGACTGACCACAGTGATTTCTCTATTCTGTTTCTCTTCACAGTCTGTACAGGTCTTAAAGACAGAAACATCATATATATCCCTCTAAGCTTCTGGAAAAGAGCAGGTATCATAAAGTGCACTTAGGAAATGTCCGTGGGCCAGATGAGTCATGTAGTATCCAAACTCCCTCACAGCACAAGTTAAGAAAATTACCCCGGGGAGGTGAGATTCCTGCTTGAGGGACTCAGGTCATTTGTTTCAGAGTCAACAGTAGATTATATGTTTTAGACTGCCTTAGATGTTTAGATGGTTGTAGGGGAGGGCTCTTTGTTTATTTGTTTGTTTGTTTTGTGTATGCATGTGAACAATCATGCATGTGTTCATGAGTACATGTATATGCGTTTTTGTATGTGCATGTGCGTGTGTGTGTGTACCTGTGCACACATGCATGTGTGCATGTGTGTTACAGATGGTCAAAGCCAGAGCTTTGTGTGAGAGAGGCAAACACCCACCAAAGCAACTGAGCTGTATCCTCAACTGTATCCTTTATGTTCTTACCCATTTTTCTATAACAGGCTTCTCATGGAAGGTGACCTCCCCCATATCCTAAGCTCATTAAAATGCCCTGGCACAAGAAGAATAAATACCTAGACACACACAGAAAATCAATCACTCAGGACAAAGTTGAAGTCAAAATGATTTAACTGACTGTTGGGCAGAAAGAGAGTGCTGGCATTGTCTGTGAAGGCTGCACAGAAGCCTTTCCTTGAGACATTACCAGAAGGTGCACCTGATTGTGAGAGGTAGACAAGTCTGAGAAAGACAGAATCAGAATCTTCTTTGTCATTTCAGTTGTACCTCATGTCCATACAGAAACTTCCTGCTTGAGGCTGTGCTTCAGAGAAATGCTTCCTCAGAAACACGTGGCTCTGCCTGTAGAATAGTTGGAATAGTCATGTGCTCAATGTTCCCTCAAGCCTTAGGATGGTATGAGGAAGGACCATGAGCTCAGAGACTGTGACATCACTTCATCATCTGCCTACATAAAGCAAAATTAGAACAAAAGCTCTCAAAAAAAAAAAAGAAAGAAAGAAAGAAAGAAAGAACCTCCCCATGGAGCCAAACAAAGAAACGCTGTAAGTGTTATTAAAATATAAGGCAAGACATCAAAGACTGGAGTGGGGAAAAATGCCTAAGATACAATAAGAGTGAGCACCAAGCAGCCAGACCTCCCAGTGAGCACCAAGCCAGAGGGCCTTCCAACAGGGATTCCTCTCAGTTTCCATCTCTCACTAAACGTCTTATGAAGTGTTTGCTCTGAGTGGTCTTCGGGTCCAACTGCCAGGACATTCATAGTACATTAGAGGGATATATCATATAATGGACAATGATTTAATTTTTAAATCTGTTATTGAGGGTGTCACTGTTTGTCTTCGGAAACACCGTAAATGTTGGGATCATCACTTACCCTAGCGTCTAGCAATCTTGTATTCACACATACATTCTTCCGCTCAACAAACATGTACTCGTCTCATTTCACAAGAGGACCTGTTGTACTGTTAGGAGTTCCCAGGAGCCAACGCAATGTTAATTTATTAAACAATTTATTCAATACACATACACCGAGCACCTATCACTTGAGAAAATTTACTATACCAATAGAAGTCCTACAAGGAAATGTTAAAAGTGCAGAAGAGAGAGACACAGCAAAGAAGAAACTTGGTGCAGAAATGGGTGACAAATGGCAGACTAATTTTCTCACAAGGAGACACACTGGAGCTGCAACCAGAATAGGTTGCAGATGAGCATTTGCTTATGGAAGAAAGGACCCCAGGAAGATGTATTTCCATGGCATGATGAATATGAGCAAAACGTGAGGTTGAAAGTGAATGTTGTGACAGGCAGGGATAGTATTAGAGGCGATGAGGAGGGTCTGACTTAGGGTGGAAATAGGGTTAAGGTTTAGAAAAAGGTTTTCAGCTTTCACTCTGGGTTACAAGAACATAGAAGGGCTTTGGCTTATCAACTCTGATTGTAATTTTCCAACCATCTAGCCAGCAGTGAAGGCAGAGCCTCACCAGGGAGGCCAGCGTGTCAGCTCAGAGTTTGATTGATTGGTTCAGGTAGAGAGTGAAAGGACCAGATGCAGAGTGATTGTACTGAGTCTGAAGAGATAGCCAAGATCACAACTGTGTCTTTCTCTCTTTTTTCCTTAGTGCTCCCCAGTCCCTACGGTGCTCCACCCAAACATTTATCTGAGAGATGAAGCCATAAGTTGCATCATTATCACACTACTTGCTGCCTCCTGTTCTCTGCAGCCTAACTCCCACTGCCTGGTTGCAAGCAACTCTCACCTGCAAGGTAACCTATAACCTTGGTTTCATTGGATCTAGCTTTTCTAGTCTATCCTCCACTCTGCATCTGAAGAGGAGCACAGCTGCTGATCTTTCCATCACTTTCCATACCCTTCAGAGGAAAGGGAACACTTAAGAGGCTAGCTCATTGACTATCCGTGATATCACCTCTCCATGCCTCACCAATATCAGTGGGCAACACTTCAGCCTCTTCTTTATACCTCAGCCCTGCCTTACACTCCCTTCATAGCACTTCTTCCTCCATTTTTCTGTCCCTCCCTTATACCCATTTGTCTTCCCTCTGTTCTCCATATTCAAATACTTTTATACCTGACCTTTTAGACCTCTCCTCTGCAATACAAATCCAACCTTGATAGCCATTCCCAGGAAATGGTTAGAAGCACCACCACCCTTTTCTGGATTATAAAGCCTTGAGCATTACCTGATGCATTCTTTTCTGTTTCTATTTTTACTACCCTCAAACAAATGCTAAGTTTATTTAAAGGGCCTTTCCAGATCATAGTGGGACCTCATGGTCGGACATGAGGAAGGAGACAGGCAAGAAAGTTTACTCCTCACACCAAATAATCAGGATCCTCCTTTGTGCACATCAAAGGTAGAGCACAGATTCATGGTATCAGTTTCCTTTGTGACAAGAGAATCTTGAGAAATTGCTCTGGGGCCACCTAAAAACCGTTCATGTTTTAGCAGACGCACTCAAAATTGCTGAGGGCCATTGGTCCAGGAACCCCTAAAACATTAGAGATGTCATGAATTCCCACTCTCTGAGTAATAGCCAAATTTATTTAGACACCTTTTAGTTAGTTAATTAAAGGACTTCTTGCAGGCTGGATAGTGCAGCAAAAAATTTTACCTGGAAGAGAGATGGAATGAGGTATCTTACAAATCTCAGAGGCAAAGGATCATGCTCAACACACTTTCTTCACAAGGAAAGAAAAGGGCTCCAGGTGACAGTGGCAGCATTAGACAAGTGAGATTTGATAAAAAGGATGGATGGAGTACCAAAGATGTAAGGGCAGAGATATAACCTTAGTAAAGAGAACATAGGTCAATGTATGTGAGCATTGAAAAAGAGTTAAGCAGAGACATTGAAATACTCCATGTCATTTATAGATTATGAAACCAAGGTCTGGAAATGAGTGTTAACAGTCCTTTTAGCAAGTAATGACAGAGGTAGAACCCATTCCTGAGTCAGAGCCACAACTAATTGTACTCCCCTTCCTCATAGACTCTCACATTTAACCAAAAGGTTCTTTCTTTTTCCCTCCCTCCCTCTCTCTCCCTCCCTCACTACTTCCATCCCTCCACCTGTCCCTACCTTCTCTTTTTCTTCCTTCCTTCCTCCCTTCCTTCCTTCCTTCCTTCCTTCCTGCCTTCCTGCCTTCCTTCCTTCTTCTCTTCTTCTCTCCTTCTCTTCCTCCCTTCCTTCCTCAATCAAGTTCAATGTCTCTTTTGTAGATGAAATACAGGAAAGAAATGGATTTGGGGCATTTAAAATAATTCTGAAACCTTCTATAATTGGCAACTATACTTTTCATTGGGAAGTCACATGCCATTTTTCCTCCTTTATATCTTCTGTGCCTATCTGGGGAAGCAACCGTCATTATGATACCTTAAAGAGAAGGCAAGTGGCCGAGGGAATACAATGATTTACTGAAGGTCACAGTGAGCTAACAAAAGGAGGAAACAGAGCTTTGGAGTACATCTCATCTGATACTGTGCAATTAAGCCCAGGGATGTTGCTCATTTTCTAGAAGAGAAATGAAGAGACAGAGAACGAGTGAGCATGTGCTTGTGTTTGTGCTCGTGCTGGGTATTTTATAGGTCATGGGAAGGGTTTTTTTGTTTGTTTGTTTGTTTGTTTGTACAGCTATTACTTTATTCCGAGTGTTCAGCATCTACTGTGAGATCACTAAAAATGAGGAAATTGAGGCAAAGTGGAGTCCAGCAACCTAGCTCTTAGTCCTCTTAGAACCTGAGTTTACTCATTGGTTTTCTGAAGCCAGGTTATATGGTTTACCATTATATGACAGATCAATTAAAAGAGGAAAATGGAAGGAGGATAAATAAATACCAAACCTAAAAGAGTCCATCTGAAATAGCCAGCAAATCTTATATGAAAGCCAGTTAGCACCACATCCCAACAATTCCAATTCTTTTTGAGGGCAAAAAGAAATGAACATTCTGAGACCGAGTTTGTGCCTGTGTTCCCCTTCACTCTGCTTCAGTGGATTGGCCCTAAGTAACGCCCAGCAGGGCAGCAACTACCGCTCAGGCTCATTGCATCCTGAGACAGGAAGGTACCAGGGATAGGCTTTGTGGTGCCTCTTTCAGGACAAGTGACCAAGTTGCAGATAAAGCCCATTTTCTCACTTAGAACTATCCACCATAGGTTGTGGACCCACAAGGGAGGCAGGGGAGGCAGGGGAAGCAGAGGCCCCTGTCCTCATGGAGCATGGCGTCTAGAGAGAAGAGACACGTGTGTATAAGCAATGACACCGCACAGTCTGCCGGTCACAACAGGTGCAGAGCGTCAGGGAAGCACACCAGAGGATCAGAGAAGGCTCCAGCTACGACAGAGCTTTTGAACTAGGGTACAAAAAAGAAGAAAGTGAGAAATGGTTACTTTCTGCAGAAACACCAGCATGGGCAAAAGCAGAAGCACAAAAGAGCAGAGAAGAGCAGAGCACAGGCCTGGCTCTTTTCGGAGATTACAGTTCCCTCAGCAGCAAAATCAGACTGTATGTATTTGGTAAGGTTCATAAAATAAACCTGGCACTTCAGGGCAGAGTTGGATTGAAATAATTGCAGCTCAGAAAGAACCCACAGTGTGTGCAACATTTAAAGGTGTCCTCACTTTGTGCAAATGTCTCTCTTCATGATCAGATGTTTGGTCTCACTCTGTGCTGCACAGAACTCACTGTTTGGAGAGAGAGGAGCACCACTTACCATGGCAAAGCTCTTGACCTTCAGCAGCAGTAAACAAGGAGGACATGCAGTGTTTCTCCCAATAAAGTCCTCTTTATATTGCCCCAGTGTCTCTGGAGCAAGACAGTATTCCAGCCATGACTCACTGACTAATAATTCCACTCTTTCCATAGGTGATATGCATGTAATGCCTTGCTAATCTGAAGATTTTTTCTTTAGAAAATGATGATTTTCTTAAAATTGCATTAGTCATGAAGCTTTAAAATCCTTCCCCTTTTGTATTCTCTGCCTTCACATTTGACTGCTGCAAGAGCCTAGCAAACTCTAAGGATTGCTACTATCCCATTCTGTGGAGCAGAGAAATTCCAACAAGGCAGGAGCAATTCAAGGTCATACAACAGGTGTAAGATAAAAACCAGAGTTCAGACCTGCCTCTGGCTCCAGAATCTTGCCCTCTTTCCTCTGCACTACAGTTAGCACCTCCCTATAAATATTGTCCTCGCTGTGGTATAAAGCCCCTGATGAAATGCTGGCCAGCTCACATCCTCTTGGGTAACATAACTACATCATAAATTAAAAGCCCAATTAAAGAACATACCCTTTTAACTGGGACTTGCCACAGTCCCCTGAGGCTAGGATATAAAAGGAGAACCCTTTCACAGTCGGTGGCTATCCACCCTGGAAATTCTTCAGAAATCTGCTAAACTCTATGAAGAGCTTTTTTGGACTCGACTTACTCATCTAGCTCACCTTTTCCTCTTCCTCTCGGGCCTTCTGGGGTTCTTCCCCCCAGGTGAACTGGGTTAAATCATGTGCCAAACTCCAGTGCTCTCTCTAGCCCAAAGATGCAGCTAACAGTCCATCATACATTGTAGACACTGCAGGTGCCTCCAGGGTTTAAAACAAACTTAACATTAAGAGCACTGGAACCCAGTGGAAAACATTGCCCTTCTAGTTTATATGAGGGACTAAAGTCCGGCTCTCTTCTCCAGCTGTCTGAAAGTGGGATGGTTTGTCAGTAGCCAAGTGCCAGAGGGTGTCTCTGAACACCATCCGTTTTTTGTTTTGCTGCTATCCGGGAGGGAGGAAAAAGTAGGTGAGGAGAAGGGGGGGGGGTGTCCCATCTTCCTCCTGGTTGAAATTTTTATTTCTGTTAACATCCAGTCCTCCAACGACCAAAACCTCTTATCTACAGAACAGTAAACTCCAGGGATAGTCCTGAGTCCCCAAACCTTAAAAGTTACGATTACCTTGTCTAAATATTCCCTGCAGCGTTGGTGTTTAAAGCTGGCTGTACATACGAAGAGCTCCTGTGTGTTATAGTCCCTTTCCGTGCCACGGTTGAATTACACTGCACCCCACCCCCCCAAAAGAGATCATCTCTGAGTCAGCCTGCCCTACACAGAACAGAGACCACAGCCCCCTCCACCTCTACGAGGTCTTCTTTGGAGCCTGCCCTGGGTTCAGTGTCTCAGAGGACCTGGAGAGGTCTGAAAAAGCCCATCACATTCACACAGTCACATCAGTGGTCCGTGCCCACATGTAGGGTAAGATCAGAGGACAGAGATATCTGGGAGAAAATAGAGAAATATAAAAACACATTTCCCGGCAGAATCCCCACTCAGTAATAGAAAGCCATCCAACTAGCAACCACGCTTCCAGAAACGTCACTGCCACAGAGGAGAGAGTTTTACAGCTGGTGACCCCAGAACGTTCTCACCTACCTGTCTCCCACTGCAGGGCTCTTTCTCACCTCCTAGGGCCCGGTTCCAGCTCTGGTCCCGCTCTCTTGTCGCCTTCTCCAGCAGCCAACACGGGCAGCGGCTGTGGGCGGACCAAGGAATCTGCTGCACCTGCGAGCTCTGTCTCAGGTCTCTACTGTGAGGCTGCCTGGAGGAGGAGCAAGCTGATGCTGCCCTCGCTGCCGCCGCCGCTGCCACTGCCGCCGTGGTGCTGATGCGGTTGCTATGGTTATGGAACTCCGCAGCTGCCCCCTCTTGGTGCAACAGCTGCCCGGCCACCGCGGCCTCCTGGCAGCCCCAGCTAAAGTGCCCGAGGCAAGGTTGTGAATGTTGTTAAGGGAATTCTTCCCCCCAGCCTAAGAGAAGACTGGGAGCCTGCACTTGAGCTCTGGCTGGGTGCCGGAGCTCTGCTCACCTCTAGCGCCCTTGCTCTTCTCCTTCCCCCCGCCTGGACCTAAGGCCAGGTTCCAGCAACACACAGGGTGCGCTCAAGGCCTAGAGAGCCACTCGGCTCTGTTCCTGCAGCCTCTGCGCACCGCGGAAGGCTGCGCGACTGGCTGGGAGGCGCCCGCTCACGTCCCCCACCTCTGTCCGCAAAAAAGAGCCTAGGCGCGCCCGGGCTGCCCTGCGGCCAAACCCCGCCCGCTCGCAGGCCCTCCTGCCAGCCCGCCCGGCCTGTGGAGGGCGCAAGATGCTGGGCCAGAGAAGTCTGGCCCCAACCAGCCCAAGCTGGCCAGGAGCATGCTCAGTCTCCACGCTGGGATTGTCCTCCAGAGGGAAGACAGCGATGCATTTGGAAGGAAAAGGTTTCTTTCAGACCCCAGGGGAGAGAGATATTAAACTTGAGAGAAGTAGGGGGATGCAACAAGTACATTCCTTAAAAGGGGGCTGAAAGCGCTAAGTGACCACTATGCGACCACTATATGCAACGCTCCATTAGGCAACAGTTCACTCATCATTCGCAGATGTTCTTCAGGCGAGATGCTGGGGCGACAGCAGTGTGTCAATTTGGTCCATGGATAAAAATGAGACCGATGGGAAAACGCAAGTCAACTCCCATCTACTGGCCATTCCTAAGTGAGCACTTTGTCTGGAAATGCATCATCTCATCGTGACTTGTGTCAAGAAGTTTTCAAGTCCTACTTGTTACATGTAGGTGACAAAACAGGCCTAAAGGCGGAACCAGTGCTGAGATTTGGAAGCACAGAGTTCTGTCGAATTAGACTGGGCTGCAAAAACGCACACAGACTAGAAAGTCAGATTGCCTAAGGGGGCTGTGATGGAAAGAGACTTGCAAGAAGGTGGGAGTACAACCTAAGGTGATGGTAGTGAATGGGGAAGAACGTTCCAGAATGCGAGGGAAAGGCGAAAACCCCGAATCTGGGTAGACAGGACTTGTTCATTTCTGTTTGCTTTTATATCCACAGGGGATGCCCAGTAAGGCAAGAGCAGAGGGAGCCAGAGAAGGTGTGATGAGACCTAGGAGCATACTAAGGACTGGAGGAGACTTGACCTTGAACACAACAGGGGACACTGAAGGCATTTAAGCAAGAGAAAGGGTGGGTTACCATGAGAAAAAGATTGCCAACTTGGCTACTGTGGCAGTGAGTTTTAAGTTGGCATGGGGTTACCTTGAAGAGGTACAGAGACCAGAGCAAACAACCTATTTGCTTTGCAGATCCTCCCCCCACCCCACCCCACAGCATCCAAACAAGCCTAGAACAATGCATACCCCAGGAAATACAGGGAGAATGGCTAATAAAGGATCATTTATTTCTCCATCAAGGAAAATGATGGCCTTTCCTTCACAAACATTTGTCCTTGAAATATGATTAAATTCAGATGACATTTGTTTGCATTTAAGTACTATGCAACCTAACTTTGGAAAGTCAAAGCAAGCCTTCGATTTTTTTTTTGTTTGTTTGTTTTTTGTTTTCCTCTGCACTTATTGATCCCCAACAGAGTAGGTACACTGGGGTTGTTGCTTCTCTGGACTGGAACAAGTTTCAAGCATAGAGATTAGAAAATTCCTTGATATGTTAAGTGAAAAGAGCAAAGTACAGAATAATGTTTCAAACAGAATAGCTCTTGTGAATCAAGGAGGGAAAGCAAATTTGTATTTTCTTGTATTGGCACAGAAATACACTGTGGGGTGGGGAGGGAAATTTGGAGAAATAGCTAAGGCCAATAAGGACTAGGAGAGAACTGCATAGACAAGTCTGAAGTACGAAAGAGACTTCCAATGTACTCCTAACATTTTTATAGTGGGAGAGAGAGGATGTTATATAATTCACCCTAGCCTCAAACTTTCTATGTTGCCAAAGGTGGTCTTGAACTCCGGATCCTCCTGCCTCTATCTCCAGAGGGCTGGAATTTCAGCCTAGTAAAACATTTTTAAATTTGTGAACCAAAAATTTGCATAGATTGTATATGCACATGTAATATGATACATATTCCAATCAGATACATCACCAAATGTACCCCTGTTCTCTTCTTTGCAAAATGTCAATACGAATTATTTCTGTGAAGCCTTCTATCTTAAAACCCTACTCATGATCAGCCATCACGATACTCATCGGTCTTTTGGCTGGAGCAATAGGATCTAGCCATCCCTGATATTATACCTTTCTTGTAGCTGGGCCTATCTATTCCTTAGCTGGTGCATTTGTTCAATTTTAATTGTTCACTTGCCACAATTTAGAAACACCTGGAAACAGAATATTAATGAAGAATCATCTAGATCAAGGGGATTACCTTGATTATGGTAATTATGGTGGGGAGACCTGTCCACTGTGGGTGGCACCATTCCCTAGGCAGAGGATCACTCATTGTTCTCAGCTACTGAGTGTGGATGTAATTTTATCAATTCCCTCCAGCTCCTGTTGCTGTGACGTCCATGCTTGATGAGCAATAACACAATTGCAAGCTAAAATAAGCCCTTTGTTCCCTAAGTTGTTTTTGTCAAAGTATTTTATCAAAGCAACAAGATAAAAATAAGTTAATTTTCAAACCCAGAACAACTAGACAATGCAAATAACCTCAAAGGAGACAGCTCTCCAAAGTCCACAGTGAATCTCAGCAGAAGTGATTCTAAAACAGAAATAATAGTTACTACTCTTCGTGCTTCTAAAAGGTTGAGTCTCAACCATCAAATCATAGAAATCAAAGACCTCACAGTCTCCTAGACATCCTTCGTTTTGCTTTCTTCATCTAATGCCATCTTATTAAATAACAAGCTGTCAGTTCCACAATGTGTATCTCTTTCAAAGTCAACTCTGACAGAAGGCCAGTGGGAATTCTGAATCTGGTTCATCGGGGGCTGTGTTTACAAAGTAGAGAAACAAGTGTACCCTTAGCTTTACTCTATTGCTTAGAGGTAAGCAGTAGGCTTGGGTACAGGGAGGAGCTTGATTCCATGACAGGCAATGTCCTATCCAGATCTAGGGCTGATATAAAATTGGGTGGTAGTAGTGCCCCCTTTGAAGGTGTGAGCATCAAAATATGTGGTCTGGGAAGTCAGAAACACGGACGTTTTTGCTGAGATTGACTCTGAGGTTCAGGGTGAGAATTCCTTCCCTCAGAGAAGAAAAAGGGACTTGAGATACTTGTGGGTGAGCAAAGAATCCATGTAGAACAGGCCAGCATCTCTTGTTGGGAGGCAAGTTTTTAACAGTGACACCCTGTGGTACTAAGAAGCAAGTGTCAAGAAGAACTCTCAGACTCAACATGGGTGGAGAACATCAGATGCCTCCCCTTAGAAATGAAGAAGACTCCTGAGTGGATTTTGGTCAGCCTAGGAGGAACAAGATTCCATCCTCAAAAGAAACTTCTAAATTGATTCTGGGCTTGTGAAACAAGCTCATGATTCAAGCGCTGGCATTTGGAGAACCTCAAAACTGACTCTGTCTCTCTTTGGTCCAGAACAGACAAAGTTTCCTGTGCTCTTCAAAGCTTCAGCATATCTGTGAATTCTTACTCATCCTACAAAATCTTGGTCTCCATGCTAGTTCCTGCATGAAACCTTTCTAGGTTTACATCCAGGGTAAATTCTCCCTTCTGGTGACCTGCCTCTGTGACTTATATCTGCCCAGAACTCTGTATTAGAATCATTTATCTAAAAAGACACTCCTTACACTAAACCGAGAAGCCTTTGAATGAAGTATTTTTTAATATTTGGTTATTGTTTTTATTATATTCTGTATATCAGTGTTCTGCCTGCATGTATATTATGCACTGCATGCATGTCTGGAGCCTGCAGAGACCAGAAATAGACATGAGATCCACTGGAACTTGAGTTAAGAAGGTTGTGAGCTACCATTCAGGTGTCGGGAACTGAACCTGTGTCCCCTGAAAGAGCAGCCAGTGTTTTCAACCACTGACTCACCTCTCCTGTGCTTATGATTTAAATTCTTAAGCAAGTGGTTGCTTTTAGCTTTGTCCAACTCACTTCACAGTGTGGAGAACATACAGATGATATTTAAGAGATTTAAACATTATTTGAGATTTATTTTCTTCCCATGTGGTTTTCTTGCTTGCTGACACAAATAAGCTAGTTTTAGAAAACATCTCCATATTTATGACAGGTGTGCAATGGCTACGTTTCAATACTCGTCTAACAGATGAAAGGATGAGTAGACTCCTCTTAGTTTGTTTGGCATGGGTTGTGGAGGGAACCTTGGAGAGGTGACTCTCTTGAGCTTTGGGGGGACTTTTTGTCCACATGGCAGTACAAGCCCCAGAAATCTGCTCTTAAAATGATGTTTGTTTTTGTTTGTTTGTTTGTTTGTTTCAGAAATAAAAGAAGACCTCCAAAAGTCAACAGCCTGTTTTGTTCTGTTTGGCTGTCATATTTTAGGGGTCTGCTTTTCTTTTCTTTTCCTGAAAAGAAAATTGATAATGAGTGGATTTTAGGGAGAGGGGAGGTAGAAAGATCTAGGAGGTGTGGATTAAAGGGAAACTGTGGTTGGGATGGACTGCATGAGAGAAGAATCTATTTTCAACAACAACAAAAACATTTGTAAGTGCACACAAAAACCTATTTCATCACTGAAAAACTGAACTAAGTTCCTTAAGTATATGAGTGCTTTGCCTGTATATGTTATATGCACCAGGTCTGTTCCTGACAGCCCTAGAGCCCGAGGAGGGCTTCAGATCCTCTCGAACTGGAGAAACAGATGTTTGTATGCCTCTGGAATTGAACCTGAGTCCCCTGAAACAGCAACAAGTGCTCTGAACTGTGGAGACATCTCTACAGACTTGAATTCATATTGTTTTAGCCACATGCTTCAATCAATGCTTTCTCTGGAGTACATGTAACAATGACCACAGCAAGCACATGGGGGAGAGCTTCTTGGGCACCAGTGCTGTCCTAGATAGTGTGCCCAACCTCATGGAGCCATTACAGTAATTATAAGGATGGCATTATGATGAGGAAACTAAAACAGTATGGTAGAGTTTGTTGAGTTGACACAAATACGGGAGCTAGGTCAGGATTTTTACAGTGAGTTCTTGCTCTTTCCAATAGCATAGACAACTTACGGTGCCTCCTGAGACTTGTTTCCATCTTCAATGTGCTTTCTATTCATATGTTACACTGCTGCCTCACCAGCATTCTGCAACATGGTGCTCTCAATCTCAGCATCCTAAAGAGTTGCATCCAAACAATCCTTGGCCTCAAGGGATTCTCTGTACACTGCAGGATGTCCAAACGTGTTCCAGAGCTCATCATATTATATGCCAGGAGAACATCCATCTTTATCCCAATCTCCAAAAACTGACAACTGTCCTACAGATCTAATGGGGCTCCCAGAAAGAGTCCAAAGAACAGAAGTGATGTTTCACCTCACATGTGTACAAAAAGTGGGCTTAAGATCAGCACACCTGCATATAATAATCTTCTCTTTTATCCATATGACTTGAAACTAAATGCTAAATAACAGTAACTGGCAGGCTTCATTCAGAGTAGGACTGGGTTAGAATCCTGAAGTCCTCCCTGAAGCTACAAACAGGAATGACATATCAGTTTATATCCTCGTTAGATTTTTTTTTTCTGGATTCAACATAATCCATGCTCTACTCTGGGAAGAAAGAATTTCATCTGTCCCCGTTAGATTGTCCCATAGGCAAGTCTGTGGGTCATTTTTCTCTATTAATGACTAATGTGGGAGGGCCAACACAGTGTGGTTCTGGGACATATACAAAAGCAGAGTGAGCAAGCCATGGAGAACAAGCCCGTAAGCAGTGTGTCTCCATGGTCTCTACCTCAGTTCCTGCCCCCCGGTTCTTGCCTTGGGTTCCTAGTATGACTTCCCTTTATGACGGACACACTGTAAACTGGAGCAATTCCAGAACCAAGTTGTTTTCAGTCATGGTGTTTATCACAGCAATAAAAATCAAGTTAAGACAGATTATAAAGGTTGACAAAATGAACTGTCACTTTATATCACTGAGACTTGGGTTTACCTGTATATGTGTCATAGAGTACCCCATTTGACTAAGATATGCAGAGAAATAGACTTCCAAACCATCACCCCAAACCTACATTGAGTTGCTGTGGCCACACCATGTGATAGGCTCCATGACTTGCCATCTAATCCTTTCATAGAAAAGGAAACTGAGGCACAGCTAGCTAATAGAGCTATTCTAATCCAGAAAGGGTGGTCTCAGCATCTGTATACTTGACGGCCATTCTGTGAAGCCTTATAAAATCTCTGAGTACTGCTTACGTATGTATCACACCAATAATGCCCATATCTGTTGAGAAAGCTTCAGTTAATAAAAATAAGAAAGGTTAGTTGGAAACAAATCTTTTCTGTCTTTGAGAACATCTTCATCTTTGAGAACTAAAAAGAGGGCTATTTTGAGTTGACAGTGAGCTCCTTTAAAAACAAGCATCATCACTAAGTATGAGCTAATGTTACTATTTGCAATTCCATAAATCAAATTATATGTATGTTTTATATATCCATATTATATATATATATATAATCTTCTGATGCTGATGAATCATTCCATTAATGATGGCAGCACTTTGGGGACAAATTCTTCCTTTTATAAGGAACACAGCCTTGGGAGCTGTCCAGGGTATTCTCACTTCTGATCGAAGCGTTTGGGACTTCAATAATGTTTCTGTCTGAAGAAGCTCCAGGCCCTGTTCCAAGGCACATCCTTGCTGAGTTATAATGCAGGAGAAAGGTTTATCATGGACCTGATGTTTCCTTTCTCCTTGTTTCTGAGACTCGTTTCTTCCTCTTTGTAATAGGATATGAACCCTTCCCCTGTAGATGGTTCAGGGCATTAAATGTAACCATGGCATACAGCTGCCATACCAGGAAGCTGGCACCAAACAGGCTCCCGGGATAGCCAAGGCCAATCTTTTCCAGACTCTGCATCTTATTTTGTTCTTCAGGTTGCAAGGATTTTATAGTTCATCCTAAGTGATGGAACAACCTCTTGAGGATAACGCAAGAACCTCACATCTCATGTGAGGTTAATAAAGTGCTAAGTGACCCTCTAGCCCTGTTTCCTTGGCCCAATAGCAGGCAGTTCTCTTCAGAAGCCGGCTAAGCCCAGACAACTACTATGTCCCTGCTATTGGGCATTCTGCATCTAGTTATGTTTTATCCCCTTCCTACCCCATGCTGTGTTGCAAGGAATAAAAATACTTCAGGTTTAACCCAATATTTAACTTAAATATGTCATTCTCATTTGATGTCACCTTTCCTCTCAATTAAATGTAGCCAAATGCACTTTCTAATGTTTTACGAAGACTTTTAATAGCTAAAGAGCCCGGATATATGAGTATTCACATCGATATTATTTCTCATACCTCCACACTATGTTGAATTTTGTGTTATGTTCCATGTTTTGTATTTGCAACATGTGTGACATGCAGAATAAATATATTTTTTTTTTGTTAAAATAGGAACAGTGTATGTGTGGTTGAAGGCCTTTACCTCTTTCCTCTTCTGTGTCCATCTTTCTGAGAGTCAGTCATGCTGCCATGTAAAAAACTCACTCATTGTTCTTGCTGCATAATATTCCATTATGAGTACCTTCATGCCTCACACATGAGTTTCTGTAGTCAGGAGGTATTTGGGCCATGTATGTGTACAAAAGTTCTCACTGCATCCCTTGGAAATGCTATTTTAGTGCATCCCTGATGGCTCATTATCTATACATATAAAGACAAATGCCAAGCTAAGGAATCACACACATGTCCCTGTGTGCTGGTAAATTCCATATTGATTCCACAGTTGCAATATTTTGCACTTTCACCATCAGGAGCATGGATTCCCATGGCATAGTAATCTGTACTACTCAATTCTGATTTGGCCATGCCGTGATTTTTATTTTTTTAAAGTCCGGTTAATGTGAAATGCATTTTGATTCAGGTATTTAGTGACTTCCTTTTTTTAAAAAAAAAAATCTGATTATAAATGATACCAGGTGTTTATCTTCACTTTCTGGCCATTTATATTTCCAGTTCTCTGAAATGCTTGCTGATTCTTATTTTTTGGATCATTTGTCCTTTCCTTGTAGATCTATAGGAATTCTCCATGTATTGTTGGGGTTTCTTAGGTTTAAATGACTTCTCAGAACACTAGCTCTTGTTTGTTCATATTTCCAAGGTTTCTTAGTAAGTGAGCTTCTTGGCATTGTCAAAGCCATCCTTATTTGTTTTGTCCTGGCTTTCCTCTCATATTTATGTTAATGTTCCTTGAGACCACTTTCTATATTTAAAGGGTTAAGATCCCACACATTTATATATATGTGTATGTGCAGTCCAATAGAGTTCTATTATCTACAAGCCCTTTCCTTTCACCCTTAATGCCTTCTACCCAATCAAGGAGCCCTTCTCATTGTGTGTCTCTCCTAACTCTTGCCATTCCTGTCAGGGGTCAGGTTTTCTGACACCATGAGGACAACTCAGAGTTCGCTGTTTTCTCCATTAGCATTCCTTTCCTTTTCTCCTGGAAAGATGTCACCCTTTGTGACACTCCAGTTTTTCATTGGGCTTTACTGTCTTATAAGGTATTCTAACACACTTTTCTCTTCCTTGAAGTGCATCAGTTATTCTTGCCCACACAAAACAGTCAAGATTCTGGAAGGAGGGGACTGCTATTTTCTTATACTTTTGGAAGAGCCTTTCTTAGGTTTCATTCTCCTCAGTTTTATTCTTCACTGAAATTTTATTGAATCTACAAAGCGAGTAAGTGATAACCTCCATGTTTATGGGAATAACCATATATCAATCTATTATATATTTCTACCTGCATCTATATCTTTTGATATGCTTTATATAATTATATACTTTTCTGCTTAATCTATTTGGGTTTTTATTTTGATCTAGGTACTTCACATATATGTTATGGCATTTTATTAGTTTTTGTTTCTTAGCACACAAAGGGGGTTCACATACTTTGTTTTTTTCTATCCTTCTCGTCTTCTCTCCCTATCCCCCACCCTTCGCTTGCCCCCCTGCACTTTTGCTTCAATGTCTCATGTATCCTGTTACTTTTACCTCCCCCAAAGATCTTACTTTCTCCTCTTGTAACTCCACTACCACCAGTACAGACAAATGTAAAAACTGAAATCTTGCCTCTGCATCTTGCAGGAAATGCTCAATGTTTGTCTATCTGAGTCTGCGTTGCTTCACCCAGCATCATGTCCTTTCCCATGTTTTCTGCTGCAGATATGTCCCTTTAATAATACAGCTTTCTAACCATTGATGGGGGGAAATGCAAACAAATGTTAAGAACATTTGTTTGTTTTTGTTTTGTTTTTCTTTTTTTAATATTTTATAATATTCACTTATTTTTAATTAATTACAGCTTATTCACTTTGTAGCCTAGCTGTAGCCCCCTTCCTTGTCCCCTCCCACTCTTAACCTCCCTTTCTTTTCTACTCCTATACCCCTCCCCCAGTCCACTGATAGGGGAGGTCCTTTTCCCCTTCCATCTGACCCTAGTCTATCAGGTCTCATCAGGACTGGTTGCCTTGCCTTCCTCTGTGGCCTAGTAAAGTTGTTCCTCCTTCAGGGGAAGGTGATCAAAGAGCCAGTTACTGAGTTCTTGTCAGAGATAATATCTGTTCCCATTACTAGGGAATTCACCTGGACACTGAGCTGCCATGTGCAGGGGTTCTCGGTTATCTCCATGAATGGTCTTTGGTTGGAGGAACAGTCTCAGAAAAGTCCCCTATGCCCAGGTTTTTTGGTTCTGTTGCTCTCCTTGTGGAGCTCTTGTCCCATCCAGGTCTTTATATCTCCCCCTTCTTTCATTCCTTGCACTCTGCCTAAAGTTTGGCTATGAGTCTCAGTATCTGCTTTGATACCCTGCATGGTAGAGTCTTTCAGAGGCCCTCTGTGGTAGGCTCCTGTCCTGTTCCCTGTTTTCTCCCTCTTCCAATGTCCATCCCCTTTACCTTTCTGAATAAGGATTGATCATCTTAACCAGGGTCACCCTTCTTGATTAGCTTCTTTAAGTGTATAGATTTTAGTATGATTATCCTGTATTATATGTCTAATATCCACTTATAAGTGAGTATATACCATGTGTATCTTTCTGCTTCTGGGATACCTCATTCAGGATGATCTTTCCTAGTTCCCACCATTTGCATACAAATTTCATGATTTCCTTATTTTTAATTGCTGAGTAGTATTCCATTGTGTAAAAGTACCACAATTTCTATATCCATTCCTCAACTGAGGGACATCTGGATTGTTTGCTGGCTATTACAAATAAAACCACTACAAGCATGGCTGAGCAAATGTCCTTGTTGTGTACTTGAGCATATTTTGGATATATGCCTAGGAGTGGTGTAACTGGATCTTGAGGTAGCACTATTCCTAATTGTCTGAGAAAGTGCCAGATTGATTTCCAAAGTGGTTGTACAAGTTTACATTCCCATCAGCAATGGAGGAGTATTCCCCTTTCTCCACTTTCTGAACATTTCTTTTTATTGAGTACTTTCTGGATCTGTGTGGTATTTTATAAAATACCACAAATTAATTGGCTTGTGAAAACAGAAGATCATTTTTTACAGTTATAGAATCTACAAAAAAAATGATTAAGATGCTTGCAGTGGATGTTGTGTATGGTAAGGGCCCTCTGCTTCCACGATAGAGCTTTCTGGCTATGCTGTCACAGTCTGCGATGGGCATGCAGTCTCCCTCTGGTAAGTCATTCTATAACGACTCTGGTATGCCCATGTGAGCTGCCATTACCCCTCAAATCTCCCCTGACACCAAACACACTGGGGATTATGTTTCAACATATGACATGACGTTGAGGGGGAAATGCCCTTGGACTACAGTCATCATTTTCCTACATTGTAGCTTTAATTCATCCAGTTTCTTTTCTGGTTCACTAGGCTTCTTGTGAAAGCAGTAGTGGTATCTGTGAGTGGTTACAGTCGTGAATGTTTTTACACTTTATACAAATAATTTATTTTCCATGCTATTGTTCCCTTGCTGAGCATAAAAACAGAGGAATTAATAGTGTGTGTTCTCAACTTGAGCTCCCTTTAAAGATAATGCTTGCCAGCAATTTATATTGTGTATATACAATTTATTTTAGTAGTAGTCATTAATTATCAAATAAATTACATTTCTTTTATTCTTGCAGTAGTAAGTTTTGAAACACTGTTTCTTAAAGGTTTACTAAACATTTTCTTCTACATCTATTAAGATAAGGGGGATACTTCCCCTCACCTGGAGAAACATAACAGATTCCATAAATGAGTTCTCTAATTTTGATACATGTTTACACTGTCAGAATAAGCCCCTTTTGATGACAATGTGACATATTTTTAAAAACACATTTTTTTTGTTCTCACTGCCAGGGCTTTTATGTAGAAATATTTTATGTGTATGAATGGGAATCAAACACACTCTCCCTTTGTTCTACCAAACTTGTCTGGGTATGGAAATAGTTACACCAGACACTTAACACTAAGCTGTACAACCATCCTGTGTTTCACTTCTGTAAAGTGTATTCATGATGTTTCATTCTTGAGTACTTCTGCGAAATCACTGTGGGCCTAACATTTTCTTGGCAAGAGGAGTGTTCATCAGTGATTCAGTTGCTAAATGGAAGAATAAAATCACTAAATGAAACTTAAGAGATGAAACAGCTTCTTTGAATTGAAACAACTAGAGCCCATTTATAAGCCAAGAAGAAAGATCCACAAAGGATATTCTGGAGATAAAGGAGAGAGGAGGAAGGAAGCACAGGGAGGTCCCAAAAGGGCAGGAGATGAGAGGATGGTTCCAATGCCCTAAGCTAGGGTGGGAAAATGTATCTCAGAAAGAGAAGCCACCTCTGTTATGCAGAGACAGACAGGGAAAAAGGAAGAGGAGTTGCTTATGAGGTGACATGGAGGTGAAAGCAGAAAAAAAAAATCTTGCCTAATGTGATACATACATGGAGACAGACAGACAGACAGACAGACAGATAGATAGATAGAGTGTGAATTGTAGTGAGGTTTTGACAAAATGGGGGTTTGATCTGGTGCTAAGAAAATGGGACTCCAAAATGGTGTTGGTTCATTATGAAGAAACAAGGGCAGGCCATGGATGTTAGCTTTCAGAGGAGCTAAAACTTCTGTGGATGAAGAGAGCTTGAAATTTAAAAATTCAGGGCAATTTTAAGATACTGACAAAAGACAAAACATAAATATCTGGAAAATGATAAGCGAATTGGGACTGGAGATGATGAAGGAAAAATTTTAAAAAGATATTAATGGGAAAGAAAGATGAATCTTAGAGACAGGTACTGTGGCAGGTGTGGTGCTATGAAATGTCCTCTAGATATGACACAGCTGTTGACACATGAACTCACAGCAGCTGTGGCTGTCTGCACCAAAAAAGCCATGAAGTTTATAGGAGGGTGTAATTGGGACTATAAAGGAGATCACCAGGGGTATGATGAGGGTAGAAGAACGGAGTGTGGAGAATATGATGACAATACATTATGTGCATGTAGGGAATTGTCAAAAAGTAAAAGGAGATTGTCCACAATACCATAACCAAAAAAAGGTAGGTGACCAGAAAAAGGGGTAATGGCTCATTCTGTCATTCTGTAAAGTATACTTCCTTTCATTCATTCTCTCTCTCTCTCTCTCTCTCTCTCTCTCTCTCTCTCTCTCTCTCACACACACACACACACACACACACACCTGAGTCCTCTTTTCTATGTTATTTATTTATTTATTTATTCACTTTACACCCCAATCATAGACCCCCTTCCCTCCTTACCTCACAATCCCACCATCCCTCCCTCTCCCCCATACCCATTCTCCTAGTCCTCATAAAAAGACAAGCCTCCCCCTCTACCATCCCACCCAGCTCATCAAGTTACATCAAGACTGAGCTTGCCCTCTTCCCTTGTGATCTGGTGAGGCAGCCCACCATGGGGGAGTGATGTGTTAGTATAAAGATCTTTGTTTTACCCACAGCACCCATAAAAAGGCTGGGACTGTGGCATATGCTTGCAATCCTAGCAACGAGGAGAGAAATGGAAACAGGATAGTCATCTAGACCTGGCAAATCAAGTTCCACACTCAGAGAGACCCAATCTCAAAAGCTAAGGTGAAAAGCAATTGAGGAATGTACCCAATTCTGACCTCTGGTCTCTACACATTCACACACACACACACACAGACATGCACACATGTTTATACAGATATATGTATATATACATAAATACAAGCCAAAAGAGGTTAAATTCATACTTATCTGGATGAAAGTTCTTGGTTTGGGATTTGCTTAGGTGCAGGACCAACCCTGAGTGACAAAGAGCTGATCCCAAGAAAGGAACAGTGCCATGCTCACTTTGCACATTTCTGATGACGTTAGGATGACCCAGGTATCTCTGATCCTAGAAATCTTCCCATTTGGCTATGACCCAACACTGCTAGAGAGTCCAGGGATTGGGATGCTTAACTTCATAACACACGTAAGAGTAGGAGAGAAAGTCCCCTTGCCAGCAGTGTCAAAGTTAGGACAGGCAGCATATGGGGGGGGGGGACATTTCCACAGACACTGAGAGACTGCTGTGTGATGAGGACTAAGACCTAGAATTCGTGGAGAACCAGAACGTGGGGGTTAAAGCAAAAGACGTATTCCATGGGACATTCCATGGAGATGTCCCAAGAAAGAAAGCACCAGCGAGGGTAAGCAGGTGTCAACCATGTGTCTGCCATCTTGGAGCGTCTCGGAATTAAAGTCTGTTTATTCAGAGTCAACTCAAGTCCCAGGATGAGCAGTCACCTTAGAAAGTAAGTCTTAAGTTGTGATTTAAGACTATATGGTAATTACAACTGCAATGGCACACAAAGCCAGCTGCTGTTGGATCCTGGGCAGAGATCTTCTGCCTTGTGTGGTCGATGGAGCATCTCCCCAAAGTAGATGATGTTTTAACTTAAGCTTAAAGCAAAAGTGTGTTTTCATTTCCAGAGAGACTTAGTGGTATTTAAAATAGAGGAAGTCAAGACTATAGAGCAGTGTGGGTCTTACAGAAGCTAACCACCATTCACAATTGCCAAAGCATGAGGGAGGTTTGTGTGGAGGTGAAATTGGCAGCCACCAGGCCCCTGTGGTAATAGAACCAGTAGAGAATGGATGGTTAGGGTCATATTTCAGTGCAGTTATACTGATGATGTACACCGAGCTGTAGATCCCAGGGAGTCATTGCCTCTCTTTGCCCACGAGGCTTCACAGAGGAGGCGATGTTTGCACAGAATCTGAAGAAATGTTAGATGAGTGGGTGCCTGCTGAGCAAATAAGAGGAGGCGAGGAAAACAGTCTCAGTGAGAGTATGGCAGTGCCCTGAAAAGTCTCCGAGAAGGAAAGTTTCCAGTACCCAGGAAGGGTTATTAAAGGGTGGAGGCAGTCTGGTGGATGCTCTTGTCTATCATCAACTGAACTAACTGAAAACCATCCTGCTGTTCACAGCACAGAGCTCCTCCCACCACAGTGCTGAGGGTAAGATCGCTGGGTCTCAACCCTGTACCTTCTCATCAGGCATGTTAAGGTGGGTCCTTCACACGTAGGTGTCCTTGGTGACTTGTTATATCCACAGACAACCTTCACAGCTTCTGGAATGCTTCTGTATATACAAATCACAGCTATTCCTTTCTCCACACCCCATAACCCCCCCCCCAGAAAAAAAAACCCAGCATTCTTCTTCTTCTTTACCCATCCACAGTCTACTTACCAGTTCCCAAGATGAGCACGAGAACTGAGTGGGCATCTCACATTTAATGTCTGTCCTGTATCCTCTTTGCCAACCATGTGGCTTGAATGTTATTTCCATTTCTCTGGCAACACAAAATAAGCCCAGAGATGAAGAGATTTGTCTGGCTGCATATATCTTCTGTAGTTGGAAAATACAAAAGGGAAGAAATAGCTCCCTGCATATTTTTTACTACCCTAGATATAGGGTTATGATCTGTTCCTTATCCAAATCCTGTCTAAAAATAAATAAACAAAATAAAAATAAGAAGAAATGAAAGAAGGGAGGGGTGGTTGGAAGAAAAGGAGGAAGGGAAAGAGGGGAGGTGGAAATATCTTTGTAACTATTTTGTTGCTGACAAAATCAACTACACGAGGGGTCTCTTTTGGTCCAGAGGTTGCAGTCCAGGCCCTCATGGCAGCAAAGGCATGGTGACACTGAAGGAAGCTGGTTGCACTGCTCCCACATATGGGAAGTTGAGAGCCATGAAGGCAGCTCCCCAGGTCACTTCCTCCACTGTATTCATCCTGGACCCCGCGCCATGGAATGGTGCTGCCCACACTCAGGATGAATCTTCCTCCTTCAACCAACCGAGTCTAGAAAGTCCTTCAGAAGCATGTCCAAAGGCTGCTGGACCATGATTGATCACCACAGTAACAATCCCTGGGCACATCGCATTCCGTCTACTGTTTATTACCAACATCTCCTTCCTTTATTCAAAGTCCAACCGTACTTCCTTTCCCACGCAGCATCCTTTCAAGCTGTTGGGTAAATGGCTAGAACAGGGTGGTTGGCCTCCCACCCCATGCTGAGATAAAGAAGACTGGAATTCCTGTCCAGTATGATAACCTCCTGCCATCCGGTGTGACCTTGAGACACTGGTTGTGTTAGCCAACCATGGGTGGCATTAAAATACTTATTAAGTCCTTCTTTTCCCTAATCTGTGATGCAGTCTGTGACCACCACACCTGGAACCACAGCCTGTCCTTCTATGGCAAAGATATCAGCTCAGAAGGCAACTCACATATCCACTGCTTCAGGGAGAGGATGTGGGCCATATATCTGCTTGTTAAGTCTTGACACACCCTTCTAATGGGCATAGCTGGGAATACCCTGAAAGCTTCAGAGGCACTCTGTAAATCGTGGATGACTATATGAATGTTAATTATCAATAAGAAGATGTTTGCTCTGCGACATGATGAAACTCAAATTGTTTAACATGATACCAAGACAAACTAACACAGGCTTTGTCACAACTACAATCTATATTCTAGACATCTGGGGAACTCACCACCACACATCACCATGTCTGGTCATATCTTCACATCCATCATAACTGCCCATTATTTGCTTGTTTATCAGAATGAAAGGTCACATTATGCCTATATTCCATGAGTAATAAAGAGCAGGGCATTTGTCTCCAGCTGCCACAAATGGGCCTCTAAATAATTTTGATTTATTTAATTTATAATCTTGGTACCTCCCTCTTCAAGATGGTTCTTACTTCTAATTTTGCTATGTATGCCGGCACCTTAGGTCTTCTTTGCTGCTACTGCTTGCAAGTTATCTAAGCAAAGTGCTGAGTCATGGATGCCCCCCTTTCAATTCTCAAATAAGTTGCACCTAGGAGAAATCATTATTGCGTTGTTTGTAATAACAAAGCTGGGGAGTTGGGCTGCCAGGTGCAATAGAGGGGACAAAAAATGATATGCTGTTAGTCAACTATCCCAAGTATTCTTTAATTGTGTCTGAAAATAAAGTGTTCTATTAAGTTAAAAAAAGGTTTAGTGGACCACTTTTGTGGTATGATTCTGTTTTTGTGCAAACAAAACAGAACAAAAAAAGAAAAGTTGAAAATTTATAAAACCAAGATAGGTGAGGAGTCCAAATTGCTCTATATTCTGTCCACTCTCCACATGACCCAGACATCACAGGAGAAGGCAGCCTGTCTTTATCATCAAGGCAAAAACAAATGTGATTCATAATCACCTCGATTTAAATGTCCCAAAGTTTGTAATCTAGAAATGTATGTATTTTAAAAGTCATAATTAATGTATCCTTCCACTCACTCTTCCTCTGAAAAGGATAGAGATCACTGCTTTGGCCTTATTTTGCTACCATTGGGATACACCCGGAGCAGAGATAGAGAGTCAGGAACCACAGGTGCAGACAGGGTGGTGCGAGGGCTGTAAAAATGCCTTGCACGATGCCTGTATCACACAGTAAACAGTTTCTTGTGCCTGATCAGCAACAGCAGAGTAAGGGACCAGTGAGACACACACAGGCTGGACAAGGTGGAGTATCACTTCTGAGTCAGACCCTGGGCTGGGGTACAGGGGCATTGCCATAGGGTGGTCTCAAAAATGGGGACTTGAGATTTGAACAAAGTCCCTAGCCAGTTTTATCCCCCAGGGTTCCTTGGTCCTACCCTGGCATTTCATTTGTCTTTAGGAAACAAATGAAGCTCAGATCTCCTCAGACCCCTGGATACCAGAAGATAAAGCCTGGTAAAGATGCCTCACTCCATCTCTGTCCCCAGGATCTCACGGATGCTGGATGTGCAGTCACCAGTGGATGTTCAGACTCCCCAGGGAACTGCTCAGCTTCCGTCTTCACTCTATATGTAAGCAGAAACAATGGCTTCAGCTTTGCCTGCCTTTGGGGTCCTTTTAAGCGACAAAAGGACAAAAGGATATAAATGCATTAAACTATCTACTCCTTACTTGTGTGGCCTGTTAGCTTCACAATCCAAGCTAGTTTCATGCAAAGACACATTATTTTGCAGCCATCCAGGCCATCCCCTAAAATACCATTTCTACACAAATGCATCTTTGGAAGCCTTTGTGAAGGCTCCAATTAAGATTTTGATGTTTAAAAGAAATGCATTCCATCTTCCCCCCACATAAAAGTAATTTACTAACATCCTACATAAAGGATCCTTTTCATTTAAAAAGAAGAAATCTTAATAATGGATGATTGCTTTATGAATATGAAAATTACATATCTGTTGCATAATCAGACATTTAATTGACACATCATTTCACTTCCCATGGAGTATGTGGAACAGATTTGGAATTATGTGACTGATTGTTCTTCTGCTTCTTCATGAAAATGAGAGGACTGTTATTTTGCTAAGGGTATAAGGAAATATTTCATTCAAATCTTACGTTATTGATTAAGCACTTGTTATATGCAAGCAAAAGATTGTTAGAGAATTCACACTGTTCAGGGAGACATATCTCCTACATTGTAGCTCAAAACTCAAGATGATCCTGGACAGATCATTATAATGTTTACAGTGTAAAAATGAATAGTGGGGAAGGGTTTGCAGAAACCAGAAAACAGGAAAGGCATCACCAAATTTTAAGGATCAGCTACAAGCAAACACTTGAAGCATAGGTACTGTCTGATGGTTATCATCTCACACAAGAAACAATTAAACCACAGCAAGAGAGCTTGTTTCTCTGAACAAGGTTCTCAGTAGAACAGCCTCAGAGTGATGAGACAGAAAGTACTCCTAGGGGACTGGGAATGAAGAGGCAGGGTTTAGGCTGAAAGCCACGGGGTAGAGAGTGTTTCAGAAGGAAGCAATAGCATGGAGAAGACTGTGGCATCGTCAATAAAGCTGTGTGTGTGTGTGTGTGTGTGTGTGTGTGTGTGTGTGTGTGTGTTCAGGGCTACTGGAGTACTGTACAGATCCATATCATGTTCAGTTTGTACCATCAGCAGTGCAGGAGGGAACAGGTATAATGTGACCACATGCATTATATTCTTGGAGAGCCATGCACAGGTAAAATGAACTTCCTCATTTCCCTCCACTCCTCCTTCCCTTTATCCCTTCAGGACAGATGTATTTACTCCTAGGATGAGCCAGACACAGGAGAGTACAGGTGGAAAGAAAGAGCTTTGCATTCTGAGTTACAAATACTATCTTTTCCACTTAAAAGCTGTCTAAACTTCTACTTTTACTGATCCTTATTCCTGTAAAGTGTTCAACAGTGCATGTATATGAAGATGCTATGGAGAGATCTCAAACAACATAACCCTTCATCACAATAGCACTAACCAAGACTATCTGTTCTCTCTTACTCTAATGGCATGAGAAAGCATTCCGTCAGTACAAGACAGTGTCAAAAATACACTCTCGTTGGACCACAGAGGAAGGAATGAGTCCTTACTGAAAGATAGGTTCTTAGCTGTGTCTTGAAGAAGAATAGGCGCGTATGCTGGTGCAAATGTGTAAAAATTAAATCCACCCAGGGATCTGTCCTACAGGACACAGCATCATTGTACATACCAGACAATCCAATAGTTTTCTTAGGACACATCTCAGTCTTATAGCTACACGTGTGAACTAGGATATATGGGTAGAACACATTTAGGCTTGATGGGTGTAAAAATAAAAAGAAGTAATTTTTTAAAAGAGAGCATAAAGTTGGGTGGGTAGACAAGAGAGTGGTCTGGAGGAGTTGAAAATTGGTTGAGTGTGATCAAAATGCTTACATGAAATGCTCAAAGAATAAAAACACTAAAAAGAATATTCAATGTGTGTGCCCAATCAATGCTTTATTTAAACAAACCAACAGAATCTTACATATACGAAATTTGGAATGTCATTTATGAACAGCATCCAGACTTCGGAAAGCGTCCCTCCTTACATTTAAGCGAGGCCCTTTTGGGGTTACAGACAGTCACACCCAGAGTCTCAGCTTTCACTTTGACATCAGAAAGAGACACAGAAATACAATGAGATGAAGATCCAGGAATCAAAATGCGGCCCTAAGGCCTGGAACATAGTTTAGTGGTAGAATATATGCTTGGCTTGCATGAGGTCCTGGATCCAGTCTAAAGTCTTACAATAAAACCTCATTCTAGAAAGGCTCTCCTCTAATCAGGAGAGGTCCTGGTCATGGCTGCCCCGCTGCTGGGTTTCTTGCTCTGAATTTAGTGAGCTGCAGCTGTTGTTCTTAAGGTGCAATTGTTGGGTGCAGCCCTCTTGAAGAACCAGGGAGTCCCACAGTTTTGTCAGTTTAGCTAGGGTCGAAACTTGGTGCAGTATCTGAGGGCTGCTGTAATGGCGCTCAGGCTTTTGTAGGTCTGAGGATGCAGCTGCGTGCCCCAGTGCCCTAGTGCTACTCAACAATGGCAGGTGAGCACGGAGCTCAAAAACTCAAGTGACCACACATGCTGGAGAGGTTGTGGAGAAAAGGGAATCCTCCTCCACTGCTGGTGGGAATGTAAACTTGTACAACCACTCTGGAAATCAATCTGGCACTTCCTCAGACAACTAGGAATAGCGCTTCCTGAAGATCCAGCCATAGCACTCCTAGGTATATACCCAAAAGAGGCTCAAGTACACAATAAGGACATTAGCTCAACCATGTTTGTAGCAGCTTTATTTGTAATAGCCAGAAGCTGGAAACAACCTAGATGTCCCTCAACGAAAGAATGGATGTAGAAATTGTGGCATATCTACACAATGGAATATTACTCAGCAATAAAAAACAAGGAAATCATGAAATTTGCAGGTAAATGGTGGGATCTGGAAAGGATCATCCTGAGTGAGTTGTCCCAGAAGCAGAAAGATACACATAGTATATACTCACTCATATATACATATAATATAGGATAAACCTTCTAAAATCTGTACACTTAAAGAAACTAATCAAGAGGGAGGAGTTTTGCTAAAATGCTCAATCTTTATCCAGAAAGGCAAAGAGGATGGATATCAGAAGAAGGAGAAAAGAGGGAACAAGTCAGGAGCCTGCCACAGAGGACTTCTGAAAGGCTCTGCCCTGCAGACTATCAAAGCAGATGCTGAGACTTATGGCCAACCCTTAGGCAGAGTGCAGTGAATCTTATGAAAGAAGTGGGAAACAGTAAGATCTGGAGAGGACAGGAACTCCACAAGGAGAGCAACAGAACTAAAAAATCTGAGCACAGGGGTCTTTTCTGAGATTGATACTCCAAACAAGGACCATTCATGGAGATAACCCAGGACCCCTGCACAGATGTAGCCCATGGCAGTTCAATGCCCAAGTGGGTTCCATAGTAATAGGAATAGGGACTGTCTCTGACGTGAACTGATTGCCCTGCTCTTTGATTACCTCCCCCTGAGGGGGAAACAGCCTTACAAGGCCATAGAAGAAGACAATGCAGCCACTCCTGATGAGACCTAATAGACTAGAATCAGAAGGAAGGAAAAGAAGACCTCCCCTATCAGTGGACTTGGGGAGGGACATGCATGCAGAGGGGGGAAGAAGGGAGAGATTGGGAAGGGAGGAGGAAGGGAATCACAGGGGGGATACAAAGTGAATAAAGTAATTAATAAAGAATTTTTTAAACCTACTTCTACCTTTTAATGACATTAAATTCTTAATTTGATTTGAGTGCAAATGAACAAAAAGACTAAGAACAAAATTCTCAGTAATTTTTCACACAACAACAAAACATCTCCATACTCCATTAATCCACGGGGAGAGTTTTCTACATGTCCAGGTCATAAATCAAGTTCACAGATACTTCTGCCTGGTCTCAGTAAGTGACAGATTAGGTATGGACGGATCAAAGTCAAACAAAACATGAAATCAAGGAAAGGAAATTAAAACCAAAGCAAAGACACTAACACTCCATGGCCTCTCAGAATCCACCACTGTGTTCAACAGAACATACACTCCCCAGTGAATGTTCTCTTGTACAAGTGTTTCAATCTCTGCCCACAGTTCACTGGTGTCTGATAGATAAATCCAGCAGGTAACTAGTCACCTCAGTAGAAGATAAACGCAATTGTAAAAAGATAGAATTTTCTTTTAAAGGTAGAATATTTGTGCTCATACATGTGGAAAGTGAGAATTTTATTTATTAATGATGAAATTACCAATGTCTTAGGAATTGGGATACGCTCAGAAAATTCATTGGAAAAGTTTCTGAGTGTGGAATGTAGGAATGTCCTTGTATGTTCTAGGGAGTTACCAAGTGATCACACACATTCTGTGGTACGAGAGAGATTCAGAAGTGGTCACGGTGTGTGAGAGAGAAAGAAGAGGGGAGGGAAGAGTGAGAGAACCGAGGGAGTGTCAGTAGAGGATGGATATGTGTCACCTCCCAAAAGACCAGAGACGGTTTCTCATAGTCTCCTTACCCTTGGCAGATTCACAGCACAAGCCCATGTTTCACAATTTCATGAGAGTCCAACACTCAAATGCTAAATTCCTTGAGGTCAAGGGAAGCACTAGAGCACACAAAATAACCCGTTTCTAAGATACAGCTCTTATTCTTCACCATACCCTTGGAGATTGCTTGTTGATTTTCCTCATTTAACACAAAAAATGTATTTAAACTCACAAGGAGCAAATCCCTACTAAAAATAATTATATCTAAAATTGATTCAAAGCACTTTCATAAAATATGAATATATGTACTATGCATCATATACATATATGGACATTTGTGTATGTTGACCTCGAAAATACCATGGTGCATCATGCCCACCTATTGGAACAGCTTACTCACAGCGTTTATTGAGAACCTCCAATGAGCCAGCTCTTCAGTGACCTTGCTGGAAAGAAGCAAAAAGCATTGTGCCGTTACTTTCAGACACAGCTAGGTATAATATGTACATGTAGCGTTATAGTCGTTGTGATTTGAGGCAGGGCTCCTTACTTCTCTGACTCTGTTCTTCTGTGGTATACCGGGTATGATGCCTTTAAGCTTTTGCCTTGGCTTATTTTCTAATGAGCCCAAAGACTAGATAAACTGTAAAGTGGGGAAGAAGGGGTGTGCTGGTTTGAATGAGAAATATCCCCACAGGCTCATGGATTGGGAGTGCTGTTTGGTAATGTGGAACTCTTAGGAGGTGGAACCTTGCCAGCTCCCTGCCCTGTTCTCTTTCTCTCTCTCTCTCTCTCTCTCTCTCTCTCTGCTTCCTTCATATGTGATCTCCACAGCTCCAGCTGCCATGCCTTTCCTGCCATTATGAACATTCTGTTTGAAACTATAAGCCCCAAATGACCCTCTCTTTCTTAAGTTGTCTTTGATCATGGTGTTTTGTTTGGTTGTTTTGTCTTTTGTTTTTATCAAAACAGTAAAATATAACTAATACAGGGAGGGATGTCTAAAAAAAAAAACAAAACAAAACTGGGGACTGCAAATGTAGAAGGAAGAGAAAATTGCCTAACGCCCATCATATGTCTGGGAATTAATTAATCCATGCTTTCCAAGGACAGTCACCCCTGGAATTAGGACATTTTAGTGGATGTGTATGTGGGCACGCGCATACAGAGCACAGCTAAGCACAGCAAAGACTTGCAGAGTTCACGTCTACCACCTTGAAAATGATTAGTGGACATTGTCACACACAGTGCTGCTAATGGGTAAAAAGTTAAAAGGATGACCTGAAGTTCACTCACAAATAGCAAAACCCAGTAGATGAGGATATTGAGCTGGGTTGGTTGCTACTGATTAGAAAGACATTGTAGAGGGATAAATACCATTTCTCTCCACTCGTGAAACCTTAGTCCCTTAGTGATTTGATCTCTCTCTCTCTCTCTCTCTCTCTCTCTCTCTCTCTCTGTGTGTGTGTGTGTGTGTGTGTGTGTGTGTGTGTGTGTCTGTGTAAGTGTGCACATGTGAGTACAGGGTCCTGTGGTGGAGAGGGCATTATGGCTTTCTGCAGTGAAAATATAGACAGGCAATCTTTCTCTGATTTCTTTGCTGCATCCTTGTCGCTAGACACAAGTCACAGTTCCTGTCAGAACTTATAAGAACCAGCAGACAAGGACTATGGAAACATCTACAGTTTGCCCATTACACCTGCTGACTGCCCTTCAAGCTCCCAAAACAGGCTTGCATTTTCCCGTGTTAGCTTGTTAATTTCTTAGCTGTGGGGAGAAAGATTACCAACGGAAATCATGTCCAAAATAATTAAAGCATGCTTTTGAAAAAATAAATTCATGGACAAGGAGTGTCTCTCACTAAGGTGGGGTTCAAGAGATCATCATTGGACATGGGGAAGAGATCATCATTGGACATGCTTGGAACAGGCAGTACAGATCCATTTGTAGTTAAGGTTACAGGTGGGACATAGCTCAATCCTTAAGAAACAGAGATTTAATTGTAAACAGTAACAAGCCTAGTTAGTTTTCACTATAAGATGGATGTAGGCTGGTTTATAAATCTGACTTCTGTATTTTAAAACCTCTTAAGCACAATTTATTTTTTCCAAAGAAACCCAGCCACTCTTTAATTTTAGGCAAAGTGTATGTGCTAGTATTAATTTACAAAAACAAGTTTAGTCCTTTGTTATAAACACTTCCACAGTTTTAAAAGGAAATGAGTCTCACACTGTCTTCCACTGTCCACAGCACTCACCATCCTTCTGCACCATGCTGCTCAGAAAGTACTTTGTCTATGGATCTGTTTCCCTTTTCCTTTTCTTTTCCAAAGCAGGCTACTTTGTATGCTGTTCTTTCTTCTTTTTCTTCAAGCCACTGAGAGGATTATTTCTTCAAGCCACATTATTTTCTTTCCTCCTCCTCCTCCTCCTCCTCCTCCTCCTCCTCCTCCTCCTCCTCCTCCTCCTCCTCCTCCTCCTCCTCCTGCTGCTGCTGCTGCTGCTGCTGCTGGCTGGGCTGACTCCACTGCCTTCACAAAGGCTACTGATCTGGAAGACGGCTTGTCTAAGATTACGGTGTTCTGAATAATGAACATGAGTGGAATTCCAGGACTTTTCTTGACGTTCACAGATAAGTTCTGATCCTGTGTTGCCACAAAATAATGGTGAGGATTCCCCTCATCCACCATGGACAGGAGACATTCTGATCCACTCACTGCTCCTTTAAATGAGGTCAATTTCGAACCTGGAATTTCTGTGCAATCAGTTTTTCTCCCACTGTTTCTAACTCCTTTAGCACACACCTCATGGTGCACAGCTGGGTCTCCCCCATAAGGTTGCTGGGCAGCTGGCCCCACAGCTGGATGCGACCCCACAGCACCGCCTGACAGAAGTGCCATCCAGAAGGATCTGGTAGGGCTTGAGGACCTCAAAATTGTTGCAGAAGAAGGCAAGATGATTCTTGGCCTGTTTCTGCCTGGCGATTTTCATGCCTGCTTAAGCTAGGGGCCAGCCTTGCTTCCGCCTCTTAAATACACCTTTAACACATTTTAAATTTATTCCTTGAGTTTGTAATATATGCACACAATCCATCTTGATCATACCTTCCCCCATCACTTTCCCCTCCAATTGCCTCCAATAATCTATAACACATCATCTCTCTCTCTCCTAACTTAGGGTCTTCTGTTGTAAATGTTTTTTATTTATTTATTTATATACTTTCAACTCATTTAGTACAATTTTTTTTTTTTCAATGCAGTTTATTCAGGAACATTGAACAATCCTCGGACCGCGGGGAAAGCCAGCCCACAGCTTAAATAGCCTCTGGGTAGCCAACCCAGGCGTGCCACGGGGGCAATGCAGATAGGTCCACATACATAGAAGCAAGCCAGATCCTCGGCCTTAGCCAAATGTGGAGTTGTTCGTGACAGAGAGCACTCACCATCGGGAAGGTGGAAGGCAGAAACCAGCTCCATCTTTAAGGCATAGCATTCCGCAGCTCTCTACAGTTCCCCCTTTTTGTTTTAGACGCATCAGGCAAGAGTAGAGGTCTGATCTCTGATATTAGAAATAAATTGGGACTTTGTACAGATGTTCATTTAGGTGTCATCCACCCAAAGAGCATCAGACCCGTCCGATACCTTTTTCTCAGAGGCGGGACCTGGGGCATCAACCCGCATGCAATCAGACATGCTCTTCTCTGGGTCCAAAGCGGCTGACCCTGAGTGCAGTGCTTAGCCTCGCATCCTGAGCGTATCATTTTAGCTTTTTATGGTATCCAACCATGCTTGGGGAGAATGTCCTGCTTCAATGGCTGTAAAGGCCTGAATGATCATGGCTGCATCACACTGTTGTGAGACTCTAATCTTGCATATATACCACAGGCAAACCAAGGAGACCAACACCAGAAGGCCTGCTAACACTCCCATGCCCACCCATTCCTTCAGATGATTCATGGCTGCAGCAATCCATGTTGATAATCCTGTGGCTAGTCCTGCGTCCACTCCGGTAGAATTTACTGTGACAATGGCCACTCTCAGCTGCTCCATCGTAGTATCGAATTCTCCAGTCCAATTACCTAAAATATAGCTCAACAATTGTTTAGACAGATTTGCAGCGCAGGAGAAATTCTCATGTTGTATGCTAGTGACACAAAGTCCAGCATACTTTCATTGACAGCCAGGTTGAGCGATTTGCCATAGGGTATCAATTTGCTCCTGCAAGAGGTCAAATCTGATTGAACACCATCAAGCTTCCTTTTAGTTGAGCATTAATTCCTTTATGTACAACTAAGGCATGAGCTACATTGGCTAAATGATTATTCAGGGTCTGAGCCGTCTGCCCAGTATGACTCATGGCTAATGCCCTGGTGGTAGCTCCAACAGCCGTCAATGAGATGGTAGTAACAATGGTGGCTGTAGTTCCAAGATCCCTTTTCTGTCTGAAGAGAGTCATAGCGTGAGGGGCATCAATGGGCATAGGCACCCAGTGAGGCATGCGAGCATTTAGTACAATTAATGCTACACATCTCACGTGGGGAAATGGCATTCCCTGGGGCATATGCAGTCCAGTAGTGGCCACCTGCAAACGTGAAAGCGATTTCACTCCTCCAGTTCTTCCTAGCTAGGGAACATAATTTTCACTCCTGTGAGGACCTCAGTGGCATATCCCTGGCTCTGTCCACCAGCTCCAACTCATCTCTATCTGCCATGCGAGTCCTCTTTCCCCGCCCTACAAGGCCAACTGTCCTCCCTGACCTCTGCTGTAGAGATGCCTGGTGCAACCACTTTCCATCAGCCACAGGTCCAAACAAACTCCTTTGAGCAGCTGTTCTGCCCTGCACTCTGCAGGTGATGCCTTTTAGCACATTTTTCTCTAAACACGTAAACCTGTCACCACTGAGATACGTACAATCCATTCTCCAAACGAGAAACTGCAGACGCAGATCAATTAATTATCTGTCCCATCAGCACATGGACAGGCGATGACAGATACTAATTGAGAGCAAAATCCTTCTATTCTTTGCACAGTGTGCCTGCCATCATTTTGCAGCATGTGGACCTCTGCTTCTGAGGCTTCCAGCTGTTTGCAAAGTTCCCTACAGCCTTTCCCAGGACTACAGTGGATGTTAATTGCCCACTGTTTTACATTTATGGTTGGAAGCCTCTGCTTTCCTTTGTTTCGTTTCCCTTTTCATCCCATCCAGGATTCTATTTGCAAAATATCCATATGATAACACTGTTTGAGACTATATGACATATCCCAAGCACAGGGGGACTGATCTGTTTTCAGTTATCAGCTACTTCCATATCCAATGGAATATTCACATCAGAGTGAAATGCTCCAGCTAGCCATGTGTTTACTTGGCCCCTTTCGCTATCAAATGGAAGAGGAACTTGTATCTATTAGCCCACTGCTACTTCATGATGTCAGAAGAAGAATCAAATGAACCTGCTTCACCATAGGGTAGGCAAACACTGTTTCATTGTTGTTAGGTTGTAGTTTCTGGGCAGACACATCAACCATAGGCTATTTTAGTGTCCCACGGTCCATGGTTATTTCTTAGCATTGTTGTTTTCTAAGGCATAGCACTGGAACTGGGTGACTCTAATCTGCAGGTCTACTAGCCTCAGCTGAATGTGTGTCACAAAATACACTTTGCATTAAGTAGCTTTTAAAAAATAATACAAGCTCAAAAGCAAGGCTTCCCACTGTGATTAGCCCTGGCTGGAAAGTCACATTCAGCTGATAGCTGAGTGTTCCCTGATAGCAGAGATTAGGTTTTTGCAGATAAACTAGAGAGATGTCCCTGGGGGAAAACAACAACAACAACAAAAACTTCAATTACTGGGATGTGAGGGAGAAGAGAGACAAACGTGCCAGTTGCCTCTCATCTTTCGGCATGTCTTCCTGAGTTTGTTGACTTTGCAGTGGTATTACAGGAGCATTGAATAAATAAAAGCAAGACCTGGGGGCTCCAAAAGATTGAACGTGAGCCCGGTGTGGTGGTGCACACCTGTAATCCCTGCACTCGGGGAGGCAGAGGCAGGCAGATGGCTCTGATTTCAAGGCCAGTCTGATCTACAAAGTGAGTCTAGGACAGCCAAGGCTACACAAAGAAACCCTGTCTTGAGAAACAAACAAACGGGGAGAGAGAGAGGAGAGAAAGAGAGAGATTAAATGTGTCTTCTGGCCTCTAAAGATGCTATATTCACATGTACAAATGCTCATACAGACACGTGTATACACATACTTTTAAATGTTGTTTTAAAGCAAGAACTAATATGTAGCTACTTTGTAGACAGTACCAACATCAAAAGCACTGCTATTCATTTGGCTGAAACAAAGAACATGGCCAACATCAAAGAACATCATTAAAGAACAGTCTTAAAGGGCTGTAAGTGCACAAGCCACCCACAGTCATCTTCCTGGTGTTGATCAGCCTTTATCTGAATACTAGCATACGCCTTTCTTCAAATCTCACTTTATTACAAGAGACATGCAGCCCTTTTCTGTCTTCCCAGTGGGGCCCCTAATTTACTTGGACTAATTCCGTAGATAACCAGGCTGGTTCTCCAGTCATCAGCTTTGTGTTATTCTTTCTCCTGTAACAAAGAACACTTAACTATTTGCATTTATGACTAAAAGAGAGCATCTGAGTGATTATTTGCAGAACGATGAAGATCTGATTCATAGTTGTTTTCGTTTGTGACTATTGTTGAGAAATAGCTGATGATTATTCTTTCAAAAAGTCAAATGACAAAATGGACTGCCAATTCGCTATCCACTGTAAAAGTCAAAAGCCATCGCTGTATATGCCCAGCTTAAACTAATTAACACAGAAAAATAGAGTATAACTAGTAATGGTGAAACCTACAAAATACTTAATTCTGACATAAATTCTTTTTTAAATGTTTAAAAATACTAATTTATTTTGTGTATGTTTGTTAGTCATGCAGAGTCAAAGAAAAACTCTGAGTACTTACTGTCCTTCCTGTGGATTTCTGCAATGGAACTTGGGTTGCCAGGATATTCTGCAAGCACCCTAACTCACTGGCCATCTCACCAGCCCCGGTTTAGTTTGCTCTGTCCCCATCTGAGCACATTTAATAAAGGATTTTTGTTGTTGTTTTTCCACGTGCTGGGCATGTGGTCTCTAGGAAGTCCCTTGTGTGCAATAAATACCCTGAACTAGCAATAAAATCGGCCAGTGTTCTATTGCTTGATAGACCATGACCTTTGCAGCTATTCTTTTACTGGACATAAACTATTTAATAGCACTGCCTGAGAATGTCAACAATTTGACAGGAAATGTCATATGGAGTGTGATGCCTTATGTATCATTTCACAGGGAAGCAAATTTTCTTGGATAATTAGGTAAACTTCAGATACACTTGCAAAAGGACACTCTGAAATTTTAAAGGTTCCCTGCATGCTCTCTACCTGCTTCCCAGGTTTTGGGGACTATTATTCATATCAATTTGTGCATTCCAACAGGGAAGTCTAAGCTCAGGGAAAGATACTGACAGAGAATCACTCATGATGGGATTCAGCCATTAGTGAATCTACTCTTAGGAGCCAGCCAGTCCTCAGGCTGTATAGATGGCTTTCAAGTAACTTATATGTGTTAATTTATTTATCATCATCAGTGGGGTTGAGGATAATCAGGCTAATTACTGCAAGAATGTGTGCTAACTTTAGCCTCTTCCAACAAAGACGGCTGACATTAAATAAGTGAGAGTCGTTCTTTACCACAGTTATCATCGCTATAGCTTAATGATATAAATTCTCATTGTATAAAATGTCTAAGCAGGCATGTCTAAGGACAACCCACACACATGTTACCTTCTGAACCATAAAGGAATAACTTACATTTTGAGCATTGGGCTCTCAGAGTCTATGAGGGAGTATGTGTTCTCAGATTCTTGGGCCCATTCAACAGTGAATCCCAAGACAAAGGAAGCACTAGACAGTGATGCAGTCTATGGGTGTCCCAATCAGGACAGTGAGAGGATACACAGACCCTTTTGGCTTACTTTTAAAGTAGTTGGAATTTTTCTAAGCATTTTCCTAGATGGATGAGCTTGAAATGACAATTTTATTATGTGAGGGCTGCTTTTGAAATCCATCCACAAGCTCCTAACTGCTAGCACTAAAGGTAAATTATTATGCCATTTGTTATCTTAATTTTCTCAAAAGAAAGCACATTTAGAACACACGGTTAAGGAACTCAACTCCCTGTCATTATTTCTAATCAGACTCCTACCTATTACTCCCTCTTTGTCTATTTGCAAAGAACGCTTCTCAATTAAGCTGCTTCACTCTGAGAATGTGAATTGAGGTCTCAGGTTCAGCTTAAATGACACAATTTACCAGCACTCCCTCTGTTTCTTTAAATAATGACTGGTCCAATGTCTGCTTTATTGTTTGTTGTCCAATTTTCCTTTGAGAGAAAGAGAAAGCCATAACTATGTTTTAACACAATGAGCAAATTGGAAAATTGACATAATTATCCAGAAATTTGGGACTAAGGGGAAAACAATAATCAAATGGAATATAATTGATGCTGCAGAAGATACTCTGCAAAAAGAACATTATTATCCATCAAATCGATCCTTGCTTTGACTTAGGACACAGATTCCCTACCCAGAGATTTCATTCTGAGTCCAGTTTAGTGTCTGTGTCCTAAATAGACTCCAGTTAAAACTTGACCACATTGTCTACCAGCTGCTGCATGATCTTCCTAGGGAGATCAAAAAACATTATCCACCAAGACTATATGGAGATAAGCCAAAGGGAGAATTCCACCCAAGCCTAGCTTTGCAAGACTTTTAGTTTATCCCACCCCAGCAAGGGTGACTAGTCATAGAAGCTGCATCACAAGACTTCCTTGGACAAAGTACGGAAAGTTCCTGAAGGATCTCATCCTAACTGGTTAGTTGACCATCTCTTAGATTATCTGGGGAAGCCTCTTGTTCATCTTGCAAAAGACATTGGATTTCATGAGCTCTGAGACTCTAAGAGCTTGGTGAGCTGAGACATATGATTCACGTGAGCTCCTTCTTCCCAATGAGAGAACATTAAAAAAAAAGTCATATTATGAAAAGAGATCAGAGCTGTTCTCAGTCAATATTGCTATGAGCATTGCAACCTAGATAAAGCCCAGTAGGAATAGATGTGTTCACAGTTTATGCCGGGTAGACCTAAGGCCATCCCTGCCGAGTTTTACTAGCTGTGTAAAGAAGGATTCTCTGGGAGCTTCCAACCCTGCCACGGTCAAGTGAAGATAGCAATGCGAACATCACGGGTACCTTGAGAATTAAAGTTACATATGGGTTTCACAGCTTCCAGTAGCTAATAGCAAACACATTACCATGAATTTGCACCCCCTTCCAGGAAGCTGCTGAGGCAGGACAGGATTTGCATGCATGGTGCCCTTCCACACTCAATGGTCTTAACAATATAGCTTAAATGTGAGAGAGAATGCCCCACCTTGGATACACTGAACTGCATTCCTTCTACAGAGGGGCACAGGAGGAAAGGGTATTCTGTTTAGAGAGACCAGACTGCAAAGAGAGATCCTCATTAGTCTCTGAATCGAAGATGCATAATCTATGAGTTATATGTGACTAGACAATTGTAATTTTGAACTAAAGTTCTATTTTATCTTTCAGAGATGTGCCTCAGAATAAAGTCTAACTTGGAAACTGACAGTGAAGAGCCTTTGGTTAGTGTGGAAGAGGGATTCTTTTGGGGTATATAATGTCCTTTTCCAAAGATAATCATGTGCTAATTCTTAGACCCTGAAAAGCCCTCATCTTGCATGACCTCACCACAGAAATGGTTCACATGCCACTGAGTAAAAGATCTTAAGATGGGGAGCTTATTATAAATGACCTTGGCCCTTTTAATAAGAAATACCCTTATAAGTAAGTGAGCAAAGGACAGTTAGAACAAGAGCAACATTGGAGTCTGAAGAAAACAGGTAGGATTGGTGTGGGCCATTAGCCAAATATTCCAAGTAATCCTTCCCTCCATGTTTCCTTCCTTCCTTTCTTCTTTCCTTCCTTCCTTTCTCTTTCCTTTATTCCTTTCTTTCTCTTCTTATTTTTTTTTTGTTTATCAAGACAGGGCTTCTCTGTGTAGCCTTGTATATCCTGTAACTCACTCTGTAGACCAGGTTGGCCTTCAACTTGTAGAGATCCACCTAACTCTGTCTCTCAGGTGCTGGGATCAAAGGCATGTGTCACCACCACTCATCCCAAGTAACTCTTAGAAGCCAGAAATGGCAAGAAACATGTTCTCCCTTAGGGCTTTTCAAAGGAGCAGAGTACTACTGACCCATTTGGATTCTTGACTTCCAGAACTAAAAATTAATTTGTATTGTTTTAGGCTGTTAAAATTATTTAACCCGTTTTAGTGTCAGATGACATTAATGTGTACACGCATATCACATGCATAGCTCTTACCACAACTAATGCCATTAAGGTGATGTTCTATTACGTGACACCAAGTGGAGGCCCCTTTTTCCCAGATCCCCCTCAGTGGAGCAGAAGAACTGACCAGGGACACAAAGAGTTATGCTGTCAGCATTGGCATATTGGCTAAGCATAAATTCCAATTCACCTCTAATGCCCCAGTACCCAAGGCCTTGTTTCCTATTGGTAATAGAAGCAAGAGTGACCACTTCCTAAGGGAGGCTGCCGTAGTCATAAAGGTGGTAGCCAAACTCTGGAGGTATACAGCACATGCCCATAAAAAAAAATGATTGTAGCTCTTAGGACTGGAGAGTGGACAATCTACAATGGTCTTCTTAAGGATTTTGGAATCAGCATTTACATCACCAGGTCCCGGGCATGTACAATGAGTAGCCACTAGGAAAGACCTTCTGGTATATATCATACTCAAAACCTTGACCATCTAGATCTGTGGCTATGTGTCCTATTCATGATCTGAAGAACGTACTAAGCTGCAGATGAGGACAAGGAGAGTGGGGGGCTAAGGGACAGGTCTAGCTACAAGTAGGTTAAACCCTAGACATTTTAGAATGTATATATATACGTGTGACTCACTGCTAATTTATTGCATGGCTCTTCTTTTTTCTTTTCTTTTTTAAATATTAGTTATAGTTTATTAACTTTGTGTCCCAGCTATAGCCTACTCCCCCATTCCCTCCCAATCCCACCCTCCCTCTCTCAGCTCCTCCCTGCCCCTTTTCAAGTCCACAGATAGGGGAGGCCTCCTCCCCTTCCATCTCACCCTAACTTATCAGGTTTCTTCAGGACTGCCTGCAATGTCCACTTCTGTGTCCTAGCAAGGCTGCTCCTCCCTCAGGGGGGAGGGGAGCAAAGTGGCATGGCTCTTCTTATCACTAAAATTGAAACTGAAGTTTTAGCTCACATGTATGTTGAGAGGAAAAGGCTACAAAATCCTGGAAAGAATTCAGTATTATATTTGTACAATGAAAGATAAGACCGTATAGAAAGGCAAAATCAAATACGAAGTGAACTTTATTCCCCCTCCCTTTTTTTTTATTTACAACAACACCACAGCAAGAGCCTGGCCTTCTTTCAAAGCGATTCACATCCTTGTTCCCCAGAACAGAGTTAGTCCTGGGCATGTTTTGAGAACAAGCAGCGTAACTGGCTCCTTGTGTTGGCGACTGCGGAACAGTCAAGGCTACCAGTCAGCTTCATACTGTTCATTCAGCTTCCAGAAAAGCTGTTGTGAAGGCCTAATCACCAGAAGAGATAAACCATCTCTGCTGATTCCTGGAGAGTTTTCATCTCTGAGATTGACATGCTTCTTAGGGTACCCTCTTTTCCTTCAGGCTGGTGTGATTTACATGCTCCTCTCCACAATAAGGAGGGAGAAAGGCCTTGTCACCCAGGTAATCTTGGCATTTGTAAACTCTATGGAATTTACTCCATAGCTGCATCTTGGAGAAAGCTTAAGTGCTAACTTTCGGCTATGAAGAGTAAGAGAAAAAGGAACGGAGTCCAGACAGCCACGGCAGGTAGTAATGACCCACTCTAGCTAGATGCTTCACCAAGTACAACACATGCAAGGACCCACTAGAAAGCAATAGGAGTAGGTATGCCAAACCCACATCAGAAGACTAAGACTAAAGACATGTAGGAAATTAATCAGGTCCTTTAAACACAAAGGCAGACACTGCCCCTGTTACCTCTGTTCTTGGAATGTTGCTACTACCATTACTCCATGTTAACCACCAGCCAAGAAGTAAAGAAATGAGTTGAAAGATAATCTCCACCAACAAGCTGTGTATTTCTCTTTTTCATATAAACACAAATTTGGAGTAAAGAAAAGAACAGAAACAGGTAGAGAAGAAATAAGGTAGAGAGAAAATATAGAGCGAAAAAGAGGAGAAAGAAAAGGAGGAGCAGAGGGAGGAAGGGGTGAAAAGAAAGAACAAAAGGGAAAAGAAATAGGAAGGAAGGGACAGAGGAAGCAGGAAAGGAAGAGAGGGTGGAAGGGAGGGAGAAGGGAGAGATGGACAGACAGATAGATGGAAGGAAAAGAAAGGAGGGGCATGAAGAAAAGGAACACCCACTAAAGGTAGGACTTAAGCCCTGACTGTGTGGTTAACAATCACAAAGTAGCTTTCTTTAATCCTGCCACTTTTTGCAAGCACCAGCTCTATGTACCATTGTACCGTGTTTTATCATAGGAATTAGGTAAATTCTTTTTTTTAATTCTTTATTAATTTACATTTTATTCGCTTTGTATCCCCCTGTAGTTCCCTCCCTCCTCCCATCCCTTCACCCTCTGCATGCATGCTTCTCCCCAAGTCCACTGATAGGGGAGGTGTTCTTTTCTTTCCTTCTGATCCTACTCAATTAAGTCTCATCAGGAGTGGCTGCATTGTATTGTTCTGTGGCCTGGTAATGCTGCTTCCCCCTCAGGGAGAGGTAATTAAAGAGCAGGCCAATCAGTTCATGTCAGAGGCAGTCCCTGTTCCTATTACAATAGAACCCACCTGGATACTGAACTGCCATGGGCTACATCTGTGCAGAGGTCTTAGGTTATCTCCATGCATGGTCCTTGGTTGGAATAGCAGTCTCAGGAAAGACCCCTGTGCTCAGAATTTTTGGTTCTGTTGCCCTCCTTCTGGAGTTCCTGTCCTCTCCAGATCTTACTGTTTCCCACTTCTTTCCTAAGATTCCCTGCACTCTGCCCAAAGGTTGCCCATAAGTCTTTTATAGGATCAGGAACACAGGAGGGTCTCAAATGTGGTAGTTATTGCAACAATAAAAGAAGGCTAACTCCACAGGAATACTGAGACAATATGTAGATCCTGTTATGCAATGATGAACAAACGTCTGTGATGAGCCTCTGACTCCCGGTGGCCGTAAGTCTGTGCCACGAGGCAGGCCGCTTCATTGCCGTGATGAGGAAAGGGCAGTCTTCACTGTGTCATAGCATGTACATACTCAGATAGAGGGGTAGAAAGGAAACATTGACACATATCCCCCCCCGAAAACATTGCAGTAATGTTACTGATTTATCCAATACATTCAGAAAGCCATGCACATTCATTAAAAGGACATATAAATTACATCAAAGAAGAAGAAAAAAAAAACCTCACCTGTCACCCAAAACATACTGCTGTTTTAATACCATTTCCTTTCAACTTTACTTTTCCTTTTTTATGGATTTTTAACAAGAAATTCTGTAGATTATTTTTTTCCTCAAAGTAGTATAACTTAATATTCAAAGTAGTATTACTTAATACTCAGCATTTTACAGTTTGCTTACTTCATCAGCATCTTGTCTATCCTTTCTTAGACATGTGAGCACAATCTTCACTGTAAAATGCATTGACTGTATTAAATTAAAATTAAGTTTTTCTGACTTTTTACTTCTTGCAGTAATGATAGTGTTAACATCTTAGTGCTGTTTTCTTTTCAAAGTTCACAAAATTCTTTGTACTTAATCAGTGCTTTGTTATTTGCCATTGGGGCTCATTTTATTCCACCAGTTGAGGACCATTACTACATGTCAGGATCTTCTGACTAGAGAACGATTAGACAGAGAAAGTTCTGGTAATCTGGATCATGCCAGATTGTAGAATTCCTGCCCATAACATCATCCTGGCCCTTCCATTTCCCCAGGGTTGCAAATACCTACTAGGATTGATGTTTGTTTTAGAAAGAGATTGTAGATTTGCTAGACAGGACTCTTCTGAGTGCTGCCTGGTATGCAATCTTGCTTTTTTCTGTCCCTCTACTCTTGGCCTCCAACATCAGGGACTGACAGCATCTGGAGATGAATCTCCAGGCACTCCGAAAAGTGTTTCTATGTATGTATCTGTCAGAACCCTGCCCTAGAAGGTCCTCAAATACAGGACTTCATCCCAGAGTCTTCACAGTTCTGCACTTGGCTCTTTTTAGGGACACCCAAAAAGTGCTCGTTGAAATCCTCAGTGACATTTCCTTCCCATCTCCCCTTTACAGTCTGTTGTAATAAGGATGTCTCCATTTATCACACTGTCAGCAAATTCCAGTGCCTACATTCCAACTGTGAGCATGTCACTCTCCTTCCAAACACTTCCAAGCATTTACGCCTTGAGAAGCTGAGACTCAGGCCTCTGTGAAATCTCAGAGTGATCCTAACCTCCAACTAGGTGCCCTTGGGAGTGGGCATAGACATTCCCCAAGGTGAAGGCTGTAGAAGAAATTATCCATCCCAGAGACCGCAGCCAGGAGAAGCACAACCTAGTGAGAATAATAGGATGTTTTCCATCTGGGCGTGAAATAGGGTTTTCTCTGTGGTTAATGAGAACAGCCTGTTTCCAATTTGACTAATGCTTTCTATTAGAGTTCTGGCATAGCCCAGCAGAGAGGCATGGCTGGGACCTTTGTGGTCTCTTCTTAAAATCTAGGACCTGCCTTGTCATTCAGTGCTTTCTTTTGCTCCTATCTCAGGATCCTAAGGTTTATTGAGGCATATCCAAAAGCAGCTTCTCCATTTGCTGATGATATTGAGCAAGATTCTGCACCTTTCTGGTTTCCAATTTTATTCTCTTGGAAAATGAGTGGTGATAGCTACCTAGTCCACTTCTCAAGTCCATTGTGGAGAACCTGACTTTAAAGCAAGAACCTGTAATGACTGCCACAATTTCTTCAGCCTGTGATATGTGCCAAACACTCAACAACCCTTTTTAATTTTCAATGTATTATTGGATGACTACAGTATTTCTGCAAGGCGTGCCAGCTAGGACCATGACAGCCCCACAAAGATGACTATATCTTAATCCTGAAACCTGGAAATAGTCACACTAGCTGCAAAGGGAAAGTTGTAGGGGGAGTGGTGTTGAAGAAAAATCGCTGCTGTGAACCCAATGGCAGCAGGAGTTCTTAAAGGTAGAAAGCAGAATTGGAGAAAGAGACGTTACCATGGTTCAGGTTCTGAGGGAGGACATGCAAGGACTTTGGCCATTGCTGTTAGCTTTGAAGACGCTAGAGGGGACCATGGACAGGTTTTCTGTTTTCCAAAGTGGACAAAAATCTTTTAAAGAAGGCTGTGGGGTGTGCTGTAGACTCTAGAGTCTAGAACAGTGGTTCTCAGCCTTCCAAATGCTGTGACCCTTTAATACAGTTGCTCCTATTGTGGTGACTCCAACCATAATATTATTTTGTTGCTACTTCATAACTGTGATTTTGTTGCTGTTATAAGTTGCAAAGTAAGTATCTGATATGCAGGATATCTGATATGCAACCTCTGTAGGACTCACAAATCATAGGCTGAATACCTTCAGGAAGTCCCCCCCATACCTTGATAACAGCCCATGGGTGCCCACCCACACTTACACCTTAATACCAGCCCAGGGAGGCTACAAGGCACCTTCTAATTGATAAGAATACAAGAACCCTAGTGTATTTAGTGGTAACCCACTTTGGGACAATTGTACAATGACCATAGAAAACAATATTCTGTTGCCATTATTCTTCTGGTTTCAAGCACATGAGGAACCTGAGAATAAGGGAAATCTAGTGTTTTTCTACATGCATGTATGCTGTTTTAAAGCCCTCTGTGTTCTTAAAACTGTCATAATTGCGTGTTTTAGGACTGGGTTATGTAATAATTTGAAGAATTCATGAATTCTGGACATGAAAACTACCCCAACCATGAGTGGGAAACAGTGTCTTCTCCCATCACTGAAACTGTACCTCTCATTTTTCTAAGCTGTGCTAGGAAGTGGACATTCCTTTTCTCCTCATAAAGGAAGGCCTTGAATAGAATGACGAAAGCATTTCTGATGCTGTCTAGCAAATTATTACAAAATCACAGCCTTAATATAACACTTAGGCTTGTTGTTGTTTGTTTTGGTTTGGTTTTACTGCTTCCAGGGCCAGGACTGTGTCCAGAAGCCTGAGATCCTCTTCTGGAAGGATCAAGCTTCAGACTCCCTTGGGTTGTAAGGAGAATCATGTCCTTAAAGCTGTCAAAACTGGGAAAAGTGCTTAAAAGCTAGTTATAACCAAGCATCTTGTTGCTCTCCTCATCCGTAAGTGTATTTACCTGATGGCCCATGTCCTTCTTGGACCTTCCCCTTTCTCTGTTACCTTTCCTACCTCCACATTCCACCTGTTTCTGGAAACATCACTTTGTTCCCTTCAGATATGTACACTCTTGAAGAATCAGCTTCTCTGAAATTCAGTTTTCTCCTCTATTTGAAAGGAAATTAAAGGGGGTTTGGTGCACCAGATGCTAAACCATGAGAGACACCACGTTAGTCTTCTCATCTTCTTTCTTTTTTTCTTTTCTTGCCTTCTCCAGCAACTTTTATTGCTCTCCCCACTTTCATTTTCCAGCCTCTTTTTCCACCTCCCTTGAACTTGGATACAGATGAAAGTCGGGGGTTTGAACATTTTCCTCAAGGCTGGGTTTCCAGATAGCCCACAGAGCATCCTGCAGCTTGTGACCAGCCTGTGCCTGCCACCCCAGGTGCCCTGTTCGTGTTCTTCATTGTACCTATCATGTGAAGTTGGCTGGCTTCTTGCTTTGGCTACTTGTTCCCAGTGAAGTGTAAATAAGTTCCTTAGGGCAGAGTCTTTGTCAGCCTTACATATAGCTCTGAGAATTCTGTCTGCTTATAACTGTTGTTCCAAAAATCACTCAAGGAGGTCATTACTATTAATGAATGGGTATTTGGATGGGCAGATCAACAGGTAGATGCATAGATGGAAGGGACAGTAAATTAAAAGGAATGTGTCAAAGTTATTGCAGCCTTTGGTGTCAAATTAATAATGAAAAGGGCCAACAGGTCCATAGGGGAGATCCAGACTGGGTTTCCATTGGCTGTTCCTGCTCCATGTTAACTTGGGGTTTCCCACACATGAAGAACCAAAAAGAGCAAGTGGCTACTATACACATGACTTGCCTCCACTGAAATAATCCACAAAGGGCATAGTCTTCATTGGTGCCTAGAAACAGCCCCCTGACTCTCATCAAAGCACAATACAGAAAGGGCAGCAGCACATGTATATCCTTTCTAAGAAAGAGAGTTTTCTTGAACAAAAAGTAAGCCTAAGCAGGTGTCATAGACCCACTAACTTGCTTCAAGGCCAAGTTAATCCAAGACATACTAGAGAGAGAGAGAGAGAGAGGAGAGAGAGAGAGAGATAATTTTTTTTTTCATTTTACAAGTTAATGAACAAATGGATTTCCTTTTCATTATTCATTGACTTTTGAAGTTTAATGAATAGCTCAGGGACAATCACTAATTTGGGGTCTTTACAGAAAATGAGGGCAAGCCAGATTCAATATGCATCAAGTATGCAAAAGTATCAGTTTATTATACATAACGAATTTCACTTATTATGTTAACGATCTAGAATTTATTAGCTTTAAATTGTTAATGAACACAAAGTGATGCACTCACCAAGCACACTTCATCCTTCTATTATTGTAGTCAATATGACCCTAATTGTGCCCATTTCCACAACTCTATGTCACAGCTAATTCAAAGGTCACTATAGCACTATCCTGACATCCATGACCTCTGCAAGATAACTGGCACTTAATTGGTTAAGGGAAACATGGCGAATGAGAGATGAAACGTTTGCTTGCACTTACTTTCCCAGCATATCACATGATCTGGGGGAAAAAGAGGCTGAAGAAAGAGTGAGTGACTGCTGTGGCAAGGTGAGACTGCTGGGCTGCTGGGCTGCTGGGCTGCTAACAATAGACATCACCATGCATTGGTTGACCCTCGGAAAACACTCCATCCCTCTGCTGTCAGCTCCATTTATGGGATCCTTGAACAAGCCAAGAGTCCCAGCATCAAACAATTAAAATGCTTTTTGCTTAAGAGTCAGCTAGCCTATCCCTTCAAGGAGTGCATCAACTCTCCTAAAAGCTGATCTTAAAACTGATCTTGACAAGTAGAATGAGGTGCAGATATAGTGCCACTTAAGAAACTAGACTCAAGAGATCATCCATACTTCTGCTCACTCTTGGATTTCACCCCAACGATTGTTTACTGTCTTGATCCATTATGTGTTGCTTTAACACCTATGTAGCAATGATTGAGGGTGGTTGCCTGAGACTGAGAAGTTTATATTCCAGTCTTCTCTGACATTTAAATGTGCACAGAACTTCCACATTCAGATACGTGCAAGATCCAAATGCACCACAGTCATAGAAGACCATGAATTAGAAGTCAAACTGTTATTATCCTGAGGGAGGAAACTCAGAGCTGGATAGACAAATGTTGAATAATATATATATATATATATATATATCTCCTGAAGTCAGGAAAGTTAAAAGGGACCATGTATGGAGGACAAGCTCTAGAAAGAGAAATAGCAGGATATGAGTGCTATAAATGGGGAAATGTGAAAGGGGGGCGGGGATAGCTGGAAAGGAGGGCAGCGAATAGAGGGAGAGGGAAGAAAGAGATAAATAGCAGTGAAGATCTTTGAAAAAAACCATAGGGAAACATTATTTTATAAGCCTACTTTAAATATATATTTAGTATGCTTGTGGGTGTGTAGTTTAAAAGGAAGCATGGCATACAGGGTGAAAGCGCTTATCCCAAGAGCCGCAGATGACCTAATAAGACTCCCAGTGCCAGCTTGGGAAATCTCCCTTCAAGGTGTTGCTCAGGAAAGTTCAAAAGACTGTCAAAATAATACAGGCTATTGTCATTGCCATTGATTGCCTCCCAGAGCTTGAAGTTAAGACCCTCTTGCTGTAAATACCACGCACTTCAGACATAGGTCTTAGAGAAATGGAGCTGAAATTGATCTGGAAGCCTCGTTCCTGAGGACTAGTTCTCACAGTATCAGAAGCCGCCATACAAGCTGCCAAGGGAGAAAAGCAATCAATAGTCCTACCCAGCAAAGCCTATGGGCTACAGCAATGTCAGCCCAGAAAGATATCCACAATGGGGCAGTAGTGGCACTTTTATCCGACATTATCTAATAAAGTATTTAATCTAACTTAAGGCAGGAATTTGTTTTCAGAACTGTAAACCTTCCCAAGCTACCCGTGGTCAGTGACGTCACGAACCCTAGAGAACCCATTACTGACATTTTCTTGAACCTATATAATTTCTAACTATGTTCAAAATACTTATCCTTATACCCACAGATAAGTGTAAGTCTCACTCCTCATGCAACAAATAGAGACCCTTACAAAGATTTACAGCTGGTCAAATTGCAGAGTCAGTGATATCTAGCCCCGATTAATAAATCTATAATGAAATCCTTACTCTTAAGGTCCATGGACCAGTTACAGACAGGAAGACAGAACTATTGTAAGAACCAGAAGGCCAGGATAGTCTCATCTAGAAATGGCAAAGAAGTTGCACCCATGAAACCTCAACAATACAATTCCTTAAAAAACAAAAACAAAACAAAACAAAACAAAACAAAAAATCCCTTCACAATGACACAAGTTGCAATTCCAATGGAGATGGAGGAAATTTCACAAGGTCCCATCCTGTAGATGAACAGCTAAAGGCAACCAACATCTGAAGAGAGAGGGAGAATCCACCATCTCCACCATGGGAAGAGCTCTCTGATACACTGGTCAGTCCTAAACACATGTACACATGAGCCAATGTAAATGGACTCAGTAGCTTACACATATATCTACATGTGCGTGTATTTGAGTAACAATAATAACCCAGCAAAAATGATCACAAATTTAAGAGGGATTTGTAGGACATAGGAAGAACTGAGGGAGAAAAGAAGAAAGAAAAAACTTAAATATAGCTCTTATGTATAAAATTCTAAAAACAATTAAAAATTAATGTCAAAAGGTAAAAAGAAGAAGAAGAAATCAAAGAGCATGAGTTGACCCTACTTCTGGTAGCAGATCAGTAGGGTGCTCGCGCAGAACCCTCCTCTCTGGACTTGAGCTTGACAGAGCTGTTCAGGGTCACTGAGAACAGCCATGGCTCCATGACTGACTTAGAGAGGAAAGTATGGTTATATGAGATATTCATTGATTCATCCTCCCAGGACCACTCAGAGATCACTTTCAGAATCAGAATGCATAATGGATACATGAAGTGGACACATGACAGGACTCATTCTGGGGAAGATTGATGACAAGTGGTCATTTTCATGGCAGGATGTGCTTTCCTAATGGAAGGTGGGCTGAGAAGTGGTGACATCAGCATGCTGAGACATCAAACACTCCTTTTCCTCAAACAGGATGCAAGATAGATTTTAGTGAGTAGGTCACCCTAGAATAAAGGATAAAGGAACACAAAGGCAGACACTCAGTGGTTGCTAGGCAGCTGGCAGATGCTGGAAATTAAAGCACTAAGGTCGGTTGGCCAATCTTTCTTAGTATTAGTTCTTTCCATGTTTGCAGGGCTGTTGCTCTGGGGACTAGCAAGCTGGAGTCATTAGGAATTATGAACGATAGTCTTTGAGAAAAATATGACAATGAGCAGATTTTAAAATACTGTCTCATGATGTTTCCCTCATTGAACCACATAAAATCCCCCTGACTGGTGCCTAATGTGTTCATTCAATTTGACAGTGAACTAGCTTTCAGTGGGACTGATATGCTGGGTGTATTAAATGAAGCAGAATTTACTCTATACTCACTAAGCCCTTCTAAGCTAGAGATGAATGACCCACTTAAAGATGGTGGAACCAAGGCTAAAGGCAAACTGACTCATGTAATGTCTAAGGCAAGATTGGATGTTTGTTTTCAGACCTTGCTCAACACAGAGCATCAATGAGGCAGCCCTCTCCTTGGGTGTCAGATTGTACTCTAGACATGATCGCTCTAGTTATTTTTTCATTACGCTGTAATTATTTTTAATTTTTTATACACTACAGCTTGATCATATTCTTTCCCCTACCTCAAGTCCTCCTATATCATAGCTGCCTTCTTCCTAACCAATTACCTCTCTCTCTCTCTCTCTCTCTCTCTCTCTCTCTCTCTCTCTGGAGCTCCTAGATCTCTCTTGCTCTCACTCTCACTCCTTCTCAAAAAAAAAAAAAAAAAAAGCAAAACAAGACAAAACGGCAAACAAACACCAAACCACAAGCAAAGGAAGCACACAAAAGAACAGAGTCTGTTTTGTGTTGGCCAACTGCTCCTGAACACCAGGTTTACCCTGCAGTGTGGTTGATATGCCCAGTGTCACATGATTGGAGGAAATTTATTTTTTTCCTTTCCAAAACCATATCCATTGCAAATAGCTTCTTGGTTAGGGGTGGGGCTGGGGGTCTACTTCCCGTTCTCAGTGCAGGTACTTTGTCTGGTTTGAACTTGCACCAGTCTTGTACTTATTGTCACAGTCTCTGTGAGTTAACACGTGTATCAGTCTTACAGATTCTGGAAGACTGTTTCCTTGGAGTTATTCACAATCTCTGGCCCTTACAGTCTTTCTGCCTTCCCTTACACATACATCCTTGAGCCTTGAGGGTAAGGGTTTGTTAAGGATATCCCACTTGGGGCTGAACCACTCCAAAGTTTCTTATGGTCTGCACATGTCCAGTTGTGGGTCTCTGTGTTAATTCACAACTACGACAAGATGAAGCTTCTCTGATAAGATGTGAGTGATGTGCTTATAGGTGGGGATAGCAGACTCTCATGAAGACTCATTTAATTCTTTGTTAATTTAGCAGGATAACAGTAGTAGGTCTTCCCCAAAGGGCCCATGACATATATATATAGATCCCTCTAGTCTTTTATTATGGTTTATTTATTTTTATTGAAAATAGTTTCTCTCATACAATACATCCAGACCAGTTTTCCTTCCCTTCAGTCCTCCCAACTCCTCAGATCTACTACCCCTTTGTTTACTCTTCAGAAAAGAGTAGGCCTCCAAGAGATGACAGCCAAACAATTGAAAAAAAAAAAGAACAGTAAGATAAGGCAAAAGGCCCTCATACTGAACAAGAAACCCAATAGGAGGAAAAGAGTCTCAAGTGCAGGCAAATGAGTCAGAAATATACCTGCTCCCACTATGAGGCACCAGGTCTTCTGTGTACTTGTTATGGCTGTTAGCTTGATGTTTTTGTGGGATCTCTCTAGTCTTAATCAGCGTGATGTTTGTTCTGGTGTTTGCAATGGGTAGATTATAGAGACTGATGCTTTGCTGAATTATTTCCTTTAACAAATGTCAAAAACATTTTTTTTATCTTCCAGGTGGAAGATTACAATAACCTATCCAGATGAAGACAGGATCTCAGGGAGATGAAATTAGTTTTCTAAGTTTATCTAGACCGTGGATATTTAGAGAGCAGGTCTGACCACCTCCAAGGTACATCTTCATATTCAGCCACTTCTCCATGTGATGGCCTCCATATCAAAGACCTTGCCCTAATCACATCAATCCTTCTGAGCACAGTGAGCTGTGACAGAGATTAAACAGTGCAAGGTTCTTTAAAATCTGACACTGTTATCTATCATTCATGTTCCAGCTCTGCCTGTATCTCACAGTCCATGCCAAGTGCATCAGCCTGTTTGGTCATCAAACTCACACATCATCTCCCTATTCTCCCCTCCTCCATGGTTATCAAGCTGGAGTACATGAACACAATTTGCTACCTGAGTTATGGCAGTGACCTCTTTCCTCTTCTCCCTGATGATCTCTCTAATGCCATTGACTCTGTAGATGGGAGCATCAAACTGCATAACACCCACATCACATCAGATAAGTAAGCTTCTGATACTTCCCAACAACACCAGAGCTGTAGCTCTGCTGAGACCACTGTTTACAAGCAAGCAAGGCCAGGTCTTTAAAAACGAAAAGTAAATCACATTTATTGTATTTCCTAGTCAATTCACAACACCAAAGAATACTGTCGTTCTAAGTTTGTCTCATAAACAGATAACTGTAAAGGGTTTGCACATTACACCTTTAATTCCTATTTTTCCTTAAGCCCCTCTTTCCCACAATTTAAAACAGCACGGTAATTTTTTTTTTTTTAGAAACGTGTGCATCAATTTATATCAGAACCAACTACACACATTTATAAGTGATTTATTTATTTTGTCTAGTTAATACTCTATAAACTTATGAGTATATATAAACTATTGTCCTGAATTAGAAAGCCTTATTTTGCTTTGCTTTTATAACATTTGTGAGTCATGCACCTTGTATTATACAAGTTTATCAAAGAACTAGGACAACAGAAAGAGGTAGAAAATGAGGAAGCTATCATTAGACTCAACATTTAATCACTAGGGGATCTAGCTACAAAGTCCATTTGCAGCACCTTCTATGACCACCAACTGTAGTTGGAGATGAAAGCTAGACACAAGCAGAGTTGAAGATGGAGAAGGGAACTCACAAGGGTGAACAGGGATGTATAAGAACACTCCACCCCATTGGATGGATGAGTCAGTGACCTATAAGGAACTTTATCAAGAATATATATATACATATATATGTATAATATATATTGTATATATAATTATTATATATATATATATATATATATATATATATATATATATAATTATGGACAAAGATCCAGCAGTTAAAGGAAATGACTTGGTGAGAAGTTAGAGAATCAGAACCTGCTCTGTCTCTAGAAGACACATAGTGGTGTGAGCAGTTTCCATAGACCCTGTGCCCATACTAATGTCTAGAGTTTAAAAAAAGGCCTCACTTTACTCCTTCCCATATGGTCAGCACCAGGTAAGAGCCAGAGAAAAACATTCTAGGAAATGTGACTCCAGAAAGTCAATCTGACCCATCACAGATCTCCACAGACCTTACTAGGAATGTGAGGAAATTCTCCTATTATAAAGGAGTTCACTAGACCTTCAGCTGTATTCAAAGATTTCCCAGGTTTTCAACTCTTGCACAAGGGGTGCCCCATGAAATGACTTGGATTTGGGAAGAGTCAGAGCTTTTCATTGAATTTAGTCTTAACAATATTCTGAGGCTGCTGCTGTACATAGCATCATTTGGTTTGCATTTGGACAATTTGTTCTTGGATAGAACACTGCTGGTGTTTATGTTGAGGATGAATCATGTAAATCCGTCATAAGTGAGAAGATAACCTACTCTCATAGATTGGAAGAGTAATGATTACTAGAATTTCTATAATATCCCACATGATCTACAGGTTCTGTATAATCCCACAGCAATCACAATGTTTTATTCAAAGAAATTGGAAAAATATCCTTAAAATTCATGCAGAACCACAAATTTTTACTCTGGATAGCTAACAACATCTTGAGCAAAAGGAACGAAATCTGGAAGACCTGTGCATTGTGATCTCAAAATCTACTACAACACTCTTGTTGTCAAAACACCATGTTTCTGGCACAAAACAGTCATTGAGCCCCAAAAGAAGAGAGCAAAAATTAATGCATGGAGAGCAGAAATTAATGCATGTACTAACAACCAATATATTTTTGGGTCTTGGCTCAGAAGTGTGATTACTTTTTGCCAAACTGATATACCACAGCCTAAACAGGGCTAGCAAACACATCAGGGCAGTAACTAAACTCACTTGACTTTCTTTGATTTCTTCCTTCTAACAGAAATACTGTTTCCTATATTAGGACCAAGTTAACCCAGCATGCAAATAAATGCAATATCTCTAGTCCTTATCATCACACACATATTTTTCTCACACCCTAAGATGTATGTAGTCTTTATACAACCAGGCATTTAAAAAAAATGCTAAATAATACTTTATCACCTAATTTATTTTAAAACATGTTGTGTTTATTTTCACAAGTCACTGACTTTGCTTTGTTTTTATATTATTTTTATTCTTTATAAGTTCATATATGTACAAATGATAAATTATAATAAAATAAATTACAATACCCACCCCTGCCCATTTCTCTTTATAAACTCCTCCTAAGTCTCCCATCCCCTACTCAGTCCCCTTCCAACTTCATGATCTTCTCTGTTTCTATTTCTATGCTTTTACAACTCATTTAATCAAAATAATTATGCCCATACATAATTAGATGTGTGGGTCCTCCACCAGAGCATGGGAAATTTATGAGTGACCACATACTCAAGACTAAAAAAGAGTTAGAAAGACTAAAAGACTAAATGCCATGAATATCGCTTCTGTATGAGTATGTGTCCACCCCTATCTATTCTGGAACTTTGGCTAGAATGATCTTGTTTATATCTTGTACAAGTAACTATAGCTGCTCATAGAGCTCATTAGTGCCAAAGCCACATCCAGCTCAGAAGTCTGCACTTCACAGCAGTGCTCCCAAGATCTTCTGCAACATTGTCCCCCAAGATCCTATGTAACAGTGCTCCCCAAGGTCCTATGCAGCTGTGCCCTGCAAGATCTTGCACAGCAGTGTTCCACAGGATACTGCTCTGACATTCTTCTGGCCTCTTCTTCTGCAATGTTCTCTGAGCCCACCACTAGACATTTCAAGAGAAATAAGTGAGGATATTCTTCCTGAGAAGGACTATATATTAGTTTGCAATCTACCCTTTGTCAAAAGCCACAATATGCTATTTTAAAAAGTTTCACCAAGGCCACGGTCACTACAGCTTCTCCCAGGGTCTGCTATTTGTGTTTTTTGAGCACTGAATATGGTATCCAGGTAGATGTCAAGTATAACAAGTTGTACCTGATACCAACAGAAAGTAATGGAAATGGTGAACATTTCTGATCCTGTTTAAGCCATCTTGGGGCCCATATCTGCTTTTAGAATATGATCAGCATTACTCTTCTTGCTAGCAAAAAAACCTATACATAGTTACAATCAGTATAGTAAGAAAGTTGGTATACAGGAGGTGTCAAAAAACTGGAAGTTCTAGCTGGGTAATATGGTGCATGCCTGTAATCCCAGCAATTGGCAGGTATGGCAAGAAGATCAAGAGTACAAAATCACGTACATAGTGATTTTGAGTCTAGCCTGGCTACATGACACTTAGTTTCAAAAGGCCCCAAACATTCTCAGAGAGATGGCTCAGTGGTTAAGAGTACTTGCTGCCCTTACAAAGAACCTAAGCTTACTTTGCACAACAATTCAAAACCATTTGTAATTCCAGTTATAGAGCATCTAAGGTGGTCTTTGAGCCTCAGAGGCACTGGGTATACGACATGGTACGCATGTAAACATGCAAGCAAAGCATATGTCATAATATATAACCCCCCCAAAAAGCCTTGATAAAATAACCAAGAAATTCTATTACTTCTACCTTTGTTTCATTTCCAGACAGAGCCACTCCTCCTTACTGTGGCTGTCAACCTCCACCTGTCCGCTGTCAGCTCTCATCTGAGTGCTGCAAACCTCTCAACCTTGTCTTCTTTTTCCTCCTGACATATCACTCTGGCTCACCAGAGGAGTCAAAGGAACCACCTACAACCTGCATCTGATCATGAACCCCTCCACTGAAACCTCTCCACTAGTTTAGTGAGAAATACAGAGCAAAGTCCACCCTCACCCTAAGCTTCAGGCCCTAGCCTGCCTGATCCTGCTGAACTCCTAGACCATAGTCTAGGGCTCTTCTATAGCACTTTGCTGCTGGCTTGGGTGCAGGCTTCCTTCTTAAGGTTCCCTCTGACTCTTAACTGCTCAAGCTCTTTCTGTTCTCTGTTCAGATGTCACCTTTCAACTCTTTCTTCTTAATTGAAACAAAGTCCCCATGAGGTTCACTTTATTTCAGTTGATTTTTCCTCAGAAAATGAACCAGTTTCCTGCGATGACTAGCCGTTTTAGTGAAAATCGAAACTGAGAGTGATCATAAGAGATGAATACCAGAAATAAAAATAACCACTGGAGGCAGGGAACATTAAAAACAGTTGCGAGAGATACTTTGTTAACTCTAGGGTAATAAATGTGAAATACAAAAAAGTGCTTATATTCCTAGATAAATATAAGTAACAAATAGATAAAGTCAAAATATATCTTTTATCCTAAAAGATGTAAAGACCATTAAATTCAGTACCATTTCAACCATTCTAGAGACTATAAAAAGGACTTTTTTACATTATCATATGCAGCACTACCAAATCCAAACACAACTGCATTTCTAAAAGATGAGCCATGTGCTGTTTAGAAGTATCAATTAAAAAAATCAAATGAAGTGTCACATAACAGAGCTCAAAAAACAGTACTTTATGACCTAATAGAGTTTCATCCAGAATACAAAGCTAGTTTGATATTTAACGGTATATTTTTCCTTATTATCAAGACTGATAAAATGATTCATGCTTTCCATAAATTCTACACAAGCATTTTACAAAAATGTTCATGCATACTTTATCACATTCAATAAAGTGGGTACATTACATAGGAGATATTACCCAGTGAAATTAGACAGGAGGAATAATTAGAGACATACTATTTGGAATACAAGTTATCAGTATGCACAGGAGAGTTGATTAGCAATTCTTAAGAGACCTAACAAAACTCATCACAAACAACAAGGTAATTCAGTCAGAAGCTGATGTGCAAAATTCATATGCAAGAATCAATTGCCTTTAAAACACAAGCTAGAAAACTGGTAAAAAGGATCACTGAAATTCCCAGTATTGAGGCAATAAAATATTTAAAAGGAGAGGAAATCAAATTTATACGAGAAAAATGTGTAAAAACTTTTTTGAGCAACATCTTACAGAATACTCCAGAAAGATGCACACACACACACACACACTGCATTATATTTTTAGTAGAAAAAAATCATTAAGATTCCATCCTGGGTGATATGTACATTTAATGTGATTTTGATTTAAAAAAAAAAAAAATCTTTTCTCCCTGATGTAATTTCTCTCTGCCTCAAGCAAATCACTTTTCTGTACTAAGAAATGGGATGGTGAGAACTGGCAGTTTTTCTCCTTGCCTCTGCAGAATAAGCCCGGTGGCTCATTGGCTCGAGTTCTCTGAAATCAGCCATGTGCTGATGTCAGTCCAGAACTCAATGCTGGAGTTCAGACAAGAAGGCAGGTCTTCTGCACCAAGCCTTGCCCTTGGTGTGTCCTTCATCTCTGTACCTATCTCCTCTGCCCGGGGCCACCCATTCCTCCTGGGTGTAATAAGGCATACTTTAACGACTCTCTGCTTTCTAGATATCTCATCTGTCACTGTAACCAACTGCTACTTGCCCCTCCATGAGCTTAATTGCCACCCACTTTAAGCATCAGGCAGACTGCTGCCCTGTTTCGTAGATCACTGTTTAGTATTCCTGTTGTCCATTTTAATGGCAACAAAATATCTACCCTCAGGATTTGACACATCTTATCATCATATGGCATTTCATCACCTTGAACCAAAAGTCTTTACTAGGCCTAAAGAAAGCTCCTCACACCCACTAGCTGTCTTTGCCACCACGGCCCACCTCAGTGCTTCCTCAGGTGTTGAGGCTGTCTCAGGCTCACCAGGCATGTCTGAAAAACCTATTGTAGACCTCTACTAATGATATTGACATCATTTTACTCTGTAACAATTCTCACACTCCAGCCCCGAGCCCTGACCCCTTTGGAGTCTTTCTTTGTTAGTTCAGTCACCTCCTTCCAAGAGCCCTTTCAATCGTGACTATGCTAACTCATTTTCATGTGCTCTTAGAATCTGGTACCAATTTCAGGACTCCTATATGCTTTGACATGGTTCTTTCTGGTGCTTGAAAGACAAGTCCATCCTTGCCCTCTAGCAGGAGAGAAAGGCTGGAAGATGGAGGACTCAGTTCTGATGGTGTGATAGTCATCACGTTTTCAACAGGATCATCCACGCTTTCTCTAGATATCTACTGTGCCTGAGAGCTACCAAGAGTCCAGAAAAGGCCTGATACCGGGAGATTTACTCTCCACTGGCCAACAATAACACAGGAACTTAGGAATCTCTGCCTAACTTCTTGCTCCTTTTTCATCCATCTCATGAACCCTTGTCTGCATTTCACAGTTCTCCTCTTGCTTCCGGCTTACTTTGGTTTATAGAGACAGTTTTCCCCAATACAATACTTAACTGTTTGATAACACAAGAGGATCTTAATCTTGTAGAGTCTGGACTCATACATTCGCTTTTAGTGACAATGCATTAAAAGCCATGAGCCTGGAGTATAGGCACACATTTAGGATAACACTGATGCCCAGATCTCTCTTGATACCTGACCTCCCACTATCTTCCAAAAATTGCCAGCGAGTACAAAAGACATCTTGGTTATGCACACCTTTTCTTATTTTAGAGGAACCCATGCAAGCTTTATACTGCCGGAGAATACCACTCATCCACCACCCTGTGAAATTTTTGGCAATGCCAGGAGTCAAGTCTACATTCCCACTTCTGTAGGCTAGCTAAGTATTTAACATTCTTTTTTTCCATAGCATTTCCACTTTGTGCTGTAAGTATTACAATTTATAAGTCACATTTGTACATTGATTCTATCTCACTGGGTTCCCCATTTTATTTTATGTGTGTGGGTATTTTCCCTGTATATATGTTAGCATGCTAAATAAGTGGGCTTCGGATATCAAGCAGCTACTGTTGCAGTTCTGAGCTATCAATGCAGGTTCTGGAAACAACCCAAGACATCTGGAAGAGCAGCCAGTGCTCTTAAACACTGAGGCATCTCTACAGTCCCATATTTCTGAGTTCTTCTAGCAAAATGAGTAATCCATTGTGGATGAACAATAAGTGTGGAAAGGAAGGGAAGGGAAAAGGGAAGAAAGGAAAGAGTGAAGAAGAGGAGGGGAGAATAAAATAAAAGTAGGCTTACATGTCAGCTATCTAGGAAGCACCTGGGTATCCCACATGTACCTCCAAACCCTGAGGAAAGATGAAAAGCTTTTCCCTCCATCCTTAAACTATAAACCAGGCTCTGACATGATATTATGAGAAGGAGCACAGAACCCCCTGGGACATAGCCTGAGCTAAAGAAACAAAAGCCATGAGTTTTGGCTGGTCAGCCTCTGAAACATATGCTTAGGTTCAATCTTTCAGTCTGCTGTTCTAAATCAAGAAAAGTATGAATTTTTTTTCGTTATAGACAATCATTACTCCAAAATTATGTTCATAAGATATCAGCTTTGAAACATTACAAAATCTTGACCTGCAATGATTGGCCAAGATGTAGTTATGAATTTTTATTGGGGAAAAACTTCAAATGTCATACTAGCTTGATACTAGTTGATACCTTCTGACAGTTTTTATTGCTTGGGTCAGCATTCTGGGATTATCACTAGGAAATGAGACGAGACATATAAAATATGCTGGACTCAAAATTTCCTGCATCCTGTAGCTATACTCCACTCTTGGCAAAGGCTCACGTGGGCTGTGCTGCTGCCAGCCTTCTATTTGTGTTTGTTTTTATGGTTTTATTTCTGCCAAGAATCCCTCCCCACTGTGTTAGCCCACTCTTATTTCTTCACCCTCCTGCATGATCATGATCAAGGACCAGTGTCCTTGCTTGGTACCTCTGTAGGATATGAACTCCTTTGTTTCTTTCTTATGTTCATTTCGCACAGATCATTTAATACCGACCAGGTAGAACACTGAAGATTCATAAGCCACCAACACAGCAAAACCATACTTCTCATTGTGAAATACCCTATTGGGTTAGAGAAATCAATAACCGTACAGTTAAATAATTACAAGTGGGTTCCATGTTGCAAAGGAGGCTATGGTCCAAAATGCATTTCGCTGGGCAAAATGGAAAGGCCATTGTATGATAATCTTACCATGACCAACAATCAAATTTTAACCCAGTTCACCCAGCTAAACTAATCCGGTACAGCTATATATGTTTTCCTCTACGAGATAACACACTACCACAAACATAGTTTCATAAGGGCACAAACTCACCACCTCACTCAGTAGTCAGCTGAGTCCTCTGCAGAGATTCCCAGTGCTGTAACCAAGATGCAGCCTGGAACTCTGACATCATTCGTGAGACAGACAAGAGACAGTGGAAATGGAGCATTAAGCATGAGAGCCTACTGCAAGGAAGAGCAAAGTGAGCTCACTCTAAGTATCAGGAGGCATCAATGATGGTGCTGTATAGATGCAGTGTGAGATCTTGTTTCCCTACTGCAATAAGACAAAAACCAATGATTTCAGGTGAAAGTGAAATTTTGAGTTTTTGGTGTTTTTTTAAGCAGATGGGAGACATGGGTTGCCAAGTAAAAAGTGCAGTGCCAGGAGGGAACTCTAACATCCAATTTTTGGTCAGAGGTACCCTGGAAACCTTCCAAACAATACATGCCATTGCCATTGCTCTTGGTTGCCCACCAGAATGTGACAGTTAGACCTATTGCTGAAGTCACAATGCACTTTGATCACAGAACATGAGAAATCAAGTTGGTACTGTACAGGAAGCCTGTTCCCTGCTGGCTAGCTTTCATAGAAATGGAAGGTCATATGCAGAGTGCTGAGGACAAAAAGCTGTCAATGGTATTACCAAGGTTTGAATCCTATGAGCTGCAATAATGACCAGTCTATAAGATATGTCCATGGGTATACAAATGTTATTGAGATAACCAATCACTTTCTATTAGATTTAAAGCTGGAAATTAAGAAACAAGTTCCTCCTCATAAGATTAACCTAGCCACCCACGCATGACTGGAGATCTCATAGGCCCAAGAGAGGACTGACTACCTCTTGGACATGATACCAAGCTGCTCTCTAAACTTATCTCTATGCCCTTAGACTGATGCAGCTCTCAGATCTCATCAGACAGGTATCTTTGTGCGGTGGGGGTGGGCAGTGGTTAAAATCACAGCTGGTCAAGGGGCAAAGAGTAACTGACTGGAGTCCTCAGTCTCAAATGAAACATGTATATTACACCTCCCTTATCCTCATGGAAAAGGGGATGAAATGATTGTAAGAACCAAAGGTCAGGGAGGACCAGAGCAAAACACCTTCTAGATGTGACAGAACTTCTACACTCATGAACTTATAATAACTGTGGGTACCAGCACAAGACTGGCACACGTTCAAACCTATCAACATTCTAGCATGGAGTGGAAGGAACCTGTGAGCCCTCACCACTAGCTGAGGAGCTAAGGGTAAGGAGCTAAGGGTAAGGAGCTATGGCTGAGGAGCTCAGGTTTATGGCTTCTGGGGAAGGAGAGTCAGTTTTCTCTAAGAGCTTGGCTCTGGAAGGTTGACCACAGTTCAGTGGATGCCTGGCATTTAGGACAGTACAGACAGCACAAACTAAAGCCAATAAATTACTAAATAAAAATATAGGGACATGGGATTGTAATTACAAGAGTAGATGTCACAGGAGAAAGGAAAGGAACTGAAGGTGAATATAATCATAATGGAGTGTATGAAATTCTCAGATAATTAATAAAAATAAAAACACATATTATATACATGTATGAAAGTTTTAAAGATTTAACAAAAATATTTTAAAGCAACTTCAAAATAAAATTTAAAAGGAAGTTACTGGGTAGAGAAAAACCAAGAAGTGTGGACCAGTGTTCTGAGAAAATTTAACAATACTGACCAATAGGACAAAGAAATCACTGTAAGTGATGACTAACATAAAGAAACACTGATCAGTATGACAGGTCTTCCTCCATTGTGGATTGCTGTTTTAGGGGAAAAAATAGAAACAATGAGAGTTGGAAACACCACTGTCTTTGCTCTTGCAGTAGCAGTGAGAAAGAAGAGACATGGACGGACATAGACGCTATAACCCTGAAAAGCCATGCAGCAAAAGCTTGGTAAAGAAAGTATGAAAAGCTCAGTGGGCTGGGGGTCTCTGCCACTAGAGTGACAGTAAGACACAGAGCAGAAGAGAAGACAGAGTTGAATGACAAAAGAGATGACTGAAGAGGGAAATAGTTGAGGGCATGCTACATAAAGAGATCTATTGTCAAAGTTAGAAAGAGTACATGTTAATGCAGGGAATGACTGGAGCAAGGCAGAAATCAAAGCTGAGACCACCAGAGGAGGGTTGGGGAGTCTGGAGATGGAGGCACTAACGGCTCACCTGTGAGGAGAGAAAGCACATCAATAATTATGAATGTAAACTTGTACAACCACTCTGGAAATCAATCTGGGTGCTTTCTCAGACAATTAGGAATAGCGCTTCCTCAAGATCCAGCTATACCACTCCTAGACATACACCCAAAAGGCACTCAAGTATACAACAAGGACATCTGCTCAATCATGTTTGTAGCAGCTTTATTTGTAATGGCCAGAAGCTGGAAACAGCTCAGATGCCCCTCAGTTGAGAAATGGATACAGAAATTGTGGTACAACTACACAATGAAATATTACTCAGCAATAAAAAACAAGGAAATCATGAAATTTGCAGGCAAATGGTGGGAACTGGAAAAGATATCTTGAGTGAGGTATGCCAGAAGCAGAAAGACACACAGGGTATATACTCAATCATAAGTGGATACTAGACATATAATATAGGATAAACATACTAAAATCTGTTCACCTAAGGAAGCTAATCAAGAAGGAGGACTCTGGCTAAGATGCTCAATCCCCATTCAGAAAGGCAAAGAGGATGGACATTGGAGGAGGGAGAAAACGGGGAACAGGACAGGAGCCTACCACAGAGGGCCTCTGAAAGGCTCTACCCTGCAGGGTATTGCCCTGCAGGGTATTGAGGCAGATGCTGAGATTCATAGCCAAACTTTGGGCAGAGTGCCAGAAATCTTATGAAAGAAGTAAGCGATAGTAAGACTTAGAGAGGACAGGAGGTCCACAAGGAGACAAACAGAACGAAAAAATCTGGGCACAGGGGTCTTTTCTGAGATTGTTACTCCAGCCAAGGACCACTCATGAAGATGTCCTGGAACCCCTGCACAGAGGTAGCCCATGGCAGTTCAGTGTCCAAGTGGGTTCATAGTAATGAGAACAGGGACTGTCTCTGACAGGAACTGATTGATCTGCTCTTTGATCACCTCCCCCTGAAGGGGGAGCAGCCTTACCAGGCTACAGAGGAAGATAATGCAGCCACTCCTGATGAGACCTGAAAGACTAGGAGCAGAGGGAGTGGGAGGAGAATCTCCCTTATCAGTGGGTTGGGGGAAGGGCACAGGTGGGGAAGAGGGACGAGGGTTGGAAGGGAAGGAGGAAGGGAGCTACAGGGCTATACAAAGTGGATAAATTGTAATTAATAAAAATAAAAATAATGAAAAGAATAATTATGAACAGTAGTGAGGCAATAAAATATTCAGAGGATGAGAAAAATTGATAGCAACTACAACTACAGGGGCTAGATGGGGCTAACTAGAGTCTGATGGCACCTGCCTCAAATCCTTCTGTAATGGGAATTTAAGGCAGGAGTCGATAATAGTCAGGAAGTACTGATGAGGGAGAAGGCATTCCACAAGGCCAAATGGTAGAGAGCCAGGCAGGGAAAGATCCACCACTGAGAAGACTGAGAAGGAGAAAAAGGTAAAGGAGGAGGAAGTGGAGGAGGAGGAGGAAAAGTAGGTAGTGAAGTAAACTGTGAGGATAAAGAAGACCCTCAAAGAGTGTTGAGGCCATGTTTTTGCCTAATTAAGGAAATATGCAGTGTGGGAATGCTCAGGCCACAGAGAAGTGGGATTTCCAGTCTTCAAGAATGACTACATGGAGGACAGGCAGACAAGCACCCAGAATGGAGAACCCACTGTCACACAGTATTTTTAGAGGGGAAGCAACTCTACCTAAACATTCAAAACACTTTAATGATTTCATTTGCATTTATGATGCCTCAAAGAAAGCTTCTGGCAGAAGGAAGTATGCAAATGATTTTCCTAAGAACTGATACAGAAGGCTCCTGGAGGCAGGCGCCTTCAGCAAGGGTGGAGATCCGTCTGAGTTGACACAAGTGTAATCCGTATGTGTGAGCAGAGGGATTATGAGTGTGGTACAGAGGGCAAAGAGTGGGGCTCCCCTTTAGGAATGCCCTATTGCCTAAAATTGAAAAAAGGGGTTTTGAGTTTCCTGAGGACAGTAAGTTCCTTGTGTTCAACATACATGAAACCATGGAACAAAGGCTTTTCTTCTCTGTGTATCAGGACAGAGACTGTCAAGTTTCCCATTACTCCCAAATCTGTGATTCTGCATGTAGAATGGGATCTCATTCGATCTTTATAGAAGAAAATCTCTTTGGGCTTTGCCAGAGCCCCCATCCTCCTCTCCTGTTTCCTTAAATTCTTTTTTTTTTCCCCTCTTTCTTGACAGGCCCAGGACAGGGCATCCCTGGTTGTCAGATCAGGCAGTATCATACCTGCCTCCTCTTTTCCGATTTCTTCCCCAACACTGACCATGCAACAGACATCCTGCTATTGTTCTTACACCATACCTCTGAGTGATTAGGGTGCTGAGCAGTTTTCTGTGACTAAACTATACTTGCTCACGCTGAAGAAAGAGATGCATCCCAAGCTGGAGCAAACAATTACAGGTCAAGTTTATAAACATATGCAATAAAAAGACACCACCTCCCACTTATATGCATGCGAAAGATCGATTGGTCTATGTACACAACTGGACAGGGAGCGCAGGTGATTGCATTTCTCAAGTGAACCGCGTAGCATCTGAGAGAAAAGAAAAGATATTAAGCATGATTCATATCACAGATTCAGGTGGGATGAGCAGGTCTTGAACATCTTGATTAGATTTTAATCTTGTTTGAGCAGCAGCAGATCAAGTTAATGTTTGTGCAGTGCAATAACAGAACACGGATTGACACATAGGTAATTACGCTATTTATCTTCTTTCAAACTCTCAGCTGGGGAGCTGTGATTATACAGAGCTTGAGAAGAATGGGGACAAAAAGTCACACGGATAAGAGAAAATAGCAAAAAGTTCTTGATAAATGGGTTTGGCATCGAGCCTGAGAGACTTGCTCTTGTAGAAGGAAGTGTGGTTGGTTTTCTTGGGGTGCTCTCCTGCAGGAAACTGCAAGGCTGCCTGTAAGTACTCAGGGGTTAAGAAAGTCTGTGTTGATGCATCTCTCCTGCCCCAGCATTTTCTCCACTTTATGGTCTCTTCCCCTGCACTGCAGTCCCCTCCCTGCTTTAAGTCAGTGTGGCACATTGATATTCTTCCCCCTTTCGTTGTAATTTTAGGATTCTTTTACCTAAAAAAAAAAACGTAACTGAAATCACTAAGGGACCGAGTGGGTTAGAAAAAGAAGACATACATTTTATGAGAAAGGATGCCATGAATTTGGAAAAGGGGAAGGGGGGGTGTCTATGAGATGGTTTGGAGGGAGGAAAGGGAAGGGGGAATGATACAATTATAATCCCAAAAGTGAAAGAGATAATTTAATATATATGCATACTTGAATATATTGTGTATAATTTTAGATAGCTACAAAATAATGATTCTTTGAGGCTTTATTTAAAAAAGAGGGCATGCAAGTTCAAAGTAACTTTACATTTACCTGGTAGACGTGTGGCAAACATTTATAGAATGTTTCTCAGTCACTTGGATTTATCCTTGGGAACTGTCTGTTTAGTTCCACACTACGTTTTTTAATTGGGTTTTGATTGCTTTCTTGATGCTTAGGCTCTTTATTTCTTTGTATATTCTACATACTAATACTCTGTCAGATGTAGCTGGTAAAGTTTATTTTTTGTCCCATTATGTAGATTCAGAAAGACAAATGTCATATATTTTCTTTCATTTGTGGATGCTAGCTTTGAATCTTCAGATATGTTTGATCCATTTGGAATGTCCACAGAGGTCAAGGAATTCCTAAAGGCTCATGGGAGGGGATTTCAAGGGAGAGGGAATAGAAGACAGTGTTCTAAATGGTTAAATGGAAATAATGGAATAAAAAAGGGTTTAAATGGTATGGAGGATGTAAGGGAAGGGTAGAGGAGGGAATATGAAGAAGGATGGCTAATAGTAAGACATTTTGAAGCACTTATGGGAACGTAGTACTGTAGAAGCTTTGTAAAACATGTGCATATGTATAAAAAGAGTTTAAATGAAGTTACTCTGTAATTGGGACAACAATGTATCTACAAGATGCTATAGACTAACAAATTAAAAGCCCAATGTCAGAGATAGGTTACCTCTTTGGGAATTGTTGGTCAGTGAGATCCCATTAGATGCCTAAACACTGCAGACTATTGCCTTTGCTTTGGTTTACCTTTCAGGACCTGATAGTAAAATCCCATTGTGGAAGGCACTACATACTTGACTGATGGAACATGAAAAATTCAATAGATACTCACCTGGAAGCTTGATCCCTAATACCTACCTTTTTCAGTGGTGGGAGGTCTATGCACCCTATCAGAAGAGAAAGTAACCATCATCCTTTCTCAACTGTGAACATTGCAAGCTACACTATCAACCTAGCAAGACACGTCCACTAGTGCAATAGTGAGAGGAATGTCACAGGAGTAACAATCACTTTCTTACTGAATTTAAGGCCCACTCTATAAGTTAAAGGCCATACTTGGAACCGACAGTGAAGTCAAGAACCTGTAAGTAGACAGGCCATAGTCCCTAAGGGAAAACTACTACTATTATCCTGCTAAATAGAAACAGTATTAAACTCACTTTTAATGACATCGTTACATACATAGACAAGTGTGTCTCTCAACCCTCTTAAGAAAAACTTCTTTTGTAGCAGATGGTGATAAACCCAGAGTCCTAGGACAGTATGAGGTGCAGGAAATGAGATTTAATAATGCTCACCCCTAAACAGGACATCTATTATCAAGTATCCTCACCCCAAGGCTTAGGGAACTTTGTAAATGAGTGGATAGGGAAATTGTGAGAAGAGGTGGTTGATGACTACAAGAAAATAGTGTTTTCTTGGCACAGAAGGGCAGTTTGAACTCAAACGTTTTGGTAATGTGTGTAAGATCTGTGCAAACTCAAGACAGATAAAATCCTGGTATGAGGAAGAGATGTAGGCAGAAACTCTCATTCCTAACTAAAGTGCATTTGACAATTGATAGCTTCTGAAAGGGGGACAGTCAGTATTTTAAAGAATATGGCTCCAGTGTGTTGACCACAGCTCCAGTAAATGGCTACATTTCCAAGAGTACATGAGCAACACCAACTGTACTTGACAAATTAAAATTTTAAAAAGGAGGACATAAACAATGTTGTACGGTAGGGGAAGTGAATGAGGAGTTTGCAGAGGGTATGAATGTGACCAAAATATACCCCAGCTCATGATATAGTACCACCCACAGTTAAGGAAGGACTTTCCCTCAATTAATCCCTGGAAACTCCAACACAGACATACTCAGGGGGTGTGTCCTAGGTTATCATAAATCCAGACAGGTTGACACTAAAGAAGTCGCCCATTGCAGTGTAGAGGTTCAACCTTCCTCCAGAATCCTATCTCCTCAGCAAACTTAAACTCGGAGGCTCCTTGTTATCTCTCTCTAAAGCCCCTACAGCTAACCCCAGTTAAGGCAGTTGTTGGCCAACTACTGATCTTATGAGTCTCAAAAAGCAGTAACTCAAGGGACAAAGGTGCCAGCAAAAACGCTGTCAGGAATGGCAAACACTAGAGATATACACCAAGTCCATTTCTGGGGCAGCTCAACCGGCAGCTGTAGGCTGGGTAGAGTTGAGTTCTATGGTAAACAGAGGGGTCCATTGGATCTGAAAAAGACGCACCACAAGCTGGATCTATCTCTGAGGTGCTCTCAGCTCACGCATGTCCTACAATTGAAGCATCCTCAATTCTTCCCTATGAGGTCCCGCCAAGGACCATGCAAACAACAAGGAGTTCCTTCTAGACTGCTGCCATCTTGGACATCCATTCCTCATTTGGACCTCAGCTTTCAGCCTGAGCTCTAGCACTGGGGACAGATAGCAACATGAGAGCCCTCTGTATTTTTCTAATGCCATAGTTTCTATTTCTACTTGGTAATCTGGCCAACTTGTCAGGTAAACTTATCTTTTAACCCAGCCAAGCCAGGGGGAGGGGACAATTTGGTTTTCTTGTTAAGTGCACTGCCTCTGACACTAGGCATTCCACCCCGTCAGAGGCCTTTACTAGGGGTGAGGTGGAATTATAGATGGACCATAAATCTTTAAGAAAAATACTATGAATAATATATTAAACAAAAAATAATAAATGAAAGGTTTCTAAAATTCAAAATCAATGCAGAAATATCCACTGGGAATAAATTATTACACTCAAAATAAGGACAGACTAGTAGTTTTTAACTTATTCCTCTGCTCCAGGGGAAAAATATGGCTTGACAAAGCATCCTTATTGATCCCAACTTGATATACACTGCTGTCTTTCATTTTATTAACTCCCTGTGTACCTTCCTGAGAGCCTCCGGGATCATGATTAGTTCTGCACTTACAGGCAGAGAGGTCAGATGACTTTGCTTGATGTAGCCAACTGACTGTGGCCAGTTTCCTCTGACACCCATCTTCGCACATAAGTGCCCCCCCAGTGGTGCTAGCCTAATGATGCTCAAGGGTCCTGAGTGAACAGAGAAGAACACAGTTTCTCTCCTAGTAATTATGTTTTCATTTTAATATGTGATTGGTAAACCTGTTAGCACAACCAACTATGAATTCACAGATATTTGCCTCGGTTGTGTTCCCTGTTGCTGTGGTAGAAATACCCTGATCAAATCAGCTTACAAAGAAAGTGTTTATCTGCCTCAGTATTCAAGGTTACAGGGCACCGTTGTGGGGAAGTAAGGATGTCAGGAACTATCAGTCAAGAGCAGAGATCAATGAGTTAATTCATGCACGTTATTTCTCCTCTAGCTTTTTATTCCTCATAAAATTCAAGACCCCTAACCCAAGGAATGGTGCCCCTCACAGAGGTCTGGCCCTCCTACTTCAGTTAGAGCAAGGAAGGTAATCTTTCACATTCTCAGGGTTTCTTCTCACCAGTGCCATGTTGACAATTAACACTGATCATTATAACATTACTACTTACAAAGAAGCCAAAATTAATTGAGGCATAAGAAGGGTGCTGAATTAAGTAGAGGGATAAAGGTGACTCCTGGATAGGGCAGCAATGTGGGTTTGAGGCTCCTCCATCACTATTTCCCTCAGGCAATTTACATCTCTGTTCTGAGCCTTGGTTGTTCCTGCTATGGAGTGGCTCTAAGCTGCCCTGCACCCTAGACATTTTGCCAATGTGAAGTCATTATTAATGGCTTACAGCAGCTCATGATCAATCGAGGATCAGAGCAGACTGACCCTGTGTGTCACACTTTGTCTATGTTTTTCTTACCTCTACCTGGATCATGGATGCACAGGGCTGTCACCATCACTCTTAGCTCTCTTCTAGACTCCCGAGAAGACATGGCTAACAAAACCCAACTCCACTGAACTTGGTCTTCCTAATCTGTACCATGATTTCCTAGAAAGTTCTGGACCTCTGACCAGGTGATTTCCTGGGAAGTCCTGGACCTCTGACCAGGTGACTTCTTGGAAGTCCTGGACCTCTGACCTTGCACCTGTTGCTTTGGATTGTCAGGTGGCAGCATCTCAGATTTCCATTGAATTATCGTCTGCTCTTGAGCTCTACTGAAGCAGAATGGGAAGTGCTGCTATCCCAAGGGAAAGAGAAAGAATGCACACATCTCTGTCTTGATCCTGCTACACATGCGCTCCTGGGCCTTTCACAGGTTACTTCACCTCTCACAATTCTTGTAAAGGTCATGTTTTCCATAAAGGTGGCTTACATAGCTGCTTCCAAGCTATTGATACCAGGGAGAATGAAATAAAGTCTGCTCACTGCCTTAGCCACCATCCACCATTCAGAAGACAACTCATAACAACCTCCTCTCTCCTCTCCACATCTTACTCAGCTCGGGATCTGTTTCATTTTTGTTTCTCTTGATAATTGTCTGGTACGCTGTGACCTGTACCTGTGTTATCTCATTCCTGGGTACAACTTTCATGGGCTATGGCATTATCTCCAGATTGTTTCATCCTGTAGTGTTTCCTAGCCTCTGAAATCACCTGCTGCCCCTGATGGACCCTACTATCAAGGGCATCATGGGCTCTGTGGCTTCCAGTTAAAAGGCCTCTGTGGATTCCAGCTGAAAGCCACCATTCTCTCAATCCACCCATCCACTCATTCTCTGACTCTCCCCTCAAGTGTCAAGTGTCAAGCTTGACAGTATCTGCAGATGGGGCATAGCAGGTCCTCATGTACCACAGGCTTTATCCAAAATCTACTGACACACCCCAGGTTCTCCTCAGTATCTTCTCTGCTTTGAAATATGGGGAGCTGAGTGTGGCTGTGAGCTACCCTTCCATCCAACAATCCATTTATGCTGAAGGGGAATGTGCCACATTATGCAAGGCTTCTGCACACCTTGAAATGATTCCTTCTGTAGGTTCCAATCAAAATCCACTTATTCTTGCTCCCTGGAAATGTTATTGGGACTAAACAGGCTCAATATGGCTGTTTATCAAATAGAAAGGCCACCTCTTCACTGAATAATTAAAATTATATCAGTTCCAAACTCAGTGCAGCCAGCACATTGGAGTAGTCAGAAAGAAAGATGACCTTGCCCTTTTAGAGTCCCAAGGGTATATAGGGTTTTACTACCAATGGTGTGTCTGGGGCAATACATCTCTCTGCTTTTAATATTGTTAGTTATCAAAACAAGGGTTGAAATAATCATCTCTTGCAATTGTGAAACAAAGGGTATAAGCACATAGTAGGTACAACAATTTCCAGGTGATCTTTATACTTTTCCTGTCCAGAATTCTGTAATACCTGTAGATCTTACCATTCATGAAAATAATCCAAGTAAACTGTGAGCTTCTGTTTGTATGTCTGTCCCACTGTGTTTGCTTAGGAACATTTTTGACGTTATGGATGCACCAATCTCACCAGACTTTGAGATCCTTCAGAATGGGTCCATGACTTGTTCTCTTAGCATCTTGGCACCAGGCTCTATGTTTGTAGGACTTAAAAGGTGTTCCCTGATGTGCATCCCACCTGAGCAGGGGAGCTGCAGTGGCTGCCAGCACCATCTCAATTGTGTGACAACAGAGGGCATTACAAGAGGAAGCTGAGGAGAGAGCAGGCCAGCCAACCAGAGAGATAACTCCATGACAACAGCTTGCCCATTAAACAAAAGATACTGGCAGTCAAAGGTCAAGTTGTCCAGGTAAGTCCTTCTTTCCCAGCACATCCCTCAGAACTATTCATCTTCCTTATCAGTCTTGCTTTCCCCAACCTCAGGGCTGGGAGACGTAAAGACAGGGATCCAATCAGCAACTGAGAATATCTGAATATGTCCATAATCAGTGGTAGAGATCAAATATAGAAAAGGTTGCTGAGGCATCACTTGGTTCCATGTACCTTTTCAGGCCACCAAGGTATTGAGGATAATCTTGGCCCTCATCTCACACATCTTCACTAAGTCTGGGCCTTTGAATATCTTCACTGGCTCACCATCTATAACTTTACATACTATGGCATACTCATCTCCTACAGAGTACTAATGATAGGAGGGCCCTGAGCTGGATCTTCACAATGGTTAACAGAAACCAAGAAAGCAATGATAGTCCTGAAGCAGAACCTCCAGCCACATTATAGAGCAGCCAAATGTACACCTTGTGATTTTGGGCATCTTCTTACCTGAAATGCTTCTCAGAAGCATTTCTGAGAAGCACATTCTCCAAGCCCTCTATATACAACAGAGTGAGCTCAGGGGCTCTTTAGAAAATGCTGGCAGAAAGCCTCAGAATCCCCAGCCTCAGGATGCAGACTGTCCGCCCCAGGGATGCAGATGCTCTGTAGGTTGCATCACTGGTTAGGGAGAGGGGGACACTTTCCTGGCAGCTGGACATCTGACTTGTATGTGTTCCAGTATGAGTCATTTTAATTAAAAAAAAAAACTCAGTAACATGATGAAGGACTGCCATTTGTATTTTAAATGTGACACATTTGGTTTTGTTTGCTGACTCACGATTCCTCTAGGATGGGACAAGCCTACTTGGTTGTACAGCAATCCAGCTCTCAAGAATGGTCAGACTTTTGAAAAATAAATGCGAACAACTACATACAAGAAAACCCAATATTAAATAGTTTTTTAAATGACAAAAATCTCTCAGCAGATATCTTACAAAAAAAATACACATGAAAATGAGAATGGACAAAGACACTTGCTTCTCTCTGTTGTCAGGAAACTTCTAAGCAAAATAAGTGGTACTTCCAAACACATAAGAGGAAGGAGACAAAATATCGACTACATAAAATGTGAACAAGAACGCTCCTTCCCACTTAATGAACGGATGCTTATAGGAGTTTTATTCATAATTATTTCAAGTAGGAATCAACCTTTGTCAACCTTTGGGTGGGTTTATTTCTGTTTTGTTTTTGTTTTTAGATTTCATTGATATACCAGTCTGTTTCTGTGCCAGTACCGAACAGTTTTAATTACCATTAAGTGGAAAAAAGACAGCATCTTCAACAAATGGTGGTGGTTTAACTAGATGTCTACATGTAGAAAAATGCAAATAGATCCATATTTATCGCCCTGCACTAAAGTAAAGACCAAGTGGAACAACGACCTCAACATAAAACCAGACACACTAAATCTACCAGAATAAAAAGTGGGAAAGAGCCATGAACTCATTGGCACAGGAGAGAACTTCCTGAACAGAACACCAACAGCTCAGGTTCTAAGATCAACAATTAATACATAGAACCTCATGAAACTGGAAAGATTCTGTAAAGCAAAGGAGACTGTCAACAGAACAAAACAACAGCCTACATACTGGGAAAAGTTCTTCACCAATCCTACATCTGATAGAGGGTTAATATCCAAAATATAGACAGAACTCAAGAAGTTAAATTCCAACAAACAAAATAATACAATTAGAAATTGTGGTACAGAGCTAAAAAGAGAATTCGCAACAGAGGAATACTGAGTTTTGGGAGAAAATTTAAAGAAATCTCAGTGTCCTTAGTAAATGGCAAAATGCAAATCTAAACAACTTTGATATCCATCTTACTATCCATCAGAATGGCTAAGATCAAAATCTCAAGTCTCAGTACATGCTGTTGAGTATGTGGAGAAAGAGAAATGCTCCTCCATTGCAGGTGGGAGTGAAAACTTGTACAACCACTTTGGAATTCAGTCTGGTGCTTTCTCAGAAAATTGGAAATAGCTTTACCTCAAGACCCAGCTATACCACTCCTGGGCATATGCCCAAAAGATGCTCCACCATACAGCAGGGACTATGTTCATAGCAGCTTTATTCATAATAGCCAGAAACTGTAAACAACCTAGATGTCCTTAAATCAAAGAATAGATACTATGGAAATTTTGGTACATTTATACAATGGAATACTATTCAGCTATTAAAAACAAGGAAATCATGAAATTTGCGGACAAAAAGATCATCCTGAGTAAGGTAACCCAAAATCAGAAAAACACACATGATATCGCCTCACTTATAAGCTATATCAAACATGTAATACAAGAAATCCATGTTACCATACACAGACCTAAAGAAAGCTAAATAACAAGGAGGGCCTTAAGGAGGATGCTTAATTCTCATTCTGAAAAGCAAATAGACTAGACACTGGAAGTGGTTGAAGAGAGGGAACAGGAAGGTAGCCTACCATAGATGTTTCCGGAAAGACACTACCCAACAGGGGATTAAAGCAGATGCTAAGAGTCACAGCTTTGGGCAGAGTGCTAGGTGTCCTTTGGAAAAGTAGGGGAATAGAAGGACCCAGAAGGTCAGAATCTCCAAAAGGAGACCAATAAAGCCAACAAATCTGGGCCCATGGGGGCCTGACGAGACTGATGCACCAACCAAGAACCATGCATGGAGTGGACCTAGACCCCATTCTCAGATGTAGCTCAGTCTCCATGTGGGTCTCCTAGTAAGGAGGAACAGGGGCTGTATGTGACATAGACTCTTTGATCCCCTTCCCCTAATGGGGCAGCCTAGCCAAAACACAGAGGAAGAGGATACAGGCAGTCCTGATAAAACTTGATAGGCTGGGGTCAGATAATAGAAGAGCAGGACTCCCCTTTTTGAGGACTAGGGGAGATGAGGGAGGGTGGAACCTGAAGGAGATGAGGGAGGGGTTACAATAAGGATGCAAAGTGAATAAATTATAAAAGAAAAATTAAAAATAAATGAAGACACTCAATAGAAAAAAAAAAACAATACCCCCCCCAAAAAAAAAACAAACAAAAAAAGTAGGAATCAACTAAGATGGCAGTCAGTAGATGAGTGGATACAAAAGCTATGGTATCTCCAAACAATGGAATATTATTAAGCAATAAAAAGGAATGAGCCATCTGGCCACAAAAAAAAAGACATAGGAGAATGTTAAGTGCACATTGCTAAGCAAAAGAAGGTAGTTTGAAATGCTTTAGTCTATATGACTCTAACTACAGTATTCTGGAAAAAGCAATACTGTAGGAGGAGTATAAAGGTCATCAATTATTGGGGGTTGGGGGAAAAAGGAATGATCTGGCAGAGTACAACAGGTTTGGGAGACAATGAAACTTCTCTGTATAAAACTATAACAGTAGGTACATGTCGCTGTACTTTAGACCAAACCCAGAGTCTAACAACGAGCCAGAACGTAAGGTGTGAGTGCTAGCTGCTAACAATACAGGTCCATCAACTGTAGCAAATGCAGACTCTACAGTTCAGTTTTGACAGGGGGAGGATATGTGTGCATGGGGACAGGGCATACCTAGCAAATTTTACTGGTTTCTCCTTAATTTTTCTGTGGATTTAAAACGCCCCTAAATGTATCCCATTTAAAATAGTAACAAAAATAAAATAAAAATAGATATTAAAAGGGAGTCATGCTTTGTCAGGTTAAATATTTTATCCCGAAATTCATGGTATTCACACACACACACACACACACACACACACACACACACACACACACACACAGTAAGTGTGCCTCTTGCTGTGGGTCATGATCACTGGATGAGATTTCCTACCCCTCGAGACTTCTTCAAACAGAAATATTACACTGCTTTGGCAATTTATGTGGTGTTGAAGACAACTGAGCTGGTAGATAGCAAAGAGGCTCCAGAGAAACACTCTCCTGTCCAGAGGTATGCTATCCCCCCTCAACCCTACCACAAATCCACCTTCTGCATCAGCACCAACTCGCCTAACACTAGGAATAGGTCTCAGATTTTTTTTTTAAATCACTACAGTAATATTTCCCTACTTAAGCAATCCTCCAACCTTCTTTGGATGCCTATACCTCTTGTTCCTAAACCAATCAGAAGCGTCTATGTCAAGGGGTGCAAGGAAGGGGCTTGGTGAACCAATGCTGCCAAAGTCTGTGAAGAGGTGGATAGTTGAATGAACAGACATGTGTGTTGGTTAATTTTTTTGTCAACTTGACACAAGCTGGAGTTGTTTGAGAAGAGGGACTTCCTATTGAGAAAATTCCCCCACAAGAGTGGCCTATAGCCAAGTCTGTGGCATATTTTCTTGATTAATGATTGATGTGGGTGAACTCAGCTCCCTGGGGTGCTTCCTTCCTTGGGCATTCCTAAGGTTCCTTCCTATACCTTGATGGTAAAATAAAACAATCCGAGCAAGACATGAAGAGAAAACCAATAAGCAGCATTCCTCCATGGCTTCTACTTCAGTTTCTGCCTCCAGGTTCTTCCCTTGAGTTCCCCCAGTGATAGAATGTGAAAGCATTGTAAGCTGAGTTAAAACCTTTCCTCCACAACTCGCCTTTGCTCATGGTGTTTTTATCACAGCAACTGGAACCCTAACCAAGGCACTATATGAACGGACAGCTTCATCAGTCAATCCTTCAACGTCTTCAGTCAAGTGGAGAACATGGGCAAGAAGAGTAATTCTTTTAGACTGCTGGTAAGTATGTACGCCCACAGGAAGCATCCTACCGAAGTCACTTTTCCAACTTGCAACAGACTCTGCCCCACAGTGATTCTGAGCACACCAAAAGGGCTTTTTTTCCACACGCAAAACACAGGAATATACCTACAAAGGGCAGGGTGATGAAGTGCCCCCAAGCTAGCTCCATGCCACGCTTACTCATCCAACATCTGGAGGGAACAGGCAGACAAGGTAATGCAGTTCCAGGAAGGCTCACCTGGTGCTCAGGAGAGGCTAGAGAAGGGAAGCAGATGATCAAGAGCAACTGAGAGGGTAACACATTTAGTGAGTACCTGCTCACAGTGTGCATGTAGAACACACAAGCACAAGCACACACTAGCGCACGTGCACACACACACAAGACAGGACTGATCCACATCCCCAAGGCATGCAGTGGTGAACCTCCCATGAGCAAGAAAGACAAGTGGCCACCGGAAACCTTTATTTCGCAATTCACACAATTCAAACCAGCATGAGGAACTTGAAGGGGTCCTGGCCATGGCGTAGAAACAAATCCACACCCCAGAACTGTCCTTCAGCACCAACTTGTTCATTGAGGGCCCAGACACAAGCCACTGCCAACCCTCTGTGTGACTTCTTTTGGTTCTGGTAGCTTCAAGCACCAAGGACACTCACCCCCCAACACCCCAAGGCAGTTCTGAACTTCCGAGTGTGCCTCCTGTCCCCAGAGGTCAGCGCATTCTTCCAGGCTGCATATTCTTCCTCTTCCTGGTTCAAGTCTCTCCTGGGAGGCGGGATTTCAAACTTCCTTTTCCCCTGGGGCCGTCTCTAGGCAGAGCTGAGGAAAGCTTATGTCTCCATCCCTTAAAGTTTCCTTTCCAGGAAAGAGGTAAATTCAGCAAGTGCATGGTCAGGGCTGCATAGCACCAAGGGCTCCTCAGAACTGGCTGCCACTCCTCAGCTGGTGCTGATGGGGGAGCTGAGCCAGGAAACCACTTCCTGTCCCCCAGAACTATTAGCATTTGAAATAACAGCAAACAATAACATTAACAATAACCTGACTGTCTGACAGTATCTGTTGGTTTTAATAACTGTGAGGTCTCTGAGGAGGTGAAGAGAGAATTGAGGTTAGGAAGGCAGGGAGGGGAAAAGCAGGAAGAAGGAAACAGAAAGAAAAGGAGAGAGGAGAGAAGAAAGAAGGATATGAAATGTTTCAAGGCCTCTGGCTTCCCACTGGGCTCTGAGTTCAAGTTTCAGAAATCCATAGTAGTGTTTTGATGTTCTAGAATCTTCTATGGGCCCTTCACATTGCTTGGCCTGGCAGCAAGGCTGGCGAAGTACACACACTGGGAGGGGTCACACTGGCCAGGAGGGCCGGGAGGGCCAGGAGGGCCAGGATGTCCAGCTGGTCCTGTCTCTCCTTGAGGGCCAGGGATCCCTGGAAGTCCATCTTTAGCATAGCCAGGTTCCCCAGGTTGACCTGGCCAAGGAAACAAAAGAAACAGAAGGCAGTTGACATCAGAAGCAGGATTGAAATAGGCCTGTAATCTTTGTACAATGTGTAAACAGAGAGAAGAGTGTCTGTCAGGAGCTCTAGACTGAAAGAAAGAATGGCCGGTGTGATCATCAGGTAGAGCAGCAAGTTGGTGAGCAGCCCTTCGCTGTCTGAGCTAAGGAAGAAATCCAGAAAACATGAAAACACGGGGTAGGAATAGACAAGGGCAGATCAAGGCCCTTGCTGTGCAAACTTCCCACTCAAGTCAGACGAGAAAGCAGAACTCCATGCTCTTACAAAGTCTAGTAGCCACGTCTGAATTCAGACTGGTACCCCAAAACAGCCTAGTGAGTCTCAGCCCAGTGCACCTGTCCTTGAAGGGATACTGATGACCCTACATAATTCAACATTCAAATTCTCTAGGATCTGTTATCATTTCTCAACTTTATCTGCATGTTAAATCTGAACCATGTACTTGAACTATACTATTCTAGTATGCCAAGTAAAAAATACAGCATCCAAGATATATAAAAATGGCCATTCTACACTCCCAAATTTAGACTGAGAGAATATTACCTATAAATAAACCTCTATGCCTACATTTACTATGTAAGTATTTAAAAGTATATACTCTCATATGTAATTAATCTAGCTTCCTCTTTTGCCTCAACAACTGGAAAGTTTGGTGTTAGGTGTGTTGGCCAACTTGGGCATGTCACAGTCTCCTTCACTTCTTAGCACTCTTCAAAATACTTCTTAGAAAGTAAACAAAAAGCAGCCTTTCCATTGTGAGTGTCTTTAGGATTTTGGAACTCTGCTGATGCTCTGGCAAGAATTATTTAATGCATAGCCCTGCTCATGAGAAGCCCTCGGTGCAGCCTCATGAACCATTCCTTCCACTGAGATGCTCTGAGGATGGTCCCTGATTCAACCTCAGCTGGTCTAATCTGCCAGATATTCTATAGACATCCTTGCCTAGACACCGCCACTCTGCCTTTCTACAAGCTCTCCTAGTTCAGAATGGTGTTTATATTATATTCCATTTGAAAATCAGCATGTGAAATCATCATCTCTAATGAAAATAAGAACGCACGCCCGGCTGTAGCAAATTTGGGAAATCATGGAAGAATAAAGCTAAAGTTAAATTCTATGTAGGTCAAATGTTCATACATGATCCAGAGTAAGCATAAAAGTTAAGAGTTAAATTTAAATGGAGTCCTAGGGCTGGGGTAGGGTTTGGTAGTGGAGCATGCCTGAGGCCCTAGATTCAATTACCAGCACTGCCCATAAACACACACACACACACACACACACACTAGTGTGGTAGAATTTGGCAATCCAGAGTTGAGGGTCCCCAACGCTCACACCTACTTTCCAAAGCAACACCGCTGTCCTTAGGACTCTTCCAGTACAGCCACTGGGCACAGTGGTCAACTGGTTGCCATTTCCCCACAACCCCTCAGCCCCAAGAGGGCTGACCTTTGGCTGAACCATTGGCTAAGGCCCCTTAGGCATATTCTGAGAAATAATAATGGGGTACAAATGAGTGTGGGGTTTAAGAAGACCTTGCCTGTGGGGTTCTTACCACTCAAGGCCAGTTAAAGTGCAGAATGAAAGTCCTAAGGAGAGATCCCTCTCCAACTTGCTTAGACTCATTGAGCATTTGTCAATCCCTCTCTCCCAGGACCATTTCTCATGATATTTCTCATTTGTTATTTTTAATTTAGGCATAGTAATTCTGTATATTTCTGGGGCATGATGTGGCCTTTAATGAATATTTATTTATATTTAATGTATATTCCATTTTTCTTTTATTTACGTATGTATACCAAGTTCTTGCAGTACTGGTAGATACCAGAAAAGGGCTTTAAATCCTTTAGAACTAGGGTGACAGATGTTTGTGAGCTGCCAGGTGAATGCTGGGAATCAAACCCAGTTCTTCTGCAAGAACATATATCGCTCCTAATCTCTGACCCAAATATTCAGCCCTACAATATGATGTTTTTTGAGACATGGGCACAAAATGTAATGACCAAATTGGAGCAATTAGCATCTGTATCACCCCAAATATTTATCATATCTTTGTTAGAAAAATCCAATATCCTTTCTTCTGGTTATTTTGAAATAGTAAATAAATCACTGGGACTTTTGACTTAGGAGGTATGTCTCAAGGTCTTGAAAAATAGTTCATTAAAAACTGAATATTCCTTTTTGATTAGTTTCTTTAGGTGTACAAATTTTAATATGTTTACCCTATATTATATGTCTAATATCCACTTTTGAGTGAGTATATACCCTGTGTCTTTCTGCTTCTGGGATACCTCACTCGGGATGATCTTTTCCAGTTCCCACCATTTGCCTGCAAATTTCATGATTTCCTTGTTTTTAATTGCTGAGTAGTATTCCAATGGGTAAGCGTATCACTATTTCTGTATCCATTCCTCAAGTGAGGAAAGACTCTGGGTAAGATGCTCAGTCCTCATTCAGAAAGGCAAAAAGGATGGACATCAAAAGGGGAGAAAACAGAAAACAGGATAGGAGCCTACCACAGAGGGCCTCTGAAAGACTCTACCCAGCAGGGTATCGAAGCAGATGCTGAGACTCATATCCAAACTTTGGGCAGAGTGTAGGGAATCTTATGAAAAAAGGGGGAGATAAGAAAGACCTGGAGCAAACAGGAGCTCCACAAGGAGAGCAACAGAACCAAAAAAATCTGGGCACAGGGGTCTTTTCTGAGACTGATACTCCAACCAAGGACCATTCATGGATATAACCTAGAACCTCTGCTCAGACGTAGCCCATGGAAGTTCAGGGTCCAAGTGGGTTCCCTAGTAATGGGAAAAGGGACTGTCTCTGACATGAACTCAGTGGCTGGCTCTTTGATCACCTCCCCCTGAGCAGGGAGCAACCTTACCAGGCCACAGAGGAAGACAATGCAGCCATTCCTGATGAACCCTGATAGACTAGGATCAGAAGGAAGGGGAGGAAAACCTCCTCTATCAGTAGACTGAGGGAGGGGCATGGATGGAGAAGAGGTAGGGAGGGTGGGATTGGGAGGGGAGGAGAGAGGGGGTACAGGGGGGATACAAAGTGAATAAACTGTAATTAATAAAAATAAAAATTTAAACAAAACAAAACAATCAAACAAACAAACAAAAAAAAAAAACAATCAAATTCTGTTTCCCCCTAGAGTGGCCTGGCTGCTCCTCCCTTCCTACAATCAGAGGTGCCACTGCTTGCCCCTGCTGCCATCGTTGGTGTCCACTAAGCCTGTGACCCTGAACTTTCATACCTGGTATTCCAGGGGGACCCATCTCTCCTCGGAGGCCAACTCCAGGTGTGCCAGGGTCACCTTTGGCTCCTCTTTCACCTGATGGGAAGAATATATATCTTGAGTGGTGGAGAACTAAGATAAGTGCAGAGTCAGGGAGTGCCAACCCACAGGCCACTTTGTGTCACTGATATAGCCCGGTGTTACTGAAGTACTCCACTCACACCAGACTGTTCCCAGATACTCTTTCTATAAGATACTACACACACACACACACACACACACACACACACACACACACACACACTTAGAATCTGTACATGAAAACACTAAAAAAAAAAAGATGTTTTCCCCTAAACACATCCTCAGATACACTTCTTTATACATACATGTTCACTCAAGCACCTACCTATCCAATTACATGTGTATTTCCACATGTTCACACACAGAAGCAAATGCAAAGTACATAGCTCTATACATACATTTACTGAACCACAGTAACCAAATTCACCCATCCCACAACTCACACATATCAGCCTGCATGTGTGCCCTCATCGTTGCCGCTGTACTAGAAGCTTCTTATCTGAACCTTCATGAAGAAGGAATTGGGTTGATAAATGAATGAATTCAACATACTAGACGATGTGGTCATATACAGTAATGAGAAAAAGCTCTGATCTAAGGAATACTGAAATCTAGGAAGACAATAAAACATGGAACACGAAATGCTCCATAGAAGACAGATGATAAATACCATCCCAAGAATAAAAAAGAAAGGACACATGTATGACATATACACTCAGAGAGAGTGAGGAGGAAGAGATCATGTTCTCTGGGGAGCTATTTGGACCGTGTCTGAGTTAAGGGCTTATAGGGTTGTTTTACCCACTGTCAATAATACCATGGTCAATACTATTACGTCTACCACTAGTATTATTGCTAATGCCAATAACACAACAAATTCCAACTTCCCTCCAGTGTCACCTCTACCAGTGGTGGTATTGCCAGAGATATGGGAGTCCCGAGGAAGAACATATCTCTCTCTTTCAATTTATCTTACTAGGAATTAATACATTTTGCTAAATTGCTTCCAGAGCATCTCGTAGACACAACATATTTTTTATTATTTAAATTTAAACCTCTGGCTCACCAGTTTTTAGAGCACTCATTTTATTTTATTTTTGTTGTTTGTGGGTTTTAGATTTATTCATTTACACTGTATATGTAAATGTATATATACATACATATGTATATATATATATGAATGTTTTGCCTACATATATGTATATATACCACTTGTGTGCTTGGTACCTGAGAAGGGAAAAAGAGTGGATTGAATATCCTGAAACTGAGCTGTGAGCAGCCATATTGGTACTGGGAACTGAACCCAGGTCCTCTCCAATTGTAGCAAGAGCTCTTAATGACTGAGCAATCTCTCAAGCTCCTCATCTTCACGGTTTTAACTGTTACGTTTGGTCAGTATTCTGCCACAATCCAATGTAGTCTATAAAGTACACTTCGTATGACCATGTATTTCATGTATTTTGTCTTATGAATGAATACAGATAGTCAGGAACACACAAGTTTAATGAAAGCCCCTTTAAATAGAAGAAATATCACAGGGGATGTATGTCTACACAGTAATAAAGATGTGGGAGATCAAAAGAGAAGATGTGAGGTTCATCTGTTTTCCTTGACTAAGGTCGCCAAAATCAATCCACAAGTCCACCCATCAGAAGGAAATGGACCCCAGACTGGGAAGTTTGGAGTCAGGTTATTCCTCCCTGCTCTTCATGTTAGCTTTCCTGCAGGAAAAACATTCTGACCAGCTGCCACTGTACAGCCTGGGGTAGGCTCTTCCACTTGAAGGAGTGCCTCCTACTGTCCAGAGGTCCAGGGTTTTGATAAATTACACAGCCTGAGAGCCAGACAGTGAATGGCCATTTTAGCTGTAGCTCAAAGCTTTTGGTTGTATTTTAAATCTGCATTTAACATCCATTGCCTGGAAATTAAATGTCATATCACTCCATCAGTACCAAACTGGGTAGGGGAAGAAAAAAACATTTGAATCACCCCTGTAACTTGAGCAAGGAAATGGAAAGAAAGCAAAAAAGTAGGGGGTGAAAAAAACAACAAAACAAAACCAAAAACAGGTTCATTCTTCCTGGCATAATTTCTCAAAACTGTCAAGTAAAAAATATTGAATGTATGAAAAAATTGCATGATGCCAAAATTCAGTGTTGCTGGGCTGATGGGACTGAAAACAAGATGAATAATTCAGGCTCTGCCAGGTATACACCCAGCACCTATGTCCACACTCAGCCCTCAGTTTCTGAAATGCTGTTCACTCACCTTTGGGGCCTATTGGTCCAGAGGGTCCTTCTAGACCACCCTGGCCTGGACGGCCTGGCTCACCCATGGGACCTGCTCGGCCCGGAAGTCCATCTTTTCCAGGGGGTCCTGGAGGTCCGGGTCTGCCTTGAGAGGACTTCATGTGTGCTGGAGGCATCTGAGCGAGGAGGTAGGCCAGTTTGGCTATGGAATAGGAAGAACAGAGGAGTTCATGAAGAATGGATAAAGAGCACACTGCAAGCTGGATATAAGAAACTAAAACAACTGGGGATAAAGACAAGAAACAGTTCACTTCTGACTGACTGCAGCCTCAGCAGTAGGAGAGATAATTAATAGCAGTATTAGCAATGAAGTGCCATTGGTCCTGGCAGTAGCAGTATTATTGTTGTTTGTGATAGCAGCGGTAATAGCAGTGGCTGTAGCCATCATTTTGAGAAGCTGTAGCCTGGGACATTTAAGTGGCTTACACAAAGCTATTTGCTGACTTTTGTCTTTTGAATATCTAGTCCCCCTTCTACCACTGAAGAGCCAAATGAGCTGTTAATTGGATATGCTTACACATCTGTTATAAAAGCATTACAGAATCATTTTAAAACCCAGAGTTCCAATTGTGGGCTGGCTCACTTTCCTGCTGGACAAGGGGTTCAGTGCATACCTTGTGGCTACCAAAAGCCACCTAAGTTTGTATAGTCAGAGAGCTTTGGATCCAAATGGCTGTCTAAGGGGTGGAGTGAGTCAGATAAAGACTACCATTTTGGTTAGTAAAACTAAAGAAGAGATGGGATTTCTCACTGCCTCACTGACACTCTCTGCCATTGCATCTTCACAAGGCCCAGGGGTCTGTGGAGGCTACCTTGGTGACCCTGGCAATTTGCTGAACTTTTCTGAGTCTTTAATTTTCCTATCTTTGGTGGAAGTTGATATGCTCTCCTCTAAGACTGTTTGAAAGGGACTCATTCCAGCAGGTGTTCCCAGATCTGTTACAAAAAAAAAAAAAAAAAAAAACAAAAACAAACAAACAAACAAAAACTAGTGGCTGACACTCCACTAGGGCAAAGGCTATTCTGTCACTGGTAAGTCTAACACTCAAGAGGTAAAACTTGGACCTCCCCGACAGAAGTCCTCAGTCCTGCCCTGCCCAATGGAGCTCACATTCTCTTCAGCCTGTCTCCTGACTTCCCTCAGCTCCATCATTTCCAGCCCATCCATGTTTACCCAGAATCCACAGGGGCCAGGGAAGGGGGGTACTTTGCTTCTACAGATTCGTATCTAGAGCAGTGTGAATGTGTGAGAACTGGGACGTGGGACATAGGAATGGAGGCACCTTTTGATTCTTCTTCTTTCGTGTCATGGGGCTATTGTGAGCATCTTCTAAGCTTTTAATGGAAAGATTAGCTTCTTAAAAAGACCGTAGTGGCATAGTGCACAGACACTATCTAGGTTGTGAACACCAGACTTATATTCTAGTAGCTCAGGCTCCCTGCTCCTTATTATCCTCCCAATGACCATGCTGCCTCAGTCGGTCATTACTAGGCTCTTATGGAACACAAATTCAAGCTCCGAGTACCCTCCTGAGACAGGAACCCCCCGTACTGCTGCTAATGCTGCCCCAACTACACCTTTCCACTCCAACCCCTGCCTTAGAGCTATTTGAGGCATAGCCTCCTGTCCTCTTTCAATAGTCTCTGTGCCAAATGATATCACAATAGTCTTCTGAGGGCAGTATGGTCATCTTGTCTGTCTCCTGACTTATCTCTTCCCCTGGAGTTCAGTGAGGCTCACTGCAAGCTTTTCCCAGAACACTGATTCATCAGATACATGGTTGAACACACAGCAAGCATAGATGATCACCACACAGCTGATGGTGATACCTGGTGTCATCATTCACTAAAAGTCATCTTCACTAGATGTGACCAGGGGAAGGTGACTGCAGACCCATTTGAGGGAGGCTCTGGAGGGTAAGTAAGCCTGGGCCCTCAAGTTAATTCTCAAGCCTATTGCTCCACATTACCTGCCCCAATTATGGAACAAGAGATGAACTCTCTTGTCCTGGTACTTAATGATGAAAGCAACAGCTTCTCACTGGGAAGCAGCTTACCCTGGCACCTGCAATGACATCCAGAGACTCACCTTCTAGCTGCTTCCCGAGCTCTTCCTGAATGAGGCGCCTGAGGGTGTCAATGGATGGAGACTCGCCCTAGGAGGGAAGGAAGCATATTTACTCATCTTCCCAGCAACTCTCATTGAAGACCCAGTATCACTCTCAAAATCAAGAAGCTTGTAAGCAGCAGAGACATGGGCAATCACACCTTCTGTCTAACCCATCCCACATCTGCAGCTTATTTCTCTCCTCGTGGTTCAGACCATGCCGTTTTATTAGCATGGCTGCTTAGACCTTATGTTCTCAGAGCTACAATGTCCTTCCGCCAAGAAACTTCTATCTTTTTCAGTTTATTTGCTCCTGGTACAAACCTTGTGCCTATAAAAGCCTTTCCATGCTGGGCTTGGGCAGTATGGCCCCAAAGGCTTGCCCACCTCCAGAACTTAGCTTATGGGCTGCCTCCTATGTGAACTCAAATTTGACTCTTCTGGTTGGTATTTTTCCCCTATGCTCCCCAGAGCGAGTTCTGTCCTGCTGAAGTCCATACTGGCCACTAGCAGGTAAGTAATCCATTAAAGCTGAGGAATTTATCTGTGAGAGAGGCTGAATGTTAACATTGTAACAATTCTCAGATGGTCCTAGGAAAGGATTCTCTCTACCCTATCAGGATCACCTTTTCCTGTTTGACTCCTGGCGGGGTAGTGTTACCCCCCAAGAGTAGGATCTCCTGCGTTTCTATCAGCCCAACACATTGCATGGAATAAATCCCACTCCCTTGTTCCTTGTAACAGCCTCGGATGTTCCATTGCTCCACACAGCACAGGACACAGAGGGCTTGGCAAGGCTTCATAGGGGCTTTGGATGCCAACTGAGTCCTGTCGATTTCTCCTGGACTTGGCCAAGGGGGCAGGCTCTGGACATCAAGATACTTAGAGGCACCAGAACCAGTAGCAAGAGGTGAAGACACAAAGTGTCCGAGCTGGCAGGAACAGGAAGAGACCATGACTATGCTTAGGGAACATAAAGCTCTCCAGATGACTATGGGGGCTGCAAAGAAGAAGAGGTCCCAGGGCCTGGGCCACACTCCCCATCGAGAGAGTTCATCTCTTGTTCCATAATTGACAACATATTTCTACAGTCCAAAGCAGGATAAACCAAGAGCTCTGCCACTAGAATGACATATGTGGGAGAAAAGTAAGCAGGCTTTCTGCTCACATTCAGTGCCCAGGACGGCAGAGAGAGGACTGTCAAGACCTTCAGTGAATGAATGGCGAACCATTCATGATGCTTGATGGACCAATGAGATCCCATTGGGTGCAAAGAAAGAAGGGATTTACAGCTCAGGAAATTAAGCCTTGAGACTCATCACCCCAGGGGGAGAAGGCACTGCAAAGAAGAGAGTCTGTTTCTGAATATCTCTTGAGTTACATGCATTACATCATCCTAATGTGAAGAACATTCACTAATAAATGTGATGAGCATCTCAAGGATAGAGACATGGAATGCTCTGCCCCTTGCTGTATAGTCAGTCCCCAGAAGCCTGGTATCTGCTTGCTGTACTCCGCAAAGGCCACAGAATCAGCTTCCCCTCCATTCTCATGGAATCTGTGTTTGAAATCTTGTTGTCATCCTTACTCGAAGTCCTGGGAATCCTGGCTGGCCAGGTGGCCCTGGAGGCCCGGGAGGGCCACTCTCCCCTGGTTGTCCTTGGGGACCCATTAGGCCAGTATGACCTTTGTGACCTGGGGTTCCAGGGTCTCCAGGCTGGCCCTTCCCGCCTGGTAGTCCTTTGTCACCTTTGATCCCAGGGTCTCCCTAAATAAAAGAGAAGAACATCAGCAAATGTGTCTGACCTGAATACACAAACCGCAATCCAAGGTACCACCATCTTCCTGCTGGGACTCACGCAGGGGTGGAAAAGGGGATCTCAGTCTTGGGTGAGTCCAAGAAAGGAAGGCCCAGAATTATCCCATCTATAGTCCTGACTTACAAAACAGGGCAAGCCAGGAGGAGAACTTCTAATTTCAAAACCCACCCCACATAGCCAACAACAGGGCTGTCTTCACAGGAGCAGCAAGGTGTACTGGCATTCTCATACCACAGAGCAAACCACAGGCTGCTTATCAGGGACTATGCAGACAAAGCACCAGGTATTATGCAGAAAATTCTAACTATAGAAAAGTGTTCACAGTATGTAAAAGTTGAAGAAGAAAAAAATGTATATATATCCTCAAGTATGCTTTGTGGGCATAAAACGTTGTAGAAGGCTCCATAAAGTAGTTAATTGTAAGGATGATAAGAAGGTCTCTAGAGAGATGACTCAGTAGTTTGCCACACAATTATGAGGGTCTGAATTTGGATCCCAAGTACCCAAACAAAATCAGATGGGATTGCTTACATCTTGGGGTACAGATAGGCAGAACCCTGGGGCTTACTAGCCTAGCCATTTGCTAGTCTCTGGATTCAATGAGAGAAGCAGTCTCAAACAATAGAGAGTGATTGAGCGAGGCACCTGTCTAATCACAGGGCTTAACATACACATGCACACACTGACAGATTCATTCACTCACCCCCCCCCCCACACATGCATAGGTATACACTATACACTACGCACAAACACACACACAAGTTTAACAGGGAGAGGGATAGAAACACAGCTGTCATTTTAAAAAACAGGAAGAATTTCCTTTTTTGCATTTTTAATTTTTAATTGGTTTATTTAATCTGTTCAGTTTACATCTGGATTATAGCCCTCTCCGTCATCTTGTCCTGGTCCTAACCCTCTCTCTTTTTTTCCTCTTTCCCACTTCCCATTTTCCTCAGATAAGAATTTTCAACGAGCTTAATGGCATAGGTCTGTCATTATAAATACTCAGGAGGCCAAGGACTGCAAGCTTAAGGCATGATTAGGGTCAGCTGGCTACAGTGTGTTCAAAGCCAGCCTGGACAACTTAGTGAGGCTGTAATGTCACAAATCACAACGTTAAGGGATATAACTCAGTTATAAAGTACTTACTTGACACGTACAAGCCATTAGCGCACATGAATGCGCGTGCGCACACGCAACACACACACACACACACACACACACAATTTCCTAGTCCTAGGACAAACCACAAGTGTACATCCCTGGAAACAGTTGCCTAGCTGTGGAAACTGAGGCCAAGCTGCCACTCCATCCCTGGAGTGATTTTGGCCTCTGTCAGTAGAAAAGGCAGTCTAGTAGTTCAGCAGCCTCTCATTGCAGGCCTTCTCTCTCACCAATGGGCTCCATGGAGGACTGGCAGGCTCATTCTGTGGTGCGTACATTGCCTGGGGCCTTTTCCCCCCACCCCAGTGAATCAGATTCTGAAGTTCTGGGTAGGTGGTTTGGGGCACAGCAAGCCCAGGACAGGCAGTCCAGTCCTTACCCTTATGTACTACTGTGTGTCTGGCCAGCGAATCTCAGTGGACAGTGAACACAGAGCAGCCATACTAAGGCCCTCAGAGTACAGTGGAGCCACAACTACTGTGTACAGTGCAGAGAGAGAGGGGCAGGAGAAAGGAGGATTATCAAGGTGGAATCAAACATGTGCTATTGCCACAGCCATGGCAGCAGCCTCTGAGAAGGAATGGAGCCTGATTCTGAAATGTCATCCCTATGTGTGCTAAAACACGGAATGACAGAAACATGGTGTGGAGAAGGTGTGATAGGTAGACATGAGGGAGGGTAAAAGTGAAGGCACACATATGCTTGAAACATCCTCATCTGTGTTCACAGACTCCAGAATGCAATGGGAAGTGGAGCTCTGAGGAGAGATGGGAGGTATGCCCAACTTCCGCTGCATTCACTCTTGTAATTCCTATTCGTTAACCAGGCCCCACCCTGCATGGCTTTACATTTTTGAACAATAACCAAAGTATCGGTGACACTTTATGTTTTAATTTAGGCAAACCCAAGGGAGCTGCTCCCAGTTTCCAGGTCTGAGGCCCATCACAGGGCCTGGAAATATGTTGGGTGATCTTGGATCCAGAGCTATAAAATAAGGTGTTCCTGAGTTACCTGGATGCCAGGTACCATCACACATGTGGCACAGCTTTTCCACTCAACAACCCAATCACTTTGCAATTACAAGATATGTCTGCTATTTTAAGCATTCCTAGGATGAAAAAAAAAAGAGTACTCCAAAGGCCTGGTGGCAAGGTTCCATGGAACCACTTAACAGGGGACAGGCAAGCTCCTCAGCTATTGATTGTGTATGAAGAACAGCTTCCTGTCTGTAGGCTGAACGCCCTGGCTCTGAGCCAGAACCCATGCCCACACTCCTAGGCAGTCACTCTCAAGACCCCTGAGTGACACTCTCAGGAGAAAATCGACTCAGTGGCAGGCAAGCACAAGGCTCCCGTATGCTAGATCAAGCGGTCACAGGATGGTGAGAACAAAGTCATCTGAAGGAGAGACATGAAGGGAAGGCAAGAATGCCAGAGATCACTTCCATTTCTCTCTTCCCAAGCTGCAGGAAAAGCCTGCCAGCTCGCTACCCATCCAACTTGTGAAGAAAGCTGAGATAAATTCTTTGCAGGACCGTGGAAAACAAGCCTGGGTGGGGGTGGGGGTGGGGGTGGGTGACTGGATACCTTCCATGTGGCACAACATCATGACAGCTGACCAGACACAGGTCTGCGGGGAAACCAGCCATGCAGAGCCCTGAATGGAGCGAGAACCCGTGAGTGTGAGTGTGGGAATGCTCCCTGCCCCCTTCCAGCACTTCTGCAAGAAAAATGACTCTCCCCTGTTGGTTTTTGGAGAAATGAAATGTAAAGAAAGGCTTTCAGAGTGTGGCGCCAAGATGACGACTCGTTATGGGAAAATCTGTTCCCTTGTCACCCCCAGTGACAAATCTGGCTCCCTGCAAATTGGCACTTAGGGAGCTGGGCACATCCTGCATGCGCCTTCACACATGGTGAGCAGAGAATCTGTCAGAGTCTCCCAACACTTGCCTTGCATTGATAATTATGGTCATGATTTTATTCCTCAAAATAACAACCAAAAAAAAAAAAAAAAAAAAAAACCACACAAGACAGAACACTGACTATGACAGTATTAGGGGAGAAAACATATCCCCACTGCATGAAAGGCTTGAGATTTTTCATGGAAAGCCATTGTAGAAGACAGCAGTCCAGATGGGCTGCTTATTAACTGCCCTGATAAATGCTGGTCTTGCAACTGTAGGAAGGTCACCTTGAGCATGCTCAAGTGCCTCCACATCCCCACTTACCCTCTCTCCTTTGGATCCTGGCTCTCCAGGCTTCCCAGGAGCACCCTGCAATAAGATAATAGGACAGTAGTCAATTTAGCACTGCCATCTATGCCTCCATCTTTACCTTTCTATACAGCACTTCCTGGGGAAAAGGAATACTGGAGAAATATAGCCCCCCCACCCCCATCCTAAGATCCCCTACCATGTCAATCTGGATATGCAATCAGTCCACCCCCTCTTCATTACTTTATTCCTGCCCTTGCCCATTCTTGACCCAGGACAGGATAAACCAATGGTATGGCTTCTTTGATGTCTTCATCTGCTTCTCCAGGGAAAAAACCCAACTCTCCTTGGAACATCCCTGAGGCCTTCCACAAATTGGCCTTTGGACAAGCTAACATCACCTCTGATATTCAAGAGCCTGTTGTTCTGCAGTCTCACAGGCTCTCCTTACCATCTTCTCCTGGACCCTTCACCTCAGATGACCTGACATGGCCTCAGACTTCCTCTCCAGGAAGCTCTTTCTTTCCACCAAGCACATAAAAAAAATCAACTGGTTGCTATGTTCTCATAGCCTTTGGGGTATGGGGACAGTCACATGAGGAAGAAAAGGCATCCTCCCACACTTCCTGCTACTGAGACGCTGTTTCCTTCCAGCCTATGCTTCTTCCATCCTCTCTACCTGGAATAAGATTTTTTTTTCCCTTCCTTCCTTCCTTCCTTCCTTCCTTCCTTCCTTCCTTCCTTCCTTCCTTCCTTCCTCCCTTCTTTCCTTTTCCTCTCTTCCACACTTTTGATATCCCCTATGCAAAGCTTTGGCTGTGATATCTCATCAACATCTACCCTCAAGCAGTCACCTTCCTGCTAGCTGCCACCCAACTTTCTTTCTCCCAGATGTGGGAATATACTCATGATTATTTGCTCATCCTTAAACAGCAGAAGTTTAGAAAGCAGGTTCTATGCTTATTCCTTAAATGGGGCATCATATTTCTATCAATCCCACCCTGCACCTCCAGGAATTCAAAATATGCCAACCCATATTTGTCAAACCCTAAAGTTTGACATTAGGGCAGCCAGTCCAGCCTAGCCTGTCATAGCTGGTAGACATAGCATACATTCAGATGCAGACATGGGCCGGAGAGATGGCTTAGCAGTTAAGCAAATGTACAACTTTTACAAAACTGAGCTCACTTTTAAGCATTCTTTAAGGGGGCCTATAGAAACCTATCACTCCAGCTCTGGGGGATCTGACACCTTCCTCTGGCCTCCAAGGGTACCTGCATTAACATGCATATATCCATATAAGCACACATATATATAATTAAAAATTAAATTAATATATGTTTCAAAAAGGAATGAAAATATTCTAGTTCTTCTGAGCCTGGCCAACTCAGTCACCTCATTCCAAAAACATTCACTACCCTACTAGGGTACTACTCTAAGCTCTGTAAAGCCAATAAAGAGGGGCATGGGGACATGATCTTTTTTTTTTCTCAGGGTACTCACAGCCTGGTTCAGAGCTGGATATGGGCATAACAATTCTGATATACACCAAATAATTTTCCTTTCTGTAGTATAATCATAAGAAACTCCCACAGCACTTCCAGGAGAAAAACATGACAGTGTATGCTGGTAAGCACACAGCCTGAAAGTTCAGATAGAAGTCAACAGGGATTACAAGAGGGAAATGGCTCTGTAGGTCAGAGTGAAGACCAAGCCTCAGACAGAGAGAGAGAGTAAAGGCTCTCTGTGTGTAGCCCACCAAAAAGGAGAGGTCGCATTTGAAAGAACATGTTGGTCGAGTTAGGGATGATTTGCCAGGCCTGGTTAGCCCTGAATTTTATTCTGAGGGCAATGGAAAGGCAAAGAGGACTCATGTAGAGGGCAATCCAACTAAAAAAAAAAATCAAAGAGTTGATGCAATCATCAGAAATGGGAGCTGGGGTATATTCCCTCTGCCTTAACCTGGTAAGCAAGAGCAATGATTGGTCAGAAAACAAAGAGCAGGTCTAGTGAATGACAAGTATGTCTGGGCCCAAAGCACAGGGTACTGACACTTGGAATGTTTGATCCAGCTTTAAGGAAGGCAGTCTCTTATAACAGTGGCCCAAAGGCACACAGTGACAAGGGTGTTCTCTTTCAATGTAAGAGGGTAGGCTTTGATACACAAATGAGCAATTCCCCTCCAAGTCTTTTCTCCACATCTGCTCATTCTACTCATTCATCATCAAACAGTTCTCTGAGCTAGGCTCACGTGCTGGGGCAGCACAGAGCAGATGATCAGCAAATCAGGTCAACAAGTGCTTCCCTCTGCTTATCCACTGGAGAAGGAGAAAGGACAATAGGTGATTTTGTAAAAAGGACCCAGAAAACTAATTTTCTGTGTAATTTAAAGACCAGAGTGGAAATAGGTGACTGGAGAAAAACCAAACAAACAAAACAAGGAAGGACAAGAGTATCTCAGGGCCATTTGCACCACAAGGGGAAAGTACAGTTGCAATTTGAACTGAAAAGTGGCATAAAATGTTGATATCCTGTGGATATCTAGCTGTTATAGAAGTCACAGTTTGACAGAGGAAACCATTGGAGAGGTTATAGCAATGGTCCTTGTAAGAAGGAATTCGTGATAGGGCAGGGTTCATTCAGAAGAACTGAGAGGCATCACAAAGAAAAAGTTGAATGGATCTCCTAATAGAATGATGCTGAAGAGTAGCTAAGGAGACATATTCATCTACCTGGTGCCCCTTTGGGCTTCAAAACTTGTGAGAGTTTAGGAAATTAAAATGTGAGACCACAGTCCAAAAGGCTCTACACTGGTAGAGGAATTTTGATAAGCTCAGAGCTTACTTCTCAACCTCCTCACCCGTCGGCAGTTCCCACAGAAAGGGGCTACCAAGGAGAAAGGGCAAGGTTGGAAAATACGTGCCTCTTTTCCTGGAGCGCCTATCTCTCCTGCTTCTCCCTGTAAAAAAAAAGAACATGGGGTCAGCAGGCTCAGCAACATCATCCAGTGCATGCCAACCTTCATGACAGATACTTCACTCATCATGTTCCAGCAAAGACAGTAGCCAGTGGTCCAGATAGTCCAGACCTTACAAGGCGACCCCACAGGCAGCCTTCTGGTCAATGCATGCAGAAGAATTCAGAGATGGGAAGAGATCATTTCCAGAATGGGAAGACATCCTCTAGTTATTGGGCACTCTGTCAGTGAAGTCAATATGCCTTTACTAAACAGGTCTTAAGAAGCCATTTTTACCAGTTGTCTAGTGGGAAGGAGGCCACTCTTATCATCAGGGGACAGTGTGTTAGGTAAGATGCCAATAAGATGGTGGATGCCAACTTTAAATTGACTCCCCTATTGAATGGCTCTATGACTTTATATGATTTCTTTGCTATTCCCTTAAATTCATTTTAACAGTTTACTCATCTATAAATTAAGAGGAGTCATTTCACCTATGTCATAATTACCATAATACTTATTTTCATTGAGTTACATAGCATGTAGAAAAACTACATAATTGATATCTCTTTATGATTAAGGATTAATTTTTGAAAAAGGCAGGTATCTGGCTGCTCATTGGCAGCCAAATTATAAATAAGTACTAGAAAAGAGAACAATGGAGCAATCCAAGAAAGTAAACGGACAAGCCATATACATCTTAGACAATAGATCAGAAGTGGATAACAGTGAACATGATACCACGAGGAAAGGATAGATCCAGGCGGCCCTGTGGTCACATGAAAAGGGCAGAGTCAAACTAGAGGGAGTACTCAGGAATATGGGAACATTTTCCATCTTGAAGTGTCACATACAACCCCTATCCATCCATTAGTGCAGGCCAGAGTCGGCAAAACACTCCAATGGCTTCACGTGCCTATGAATAAACCCTCACTACCCCTTTAGTAGCTTCAATATACACTATAAGGCAAAGTCAGGGGACCGAGGCTAAAGCTCCAGTTGGGCAGACATGTACACTGTGGCTTTGAGTCAACCACCTACCTGTGTCTGACCCTGTGACTGAAACTTGTTCATCTTGACAATCATTACAAGCATCCTTAAAGCTCCAGGGCCATTACTGCCAATCACTATCCACCACAAACACCTACAAACATCATCATCACCTGTATTTACTGAGTACTGCAATAGGCTAGACATTACCAAAGTCCTTTATGTGGATTCTCACATTTAATCCTCAGAAGAGAGTGATGCTGTCACACCCCTTGATTAAGAAGATAGCCACCATAATGAGATGTTAAATGGTTTTCCTCAGGTCTTATGATTAGAGTCCTGGGCCTTGGAATCCCATGCAAATTTCAGTCATGGACCCTCAACTGTCTCCTAAATTATGATGCACTTTGACCTCATACTATGTCATCATGACATTAAAAAAAAAATTGGCCCATCAGACATGAGTTGGCAGGAACAGTAGAAACTCAAGGTTACACCTAGAGCATCTTGGCCCCATTAGATTCTCTGCTTACTGGAGGCCCACGGGGACCCAGGAATCCTGGAAGTCCTGGGCTGCCATTTTCTCCTTTGTTGCCCTTCTGGCCCTATGAAGGAAAAACATACAATTAATTATTCAAGGTAAAGTAAAGCTCCATCAGATTCAGAAACTTGATGACACTCCCAAACCGTGGAGCCCTGAGGACTCCTACCCTTTTCCTGAATTAGAGAAAGAATGGATCAGAAAGAGACATGGGGTTCATGAAACTCCACACCATCACAGAGGAGCAGAGAAGGAAGATGAGATGTGGGGAAATCTCCATTGACAAAGAACAGCCTTTCCATCTGAGCAGTAACATCTAAAAATGGATTCTTGGAAACAACATCTTTATCTCGATGTGCACGGCCTCTTCGAGGTGGGTACTGCTTCCCATGACGCTGCTAAGGCTCCCAGTGTGGTGGTTGCAGCCTTTGGAGGAAACATTTGAGTCTAGTGCTTTAGCTTTTCATAAAGTGCCCAGAAGTGGGTCAGTTTCCTCTGGGGCTAGCTCCTCCCTGGGAGGTTCCAATCATACCCTATCTAGTTTGTCTCAGTAGGATTGACAGAGCCTACACTGGAGTTCCTGGTAGAGATTATTGACATTTTCATAAGAACAGCCACTCACTGTAGTTGTTCCTGGACCAGTGGGGTGGTCTCTACACGTGTGGCTGGGCATCCTGGGATATGTGGATTCTGGTCATCCAGGCTTCTACAGTCTTGGAAATTATCTGGAATGCACTAGCTAGCACACTGTCCTGGCCATTTTTCAATGACATTTTATACTTGCAAATGGCTCCTGAATAGTTCTCAATCTAAGCAAATAAAAATACAAACAGTCTGGGCAAGAATGAAATTCATACCCGGACTTGAACCTATTGAAGCCCAGAATATCCACAGAAGAGCCATCTGCCCCATTATGTCTACTCATTGACCTGGCATGAACCTCAAATCCAGAATCTAATCATTCCCCAGGAATCTACCTACCTGCCATACTCTTTTCACTACCTGCCATTGAACTTTCTTGCTCTCCACTCATCATCGCCATTTCAATTCGCATGCTGCACCCGACCTTGTTAACTGACATGCTCAAGGCTGCTTGGTCCAACCCTGCCCTTTAATTAAACCATTATATACTCACTGTGAATAGTCTTTGACATTGAATAGTTGGAGGTGCCCATATTTGAGACATGAGAGATTGAGAAATGTACTCAAATGGATGGTAAACTTTTTGTTTTGTTTTGTTTTGTTTTGTTGAGACAGGGTTTTCCTGTGTAGCCTTGGCTGTCCTTGGCTCCTTTTGTAGACCAGGCTGGCCTTGAACAAACAATGAACTGCCTGCCTCTGCCTCCCAGAGTGCTGGGATTACAGTTGTGTGCCACCAGGCCTGATTTATAGTAAACTTTTAAAGACCTGCACATCCCTATTCTCTGGCCTTGGGGCTATCTGTACCATTCAAAGGAGAATTCATTCCCGTGTTTTCATGGATGGAGAAAAAGGAAGCAACTGTGACATGAGATCCTTGCCCTGATACCATCAGGAAGCTGGGGGTGAGTACTCACTGGGGCTCCTGGACGACCAGAGTCTCCTGGTGATCCAGGTGGTCCACTGTTACCCTGGTGGGAGAAAGAGAAGTGTTTATCCTGCCAGTATTCTGTGCCAGGACTTCACCAGGCTGGGCACTAGAGCTAACTCCACTGCAGGTGGATGACTTAATTACACAGGCTGTTCTCACTCGGGCTGGCGTGGCTCTCTGAAAAGCACTTCATTTTGCAGAGGATGTTTTTCAACTTGTAAAAGGAACCCATGATATTTAATTCATAACATTATTATGGAATTAAATGAGTCCGTGGGCATGAAAAGGCCTAACTCAGTGTCTGGTGCCCACAGCACTGCACGGTAAATGAGCAGGACTAGCTTCATTCATTCGTCCATTCATCCTTCAACGCAAAGGCTGGGCTATGAAAAATACAACCCAACTCATGAATAGTTCCTTACATCATAAGGCTTGTCTTAGGAAGCAGGTCTGCCCACTCTTCTCACTGCACACCCCTCCCCTAGAGCACTATCATAATCCCAATGAATACATGAAGGCACCAAGATATGGGGGACCAGGGTAAACACTGGCTAGTGCTGTCACGCAGTTAGGGACTGAAAGATTCCATTACTGCAGGTTCTAGGCCAAACTGCCTTGAATAAAATATTTCCTAACTTGACAAACATTTAGTGAATGCTTATAATTTTGGCAACTATCTCTTATCATTAAGATTTCTCACAGTGACATTCTCCTGTAATCCCAGCCATTCTGGGTGTCATGGCAGGAGAATCAGGAATTCCAAGTCTGCCTCAGCTACATAATGGCTTAGAATTCTGCCTTGGCTCTGTGAGGCCGTTTATCAAAGTTAACAAACACAGAAAGATCCACCATAGAGTAAATATCAGGAAGCTGGGGAATTCTCCTAGCTACCCTTGTTTCAATTCCAAATAAATCCCCACACCCTCAACTTGCCAAGGCTCAACGCCTTCTGCCCGCCAGCCTTCCCATGGGATGCTCTCCCTGTGTTCAGCTCACATCCCTGCCATGAATCTGTGACTTGTGACTCTTTAGCATCTAGTGAGTGAGTGACAGACACTGAGGTTCTCTGTTTAATGAAAAGACCAAGAACATCACAGAGATCCATTCAGTGCTGATCCTGAAAATGCAAGATTTGAATGATGTCTAGTAACTGAATTTTGTACTCACGAAGGTATCAACATCTCCAAACCTTGATACCATCAAGAGCCTTTAGCTGACCCTGGCCAGGCAACCTCCTCTTATGTTACATACCAATCCCCCTTATAAATCATTCACCTCTAGTACCAAATGCAAATATACTACTTACTATTTTATACGGAGAGAAGCTGAGGCACAGAAATGTTAAGTCTCACACCCAAGAGAGAAGTGGAAAAACTGGGTTCTGAGCACAGTCAGTACTGAGCGCATCCCATACTGCACTGCCCTTGTGAAGGAGGTGGCGGTAACAAGAAACACAGCCTCTGTCTTCTGCCTCTACCGTGCCCGCCCGTGGGTCCACAGGTATTCAAGCGCCTCATCTCAACACATGCACCCAGAAACCAGGTAACATATATATATGTATATATATGTGTATATGTATATGTATATTTATTTCACAGGGAAATCGAGGCACAGATAAAGTCCAAGCTCTGCCTGGTATCTCAGCTAATGAGTGCAGAAATGGAAGCCCTGAGCATTCTTTCTGACTGACAGGCACACTCAGACCTTCGAGTGAGCGCTGCCGGCTGCCCCTCCAGCATACTCCTTCCACCCACCACCAACCCATCTGTGTCTCTCTAAAAATATGTTCTTTAGCTCATCCCTATGGAAATGATATCTCTCCTGCTTCTTGCTCCAGTCCTCCCGCTGCCTCTGAGGAAGGAGGAGGGCCACCAGACATTAGCACATGGTGCCAGCACTAGTTTTAGTGGCCACCTGTTCCTGTGAAATTGGTCTTTTGGTGATGGGACCAGGGTCCTTTTGAGTCACAGAACACCTCTCTCTCACACTCGCTCTCATTTTTCTGTCATCCTCCAACAAGGAGCCCCCTGGGTACTATACTGCTTATGAGTGGAGGCTGAAGTCACATTCTCGCGCTTCTGATATCCATACTTGTTTCAAGCCCCTTCCTTCAGGACGGCGCTCCTGACAGGACAATCTAGTTCACAGACATTTAAGGTGGGGTCTAAAACCTCAGACTCTTGGTCTAGACTGCCTGAGTCCAAAGGCTGGCTCCATTGCTGACTAGCTGTGTCATCTTGGGCAAACCATGAGTGTCTCTGCATCTTCATTTCTTGCCTTTGCACAGACAGATTTATAACACAGTTTCATAACTCAGAAGTCTTGGGAGAAAACCGAATGAATGATATCTGTGTTTCATGCAGTGAACTCGCCCATATGTCTTTGAAACCAATGGCTGAGAGGTAGTAGTCACGTGATTACTATGTGACTGCAGATTTTAAAGAAAGCAAAATGAAGATTTGGGGGGCTGTGTACACATCTACCATTACCACAACATGAATGAAGTCAATCTGAAAACATCACCACACACAGCAGAGCTGAAGCACACATAGCACCAACAGACAGCGTGTCCAACAGTGGTCCTTGAAGAATGCAGCAGGGCTGAAAAGTTCATGTTTCTGAGTGACATTATATCCGTTCCATTGTCACAGCATAGCACATCACTTAGACATCAGCAGTGGCACTGGGGCAACCAAACTACCACAACAGGTGTGAAAAAATAGGCAACAGGCTAATGATCCATGCAACACCATACTTGACAATGACAATAAATTTCTGTTCTGGTTTACATACTTGAAATGATACACTTTCTATCTTTTTAGGGTGCACTCTTACTTACTAAAAAGCAAACTTAACTCTTCATGGTAGGCTACATTACACACAGCTCCTCTCATGGGTCTCCAATGCTTTGCTCTTTACACAGCACTTGGCATCCAAATATCTACTTTCTGCCTTTCCTGATACTCTACAGATTTACCTAGGTGTACAAATGTGAATAAAGCCCCAAATATTACCAACATATGGAATATTGTGGGTTAAATTTGCATGTTGAAATGATAATGCGTAGGCCCTTGGAATTTTAATTTGTTAATAGGATCATCAGAGATGTAATAAGTTATATGAGTTTATGGTATAATAGGTTTGGCCCATAAATCAATAGGAATAATGCCAGTATGAAAGGGGAAATTGGGATAGACACATACACACACACACACACACACACACACACACACACACCATACATGTAGGAGTAATATTAATTACTGAAGACGGAAGCATAGCTAAAGAATGTTACTACAGTCAGCTAACCCTAAGAAGTTTTGACCTCCAGAAACAGGGCGAAACGTCTCAATATAGAAGCTACCAGATGTGGTACGTATAGGAAACTCATGTGTGGTACATGTATAAATTTATGCAATGGTCCCAAACTGGAAGTATGCCAGCTCCTGAAAGTCCTTGTGGGTAGACTGTCAGTGGGTTGCCCTGGGGTAATATAGGAAAGCACTTGGGGGCAGAGGGCAGTGGCTGTTTAGTATCCTCTAGAACACACAGCATCATTTTCAAACAATGCATGTACCCACACCAGGTTAAAACAAGCAAACATCACTGTGGTAACAGTTCTGCTGAACTGTGCAACAAGTTAGTCTCAAAGCAAAACTCACCGGTGGGCCTCTTGGTCCTCTGGGACCCTGTGGTCCAGCAGGTCCAGTGTCACCCTGGAACAGAGCGGTCATATATTCACCGAGTTACATGCGAAGATGGCAAAGGGCCGGTTTGGATCAGACTTCACCAACAGACCCCAAAGCCCAGCAGTGTGTCCCAATACTTCCTGTTGAATGCCAAGGATTTCGAGCTCACACAGATTTGTTTCACCCAGATGATGCTTTTTAGTTCACATCTGTAAATGAGTATGATTATTTACAGGCTCAGGCAGGGGTCACCTGTTTCCCTGGTAGTTTAAGGTGGTCACATCTTGAACCAAGAGAAGTCAAAATGGAAAAATTGCTGGACAATAACCTGGAGCCATTCCTGCCAGAGTCACCACAGAATGAAGCCTGCTATCCAACAGCACCACCACCCTGCACAGAGTCCAGCATCCAAGGCCATCAGGGCAGGAACTCCGATGTAGAGGCCATGAAAGGGTCCTGCTTACTGGCTTGTTCCTCATGGCTTGCTCAATCTGATTTCTTATAAAACCCAAAGCCACCAGCCCAGGAGTGGCACCACCCACAATGGGCTGGGCCCTCCCATATAGATCACTAATTAAGAAAATGCCCTACAGGCTTGCCCGCAGCCCAACCTTATGGAGGCATTTTCTCAATCGAGGGTCCTTCCTCTTGGATGACTCTAGCTTGTGTCAAGTTGATACAAAACTAGCCAGGACAAACTACTAGGAGAAAGCAAGGGAACTAGGCTGACTTTCCCATGTGATCCCTTCTAAATCCTTCAGACACATTCTCCAACCACTATGTTAGAGCATCAAGATGAACAAGAGGATTCCACTTGCTGTGTAGGTTTCCACCTAGGTTCTGAAAGATGTAAGGTTCTAGACGGAGACCACTTGGGACCTCAGGACCCTGTCCCCATGCTTCGGACAAGCTTCTCATTCCTAGGAGAACAACCTATATATCCAAATGTCAGGTCGTCTTACAAAATGCTGTATACAACAGGTAGTCAAGTCTTGGGGAATAAGCATGAAGGGTGAGCTCCAAGTATTAGGTCTAGGATGTCTCCCTTTATCTCTGAATCTCTAGATAACAGTATTATCACATATGCCTTCCATCTGTCCCAGTCTCTGACCAAATAAAAATGAGAAACATCTGACATGTTTGAGGTGAGCTATAGCTCAAGCAGCAGCAACTGCTACTGCCACTGCTGGTGGTGGTCATGGTGATGGCGGTGTTGGTGACAATGACGATGATGAAAGTGCTATAATTAGTGATGGTTAAGTGATGGCTGTGGTGATGGTGGTAATGGTATTAGTCATAGCAATGGTAGTAATGGTGGGGGATGTGGTGTTCATAATGGTGGTCCAGTGGTGGTTGGCAATGATGACGGTGGTAATAGCAATAGTCTTGATATCAATGGTAGTGGAGAGTCTGTGGGATTCATAATTATTCTGAGCACCAAAGTGATCAACAGATGGAGAAACAATTTGGGAGAAAACATGAAATGCCTCACAAATCATGTAAGGTAGATCCAAAGGGCCCACCATCAGCTCCTAGACAAATCATATGAACCCCGAAAAGCCTTCATCAACTGTGAGATATAGGCTGACCCTGGATGGAAGAATCTCAAGTCTCAGTGAAAACCAGTTATTCCATATCCTTCACAGAACTGCCACCTGCAACTCCGGTAGGGTACCTGGGTGCCCCCTCTTTGTTCTCTCCACCACTGCAGACCATGACATCCTGACTTACATCTTTTCCTGGTGATCCTTCCCTTCCAGGAGGGCCTGTCATGCCAGGTTCTCCCTAGAAACAAGAAACTGCTGTTAGGGACAAGACTGACTTTAGCTATAGGCCACCTCAAACACAAAGCCTCTGAAGGTATGGAAGAGACCCAGAGACCCAGAGACCCAGAGACCCAGGAGGCTTTCAGGCAGAAGTGGCCCCTACGGATTAGGGCAGCCTCTATAGGAGAACTCTGGATCCCAGGAGAGTGTGTGGAACCCCGAGTGCCTCCCCAACAGGGAAAGCAGAAATAATACATGGTGATGGGTCAGACGAGCCTGTTTTAGCCCACTGTTACATGCTTATCCCTGGCTTCTCTCTATAGCATAGATTGTCCTGGTTATCCACAACACTCAAGGAGTATGACAGTTTGTCCAATTGTCTTGTCTATTTGGGTCATTTAGAAAAAAATAGGTTTTAAAGCATAAGAAGAGGCTCTTGGGGCTCCCCATCTAAGAAAAGGCCTTTGTGTTAACATATACACTCTGTGACCTGGAAATGTCACCCATGACCTCTGACCTCAGTTTGTTCCTCTGCAAACTAAGTCTAATACCACAGGTTGTTTCATGGAGATCAGAGAATGTGTGTATAGCCCACATAATAAAGGCAACCAGAGTTCAGGTTGTTTGGCTAATTTGGCTGCATGTCATTGGGGGCTCAGAAGAACTTTCAAGAAGATCCAAATCAAAAGGAGGGACAGTGCCACCCACTCTGACACCATGATAGCATGTCTACTATTCTTCCATGAATAAAACAGCAAGGTGATGACCTGAAAAACACTGAATCCTCTCTTCTCTCCCTTGTGAGTGTCACCTACTTACCCTCAGACCAGGTGGGCCAGGATCACCTGTGTGTCCCTTGAAGCCCTGGAAGAAATATGATGAAGTTATGAAGTCACTCTACCAAATTACAGGCTGGGTGAACAAAATGGCAGAGGGTTGTGAAGATATCCTGCTTCATCCCATCTTCCTGCTGTGGTTCACGCTATTGCCTTTTGCTTGCTGACATCTTCAGGGTGTCAGAAATGTGTAGAGGAAAAGCAGAAAGGAGAGGCAAAAAACAGGAAAGAAAGAAGGTCCTCTACAGGATCCCACTTTGCACGATGATATAACCATTAAAAGTGCTCATTTCATAGTCTTGAAACCCTAAAACAGAGGCTCTGTTTTTTCCATTTTATAGAGAAACCTAAGTTCAGTCCTGTGTATCATTCAAATAGTAATAGTGACGAGGTACCATGATTCATACAAAGGCCCATCTGTACAGAGGCCACATCTCCACGGCCATTCTCAACACAAGGATGGCAGAGAGCCCAAGGAATCAAATCCTGTTACATCTTGGGTGCATCCACAAGGCTCTACTCTGATTTAATCTGATGATGCAAACAAAGGAAGACACAGCTAGGGAGCAGAAAGTCCTGGGGTGAGGCCAGCTCACAGAGAACTGCATCCTAAAAGGCCCTGCAGGGTATTAAGGTCCAACTGAGAAATGAAATTTGTGCATCTCCGCCTGCCATGGCCATTTAGAATATGCAATCTGCTGACCTCTAGAGGATGAGGCAATAGAATGAAGTGACAGGAAGTGGTCCCTCTAGGACCCAGTAGGGCCAGTGGACATGGAACCTCAGTCTAAATATATGAGAATTTCTTCACCTAAATCTGGGCTTATGCCTAAATCTGGTGTTCAATAACACTCTGTCTAGAAATTACACAGTAAGCTGTTAGAACAGAGTAGCCAGCTCAGATGTAGCCCATAGGCTCAGTCTCCAACTGGGGTTCCTAGTAAGGGGAGCAGGGACTTTCTCTGGCATAACCTCAGTGACAGGCTCTCTGATCACCTGCCCCTGGGGGTTTCAGCCTTACCAGGCCACAGAGGAAGACAATGCAGCCAGTCCTGATGAGACCTGATGGGCTAGGGTCAGATGGAAGGGGAGGAGGATCTCCCCATCAGTGGACTAGGGGAGAGGCATAGGAGGAGAAGAGGGAGGGCAGTATTGGGAGGGAGGGAGGGAAGGTGCTACAGCTGGGATACAAAGTGAATAAATTGTAATAAATTTAAAATAAAATTTTAAAAAATGACTGAATCCCAAGGCCAGCAAGCCTCGAAGAAGGGACTTGAATTTCCATTCATCTCATAAACTCCAGACAAAACCAGAACTAAGGGAGCCCACTGCCAGATACTTGACTGACAGTTTCATAGGTACCCTCCTTTTTGTTAGCATTTGCAGCTGCTGCACAGGTGTGACAGCTACTGTTATCACCATTACACAGAAAACAGATGTCCAGAAAGGCCCCATTTGATCAATAAATAACAAAGGAAAAGACCCAGGTATATCTCTCTTCAAACTCATCTTATTCTTCAGAGCTTTGCTCTGGCTCAGCAACCAACCAAAGGAATTCAACCTCTTTCACCAGCTGAGGTGTCTAAACTGCTCCCCTACCTTGAAATTCCTGGTTGTAGCAGTGGGTCCAAGTCCTAAGTCAGTCCCCAACAAATGGGTCTCCAGCTCACAGGGATCCCCACTTATTTCTGTAAGCCAGAACCCACCTGATGAAACTGGACCATTATTCACCAGAATCACTCAGTTGTAAGTGAAGAGACTGTGTCACAGTGAGCAGCAATTTGCCATGTTTAAAATGAAAGTATTTAATGGGACATCAACTACAAGTACGTTTTAGCAAAAAACAACCAGCCACTGATTCGTGGCTTTAGTCTTCATAGGCCAAACATTCATTCCCGTGATGCACATGGGAGAAGCAGAGAGACTGGGGAAAATGAACATTGATTTTCATGTTTTGTTTCCTCTTTAATGAATAGTAGCCAGATGAATTATTGATTTTTTCAAAAGAAAAATAACATGAAGGAAACAGCATTTTCATCTGCTACTTCTTGATGGATAATTGGGTTTTGGGATTGTCATTAAATATCATCACATTTTTTAAATTAACAAATTATATATATATATACAAAATCATCAGCACAAAGAGGTAAAGTGTTTAAAAATTAAAATCTTAAAACATTTTATTGTTATAGAAAATTATGTGTTTAGTGCAATAATTAGATGTACATTTAAATATAGCTGCAATCTATATAACCACATAGATTAGGTATAAAGTAAAGGATTAGAGAGAGGGAAGGATTTTATGAGGAAGGGAAAATAGAATACATAGTTATGAATTGATGGGGGCCTGGAATGGAGGTATTAAACGGAGAGGGGAAGAAAAGAGGAGGATGGGGTAAAAGGAAAAGAGGAGGAAAAGAAAAGAGGAGCTCTAAGGAGGGACTGATAAAACTAAGAGCCATTTGAGGGGCCATACAGAAACCTACTACAGTAGACGATTCTTAAAATATATACATACATGAAAGAAATTTAAATGGAATCATCAAATAACAGGGGAGACAAAGCCCAAACTAGATGTCTATTGACACCAAATGAAGTCTTCAGTACCAGGAATGAGTTGTTGGCCAAAGAGGCCCCATAGAAACCCTCAAACCCTCAAGGCTATTTATTGCCAAGGTTCCTGACTGATCTCCATAAACTGATGATAAGTCCCTACCATTGAAGGAGTCTATACACCACATACCTACACATCTCCCTGAACATGGAAAAGTTGAGTTGGTGCCCACCTAGAGCCTTTACCCTTACAGAATATTGTTCACGGTACTGAAAGTTGCTCTGCATATTATCAGAGGAGAAAGGTAAACATCATCCCAGTTACAAACCCTTCAATCTGCAATGGTGACCTACTTGGAGGATATGCTGGTACAAAAGTGGCACAAAAGTTGTAGGAGTGAGCAATCACTATCTGAATGGATTTAAAGTCCATTCTGTGAGACTGAAGCCATGCCTGACACTTTTCAGATGGCCAAGAACCTGAGAATAAAATAGCCCTCAGACCTAGAGAAAAATATAACATTATTGTCCTGCTAAAAGAACATAGCAATAAAACGACTCCTAATGACATTCTTCTATACTCGTAGATCAGTGTCTTACTCATCCACCATCAGAGAAGTTTTCTCCTGCAGTAGGTGGGAACAAATGTAGAGACCCATACAGAGTTAGAGGACTTGAAATGTTCAGTTCTAAATGGGATGGCCCCTTCGAATCCCTCCCCTCTGCATTCAGTGAACTTTGCAAACGAGGACTTGAAAAGATTGTGGGAGCCAGAGCGGGATAGAAGACACCAAGGAAACAAGGGCACCTAGGCACAACAGGGCTGACACACATATGAACTCAGAGACTGTGGCAGCATCCACACAGCTTGCACTGTTCTAGGAAAGATGGAGTCTGAGCACTGAAAGGGAAAGTGGACAAAGCTCCCATCTCTAACGCAGAAGCCATTTCTACATGAGAACCTCTTGCAAAGGAAAAATTAGTTTCCTCCAACGGAATCTCTGGGTAGACAAGCCATGTTTCAGGGGAGAACCATGCCCAGCAGTAGATGGACACTACGAAAGAAAATTAAGGATTTGAGGGTGAGAGGGATTTTTTCCCTCACAATGCTCTCTGTGCTTTTACTTTCAAACCTTATAGGTCTTGCACTCATATAGAACAGTTTCTGATTTTGTGTTTTTATGGGATTTCTGTGTGTGAAAGCATAAGTCTCTGGATCTTTATGTGTTTCCAATGCTCTTTCTTTGATTCTATTTTTTTTTCAGTTTGTTTTACCCTATTCTATTTTGTTTGTTTGTGGATTTTTAGATGCTTATTTGTTGTCTGCTGAGAGATTTTAAAAAGTGTGGATTTGGGTGGGTGGAGAGGAGCTTGGAGGAGCTGGGGAAAGGGAAACCATGATCAGAATTTATTGCATAAAAAATAGATTTTCAATATAAAAGGAAAAAAAGACGTACAGAAATGTTGTAATTCATTCAAGTAAAACTAATCCTGGCACTACAGTAAACACTGAGTGCCCTTTACTCTGTTGGAGAATTAGAGGCAACTTACATTCAGCCTTGTACCCCTCCTGCCTTTCTCCCTAGTATCACTATTACTGTACTGTGAAGGTTGAATGAACTTACACAACCGAAAAGAGGCTAGTTAGGGAGCTAAAGAAAGGGGCTAGGGATCGACCTCAGTGGAGAAAGTGCTTGCCTAGCATGCACAGGGCCCTGAGCCCCAGCCCCACCACTGCAAAACCCATCATGGTGGTGTAAGCCTGTAATCCCGACAAGCAGAAGGTAAAAGGTCATTCTCACGGACAAGATGAGCTCAAGACCAGCCTGGCTTACATGAAACCCTATCTCCAAAAACAAGTTAAATAAAATAAAATAAAATAAAATAAAATAAAAGCCCCCAAAACAACAAAACCCCACAAATAAGCAAACACCCTGGTTTTCCCCTTCAACCATTCAGAGTAGAGACCATTAAAGTGGGGATAAAGAGGGAAAGAATGAAGAATGTTTAAAACACTAACTAGCACGGATGGCTTGCAGTCTAGGAGATAAAAGCCTGAGCAGCCTGCAGAGAAAGCAGAATTGGTTACACAAGCACCAGAAGTTTGGGTGACAGACTTCTGGAACTCAGAAGCCCTGCACAATTTCCTGGGAACAGCATGGGACCTATACTTACCGGTGGACCTCTGGTTCCCTCTGCTCCTGGTGGGCCTGGCTCTCCCGTCTTGCCCTGCATTAAGGAAGAAAAGAAGACACTCAGGCTCCCATCTTCAGGATCTTCAGATGTTTGGCTACCTGCCCTTTGTACCACTGCTTTTCTACATGCCCCTGGCCAAGCAAGTTATCAGCCCTGGCCCCAGCATTTCTAAGGTATTCCTCGAGATCAATCTCCAGAGCATATTCAGGCCTGATGTATTCTAGTTTTTCCGTGGTGATGATAGTTCAAGCCTTATCTTCCAATTAACCATTCACAGGGCCCCTTTACTGTCAAAGTGCCCTGTCCTGATGAGAAACTATAAAACCATATTAGTGATTAATGACTTAACTCACAAAGGCACTTCAAGGTGGCTATGAACCATTACACTTTTCCAATGGCCACATTGAAGATCAAAGCCATTTTATTTTACTAGACTTCTAAGGACAAAGCTAAAGAATACCTCAGCTTCCTGTCACCCAGGCAGAGACTCTGCTCAGGCCACCAGTGGCCCCACTCACAGGGGCCTGTGATCTCATTCATGCAGCCCTTTCCAAACCCCATGTTCTTAGATACAAAGGAACTCAAGCACACACTTGCTACATGAAATTGTCCACAGTTTAGCATTACCTGAGAAAGGCAGCAGAGGGCCAAAGGAATGTCTCAGAGGTAAGGGAGAAGATGCAGAGGAAGAGGTTGAAAGGGAACTGTTTGATGGGCACCTTGGCCAAATTTGGATCTTTCTTCACTATAGCTTGAGAACATAGCCTTCCCTAAATACGCTGCATCTCTTTTTTTTTCTTTTTCTTTTTTTTTTTTTTTACATAAAGTAAATTTTGAAGACTTCCATGATGTTCTCATTGAAAGAGAAGGGAGAGGGAATGAGGCATTCTTCGATTTAAAGAGGAATTTCAGGTCTTTTCCAAGGATCAAAGATAAACTTACTTTCTTATCCAAGTCTAGCCGTGTGGTGTTAGGTTGTCATTTCCTCCCTGCATCTGTTTCTGCAGTTTTAACTTTGTAGATCTTGGCCTTGACCCATAAGCAAAATGATTACCACTACTAGCCCCATTACTAATAGACAAATAGCCAGTATCAATTGCAGGTTACCCCTGCTTTAGACATCACTAAGATATTTTGAATCATGATAAATCCTCACTGAGAACCAATGAAAGATAACACTTAGGGAAACCCCATGGGGGCTGCATGTAGGAGGTTAGGTCATCTGTTCAAGGACACACACTGAGAATTATAATTGAAATGATAACTGATACTCTGTACGTCATCCTAAACAGCAGTGGATGCTCAACTATATCTTATTAAAACATTAAACAATGGGCAATTCAAAACATCTGCTTAATTTATACATTGGAACATTCATCTGTCCATTGGGCTGTCATCTACCTCTTATCTGTCTATCTGTTTCTCCATTTATGGCCCTTACATGAGAAAGGGTCAAAATGGAGAAGAGGCTTGTAGTGCCTCCTGCCATTCTCTTTCCACATATCACCAGCATAAGGGCAGATGCTGCGATGATGGGAAATACAGATATTCTCAGTTTGCTCCTTATAATTTCTCAGGAGAGAACCTGGATGTCAGCTGTTTCTGGGCTTTACTTTGTAGAATACCTTCCTAGCATCAGAGTCTCTGCCTCAAGATCTCAGGGAATCCCAGACTCCACATTTCCATGTCAACTTCCTCCCAGTCCAGCTCAGTGTAATAAACTATAAGGAGGCCCTGAGGCAGAATTCCACAGCAAGCCAGAACGAAGACTCAGGGATGCATAGCTCAGGGTCTCAGAGTTCGACTACCTTTGTGGGCTCACTGAGCATGATCTGGTCCATGAGAACCAGCTATCTCCTGTGTAATCCTTGCTTTCCCAAAATAGGACTGGTCTTGTACCACAGTGACAGTCCCTGGCGCAGGCATTCAATAAACTAATGAACAAAGACTAGTGACCCTGTGCTGTGGGGACAATACTTATTCAGCACAAAGTTAGACCGTGGCTTTGAGCACTGGGCTCTGGGTCAGCCTCAGTGATACAATTCTCAGAGTTTCACTCGCCAGCTGGAAGACCTTGGTCCAGGTGTTAGCTTCTGTGTAGCTCCAGTTTCCTCATATGGGGACAATAAGAACATCCATAATCCTGGACTTTACTGGGGTTTATTTGGGGAATGGAGTGAACGTCTGGCTGCTCCTGGCCCCAGATATTCCCAAGAATACCTCTCTGTCCCTTCCAAACTCCGTCACAATCCCTCCACTCTCTGGGTGTCATCTGCCTCCTTGGAGCATCCCATGTTGCTCTCCCTGGAAAGGCTCTTTCCTTCCCCCTCAGCAATGAGCTTGGGATGTTGCAACCAGCAAACAGTATAAAGTAATGAAGAAGGTGCTTTGGGCAAGCTGTGTAAGATTTCGAATGACTCATAATAGTTTATGGCCAAGCAAATTAAACGGACCATGAACCTCGCTAGAAAAACTTTTTATGTAATCCCACTTAGTGGCTGTAAAGGCTCTACGGTTCTGACCTCACCGGGAGTTAAAGTAGGACAGTTGCAAAGAGGACCTCACTAAAATAATTAAGAGTTAGATAAACCTGGTGTGCTGTGCATTCTTCACCTCATTTGATCCCCAACTTCTAGCAAGTTCGTATATTACGCTCCATCTACATGGAGGAGACTGAAGCTTACAGAGGCTGCTTGACTCACTCAAGGTCACGTGAGGAGGAGCTCCAGCATCCAAGCCACTTGGTTGCTATTGTCATTGCTGGCACTGGGCATAAAATAATTTCATTTCTTATATTAAACTTAGTTCTATCAAGGTTAACTACATAAACCTTGCTTTAAAATATTAAAAGAGGGGCTGGAGAGACGGCTTAGCTATTAAGAGCCCTTGCTATTCTTCTGAGAGGTCAGACTTCTGTTACCAGCACCTACATCAACACTACATCACAATCGCCTGTAACTACAATCTCTGGAAATATACCTTTTGTCTGCCCCAGTCCCTGGCGCTGCACAGTCACAGTGCACATAAAGAAATGCAGGCTCATAAATGTTAATTAATTAATTAACTGATGAATTGATTGGCTATGAATTAACTGACTATTAACTTAAAAGAGAGAGATGGGACCAGTGAGATGGCTGGCAGTTAAAGGCACTTGCTGCCAATGCTGACAACCTTCATGATAGGAGGAGGGAACCAATTTCTGCAAACTGACCTCTGATCGTTGCCTGTGCACTGCCTAGATATACACAAATAAACAAGCAAATGCAATTAAAAACATTTTATGAACAATGAACAGTAACTAAAATGCCATGAAGAAAGTCACCTGCCCGTTCCCTTCATGCAGAGCCACGGGGAGAGCTTTCACTCTTCCTAGAGCTGCCTAGTGGGGGAACCTAGGTCTCAACCTATCCCTGCAGCCCATATCTTCCCTACAAAGCAAGCGATTTGCTAAGGTGTTATTTTGTTTTGTGTTGCATTGTTTCTCTCTGCTGTGGTGGACCTGGGGGCCTGCATGATAGGAAAGCACGCTACTGAGCCACACCCCAGCTCTAGATTCATGAAGGCAAAAGTAATGCCGGAAACTGTAGAGTCATATCATCATTACAGAACCCTGAATCCAGGCAAGAGTCACCATGAGAAGACTTTGAAGCCATAGATAAGCCATGCAGCTGTGGGCCCACCAGGACAACCTCAGGAACTCTTTGTCTGTCCACCTCACTGAGGTTCCTAATGAATGTCATTAAAAAAAAAAAAGTAAAAGCAACAACAAACACCTGAAGAACAGATTTAAAACATAAAGATGGGGGGGTGGCTCTCAAGATCAGAAGCCAGTGGTAGCTCACTTGCCCCCAAATCCCCTTCCATATCCATAGGGCTGAGGCTACATGGACAGCAAAGCCTAGTGTGGAAGGACGGGAGAGCTGAATTTGAAATTCCTGGACTGTCCCCAGACCATTATGCGACTCTAGGCTGGTCAGCTTACCAACTTAAAATACAGTTTTATCAGCTGCAAAGCAGGGCTGTTTTTTCTTGCAGAACTATGAGAAGAAAGGAAAGCACAGGACACAACTGTGTGTCTGGATCATAGGAGCCCTTCAACATCCCCAAAGAGCTGAGAAGGGATGGCTTTGGCATGTGGGTTAGTGTCGAGTCCCTTACCGGTTCTCCAGGGGGACCTGGCTTTCCATCTCTGCCCTGTTTGCCTTCTTCTCCCTGCAAGATAAATTCAAATTATTTATTAGGTCAGGGAAGATAAGCAAGTAGGGGCGACAGACACGAAGGGATCCCGTATACGCCTCTCTGTGTAGCAGCAGCCTTATGTTCAGTTGGCGGTATGGGGGCATCTCCCCAAGCCCTAGAGTTTGGATGTGCATTTCTAAGTTAGGAGCTGATGTCTGGAAATGCAGACCATTTCACGAACTTCATCACAATCCCTGCTTATCTATGTACAAAAGCCCTTACTATGGTCCTCACCATGGGCCTCTTTGATGAGTGAGTTGAAATGGTGTGGTTAATGGGGAATAAGAAATCACACAGAAAAAAACTTATCAGTGTTCCTGAGGCATTAGGGAATGCAAGAAACTGGGAGTTGCTTGGTTCTAGAAAGTCCAGTGGTACTTTATAACTCTCTTCACAAAACCAAGCTATGATTCTCTCTCTTGTCCTTCTATCCCAGTTAATCTCAGCTCTAAGTGAGGATACTGTAACCTTGAATTTTATTTAATAGATGGGTACATATTCAGGTTCTCAGAAGAGGACAAAGATAAGACAGAAGAGAGTGCACTCCCATACCACCTGAATCCAAATGTGGGTTTCTTGGTGTGGGTGTTGGCAACTGACCTCATGTTCTCTAGAAGGACAGTAAGCATCCTTAAGAGTTAACCTATCACCTCAGCCTCTGGTCTTAAGTCTAGTTCAAGTTCATACCTAACCCTGCTGGGAGGTCATGGGTCTGTCTAAGGATACACAGTAAAATATGATGAATTTGATGCACATGGAAGTCATCATGATTCTCAGTGTCCAGGTAGAAGGCAAAGGAAGATGTGTCTGGTAGGATCAACTTGACAGAGGAAGGCTGGGTAATCTGGGAAGGGAAGGAAGCCACAGGGAGGATGGCCCACAGCTATGCACAGAAGAAAGCCAGTGCAAGCCAGGTCTTTGTACAATAGTCAATAGTGGCAACAGGCGCTAGAAAGGTATGACTAGAGCTACACTGAATGTGCAGAGGCAAAGGAGAAGATAAGTAGAGACAGCATGGAAAGTAAGATCTTTGACCTCAGTGTTAAAGGCCAGAAAGGAGAAGAGTGAGGAAGAGGCCTGGGCAGATATAAGGAAACAGCACGATTATTTCTATGGCTTTCTGCCTCTAGTGTCACCCCGTGTTAATTACAAGTGGTTGGTGCAAGACCCAAACTGGGGATTTTCTTTACTTGGCTTTACTATTGATGGAATCAAATCACTTCTCATGTAGCAGCTACCTGATGCACCCATCTCCAGTACTGTAGTTCGTATAAGCTCCACACTAACACTTCAGATTTGTGAACCTCAACAGGTTACAATGGTTTTCATGATGATTATCCAGAGAGGCCCTGTCCCTCATGCTTGTTAGACAGTTGAGTAAGAAGGGACCTCAGAGATCTAGCCAACTACTCTCACATTTCTCTTACTACTCTTTGCTGTGTGGGGACCTAAGGCTGAACACAAGCAGATGCCCTCATCACAGAAACTGAAACCCATAATACAATCCCCAATTATTCCTCTTTATTATGTTCCCCAATCTAGTATCCGGGGACTTCCTAACTACAGATGCTGAATGATAAATAATAAAGGAAGGAATATGACCAGAGGCAGAGTAGAGATTCAAAAAGAAAGAAAAGAGAGACAGGTACTTCAACCTGGCTTAGAAAGAAGCAGGAATGAACATCTGGCCTGAGATTGGCATTGAGACTAAACGCTTCAACTAGGGGTCTGCGATGGCCTAGCATGCTCAACATACTAGGTCTGATCAGAGCCAGTAAATAATAATAAAATACACATAAAGTATGTGCACATATGTCATTACATTAACATACATATACACATAATGAATTAGGGCAAAGGGAAGTGGCTCAGTGGTAGAGTGTTTGCCTAGCATGTTTGAAATCCTAGGACCCTTCCCAATTACCCAAGAGTTGAAGAGCACCAACCACTGCAGAGGGGTAACCAGAGATTGTTCTGGGGTGGCAAGAATGCACATGCAAAATCCCTGTGGCTTAGAGGCGATCATTTGTGGCAGGCGAGGCTATAGCACACTCTAAGAATCAAAAGAAAAATCAGTGTGACTGGACTAAAAGAATGCACGTGTTGGATCCGGAGTGGGACGCTGTGGGCAGTCCATCATAGGAGCTCATTCCCATGAGAGAAAGCCTTCCCAGGCAATCAGCATAAGCCAGAGAGCTCAGCTCTCCTGAGGTGTACGTTAAGTTGTGGAATGGAGAACAAACATTTGCGTGATGAGGTAATTTTGCAGCGTATGTCCGGATCCTTGCCTATAACTACAATATTACAACAATTAAACTCCACTCCAGGTGGTCACTCTAAGGGAAACAAAGAACTGCTTTGCACATGAAACTGCCCATTGTTGTGTTTTATGAGGCAACAGAGGAATATCACACGTAATGTGCCACCGTTACATATTATATGTAAATTGTATGTGACATCAGTGCCATAAATAAAAACATGTATGTGTCTGTAGGACACATATATTGTACCTATATTACATGTAGGAATGTGTATTTGTGTGTAACTGTAAGAGAGAAAAAAATGAGAACTCTTTAAATCGGTAAGAAACCACCAGTTTTTTAGCATAAAATGAGATTAAGATGCACTCCACTGAAATTTTGTTGTCCTTTCTAATAACCAGGTTGAAGATTATTTTTCTTCTAATCTTCTAAAATATCATAAACTTTACTGGTGGCCACATTAATGCATTTTTTGGAGGAAGAGGGAGTTTTTGGTTTGGTTTGGTTTGGTTTGGTTTGGTTTGGTTTGGTTTGGTTTTGGATGTTTTTTTTTTTTTTTTTGATAGTATCTCCTGTACCCCAGGCTAGCCTTAACTCCTGCCTCACCCCTCTAGTGCTGGGATCATAGGAATTCACTACCACACATGGCTGGAATACAATTTGCTTATTTTTTTTCTGATGAGAAACAAGACTACCCAGATGCTCCAAAGTGGTACTTACTGGGATTCCTGGAATGCCTGATGGACCTTGGGGACCAGGAGGTCCTTCTTTGCCCTGAAAGAGCCAAAAACAAAACAAAACAAAACAAAAAAACAAAACAACAACAACAAAAAAAACACATCATGAAATCTTTGGTCAGCTCTCCTGGAAATAAATCCCACAGGGGGCTGTGCTGTGAGATGGAAGGAGTCTTGGCTGAAAACTAGAGTTCTCCAGAAGCCAACTTGATTCACAGACTATGCCCCTCTCAAGGGCTGTGGCATCTACAACAGAGCATGCTCATCCAATGCTGTCATGGAGAGACCCAGTCTACATTCTAGAGACTCGAGGACCCCACTTCAGAAGACAGTAGAAGATTTGGAACACTGGAGTTCACATGACATGGCTCCAGATCCACCTCAATGTTTGTCTCTTCTCACAGCACAGCCTAGGACCCTGGGGTGCTGCACTTACAGAACCCAGCCTAAGTGAAAGACTGACTTGGAGGCCTGTGTGAGCAACAGTTTCATTATTTTCATTATGTTATTTCCCCAGAGACAGGAAACCTTTATCCAGAAATAGCTACAAGTCATTATCCCCTCCATGGAAGAAGGGTGTTATTTTGAAAGTCTATTTTGCCAAACTGCATCAATCAGTACTTTGTTTCCTATTTACTCATGATGGGCTTAGAGCTGCTACCAGGACTTCAGCCACTGTTCTGATAACACTGCTCAGATTCCTGTCACTGTGTTCCTGCCATGAGTATGAAGAAGTCTTGATGACTTTCTAATCCCCTCCCAGTGCCTTAGCAAGATAAGATTCTAATTAACATTCTAATCACATAAAATGGGATATTTTTAAAGGGTTGCGATTTTATCCTCAAAATATAAGTGAAAACAAACAAAAGTGTGTTTATTCTACATTGCTACAGATTTTACAAGAAAGGTCTCATCAGGGGACCAAAACACACTTTATTAAGCATTATTTGTACTGCACAAAAACTGTTTTTTAGCCAATTATAAAAAACAAACAAGACAGCAACAACACATGCTTATACCTCTGAGGGACTGTTTTAGAGACCCTTGAGTTCGGGGAGAAGGATCGTGCTTTACTTGTATCATTGTTTGAAGAGTCTGCAAGGCATCCACACTTTGAATATGCATCTAAAAAGTTACTTGTCCTCTGCTTGGTCTTGTAAAGAAACTTTTATCAGTAGAAATCCATACTCTACTATCATATCATATGTTACAGGCCTCCTTACTGGAGCTCAGTTGAGTTACAACAGAGAACTGTGTCTCACGGAGTCTGAAATGTTTCCTATTTGTTTCTTCACAGATAAAGTTTACTAAGCATTGAGCTGAGTCACTCACTTGATTCTCAGGTGAGGGAGGCAAGTTCAGGAGAGGACCCTGCCTCCTGCCTCCCCAGCCATCGTAAATACTTCTCCACTATTTACAAAGCAGTTCACTTGTCATGGGGGCCAGGAGATAAACACAGTGGAAGACACCCTCTAACACTCCTCCAGTGGCATGTTCCAGCACCTAGAGCCAGCCCCACCAACCTTCCAGAACAACCTGACCCAGTCTGCCTCACCACTGAGTGTTCACAAGGTGATGCGGGGCTTTGTCCCTAAGTTTGCTTGTATAAGTCACTGGCTGTGGAAATGAACATTTAAATATTTATGAAGCAACTAATTGAAATCAAGGCAAAAAAAAAAAAAAACAGAAAAATAATGATTTTTTTTTCAAATTAAGTCTTGGCTTTGAAAATTCGAGTTCCTTGCTGTATAAATAAATAGCTGTAAGACAGCTATAAAAGATCAACAAACCCCCAACAATCTAACTATCCCGCCCATATTGCTTCAGAGTTGTTATGTCCTCAAAACATTCAGTATTAAATGATGGCTATATAGACATCATGTTTTATAATAGTAATTATAAGAGGTGACTTTGGGGGGGCTTAACATCATTCTGCTGCCCTTCAAGCCATATCAAAACAATGGCAAATAATTCATGTTTTAATTCAAAACAATGAGAATACTTAGGGTTGTATGAACTGTGTGTGTGTCCATATTTCCCAGCCAACATTGTTTCTCCTAAGAAAACTTCAACCATATCCTGACTTAATATTTATGGTAATCTATCAGGACTACGGACAGCTCCAACTGCTCCCATAACTTACCAGGGGGTCCCACGGTAGAATCAAAGTCTTATTTAATAGAGTTTAATTCGTAGAGATGTAATGATTTTACAACCGGGTTTAGTATCTTATTCTCCTCAGGCAAACAGTCCATTAGTTTTATTGGGAAAATCTTTTATGGTCTGAGAATCAATAAAAAGCTGCCTGCAGTGTTTTCTGTCCTGGGATTTATGCATGGGTTGCTTCAAACGGATTGACCGCAGGATGATCCTACAAAGGGCCAAGGGGCTGTCAGTTATTCAATCTCAGTGCTCCACGGTGAGTTGGTGTGAAATAGTAGAAAGAACAACAAACCGATAGTCTTCAAATTGACTTAATTCCCAAGCTGAACATTAATTTCCTGTATGCCTTTGTCTACTGGGCACTGTATTCCACGCTGGCTAAGAAGGATGTGCTGTTGCTAACTGTACCCTAAGGGTCCTTCTGCACAGGAGCTTGCCAGAGATACAAGGGCAAGAGCTCAACCTCAGTTTCTGTGACTGTGCTGCTGAGCTTCCTGTAACCAGCGGTTGGCAGTGCTTACTCTTCCATTAAATGTCAGGTGCTTTCCTTATTCATAAAACGGTATAATGATTCAAGGCTAAAATGGCTGGAGCGAAGTCAGAAAGGTTAAAGGATATTGATATAGTGAATGTATCTCTAAATGTCATTCATGTATTCAACCAGCACAATGCCTCACAACCTCGATTTCAGCTTTTGCTCTATGGCACCAAAGTCAAATGTGGTTCTAGCAGCTTTCTGCAAAGAAAAGAATTATTAGTTTTAAGAGAAACTGCACTGAGGTCAACTGCCAACCACATGAGCTATGATTTGGGGACCAATGAATGGCCGTCCTTTCTGATTTTTACCTCCTTCTTGAGCTATTGTGACAAAAGAGCTGTCTCCTACCTGATACGTACTTGAGCACATCACAACACAAAGTGGGCTTCTCCACTCACCTGTGGTTGCTCAAACAGAAACTACTTTACCGAGGAGAGATGGAATATACATTTAGAGCTTGCCTTCACTGGGAAATAAAAGGCCAACAGACCACTCTATCAGAATCTTCATTTTAGTGGCAAAGTAATGAGACACCTAGCGGAAGGCAATTTACCTTGTGTGTTCCCGTCAAGAAACCATGGCTCTGAACAGAATCTCAGGAATGTGGGGGCTCACAATAGGAGAGGAAAGAGACAGAGTTGGAAAACATGGGGCCCTAAAACATCCTTAAGGTCAACATAAGGATGATTCTCTCTTGCACAGTACTTACCGGGGTTCCTTGGGGTCCTGGTGGTCCTGCAGCTCCTGCATTTCCATCTGCTCCCTACGAAGAAAGACAAGGCAGAAGACCAGTTTCAAGTGCAATTGGACTGAGGCTAGAGGAGCAGCCAACATTTCAGGAAGGAGCAAAGCACTGACCGGCCAGTCACCCTAAGACAAGCTTCACACTTGTAAGTGACTTCCCCAACTAATGTCAGGAAGGAGCTTACTGGGACACAGAACAATAGGTGAACACCTGGGTCTATCTTCTTGGAGACTATGGAGAGGATAACTTGTGTCAACCTATGGATGAAGAGATAGTCAGGCTAAAAGATGGAAGAAGAGGTCCAGAGAGGTAAGGAGCAGTGCAGGGCGAGCCCCAGGCATGCATCTGTATCACTCCTTTTGGGGGTGGTGTTCCTTCTGCCTACATCCTCCTCTGCATGTCTACAGGCTCAATGCAGGTCTCAGTTTCTCAAAGAGATATTTGCTACCTACAAGACTGAGAAATTCAAGCACTGAACCCTCACAAACCACAGTTACATATTTTCTCCTTTGTAGATATATATCTACAAAGAAGAAAAAAAATATATTTATATATATATATATATCTACATAATATATTATGTAGATATATATGTAGTATATATATCTACATATCTATATACATACATATATATATATATATGTATATATTTTTGCTGCAGCACATGCCAATGTCTGATATCCCAGGGTTTGTTGACCTTAAATTTGTTTATTGTCTATATTTCTTTTTCCCAATTTTTCCTACATTACAAACTTGACTTCTTCTCTTCCTGGGGATGTAAGATGAACCCTGAACATACTAAATACTCAGTCAGAATTTTTGAATAATCAGATGGGAGTAGGGGCAGAACTAGCTAGGTGATAAAGAGAGAAATTATTTTTTTACTCTCTCATCTTTTATATCTGGATGGGAGTTTTCCCCTCTCTTCCCTTTCCTAATCTCTCGATGACTCCCTTCCCTCTCCCCAGGATCCTCCTCCCTACCCTTTCTTCTGCCTCCTCTCAGAAAAGAACGGGCCTTTCAGGGAAATCAACCAAACACAGCATAACAAGTTACAGTAAGACCGGGCACATTCCATCACATCAAGGCTGCACAAAGTGGGAGGAACAGAATTCCTCAAGCACGCAAAAGAGTCAGAGACAGTCCCTGCTCTTACAGTTAGGAGTCCCACAAGAACACCAAGCTACTTAGCATAACATACATGCAGAGGACCTAGGTCAGACCCCTATAGGCTCCCTGATCTCTGTGAGCCCCCATGAGGTCCAGTCAGTTGACTCTGTGGGCCATGTTTTTGAGGTGTCCCTGACTTCTCTGGCTCCTCTGATCCTTCCTTGTCCTCCTCTGCAGGAGTCCCTGTTAGGAATCTGCCTAATGTTTGGGTTTGCCTTGGGAGCAGTTCTTAGACAGAATTTAGACATCTGCCTCTTGCCAGCATTCCTAAGCTGTGTGTGATCTCTAAGCTTGGTTTCTTGCTCTATGAAAGAATGTACATTTCCTACATCCTAAGGAGCTGAGAAATGTTTGAGGTGACTCAGAAGTGCTTTGTGCATGACAGAGGGATTGGCTCGGACAGAAACCTTGGACTCAGAATTCTGGGTGCATATCCTGCCTGGATAAGATCTGGTATCCAGATCTGCACCTCTACAATCTGGTGCAAGTTACTCTGCCCCTCTGAATCTCAGTTCCTTTGTGAAATGAAGACAGAAAAATGAAAGAGCAACAACCGCATGTGGGTTGTTGAGTAGGCTGCAAAAGGCAACACATGTGAACAACTAGCCCTCACCAGACACATCCCAAGGACTCTGCACAATGGGCCACTTAATATCACATGTCATCCAAGGAGCAGCCACGGCAGTTATTGACTAATCATGGAAGCATAACCAACATGTTCTCTCAGAACTTTATTGATAACTATTCAGTGGCCTTTGGTTAGCTAATGTACTGATTGAGTGATATTTTGTAGTTGCTGGCCATGTTATAGGATCAGAGAAGTACCCATATTATAGCAAGGAAAGTAACCATATTATAGTGCCTCAAGGAAACTTGCTGTAAATATGGCTGATTTTCTATGGACTGCAAGTTCTTAGGGTAGAATGCTGTTTGATTTGCCTGCATCTCCTGGGCTAGATAAGAAGCAATGTAATATTCATGAACTATAGGAACATCAGTAATATTTAAACAAATAGCAGGAAGTTCTTAGCGATATGACACATGCAATCCAAAACCAGCAAAATAATGTGCTTTCCATCGCAAATCTGGGTTTTTCTACACAAATTTGGCAAAGGTTTCTTCTGCCACACCCTGGACTTTTTGAATCTGGAATAAAAAGTAAAGCAGGAAAGTGGAAAAGATTTTATCTGGTAGAAGGACACAGATCGAGAGCAGAAAATCAATGAGGAAAGAGCTCTGTGGGCTTGGAGCCTAGATCATGGAACACCTGCAGAGGACCTAACAAATAATAAGCACTGATGCATAAAGGCCAGTCTGGTTACTTCTGAACCTAAGGGCTGGCTCATCACCTAAACTCCAGCATAGCAGCACAAAACAGAAGCACAGTAAAACATATACATAAGCTGCAAGCACTCCTCAACTGAAAAACAGACACACTGCCTTCTGATGAAAGTTGCCTTTGTGTCTCAGACTCATCATTTTGCACGAGAATCCAAAGTCAGGACCAGTGCTTTATGGTGCTCAAGGAGATCTGAGTTATAGCAATTTCTGGCAGGAAGGTATTATACTCACTTTCTAGCTTTGGAACTACCAGGATGGAGAAAGGAAGAAAGCTTACCCTTGTCTTCATTCTGTGTGATCCTCAGCTGACTGGGGTGCATTGGAATCATAATACTATCATGACAAGAAATTATTTACCAATAACTGATTTTTTTTATAAAGAGGAATATCTGTCATACTCCCCTCTTTAATTAGTGTGGATGCCTCTCCCCAGTAGACACTGGAGTCCCATCTTTGTCAGGATTTTCTTTGCCTGATTTGGGATCTAACAATAAAATAGGTGTGATGGATAATTTTTGTCAGCTTGACACAAGCTAATGTCTGAAAATAGAGAACCTGAAGTGATAAAACACCTCCATCAGATTGGTCTGTATGCATACCTGTGGAACATTTTCTTGATTAATGATTGTTACGAGAGGGCCCAGCCCACTTAGGGCAGTAGCACCCCTGGAGAGATGGTCCTACGTGATAGAAGAAAGCTGACAAAACAAGCTATAGAAAGTGGGCCAGTGAGCAGAGGTCTTCCATGGTGGGTCCTTGAGCTCTTGCATACATATTCCTGCCTTGAGTTCCTGCTCTGGCTTTCCTAAGTGATGGAATGTGACCCGGGATGTGTGAACCAAATAAATCCTTCATTCCCCATGTTGCTTCATGGTCATGGTGCTCTATCACAGCAATAGAAAGCTTACTGGGACAATACGCAAATTCAATGCAACCTAATTTACTAAGTAACACTCTGGAAAGAATTTAAAAATTCTGTGCAGTTCAATGACAACAAATTAATCAGACCCTTATCATTTCTTTCATAAAAGACACAGCATAACAAGGTAGGAATTGAAGCTGAGGAATTATAAAAGCTGTAGAACCATAAATATGAGGAGTGGGTAAGTCGTTCATATCAATTAAAGGTTTAAAGTAAACTTTTCATTCTTTCAGATGACTGAACTTCTTATGAACTTGATGTAGAGGTTCACTGGGAAGGGACAACTGCTGTTTCATGCTCTCAATGACTTCATTAAACATATACTTTTTTTTTAAATGTTTGATTTTTTAATCAATTATCACAACTAGAAACCAATGAGTTGCTATTTAAAATGGCAAAGCAAGGGCTGAAGAGATGGTCCAATGTTTAAAAGTACTTTCTGCTCTTGCAGTAGACATGGGTTTGGTTCAAAGCACCCACATAGCATCTTACAACCATCTGTCACTCCAGTTTGAGGAGCTCTGATGCTCCCCTTTTGGACTCTGTGGGCATCCTCTGCACATATGTACATACATACATGTGCACATACACAAGTGAATACACATACACAGAATCTTTAAAAGGCATAAAACAACATAGCAAGCTTAATTTCATAATTTTAACTTCATAATCCAAACTGACCCTCTTTTTCAAAATTTATTTTAAAATCCTGGTTTCTGTTTGGCATAGTTTCCTTCTCAGTGGGCTTTGAGTCATTCAAAGTAGCCTTGTTTGCAAGGGTCTGAGAGACAGAGTTTCACTGAGAAGCCATAGAAATCTCTGGGGTCCTGGACTCAGCAGGGACAGCAATTGCCACTGCTCGTTGTCATGGCTACCTTCAATGAATCTAGGAATTGCAACTGCAGTTGGCTCCAAGCAGAAAAACAATATGACTAATCTGTGGGAACAGAAAATTGTTGAGGCTCTGTGTCAAGGTCTTGGCCACAGCTACTATATGAGCAAAGAAAGTATTTTCTTAAGTGGCACAATAAATTGGATTGTTTTAATGGTGGATGCTTTAGTTATCAAAGATGCCATAGAATAACAATAGGTGGTTAAAAAGAACAATAGTGAATGATAATTTGTAATTATTAGCTATTGATTGCAGAACATCGGAGAGATTCTGGACTTACATGGACATCTTCAAGTTTGATGTAAAGAAGATCTTTACTTGAGATCCTAACGTTGAAATACTAGTCTCACCGTTCTTTTTCAGGAATCCTCAAGCCCAAGGTCACCTTGATCATCCCATCCTTCAAGGCTACTCAAACCCCTCTATATTCATCCCACTCACTTCCTTCTCATCCCTGGATGATTTAAAGTTAAACCTATCTCTTAAAATAAGATAGATCTCCCTCCATGAATATGGCCTTGAATGCCATAACCAAGACATAAAGGTCATTAGTCTACTTACTGGCAGCCCAGGATTTCCTGGTGGGCCCATGAAGCCTGGAACTCCAGGGTGACCCTAGGAAGACATAAAAATTAATTCTTCAAAGGTGACTCATTGAAAAGATATCTATTTTTTTTTTAATTTTCTTTACCAGGCCACAGAGGAAGACAATGCAGCCACTCCTGATGAGACTTGATAGGCTAGGAGCAGAAGAAAGGAGAGGAAGACCCCTACCAGTGGACTGGGGTATGGTCATGGGTGGAGAAGGGGGGAGGGTGGGATTGGGAGGGGAGGAGAGAGCGAACTACAGGGAGGTACAAAATGAATAAACTATAATTAATAAAAATAAAAAAATTAAAGATTTCTACTTGGGATAAATAACAAGTTTCAAAAACCAGTCTAGAGTCTGCCTCCTAAGCCCAGGGACATGTTTGGTTGAAGACTCAGACCAAAAAGGGTCTTTTTTTCATCTATCTTTAGTGACCCCATAAAGATAGTTCCTTACAATATTTGTAAAAATGATTGTCTTGAAAGAGTATTTGCAGGAGAGGAGGACATCCCCTCTCAGTGGACTCAGAAGGGGGCAGGGAGGAGATGAGGGAAGGAGGGGAGGATTGGGAGGGAAAGAGGGAGCGGGCTAGAGCTGGGATACAAGCAAATGTATAAAATTATTTAAAAATTATTTTAAATTATTTAAATTATTTAAAAATATTTAAAAATAAAAATATTAATAAAAAAAGAAAGAGTATTTGCTTCGACACCATTGGGGTGGGGGAGGGGCATATGGCAGTGGCTGAAGATGCACATAAAAACAAAAAGGATGATATCTTAAAGCTCTTATATCTAGATGGAACCAGAAAAATTATTCTTTTTTGGATTTGTTGAGACAGGGCTTCCCTGTGTAGACTTGACTGTCCTGGACTCACTTTGTAAACCAGGATAGCCTTGAACTCACGGAGATCTGCTAGCCTCCCTGATTGCTGGGATTAAAGGTGTTCTCATGCCCTGCTGAAGCAATGGAATGGGGGAGGGCAGACAGGTAGAGGTGGGAGAAATGGAAAGATGTAGGCTCTTCAGATAACTGAGAGACAGATCAGGACAAAACTAAGTAGAGAGGTCAAGATGGAAGGCTGACAAGCAAGACTCAAACATTCTTGTAGGCACAAAAGAGGATGACATCAGAATTGGTGGGTGGACACTGATGAGTGAGACTTTCTTAGAGTGAAAGCTTCTTCATGACAGAAATAGGCTTTACCTGATCTCCTTTCTGTCCCACCTCACCCTCTGCACCACGCTCTCCTTGGCTTCCCTGGGAAAGAAAGCAGAAAAGACTAGTCAAGTCACAGAAAATTTCACTAGAGCTATGCCGCAAATATAAAAGTATACTGTAGTGCTTTCATCAGTTCTTCAAATTCCTTATCAAATTATTGCTGCCAACCATGGTAACAGCAAACAGAAGCAAGCCCTGCTTGAAAGATTGCTGGTAAAACTGTTTAGCTGAGCTGCAGGTCTCACAGGGGAGCATGAGCCAACAAAAAGGGCTGGGAGGAATGCAGGATTCAGTTCTCTGAGCCTGATATATCCTTCCCGAATCTGGCCAGAGTGGTGGACAGAAGACACCACAGAAGGATGGACAATGGTCCTAGATTATATCTGTGGCCATGGTGAGAGGTGGGTCAGAAGGTCAAAGAGAAAGTGGAGAGAAGTGAGGTCTTCCAGGAAGGTGAAACAGACGACGAAGTGAGTGTCAGTGGCTCTTGAAGAGCAGATGTGCAATAAAGGTAGAAAGAAGGTGGAGACAGGGTAACCAGGCAGCTCTGCACACTGAGCTCTCTAGAAACTTTCTCCATATACATATTCCTTATGCTCCCAGTATTGACTGTGGGATGAGAAGGAACCATTCAGCCTCTTAGAAGTAGTGCTTTTCTTAACAAGTGAACACCACCCACAAAAGTAAGTAATAATCTATACCTCATAAAATGCCTGGATTGAACAGCTAAATGGCATATGGAAGCATTTCACATAGAGTGCAGTACAAAGAAACTCATAACTATTTGTTATATTATCCTCGTTATTTGGCACTTTGGTCGTGACTTTATCATTTGCTACATGCCGCTTTGACTCCTCTCTTCCTTCTAAATGAGAGTAATAATCATAGTGCAGCTGCTATGAGTTACAGTGAAAACTGTAAGTGACCTAAAATCTACGAAGTTCTCAGGCAATTGGTCGGCTCAGTGCTAGTAGTTCTCAGCAAATATCTGCTGCAATCTGCATCACCATCATTACCTGATCATCCTCATCGTCACCACGGTCAGCAGCACCATTACAAACATAATCATTACCTCTACCACCACCCCCTCTAACTATTGCCATCCCTATGGTTGCCATCATCAGTACCACTATCAAAATAAGCATCACCCCTCTCACCATGCCCTTCTCATCACTACCATCACCATGGTTATCATCACCAGGACCAATATCTAAAACCATCAGTCCATCCCTATACCCTTCTCATCACCATCATTATCATCACAGTCACCAAGAGCACACAATCTATTGGAAGTATTTTTATAGATGAAACCTAAAAGTATAATTCAAAAATCTTAACTATCACTTATCCCAGGTTCTTCATTTACTTATTGTATCTTAGGGCAGTTTTAAAAAAATTTTTGGGGGGGTATTATAATTGTACTTCCCCCTTCCAATTTTACTCTTCTAACTCTCCATATAACTCTTCTGCTTTCCCTTCAAATTCATGGCCTCTTTTTCCATTGTTATTACATGCATATATGTATGTGTAAATACATAAATATCCCTAAATATAACCTCATCAGTCCATATAATATTATTTACATATATGTTTTCAGGGATGATCAGTTGATATTGAATACCCAACTGGCATTCCCTTTTCTTCTTCTCTCAGCATTTTTAGTTGCCTGTAGTTCCTTGGATAGTTTTAAGGCCTTGTGGGCTCTTCCCCATCTGATTTGGCAGGTCCCATTGGTGTCATGCTTGTCCAGCTCATGTTTGCCAGTCATGTCAATATTTATTTTAAAATTTTTGATACTTTTTTTTTGCTTTGTTGGGGGGGGGGTTGTTTTGTTTGTTTTGTTTTTGATACAGGTTTTTAAACTATAGCTCAGGTTGTCCTGGAACTATGTAGCCTAGCTTGACCTCAAACTCATGGCAATGTACCCGTATTTGCATCATGAATACTGGGAATACAGGTGTGAACCACCACACAGGGCTTTTGGTTTAGTGTGTGTGTGTGCGTGCGCGCGTGTGCGCGTGTGTCTGTGTGTGTTTTTGTTTTATAAAACAGGCTTTTATGCTGTATCCAAGGCTAGCCTGGTAGTCACTAAGTAGCCTAACTTGGGCCCAAGCTTCTATCACCACTCCTGCCTCAGCCTCCCAAGTGCTAAGATTACAGAAGTAAGCAACCACACCAAGCATACTTACTGCATTAACAAATGCATTTCAGTAAACGTTATTAAACAGCAGCACACGGGTTCCTTTAAAATAACCTACTGTGCTGTGAAGAGTCCTTGAAAGTGAATCAGTGTAGTACTGATTTCCGTCCTGTCCCTCCTCATCTCTGCATCCTTAAGCAGGTCATACCCCTTCCTAGATCTCAGTCTATCCATCCAGAAGGTTTACGAGGTGGGGGAAGGTCAACCTGTTAGTCCGGACCCCCACGATTTTCTCATGAGATTTGAAAGTCCAGGCCTTGTTCAATTCAGCTCACTGATGGCATGGCTTTAGAATACGGACACTCTTTCCCACAGTCCTTAGACTGTGCTGCAAGGGTTAGATGAACTGATGTTTATAAAGTGCTAAGTTCCATTGTTTAGAGGAAGGAAGAAAATTGTTTACAGGAAAACCAAAACTTATTCTGACGTCTTTGTTTACTATTGTACCTAGGTGTCTGAAGTTGGTGCTCTGTCTGCAGCCACTTTATAATTAAAGAAGAGCTGCACACAGCCTCACTGGAATTCAGGACAATTTGCCTTAAAGGTAAATGTACTGATTTCAAGTCGCAGCCTTCAGCCTAACTGTAGAGTGGTTTCAACATTCACCTGGCAACAATATATACGCCAACAGCTCAGGTATCCATAGTTGTCCCCGACGCTGTGCCCACTGCCGCTGAAGATCTGCACAAACGCAGTCACCTCCAAACATGACTCACTTCCTTCAAGGAAAGGATCTGACATTTCAGGAGCTCTTGCCCTGCTGGGTACTCTGTCAGGGCTTTGCACAAAAGACTCTTCTGCATGCAGCTCTTTGTCTATAGGCTGAGCTCATGGCTAACCAGGTACAATGTCTAAGACACCTGATTTAGCTATTGAAACTGCTTTTGACGTTGGCCTTTGCAAACTGATAAGAAACCCTGGGCTAAAAACTATGGCGCCATTTAATCCCTACACTTGTGCAGGAAGAGCAGGAGGTGAAGGAGTTCAAAGTAATTTTCTTTTCCATAGTAAGTTCCAGACTAATATGGGCAACATGAGACCTCGAAAAAAAATTTTAAAGAATCAATCAATAAGCAGATTTAATCACTCATCCAAGGTCACGGAGCAGAAAAAGTAAGCTCCAGGACCAAAGCCAGGTCCCAGGTCCCAATTTGTCTGATTATCAAATATCCAAATAGCCCCTTCCTGGCTAAGTTATTTTCCTGGCTCTTTCTCGAGTCCATGGTACCTGGTTTGCATGGTTTATAGTTTCCTGGGACTTGATTGATGGTGGAGAAGGCATACCACACATATCAAATGGTCAGCCCTATAAAACACACACACAGACACAAACACACATGTAACATTATACATATTGAGCAGTTTATGCTGAGGATATGTGTGTGTGTGTGTGTGTGTGTGTGTGTGTGTGTTTGTACATATATGCATTCAGGTAAAATTAATGAAAAAAGAGGAGATGAGTTTGAAGGAAAGCCAGGAGGAGGTCTTCGAAAGAAAGAAATGTAGGAAGGGGAAATGTGATTACAATCTCATTTTTAAGAAAAAAAAAATAAAAAGAAGTTGTTTTGGGTACATTTTACATGATATATGTTTCAAATAGCCAGTTACACAACAGTAATAAACCTGATTCCATATTAAAATAATTAAATAAATATGTAAAAAAAGAACTATATCACTCCACATGCGCATGGTTTTCTTAAAACACTTGTATATTTGTTACTTTTGCATAATTGTGACCAAACACCTGACAGAGAGAGATGAATTATTTATTTTGGCTCACATTTTCAAAGGTATCAATCAATGTGGTAGAAGCAGCATGGGAGAGCAGAAAAGTTTGCAACAGAGAAGCCATCAAGTAGAGAATGGGGCACAGGAAGGATCCAGGGAAAGGCATACCGCAAGGGCCTGGTGACCTGCTTTCCACTGGAGTGTTTTTATCACAGCAAAAGAAAAGTAACTAATATTCAAACATTCTGCCTATTTATTTCCAGGAACCCAATTAATGTCTTTCTCAGACCATAATAATCATCTCTCTGGAATTTAATGAAGAAGGGGGAAAATATTCCTCCCTTTTCCAGTTCCTGCAGGAGACTAACATTGGCAGCAGTCTGGATCACAGGCATAAACTGCCCCCTGTGATAAAGCTTGAAGATGCTTGTATAATGCCCCTTGATTCTCCAGTAAGTATGGAAGCTAGCTTACTGAGGACCACCCAGGTACCTAGGCCATCTGGAATGAATGTGTTTGATAAACGCCATGTCCTCTATCTTAGAACTTATTGGTGCCCACCCCCACGACATATATGCATGCTGAGGTCAACCATACAGACTGCTACCTAAGACTGAAGTTGTTCTGAATCTCCAGCCTCCTGCCCAGGCTGTGGTTTACACTGCATTCTGGATTGGTGTTTGGATGGTAATAAGATTGTTCTTTTTCTACCTTTAAGGAGAGGATTCTTAGCTTGAAAGGAGACTTTGATTTGCATTTTAATATAATAGTAAATTAATATAAGCATTAATTTGGAAATCATGGTACCATTTGATTTGTGTTTCCACTATTTAGAGTCTGCCTTTGTGCTATCCTTTTAAAGTCAAATCCAATGGATCTCCTCACGGAGTCTGCAATCTGTGGAGGAGAGGGCATGAACACTCCCACCAAATAAGTCTTTGCTCCTCTCATGTGAGGTGCAGCTGTTTCCTGTCTATAAAACATCCCTCAAATGCATGGCAAAGCCAGCCTAATTCTTCAGTGTAACTAAAATCCAGCTCCTTCAGGGGCATCACAGGTCACCTTTTGTCCCATTACACTCATTTCTTTAAATGTATCTACATTTCTCCAAACACCTGTTGTGTTTGTTGTTAAGTCCAATGGCCTGTGTGCCATGAGGACCATCATAGTCATGTGTACTAAATGATAATCTAGATCCTGGACTTTAAAATGTTTTTTGTTGTTGTTTGGTTGGTTCCCAGACATTTCTTATCACTTAGATTTCACAACTAGAGTTATCATCAGGGTTTGGGCTACTAAGATTTATGAGCAAACCATCTGTCCAGTCAGCTTCTTTAAATAACAAACTGAAGATTCAGAGACGATGACAAAATGTCCAATTATTGTAATGAGTGAGTCGATTCATTCAGGTAGCAGAAGGCAGGGGAGTTTGGAGAGGTACCCACTTCCAAAGTCAAGCCTATGTCTGCCAGTGTAAGAGCCTCCAGCCACAACACCCTTTTTGTGTGTTCCCATCAGGTTGTTGGGTTTTCCCCTCCATCAAGAGAACAGCCTCTATCTGTCTTCTCCCTGTACTTACTACCTGGCTTTGAAGAAAGATGTTATATGTAACATGTAGTAATAGTATCCAGGACTGATACCTGTGCATATAAAGACATCATGGAGTAAATGGCCCTGGTTATATCTAAAGTATGGGATCTTGGATATTAACTGTCAATAGAAACAGCAATATTAATTCTGTCTCCTCAGAATTATCCAAGACTTCCTGGAGAGGATGTCTGCTCTCTGGGGTACCTCCAGATTCAGTTTAGGGCCCCATAAGACCCATGAACTGGATGTGCACTGAGCAGGAAATAAAATGCTTTTCAGAGGGAGCTGTTAAACCATAACCATTACCAATGCAAGAGAAGTTCTTATAGCTGATTACAGAAATACATGTTCCCAAAGCTGTCACTGTGACTGCCATCTTACTCCCGTTCTTCCTTTATAAGGATGGCAAGCACGATAGCACCCAGTCTCTAGGCCCTGCCCCTGGAGTTTTGAAACCCGGGTTGGAACGCTGAAGCTATCCATGGTGCTGATCCTCAGCCCCAGCCCCAGCCCCACCTTCTGCAGACAGCTCTGCACAGAGGCATACAGGATGAATCACGGGAGGCTGTTGGCCAGATAGTGAGTCACAGCTGCAAACCAAAGAGCCAGTCCCTCTTGCCAATGCAGGGAGACCAGAGAACACTCAAAGGTCTTCAGCAACTAAAGGACACTAATTGGTTATTGCTTCTCTGTTTGGGGGAACATTTTCTGCTGACAAACTCGTCTCTGTGTCCATAAAGCTTACAAAGATGTTGTTTGATGGGTGAGGGCACACAAGGAGAAACAAGTCTGTTTCCTGGAAACTGGCATGGGGAAAGTAAAGAGGAGAGAGACTGGAACACCAGCCTGAGGATGCTCAAAGAAGGCATCAAGTCCTCCATGACTCATTCATCAACAGTGCATGGTGACAAGAACAGGCTATTCCAGAGGTCTTACTGTCAGCCTAGAATTAAAGAGCACTGTTCTCCAATGGGAGCTGGTCTAGGTGATGGTGATAATGTCACCATTGCAGTATCTAAAAGTATGATGAAGTATGGACTTATAGGTCAACGTCAGCTATACTATCTGCAGACTTGGTAACTGGTATCTTGTCTTGCTAAACTCTACTTTCCTTACTTATATGATGAGACAGTTTTCTTTGCAAGATCATGTTCGGTACTGCAGGAGTCCATATCACATGGGCAATAGCCTGGCTCCAAGAACACTGTTATTATGGGGGTTCTCCATGAATCCCAAAGACTTTTCAAGATCACCACCATTTGCTAACTGGAGGATCAAGAGCCTTTGTCTTCAGACACAACACTGAGCTTTGTTCTTTTTCTGGCCAGAGCTCTTTCAAAATATTTAAAGAATACCCTCCCTAGGAGTAAATGAGAGAACAAGAATGGAGACATCATCCCAAAACGTCAGTGCTTCCTGCTGGGTTGAGATGACAGAGAAAAATCGTGTCTGCAGTGTAGACAATTTAGTTGATTCACTTTCATTTCTCTGGATACAGGCTCCTTCTTGTCAGAGGTAAGCCTGGCAGCCAGCATAATGGCAGCAAAGGTCAACTAAGAAACAGCTGAAGTTATTGCACAGAGTCCTCCAGGGAAAGCTTGAGCCTTCCCTGCAGAATCAGAGAGAAAGATTTGCCCATGCTGTGAGCTGTGAGACAATCAATGATGCTACTCCCTTGGTATTGCTCAAGTAAAGATGCTCTTGGTCAACTTTCCTGGTCTGTGTGCAATGAAAACTAATAATGGCAGCTTTTGAAGCCAAATTGTTAACTTGGTCAAAACCAAGTACCTCTTGACAAAGTGTATGTACGGATCACAAATGATAGCCATCTCAACCTTTCAGGCAGGGGCTGGGGGACCTAGCTATCTCTCATCATGATCCATCCTCTGATTTTGGTCAGACCACTTGCTTTTTTTCATTTGTTTGATTTACTGCTTTGTGCCAGTGGTAAGTATGCAGCTTCTGGCTTCTCTTGCAGAGGACCTAGGTTGAGCTTGCAGTACTTAGATGACAACTCAACTATCTGTAACTCTAGATCCAGCATGTCCAGTGGCCTCTTCTAGCCTCTGCAGGTACTTCCTACTTGTGGTGTACATGCTTACGTTCAGGCAAAACATTTATAGACACAAAATAAACATAAGTAAAGCTAAAATAATTCAACACTATGTCGAAGGGCTAGGTCTAAGGCAAGGCAAATACTCACTTTTAAAAATAAATTTACTAATTTATTTATTTTGAGGTGGTCAACATGCCACGGTGAATGTGTGGTGTCAGAGGGCACCTTTCAGGAGTCAGGTCTCTCCTTCTACCACGTGGGTTCCAGGGATAAAACTCAGGCCATTAGTCTTGGCCAAGAGTGTTTTTACCCATAGAGTCATCTCACCAAGCCAAGCACTTTGATTTAAAAAAAAAATTCAGAACCAAGATTAAAGTACACAACCCCGAGCAACATTTAAAAAAAATCTAAAACCAATTAAAAGAATCCAAAATGAAGAGAATTTCAAAGGGTAACCAGACAGGGCTTTTGGCCATCTGGGACTAGCAGAGAAGGCGTGAGGACAGTTGATTAAATGGGAGTTGGTCTTGCCTTTGTTTACATTTTTATTTATTTATTTTTGTTCCTTTTGAGTCTACCATATTCATTTCAAGTTTTTCAATGGTATTACATTGAAATATTTTTTTTTATCTTGGTTACTGAAATTTCTGGCTAACTTTAAGATTTTACATCTACTTTCTTTCTGGCCCTTCCACAGGCTGTGACCCCAGGGGCTGAAAGAACAATAAACCTACTGAGAGCCTGTAAGATAGCAGGTGTCGATGACAGCATTTTACCTTCAGTTGCCATGGAGACACTCATCAGCTCATTAAAACCAAAAGGCAGAAAGTTAAGAAACTCTCCTAAGGTCATAGGCTGAGGGTCTATGCCCATGCCTAGCTCCTGACCTAAAATCCCTGTTATCCACACTATCAGAAGAGTGATAGTCCACCCAGACATGACACAGGAAGAGATAAAGGAACTGGTCCTCCCTCACTATTAACACTGAGGCCACAGGAGACCAGAGTATACACACTACCGAGAATCAAGGGGAACAAGGGTGGGACCTGAGTCTACTCTCATGTGCCTATCCCAGCTCTGTGCACTCTCTCCTTATAGCTGAGTGCTGACAGCAATAGCCCTGGTGGCTCCTTGCTATTAACACTTGTTCCAACAGGCAGAGAGCATTTCCTTGCCTGCTCTTTGGTTGAGATCATACTTCTCTTCTCCCTGGTGTCCTCTTAGCATCTCTGTGGCTTCACACAGCTGACTTGAAATGTGTGCCTCATGTTCCCGTGAGGATAACAGAACTCACTCACATTTATGAAGCACGTTCCTCATTCTGTTATAATTGATTGCCAGTTATTTTATGTGTCCTATAACTCAGTTCTAGCACTCCTCTGAAAGCTGTTTTATTCTATGCAGTGAAGTTGAGGTGTCTCATGCCAAATTCATCACTATCCAGTAAGTAACACACATTCCAGTGCCCTCAATGGTCATACTGTGCATACCAGGTGTTTGTAGGGGGGAAACTGAGGGTTGTAGGCTACACGGAACTTTCCAAGTCACTAGAAAGTCAGAAACACAATGTGGAGTCTGACTTCCCAGATGCTAAGGCTATTAGGCATTACTTGCCTCAAACTTAGATAAAGCGATGAAGTGGTAGATTATAGGGTGTTTATTGGGATTCACTGACCTGTGGTCCAGCTACTCCTGGAGGCCCTGGGAGGCCTTGGGGTCCAGTATCTCCCTGTAGCAGAGACAAAAGACATAGAAAATTAAGGAAACAATAATTCCTTAACTAAAGCTCAAGTTGAAACCATCATGAGGCATCAACCTTAGAAGGCAGCCAGGCTCTTCCTCAGGTATGGGCAAAGGGTGTAGTCAAGCAATGATGTCAAACATGACCATGAAATCATAGGTCTAACCGCCACTAATACGTCTAGCTAGTAATGATGTGGTATCCAAGGCGGCCCAATAACTCCCTGCCTTCCCACATTCACATAATCAGTCTGTGTGGCCAGCAGAATATGATGGGAATTGATAGTGTACTGCCTCGGCAATCAGGGTGAAAAACATCCAGCTCCTGCCTTGTGCTGTGTCCTTCACCTTTGTGCCTTGTCCAACTACTCATCAAAAGAAAACCAGCTTCTTCATCTCAATTGCACTGGACAGCTCTATGACACAGTCACATGGGAAGAGGGACTGGGACAGAGTGAAACTCAGAGCTAAGCTAAAAGCCATGGGAGAACCTTGACTATCACACAGAACTTAAAGAAATTATAGGTCAGGGCTTGAGGGACACCACAGGGAAGACCTGTTCCTGAACTGAGCAGCTTAGCCATGTGCACCTATTGTTTTGAACAAAAGTGTAATGAACTTACAGATATCCAGTACACTCAGGGTGGGAAGTTCTGCCTGAGTGATGAAGTTGGGGTGTCTTGCTGTGTGTGCCCATGTGTCTTATGTGTGCACACATATGCACGATTACACACAGTAGGCACCTTGTGGTGGCTGTACTTGCTTTACAACACCTAGAATGGTAGCTGTTCAGCTCTGAAGAGGAGCTTCCCAGAGGGCAGGATGGGGAAATCACAGATACCCAGCAGCTGCGGCCAGGAGGAACAAAGCAGAGTGGGTCTGAACTTCAAAAGTGCTTGAGTTGCAACTGTTGTTGCTATCGATTTTCAACCTACAGGACGCACAGCTCATTGCCAGCACTGTGATGAAAGACTGTGCTGTGGGGAGTCCTGAGAGTGTTTACCTAAAACTCTCCCTAAAGGACCTGGAGCTGCAGCCCTGAGAAACCCCTGCTGGCAGCACCCCAAAGTGAGGGCTCCTGAGGATAAACCACATGTTCAACTTAAGAGACTGCCTTTCCTTCCTTCCTTCCTTCCTTCCTTCCTTCCTTCCTTCCTTCCTTCCTTCCTTCCTTCCTTCCTTCCTTTCGTTGGTTCTTTCTTTCTCTTTCCACATTACTATCTTTATGTTTGTTTATTTATTTATTTTCATTTTAAAACTAAGTTTTAGTATACAAAGTAACAGGCTTTCTTGTGGTATTTTCACACCTATATGACATTATACTTTATTTGTATTTACCCATCCATTGTCCTTCCGTGCTCTCAAATCACTGGTCTCCTTCCTTCTGCAGCTGCCCTGCTTCCATGTTGCATATATCCCATCACTGTCTCCTTTCCGATGCCCCTTGTCCCTTTCTCCTAGAATTCTTTCTCCTATCTCCTTTCTTCTTGTAGGACTGCAAACTAAGTAAAAAAGTTCTTTGAATTGTTTAAAAATAAGCAGAAGAAAGATCTATACACATCCAAATATGACCATTTCACATTTTATAAAATATTTCATGAGAAATGTCATAAACAAATATATGAGTTTCTTTTTTTTATGACTTGATCATTTGAGGAACTAGACCAAGGGGAAGTATTCTTACTCAATTTAGTTCTAGAATGCATTTTAGGACTCTTCCAGAGTTGCAGAGGATAGAGGTGGATGGCTGGGATTCTGCCATATATACACAGGCTAAATGTGTCTAGATGTTTGAACCTCTGCAGTGGAAACTTAAGGCATAGTAGAGAAAATAAAGGCTATAGTTCATACCTGTGATTGTATCTGCACCATATAAACCAGTTAGGAACTTGATTATCCCTTTTGATAATAAGAGAAGAGACCCTACCCTAACCTATTTACTGAGCATTTATTTCAATGTGAGAACTCACTTGAAATGTTCACAAATCATTTGCAAAGCTAAATGGGATCTTTGCTAGATTTATAACATGTTAGTGTCTTCAGCAATCTATAGTAGAAGACTACATTTGGACTTTATCCTGAAGGAAGGAATCTTTAAGTACACACTGCTAACAGTTGGCTTTTGAGTTAACCTTAATTCAAGATGTCATCTGAAGTCTTGGGATGTATGCAGAACCCTTGGCCTTGGTGTGTGTGAACCTTGTCCTGCCACTAGAAGGAAATGATAAAAGGGGAAGGGGGATCTCCGAAACAAAACCCAGCTGAACAGAAGCACTCCAGTAAATTTGAACTGATTTATCACCTGTGAACTTGTTCTCTATAAAAAAAAAAAAAAAAAAAAAAGCTGCAGAAAAACAGATTCAGGAATGTACACTTCACTCAGATTCCCGGGCTGCTGGCTCTGAAGAAAGCACATTCTGCAGTTCCTGGGCTTCTTTCATGTGACAGGCAAAAATGGGTCTGAAGATTTACTGTGGTAACTAAAACATGCTAGGTAGCTCAAAGTCAGGTGAGGGGATGAAAGGAGGCAGTGAGAGAGACCCTCAAAGGAGCATGGATTTCTAGACATCGCCATACATTGGCTGCCATGGGCAGTACTTTGATAAAATGGCAAAGATCTGTGGATCTCCATCCAGTCTGCCCTCCCTGTACTCCCCTGTGATCCACACAGTCCTGAAACCTGTATCTGCCTAAAGAAATGAGGATCTAGACAATAGGTTTTTTTTCATTACAGAAATGGACCCTTGGATCCCCTTCTCCTTACCTTTTTGCCTTCTGTCCCTTCTCTCCCTGGCTTTCCTGGGAGACCCTTGTCCCCTTTGAAACCTGGCAGACCTGGGAGGCCTGGGGGACCGGGAGGGCAGTCATTGCACACATCCTTAGAGAAGAAAAAGAAACTAAGTAAATAATTCAGTTACTTCAAGGGCAAAATGGCCGCAGGTCCTACCTTTCCGGGTAATATTTGGTTATAAATGCCAACAAAGATGAAAAAAAAAAAATTGATGGATTGTCACAGCCCAGGCACTTTTGTGTCCAAATTTATTTCAGCATAAATGAGTCTTGCTTGTTGCCCCATTTCCCTCTAATTCTAGCCAGTCACCTGGCTGGAAGTATGGCCTGAGAAAATGATGTCAAATTCCATGTGAAAATGCCTGTGAGCACGAACAAAAACATTAAGAGTGCACACTGACGGCAAACACTTAGTGTTGCTAGAAATAGCCTGCTCTGCCCTGAGGACAAAGTCAAACAAAGCCAGAAGGAGAAGTCTCTGTGGTGTGCCAGGGTAAAGTGGCTTCCTAAGAAGGGAGAACAAAGGAGGCTGAGGGCACCTAGCACAGTATGTCTTGGCCGCGACACAAAGCCACATTCCGACCCTGCTCAGCACTGCTCTTTTCCCAGGAAAGGCATTTAATAAATGGTTCCAGGAACTCAGCCCTGGTCTTCACCAAGACAGGTAAATGTTGTTCCTGGAGTAAATTTAAAGTTTCAGACTTGTCTGTGTCATCTCTTGATCTTAAAAGTTCACAGCATGGGAAGTCCCAGGTAACCTGACTATACTCCAGCCACATCCTGTATCCCTTCTCTTGGATCTCCTCCCCCTAAGCTCTTGTACTCAGTCTCTCATTTCTTTCCCTTCTCTCTTCTTATAGTAAAGTTAAATAACACAAAGAAAGCACCAAGGAGATAGTGTGACAGGGTAGATGATGCCCAGTAAAGTCAGCCATTTTTGTTGGCCCATTATTCATTTGCAAAAGATGCTTGCAGAGCCTCTGTCTGCTGAAGGTTGGTTGGTGTTAATCAACACTAAGTAAATGCACTAGCAAAGGTCCGCTGAATGCTCTGAATGGAACATCAAATAAAAACATGTCACTGCTATATGAGTTAATACTCTGTGACCTGCAGTGTCAAGGAATTCCAGGTTCACCTGTTGACCTCTAATCTCAGAACATAGTTTTTCTGTCATAAAAGCAAGCTCTCCTTCCCTTGCTTCTCTCCACTATATTCTTCAAATATACTTTATGCATCCTCTACTCCAAGCTTTTCTGATGGCATCTGGACAATGACAGTCTTGTCATGCTCCCTTGGACTTATCTCACTTGAGTAATCTACTTTTAACTTCATTCTCTCCCCACAAAGTAGAGAGAGTGGAAACAGTCTTGACCTTAGAAGGGCCAGTTGACAGCAAATAGACTTTCATGAATGAAATGAAACCAAAATACCCAACCATCTTAACAACAGAACCAACCAACCACTGGCTTTTTCATGTATCATTCCATCTTCTTTCAGCATGCTATTTGAGAAACTGACTGAATATTTGGAAGGTATACAGCATAATTGCTAGAGTATATGAAGCAAGGGTGAGTGAGGTAAAATGGAGAAACATGTTTCCTGATTTCTTTACTTCTTTTAAAATTAGAAGAGCTGAGAACTAGGCTTTTTTATTACAGTGTTTTTAAATGAGATGTCCAAATGGGCCACTGGATACATGAATAGATGGATGTAGGTGTTTACGGATAAATGGATATATGGGTAAGTGGATGAGTGGCAGATACAAAGAGGTGGGTGAATGGATATATGGCTGGTGGATGATATTTCAAAAGAAAAGTGGGTAGGTGGATGGATAGAGGGAAAGGTAGGTGAGCATGAATGAAGCTAGTTTTATGACAGCAACAATTCAAGCCACTAAGACTTTCCTGGACTTGGAAATATAAAATCCTTGCCACTTTCTATTATTTCCAGCAAATCTTTCAGCTCAGGTGTTTCCTAGCTGTAGGCTATGCAAGACTGTTCCATGAAGATCAGAGCTGTCTGTAGTCCCAGCTGAGCCAGTAATAAGGCTGGACATGACCTACTGGACCAGTCTGGAACATCAGTCAACACAAGACAAGACGAGCACCACCTACTGATAGTCTCCTCGGCTGCTGACAGCATGTAACCTCAGTTTTTCTAGATCCTTCACACCTTGTGTGTATTTTCTGAATTTCTAGAGACTTAACAGGGTCTTTTTTTTTCAACCAGATGTTCTTGGCCAGGTCCTACTGGCATATAGCCTCGTATCTCTGGCATATGACTTCTGGTTTTTGTCCACTTTGAGTATGTGCTCACATTCATGAGTCTCAATCGCCTTGTGAAGTAAGGATCTCAAGTCCACCAATACGAAATAATGAATGGAAATGTTCAACATTTCATCGGAGATAGAGTGCGGGCACAATCAACCGCAGCTGCTATAAATTCCCATGTGGACTATTATTTTTCAATTTGAATCTGATGGCTCATCTGTGACTCAACCTCCTCACCTATAAAAGGAGGTCAGTAATGGAACATTGCCGAAGAATTTAGGGGAGGGGAAGGTCAAAATTTTCTATTGAGAATCATTTCATGAAGACATCCTGAAGTTGGCCTCCACGGCACAGATCCAACTACAGAAGTCCATGTCACAGGGCTGGTCTCAGATGAACCTTCTGTCTAGGCAGGGTCCAAGCTGTCATGAGGGGCTGAACCGTCAGGAGTAACAATTTTTGTAATGAAAGATGCCTTCTTAGTTCCCAGTTAGCTGGACTAGACTGTCAGACTTTAACCCAAAGCACACAGTGGTTGTAGACTCCAGAATCAGAGCAAAAGATCCAGCTCCACAGATCCAGCCAAACCCAGTAGGGCAGGCTACAGTCTAAAGGCTTCCAAGCACAGTGTAGCTTCCCTGACCACAGTGCTCGTGTTCTCTCGTTCTCTCCATACTTTAATTTGATCAGATGAATACAACTGCATTCTTTATAGCAGTCAGAGAATAAACATTGGGTTAATGTCTATCTCAGTGCTGTGTCAATAAGGTGTGAGATTCCACTCTCACAGGTCTCATCTCTCCTGTTATCACTGGCATGCAGACTAAAATATCCTAAGGTTTAAATCCTAAGAAGTGGGGGCTGACACATACTCAAATCCTCCAGAGCCACAAACCATAAAGAATTATCTTAGTTAATAAAAGCCTTTAAGAAACAAGACACTGAATCAATAAACAACTATTTTTTATAATCTCTTTGATGGTAGAAAAAAACTTTCCTGTCAATAAAAAAAATCTGTAGATATTACTCTACTCCTCATATTTTAATAAAATTTGATTTTTCCATTAATACATGTCAAGGTACAGGATGATTAAAAGCCTCGAGTTTAAACGATTTGGGGGAGGTTGTTTGGGTTTTTTGTTTTTCTCCCCATTGGGTTCATATGTTACCCAGACACCTTCTGTGGTCATCCAGTGGTTTTTGGTATATAAGTATTAGAGACCTACAGTCACATGAAATATCCTGTTAAGACAAAGGCTTGGAGTAGAGCTAGCCAAGGTTCCTCCATGCATATCACTATCTCCAGAGTGCTTCTTTCTGAATATGAATCCAAAGCTGGATAGCCCCCCCCAGCTCTTCACCAGTCTAGACTAAAGACCCTTGAGCAAAACCCCTAGGCACCTCCACAATTCAGCTTCCAGCTAGGACTCTGGCCATACTTCAGTTTATTCTTGTCCAGGTATGCTTAGTGCTTTGTATTTTTCAGAGAAAGGAAAAATATCACTCTGGAAACCAGTTAAGTATCCATCAAGCCAGGACTATGCTGTATACAAGCATCTGTCCTTATGTTCATGGACCTGTGTTTCCATCCTTGAACCAACAAGAACCAGAAACTGTTTGGCTCTATCATCAGCCATTCTCCAAACAGAAGACATTCTTTTATAGTGGCCAAGTACAACCTTTGACTATGAACACTAGATTCCATTTCCAAAACAATCTACTCTATCCATTAGCCCACTTTGTGTCTCTGGTTTTATATATGCACAACAGTAACGTGAGTCATACCTACCTCATGAAATAAAAAATTGAATAAATAATTTTCATCATTTCAACATTACTCTGCAGAGAACTTCTGTTCCATGTCTTCACTGTCTCTTAAGGGAGTTCCCAACTGCATAGGGCCACTAAGTACTTGTAATGTGCCTAGTTGTGTCCAAGGACCTAACTTTTAGTTGTATTTACTTTTAGGTAGATTCATGTGGGCACTGAAGAAATGAATCAGCTGTTAAGAGAATTGAATGTTCTTCCCCGAAGCCCAGTTTGATTCACAGCATCGACACCATGGCTCACAACCAACTATAACTCCAGCTCCAGGAGATCCAGCACCCTTTTCTGGCCTCTGTGGGCACTACATGTAGATAGAGCATATTCACACATGCAGGCAAAACACCCATACAAATAAACCAAAATAAGTAAATGTTTGATGCACGTGGCTGGTAGCTGTCATATTGGATCGTACTGATCTAACAGGTGCAGGTCACACAGTGAATTCATAACCAATGTTTTTGGTGCTGTTCTTAATAGTATCAGATATTTGAGGGGAAAATGTTTTGAGGCCTATATTCCCCCATCACTATGTTAAACACATGAAGTTTACCTTTACTAAGAGATTTATGTCCTCTGGAGACAGCAGTGAAGAAGGGCCCTGTCAAAGTAAAAATAAATAAGAGCAGACACACATGTAGACATATGGAATCTTTCATGCATCTTCAGAGAGTGAGTGGCCTTCAGAGTATAAGCTTTTTGAGTATTCATGGGATGCAAATAGGTCTAACACAGTCCCAAGCCTGAAGACTACCAAAGAGACTGCCAGAGCAGTAGCCACTCAGGCTTTCAAGCCCTGGACCTATCTGAAGGACGTCAGGCCTTCTAGTTCCCAGTCTTCTCCTGTTGTCACCTTCTGTTCTTCCTCCTTGTCCTTATCAGAGCATAACAAGTCACAAAGATATGTGGAAAATAAAGGGACAGGCTACCTACAATTCATGTATCACGAATCTTCCAGATGGCCAATACCTTTTGCTGTTAATCATTCATGGTCTAGTATGACTGTAAACCAGTGTCTTTAGCTCTTATCAGTGAAAGAACATTTCAACAACATATTTTATTCTGGGATGAAAGTCTTTGGTTACAGAAAGGGAATCTGAGACATTTCTGAAGGGTCCTCCATTTCTATCACCATCATCACATGGTGATGTGAGATATTTGAAGGTATGTAGTAAAATGCTGTAGCCACTGGACACACAAACCCACTGAGTTGGAGCATGCCGTGTGATGATTATAGCTACCCTGAAGCTCAGGAGAGGATGACTGTGCAGATTGCACCAGGCTCAAGGAGCACTTGGGACAAATGGGAAGGAAAGACAACCCTTCCCAGGAAGAAGTACCATGAAGTATTCATTAGGAATTGGGAATCTCTGCTGCAAGATGCAGATTGTGCAATGGGAAGGGACACAAACTGGACCACTCCCCAGGGCATGACTCCACCACACACCATGGGAAACTTGGGCCACCATCAGTCTACAGAAGTGGCTCTTGAACAGAGTAAGGCCTAGACAAATTTTCTAGAAACTTCTATTATCCCTAGCGCAGAGGCTCCATCTCATCCCGTAAATGACAAGCCATCTCACTGCTCTACAGAAGTTAATTGCTGGTGGCTACAAAGGACTTATGTTGTTTCCTGTGCTGAAAAGTTCAACTATTCAATCAGCTCTCTGAGCCATTGTAAGGAGGTTTCTTAGAGACACAAGGCTAGAATAGCCCAGATGAGGGGGAGGGGGGGAGTGGAGTCACTAGCATGGCAAATAGAACCCATTTAGCATGCAGTTGCTAAAGATGTATCAAAGTGAGACACTTTCTCGCCTCCAGTTGTCAGAGTGAGACACTCTGGAGAAAAATCTGACCTTTCTGATAGCAATTTATTAACCTTTTAATTTAAAGGGGGAACGTTTTAGTTGAGATCTTTTATATTTCCCTGAGAAGGTCATTTGGGTTGGGGGTGGGGGCCATATAGCTTCCAGTGGGGCATTAGCAGGCAGCTGGCACTGTACCGTCATATCTTATACTGTCATTTGTGCTCTTTTAATATCTGGCATGAGCCCTCTGAATGTGTTGGGCATTATTCACAGAGGGCAAGTACAGACAACAGAAGGGCTTTGTGGTGATTTCATCGGGGTCTTGCTTGTATCACTTGTGTAACCCCCACGAGAGGCCTGAGGAATGTCACTTTGGCTTTTAATGGAAGGGGGAAACCTTTGGGCAGGGGACACAAGAGGCACAGCCAGGTGACATGGATGCCTATCAGGAGATGTTCTTATGCTTGAGATTAGGCCCAATGAACTTACTTAACACACGGTGGAATGTTTTAGGACAAAGAAGACATACACCCTATACCCACCCAGAGTCTCCTTACTCCTGCCCAGCTGCTGCTGCTGGGAACACTGAGTAGAACTTCTGGGGAAGTCATACTGCCAGTGATTAGCAAGGAGGTGCAGAGCGAAGGCCTTGCCTGAAGGTGAGATAGCTCTACTGGCCACTCACTCTACAGCTCCATGTGGGATCGGGCCAGTCAGATAAAGATAGAGCTGTCCGTTCTGTGGTGACCACCTGTGAGACACAACTGACTATCCTCTCTGTTGTACTCTGCCAGCTTATCTCTGCAGGGTGGTGTCAAGCTCTATCAAGTGGAGATGTGATTCAAACTTCCAATGCCTTTGGCCTGAGTCTCACTCTTCTATGTGTTTCTGTTTCGCTGTGGTCTTGCCCTTCAATGACGACACAGCTTGTGAACAGCTTCTTTGGCTGCTATAAAGCTGAGTCCAAGGAGGGAAAGAGGTAAGTTATTATCAGTTTCCAATGTGACTTATATTCATCCCTCTGGAAGTCTTCAGTGAAAAGTGTTATAGCCCCAGAGACAGAACAAGATCCGTCTCTTGCTCTCTGCTGTGGCCACCAGCTCTAACAAGACAGGGAGGGTTGTATGAGTCCACAATGTTCTATGCACCTTGGGCACTCATCTGAAGCCATGCTTGCAAAGAGGAAAAGCAACTCCTCAGACCCATCATGATGAAGCTACTGTCCAGGCGAACAACTTGATTCCAATAGTAGAGTGTGGACTGAGTCTGCAGGCCTGAGACTCCTGCCTGATGGCCTCTCTCTTGAACCCTGGCTACAATCTTCCAATGGTCTTCCTCCTCCTGGAGTTACCTCTTCTACCCCTGGACATGTTCAGTTCCATGAATGCTTCCCTAAAGGGGCCACAAATGAACTGGTTGCCTGACTAAACTTTTGGGACTTCTCCACTGCCATTGTCAATTCAGGGCATGTCCGAGAAGATGGAGGGACTTGTGCCTCAGGGACATCTCTTCGACCTCCAGTTGGCTTGTGATCAAGCTAAGGACCTGTCAGTATCTCCTTAGGTTGTTAAGAGAGCCAGTCTCCCATGCTTATCTGAAACAAAATAACTACGTTTGGGTAGTATCTAAACAGTGCCAACAGGAAAACCAAGCAAAAAACAGAAAATGGGCAAGTTAGAAATTTTCAGTGGACGTCACTATTGCCCAGTTTCTACACTAGTGCCATGCTCTGTCTTCTGCTCTAGTCACTATATCTTAGGGCTAGCCTGCCTGCTGCCCCATGGTTCACCTGGACTAAATGGAGGCCCTTTCAGGGGCCTGGAGAGTAAAAAGATGCTCACGTGTCTCAGGCCAGGCTTTCTGGCAGTGACCTTGAATCCATATCTCTCACCCCACCATCCTATCCAGTACCCGGCTCTATAAACAAGCAGGGTGGTACCCCACAGCTCCCCACCATGGCTATGACTGGTTGCACTGCACCCCAAATCACTTCCCTCTGCCCAATTTGTCCCCTTGTTAAAGTCTCTTGAACTGTCTCAGTTGTACTTTATTTCTCGCTGAGACCCTGACTAACAGTCAGCATTCATCCAGACCAGGCAGTTGACATACTGGTTTTCCAGGAGGCCCTCTTTCTCCTGGATTTCCTGGTGCACCCTAAGAAAGGAAAGAAAGAAATCCATCACTATGGTGATCAGGTCATCTCTTACTCTGCACATCCCCCTGAAGAACCTGTGCCTCTGCCAACTGTGACTTAGCTGGGGGAAAATTCACCCACCTCTGAAGATGGGCCATGGTTGAGCTTCCAAGAGACAGTGCTAAGTGTGTAGGAAGAAGTAAACCTTCCTTTAAGTCCATTTCAGAACCTCAAAATGAAACCACCCTTTGCACATTTGTGCACTTGCAAACACACATTCACATACAAACCTGTCTTAATCTTTCAGTCCAAATATGAGGGGTAGGAATATCTTTGAAAAGGAAGTGATTTCACTGATGACTGGATACAAGAACATAAGAACGACAGGGGAGTAGTTAAGTCTGAATGTTGGGAAATAAGAACTACAGGAGCTTTCTTTTCTGAAACGGAACTCAAAAAAGGGAAGAGGGTTGTACTGTCCCTGCCTAATGGGAACAAAAGAAGCACAGGCAGGCAGTGAGCAGTGAATACTGCTGATTACTGAAGCTAGGGATTTTTGCCCTTTGATAACTTGTAGCTACCAAATTAATTCATTTTCTCAGTGAGTGTAGATTGAATGCTTCTGGGACCTGGCATGCTCTTAAGGATCAGGACCCTACAGATGCCGAACTCAAGGAGCTTGTATCAAAGGCCAAGAGATGAAGACAAAAAGATGACTGCCATTATAAATGGGTCTTATCCCAAGGAGCCTCAGCTGAGCCTGTGTAATTCCCTTGAAGAGAGGGGGCCAGAGCAGGGCCAGGAAGAAGTCCATGGAAGAATCAGACCCTATTTTATCGATACAGAATGACCAAGAAATAAGAGACAGTGAGTGTAATGGAGACCAAAGACAATACACGTTTCTGAAAACATCGCAAAAATGTTTAAGAAATAAATCTGAATATTTCAAAAAGCCACAACTGACAGAAAATAAAAAATACACAAACAAACACCCTGGGGCTTCTCAGAAATGTGACTGAGCTTGCTTGTCCTTGATGGACAAGGTAGGCTAGGGGCTGAAATATGAGCGAACAGGGGAGACTCTAAACACTGACTAAACCCATGGCTTTTCTTCTTACTTACGTCCTGACCAGCTGGTCCCTGAGGGCCGGGGAATCCAGGTAAGCCTCGAGATCCCTGATGAAAAAGAAAGACAGGCTCCAACTGTGAGAAGATAGGACTCACCTTGGCTGTGATTACAGGAATGCTACTGTATGGGGAGCAACGACTGGTGTGAACTGTCATCAGCCTAACTGAATCTACAACCTCCTCAGAGCTGGGCCTCCAGACATGCCTGTGGGGATTATCGCAATCATGCTAACTGATAGGAGATGACCCATCTTAAGCATGGTCAGGGGATCCGGGGCTGTAGAAAATGAAGAGGGTGAGCGTAGCACTAACGTGCATGCATCCCTGTCTCCTAACTGTGGATGGAATGTGAGCAGCTGTTTCATGCCCCTGAATCCGTGTCTTCCCTGCTACCTCAGGTTGCACTTGCACAGAGCTAAAGACAGTCTTTTCTCCCTCCTAGAGCTTTTGTCAGGGTATGCTATCACAGCGGCATGGACAGAAATTTGACAATAATGTATGTGTCAAAAGCACCATGCTCAAACCATTTTAAGCAGGATGTGCTCTGTTCAGACCTGTGCTCTATACACAGATATAATGCTCAGGAAACCCTTCCCTGTGGAGAACCAGGCTTGAGCACCAATCCAGAAGGTCCTCCTATGCACCTTGAGTTGCATAGCCAGCCCCATGAATTGCTAATTGGTTAAAAACATGTCCATGCAGAAGGTCCAACAAAATGCTTGGCTCATGCATGACACTGATTACTTTCTATAACATCACTCCCATTATGTTGACATTTTCTAGGCAACATCAGAGAATGGCACAGATCTGATTCCCCTTAAATTTATAAGTGGAAAAATCAGCTCTTCTAGGGGCATTGGCTACCTGCTCTGCAGAAGCTGAAACTGTCGCCTCTGGGGTCTTTGAAGATCTCTATTCAAATGTATCCTTCCTTCAGAATCTCACCTTCCTCAGCATAACATACTTTGAAACCTCCTGGCCATAAGCCTCAACTATTCTGAGCCTCAGCATCTTCATCTAGATAGACAAGCAGAAGGCCACCTGTCCTCCTTAATCAGAAATCACAAATGAACATCGATTTAAAATGTATGCACAGAGCCAGAGGCTGGGCATGATCCCAGCTCTGGATGTGCAGCTCTTCGGCCCACGAGGTGACTTAAAAGCGGAAGACGCATCAGCTAACATGCAGTGAATGCTTGAAAGTAGCCACCAGCAATGGTGACTGTTCCTGAGAACAAAGGCATGCTGGGAGTTCTTCTGTTGAATTAGCATAGACCTAGCTCAACAAATTTCCACAGTGGCTCATCGCTATGGCTGTCTTCATGTGTCAAGTCAAGATAAATTCCCGTACATATTCTTGGCCCTGTGGTTGGGTAAAGCCAGAATTCAAAATGGCCTGGTTTTCTGGCCATTTGGTTAAAGCCACTAAATTGGGGCTCTACTTCTGTCCTGGAAATGTATTAACAGGTGAATGCAGTCTCTGTGTACCCAACTATAAAATCCAGTGTGCTGGATTAAGTGACCCCCTCACTCCCTTCCTCCTCCTATGCCCATGCTCACATTTTGGAAAGTGTGAAGAATTTCTAGTAACTTTTGATTTCCCCTAGTTGTGTTAAGAGTCTTCCATCTAAAGCATACTATACCGGGGGTCCTTTGTCTCCTGGTCGTCCTGAAGGGCCCTATGAAAAGAACAAACAGATTAACAAACAAAATAGGAACGCTCATTTCACGATATAAACATGCTGTTGTCATTCTTAAAAAAGGAAAACAAAAAACCAGGCCCTATCATAGCCCAGGCTGGCCACAACACTATGTAGTTAAGGATGACCTTGAACTCTTGATCGTTTTGCCTCCACTTCCAAAGTTCTGAGAATACAGACATGTACCACCAAGCTCTGTTTTGTAAAGCATATTGCTAAGCCATATTCCCTCTATCCTTCCCTGAAAACATGTCACTCACTGTTGCTCTCCCACAGTTTCTTGGTCCTGTTCTGTCCCTTCCACATACCTCTGTTGTGACCATGGTTTCCCATATTATATACCTGTGGAGAAGTACTGGTTCTTCGTGCAAGGGCCAGACTTTAATTTATCAATGAGTAACTCTCAGTTTTTCATGAACAGATCAACCTGTGCCTGAGCCGTTGATACCAGATTGGTGTTTTCCTATGGAAGGCTGCCATGCCTTCGTGACTGGACTCACCTTGTCACACTTGAAAAGCCTTGCACTATGGAGGTAATCATGGCCCTGCCCTCAGCTCAGTATTCCCTGCATCTTGCTGTGGCAGCACCCAGGAGAGCATGATAAATATTCCCAAGAGGGAGAAGAGTTTTCACACAAAGGCCCCTGATCCCTTCATTGTGATGAAGTACCCAGTTCCCCTATTGCTTATGTCCCTGAGCTACCAGACAGCAGTTGACACCCTTTTAAGTGTACAGTAGAGCATCAAGGGAAGCAGAGATCTAAGGAGACAACAGAGAGGCAGAACCCTGAGGGCATTAGGTCTGAGGTGGGGAGAAAGGTTCTAGGAGCTGTATAGAGGCAGGAAGTGAAGGCAAGGGACCTTTGGATAAAGATGTTTCACACACACACACACACACACACACACACACACACAAACACACACACACACACCACTCCAAACTACAAACAAACAAACATTGGGACATTTAATGGATCATAACAAAAACCCACAAACATTTATGTGATTTTTCTCTTTTTTTCTGGAGAAACCATCACAGGCTTTGTATGACAGTCTCCATCACAGTGCCACACCCTGCTACTGAGTAAAGCATCCACCAATGATCTCTCCAAACACAAGCTTTTCCTCTCTCTTTCTGCATGCACTGCAGCCTGGGATGCAGCCTTCAGTGAGTGAGCATTTTTCTATGCAGAAGTATTCCAGCTAATAAAAGCTGGTGGAATGTGAATAGCATCCCTTAGCTAATGATGAGTTATTATCCACTTCTCAAACTTTTATAGCACTCAGTAATGACTAAATCCTTATTCACACAAAGGAGGACCAGGTAAATACATAGAGAGTTCTGTGAAGGAGACTTTCCATTATTGTTCTCTGGTGCCAGGAGGGTGACCTGATCACACACACACACACACACACACACACACACACACACACACACAACTTCTCTTTAGCCCCAGCTGGATGCCTGCATACTGGGTAGCTGCATCATTCATTTGATTTAGAGAAGCTGGAGTCGAAATACATTAAGTAACTTAGCTTAAGTCAAACAGGTGAAATTATGGGCTTGGAAGTCTCTCCTGCTGTATTTGGCTCTGAGGCCACTGATTCCTCTATCATAATGCATCATGCATCTGAATTTTGTTCTTCTCAGGTAGTTTCCAAAGGGACTGCAATATATTATTTAAAGAAATGTAATGAGGGCAGCCTGTCCTTGGCATGAGAAATGTTGCCATGTCATTTTTAGTGTCACTCTTTGTTTTCAAATTAAATTTCAACTTTGAAACCTTTACTTTGCTCATTAAGCCAGGTTCCAAATTACTATCGTATGCAACTTTGATGGATGGTCTTTTCATTTAAAGATACTCGTTTCATGTCTTAGCTTTATCAAATATTAGCTGTTTAACTTTAAAGCAAATTCTTTCACCTCTCCGAGCTTCAGTTTATTCCATTACAGTACAAAGCTAGATGGTCACTTTTCCTCATGTTGATAGAAATAAAAGAAAATATAGAGTAGAAAAGCCACCTGGTGTCTGTACCACAAAAAGCATGCCCATGGCTATTCTCTATAACTTTCAGGGTTTTTGTACAGTAGATGGAAATTAATACAGAAATGAATCAGAAACAACCCATGGAAATGCAAAGAATAAGTCAGTGGAATGCTCAGATGCAAGTGCAACACCTCTGCCACATCTTTCTTCCCAAGACTCACAGACCATCACAATAGAGGGAACAGAAAGATTAGAAGCTCAGGGAGAAGCGAGAAAAACAGTGTCTTCTGAATACGGCAGGACCACTGTGTGCTCATGAACTCAGAGCAGACATGGTTGCCTGCATAAGATCAAGCCAGTGAACACTCCAACACGGAGGGAGTAGAAGGCCACGAGCCCCACCAGCTGAGGAACTATGAACTTCTGAGAAAGGACTAGTGAGTATTCTTCAGGGGTGTGGCTCCCCACGCACTCTAGTGGAAAGCCTCACACCTAAGTATATGGCTACCACAACTGGAAACAGTGGGTTATAAACGATGAGTTTTTCAGAAGAGGGCATAGATTTGAGATGGGCTGAGAGATGAATCTGGGAGAAGTCAGAGAGAGAGAGAGGAAGAGGACGAGTTTGATCTAAATACATTGCATAAATGTATTTAATATTCAAAAAAATGAATAAAATATTTAAGTGTGTTTTGGAAGAGGACTGCAGAGTGATTTCCTTCCCAGGTTCTGAAGCCATTTTAAGACTTTGAAATGGTCCTAGGAGGGCACTTTTCTCAACAGTTGTTCCCCATATGATGATGTTATTTGAGCAAGTTATATGTTTATGTGTATATATTATATATATAATCTAGATAACCTGTAAATTATATATGATATAACTTTTGCACATATTTTCAGGATGGAGAAAATGGAGCCAGTTTGTACATGACTTCACATAATATCCTAAGTTCCTTCATTTATACCAAGTAAATAAAGATTATTTATTTTAAAATAATGCTATGGAGGTGGAGCCTATCTGGAAGAAGTGGGTAGGTGCTGTAAGAGTCCTAAGGGCTAAATCCTGGGCTTTATTCCAGTCTGAACTGGCTTTATTCCTGGCTGCTGACATAGCGTAACCAGCTGTCTCCTGCTGCTTCAACTGTGAGCTAATACCACAGCCATGATGGACTATATCTCCCAAACTGTGAGCCTGGGAAAACAAATCATTCTTCCTTTGTACTGTCTTTTTTTTGGGGGGGTACCCCATCACAGCGATGAAAGGGGCAACTAACACATAATCTGATGTGGACATCCAAAAGGCATCTTAGTCAACACCCTCATTTCAGCCTTTGGTACCATTTTCCACCCACAGAAACTACTGCTACAGTCAGAGATGCATAGTCAGAGATCTAACCAAAGCACATATGTGTCAAACCTGGACCTCTATGCCACAGACAGCAAGGGAGTTACCAAAAGCTGCTAGGCTTGTGTCAGAAGGCTCAGGGTCAACTTGCATAGGCTCCTATGGGAATAAGCTAAAACAACTTGAACGTTAAAAAGACACATTAAAACACCAAATGCATTTAAAACCCTGAGTTCAAGCATTATTTCTAAATATTCAAACAAAAGTCTAATGGGCCAGCTCTGTAAGATATTACATGGAAATCACTCACAGGAGAAGACCCAAGCATTTCCATTCACACTAGGTATATTAAGCTTCACAGACAGATTGTAGGAAGGAAGCTCTTCTCTATAGAGAAACAGTGCAGCTAATAAAGACAGAAGAATTAACTGACAGAACTACCATAGCACCAATTTGCATCCCTTGATGTGTTAATTGATGGGGCTTTGGACATCAAAGAGTGTGAACATCACAGAAAGAGCCCACCAGACATCCTACGTGCCTCCTGATGTGCAACGGGCCATCTGTAAAGTCTTGCCAAAAACATCAAACCTGAGTCTGATCAAGCCTCTGGACTTGAATACTAACTAATGAGAACTGCATGGGTGGTAGCTCCTGCTAAGCTAGCATATTAGTGAATCCTGTTAGCAAACCTAAAACAACCCCGTAAACCAAAGAAGAAACCCGATGTCCCCTATAAACAAGTAGCAATTTTTTTTAAAGAAAGGTAAATGGAAAACATAAAATTTAGTCAAAGATCCCTTTGTAAAGATTGGGCAGTTGCCATTTGTTCGCTTGGCTCTTGTTTCCAAAGGAGAGAAAAATCGATGAGCAGGGCACATGTGAAACAATTAAAAGGTGATTGGCAGCAGTATATTCGGCATGATGTTTTTCTCTGTGCGATGATGAGGCTGCACTAACGTTTTAAGAGTTCTATCTTTCATAACTATAGTCTATAAAATGTGTAGAGATAAAATTATGTATTTCTGGGCATGATTCAAAATAAAAGAATCAAGAGATGATAAAAAGAAAATAGGGACCACTAACTGAGAGATCCTGGTGGGTGACCATTTTAGGGTTTATGTTGCTGTGACAAAGCATTGTAACCAAAAGAAGCTGGGGGTAGGGAAAGGGTTTACTCCAGTTCACAATTTCAGGCAGTCAGGGCAGAAACTCAAGTCAGGAACCTAGAGGCAGGAGCCGATGCAGAGGCCATGAAGGATTTTTGCTTATTGGCTTGCTCCTCACAGCTACTGTCTTATAGCACCCAGGACCACCAGCATAAGGTTGACACCACCCACAGTGAGCTGGGCCCTCCCACATCAATCATCAATCAGAGAAATGTACTATAGGATTGCCCTCAGGCCAATCTGCTGGGGGAGGCCATTTTCTCAAGTGAGGTTCCCTCTTCCAAAATAACTCTAGTTTGGGTGAAGTTGACATAAAAGCCAGTCAGCACTAAAGTCATTTGGCTACCTGGGGTGGGGGTGGAAGGTCATTGTATTAGTCTTCCTGCTGTTGTTACAGCTATCATTCTGTATCATAAGAGAGAGAAGATGACAGAACAGGGAGGGGTACTAGTTCTCTTCTGTGCATGCCTACTATCCTATTTTGGAGACCTGGTGTCTCTTCTGCAGGCACATCCTGTTTCTCTTCCCTGTGAAACTCCTTGCTCTTAACCTTTCACCTGTTTCTCTCTGAGTAGAGCCCCCAGATTTTCTTACGAAGATTTCAGTGGCTCTTGGTATCTCTCAACCCTGGCCTATTGAGTCCTGATCAGGTGGCATGGGAGTGGCTTGCCTCAAACAAGGAGCATCATACCTTGGCTGGTTCTGGTTCTGGGAGTCACTGTCCTCTGTCCCCAGCATGTAAGACACATCATAGGTATAAAGAAACAAAAGTTCTGGAAAATATTAAACTTACTACACTTCCTCATGTATATATGCTAAAAGGAAGAAAGATGATCAACTTCGCGAAAATGGAAAGGAGTGCAACACAAATAGCAGAGATAAATGGAAGAAGGTGTGCACCCACATACCAGACCACTGGGACTATCTGTCTTGTCAGTTTCCACTAGCTGCGCCTGTCAACAAGCACCATTCTAGTGTGTAGTGAGGTGTGTATGCATCCCTGTGTGCATTGGTATTTGTGCCTGAGTGATATATATCTGTATGTTTGTGGTCTGTATACAAACTAAAGACAGAGACATGTTCAGACAAATATACTGTTAGGCAATTCTGTCATTGTGCATATGTCCTAGAGTATCCTTAAAGACACTATGATGGTTATGGCAGCACTAAACAAAATAGTAGTTGGGGACTTCATGATACATGCCGTCTTTTGTTGGCTGGAGTATCCTTATGCAGAGGGAGCATCAGGCAGAGAAAGGGTGCCAGACTTTCTACACGACCGAGAAATAGAGCCAGGGAGAATCAAGGGAAACTGAGGTCCAGCTTGGGGAGGACTGAATATCTCCAAACAGGCAAGAAGTGGTTCTTTCATGTCGATGGTTAAGAAGAATAGCTCTAGGTCTGCATTCTGGAAAGCGTACAGGGAACAAAATAGGAATCCAGAGACCCAGAAGTGAAAGAGATATATGGACACTTAGGAGCAGAGAGAGAGATAAGGAAGCAAAGGAGTGCCAGGTGGGTACTTGGCAAGGGCATGGGCTATTGAAGAAGCAATGACAACAGTATCAGCAGCCAAGACCTTTCTCTACCGAGGACCAAGAGCTTTTCCTTGTGATGGCTTTGGCTTGTTCAACTAGAACTATCCAGAAGAGCTAAGGTCCCTGGCATGTCATGAAACATGCAGGTGCCTCAGACCCCCCAAAAGCAGAGACTGACCACAGTGCCTCCATCCAGAGTAAAGCTCAACTTCTTTCAAGAGGCTCCCATGCCTCTCATGAGTAGTGTCAGGGCCAGGTCCCTAGAGCTTCAGGTTATTTACCATAGTGTACCTCTTTCTACTACTAAAGGACATAGACAAAATCAGACAGATAAGATATAGAAACAGAGAGAGCATTTGACTGGCCACATAAGCCAAGTTCAGGAGCAGTAATAGGCATAAAAAAGACACAAGAAACATTGAAGACAGGACATATGAAGTGGACACAGCCCCTCTGTCCTCCTGCTAGAAGAGCCACTGAGAATCTGTTCTCAGAGTGCTGAGGGTTCAAGGTCAGCTTCTCATGCCCTTTACACGCCTTTAGGGGGATGGCGTCACATCTTCATGTCTGATTCCTCATCAGCAAGCAGTGATGGTCTCCCAGGCTGTTGGGAGGAACAAATGAGAATGAAAGAGGGAGAGCTGAGGCTTCTTCTCCGACTGCCTTCCAGATGCAGCTGATATTAGGCGGCATTATTCTACTTCTCACACTGCAGTGGCTGTCAGCTCTATGATTTTTACGTTATTCCATAGAAACTACAGTAATGTGCAAAGCACATTCAGATTGTTTCCTTTCCTGAAATCGGTTGGTTCTGGGCTTCCTGCCATTCTCTTAAGCTATCAAGCTGTTGGAGGGCTGTAAGGATGCCTCAGTGCACGTCCTCACTCCGCACTAAGGCACATTGACTGGTTAAGGCACCCTAAAGCTAACTTCCAGACATTTCAGGCTTTGAAGGCTGATAAGCCTTGAAGTGGATTCTGATGACATCACAGGAGCAAAAGCAGGGTGCTGGGGATCATTACCAATAGCATCAGGCTACATTCTCCCAGGTCCTATGATGGTGGTGCTGAAATTCCTGGCACTTGGTCCATAGGGAAAATGATGGTCAGAGCAGAAAAGAACTTGTCCTGGGTTACGTGGTTGTCACTGAGAGCTTTGTCCTTACAGAGCTCCTTGTATTAAACCCATGAGCACTTTTTGATCTTCCCAAAGCCTGAATAAGCTCATGCTTTAGCTTTTAAATCTTACCAAAGGAAGATCAGAGACAACTTGAAGATGAAAAGAGGAAGCCCCTGCACTGCCATACTGCCTCCTGTCTGCTGATGGAGCAAGGGTCAGCAGACCAGCCCCTGGCTCCCTTCCAGGAGATAGCAAAGTCTATCAATGATAAAAGGCTTGCCCCCCCCCCCAAGCTCAGGAAGCAGAAAGCAGAAAATAACTTACAAGAGGATCCTCCCACATTCCTGTCCCAGGGCTTCTTTAGCCAGAGGGCAATGTGGCGCTCTAGCCCAAACTGCTGACAGTTCCTGGGAGCAGCTTTCTAGCATTTTTTTTTTGTACCTCATCACTGTAACTCCCTTGTTCTTTTCGCAGAAGGCCTCAGAGTACACCATGTAGTCAGTACAGAAGGACTCAGCTGCCCACAGGGCACATCTGCTCAATTATAAACTCTACCTAGGCTCTCTTCTTGTCTCTGATTCTCTCTGTCACTCTCTAAGAGCAGACTTCTAATATCTCTCAAATAAGGTGGGTTGGGATACCCACCTTAACTCCGAAGGATAACCTGCCTTTCCTAGGAGTATAATGCTGGCTATGATCCTTTGTTCCCAACATAGAAGAGAGAGACAGACATAGAGAGAAAGAGAGAGAGACTGGACTACTCAGCAAAGATCCATGTTCCCCAATAAACTGACACATCCTTTCTTCACCTCCATCACACACCGACTAGCAGCAAGTCCTTGAACCTCCCATGCAGCTTCGCAGGACATCCCCAGCCTAGGCTGCTGGTCAGTGAGATTTATGGTAATGCAATACGGTTCCATCCACCAGGAAGCTTTTAATAAGCCCAAGTGGTAAAAATGCACTAAAGAGTTGATTTATAGCCTCTTGGCTGCAGCCAGCAAATTACATTTCCTGTGGAATCGGTTAGGCAGGAAGACATTTCATGGTGATTTCAGCTGGCTGGATTTGGGGTGAACAGTGCCACCTGTGCTGCCTGGCTGTGTAAAGATGAGCTTGATGTGGTGTGTTGTTGAGGAGTGGATGGGACACAGAGGGACAACCACTCAGCATGGTGTTTCCTTTTCTGAGGATCAACTCTCACAGAAATCAAATTCCTACTCCCAGGGAAAGGGGCCCTTCTTAAAGGACTTCAGAAATAAGAAGTCTGGGCTACTGTTTCTTCCAGTTACCAGACACCAAAATAATGAGCTTTGGTTTTTGGAAATTCTAGCTGAAATTTTCTGTTACAAAAAAAAAAAAAAAAAAAAAAAGGCAAATCAGACAAGACTTCCCCAAGGGAATTCATTTGCTCCTACCACAGTGTCTGTGGGAGCCAGAAAGACCCAGAGAGCCCTTGTAATTCTGCCACCTTGAAGGAGTCCTCCTTGCTAGTAGGAGAGGTAGCCGGGCCTGTTGGAGAGCTGAAGAATAGAGAGCTGTGTGTGAGGAGAGAGGCCTAAACTGACTCACTGTATGAAGACCACAGATAAAAGCTGGCAAAGGGGAATTTTATTTTCTGCGCTAGTATAAATAATAAGTTAGATCCCTCTCCTTATTGTTTGGGAGTTACATATGAAGAATTGTGTCACTTGGCCTAGGAACCACAACAATGACCAGCACCGCAAGGTGTTCCCAAAGGTGCAACGGGGCCACGTATATCATACTGGCAAGCAAAAGCTGTCCAGCTGGACTTCTTAAAGCATGCTCAGCTGCTCAAAAGGAGAGAATTTATGCCTGGTATTGTAAACAAGCCAACTATCCAAAGTGGTAAGGCATGGACTCACTACTGCCACGATTTCTAACTGCAAAGAAATACTTATTCTTATACCCAAAGACAACTCTAGCTCTCAACCTACATCAAAGAAACTTTTTTTTGCAGCAGACAATCTAGCAATCCACAATTGGTCAAAATGCAGAGAACATGTGACAGTAGGATGCCCAATCCCAAGCCATCCATATGCAACACAACTCCTCACCCCAAAGGCTCAGAGCATGTTGCGGAAGATGGGGGTGGGGGTGGGGATTATAAGAGTCTAAGGATCAAGATGTCTACTGGAAGAGTGTGTCTTTTATATATGACAGGAAAGTTGTACCCAGGAAATCTCAACAATATGGTGGATATAGAAATCTTGCAAAACCCCACCCCTAAATGAAGAGATATGGGGAATTAATAGTTATCTAATACCAAGTAACCAGCCCTAAACAGAAACACCCAAACAACTCGAACTAAACTCAGTAGGCTATATTTACTCACACACACACAGACACACAGACACACACACACACACACACACACACACACACACACACACTCCTCATAACCATAATAAAGACAAGAGGTCATAAACATGACAAGGAGTGAGAGATGGACACAGAAGAAGTTGGAGAGAAAACGGTGCGAATACGGAACTCTATCTGAAATTCTCGATTAAAATAATAAAAACAATGGTGTTACTTAAGATCTTTCTGATTGCGGTCTGCGTTTTCCAAATGTGGAGAAAGCATAGACTGGGCCGTGCGCTGTTCTAACCAGGTTACATTTGAGCAGGATGAGGTCAGCCTGAGCACATGGCTTAAAATAATAATTATACATGGGTACTTGAGCTATTCCAAGTCTTAGCTGAGTGTTTGAGTTTCTCTCAAGTAATAGTAAGACATGGCTGGCTGTCAAGAAGGAAAAAAAATGCGGTTGAAGCTGAATCAATATTCTGCCTTTAGCAAAGAAGAGAACAGACGGGAGGAAGAAAAAAAAAAAAAACCTCAGATTGAAAATTGTCCTTAAATTTTGAAAGCTATCACTCACTGACAGGGGAGAAAAAAAGACACACAAAGACACACTTTTGTGGTGGTGAAAAGACACAAAACATGACTCTATTCTCAAGAAAAGCAATGTAGCACTTCACCAAAAACAATTTTAAATTTCAACGCCATGTGTCCTGGCTTGGACAAAGTGAGCCTTCTTCAGGGGATGGCTGGTTGAGGACAAAGAGTGAGCCTCCACTGGACGATCATGTATAACTCAGAAACAACAAAGCTACAAGTGCCATGGGTCTGAGGAGCCTGAACCTACCACTAGATGCTGTAAACTACCTACAACACACAGCGTGAGGATTGTCTGTGGATTCCATTTATGGTCTCACCTTTAACAGTTAGAGGAATCAAGGTAATTTTTTTTTTGTCCTGAACTACACAAAACCACAATGATTCCCTAGACCACACTCGTTCCCCGGCATAAATTTATTGGCTATGAATTTGTTATTCAAAGTTTGCTCCATAGCTATTTTTTTTTTTCTTTACAAACATTGGGTGAAATCACATTAGCTGTAGCTACCTGAACAATTCTGGACACATCGACACGGCATCATGAAAAAGGGAAGGACTCTTAAGAGCCCACCTGGCCCTGAGGAGCTACAGACACTTGCTGGGGAAAGAAGTCAGGCTCCACTTGTGCAATGGAGCACAGTGGCAATCACTTGTGCAGTGAGCGTCCTTTCTCAAGTAAACAAGCCCAAGCAAGAGACGTGGAAACAGAAGGATGACTTGGTGGGAAGAAGGGGTTCAGTGAGAGGAAGAAAGTAAAGGAGAATGTGAGGAATATGACCCAAGTACGTTATATATATTTATATTTTTGTATATTTAACACGAATACAAAATATATTCATATGTGTGTTTTATATATATATACATCTACATGTATGCATTTAATGCCAATATTTTATATTATATATTAAATATATTCATATATTATATAAACATGTACATATTTTATATAAATATTTTATATTTATATATATTTCATATGTATGCAATGGAATTATGAAAGAAGATATACAAAATTGCCCTTGTTTTGAATCAGACCCATGCATTGGTCCAAAAGTTGTATTTTTCTTATTCCCATTAGTGGTACACAAATTCTGTACCAAACACAGCCAGGAATACAGACCCTGCATTCAGTGGACCCAAGGATCCACAACCCATGGCAATATCAGCAGAAACAGTATGGCCTACAACTATCTCTGCAGGAACTTAAGCTGTAAGACTTCCAAGAGAGCTAGCAGGGGTTTGCAACGTGATCTGAGAACAATGATGTTAGCTGAATAAGGACTCACGGGTGGACCAGCAGCTCCGATTCCTGGGTCACCACGGCTTCCCGGAGAGCCAGGGATCCCAGGTGTTCCTCGGTCACCCTGGGGGACAGAAAGATGGGATGAATGAGTCAGTGCTGGCAAGATCAGGAACAATGTTTAAGAACTGTGCTTCTCACAGAATCCTGACTCTTGCTCCATCGACTCCTCAGCAAGCACCTGTCCTTCATGCTCCATTCCAGAATGTGCTAAAGGAGCTCATCTTCTCTCTTGGTCCAGCACTGCATGGGCCAGAACCCCATGATTGTGATCACATACCTCTCAAAACTCCCCTTAACTTAAACATGACCCCAAATATGATTAGACAAACATGACCCCAAATATGATTAGACACAGTCCTCTAACACCCCACGTTGGAGACCACATATCTACTGTGATTATCATACCTCTCTATTCCAAGCACACATGCACCCACATTTCAACTCAGATCCCATATCATCAATAAATAACTGCATCAATGTTTCAAGACTTTCCCAATACCTGCACATTGTGATTAGCTCTTTTGGGTGTGGCAGAGGCGGCCTTAAAAGGTATCTCAAGTAAGACCATTGCTTCCAAGTATCACAGCTAATCACACGTTGCCATCTCTCCTAGAAGGAACGCCAGGTTCCAGCTTCCAGTATTTTAACTCCCTTGGTCTCAGAGAAAGAAGAGTCTCTGCCCAAAGCTACTCTGAGTGGGCAGCAAGCCCCCTGGTGCTGACTGGCATTTCCAGTCTTGGATCACCCTAGATTGCAGAAATATTTTGATTTTGGGTGCCTAACTGCTAATGAGCTTGTCTGCTGTGCCTCCCTGACTACACAGGCAACGTTAGAAAATGCAGTTTGCCTAGGACTGTTTCTCAGAACCCAAATTCAAAATATACATCACTACATTATATAAGGGATCGCCCTCCTGTATCTCTGGCCTGACAATGCAGTAGCAGGCATCCTTCCTCAGGCCACTTAATATCGCTGGGATAAGTCAATTTGTCTGACAAAAGGAAACATCCCAAAAGCTAGTCACAAAGAGCCAGATAAATTATGCTTGAAAAACTGACTCTAGGAAACACTGATTTATTAACATGTTTTTAAGCATTTAAAGTATTTTTAATAAGCTGGCTACTGGAAACCTTTGCATTTGGGGACTTTAAGAAAGCAATGCTGATTATTGAGTAAGAAATCATTGCTGCTGTTGGTTTATGGGTACAACAGTCACATCAGAGCCAAACAGCATTTCACAGCAGTCTTTCCCATCTATCAGGCCCTACAGCCTTTCTTCCTACTCTTCTGCTGTGTTTCCTGGTGTGGGAAGACAATATAGATGTCCTTTACAGCTGATGCTCACATTCCTCTATCTCCAGAATTTGTACAGTTATGAGTCCCTGCATTAACAACTGTCCACAGCATGAAGAAGCTTCTCTGACCGAGGCTGGATATCTCCAGTGGATATCCCTACTTCCATATGCACACAGGAAGCCATAGTTGCACTAAGTAGGTTAGAAGAAGAAGAAGAAGAAGAAGAAGAAGAAGAAGAAGAAGAAGAAGAAGAAGAAGAAGAAGAAGAAGAAGAAGAAGAAGAAGAAGACACGAAGTTGAAATGGGTATGGATTGGGGAGCCTAGGAACAGATAGGATCAAGATAAATTGTATACATGTATGAAATTTTCAAATAAAAATAAAAGGCATCATTCAAAAACAAAGAAGAAAAGTCATTCTTCTAAGGTGATTTGTCTTTCCTGCTCCTGTGAAGACTATCGTTAGATATGCATTTAGCTAACACATATTGTCTGTCCCACGTAAGCGGAGACCTAGGCTCCAGTCCTGACCTGTAATTCAGTTATGATGTCTGCTTACAATCAGTATTTAGTGCTAAGTTCTAAAGGAGAGTAACAAACAATGAAGATAGGAGGAACGGGGTTTACAAAAACATAGGAATCAAAACCCAGATCCCTCACTAAGCCTCTTACTACCTGCCGTTTCTCTTCCTTGTCCTTCCAAGCCCACTGTGGCTACGGCACCAGCCATTGATGATCTCTGAGAATCAGATCATCCATTATCCCACCCCCAACTATTCTACTAGACAGATCCTAATTGCTCTTCAAATTCCTATTTAGCGCATTTGATTTCTTTAGGGTGATATGGTATGGCGAGGCCTGGGAAGCAAATTATACTTTGGATCTAGGAAATCTAATTAAGCTAAGGGATCAAGAAGTTAAATAAAGAAACAAGCACGAACCTGATCCTTTCACCTGCCACCAGTTCTGACAAGAGTGAGGAGGGTCAGGTACGAATATCTCAAACATAATTGAGTGACTCTTGGTTTGGCCCCAGGATAATGTCTTGCTCCTACTGTCTCATTGGGAAGGACTCTAAACCTTGGGACCTTCATCAATAAAATAGTAAAATTCTACCAAGCTCCCCTGCGGTTTACATGTAATCTTTTAGAAGGAAAGTGACTATAAAGCTGAGAGACAACCCAAGCACTGCAGTAATGATGTTACAATTTTACCACAAGAGTTAGGAGAAAGAAAAATTAGGTGGGCACAAAAAAACAAATAAATCCACTCTTTCTGTACCTTAGTTTTGCCCTAAAGTGATTGATGCAGATTCCCTGCTGTACCTAGCCCCCAGTTCCCTTCCAAGGCCATGTTCCTTGTACGTCAGTAACCCTAACACTTGAATAACAGGTCACAGCACAACCCTATATTCTTCCATGTTGTTTCTGCCCCCTTTGTTGTAGTTTTAATGAGAAATGTCCTCCACAGGCTCATATATTTGAACATTTGGTCCCCGGTTGTTGGTAGTTTAAGAGGGTTATAGAAACTTTAAGAAGTTCAGCATTGCTGGAGAAGCACCTCACTAGGGTGGGAATGGGGTTAAGGTTTTGTGGATGGTCCCCACTTCCTGTTTCTTTTCTCTCTTCCCAGTTCTCTTCCCCTACCTCCTCTGCTTCCCACATCTGGATAAAATGTGATCACTCTGCTTCCAGTGAGGCTGAACTCACACTCTGGCTGTCATGCCTTCCCCAAGATAAAGGACTCAGTCCACTCTGGAAATGCAAGCCAAAATAAATTCTCTCTCCCGTGACTTGCTTTTTGTCATATTATTCTGTCGCAACAATAGCAAAGTAACAGACACTTCCCTGCTTCCTGCACATGGCACTGCATCTGAGAGCATGCTTAAGCTTCCATGATCTGAACTCCCCAAACCCGACCCATCCACTGTGTTGTCTAGTCATTCCCTTTCCACAGAGCTGCTTATCCCACTTGTCCTGTCCCTCCCTCCCTCCTTCTCTCCCTCCCTTTCTGTCTGTCTGTCAGATTTCAGGCATTTGTACACATCTTCATTAATCTCCTCACTGACTTCTTGCTGTCCATGTGTCCAACTCACCTCTGACTTCCCTGTAAACAGCATCAAAGTAGACTGCCTATTCGTTTGCCTATTTGACAAAATTTACCATTACATATCTCAAATGAGTCAGACCCGATGTAGGATAGATATCTATGTATCTCTGCACCAAGTGTCTGGCTTAAGACCTGATGCTGGCGGCTTTAATGCCCTCTTCCTGGATGCAGGAACAAACAGTCCTTCACCAGCCACATTATGACAGACACTGAATTTTGCCTTCCCCAAAAGAAGCTTCTTTCCTATACCCCAGAGAAAAGAACGTGCTTGAAAAGCCTCCCTGACCCAACTGAGCAGCACTGAGTACATGATTGATTTTCTGCACAGTGGCCAGGTCTGGCTCCATCTGTGTCTATTGCCGATTGTGATGCTAAAAATTCCCTCAAGAAACCACTTCCCAGCTTAATGAACAGACACTTTTAGAAAATGGCCCCCAAAAGACACCGAAATAAACGTAGCACTATGTCATCAAGAGCAAGAAGGCCAGTCAGTAAGAAGGAACAGAGCCCATAGGCTAACGAATGGGGCCCACATTCCACAGAGGAGTATGTAAGGAAGTCTGCAAGGAGATGGCAGTTACAGAACAATGACTATGCACCATAAGATCATTTATCTCTCAAGGAGACCTTTCCATGTCAAATATTCTTTACTCCTTGAAACAGAAAAGCAACAGAGTGTCTCAGAATGCTAAAGCCATTTGCTTTCTCTCCAGTCATCCACCTTGTAGTCAGCTAGGCTGGAATTCAGAATGCGTTCCCTATGAAGCCCAAACATGTTCACTTTGCAGGAATAAGGGTCGCTCACTACGAGTTGCCTGTAATTACCAGCGACCAGGAGCCATTGAGATGTGATGATGGGAACTTACTGATTGCTTCCTGGTCTCATGAGGTATATTCTCTCAACACCTGGGACATGGCTAGAGATCTCTCTCCCCCTCTCTCCTTCCCTTCTCCCTCACATCCTTTCCTCTATGCTCCCTTTGAACAATCCATTCTCCAAATAGAGATGCCCTTGAATTTCAACGTACTTTCAAACTCCTTGACAGTGGGAACCCTCATTCCCAAACACTATAACTAACACATCTGTACATTATCAACAATGAATAAGTGTATAGTTAGGGGGAAAGGATGGTCCAGGGGTAGCATGACCTACCCCTGAGCCCCAGTAACGATGAAACTGCTCAGCAACTTTGGATCAAGATTTTGAACCTATCTCTCTGCATTTCCTGATGCTTATCCTGGATCCCACATGACTTTCTCCAACAGAAAGTTCATAGATCAGATATAAGGTACCTAGGTGAACACCTTCCTGTTGCAATGGTAAAGCTGAAGCCACAGGATGCTAATGTTTCTTTTTTGAACTGGTGTTAGTGAACCCCTACACTAGAAAAATATTTCTTATAGATATGGTAACATGTCCTTCCCCTCCCCCCACACTCTACTTGAAAGAAAGAAAAGAGTGTATTTATGGTTCTATTGTTAAGATCCCAATATACAACTGCAGAATAAAAAGAATGTAAAGTGTCCCCCATTGTCAGATAAAGGTTATATGTAATTATGGTGGAAAACGAGACAAGTCAAGCCATTTACTTTTTGACACCCTGTTTTTGCTCCTGAAAGGCTTATCAATGTCCTCTGGGTTCTGAAGGTCCTTTCTCAAGATGGAAGGGTCAGGGTGCTTGGGCACGGAAGGTGAATCCAGACAGGGCTCACCAGTGACAGACAGCCTCCCTCATACAATGCTGACAACCCCTCAGAAAATGTGCAGCTGACATGCATTTACTACCATGTAGGTAATTCTCCCATGTAGGAAAATGCTTGATCATAGGTAATGCAATCAAATCACCAGACTGCAAGCAAATTAGTACAGTACCATCTCACCTACTGGAGGTTTAGGGTAGTTGTAGATAGTGCCTGCTTAAATAGGGAGAAAATTATGAAGCCGAGATCTCTGTTTTACTACCATTGACATGTATGGAACCTCAAGCTCCCTTATGCCAGATATTAGTCTGGTGATCTTTTCACATACAGTTTAAATTCAACTCACATACAATTTTAAATTCAATTCATTCTGTGTCCCAAAGACACAACTGCAAAATAAAATGAAAAAACGGAAATGTTCTCCAGTCAGGTGGCTGGACTGTAAGGCTAGGAATAAAACTTCCAGGCTCAGCAACATATACGGAAACTTAAAATACCATCTTGGATGGAAGGGAGTGTGCTTCAGAAAGTGCTGGCAGTACCAGAGTGACTTGTTGGTGACAAGACCACGGTATACAAGATACATAAGAATATGTTCTTCTTGCTTTTTAAGATGTTTTTGTTCAATTGATCTTACTCTGTAGCCCAGGCCGGCCTGTATCCAACCTCATGACCCAACCTATCCTCAAACTCAAAATCCTCCTATCTCTCTATCTCTCGAGTTCTGGGATTGCAGACATGTACCACCACTCCTGACAAGAAGTGTTTTCTAAAGAAATTGTTTTTATAAATAGGCACAAGAGATAAGAAGCGATTTTATAATAAAATCTTTATGTAATTTAAATAGACACATCTTGTTAAAGCTAAAGATCCCGAGTTTCTATCCTAATATCAATTAGTGGCTCCAGCACACATTCTCCCAAGTCCATGTATCTGAGTTGGCGTCATTTTCTCCCTGAGCATGGGTGTGGCTAGAGTTAAATTTGCTGCATCCCATGCTTTACCTTCCCCTGCAACTCCCATCAAGGCCCACAGTAGCATTTTCTTCTTCCCACAAAAAACTGCCGCATTCCCCTCTCCAACACCCACCTGCCTCGCTGTTTGCATCTCCATTTGTGAGCCATGAGCTGACAGAGACCAAGGAATGTACCACTAAAACTATGAGGCCCTACAGTCCACCGTGGGCAATCCCCTGCTTACTCAGGGGAATGTTGTCTTTTCAGGCCTGGAGGTGCTGAAGAACTGAGGGAGAACTTGGCATGTATTCATCCATTTCCTTCTAACGCTTGGGTGCCCAGCTAAATGACATTCTCTGGCCTTCCTTGTCATGAATGTCACCACAACTTGGTGGGTGGACATAAGAACCAGTTTCTAGTGCTGGCCCATAAAATTTTCTCTGCCCCTTCTTCCCTCTCTACCCCTACCCACCATGTATGCCAAGGCTTTCGGGATAGACAGAGCAATACGAGATAGACCAGGACCTGAACAGACGAACACACACACACACACACACACACACACACACACACACACCTCCTAGACTCCCATTAGAATTATGTTAAAGTTTGGGGATCATCTGCTTCCAAAATTTCACCAGTACCAAGAGAAGATCAAGACCTTGGCTTGGCCAGGTGAAAGCCAGTGACTCCCCAAAGTTCACTGAACCAGCATCTATGAAGCTGTGGACGTGACTTCACCATATCATGAGTCTCAGTGTGGGAAACGTGGGAGTGGTTGAAGTGACCAGAGGCACTTACAATAGAAACACCCATGCTCTCTAAGTGCTCACACGAACCTTCTCCAGTTTGCTTGGACAAGCACTTACCTTGGTTCCTACGGGACCAGGTAACCCAGGGGGTCCACGTAATCCCTGTTGAAAATTAACAACACAGAACCATGAGAGCTGAACCACTCACCACGTTCCAGGTTGCTGCCCTCTGCTGGAGCAGTAGTTGGAGAGCAGCTAGGGAGGGAGGAACTCCCATTGCAGATGACTACACTCAGTCATAGGTCCTGGGTGTGACTTCTGACTGCCACTTTCTGACCCTGTGTGGATCAAAACAGGTCTCTCTACCCCTTAGTGTGTCTTTCGACTTCAGATCTCCATGCTAAGGCCTCTCAAAGGGAAGCAGCAAGATCAAGCTTCAAATCCAGGCTCGTCTGACTCTATGACCCCCAAACCTAGTCTCTTCCTTGTCCATCACACACTACAGAGACCTGGGGGCAGCCTTTGGGAGGGGATTCTATTTCCAGCTGATGAGCATGGGGTAATAAGGGCAGTTATGAACACAATTGAAATGCAAGGAGCCCAGTGTGATTCAAGAAACCTTTCTTTGTGTGTGTGTCACGACAACCGGGTACTTCAGAGCTCGTCAGTCTAACTGGCTCCCCTTGGAGCCTGAGTATGCAGTCAGAGCTCCTTGTGCTCAGAGCCGGCTGACAGCACAGCTGCCATACAGGCCCATCTGTGGTTTCACTTCCAAGGATCCAGTTTCCTGTGGTCAACCACAGGCTGAGAGCGTTAAGTCCTGGATTTCAGCTATGATTCACAAGTTAGTAAAGAGTGCCATGGAAATACAGTGTTACAAGGTTTCTACTTTATTGCTATTCTTAAGCACCCTGATTGACAGGACTATGTCCCTAGGTCAGGGGACATATCTCAAGCCTTCCAGCACCCCTTCCCACCCAGCTTCAATTCATCAGCTATACCTCACTTTCATTTTTCTTTTTTCTTTTTCTTTTATTTATCTTTTTACAATGTGTTCATTGTATATAATGATTGTAGCCCCCTCCCTCAACTCCTCCCAGTCCCACCCTCCCTCCCTCTTCTCCCCTATCCCTTTTCCTTAGTCCACTGAAAGGGGGAGTTTTTCTCCACTGTCATCTGCCCCTAGCTTATCAGGTCTCCTCAGGACTGCCTAGATCCTCTTCCTCTGTAGCCTGGCAAGTCTATATTGCCAGGGGCAAGTGATCAAAAAGCAACAACTGAGTTCAAAATGAGTCTTTGCTTTTGCCCTTTTCTCTTTTCCACTGTTAGCCTGGCTTCCCAAAGCTCAAAGCACATCAGCCTGCCACTTACCGGCTCCCCATCTTTCCCCTTTCCTGGTGGTCCAGGGAGGCCAGGAGCACCAGGATCTCCCCGTGGACCAGATGGCCCTGGACTGCCTTCTTCCCCTGATGTTCCCTGGGGAGAAAAGCGGACAATAATGAGCCTTAGCAGTCGGCAGAACTCAGCCTTCCAGTGAGCCTGAGCCTGTGTGGAGGCTTCTGAGGTTGCCTGTCCCTCTGGAGCACCAGAAGACAGACTGTTCAGTGTTTGGGAGAACTGGGGGTGTCAGAAGTTGATACCTCACATTTGCATACTGAAGTCCTTTCTCCAGGCACAGCCTCCACCAAACTTCACCCTGGCTGTCCCTATCTCTTCTCTGATGGACAGAGTGCAGGAAAATCAGCCACAAGCAGGAAATGGAGGGGGTCCCTTCAAACCTAAAGTTCAGGGTTGACACTCCCAGCTCTCAGGCAGTCATAGGACTTGTTAAAGAAAGAGTAGGTGGCAATTTGAGGGATTTTTTTTTTTTCCTTTTTCTATTACAACTTTCTGGGCCCATCCAGCCCTGGCCCTTGCTCAACCCTCATGCACATGCTGCTCAGTGAAGAGAAGGTGTTTGGCTCCCCCTTGAGGTCCAATGGGCTAATAGCACACAAGAAATTGAATTTGAATTTATGCGGTTTTTTTTTTAACTTAGGTGCTCTCTTGTTTCTGCAATTTAAGGAGGCATTATCTTTTTTTAAAAAAGGCACCTGCGGGGTATTGTGCCATACATTTATAATTCCAGAACTCTGGAAGCAGAGGCAGGGCAAGTACTGCAAGTTGTACAGCAGCCTGGTCTACATAGAAAGCTCCAAATGTTCAGGACTACGTAGTGAGACCCTGTTTCCAAACCCCAACACCCAACACACTTCTCTCTCTCTCTCTCTCTCTCTCTCTCTCTCTCTCTCTCTCTCTCTCTCTCTCACACACACACACACACACACACACACACACACACACAATCTTCTACTTGCACAAGCTTGTGGTCAACAGACCATAAGCCAAAGATATGTTCTATGGTTTGTTTTTTCCTCTGAAAATAAGTCCTTTTTATCTCTGAAAATGTGTATTTTAAAACCAAATACTTTTCTAAAATGGAAAATATGCTCACACTTTTTAAAGTTTTTACCAAAATAAAGACATAGAGGCAAAAATGATCACTTCTGAGAATGTTTCCAGGAGAAGCACCTAGATGGGATCTATTCGTTGAATTTCAAGTTGTTCTCACCACTAATACCAGCACTTGAGGGGCTGAGGCAGGGGAATTGCCATGGATTATAAGCTAGCCTGAGCTATAGAGTGAGTTAAGGGGTAGCGTGAGCCTCAGAGCAAGACCCAGTCCAAACTACAAGGCACCTTGGTCAGTTGTGTGAACTTCGGCAGATGATAAATCCAGAGAAAGGACCTAGAGTGTAGTGGGGTGACAGGCCATCATGTTCTTGTCACGTGTCCTCTCCCAAGGCCATGCCCCTGCCTACAGTCCTTGCAGTGATCAGTTCACACGTTGGGGATGTTCTGCCATCCCCACGTTACAGCTGAGCACACTCAAGTGCGCTGGGAGTGCCGTCTCAGCCTTGCTTCCACCGACACTGAGGATGGCTGAGTCTTGTCTGTTGTGAGAGCCAGGGACAGCATCCTTCACTGTGTTTTGTGATAGTTAAGGCAGAATCCTGTTATGTAAATGTGCCAGTTTTAGCCCCTCTCCCTGGTGTGGGGACAACCAGATGTCAGGAGGAGGTGGGACTGTCCCTACTGACAACCACTGTTCTCACCCTAGTTCAGGGTCACACAACTTGGACATGGAACCAGGCTTTGATGAGCCCGAAACTCAGTATCTCCTTGGGCACTGATGAGCACTGTGGGTTTCTCAAGCTCTGCCTCAGCATCCTTAAAGCACATGGTCATGCCAGAGCAATACGCAGAGACTCAGGGGGTATTGTGCTCCCCCTGCCTGTGGGCTCTTTCTAGCTAATGGAAATGGAGCTCTTGTTTCCCTCCTCCCAGGCTTGGGAAGGGCTCATTGGCAACCATGCTGCTCAGCGGATGAGTGGAACACTGATTTGAAAGCGGAAGGTACAGTGAGATCTAGTTCGGCTGCCCACCAGCTATGATATATGGAGCAAAATGCCCCCCAGAGCTTCTGTCTACAAAAAGGGCCATTTCTCTGCTCCCTAGATGAGAGCAATGAGGGTGAGAGGTCATGAGATGTCACATTCCTCTCTCGCTTGTACAGTCCCTTCTCAGCCCTGAGCAGTGTTAGCTCCTCACCTACTGGCCGAGTGAGGCCTACAACAATGCTTTTCTGCAGTCTGCATATCTCTTACCTTCTCCCCGCGCTCCCCGTCTTTCCCAGGGGCGCCTCTGACACCAGGGGGACCCTGAAAAAGGAAGTTCATTCACACAGTTAGTTTTTGATGGACATTAGCCCCCAGGCTTATATCAATAGGCCCCTTTCCCTTCTGCTCATGTGTGCCCCATCCAGTTTTACACTCAGTGATGTCCATCTCTTTGCCTGAGTCTGGCCTTGGTTGAGAACAGGTTTGGTCTTCCGAGTGCTTGTCTCCAATGCCCTTAGTCTTGGCAAACCAGGTGAGGGCAGACACCAAAAAAAGATTTATGTAAAGCCAAAATTCTGACTTGATATCAGAGACTTACTCTTCCAGTGTCTGTGAGTTCTCCCCAATACCTCAAAGAAAGCTCAAGGATAAACATTGTGTGGGCACGCCAGTGGGTACATACAGTCATAAGAGAGCAGCTAGCCAGTCATACTGAACAACTGAAGCTCGGCCATAATGAAGATGCTGGAGCCCACCTGGGACACTCCAAACAGCTGCCTTAGTGACAAGAACTCAGCCACTGGGGCTGGAGAGATGGCTCGGCGGTAAAGAGCACTGGCTGCCCTTCAAGAGGACCCGGTTTCAATTTCCAGCATGTGCATGGTGGCTCACAACCACATACAGTTTCACTTCCAGGATATTTGAAGCCCTCTCTGGCCTCCACAGGCACAAGAACATAGTCATACACAGACTAACACGTAGGAAAACATCCATACACATTGAATTTGTTTTATACTTAAAGAAGTGGGTTGTTTCCTCTTCCCTCACCCTACAGCTACTTCAGGTGACAGTTCTGGCCCCATCTTGGGGCTGACCAGACAAGCTGGTCTAACCCTGCCTCATTTCCTCAGATGAAAGAACTTAGGAATGGCTGACCAAGTCCTTAATGCCAGTTTTGGGGTGATCCTGGTAGAATCCAGGTCTCAAACAGCCACAGGGGACCTCTGACTCTTTTGGATTTGAATCCAAAAATCCTTTGGATTTTTGCCAACATCAGTTAAATGTACAGCCTCTCGGCACCAAGTCCGTCTACAACCCAGGGAGATGACATGTCACCTAGAACCTTGGGATGGTAATGTTCTGGGCAGACCTCCTCAATACACTGGTGGCAATGCTGTCCCCACCTCTGTGCGTGTGGATGGAAAGGAGGAGAAGGAACTGAACAGAGGCAGACACTGCAGGTTCACAAACCACGCTGGCACCTTTGCTCTCTGCACAATACTCACCAGACTTCCTGGGGGACCACTGACACCAGGGGGTCCTGCCGGTCCTGGAGCACCCTAGTCAGAGAAGGAACACTTGAGAAAAGCCAAATGTATCAGCTACAAATAAATAACACAGTCACTCTCCATACAGGTCTCACACTCAGTTCATTTAACAGCCTCCAAACTGATACACATAGATATTAGGAACCTGCCCTTCACTGAGAACATATAGTGTCCCCTCCAGCCAGACTCAAGAGAATGGGGTTGAAGGTGGAGGGAACTGGAGATAGGAAGACTCTCACAGTTCTTTAGGCCCGCACATGGGGGTGGCCATGCAACATGATTCCATGTGGCCTGAGCGGAAAGTGCCAGCCTCCCTGAGATTAAACACACTCTGTGGACAGGAGAGCTAGGAACAGCAGACTGAGAACTCAAAGGGTGCCTGCTGGAAAATGTTTATCTGTACAATTCCTTGACTGCCACTTCGTGTTTGAGGTCTGTGTGAGAGAGAGACAGAGGCACAGAAACACAGGGAGACAGACAGACAGAAAATAAAGACAGAGAGGCATAGAGAGAAAGAGAAATGGACAGGCCGAGAGATAATTATGTAACTTAGAATTTTATCCTTAGAGTGTGCATCTGTGGATCTGAATGCAGGCACATTCAGATCTCCGAATGGCAAACATCTGAAAGTGGTCCTCTTTGTGCTTGGAAGGTCCTTTGTCCACCCTCTTTGCACACTGAAGATTTCTTTCATTACTGGGCGTGCAGGCACAGATTGGGTTTACACGATCATATCTTTGTAGCATCCATGAATATACAGGAGAAAATTTGCCTCATAGTTGGGCATGTGGACAAACTCCAGGCCTGCTGATAATAATATGGAAACCAAGGCATCTCTCTTGGGCTTAAGGCTCAAATGGCCCCTGAGCATGGACAGCTCCACCAGCATCGAACTTCTTCCTTTCTTTCTTTTAAATTTAATTTAATTTATATATTTATTTATTGCAATTTATTCACTTTGTATCCCCGTTGCAGCCCCCTTCCTCATCTCCTCCAATTCCCACTCACCCCTCCTCTTCTCCCCTTTTGCCCTTTCCCTAGTCCTCTGATAGTGGAGAACCTCCTTCCCATCTATCTGACCCTAGCCTATCAGGTCTCATCAAGGCTGGCTGCATCATCTTCCTCTGTGGCCTGGCAAGGCTCTACCCACCAGGGGGAGGTGATCAAAGAGTTGGCCACTGAGTTCATGTCAGAGACAGCCCCTGTACCGTTTTTTTTCTTTCTTAGCCATATGTCAGATGGTTCAGAACTGTGAGCCAGAGAGAAGATGTTCATCTGGACCACCCCTTCTAGACTATCCTCCCCCTACCCCAGAAGTTAGCCTGGACAGAAGGACTCACAGGGTTTCCAGCTGCTCCAGGGGCCCCGTGTGCACCATCAAGTCCCTTGGCACCCTGTGCAAGAGAGAAAAAAAGGGGCTTGGGTCAGAGGTCTGAGGTCGGAGGTGGTGCTGGCCTGCTGCTCAAACTTAACAAATCAGAACATAAAAAAATGCATCAGAAAGCAGGGTCTGTCAGGTGCAGAAAAGCCTCCATCACTGGCCCTGCACATTCCCATCTATGTCCTTAAAGTCATCTATTTCTCATTAACACATTATGTAAATGAGGGAGAGAGTTGGGCAACCTTGATCTCAGGAGTTTTGAACAATAGGCTCCTCTAAATCATCTAGAGTCCCTTCCCTTCCTCCACCAAACAATTGAACTATTGTCAGGGAACATCCTCTCAGCCCAAACCACAACAGATAAATAAAATAAAAATGCTAATATGTACCAGGCATCCTCTAAACACATTTGCCCATCAATTGCTCAGGAATTTCCTATATCTGCTCAGACAGTTTCCTATATCTGAAAATGCACCGGACACCAAGAGCAACTTTGCTTTCTGGGAAACCTTTCTCCAGAACATTCTGAGTCTAAGACAACTCTCCTCGGGCCACCAACAGCCCTTTAGTGGAAAGGCACGGACAATCAGATTCCCAGAGCCTGGTCCAGGTAGTTGCTTTTGGGATCAACTTTGCGAGGTGCTGAAACCCTTAGTTCTGGGGGCTGCCACAACCCAATGTCTCCAACAACAACACCCCAATAACAATTCACAAAATGTCAAGAGAGAAGGCTGATAGGAAAGGCAGGAAGGAATATATGTTGGAGGGCAGCATGGTTCAGGAACAAACAGGTAGAGAGAGGGTTCCCTTACCGGAGGTCCAGCAGGTCCCCGAGGGCCCAGTTCTCCAGGATGACCCTGAGGTCCCTGCAATGAGAGAGGAATGGCCACATGAACTAACTCAGCACCCTTGTCCTGAGCATATGGGGCTGGATGTGGGGACCTGCAGTGGCTATAATCTGAGATCTGCAGAAGGCACAACACCAAAGTCCTAAGGGTTAAAACAGGCTACGGTCAAGTTTAACAATCCCTCCAGTATGCAGAGCTGCCAGTGGCATACAGACCTAGAACCAGCCAGGCCTAGATTTCTGGTCTTCAGGAAACTCAGGGAATGGTGAGCAGTGTCTGGGATGTGGGTACTCACCAGGGCTCCAGGCTTGCCAGGGTCACCCTTTTCTCCTTTGGGCCCTTGCTCTCCCTGTTGGTTAGAGGCACATGGTATAGGTGACTCGGGAGTGATCTCCTATGCTTTCAGCACATCGGCTCCACCCCTCAGCACTGACACAAGAATCATCTCCATTCCTTTGGTGACCCCATCCAAAGCTGTTCCTGTTGGCTGGATTGGAGGTGCTTCCCTCTTTTTCCGGGGGCTCAGAATGATCCTGATTTATTGTTCATATCTGAGACTGTAAGTCTCTTCTTCATGGAATCGAATCCCAGACTGGCCACATCCTCCATATTAGGCATTCTCAGGGTCCAGTGTCTCCTCCATGAAGACACCCATGCTAAGGTTTCAACTCTACACTTGAGTGGTCTGAACCTTGTCCCCTCCTGCTCAGGGATGACTGATACAGAAGTGATCACCAATAAATACAATGAGGAGGGGAGTCTTTCAAAGCCAATCTCTTTCTTGAGGGGGAGAGAGGTATTGAGAAGATTCAGTTCTTGACACAGAGAAAAATGAAGTAATAAAATACATTTTAAAACAAGATATAATTTCCTTGCTTTGATTCTGAACATGGCTACTGACCTTCTCAATAGTACACATTCTGAAAGGACACCCCACTGAGACTCAAAAGGGGAGATGTGTAGGACACTCCCCCTTCTCTCCTTAGCTGCTCTTCCAGTGGGATCTTTTGGAAATTGTCTCTATGGAGCAACTATAGGGAAGTTTTAAGCCCTGAGGCCCAGGGGCACCAAAGAAGAAAAAAAATGGAAAGGTTTGGGGTCAGGCATTCAATTAATAGATGGTAGAGGTGTGCTGGGAGGGAGGCAGTGAGATGGCCAGTCTGCCTGTGTGGGAGGAGCTGAGCTTTGAAATACAGAGATATACAGGGACATCACTAAAGGCAGCCACAAAGGCCACAAAGGCTGACAGACACCTCCCCTGACAACTCCTGAATTCCAGGCTTCCCCAAGAGGCCCTCTGCACTTCCTTTCTGTCTCACATCCAAATCATAATGTCCTTCCTTATCCTTCAACGAATTCAGCATCTGACTCAGTTTCTCTCCTCCTCCATTCCTCTCTGTCAGACACAGATCTTCCGTGTCTCTGAAGTTGCACCGACTTATTACTGAATGGAGACGGTACTGGCGGACTGTAGCTCTTCCCACTCCACCCTCTCAGCTGTCCTGTGTTGTGAAACACAGGTCATACAACACTGAGAGAGGAACCACGAAAACAAGAAAATAAAAGGTAAGGCGCCAGGCATGGTGGCCTTTCATCTGAGTACTCGGGAGGCAGAGGCAGGAGAATCTCTGCATTTGAAGCCATATTGCTCTGCACAGGGAGTTTCCCATAAGCCAAGGTTAAGAGGCCGAGACCCTGTCTTAAAAGCGGGAGAGGATGGTTGATGGTGCCAAATAACATTTCCTGGCCTCAGTGCTGCTGGTAGCATAAAGAGATTCGAAAAATGCTTATTTTTCAGAAGACTTCATGGAAGGGGAAGGAAAATGGCCCCCACCTCCCCAGGCTGTGGAACTGATTTCCATCTTTCTGTTAAGTGTCTCAGTGTCTACAGGAAACCATTGAAGCCTCATTCCCCAAGCAGTCTGAATGGAATATTCTGGAAACTGTCTCTATGGGGCAACAAACTTCAGTGGGACTGAGGACTTGAAGTGTTCCCATCTCTGGTCTCTTTTCTGCCAACATTGGTAGAGGCTATTCTGGCAGCTCAGATATATCTAGTCTCACAGCAACCAGCAGCTCTGAGCACAGCAGAATGGGCTCTACACAAAGACAGGGTGGCCTATGTGACCACTGGGTGATGTCCCTAGAATGCCCGCCAGCTGTGGGAACTACTTTCTTGCTATAATCTAATCCCCTACTTTTCCACAGGACAAGTTCTGCCTAACCATCATGAAGGACTGAGAATCAAATCCCCCAAGCCCCAACTGCTACCCCACATCATCACCCCAAGAGCTGAGGCAACAGGCTGCATAGGGTCCACTGCAACTTACTGGCATTCTTGGGTGTGGCGTGAACATTGACGGCTGAAAAAGAAAGCACACAAGTTAGACAGCTTGGAATCGAAGGAGCCTTCCATTTCAGTCTTTTTCTTTTCCTTAGTTAGGGCTTTATTGCTATGAAGAGACACCATGACGATGGAAACTCTTTTTTCTTTTTTCTTTTTTTCATTTTTCTATTAATTCAATTTATATCTCCATCATAGGTTCCTCCCTCCTCTCCTCCCAGGCCCACCTTCCCTCCTGCATCCCCTCTCCTCTATACCCCAGAATAAGGGAGCCCTCTCCCACCCAGACACCCCAGCTCAAATATTCACATGAGGACTGAGTTCCTCCCCTATGGCTTGGTAGGCAAGTCCCATCAGGGTTACGTGTTCAAAAAGCAGACAACATGGTTCATGTCAGAGATTTTCCCCACTCCCTTAACTAGTGGGCCCACATGAAGCCTAAGATGCCCATCAGACTTATCTTCTTAGGGTCTGTGCATTGTAGTATGTCTATCCTGTACCATGTAACTAAAATCTGCTTATAAGTGAGTATATACCATGTGTGTCTTTCTGGGTCTGTGTTACCTCACTCCTTGAACTCATTTCATTTTTTAAAATCCTGCTGCTTCTAAGAGATTTGCCACGCCAAGGAACACGGACTTGAAATGCCGCTTTATATTTGCTTTTTGAGGTGAGGATGTTAGTGCTTTTTATTCTTTGAAAACTTTATATACATGTCTCTCATGTATTTTGGTGACATTCATTCCCTACTCCTTTCCTCCAACTATCCCCAGATGTGCCCAGCTTCACATCCTCTTTTATTAATGGCCCAATGAGTATTATTAGTATTGCACATAGGAACATGGTGAGCAGTTGTTCACTAGAACATAGGCAACCCACCAAGGGCAGGTGGTAACCGTTACCAAAGAAAAGTATCTTTTAAAAAAAAATGTGTTTTTTGAGACAGAATTTTATGTAGTCTAAGTTGGCTTCCAACTTTCGAAATAGCTAAGGACGACTTGAACTCCTGAGCCTCCTGCCTCTCTACCTTCCAGGTACTGGAATTTTTAGTGTGTCCAGATTTGCATGTGTCCTTTATTGTCGTTAAGTTTGTCCAACAGAATCAGCTTTTTTTAAACAATCAGCACGTGTACTCATACATTAATGAAGGGATGTGCAATGTATGCATTTAGATGATCTGAGATCTCAACATTTCTATGACTCTGGAAATATTTTGTGAGGCTCAAGGAGACAAAACTTCCCGGAGGCCAAAGCAGAATACTCCATGCAGGAAACAGGAAGACAGCCTATGATATTCAATTCAGGTCTCTCTACCCTTTATCCAGTATTACACTTCCCCCGTGCTAGGCAGGGACAGAGTTTGAAGACTAACAAGGGGGCCCAGCCTCTGGCTCCTGCAGAAGCCAGTGAAGATCATCATGAACTTCAGTGTCTCTCCAGCCTTACCGGGACACAGGCTGCAATGAGTCCCTGCTTTGTCTAGCCTTAATGCTTTCACAGATGATATTCCTTGGGCCTGGAACACTGATCCCCTTTAATTGCTATCCTTTGGTCCAGCCTTCAAGACTCCTTTGATTGTCTCCTGATTGTCCTTCCGTCATCTAGTACTTTCATATAAATTAGGTCATTTGAGTCCTAATGCACATCAGCTATAATGAATGTTACTGGATGACATTTTTAACCTGTAACTAGAGTGCATTCCTATAACTGGAGTTTCTGTTTGGTTCCCCTCATCTTATGTCTGTTTCTGTGCCAGCACCATGCTGTTTTTATTACCACAGCCTCTGTAATATAGCTTGAGATCTGGAATTGTGATGCCTCCATCATTCATTTTAGTCAGGATTTTTTTTTCTATCTGGGGTCTTTTCTTTGTCCATATGAGTTTTAATGTTTTTATTCTATTTCACCTCTTCCTTCAGAGAGTTAAAGCTTTCATTGTAGAGGTCCTTCATCTCCTTAAATAGGCTTATTCCTAGACATATTTTAGACTACTGTGACTGGGAACATGGCCATCATCTCTTTCTTAGCATGTTTTTTTAATCAATAAACAGAAAGGCTACTGTTTTTTTTTAACTTTTTGTTTAAAAAGTTACTGGGTTTTTTTTTAATTTTTGTATTCTGCCACTTTGCTGATGGTGTTGATCATTTCTAGAAGCTTCTGGTGAAATTGGGATGTTTTATGTAAAATATCATATCATCCACAAATAGGGATGATTTGACTTGTTTTTCTATTTGTACACATTTAATTTCCTTCCCCTAATAGATTATAGGTTCTCTGTGAAGTCAGAAGCTTGCCACTGGTTGGCCCAGAGCAAAAGCCCAAGGGACAAAATGAGTAGGAAAAAAAACATGATGATACACTACAAAAGGAAAAATGTGTCTTCCTCTCCTTTCCTTCGAGAAATGTGACTTCCCTTCCTTTCCCTAGTTCCAGACTCCTCCGAGTCAGACCACTCTTCCGGTTCAGCACATTGGAGTTCATGCTGATATTTACATACAACTGTGAAGATACGAAAATATGTAATTTTGTGCAAGAAGTAATGTGAATATTAAAATCGAGTACATTATTGCCAGCTGATCACCTGCATCAAGGGATGGTTTCATCAGCTGGGGACAGATGGTGACCTGCCTCTGCCTTGTTTTATGGATAAGGAAACTGCAGGTCAGAGACATGATCCCCCTGAAGACATCTGAGCAACAAGACCATGTAGGGTCAAGACCTGACATCTGCAGGAGGATGGAAGAATTGGTTCTCTATCCTTCAGCATCCAAATGCTCCACAGATTGAATTTTCCTGCTTAGTTTGTTTTATTTGGTGTGTTCATCCATAAAAAATCAAGACTCCAAAGTGTGTATATGTGTATGCCTGTGTTTGTGCATGAGTATATTTGCATGCATGTGTGTGCATATGTGTATATGTGTTTGTGTGTACGTGTGTGTACATGGGTGTGTGTGTGTGTGTGTGTGTGTGTGTGTGTGTGTGTGAGCATATGTATGACTATGTGCCTGTGAGTGCATATATGTGTGCTGTATAAAATTGGATTTTGTTATGTGGACATTGCAGGACTTAATCCCATGTTATAGTCATGTAGGTATTTTGTAATTTTTCCTCATTATAAGCAACACTACCATATACACCCTTACAGTTTTTAGATAAAAATGACCATCCATGTAGGAGAGAATACATTCTAATCAAAGACATTGGTGCCCTCTCTATCAAACCACTGAAATGAACACCCCAAGAAATTTTATTTTCCCCAGAGAACTGGTGTTGGTAGAAGGAAAAGCCTTAAACCTGGAGTCAGCTAGAGGGGGTATTTGTCTCCAATTATACCAGAATTCATAAACAGAGCCATAAGCAAAGTCTCTGTCAATGGCCCAAACAGAATCACAAACTGTAGAAGAAACATTGAAATAAAAATTAATTCCAAATCTAGGACAATTGTAGAATTCTTGGAAATGAATACCTGATAAGAAAAGTGGCCATTTTATATTTATTATATAAGCTAAAGTTCCCAGACAAAAGATATATATACGCTGCAAGGTTCTGATTACACATTTGTGGTCATGGAAAAACAGACCCACATTATCTCTCCTCCCTTCCCTGTCATTCTCTGTTCACCACTGTACTTGATCTAACACTCTACCCACAATTAGGCAAAAATTGACTGGAGTTAACAGGCCACCAACTGAAAGCTAAGACTGTTATCAGATAGCCTTGAAAATCCCTAGACATTGAGAAAGCCTGTGGAAGGTGAGGAATCAGAGTCGTGGGCTATGGTGCTATGGTCCCACTCTGAACAAACAGCTTCTTATCTCTAGAATCTTGTCTCAACTTCCCTGTATGTATCAGGTGGATATGTACTTTCAGTGTCTATAATATATTCTGAGATACAGCAATTGTGCTTTCGTTGAATTAAGTGGATAAAATAAGTACAGGACTTCTCTTTACTAGAAGAGCTAGGAGTGGGTCTAATGATGGACTAATGAAAGCATATTAATAACAAAGTAGTGTGTGTGTGTGTGTGTGTGTGTGTGTGTGTGTGTGTGTGTGTGTGAATCCAATGGCCTTAGGAGTTGAGAGGAGGAGACAAGATGAGAATCAAAGCAACTTACACTTCCAGGTAAGCCAGGGGGGCCTGCTGGACCAACCTCACCCTAGGGGAAAAAAAAATGAAAAAATATGTGATCTCAATCCTGTTAATTCTGCTTATGCCAGGAATGATCTATAATAACACGTCCCTCAGAAAACCAGATCACTTCCCTGTACAGACTTTGATAGATTATGGTTAGGTGGGGAAAGGGTTGGGATACACACATGCATTCTAAATTATACAATATCTCAAATATGTGTATTTCAAAGTATCTACACCAACCCACGTGTCTACAGGTTATTTAAGTGGCCCGCACCATTGCAGCATTTTGTAATAACAACGGGCATACTGAAGTTGTTTCCACTGTTGCCATCAAAGCTAGTTGGAGCAAACGTTCCCACACATGTCCCTTAGCTAATGGCCACACTGAAGTCCAGCTCCCTTAGAGACACCCCCATAGCTGTCCCGCACCCTCAGAATGCAGGACACTCTCCTATGCCTGCTTATACCAGGATTGTTCTTGTGCACAACCCAAGTTTGGGAGCTGATTCAGTTTAACACGAAGCCCAATTGTATCATATCATATAAGTACTAGAGAGGAAGTTTTCTCTGGCTTGCTTCTTCTGTTACAGGGTACACTCTAACTTAAGTATCTCCTGTGTGTGAACTGATTTACTGCTGTGGATAGGTCCATAAAGTGTTTTTTATATTTTATACATAAAATGATAGGTTTCATAATGACATTTTCATATGCTTATATGCTATATATGATTTACTTTGCTTCTGCGCCCCACACTCCGGGTGGTCTCCTTCGTCTTCCAAAGGCCCCTCTTCATTTTAGTGTCACATATGCTTTCGTGTCCTTGTATATGCGTCACACACATTTTATAAACTCTAGATGCCACATACGAGAGGGACCATGTGGTATTTGCCTAAGTCTGGTTTGTTATTGGTAACAGGGTTTCCTCCTTGTTTCTGCAATATAGACAGTGGCACACAAAAGCCTCAGTCCAGATGTACAAACAGAGGCAGCCAGCCAGCCAGGCACCGGGTTTCACACTCAGAATCCAGATTTTCAGAAGAGAGCGTTATCAGAGCCTCGGCATAACCCATCACTCTGTCTCCCCTGACAGGGCAGGTTCCTGTTCTGGAAGACCATCATATGCCTACCCCTACCTTCCTTACCATTAATAATACCAAGGGGTCAAAGCCAGTGTGTCCTACTCAGGGGTGTGGACAAAGGGACAAACGGATGCAAATGGAAAGAGGCAGGAAGAACTGTCCAAAGCAGAGGACACAGGATGCCTTTGGCAGTGGTCTCCTTGCTCATCCCCAGAGCTGTGCAGGAAGAATGGTTGCCGGTGGGAAAGGTGGTGGCAGCGTGACTCTCCATCTTTGATGAAGAGGCTTGATTTCAGAAAGCCATAGGCTTGGGGTAAGATTGACAATGGTAGGTCTGGATTCCATTTCTGTTTCTCTGTAAGTTTTCTGCCCTCAGCTGCTCTTGAGGAGCAGGAAGAATTACCACCCCCTGTTGAAAGGTGCTAGCTAGAGTGCAAAAATGACTGGGGTGGAAATGGATCAAATATAGTGGAAAGTTCTGGTGTCTTTAAAAACTCCATATGTTATGTAAACATGTTTTTTGTTTTTTTTTTAAGTCCCAGGTGTGGGCTATGGGGCTGATAGAGATTGTCCACAGCAGCAAACTATTTGCCTCATGAGCATTCTAAGAGGGGCTTTTGCCAGCTGCAGTTAGTTTAAATCTGAGGACTCTAGAGAGAATAAGTGCCAGAGCCCAGAAAGTGTTAGGGGGATCTGAGAAAAAAGAATGCTGCTGCTCCTGGTTGCTATTGATGCAATTTGACAAGAAGTTGGAGATATCCTGAAAGGAAGATTGGACTTGCCCCAAGGAACCCAACAGCCCTAACCAACAGGAGGTAGCCAAAGAGAACTCCACCCCCTTCACCATTAATCTTCCTTCTCTCCTACCTGGTATTGGGGTATTGGAAGTGACTGGAGTGGAGAAGAGAGGTAGAGGTATAAGAAACCCAAATAAAAAAGAATTAAAGAAAGAAATAGTACCTACAATCAACAGAGGGCACAGCTGAGACAGGGCCTTGCCAAGGCCAGTCAGAAGGGGGCACCATTGCTTTAGTGTCTCGTTTTGGTTTTATTATTATCCAGCTCTCCAGGGGAGCTTAATATGACCCAGAATCTTTAGAAGCCTGCATGCAAAGCAGAGCAATTAGAGCTTTGTGGTCTTCCTAACCCTCTGCATTCTGGAAAAGAATATCTCTAAAAGAAATTGCATTTCTGAGAATCCAAGTTTGAACAAAAGTTCCCGGAAAGAAACAGCAAGCACCTTTCCCAGAACATGCCATGGCTGATTAACTGATTAGGATTTCAAAGAGAGTAGAGGTTAAAATATTGCAGGAGCTATTCCTTGCTTACCTAATGTATTAACACATCACTAGCTTCCACTACCCCCAAAGCTAATAGTGTCATCACAGAGCTTCTGGAGCCTCTAACAGAGCTCCCCCACTTCTCTGTAACCTGCCCATCTGATATCTCCTCTAAAGTATTTTGATTTATGACCTCCTTTGTTCTGTTTCTATTAAACACTTGTGAAATCAGTCCCCCAAAAGAAACACAGTGTTTGAGGTGACTTAAATCTCTGTTCCCAGGTCATGGTTGCTCATATTCCTCTCTGGAATAAATCATCTCTTATTCCATTGAAGTGAGAGCTATTTCTTTCATAAACATCAAGAAACCAGCAAACTGAGGGGAGCCTCACCCAGGACCATGTTGTCAACATAGCTGGAGTCAAGGAATGAGAAAAGCAGGAGGTGTGCTGAAAACCAGAGTGTGGAAAGTGCATTGTGAAAATAGACACCTTTCAGGAGGAAGGAGACTATGGGCCTCTGAGTGTCATTGGCCCCTGGACCCAAGAAGGCAGTCCTATGTGTCATCATTCTGTGGGCCCACTGTGAGGAAGCTGGTCCTCTATCAGCAGACCTGGAGGTCACTGAGGATGAATCCCCTTCCCTCATAATCAGCAGCTTGTGACACTAGGAACTGAATCTGCAGGACTTTGACAGCTAATCAGAAGTATGAGCTCTGGGTCCTACCCTGGCCTGGCCCATGGTGGAGTAATGACATTCTAAACTACCCCAAAAATTAGAAGATTACTATCTAACCAGAGGCTTTCTGGGGGAAAAATGTCATGCCAGTGTTGACAGACCATTAAGGCAGAGTAGCAATGCTTCCCTGTGTCAGGATTATTCAGAAATATGCCTTGGAACAATACAAATATAGCCTGCAAAACTCTCCCTCCTCCCTCTACCTCTCCCCCCCACACTCTCTCTATCCCTTCTCCCTTTCTCTCTCTCCCTCTCTCCTCTCCTCTACTTGCCCTCCCTTTCTCTCTCTCCCTCTTCCCTCCCTACCTGAAGTTTCTCCCTCTGACTCTTTCCCTCTTTCTTCTTCCTTTTCCTCCCATTTCCTCCCGTGTCTCCCTTCCTCCACTGTTCCCTCTCTTCTCTCTCTCTCTCTCTCCCCCTCTCCTCCCTCCCTCCCTTCCTCAGTCCCTCTCCCTGTCTCTCCCCTTTTCTTCCACTCATTCCCCCACCACCAACAACTGGAAAATTTTGGTAATAATGAGAGCGTGCAGCTGTTACCTTTTCACCTTGGACACCTTTCAGCCCAGGAAGTCCCATTTCACCTTTTTCTCCCTAAAGTAAAAGATACATTAAAAAGCATTAGAACCTCCTCCTCTCTATAGGATGGCCATAGTGAAACCTAACTCCAAGGAGCGGAGGCAGCTGACTCCTGACTTTGTTGCCTCACATGCCTTTTCCTCTGAAGGTGCCCACACTTCCCAGAATGTCTTTCAGCCATTGTCCTTTCATTCCTGCTTAAGGACTCTAGGTTCTGAGCTTCTTGCACAATACCAGGAATTAATCTATTCTCCTAGTCAAAACCATCACCTCATCCCAAGGGTCTAAGGTTCCAGAGGATTCTCTTTCCTTGAGTGAGAGCACAGTGGCCATGCTGGCAAGAGGCAGTCACACTCACCTGGTCCCCTTTGTCTCCACGAGGTCCTGGGAAGCCTGGAGCACCAGGAAGGCCAACTTCTCCCTACGCAAACAAAGCCAGTAGGTACCAGTTAGTTTTCCCTGTGAGAGAGGTTCTGGGTCACATGCTTTTCATCCCCTCACAGATTTCAAGCTTAGTCACGTGGAAAGTAGAGCCTTGCCAAAAGGGAAATTCTAGAGAATCTGTTTTGGGATACCCCAGGTTCCTTTTTGTCTGGGTCATTTCCTCTCAGGCATCCTCATCCTACTTCTCTGGGTACCTAACTCCTCCACCCTTTTAGGACTCAGTCACAGTGTCAGACCTTCAGCATCTTTCCTGGCATCTTTAGGCCCCTCTTTAGGATGACACGCTTCCATCACTACACCACTCAACAGCCATTATGCCCAGTTTCTCTTGGCTCCTAAGTGGGCTCTAATCTCAGCACAGTAACCGATGCCTAGGACACACTGAAAACTCTCAATCAATCAGATGAAGGTATGAAATAAATGAACTTTCAAAAGGCATGATTCCTCTTGTACCTTAAAAATGTTTATCTAAGACATGATGCACAATGATGATTCATTAATTAAAGAATAAACAAAAGATAAAAATACAATCTGGGCACAGGGGTCTTTTCTGAGACTGATTCTCCAACTAAGGACCATTCATCAATATAACCTAGAACTCCTGCTCAGATGTAGCCCATGGCAGCTCAGTATCTAAGTGTTCCCTAGTAAGGGGAACAGGGACTGTCTCTGACATGAACTCAGTGGCTGGCTCTTTGACCTTCCCCCCACCCAAGGGAGGAGCAGCCTTGCCAGGCCACAGAGGAGGATAATGCAGCCAGTCCTGATGAGACCTGATAAGCTAGGGTCAGATGGAAGGGGAGGAGGACTTCCCTTATCAGTGGACTTAAAGAAGGGCATGAGAGGAGATGAGGGAGGGAGGGTTGGTTTGGGAGAAGAGAGAGGGTGTTACAGCTGGGATACAAAGTGAATAAAATGTAATTAATGTAAAAAAATTAAAATAAAAAAAATATGAGCACACGAACCTTCTCACCAGGATGGCCTGCAAGGCCCCGCTCCCCAACTTCACCCTGTGGACAGAGTAACAAAGTCTGATTATCTTCTATGCATACCTTCACACGTGGCTGTCATTCGACAGCTGGCCTCACACATCCATAGTACCTGCCAGCCACAGCTCTTGGCTCTCTAAAATCAAACATTAAGTCCCAGAGACCCTGAAGCATGAAGCCAATGTGTTCAATATTCCTGCAGATAGGAATTACCTCATACTGTCCCCCACATGCTTCTTCATGTTGTCTTCTGCTTCCCCCAAAGAAGCAACTCTCGGCAGGACTGAAGTTTGTGCTTGCTGCATCTGCTCATCATTTGCAGTTCAAAACAGCAAGGATCCCAAACCTGGAACCCTTGAATACACCCCAACTCCAGGTCTCAGGACACATCAAATACCAAAGCCTCACTCTGGGCTCAGCAATGAAGGAGAAGCTGGTACAGAATGTGTCCCTATGACTCAGGGTTCAGTCCTTTTATAAAATCAGACATCCCTGTGTCAGAAGCAGGGAAGAGTTTAACTTCTCCTTCTCCCTGTTATGTTGCAATGGGAGAGCTTTCTAGGAGACAATGTCAGATACCCAGGCTTCTAGGAGAAAGCATGCCCTAAAGAGGTTCACACCAGTTCTTGTCCACTCTCAAGTTTACTCTCATCCATGATGTTTCTACTGGGGTCTTAATGCTCACCTTAAATTTTCTGTTAAGACATAATCTTCAATGAGTTACTATGGGGTGGAGCCTTCAGGAGATGATCAGTCATGAGGATAGATTCCTCATGAATTGAATTAGTGTCTTTACAAACAAACAAACAAACAAACAAAAACACTGGTCTATCCTGTCATGGAGACTGCTATCTTATAAGTGTCCATCTTATCCTGTACCTCTGGTGTCGCCATAGCATCTAGAGATATAAGGATGGATCATCTACAAAGTAGAAAATGGCTACTGCTACCTGGACCTTGAACTTCACAGCCTCCAGAACTGTGAGCAATAAATTTCTGTTGTTTAAAAAGATGTCGCCTGAAGTATTTTGTCATAGAATACCAAAGAATTAAGACATTGCTCCCACTAGCATCGTGCGGTCAGGCTAACTTGGGAGGCGGGATCGGAAGGGGCCTATTCCAAGGCTATCAGCTGCTGTGTCACCAGGCCCTTGCAAGAATAGGTGCATGGCAGGTTAATTTCTAATGGTATGTCTTAAAAATCACTAATTTCCTCCCCCTTCTTCAGAAGGGAAGGTGGGACTAGGAGGAAAGGAGGGATTGGTTTATGGGGGGATACAAAGTGAATAAAGTGTAACTAATAAAAGTTAAAAAAAAAATAAAAAAAGAAAGGGAAAAAAATCACTAGTTCCTTCAGAGGCAATCTGAGCTTAATATCTGCACACTATCTGGTAAAAGCTTTGGAATAGATATCCATACGAAGTATGGTTTTCTGATGAGTAGACACATGACTGGAAGGTTGAACCAGTTGGTGATGTGGATTTTTCCCAGAGCTGTGCCAAATCAACTGGTTGTGAAGGCCAGCGGAATCGTCGCTTATTAGAAAGGAAGGCAAAGAAAAGGTTGTAGAAAAGGAGGAGGGAGACATGGAAGAGAGGAAGGAAGTAAAAGAAGGAAGGTAGTTGGGTGAAGAAACCAAATGTTTGTTTAGTGTACACATCCATCTTAGACTATAGCTCTGGCTCCATGAAATGATCCAACATATGGAGTTAGCACCTTCTGGAATTCTCTATGCACCCTACAATACCCAGCGACACCCTCAGGTTTTCAGCACATCTCATAAGAACCCTCCTAAGCAGAGCTGTGCAAATTGTTCACCACTGAAGTTTCCCCTTGAAACCAGCTGCCACGGCCTCCCCACATCTGTCATATGAACTGCTTCCTAGGTACTAAGGGAGAGCAAGCAACCGAGGGTGGCTGGAAACTCTGAAGGCTGCTGAAGTGTGTCCTGAATTTGGCCATCAATGAGGTGACCTGATAGACCTTCCACTGGCTCCATCCCTGTCAGAACCAGCTAATTTGTACAGCTCTGTACAGCGCTCACTCTAATTGGGCTGACTTATTAAATGCCCCCATTGCAAGTCTTCACATAGGAGCCGCACTGTTCTTGAGTGTGGAGGGGAAAGGGGCACTACAGAGCTGGGAAAGAGGCCGGTTCTGTGCTTAAACAGCCCACACACTGCCAAGCAGGAACAGAGCAGATGCAGGGTGGAGTATCAGTTCTCCTGACATAGTCCGTCTGGCTACAGTGTCGCTCAATACTAAGAGCTGGCATTATGCACAAATGCACACCAGGGTCTAGCTCCCCTCTCTTCTGTGTTGACTGTCTACACTAGCTATACTGTGACTTTGAGCTGATGACTTTGGGAAGCAGGAACCTGATGCCAGTTGGGAAAGTCCACAGTGAGAAACTCCCAAACATGGAGTGAAAGCCATTACTACAAGGCACTGGACTGTCTTACATTCATGGCAGTGTCCTGTCAAGCGCTGGCTGCTTGCCCACGCAAGCCTCTTGCTGCTCCATCAGCTGGAAGCCCAGTGGGTGACAAATTTGCAGTCCCCAGCAGGACTTCTCTATCACTACATTTAAGAAGGAACCCAGACACCAGAGGTCATGGGAGGAAAAACCAAGGAAAGACAGAAATACAGGCAAGAAAAAAGAGGAAGAGGGAATGAGAAATGTCTCTATCCCCTTGCTCACTCCCTAGCAGAACAAACCAGTCAGTAGATGTGGTGTCTTTCCCCAGGTCCTCAGCTCTCTTTGATGCCTCCTCTATGGAGCAGGTCTCCTTAGCAGGACCTCTCCATCCCATACCACATTTCCCCAGGAGGTGACCTTGGCTCTGCTGTGATGAGACTCGGGGTATCATGATGGAGCCCCATGGAGCTGCCAAGCCTGATAGTTAGCCATTTCCCAATCATACATGCTTCCTTTGAGGCTCCCAATGGCACACCCAGATGAGATAAAATACACAGATGGGGGTCACACAACCCCATCTGGAAGTACAGATGTAAGAAGAATGGTGAGAGTCATACCCGAGGTCCAGGCATTCCAGGCACGCCGCCTTCCCCAGGGTCCCCTGGTTCTCCCTGTGGGAAGAAAAATGCAGAGTCAACACAGAAGGGACCAAGCTTGGTTGAACACAGCTACAGCTGGCTTGGGATGGGTCTGAAACAGAGCCACCTGTGCATAGATAGTTCTGAACTCTCATTCTCTGTGGCTCTCTCAATGCAGGACACCTCCAATGTCCCATACTCCCCATACTCTGTTGCTTAAAGTGTGTGATTGGAAACAACTGGAACTCCTTCCCTTCTGAGAGATTTCAACTAGAGACAATGTGGCAGTCCCTTTTTATTTGAAAATACAAAGTACTTGGTTAGCCAGAGAGAGGAGCAAATATTTACATAAATGGCCTTAAAAGGAGGCATCCCAAAGATTCTAAATCAACATACCACAAAGATAGTGCACCATTCACAATAGTCAAATTATGGAATCAGCCTAGGTGCTTGTCAACAGATGACTGGAAGCAAGAAAACGTGCATCTGTGTATACACGTGAGTCAATTCCATTCAGTCAAAGAGATGACTAAAATTATGCCACTTGCTGAAAAATGGATGGAACTTCAGATCATTATATTAAATGGAATAGGTCAGATTACAAAAGACAAAAATACATTTTATTTTCATTCGTGGTGAGACTTTCTTCAGATGTGTAAAATTATGGGTGTGTTCTGCCACAGCTGTTTTTCAAGGGCAAATCTGAACTTATAATTTAAGAATAAAATTTGTTAAAATTATCCATTGTAAGGGTGGGAGAGGTGGGCCAGTGGTTAAGAAAGAACACGTGTTGCTTTTGCAAAGAACCTCAGTAGTTCCTGAGAACCAATGTGGCAGGGCACAGATCCCAGTTCCAGGGAACCAGGGAACAACAACACCCTCTTCTTACCCCTGAGGCACTGCACACACATATGGACAGGCATACACACAGGCAAAACTGTCATTCACAGGAAATATTTTTTAAATTTTTTTCAAAAATGTGAATTTTATCCTATTGTCTATTTATTCACTTGAGGCATTGAAAGTGTGAATCTGATTTTCTATTTCTTGGAATCCAACCTTTGAATCTCCCCTTCATAACCTTTTTAAATGATCTTCACTGGAAACCTTTAAATGAAGCCTCCCACGACTAATTTATCTCTCCAGATTGATTTTAACTCTTTCAGAGCCTTTCTGGGTTGCTTTGGTAGAACTCTGTTATATTTGATGTTGTAAAACCAACCATTTTAACTATGCCTTGGTCCAAAGCCCAGGCAAATAATTAATTTCAGAACTCGACAACTAGGTTATCTCCTTTCCTCTTCAGTTTTTGATGCTCGAACTCATGGTACCCTGAGAGTACCCACCTTGGAGCCAGGCAGACCTGGTGGTCCATTCAGCCCATCCTTTCCAGGTGGCCCCTGGAACAAGAAAGGAAAGAAAGAAAATGAAGACAAAGACATGTGTAGGGAAGACTTGAGGGAAACTGCCAACTAGGAGGTGATTCTACAGCTAGACTGATTGCATGGTCTCACCCACTTTCCAGATACTTTCTTTCTCAAGAAGCACTTATCTCTGCCAGCTAGGCTTTCCTTACATTTTGCCAGGACTATACAGTTACTAGCCTCTGGTCTGTGCCTTGGCTCATTTATTATACATGCAGATGAATGAGGGGGAAAGACAGACTTCTGTGGCGGACATTTTGGTTTCTTTAAAAACTCAGCTATGTTATGTAAATGTGTTTTTGTGTTAATCCCAAATGTGGGATACGGGACTGCCTTAGTTTATCCACAGCTGCTAACTGCCTCGTGTGTCTCGGTTAGTGGCATTCTGAGGACTTGGAGAAGATATAAATTACCAGATCCAGGAGAGAACTGGAAACTCCAAGAAAGAAGAAGGCTGCTGTTCCCCATGCTGTTGCTGGTTTTCCCTTCTGCTGTGTTTGCTATTGCTGCTTTGCTGGACTGCTAGATATCCTGAGATTCTTATTGCCCAAAAGAAGCAGATGACCCTAACCAGCCAGAAGTAGTAAAGAGACCTACGTTACTTCTCACTAACCTTGTCTCCTACTTAGTGTTGCCATGTTAGAAGGTATTAGGAGGGATAATGGAGGTAGAAGCATAAGAAATCGATAAAGTAAATAAAAGTACACCAGCAGGGTTCTAGTCCTAATCTTGGCTTCTAAGAGGCCCAGAAGACAGGACCATCCACACTGATCCTGCACTCCTTTACTAAATCTCCTGGTTTAATGTTTCTTTTTTTCCCACCAAGATCTTCCCTTCCCCTTGTTCCTCAGAGAAGCCAGTCCCCAGCTTTCATCATGGCTGGCATCCCAGCCTTGTATTTCTGAGGAGCCTCACATTGCACCTTCTGATTCAATGTGTTTTCTCCATTCCAAGCTTAAGATTCTATCCCAGCCCCTGGGTCCAGATGAGACAATGAATCCCAAGACAGAGTGGCCTCCAATGTCACAAAGATGGTGATAGGGACCTGGAGAGCCTCCTGGATACAACTGCAAGTCCCTACACTAAACCTAAGATAGAGTAGCTTCTGGGGTCACAGAGATGGAGATGAGGACCTCCCACCCCAGGCCAAATCTAAGATGTTTTATCACCCCCATTTCTTGGGACCTTAAGTCATGTATCAGCACACACACTTCCCCTTAAGGACAGACAGAAACAGGCTTCCCTACAGCCTCATCAGGGGCTATTTCTTGGTATCTATGAATGTTATTAAGTCAACTTTTTTGTTTGTTTTTCTCTTTATTTAAAAAGGGGATTATCACTGTATAGCCCTAGCTGACCCAGTACTCTTTATGTAGACCACCCTAGCCTTGAACTCACAGCAATAGTCAAATATTACAAGCTGTATTTATAAGTATGCACTACATGTTACCTTAAATTTTTATGGCCTTTAAAAATTGACCCTGCTCTCTCTTCTAAATGAGAATTTTCTGCTGTGTGATTTAAGACTCCCATCTCTCTGTGTCACCAGCTTTAGAAGTTGGCTGTAAGCAAAAGGAGAGTTCCCTCTACACAGAGCAGGTCTACTGACTATCATGGCCACAGGAGAAGAGGCCACTTGTTAACAGTGGAATCATGGCAATGACCAAGAAAGATCAAGTCCAAAGCTTGAGCTGAGCCATAGCCTCATCTTGGTAAAACCATAATGCCCCTTTAAAAAAATGTTTTCTCCACAGTCCCTTCCCTCTTCTGACTGTTGGTGGTCATTTGAACACTTTGTTTTCTGTTCTGAGTTAGAGTCCAGCTGCATAGCCCAGGATAACTTGGAATTCACAGCAATTCCCCTGTCTCTGGCTCTCTAGTCCTAGAATCACAAGTGTATGTCATCATGCTCAGATTGATGAGCACACTTTCAGATAAACTCACTGCCTCAGAAGGTTGGTGAGCTTGAGCTGCTGCACGGCCCTGACAACTTTACGTACTTACTGCAGCTAACTATGACTAAGAAATGTCGCCTGGTGCTCCTCCAGGTTCGCACTCATTTCCCTAAGCATGCACTACAGCCCTGGCTTGATGGCTGATGTCCTTTGGGAAGCAGCAGAGTTTCAGTCGGGGGCTGGCATCAACCTCTTGTCCTATCTCCCCGGCCTTTTATCCATGTCTACAAAGGGTCCTGTGACCCACATAAAATGGAGAGCTGTGTGTTGGTGTTCTGCAGCATCCAGAGGCCCCATCCAGGCCCTAGCCTTTACTCTACAAGGAGCTCGTCATAAATAAATCCCTCAGAGTAAAGTAGGCTCCTCGGGTTTTAGGGCCTCAGGCCAATACAGCACCTGGTTTCAGGGTGACTGACTGTCCCCAGGCCACTCCATCAGTATGTCTAAAGAGGCTTGTACCGACATGCCAAGGTAACATGTCTACCTTCAGCTGCATAGCTTTCCTGCAACATTAAAGCTAGCTGATTCCTAGGGCTTAGAAGAAACCAGAAGGCCCTTGAAATGCCAGGGTATTCTCCACGTATGAGAGAGAAACATTGTCCAGAAATGTAACCCTCTAGATATCCCTCAAGAACAAGTTGTTACATTTTAGTTGGAGGAACTTTGTGCATGTTTCTTTGGAAACAAGAACAAGGGTGGCCGGAGCAAGTGGGGAGGCAGTCTCAGGAGACAGCAGGAGAGAAAGGAAAACCAGCCCCCCCCCACAACCTCATGCTCTGCTGTAAATTAGGGGGCTTCTGAAAGCCTCACCAGTTCTGGGAGAGAACCCTAGATTCAGGGACTAATGTCTGGCTATTCCTGACAAGGAGCAATGAAGGTCAGTAAGGGGCCACATAAAAGAAGAGCTAAAAACAACTCACCACATGCCCAGCAGGCCCAGGTTTTCCAGGGAAGCCAAGCTCTCCAGGTAAACCCTGAGAGGGGAAATAGAAAAACTGTTAGTCAATTTATTTGAGATTGGAGCCTTGTCCTGATGCCATCCCAGGCACAGGATCAGGCCTCTGGCTCTAAGAAAGGTACCTCAGTGTATCTACCACCCCCAGTGCCTGCCACCGTAAAACACAGAATTGCCCCAGCTCCACCATTGGTGAACACACAGCTTGTCTGCTCTGTAGCCGATGCTGCTGTCCTAGCCATCCATGCCCAAATACTTGCCAGGGCTCACCTCCCACTGCTCTCCCACTGAGGCTACCCTGCCCACTACCTGGACAGTTTCCCAGCCGACCCTTAAAGGATGAGAGGGGAGAATGTTAACAAACCCTGGCCTTGGTGTCCTGTTTTGTGAGGCCAGACCTCAGAAATCTATGTATAGTTGAATATCAATCCAGCGTGATGCAACCCCATATCACGCCACAAGATGGTACCAAGTGTTATGTTGGCCTATATGTCATCTGTCACCACTGGACCCAAGAGCCTGAGGCTGCAGAAGCTTGGAGGCATCTGCACCCAGAGCCTTTCTGTTTGTGGCTTTATTCTGGATATGGGCATAGAAAGCCCTCCCCTGCCTTTGAAAATACTATCCCAGGTTCCCTTTGAGAGAAAATCAAGCCAGCCTTACCGGGGGACCTCCAGGTCCAGGGGGCCCTGGAACACCGGGTGGGCCAGGTGGGCCCTGCATAGAGAGAGAGTGGACGGTTATAAAGGTATCCAAAGAAGCTACCTGGTATGTTACAGACGAGTGTTTGAGAAAGGAGTAGGTAGTGTGGCGGTGTGGGAAGACTTCAGCATCACCTGCCTCCCTCGATTTCAAGTGGAAAGAGAGAGAAGGGATGAGGTAAAAAATGTGAAGCAAAATTTGCCAATTACCAATAAATATCTTATTTGTATGCTGGTCAGTTTCTGTCAACTTAGCACAAATGAAGGTCATCTGGGAAAGGGAAGCCTCAATGGAAGAATCGCCACCATCAAACTGCTCTGCAGGGGTATTACCTTGATTGCTGATTGACGTGGGAGTGTCCAGCCCACTGTGAGCAATGCCGCCCTTGGGCAGGCGGACTTGGGCTATCTATGAAAGATAACTGAGCAGGCCAGAGAAAAGCAACGCAGTAAGCAGCGTGTGGTCTCGGCTACAGTTCCTGCCCAGTGGCATCACTCAGTGATGGACTGTAACATAGAAGTCAAATGAACCCTGTCCTCCACAAGCTGTTTTTGGTCGGTGATACAAACTAGCATTAACCTGCTTCATGACCTTTCATGCAATCTGGCTAAATCACTTGGAACATTTAAAGAGACCATACACATATGTACACGCACACATACATACATACAGTGGCCATCCACTCACTAGTCTCCCCAAATCTTTGTCACCACCAATCATGGCCCAGAGCTGATGTCAGTGTCAGCATCACAGAGCAGACTGTGGGTTTCAGGCCATAGTCTGCTGATTTCCTCTCCCCTGCACACTGCTACTCCATAGGGACCAGTCCGGCCAGGAGTAGGAATGTTCATTGTATGTGTATAGTGCACAGGGGTGTATGTATCTGGAGCTGGGTTCATCACCAATTATCCATTACCCGTGCTGGTACAGGACCACGGGTCCTGTAAAGGCAGGAAGAAAATTGTAACTAATATCCGACAAGAAGCCAGAGCTCATGTTTCCGTGATTGTGAGGATGAGGAGGGGAGAGAGGTACAAAGAGAAACCCGAGCACGGATTAGGGGGTGACCTACGGACACCTGGAAGACTGAGGCAAGGGGCTGGAGAAGGCAACTACTTAACCCTGAAAAGGTTAGACGAAAGGACCCACAGGCTAGGCACACAACAGCAACTTCTAGGACCAATAGAAGGCACTAATGTGTGTATTCTCCCTCTGGACCTGGGGACCACATCTTCTGAGATGACAGCCAGTGGTCTGCGTCCCCTCTGTGATCAATGTCTGGGTAACTTATCTTACACTCAGATGCTCAAGAATCAACCTTCTTGGATCATCTGCATCTCAAAAAGAAACGAACCCAGGCTACGACACAGAGCAGGTCTCAGAAAGTGCCAAAGTCACCTGAAAGGAATACTTCAAGGGACCATTTGCACTCGGGAGTATAATAGAATATGGCCACCGGAGGGCGATAAAAACCAAAGAATGGCACACTGATCACAATATTGAGCTATTCCGTTTACTGCCTCTGGGTGGTGCGTGTGAGTCAAATTCTCTTATACAAAATAAAAGTGTTTCTAAAACAGGGCTCCGAGTGCCCGCCATTGTTCAGTTTCTCAGTAGCTCACCTAGACCTGCTGAGTCTTTGGGCGACATCTATCCTGTTTGAGATGTTTACCCCAAGTCAGGGCAGCTGGGGAGGCTACAGTGAGCTAGGAAATGTCCTGCGTAAGGACAAACCCGTCCTTGTAGGACAAGGCTGGTGAAAGGTGGTAATCATGGCTGGCTGCCGGCCTGGCCCCATCATTACAGCACCACACCCAGCTGCTGACCAGATCTGTTTACCTCTCTGCATGTTGAGCGATCTGCAGAAATCACCAGACCCTCTTGCCTCTGAAAGCACACTCCAGGCCACCCACTGTCATTCAAGGATCCCTCAGGCCTCACAGCACCCACAAATGGAGCTTAACAGAGGGCCTAGACTAGATAGCACTCAGCTGGCCCTGAGTATATTTCCCATTCTTCCCTCCTTACATGCCTGGCTGTGCAGATGGCTCTGGAATGATTAACCTTCTACAAGACTTCTCTCAGAAATTTGGGCCTCCTAGCCAGCCAATTGCTACTCTAACCTAATTCACCCCTGCCCCTTTCTGCAAACATCCTCACCCTGCTGCTGTTTGTTGTGCTTGCTTGGCTCACGGTGTTCTAGAGTTGATGATCTTTGTTGAAAATGAAACTTTTGTGTTTGGGAGTAAAGAAAACAGGCCAAGGATCTTGCAGCTATCTTTTCTAGGAGGGAGAAAAGAGGAATATGTCTCTGGAAGGGTCTAGCTGCTACAGTGTGCCCTGAATTGGAGGTCATACATATAAGAACGAGAGCTCCCCTGTTTAGGCAGCAGGTTAGGCCTAAGGTCAGGGGCGGGTATGATGCCAGGTGATTCGGATAGCTCTAGTACAGGATCATTCCATGCCACCAGCTCTAGCTGCAGCTACCTCCACTCTAGCCCTCTCCCTGTTGCTGTATGCATAATAAAACAGTGAGTAGGCACACGATGGGTGGGGGAAATAGGAGAAGGGACCAAGGCCCAGAACTGCCAGAAGTGAGCAGGCCTTTTGGTATTTATGCTGTCCAGGTTTTAAACACTGGCTCCACCTCATTTTAGGTCCCACACTGATCAAGTGAGGCAGCTCTTTCCATCCCAAGCTGCAAAGGAGGGAAAAGAAATGGGAAGTAGATCAATTGGGAGTCCACAGAACTGGTGCTGGAATAGAGCACCATGTTCCAGCGCACCATCCAACTCTGTACTCCAGCCCGGCCTTCCAAAATCCTGCTAAAGATACCCAGTCTCATACCCTGCCTGTATCCACATTCTGTCACTGAAGGAGAATCTAGAATGTAAATACATCTTGGAGAGCTCTGAGTACAAACCTTCAGCACCTGGTTCTGCTGTGCATACAGCAGGGACTTTAAAAAGGCTATAAGCTAGAGGCACAGAACCACTAGGGATGTCCTTGGGAATGAAACCCACCAATGCACCAGCCATGTAGATGAAGACAGAGGCCAAAGGCAGCTGGAAACTGCTCTCAGGAGGCATCACAACAGCCTCCAGCATCCATTTCAATTTACACTACACGGAGGATCTTTCAAGCCCAGTTTGGGGATGGGGGAAATGCAAAGCAGTATTCTGCCTGGCCAGGGACCTGCTCTGCTGGCCACCGCTGTCTTCTGATGGTTGTAATGCTTACAGGGTTGGCAGATTTGCACAAACAGCCATCTCTCCTTTAGATCATCTTTCTATTCAACCTCCTGTTGTCGTTCATTTCTCCATGGACATCTAACTGGAAGGTGGGTTTTCAGGGGACAAGGAAGCCCCTCATTTTCCCTTCTTCCCCTGCTAAAAGAAATGCCTTTAAAAGCTAGGATGCTCCACAGTCCTTGCCTTTTGTTATACATGAAAAATACTAGTGTCTCCGGGGAGGAATCGAGATAGCAGAAACAGAGACTGAGACACAAAACTTTTCAAGGTCTGCAGCTTCTCAAGATGCTGCCACTGAGAAACTCATCTTCTCTGGGCCAAGCGATGAGCCAGCTGGAATGTAGGTGAAAATTTAAGGCTTGAAGCTGAGCAGAGAGCTCAGTGGTATAGCACCTACCTGACATGCACACTTCCACATCATGGCAAAATAGTAGGGCTTTGGGTGCCCTAGGTAAAATTCTAGATGGCCTAAATGCTACCTCAATGGATTTCATCTTCAGGACCTTTATCAGGCCAAAAATGGCATAGGGGTTGTACATCATTATCTCTGGACTCAGGAGTGTGTGTGTGTATGTGTGTGTGTGAGTGTGTGTGTACACATGCTCCTTATTTTTTATTTTAAACATTAATGAAAACATCTAGCCAAATTAATCAGACTATTAACGAGTAACACATTAGCCAATAGATGCAAATGTTGATAAAATGCATGCCTGTTTGCATTATCACTAATGAAAACATCAAAGTAATTACACTCCATATTAATTAATTAATCAGTCCACTAATTATTAAGGAAGCAACATTTAATCCCTATATAAACAGCTATCTGATGTAATTAGTAGTCACAATGATGATCTATAAGTAGCCAATTAATCTAATTATTCCTAATAAAGAAATAGCAAAAATTTATTTCTAACACAGTAATTCCAACTGTGGTACACTTAGGAAGTTGAATAGAATTTGGAGACACATGATTTTGCCTGCATGAATTAACAGAGCCATCAAATTAATTCAGTGTGCAGCTGGGACAGTTTTGAGGGAAAGGTATTCATAATTTGTGGTTTCCCTTGAGGTGTAACTGTGATCACTGCCCATCTCAGGGAATGTCTGCAGAGTCCTATGTAGCCTACCCAGCTCTCACAGCAGCTCTGTTCCCTGGATATGTACCCCTCCCTCCCCTACCCAGGAATCTTGATACCTTACACAGTGGCAGGCATCAGCAGTTAATACTACAACTGATATCAGAAAGAATCAAAGCACTAAGCATGTGATTTCACAGACAGCATGCCACCTTCTTCCTAGATTCAAGAGCAACCTTTGAGGCAGTGTCACTGAACTTGGGTTTATCTGTGGTTTCTCTCCATATTGACAATGTTTAACAATTCCTAAAAGGCCCTGTGGGGCTGTAGGACAATAATTAAAACACAGAATGCAATGTCCCCATAATTTGTATACAGTGATCTCATGCAGAACTGATGTTCAGTCCTAACTCAGATACGTTTCATGCTCCCACCCAGATTTGCTAAAGATTTTCTGATTAGAAAACAGAATTTTACCATTGGTTGAAATTTTAAGGTTAGCATTTAGAAAGCTTTACACACGTGTTCACTCTTTAGAAAGGAAAAGACAGACTCCCTTTTTGTGTTTAACAGACACTGGCTCAAATACTCGTGAATAAAATTAACAAGAAACACGTACAAACTCACACTCTGAAAAGTGTAATACAGGGCCGAGAGACGGCTCAGTGGTTAAAGTGCTTAGTGCTTGCTGCTCCTCCAGAGACCCTGAGTTTGGATCCCAGCACTGACCTTACTCAGCTCCGTTCACTATCATCTGTAACTCCAGCCCCAAGGGGTCTGAGACCCTCTTCTGTCCTACGTGGGTACCTATACACACAAACACATACATACACACACCCTACACACACAAATGCACATAATTAAAACAAATCATCTTTTTAAACAATGGTTGCAGTTTTAAAAAATGAAAATCAAACACTTAGCCGGTGACACAAACTTCTGAATGAAGTAGTTGTTACTTGAATTGTTGGAGACAGCATGATTATTATCTCTACCTGCTTAGGAAGATAAACTGTATATCATTATATATAGTTTACAGCATATAGATAACTTGTAGCTGTAAACATTTAATGCAAAGAAGGTGCTCACAAAACTGAATTAAAAAAAAAAAAAAAGAAACTCCGTGAAGTGAAATAAGGTCCCAGAGAGAATCTTGGAAGAGGACAGCCTCCCTGGGGCTCTCAGTCCACATACTACATGGTGGACTCAGCCCATCACCCACAAGCTGGGCCACAAAGCTCTGGGCCTAGCAGCTTTTGGTTTTACACACTCTACTCATAGGCAGCCAGCCAAGATGAGATGCAATGATGCAGGAGGACTACACTGGCATTTGACAACTGCCTGCCCTGCCCTCTGGCCTCCCCTTCAGGACTAGACCTTCACCACAGACTCAACTTCATCTTTGCTGGTCTGTGCTGGAGATCTTAGGAGCTCCCCCAAACAAACACCCAATTCACAGCACTGCACTGGTCTTCTCTATTCAGCTTCATTTTAAAACAGTAATTTGACATTAGGAGGCTTTGGGGATCTGGAGAGGAACTGCCCTGCCCAGACTAAGCTAATTCCTAGACCCAGTCAACTAAGTTCCTGAGGACAAGATTTTGCTGTGCAAACCAAGGAAGCCCTGGTTCAGGCCTTTGTTCACTGCCTTTTGTCAGGCTCTTAAGACTCTAAACCTTTACAATACCCCTGGACCAAACTGCTCCCGGACCAGACCCCAGTAAATGGAAAGACCATCCCATCACTCAGAGCACACTGAAAGAATTCCAACAGCGGTGTCTTCAGCTGCTGCACACCCTTCCTTACTCACTGTGATTTTACTGAAAACCATAGTAAAGGCTCTTGGTATGCCCTTCCCAGACCTCTGCAGGACTCCCCTACACAGCTCCATACACATAGCACTCCATGCTATGGGAAGCGTGAGGAACTGCCTTGCCAGTGGATTCCATTTCTGATACTCTTGCATGTCTGGATACCAAGAGAACAAAGAGTTGCCTAGAAACATTCCCTCTATCCCAGTCTCTTCCTATCCCACTAAGCATTGTGGGTCCTTAGCATGTGACAGATTCTGGCTACTTAGGTCTTACAGCTCCAGAATGAAGTTTGGTATACAGCAGGTACTTAGAAGTACAGGCAGGATTGGGAAGCAGTGAACCAAAGGGGGAAATGAACACAGGAGAAGTTAGTAACTAAGCCCAGGAATGGTGGGAGGCAGATGGCAGGAAAACAGAGGGGGAATGGCAGAGGAGCAGGGCAACTTCCTGTACACATGGCTGGCTTGAAGAAAGCTTTCTGACCGACATCAAAGACCTGCCCAGTGTACCAGACAGTCCCTACTGTAAGCATTATAATCCCTCTGACCCAATTCAGGATTAAAGGAAGAACTGTAAATTCCATAACAAATCCAGGCACCGTGCAGTATCTACTGTGAACCCCACGTGTCCTGATTCTGAACACAGTTCCCTTGTGAATCAGGAAGCAGTGTGCATGGCAAAGCTACCACAAGAATGCCAATGATGTGTGTCTGTATTACTCAGGTCATCATCTGGCATCCAGTGAAGCTCTGTCACATGACAATGGCCTTGATGTCAGATGTTAACACAGAAAGAAAGGAGAAAACATTTCCAGGCAGCAAATTGGGGTACAGTAGAAAGACATTTACAGTTGCAAATAATTTTATAGAGCTGAATCAATACAGATTTGAGATAAGGTCTCTCCATGTTGCTCAAGCTAGCTTGAACTCGCTGGAGCAACAGAACTTTCCTTCTTCCAAAGCAGGTAGGACAGTGGGTGCACACACCACAGCGACTGTTGGTGGATATTGTATCCTGCCCCACTTTATCTCCTTGGCTCATCCGATCTTACCTTGTTGGTCTTTTTAAATCAGTGGCTTACTTAGCAGACTAGGCTGGCTGAACTCACTATGTAGCTTGGCTTTTACAAAGAAAGGATGGAAGGAGGACTATGACTTAGGACCATCCTTTTCAGCTATTTGTGAGTTTGTTTTTATAACTTTCTTTTTATCTGTATATACTCTTTAGACAAAGTGAACAACTTCATTCTCTTTTTGTCCAACTACATCATGTCTCTGGCTGTATTTAAGCCTATTACTCTTCCTTCTCCTAACTTGCTCCCTCTAGTCCCTTTCTTCTTTCCAAATAGTTCCACTTCTTTCATGTAGTGTATGTGCATTTGTGTGTGTACCCTCATGTGTCCACACACATACACATATGATCAGGATTCCAAATAAGAATGAAAAGACTCTAGCTTGATTTTTGTGGTTTCTTGTTTTGGGGTTTTCATTTGTTTGTTTGCTTTTTCAAGAAAATGGATACAACTGGCTGCCATTCTTTCTAATCCTCTTGATGGTTACAAGCTAAAAACTGCTACCAGGTCACTGACCCAGAGAAAGCAGCATTGTTTTGGGGGAAACTATAAGGCAGTGCTTACCTGTGGCCCCAGCATTCCAGGGGTTCCAGGTGGACCCATTTCACCTTTCTTCCCCTGAGTGCAAAAGAGAAGAAAGGTAACAGTGAGGCGTCATCCCAGAATGCTCCAGAAATAGTGTCTCTCAAAAAAATTCTGTCTTGATGATTCCAGATATCAGCTTAATGCATTGCTGTTTATAAAATTTCAATCGTTCAATTTTACCAATAAAGATTTGGGAGCCTAAAGCCGGGGTGAAAGCCTGCTAGCTAGAGGCAGAGGAAATACCCAGCTGACCTTCCTCTTCAGCCAGCAACCCAAAAGAAGCAAGTCTCTTTCCCCAGACTGTCTCCAAAAGACCCCCTTTTTACTTCTTTAAAATACCTTTTTACTACTTTAAAATGGAGGGACTGTCCCTCCATTTTACTTCTTCTGCATCTCTCTATCCATCCTCCTTTACTTCCTCTTATTCTCCATGTTTCTTTGTCTATGTTCACTCCTTGTCAACTGGCTACTTGCTCTGCCTCTTGTCCTACAGTTGACTTTACTTAATCCTGTTCAAGCATAAAGCTCTTGGATTAAACATGTGTGCTAGGGCTGAAGCACAGGACAACTAGAAACTAGAAAATTGTGTTGTTTTCCAGTAAACAACACAATATTGGGATTTACAGTGTGATCATATATTCCACAACAATGGGTTATATCCCCATGAGCACCCATCAGAGGCTAAATTGGAAGTCAGCAAAGGGGGCTTGTGCTTGGGGTCCAAGAGGTCAGCTTTTGTTTCTAGCTCTTTAAGTAGCATTAAAGATAACACCTAGCCCCAAATTCCCAAGGTGGGGTGAACAAGAGTATTGTTTATTGTGTGTATAGTTTGTTATTGATTACATTATATATATTTGAAAGTATTTTTCATAAAATATATTCTGATCATGTTTTCCCCCTCTAACTCTTCCCAGATCCTTCTCACCATCCTGCCCACCCAACTCCATGACTTCACAGTCCCTAGGTCTCTTTCCTAACCTGCCTGATGGTACTCAGTCTCCTTAGAGAACTGTATGAACAGGTGCAAATCTCTCTTCCTTTCTCCTCTCTCACTCTTCTCACCCCCTAACCCCAACTCCATTCTTCAAAAACTACTACATAGTACATACTGTCTTTATGAGCCTTGTTTCTTAACAGTCATTTTTCTGAGCTGTATGTTACAGGCAGCTTGCTGGGCGCCTCTGACCCCGCCCTGTCCAATCATATAGTGTTCACTCTACTGTATGCATGTGGACAGTCCCCCACCCAGGGATAAGCAGGTCACTGGGTCTGTATGCAGCCTTCTGTGGTAAGAATCTGTGCAGTAAATGTACTACATTTGTGATGAGATCATGGGGCCAACCATCCTCATTGGACCTCAGAGCCCGTCATCAAATATGATATGTACACACATAGCAAGCTTTTATCTCCCTCTGGGCCCAGGACCAGTACTTTCCTTTTGTTACTTGTCGTCCTCTGTCCCTCACTCTTTCCTTCACTTTCCTTTTTCCTTCCTTCCTTCTCTAAATTTCCTTTTCCTCTTTCCTTTTTCTCATCCTTCCTTCCACCTCTTCCTTCTTTTCCTCCTTCTCTTCCTCTCTTTCAATACCACATGAGCACTTAGGACTCACAAAGACTCCCCTAAGGAGGGGTGCTGAGTTAATGTTGGAAGGAAATGCGCCTTGCCAGGGGACAAACTGGATAGAAAGGAGAAAGAGATGAGTACTCAGAAAGCAAATGAGGGTATGACATCCTCACACACTGTGTGCAATTGAGGCACATGACTGAAGGGAGGCTAAGGAGGCCAGCACAGAGCCCCAGAGGGTCTGAGTGTCCTGGACCAAGAAGAGCCATCCAAAGAGTCCAGGGCTGAAAACAACCACACAGCTTTGCTTATTATATGCAGGCTCTGAAGCACACAAACAATCCAGTGGGGCTCGAAGATAGAATAAGGTTGGTCAAGCCACACCTGCAAGCTCAGCATACTCCATCCCACCCAGGCATCAGCTCACTCCTGAGTTACTGCAGTACCTCCTAACAGGCAGCTTCCTTTGTCACCAAGCCAATATGAGCTGACCACACACCCCCCCCTTTACTGCAGGAACTTCTAGTGTATTTGCATTCCTTCACCTCTTTTCCTTTACATTCATAAAATATGCATTTCATTCTTTCTGCCCAAACATCACAATGCATAAGTTTTTATGTCCGAGCCTGCCCTTCATGATCCCATTCCTGCACTTTTTCTCATTTCCTCATACCCTCCTCTACCACCAACCATGACGGCTTCACCCCTCTGCCTTGAACTGGCCAAGTAACCAAAACCCCAATGCCTTTCTCTCAGGTCTTCCTCCTGCGCAGAGCATAGCTTTTCCAGAGATCCATCTGGTCTCTGCTCAATGGCATTTTCACCTGATTGTTTCCTTGGAAACTTCATGCAAACAGCACGCTCTCCGTCTGACCCCTCACCTTGTCAGATATCCCTTAGTTTGCATTACCGCCAGTATTCCACTGATGTCTGTGTTTATTTGCTGCCTCTCTGACCTCCTGAGACACAACCCATTTGGAAGCAAGTACTGTTTCTGGCTTTATTTGCTATCAACCTTGAAGGCCCAGAACAGTACCTGCCACACGGTAAATGCTCAGTGCACATTTGTAGGCTGAATAGACTGCGTTTGAGGTGGGTGTGAGCCTCTTGCACCGTTCTGGGCCCTCAAGGTAGACAGCAGATAAAACCAGAAGCAGCTGAAAGTTTTGTCACAGCTCTAACAACCACTTAGGCCTTGGAGACCATGGCCACACTCCAGCCTCTATAATAACTCCTCTCCCATTTCAACTTGTCAAAATCACATCCTGGGGCAATGCCACTTCCACCAGGGAGGCCCAACATTCATAAGGCAAAATGGAGAAACACATTTGAGATATACATTCCCCACTATCACCCACAAAAATGAATGACTTAGCATCTCAAGGGCTGGGGGCACAAAGCCCTGAGCAGCTGTGATAGTTGCAGCTGAAGCCAGGGAGCAGCTGCTATGCACTTCCTGAATTGGACAGGTTCTTCTGTCATAAAGAGTGATTTTACTAACAGTAGGTCTGCTTCCTGAAATTTTAATTTTCTTCTCTTTCAAACCACAGCCCAGCACATTATCTGGATAAGTATCCGTAATTTGTCACAAGGGCAGATTTTTCAAGTGATTCTGAATGCCAAAATGTTGAGCAAAACTGCTATTTCCAGGGCAGCCTGTCTGCCCATGGAGGGAGAAGAGGCCTATAAATTCTGCACAGCAAATTTTTCCTAGCCAGGATGTGTTAACACAGCCACTGGCAGAGCCATTAGCACACAAAAGGCTTGGCTGTGTGTGTCAGCTAATGTGTGCCGTCTGGTCTTTTGCTCAGCTCTTCTTTCTCCATGCCCCAAAATGTCAAGAATGATCATTTTCTACTGTTTGGATCTGAAACCGGGTGTTCAGGAACTACTTAGAATGTCCTAACAAATCCCTGGCTCCAGGCCCCGGAACGAATCAAACAGTAGCCTGTGGCCCAAACACTGTGCTGCCATCTGTCCCAGCAGAAAGTTTTAACAATGGAGTGTGGAGCCAATGCCACCCAAACTGCCCACTGACAAAAGTCTGTCCACGTTTCTTTCTGAAACCCAACACAAGCCAGAGCTGGTGTGCCTAATGGTATTCGGCAATCGTGAAAACTCAGTGCCAAGAGAAACAGATTACAGTGACACACAACTGGAGTATTGCACAGGATGTGCCTGATTGGTTAGTAAGATCCATGTGTCTTTACAGGAAGCTCGCTTACGGCTGGGAAAACAGCTTCCAGTTTTGATCTCTTGGATGTGGATACACACAACGTTCGAAAGTTGTGAAGGGGTGGAGCCAGGCAGACTTGGTTCTGATCAACCCCAATCTTAGGATCCTGGTGACCCTGGGGACTCTAACACATTTTTGTCAGGTCTTGGATCCCTAGGTAGTGAGTGGAGACTAAGCTTCCACACCTTCCATGGTGCTTTGTGAAAACTAAATGACCGACATGAAAAGAAAATTTACAAAGTTGGGATGGGGTTGAGTGGGTAAAGTGTCAGATGTGCATGAAGGCCTGAGTCTGGAACATATGTAAATTAGCACTAGTGGAGACAGATCCTGGGAGCTCATGGGCCTCCCAGTCTATCTAATCCAATAGAAGAGCTCTTGTCCCAAATAGCATAGTGGAGGAAATAGTAGAGATCATAGAAAGAAAATGCCTGGTATCGACCTCTGGCCTCCATACACATGCACCCACACTTATAAACTAGTATACACACATACAGAGGGAAAATACTGCAAAGTTGCAGCCTGTCCTGTAACAGGCCAACCATTGGTTTCTATCTCCCATGGGCTCTATGCCTGCAAAGGTGTACTCCATTTGAAAAGTGTGCCCTCGTCACACTGGTATGTGGGAAACAACCTGAGCAACACAGGGAGCCTCTCTCTTTAGGAGAAGGGGAGAATCAAATCTGAGAGAATCATCTCATCTCTAACTGATGAGAGGAAAACAAGAAGATGCAAAACATGACCAAAGGAGCCCAAAGGGTGATGTGAGCTTGTGAAAAAAGCAAAGAACAGAGATCAGGAGTAGTTCGGGAAGGAAGCTGGCTTCTCACTGTGAGTTTCCAGGCCCCCTTCCTCATGATTCAATATTCCAAATTTTACACTTGGTTAAAATTCTTGATGTATTTTTGTCTTGTCAAGACAAGAGAGACAAGAATATCTAAGGCATTCTGTTCAGGACTCAGCAGCAAAAAGCTAGGTGACAGCAAATTCTCTCCAACCATATTGGACATCCCCTGTCCAAGGTCTATACCCAGGTGACCAGACACCAGTCCTGGGTCCTGCCCTTCTCCACACCACACAATCATGTGCCCAGAAACCTGATTCCATGTTTGATTCATTTCCTCCGGCACACAAATTATCCAAGAAATTTGCCAATATCATTATATCCTGTTGGATATTCCACATGATGCAATATATTGGACAAGTATTTCACGTGTCTATAAACTTGTGTTTTATAGGTGTGGAACACTAATAGTGCAGAGGCAAGTCTAAGAAGAATAGCTATCACTCTTGTGGTTTTACATCTTAGTGGTAAGAAGCCAAGTTCTCAACCAGAAGAGTATTAACAAATTCCTGATGGGACAGTTGTCTGGGGGTGGACAATAGGACCATAGACCTTTTTGGGAAAAAGTGAGACTTCTGGAAGCTGGAATAAGCAAGTGCTAGAATGGCCATAGGCTGGCTCTGGCTCTTCCGTTGCAACATTCCAGATTCAGATACAACTGTTCATGTCTTAACTCCAGCTAACAGTGGTTCCTGCCTCTTCCTTACCTTCTAGGTCAGGCAAACAGGGGGGTAGGCTAAGGCAAAGTCCATACCTCCCTCCACCCTAGGCAAGTATTCCTTATCTACTGTGCTGTGACAAGGGCTGGGCATTTCTACAGCCTGGGTACCACTTCTCTGCCTTGACCATGTCATTGGACAAAAACATCAGCTTTGTCTAAAATGAATGCATTTACCTTGCCAAAGATTCTGCTGTCTGCCTGCAGCTAATCTCTAAAGAAAGGGGCCCAGATCCCTTCTCCTACCTGATGTTTTAGTCTGTCTCCATTCATAGGTCTCTCTCTCTCTTTGTCTGTTCTATTCCTTCACACAGCCTAAGTGTGCACCCTAGAATTTAGGAGTGCTTCCTGGAGATGTTTCAATTGAAATTAATGAGAAGGAAATGACAGGTCACAAAAGCAAGGGAAGAAGGGATATAATTTTTGCATAAATCACTGTCTCAGGTTTTTCTGAATCAGCCATGGACTAATGTCACAGGAAGCTGCTTCCGAGCCCACAACATCCCAATTAGCTACATCTCTTTTCCATTTTGCTGCAGGCATTGAACTCAAACAACATTCACAGGACAGAACCCAGCCAGAAAAGGTGAGCAATTCCAGACTATCAGAGGGGCAGAGGCCTCTGAATACCCCAATCACTTGAAAAATCACTAGAAGCACAGGGCAAGATATGCTTCCTCAGCAATCCCAGTGCACACTGAAGCAATGTCTTATTCATTGCTCTTCTCTGCTACCCTACGGCCTTTGAGGACCCAACGTCTACCATTTCCTCAGTTCTCACTGCCTCACCTGTGAACTGAGCCAGACTGGGACCTCAGCAACCTCTGTTGCCTCATGTCTCCAGCTCTGGCCTGAGATGCCATTTTTATCGTTTGGTTATCAGGGAGCTCCTAACTGCTGATGTCCCTCCTCCCTGTAACTGTCTCCAAACCCGAATGGTTGTGCTCAGAATGTAAGCCTGCTCTCCCCTGTGATGGTATCAAACATCACACTGAATCCATGCAGCCAGGCACAGAGGAGACAGACCATTGCATGCTGAGCACTGGGGTAAATATTTGATGAAACTTCAAGCAGATTTGGGTTGGATAATGGCATTACCATTCGGTTTCTCTTAAAATCCTCTGTCTTTTGGAGACAGTGTGCTGAAATATTCATACACAAATTATGGGACTAAGAATTGCTTCCAAATAACCCACTGGTGGGCAGACTGAGGATAGATATAAATAAAACAGACTTTTCCATGAGTTCATAAATGTTGAAGTAGATACTGGGAACAGAAAGGGTCACTTAGCTCTTCTTTCAACTTTTGCATTTATTTTATTTTTTTTTATAATAGAACATGGTGAAGGTAGCTGATTGCCCCACACTTCATACAAAACAAATGCTACAGTCCTTCAGTGGCATCCAGGGCTCAACACTAATTGTTCTCAGGTTCTCTTACTTCATATCCCCGGCTAGACCTTTGCTAGCTCTGACGATGCCTTGCCTAGACACACCTAGCAGGCCCTGCCCCCCCCTCCAGCTAAGGCTGCTTCCTCTGCATAGTATGTCCTTTCCACAGCTGTCAGTCTGGCTAGGCCAGCCTCCTCACTGCATGAGAGCCATCATTCTCTTCGTGGCCCTTCAGCATCACCTTCATACATGCTAACTGCTGTGTCTGCATTCCTCTGCCTACCAGAACATCAGCAGCATGAGGGCAGTTACCCTCAGTGGTCCCCCAACACAGCCAGTCAATGATGAAGAAACACTTGTTGAGAGAATGGACTTACAGTGGAAGAAAAGATAGGAAGATATAAGGCTGGGGTTGGATAAGGGTAGGAAGACCAAAAAGAGAAAGGAAAAGATGTGGAAGGGGAAAGGGCAGGTGCAAAGTCCTCAGTACAGTTTCAGCAGTTCTGGAACAGGAGGCCATGGCAATGGCTCTTTTGGGTTTAACTGATTCATACCCATGGATGCAGACGACACTGCTGGATGTGGGTGACGCACAGAAGCCACAGTATTCCACTCTGTGGGACACTTTCTATGTCCCGTAACCATCTTCAGCATCCCTTTAACTACAAAGCTGCCCTAGACAGCACCTGCTACACATCACTCCCTGGAGGCTCAGGAGCCTTCTCTAAGCTGAGCTTTCCCTCTCCTCTGAATATCTCAGCATCTTTATCCATCTCCCTGGAGACTTGACAAATCTTAGCTTTAAGGGACTGACTTTGAGCGTCAGACTGTTGAGCTCTAAATCTTTTTGGCAAATCCTGAGACAGATAGCAGAACATCTGTGCATCATCAGAGCTCAGCATGAGCAATGTGAATATACAATGCACTGAGAGGTTGAACAAAAGTAAGGCAGGCTTTAGAGAGGTATGTAGTCCTGGTCAGGAACACCTAGGGGCCATTGAACAACTGTCTTCTACAAGGGTCTGGCCTTGAGTCACAGAAGCTACTGCCAAGTCTGGCACCTGGGTGGAGCTTCCTACATTCATATGTCATCCCACTTCAGCCACATCTCTACCCTACCCACTCCATCTTTTTGCTTCGCTTGACTCTCCTCGTTCTGTTCAGCAAATCTCAAAAACCAATACATCTGCTCAGTTCCCAAGTCCCTTAAGCTGGCTTACGTATGGACTAAGCCCAGCCTACATTTTATATGTGGTTGGTGTGGCTCATGGAGTTAAAGCACTTCTTAGCATGGCAACAGCTGATTTTAGAAACTCACACAGTAGGTTCAACAATTCAACACAATTGTTCGAGAGTTCACCAGTAGGCAAGAATAGGTAGCATCTGTTGAGTGATTTCAGGAAGAAAAGATAGGAGTGTTGTGGGCCCAGCTGCCTCAGTCTACCCAAAGCATGCATGCAGAAATCATTCTCCAAAAGAAGCTACATAATCTCCAGGCTAAATAGGGCATTAAGGATGGTAGAGACTGCCTCCATCAGATGCCGGGACCATTTCTCACTCTTGAGTCAGTGGTTCCATGGCCTCTGGATGAAGCTCTCTTTGCCAGGAGCTTCCTGCCTCACTATTGGGTTTAACCACCCTCTGCAGAGCTCCATGTGGAACTAAAAAAGAGATCACAACCTTCGGAGTTAGATTACAGTGGGTGTATAGGCACTGTACTAGGAACTGGGGACACAGCTGAGTCTGAGTCCTGGCCAGGTTGCCTTGAAGCATCCAGCAGAGTATCTGGCTTGTGTATGCTTTTGCACCTCTCCTACCAAAGCCCGTTACAGTATCCCAGATGTGCAAAATTTGACATAAGAAGACAGTTAAACTAAACTTAATTACATCAAATAGACTACCATGAGATAAAATATTCAATAATGATAGAGATCTTTAAATTAAAGTTGTAACATTTTGGCATATTTCTCCCTTTGTCACTATTTTCTTTTAGACCTTTTCTCAAAAATAATTTCCACATAACCTCCTGTAAAAAGCCCTGGCTACTACTAGCCTTAGTCAGATGCTTATCTCTACATTATAACCCCTTACTTGGCTTCTTTACTTTTGGAATTCTGATTTCTCAGGGGTGTGTGTCCCTATGTATCAGACTCACAGCCAACCACAGCCTCTTCTCTGGGTCTCCTAGGTCCAGATTAAGGCAGAGAACAAGGTGAATCCTTAACCAGATTAATGAACTTGAGCCAATCTCTCAATTTTCAATATTCACTGCAAGCTCCTGGGGCTGAGGCTGGTCTTGAGTCCTCTGTTGGATGTCATGCAATGGAGGCCATGCAATAGAAGCCAGCATGGGCGATCAGAAAGGGAACATAGTTTACTTACTCGGAGACCTTGAGGCCCAGGGGGTCCTTCTCTGCCTTCTGGACCAATCAAACCCTTTAGGAAGAGAAAAAGAAAAAGGAGGGAGAGAATGTTACATGTGGAGTTCCATGGCCTGGCATATGCTCTGCTCTTTCACTCTCATTGCACAGGGACATGCCACTGCATCCAAACGGGAAATTATGGGGTCAGAAAGGAAGCATAAATTTATGTACTGCCATCTGTTCTAAAAGATACAGATTTGGGCTTTTTGAAACATATTTAACCAGGAAGACATGGGTACTGTCTCATACTCTGCAGAAGAACAGAGTAGGAACTGCATATGCTGACTTAGTAGTTTGCATAATGCACGCAGAGAAGAATCATGTAGACCAAAGTGTCTAACTCTTAAGTCCGTGCCTATTCTTTCCATATTGCTCCCTCAGAAGGAACTAGCTTGGGTTTTCTGTATCTTGCAAAGTATTAAAGTTAGTAAAACAGATCTTGGAAAGAAGGCTCCATTGTTGAGAGCACTTGTTGCTCTTGCAACAACCTTAAGTTCAGTTAACTATAACCCACATGGTGGCACACAACCATCCATAGCACAAGGTCAAGGGGATCCCATTCCTTCTTCTGAGCTCCACAGGCACCAGGCATACATGTAGTACACTTACATACATGCAGGCAAAATAATCATGCACATAAAGTAAAAAAATAAATAAACCTTAAAAAGTAAAGTTGGTGCATAAATTTTTCTAGGAAAGATACTAGTCAATTAGAAAATGAATGCTGATGGCTGTAGATGCTGTATGGGCTCTGAGGTGAGGGTCACCAGACATTGCCAAAGCCTGATCACTTCTTCTATACAGTGGAGATGATGCATTCCTCTGCTGAGCACTTGGAAAGACCACATGAAGAGTGGACCCTCAGACCTCTACATTCCATTATAATTGTACAGAACACATGGGAAAGCTGTATGGAAGAATCTCAATCAAGGCCTGGCTCCATCACAACTTCTTGGTGAATTTTGTCCAGAAATGTCTTCCCTGAACTTCTTTCCTTATTTTAGATAATCAAGCATTACTTAGGTAGCATCCCTATGGCCAAATATCCTATAACTCTTTGGTGACCAGATAATATTTAAAGCCACAATCTTTCCTTTCAATAACACTGTGTGAGTGGAAAAGTGAATACACCCATGGCATGGTAGAAACTGCATTCACAAATTCTCCTTCCTTGTAAGAGAACTGTGCTAAGCTCGGGTCACACTAGTAGGGTAGACCCACAGGAGTTACTCTGCTTTAAGCATGGAGAAATGCTGGGCATTGAGCAATGAGTGGGCACTTTGGTAGTTTAGCCATGCATTGGTAAGATTCCCAGAATGTGCTTTATCCCAGGGAAGGGAGGGATAATGCCAGCATTCAGATGCAGCATATCATATGCCGTTCCCATTTAGAGAACAGGATATATTTTTCTCTCCCTGGGGTTGCTGAGCACAAACTCGAAATCTTTCTATTCTTTGCTGAAGTCACTAAAGCCAGCTTCTGAGTTTTGCTCAATTCAATGAATATTTAAGAAGCAATTGCTCTGTGGATGAGCTTTGAGGTAGGTGCCACTGGAGATTCAAAAGAAAGTAATGATTAAGGTTGAAATCCATTCTGGGTCTAGCAAATCTCCAAGAGCACTGACTTGTACATCAGTCTATTTAACCCACACAGCAGGATTATGTAAGGAGTGATGACAAGGATAACTTTCAAAGTAGAGGTAAATCTGCTGTGCATTAGTGTCATTGGGTACTGTTAGCAAAGATGCACTTTTACATTTTAAAAGAACACCACAGGTTATATAACTAAGTCCTGCTCTACAATGACAGGAGTGTACAGCATGTAGACCATCTTCAGTACCGCGGACAGTTCTCTGAGCATCCGTTCTTATTCTAGCAGAGGAACCTCAGAGAAGCTTCCAGGCTTTCTCCATTATACCTTGCAGGATGAAGAGCACCCAGGATACATAGACAAAGACTTGGGTTGATTTTTTGGTTTTGCTTCTTGATAGCTTTTCAAGTCGCCCAACCACTACAATACCAGTTCCTCCACTGCTGCAGATAAATATAAAAATTCATTGTTCAATAGTGGATTTAGAGTGTATATTTGTACACAGATAGAAACTAAATCTCTCAAAGATTACACTTAAGCCAGACAGAAAGCTCTGAGCAGATGAGTCTTGGAATGGTAGAGCAGAAGATAGCTTTATTGACCCAAAAGTTTTGATATTAAATTTTTCTCCTTACATTGAAACCAAACATTGTCTAGGTTTCTCTTATTTTCCACGCCTTGTCACAGCATCCTAATAATGAACAGGCTCTAAAGCTCAGTGTGACTCAACTTTATAGACACAGTTGCTTTATCCCCCTCAATAAAATACAGTGATTCCCGTGTTGCCTGGGAATGCAGATTTAATCTCCCACCCTGAGAAAATTCACTATTTTAAATTATCCCCATGGGGTTCACTGCCATTTGTATTAATTATTCTTAGGATTTGAACTTTCACCATAAATGGTCACAGCGACCCTTCATGTCCTCCTTGCAAATGGTTGTTTTTCACATCATTAAATCCCTAACAGAGCCAGAAATCATTGGCTATATGCACAGAGCCTCCAACACAGTCAAGGCTAATTGGAGATGTGGGGAAAGCAAATGTGCATGAAGTGGTTCAACTGGCGTTTGAGTGTCTGATATGCACAGAAACAGCAGACCAAGAGTCCCTGATCTTGGCCTGCGTGAGATAAGGGGCTCTGTGTGCAGGCTACATGATATCCATACTTGATTCTCTGCCAGCAGCAATGATACCTGTCCACAGCTAATTGTCCCATGGAGAATGGTGTTAACTGTAATATCTACTCCCGAGTAACAGCAAGGCTTCTGGAATAATTCTCCATTCAGTAACAGGATACAATAGACATTTTCAGGCCTGTCCATATTTAGACACACCAACCATTGAGGAAGAATGACTTACAGGTGCTCCTGGAGGCCCAGGTAGGCCTTGGTGACCTCTTGGTCCAGGGGCTCCCTGAAGGGACGAGCAAGCAGGCATTAGTCACCATTCTCCTCTCTACCTGATCAGGGACACCATCACCCATGGCCCTTCACTGACCAGAACTTACTCCCCAAACTCCCAGAAGAAACTGCAAGCATAGGTACAGGTATTGATTCCCAGGTAGAAGTCAACTACATGAATCCCCGAAAGGATCCCTGAGCCCAACTCCATAGCTGTGGTCTTTCTTCTGCTGCAGCTTCAATCTCCCCAATAAAAAATACATTCTCCATACCTGTTCTCCCTTCAGGCCCTCTCTCTGCACCTGAGAGACAAATAGGAGTTAGCAAAAGCATCATCATTTCCTCAACAGCAACGAGACACTCTCAGTCCCATCCCAGGTATCTACTCTGTATGCCACGATGCAGTGGCTTCTGACTCTTCTCAAATACGATGCTGAAAGCTCTTCTTGTAAAAGGTTTTAACAACACACATTAAGAATACATAATAATGGGTTTCATTGTGGTCTTTTCATGCATGCATGTAGTATCCCCGATTACATTCTTCCCTCAGCAACCACTAACCTCCTATAGATCCCTACCCAAGTCCTGTCATCAGTTCAGCTCTGCTCTACTTTTCCAGGTCAGTATTCTTTCAGTGACCCAATCCCATTACCATATGAGTGCATGGGTGCCCACCATCAGTGACTCACCACAGAGCCTGGCACACCAGGGGGTCCTGCAGGCCCCATGTCTCCCTGCAGAGAGACAGAAAGGACACTACCAGTTACTGTTGCCACATTCTCAGGCTCTTGCTTATCCCAAACACCAAGAGGATCTTCTCTGTGTTCCACCACACATATCATCATCATGCCTGGACTTCCCTCCACCTTGGAGTACTCTAGAAGTTCCTGCATCTGATTCTTATCTTGCTGTCAAGCCCACAGGCCGCTGGAAGGTATGAAACTTTTCTTCTCTCTTGCCAGTGTCCAGGTCTAATGGCTGTTTTGTGAGATTTCTCACATACACAGTCTCATTAATAGCACTGGACCCCCATTCTGAGGATAACAGATGTAGCAGGCTCTGTGTTGGACACAGGGACAGCGGTAGTCCCTGCCTTTGCAGGGGTTCTTGTGCTAAGTTCGTGGTTTAGCACATGGTCAGCATTTATCAAACATCTACCCAATGAGTGCTAAGAAAACGCTGTGAGGATTCCCATGCACTTTCATTGTCATCATACACAGTCATGTCCCATGTCTTCCCCTCCTTCCTATGTTGGTCACCTGGGCTATGTTGGTTCTGGTTCTATCAGGTTGCAAAGGCCATGAACTGCATCTTAGTTCTACATGAGACATACCTGTCAACTGTGGCAATTCAAAACTCTTGATTCCATGACTCCAGTGTCCGTTAACTAAGGCTGGGACGCTGCACCTAGCTAACACGCCTAGCAGGAACAATTTTCTTTTATCTCCAGCCCTTCTCAAGCAGTCCAAAGCATTACTGAACAAGTGAGCCAATGTATAAGGGGGAACTGAACAAATATGAAAGCCTACTAAATCTCAAGTCTAAGTAGGAATAACTAGACAAGGTGTGCATGCTTGCCACTGCCTACTGCATTTGGGGATATGTTCAATTGGTGAGGCACATCCACTCTCTGCTCTCCCTTCAGACCTTCCCTTTGAGTTCAAAATCAACACAAAAGGAACCTTTTGTCTGCCCAACCCACCATGTCCTATCTCTGCCTGAAAACAAAACAATAATCACCATTATTTGTGCATATCACCAAGTGCACTTCTGAAAAAACCCAGTTGCTCTTTGATCTGTTTTACATGTACATGTTTGTTTCCATGTGTGTGTATGTATGGAGGGCACATGTGTGTTTATGCATGTGAGTGCCGGAGGCCAACATCAGATATCTCCTTCAATCACAATTAATTGAGGCAGGATCTCTAGCTAAACACCAAGTTCACCAGATTGGTTATCCTATGCTGGCATAATGTTATTGTGCAGCATGTAAAGTTTACTCTTGTTCATTCAAATCATGATTTTTCTACCCCACTATCTAGTTTCCATCTGGACATGGCATAGTGGTGTTTATTCTAAACATCTCCTTTTTCAAGTTTGTGTAAACATACCCACAATTTGTTTTCTGTTCTGCTAATAAAACGCTGATCAGCCAATGCTGAGCAGCAGAGAGAACAGAGTGGCACATCCAGGTCCAGTGAGGGGAGGAGAAAGAGAGGAAGTAAGAGTTTGAGCCACAAGGAGAGGTCAAGCATGTGGGAAAAGTGAGGATTATTAAAATACAAGTGCAATGGGGAATTTGGCTGGCAGGATGCTAGACTAACTTGGAGGGTTTTGGATGGAGTAATAATTGCTCAGTGTTGTGCAAAACGCTAATTAAATAAATCATAGTCTCCACATGTTGTTACTTAGATAAATAGCTGGCTAAAGATAAACTGCTGCACTAATCTTATTACATTAACGTATCACATTAATAATCTTTCTACAATCCCACGTAGTCAATTTGTCTTGAGGATCTATTGTCTTTGACTTCCCACTTAGGTGCCAGGGGTACAGGCAGAGCACCACACCAATCTATTTTTTATTGTAAACAGAGTTAGAGTTCAATAAAGCCACCGAGAACCTTCCCAGACCCTCCACTGCTCTTTTATATGTGAAAAAAATGTGCCTAAAACACAACAGGAAAACCTGCAATTTTATAAACTAATTTTAAATTTTAATTTAAAAATATAAAAAATAGCTGACTGACAGCTTTCCTTGCTTTGAATTCATTTTTGTCTCTTACTATACTGATTGAGTTCTTCCTGAGTTACCTTATTTTTTGAGTTACTATAGAATGAAAACTCACATACACACACACAAAGAGAGAGAGACAGTACCTTCATAACAGGTACTCGTGAACATATATGTCCCATATACTCGTGCTCTAGCTCAAATAATCCCTCTGCATTTCTGTATTGATATTTAACTTCTCCGAGTTGGTTCTGGTCACTCTATACTTCTATAAGCTTTATTCATACTTTGGTAACATATGATTGGTCGCAGCATGTCATAGTTAGGATTTACATCGCTTAAAAAAAGCACCATGAACAAAAACAACTTGAGAAGAAAATGGCTTATTATATTTATTCTTCATACCACAAGTTCATCATCAAAGAAAAATCAAGGCAGGAACTCAAGGCAGAAAAAGAAGTCAGGAACTGATGCAAAGGCAATGGAGGAGTGCTACTTACTGGCTTGTTTCTCATGGCTCATGGCCTGCTTATAGCTGACCACCACTCCAGGACCACCACTCCAGAGTCTGGTACCACCCATAATGAGCTGGGTCCTCTCATGTCAATCATTAAATGCCCCCAGATGCTTACCCACAGGGCAGTCTGATAGGGTCATTTTCTGAACTAAATTTCCCCCTTCACAAAGTGCCCTAGCTTATGCCAGGTTGACATAAAACTATAGTATAATACACACCTATATTGTAATTTTGTGTGGATGCCCTACACACATATGGACAGGCAACATTATAAATGGCTGAATAATGAATGTCTCTGGGTTCATCATGAAAAGCTATAGCTTGTCATTAAGATGACGAGACAAAAGCAAGGGCCAATAACAGTCATGAAATAAATCAATACATGTTTAATCTCTTGCAGCTCAGAATGATATGAAATCTCTCAGTATATTCAATTTTCATTGAGTAAAATAATATCCTGCTATTCATCCATAACAATTGTATACTCATAACCGATAGTTATTGGGAAGTTCTTATTGGCCATGCCATTCTCCAAGGACCTAATACAGATGAAGTATGTCTCTGAGTTAACAATTTTTTCTCTTTTAGAGAAAAAGAAACTGAAGCATAGAAATGTAGATTGTTCAAGGTCAAAAATTTAATAGTGAATATATTCAAATCTTTTCCAGAGTCATATTTTCAATTATATGAAATAATCCATTTTTTTTTACTGATTGATTTAGCTACCCTCTAGGATGACCCCCATATTCCACTATTCATATATAGTACAGGAATCTTCACAGAATGGTGGTCTCTAAGTGCCCAACAGCAAGAACAGAAGGGTGCTGTGTGATTTTCATGCTGAGATTCTAAGAAGGGCTGTCGCTTCTACTAGGTAATTTGCCATTTCACTTTATTCAGGCCATGTGCTTTGTGAAGCAATCTCCACTGTGAAGAGCATGTGTGGAGAAGCCATGTAGCCCAAGAGCACTGGAGAACTGGGTCCACCAATCCACACACACAACTATGGGAGTAGATTCTACAGCCCTAGGGGATCCTTGACATAGCCACAGCCCACCTCAGGGGACCTCATGAGCTGAAACAACTTGAATGTCCCTGCATTATTGCTCCAAAATACCATGAAATCTTGAATGCTGTTGTTAAGCTACAGGGGTTTGGAGTAATCTGTTATAAAGCAAGGAATAACTGATACACTGGAGATGATCCAGTGCAGTTTTCAACACAACCTAAGATGCTGTGACATATATTAAGGTGCATCTTAGATGGTCATTTGGATTAAATAAAATCTATCGTGGGGTGGTCTTAGGCAAAAAAAAATTTTTTGGGGGGGGTCTCTGTCTCTTATCTGTAAAAACAAAACCAAACAAACAAACAAAAAAATTGTGGTTCTCATGGCTTTCGTGATGATTATAAGGTAGCAAAGATCAAAAACCTTAGATTTGCTCTCTCATAATTAGGTGAGGGGCACCAAACTACTTAAGCCTTACTGCTATGCAATTATCTCTATGAATGCCACAAGTAATGTTATTGTGACACTGACCTTCCACCTTTGCATTTGCCATGAGAAGCAATAACTCAGCATTTCCCCAAATATGAGAAGATAAACAAAAACAGGAAGACTCAGATTTGGCCTAAGTGACTTGAACAAGTAACTTCCTTTAGGATTTTACAACCCTGCTGGAGTGTATCAAAGACCTGAATACTGGAATTATACAGCAATGCAAATCTCAATTGTACAACAACCCAACAAGGAGAAAAAGTTAACTCAGCTAGAAATGAAGCCGAGGTGAGCAAGAGGGAAACCTAACATTCTGCAGCCCTGTCCCTCACTGGAGAATTTTTGCCCCTATTTTCTATTGATTGACTCTTTGATTAGCAATGCACACTGTACACATCAGATGCTCTGTAAGGAATTCATGGAAATCCCTTCTTTTATTTTAACTGTCTACAGGAAACCTGTCTATCCCAAGATGACCATCTGCCTCCTGCTAAAGTCACTCTGAGAAGCAGAGATGCAAGGCTGCTCTGAGCCAACCACAGCAACAACACACAGCATCCAATCCCCCCACCCCCAGACTCCCCATCCACCTCCATCTGGGCCACTAACTCATTTTCATCTCTTCTAGGTCCCTCCAGGCCTCAGTAAGAATATATTCTATAGTCCTCCCACACGTGAGTCTATCTCATCATCTTTCCCGCTGTGAAACTAAACCCACACCCCCTCCCTTCACTCTTGCTTTCAGACTGGAATGCTTGGCAAGGTTATTCTCTGTGCACTCATCTTTGCCGCCACTTCACATCCTGGAAAGAACTTTACTTGCAGCCCGTTTGGTTGAGATGCAAAGTTCTAAGCACCACGTGTATTAAGCTAAGCCTTCCGGATAGCACTCCAGTGGGAAGGGATATGACTGATAGCGTTTTCAGAAATGACACAAAGCATTTGTAGGACTGCTATGAAGAGAGAAACAAATGGCAGAAGAATATGAGGAAGAATATGAGGCAAAAGAATAAAACAAAAGAGTTTTAAAGATTTTTTTTCACTTCTTCATAGCATTCCGTAGTCTAAACAGCATTTTAAATAGCAAAATATTTTAGTAATCTGGACTTTGGGTAGTGTTTTCATTTAGGGTTTGTTTTTAATGGCCATTTATTCTTGAGGTAGGAAAACAATTCAAACGCAACAGGCAGGACTGATTTGGGAATTCCTGATAGCCAGTGAGCCTCCTCTGTGTGTAGCCTTTTCCCAGAGCTCAACCTTCCCCCAGGTTCTGGCTTGCTTACCTTCTCTCCCTGAAGCCCTGCCACACCAGGAGGTCCAGGTCTTCCCTGGAGGAAAATAAGCAAAGGTGGATTATAGCAGGCTCCAGGGTGTACAGAGATGTGTGTAGAAGTCGGGTGGGGCATTCAGGGAAGTGTAGTTTGAACAGTGGTTGAGTGCTTTTTAAGAGCCCAGGTTCCTCTGACTCCAGGCTTCCCAGCTAGCTTCCTTTCCTGCTAAGAAGTTCTTCCTCTGGAAATCTGAATCCTGCATCACCATGTTGCCATTTTTGGAATCATGCTGGTATTGCAACTGGGCACAACAGTTGAGAAAGCACGGGAGGTCACCTTTTATGTAAAGATGGGAATGGCAGAGAGAGGACCTCACAGGATAGGAGCATAAACAACCCAGATCTGCCTTGGTCCAGAGGGCAGAGGGAAAAGCCTGATGGACTCCTTTAGAAATGCTTAGAGGTCTTGGGCCTAGATGGTCTCCAAATGAGAGAAGAAAGATTGAATGTGTCTGTATTTAGGCCAGGACTCTAAAACTACCACAGAGAAACTGAGGCTCATAGAGGTAGCAACTGTGATGTCAAAAGCATGGGGCTACTGTTCTTCAGGTCCTTCCACTGTGGTTCCTTCTGAGAGAAGCCAGCAGGAAAGAGTAAGCATGCACACAGGAAAAGGGAGGAGAGACCTGGGTTTGCCCTTTATGTGCCTATGTTATGTTCCTCAGGCAATGAAAGGACTTGCAGAAGAGCTGCACAAGCTGTAGCCACCCACCAGGAGATGGAATGCAAGGGGAATTTATTGTAGTCCATGGAAATGTGACCATCTGTGCCCAACACTCTTGCTCCTGCTCAGTGGAAGTCCAACTAAGCCACCAGTGTCCGGTTTCCAGTTTATCCTTCCAGAGCCTAAAACTATGATGCACTTTCTCATGAAAAATCCTTGTGTCCATGACAGCACAGTCATGATTTATTTGTGGATTTCTCAGCTCCATCTCCTTCATCCATCTCAATACATCCTACTATACACAGCATCATCTCCTTCTGCATTAATGCACCCTGCTGTACTCAACTCATACTTCTTGCTGAGTATTTGGGTTGATTCTAATCGCTGTGTGTTGCAGGCACTACCCCTGTATGCCCACCCCTCTGAGTATGGGCATCACTAAAGGGCTTTACGCTATGAAAGCCGAAGTTCACCCATTCTTGTTGCAAGTGTCATAGCCCAAAAGCCCCAGAACCCACTTACCTGTTCTCCAGTCTCTCCAGGCTTTCCAGGAAATCCATCTATGCCTCGCTCCCCCTGGCAAAGAAGGAAAATGAAGAAATGAAGACTGAACAGTCTCCAGAGAGCAACTGGATTGATTCCCCTGTGGTCACTGTCACAGAAAGGAAGTAGCCTAGGCCCTGAGTGTCCAAGCATGCTGAAACCCCCATCTCCATCAACCCCCCCACACACATATGAGAGAGCTAAGCACATCATAAGCCAGCATCCACACTTCTATCTACTCGCCATCCCATCCCCTCAGATTCACGTGCAGTCGCTTTGACTCTCTTATCCCATGCAGTGCCTTGGACAAGCATCTTCTCTGTACTTTGTGGGAATAATAATCCTTCCCCTAAGACACCGATGAGTCAGTGAGATGTGCCATCCTCTCTGCTGCATTCTAGTTTCCTTTAGCTGGAGCCCGTGGAAGTCAGGTGTTCCACGTGAGCACACTGGTGTCTAGTGTCCTCACCTGGAGTCACCACCCAGAAGGGCTTCGAGGCCTCAGGGGAGAGGAGGAAGTAGACACTCCACCAAGGCCATTATTGCTAATATTAGGAGCCTCTTGGGATGCCTCAGCTGGCGTGGCTTCCTTCTTTCCCATGTCCACCTGCTTTTTCTTTCTGCTGGCTGCCCTGCTCCCGTAGGGCTCAGCTTCAGTTCACTTCCTTGACTTCTTCAGCTAATTAAATGCCCTATGCTGCCTCAGGGTTCACTCGCTTTCCTCTGCCTCACCTCCCCTAATTTAATTTGCATTTATTGTTCTCTCTACCGGTTGGTCCACTCTCTACACTATTGTGTGTCTTAGGCCCAGCCTAGAATCTCATGGTTCAGCTCCAGGTTACACTAAATTGCAGAAACACAGAAACTATTCTGGACCCTTCTGTTTCCCAGTTGCTTTATTTTCCAAATTGTGTTTGTTTCTTTTGTTTGTTTGTTCTGTTTTGTTTTATTTCCTTAACTCGGGTGCCTCCTTCCTTTGAGAAGTTGGTTTTGGACACTTGACTGAAGGTTCCTGCCAAGCACTGAAGCATCCGAGGAGCACAACTCTGTTGGCCACAGCCTCCCCCTGTGACTGCAGGGCGGGTGATGTTTTCCCCAGGAGAAGGTTGCCCCACTCCTATTTCCTCTGAGGACTGCTGGCTAACTGAGGAGTGTTCCTCTCCCTGGGGGGCGAACATTGATGCTTCTCCTGCCCATGTGAAGCGGGAGATACGATACGATACGCCAGAGCTGCCCAACAGAGCTTCCCAAGTGCTACATCAGGTTAACCACTCTCAGCTGGCCCAGTGCCCTCCTCCCCAAACCTAATTTCCCGAACTTTGCAGGTGTTCCAGGAAGCTGGCTCTCTTACCCCGTGGCTTTTAATTTCTTTTCATCTGCACCCGTGCAAATGTTACCACCACGAGTGTTTTCTAATCTTCTAGAAATTATTCAGCATGTCTTGAACATTGATTTCTACTTTAAAGTACTATGTGGTGATTCTTTTGGAAAGCCCCCTCATCATAGGAAGCTCGGGCCATGAAGAGAAGTAATGTCTGCATATTTTTTCTCTTCCCAGGGGTTCCACATCTGTTATTATGCATCACCTCCTTCCTGTCCCCTGTGATGTTGGCAGGCTTGAACACAGACAAATGAGAAAGCCGAGGCTCAGAATGCAGAAGCTATTTGATCGAACCGAGTATGTGCAAGTGGAAGAAATTCTGGGGCATCTTGACCCTAACTCCTCAGCCTATTTTCACTACCTTAGGGCCTGGTTAGGGTTCCCAGAGCAACATGCTGGGCTCCACTGATGCCTAGGCTGCCTTAGTGTCCATGGGCGTCGCTCTTCCTCTCTAGCTGGGCTATGCCTGTGTTTAAAGTCACAAGAACAGAACCACATGAAGGAAACATGAAAAAAGCAAGAGCCACTGACCTCCAGTGCAGAAAGCTCTCCCTGATAAGTGTCACCTGGCACCTGAGCCCTTCCCAGAGCTTGGAGCAAAGGTGGGCCTGATGACAAAGCAGTGTCTACCAGTTCTGCTTCAAAGCAGAAGGCTCTCCCTATGCCCCAGTCCTCCATTTATTATGTCTTCACATTTGAAAACCAAATTGAATAAAGTCCAGAGCCCAGAGTTCCCCCACATGCAGCACAAAAAGGACAGAACAAAGACAGGCAGACCTGGCCATACACCTGGACCTTGTCAGCTCGGCAGTCTGCATTGAGTCTCAACCACAGATGCACCAGACAGCAAGTGGGAATGCGGGCAGATAAGCATCCATCAGAGAGGAGCAGGAATACATGAGGGGACAGATAAGGAGAGCAGAGAGGGGACTGAGAGAAGTGAGATAAGATAGCCATGCACTGAGGTAGAGAACAAGTCAAAGAAAAATATTGAGAGGGGGTAGCAGATACAGAGGCACTGGGGCATCGAGAAAGGGACAACAGCAAAAGAGCTTAGAAGAGGGTCACAGAGACAAAGAGACAAAGGGAGAGGAAGACTGAGGACTGAGCCAAAGAAACACAGAGACTTACAGAACATACACAGGTAGAGAGACAGAGATGAGACATAGGGTAAAAGAAATATAGGCAAAGAGAGAGATGGGTAATGGGAGAAAGATAAACAAAGGGGGAAGAGAGAGAACAGAGAACAAAAGCATAGAACAGAAAGGCTGAAGAAGAAAGCCAGGATATATAGAGGAAAGAAAGGGAGGGAAGGAAAGAAGGGGGAAAAAGACAAGTGGGAGGGAGGGAGAGAGATGAGGAACAAGAGAGAGGGACAAGAGAGACAGACGGATTGGAAAAATAGGAACATCAAAGGACTAAAACAATGATAAATAGAGAAAGAAACAGACAGAGGAGGAGGCAGTAGGGTTACAGACGGAAAGAAAAGGAGGAGGCAGAAAACACACACACAGAGTGACAGAGACAGAGACAGAGACAGAGACAGAGACAGAGACAGAGAGCCATAGCACAGTGCACAGAACAAAGTCTGAAACTAAGCTATGAGGGAGATGTCAGCTGGGATGCCAGCTAGGATGCCCGCTGAGCTAAGGCAGAAGAGAGCAGCAGAATAGGCTGAGGCCACACACCACCAAAAGGCTTTCTGTCTCCTGCTCTGCTGGACTTGATACACTGCACTGGCAACAGCACAGTAAGCAAGAACTGATGGCCTTGGTAAAGACTAAGAGACCCAGGTTCTGGGTGAGCTAGCGGTGGTGAGCCTCACAAGCCAGACCCAAGCACTGCTCCCCCCTCACATAGTACTGTATGAACTCATATCAAGCTCTTAGCCTCTCTCTGACTCTTTCCCACCCACCCCCCAAAAAAATGGAAAAGCAAGCAATTTCTCTGGTTCTGTGAAAATTAATGGTTCTGAAACATCATGATTAGAGCAATGACTGGCTGGTAGAATGAGTAAATGAAATGTCAGTTAAGCAAAGTGCAGATGCACTACCTGGAATGAAGGAGGCAGAAGGCAGGTTACAGGGGCCACACATGTAAAAGAGAGCAGCCTGGGAAAGCAAAGCCAAGAACAAAGCTGGAGGGGAATATGGAGCTCTGAGTTCTAGTGCTGGGTCTGTCCCACAACTCTCTCCATCTCTAGGCTCAGTTTTCTCCTCATGTTGTGGTAATGAAACATGAAGATGAAACAATGCAGTTGCAGCATGAAAACATAAACTGGCATGCCCAACCTTCTGTTGGACCACACGCAGCAGAGCACAGCAAAAAACTATAAACTTACTTAACGTTTATAAGAGCCATAATATATTTGTGTGACTCAGTCACTTCATTCCTGAGCCTGGACTTTGCAGAGAACAATACAGCGATGCAATGCAAATAGGGACATGCCAGTATGGTCTCTGTTCCCATATTCTTAAATCAGCAGGGATCTGTGTATTGATCACATGAAGGGTCACCTGCTGAACTGAGAACCAACCCACTTAAGCATGATATATACAGCGAGCTACCCCATAGGCAATGAAGAAAACCCAACTTCAGAAACCAGATGGAGCAAACTAGTTAGAAAAGATGTGAGGTTCCCAGTCATAGTCCACTCAGAAAAGTCCATGGACCCTGAAGGAGTCCACTTCCTGCCATCCTCAATGTCTGACAGCAGAAGGGGCAATTGTCCCATTCATAGCAGAATGGACTCAGCCGCTCCCACCCTGGCTGATTCAGCTCAATGAACTGACACGTAGCAGTACCCACAGACTCCAACGCAGAACCCAGCAGTCAGTCCGGAAGTCCTGCTTGCTGTATTTTCTACCACACTGTGTCTCCAAAGACCTGCCACTTGACCAAAAGATTATTTCCACCCAGCAGGGGATGCTGTGCCCATCCTCTGAGGAAAAGCCCAGTCTCCATGGAGGGGGAAGATGGGAGTCCTGGGAAATAAGAGTTGTACAGGCTGCCCACACCCTCTAGGCACCTTTAAGCCAATGATGGCTATCCCAGGGAACTCTACCAAAGGACTATCTCCTTCCAGGTTCTAAGAGTAATCCAGTTCTAAAAGTAACCCAACCTAGAGATCCTTGAGGGCAAACTCTGAGAGTTCTTCAGCGCCTGATGCCTAAGATCTCAAGATTCTGGGTAGTGCTCCCACAAATGTTGACCCTGCAAACCTGGGAATGTATTTCTCTAAGTATGGCACACAAGGAATGCACACAGAGGAGAAAAACTTGTTAGAGTGAGACCCAGCAGACAACATGCCAACTCTGAAGAACAATGCCTGTGGAGGGTGACTGACTGGTGATAACTTTGTATGAAGCAGTATCAGGGTGAACATGCAAGGCACAGGAATACCTCATATCACAGGATGGACCTTGGCTTCAGTCCCTAGAACACCAGTTCCCTAAAGTGGCTGTGGCACATGTCCCACATGTCAACTCCTGTGCCTTCTTTCAGGATTCTTTTGACCTTATAGCCATTTCCTGAGATGCGCAGTGTTATTTCTGGTGGATAAATTAAGAGCTTGAGGTCTGAGAAGTCAAAACGTTATTCAAGGTCTCAGGCTCACAGAAATACCACAACCCAGATCAACTGTCTCCAAAACTGGAACAGAACTCTCTTCACCAGGCCTGCCTTATCTTGAGCCAACCTTGCCAGTGCAAAACACCTGCAGAATCTCAGAAGCTCAGTTTTCCCAGTCACGCACAATTGTCTGGACACGGCCTTCCAGGTAGCACCAGAGCTCATAGCATGCAAATATCAGTGCCTTTAGTGGGTTTGCTCCCCCCCTCTGCACCTTGGCAGATATATCTTAAAAAATTGTTAACCCTCCCATGCCCAGTAACCTGTACAATCTACTTGGGCTTCTCTGTCCCTTGACCATAGTAGTGAACTCAGTTGTATCCCTAGACATCTGACAAACTCTGGAGAGAGGTCTGTCTCCCAGTTACAGAGAACGCACTCTTAGGACTGTCAGTTACCACAGTGACAGAAGAAAGCTGGTGAGAGAGCCACCATATGCTGGGGTGAGGCCCAGCAGATAGAGGGACCTGTCTCTCAGGAGAAGATGGAAACTTCCTTCCTGCTGCTGTAAGAAATCAGAGTGATTCCTGAGAATATAAGCTATTTTAAGGACACGTTAAGCATAAGAACTGGAAAGGGGCCTGATTCAACATGTTCAGTGAGGGAAAACAGATGTTCAGAGAAGAATCCAGCTAGTCTTAAGCCGCCCTGAGTAGAAGCTAGGGCAGCAGAAGCCATGGTATCCTCATTTGAAGACGACATGATTCTAGACATAAAAGACTCGATAACAACAACAGCAAAATCAGAAGCCTTCAAGCTGGAGATGTAACTCACAGGTTAAGAGCACTGGCTGTTCCTGCGGAGGAACCGAGTTGGCTTTCCAGTACCCACGTTGGTAGCTCACAATAGTTTGTAACTGCAGTTCCAAGAATCAGACACCCTTTCCTAGATTCTGCGGTGACTGGGCATTCACGTGGCGCACTACATGCATGCCCGGAGGCACCCACAAAATAGAAATAAATGAATCTTTCTAAAACGTCCCTAGCCTTCGTATGGCAAAGACGAACAGAAACGATGGGACGTGGGCAAGCACCTTTTATGTGACTGTGTGAAATGAACAAGGTGCCTATGAGAAAGTCTATAGGATTATGTCATCAGCTAGGCTGTGGGTATACCAGGATGCGAAGATTGAAAAGTAATCTTCACTACATTCCAAGTGCACTGAAACAGAACTGCATTGCTTACTGAAAATATCCCACGATGGACAGAAGAAATGCGCGCTGTAAGAAGAGAGAGTGGGGTGGAGCCTGCCAAGAGTGTCAAGACCTGCCTGAGAGGAGGAGACAAGTCCCAGCTCTAAAAGAACCCTTGTCCAGGCCTTAAAAAATGGAAGCACAGGCCAGGAAGAAGGACTGTGAGCTATTACCAACCACTATGTGAGGGAGGGAGATTTGCAGACCTTGGCTTCCAGAGACACTCTGAACAGACGTGGTGTTACACAGATCGACGGCACAAATGAGACCAAGACATTATCTAAGTTTCTATGTAAAGTGTGAGTCCCTGGCACCAACTAGGCCTTCTGACCTCTAATCCAGGGATTTGGGGCCTGGAAACTATTACCTGTCTCAGAGGAGTGAAGGCTATGGCACTACATTTCTGGCCTTGTGTGCAGTTTGTTTTCAGGGCATGCAATGAACTAATACATGTATACCTGCCATGCACATGTACACATATAAACACACACACATACATGCACACACACATATGCACTAAGTGAAGAATTCCCATGCCCCAGCATTCTCTCCCTTTTCTGTGGAAGCAGCAATAACTGGCCAGTATAGATTATAAATACCTTTTCACCTGGAGGTCCCCTTCCACCTCGTTCTCCTTGAAGACCCTGGAGGGAAAAAGAGCAATGATACGCCTACATGTAGTTCACCTCTTTAAACATAGGACACTCTGATGTCTGTACAGTATTTAGCTCTGGGGATTTGCCAGACTCCACCTTCCTTCCAGGAGTGGACACTGTGCACATGGGTAAAAATGGCTTAACAAGCATCAGAGGTCTCCAGGTTCTATCCTGCTTCTTTAGGGAAAGGGGCTCTAGGAAGGTACATTTAAAGTTGTTCCCCTGCTGACTCGTGGGTACCATAGCCTTTAAAACCTTTTCTATTCTAAGAGAAAATTAACATTTAATGTCAAATGTAATGTTTCCCGTAACATTCAACCAACAAGCGCTTATTCTGTAGGCTTGGCTGGGAAGCCAGCTCCTGACACCCACAACGAGGAACAGAACCACCTCCCAGACAAGTGACTTTACTTACTGGAGCTCCAACTTGCCCAGCAGGTCCTGGTAGCCCAGGGGGTCCCTGAGGCCCCTGCAGAAGAGAGTCCACAAAGAAGGATGGGATGGAAAGAACAGACAAGAGCAGCAATGTTCTTTTTAGAAGGGCACAGTGCTTCCTACACTACGTGTGCTACACACACTGCCCATACAGGAGGTCCCCAGGCGACACTCCCTGAGCTCTGTTTCATCCTCCCTGGCTGTTCCTTCTACCTCCTGATGCCTGGTGAAGCATGATCACAGCCAGGCATGTTGAACTTCAAGGAAAGGTTAACAGCACTGCCTCTGCCATTATGAACCTACATGCAACAGTCCAACTTCCACTTGTCCCAAGTCCCTCGACCTTCTCATGATCTGACCCAGACAGATTCATGCCTTCCATATGTGCAACTGATTACTATGGTTGATATTTTCCAGTTGCCACATGGTTTGTGCAGCCTGGGTAAGTCCTGGCAAACAGGCTGCCAGAATTCTGAGCACAATCTGGCTGACCAGAAACTTCCAGTCAAAGGAACTTCCATATCAAACTTCCAGATATGCATATTTGTGTGTGTGTGTATATATATATATATATATATATATATATATATATATATATATTAGAAATCTACTAGAATAAAAAATGGGCATTCTTCTGTCAAAGCTGTCCCAACCTTCATAAACTACGCTACAGCAAAAAAGCAGTATATATTATCGCACACACACACACCACACAAAGACACACACACACACACCACAAAGACACACACAGAGACACACACATACACACACAGAGAGACACCTACAAGCTTTAGTGCTTCACAGATTTTAGTTGAAAACAGGAAATGAAAAAATGCCTGGGGCCATAAGTATGTAAAAGCTATATACATTACAATAACATCCAAATCACTGGCTACCAGGCACCAGTGGAAAAGGACAATTCCTCAAGTCTCTATTACTATAGGGAATAATTTTTTCAACTGTAAGAACCATTTTTATAAGGATGTAGGAAGAATTATATGTGTGTAGACATATGTATGAAGTTGCCTAAGAAAGTAGGCAGGAACCCATCCAAGCATCTCATCTATGCCTAAAGCAACTGAACTTGCACCCCCAATAATTGCCTGTACCCTGAGAACATCAACAGGTTCCACCTGTACTTACCCGCATGCCCACCTCTCCAGGCAGCCCTGGTTCTCCCAGCTCTCCAGGCTCGCCCTGCACAAAATCAACACATGGTCACAGCCAGCACAATGCACACCCAGGCACAGCAAAGTGGCTGCAAGATGCCTGGGTGTTCATTCCCCACAGCACAGAACTTATCAGGAGTGAGGTGATAGGAAGCTGAGTGGTGAAAACAGAACTTACTCTCATGCCTTTACTGCCGTCTCTTCCAGGGGGCCCAGGTGGGCCCAGGGATCCCTAGAAAGAAAGAGAATACCAGTCAGCATAGGATAAAGACAGAAATGTGTTAGTGGAGAATGCATCAGGCAGGAGGAAGAGGCTTGACCAAGAGAACAGGTTCCTTTACCGTGACTGTTTTCTGTAACTTCAAGAATGCTCTGGTGACAACAGTTCTCCATGCTATCGTTGCTTACAGAATCTTTTCATAGACAAATGCAGGGACAGCAGTGACACAGAGCACAGGGAGAGATGGGCACCAGCCCCTGGGAACCTCACAAAGAAACCCGAGTCCCGTATAGAATACACAGAAGTTGTTTGCTGTTAAACAGTGGCTAGGGCCAGGCTACTGTGCCAGGTTACTTTTACCATGGGCTCAGAGAAGTTCCAGGGTTAATCACACATGCTGAACAAAAAGCGGGAGCAAAGATAGACTTTGGTCAGCAAGTTTTATATCTATCTGGCATTTGGGGAAAATGAAAGAGTTCCATTGTTCTCCAGGTTCATTTGTCTATCCTGACATGAATACAATTAGGTGCATGTCTAACAGTCAAAGTTCAAGAGGAAGGGTTGATCTGAATGAACACTGAGTGTTCCTTTGGTCAGTTATTTTCTAGGACACGGGATCCCTGTGGACTGTCATTATCATCATCTTCCCTGGGGGAGTGCCACCATGGCAAGGTGTCCTTCCTTGGCTTCCATTTACCCATCAGAAAAATGGGGAGAAGACACCCTATTTGGTTCCCCAGGGATAGGAGGGGCTAATCTCTTCAGGTAGGGGTGAGTCCTGAACAGACAAAGCTTTGGCTCAATGCAAATGATTAACCACGATTAGGTCTTTCAAAAAAGAACCATCAGCAATAGTTAATCCATAACAATTATGATATATTAAAGAAACGACAAAGACACTGCGACCCTGGTCCATCATTATTGCATGTTTACCATGAGCCCAGTACTAGGTGCTCTGCATGCATCTCTGAATGTAACTCATCACCACAATCAACATTAATCTGCATTTCACTTAGCTCAGGAAATGACAGCACGAGAAGGTGAAATGTTTTGCCCAAAGCCACAGTATTTACTGTGGAGAGCTTGACTCAGGCTCCTAGAGAATGTCTTTCCATTTCTGCCGCAGCATCTGCACACACATCAGGCCAACAGGTTGCTTCACAATTCTACAGACCAAATACTATTACTCTCACTCTATATATGATCATCATGAAGCATAGAGTGGTCTCTTAGGATCCTCCAGAAACCCACATGTCATGATGAGAAAGGATGGAAGAGTCACTGCCTTAGTATGCCATCATAGTGCCTTCTCACCAGGGACCATGTCCTCCTCCTTCAGCCTCAGCAAATCCCACTGCACTAGAAATACTCCAGTCCCTTTACATCATGAGAGGTAGAATATCAGTGCAGGGCCAAGAGGCTGAAATGGGGGTCAAGCACAGAAGGAGATCAACACTCCATGTGCTCCAGCTGTCTCCAAGGCACGTGTTCCAGATCCTCACCTTTCACTGTTCATCCATTGGAAGTACCCCAGCTTCCTTAACTAGTCTATATCCCTCTATCCTATAATTAAATCAAAGGTTTTCCAAAAGAAAAACAACTCAAAAGAATAAGTACTTCCTCTTAGAAATTTCCCTCCAGGTTTCACTTAGAATGAGGTCTATCTGGACACTTAGCGCAGAGTTCACCCAACACACTGGTTACCCACTTGAAATAGCACGTCCTTTGAAAGACCAGCCTGTCTTCTGGCTTCTACAGGTTTGGATATCCTGTAGCTGAAAGCTGGGAAGAGGTGTCAGATGGGCTCCTGCCTTGGGAATACAGGTGAGGACATCAAGGGCACAGCTGGTCCAAGGGGTATCTAATAAAGGGAGCCAGGCTGATAACAGTGACAATGCCAGAGAGAATTCTGGAGAGTTCTGGAACCTTTGCCTATCCTCACAGTTGTCTCTTTTCTGGCTTGTTGGTTCTATTACACAGACACCCAGAGGAGGCCCTTATGACTCTGACCCTTCCATTATCTTGAAATTTTGAGATATGAAAACAAGAGGAAATTTCCAGTGTCTGATACAGCACAAGGACTATGCAGATGGTCCCTGGGCATCAACCCTTCCTAGAGCCCTTTGGCTTTTAAGGGAGGCTATAACAAACCCCTCTTTGTATAATAAATACTGAAGAATTATTTTCTAAGTCATATATGTAATAACTCCTCCCCTCTAACATATATGAGTTTGTGTGTGCTATTTTAATTTTTTTCAAATTAAAATTTATCATTTTTCCCTCTTCCTTTCATCTCTCCAACTCTTTCCATGTAGCCCACCTCACTTTTTCTCAAATTAATGGCTTCTGTTTCTTTGTTACATAAATATATGATTGTACTTGCATGTATGTGTGTGTGTGTATGTGTGTGTGTTCCTTAAAACCTGCTCAGTTTATACAATGCTACTTGTATGTATGTGATTTCAGGGCTGATCATTTGATGTTGGAAAGCTCATCTCTGGGGAAGACAATTTCTCCCACTCCCAGCATGCCTTGGTTGCCTGTTGTTCTTCATTTAGATTTGAGGCCCTATACGTTTCCTCCCTGCCATGTTAGCATGTCTACTGGTTTAGGACTTGTTTATGCAGCTACACTGATCAGACCTTTGTGGGTGCAGCTTGTCTGATATTTCTAGGAGATGCAATCTCACAGCAAGCTTCCTGGACATCTGACTCTTAGAATCCTTTCTTCCTTAACGACCCTCTAGCCTTAGGTGCAGAAGCTGTGTTACAGATGCATCATTTGGGATTGGGTGCCACTAAATCGCCTCTTTGCATTCTGATCTCTTGTGGTCTATTGTGATGGTCTCTGTCCGGCTAGACTCTGGAGTAAGATGTGTGTGATCTGCCTGGGTTGAGGCTGGATGTGATGTGTGAGGGGCCTGTGGATTGGGAGGGGCAAGGTTACATGTTTATACCAGTAAGATAACCAAGCCAGAAAAACTCATCTAACCTGACCAATTTCCATCCTGAACTTAAGTTATCATGAGATCCAGATCTTTCATTATATGGACCCATTCTTAGGAAAAGCAAAGTTGAATGGGCCCAGATACATCTTTTATGTTCTAGGGCCCCATAATCTGACACCATAAAACACTGCCTTGCCAACACAGTATGCCTTCCAAAGTGTTACACATAGATTCACCTCCAGATGCCCTGGGAGTCTGTGAAAAGAAAAAAAAAAAAATCACAGCCCAAAACCAAGCTGTTAATGTGCCATGAAGATTATCACTGAACTTCTCCCATTCCTAGTCTCCTTGTTTGTAAGATAGCTGCTTGCTGCTTTCAGTTCAAAATGAATGCACACATATTTTATATGCCACAAAATATTATAGAAGCTGAGCATATATCTCGATGGTAAACACTTGCCTGACACATGGAAAACCATGAGCTTGACCACACTAGCTCTATCTATCTATCTATCTATCTATCTATCTATCTATCTATCTATCTATCTATCTATCTATCTGCCAGTCTTTCCCCTGTTGAAAACTAACAATGTTTCCTTCTCTATGCTTAACAAACTGACCAGCTAAGAGTGGGAAGACAAGAGGTCTGAGAATTAAAGTTAGCTTGGATATACAATGAAACCCTACCCCCCCCCACAAACACCCAAATAAAATAAAAATTTTAAAAAAAATATAGCTGCCACAACCACAAAGAGAGTCAATAAAAAGTGAAGAAATGGAGGCTGCCCTGGAATTGGTAAGGTCGGCACAGGAAGACTTCCAAAAGGAAGTTATTGGATTTCTACAATAAAGTGTCCAATAATACTTCAAACCAGAGCAGGCAATGTAGGGAAAGAAAAAACAAGCAAGAGAAAGGTCTGGACTTCCATGTGTCCTTTGTGGTCTGTTAGCTTAGCAGGGTAGCACATTCCCTCCCCAAGTCTGACTGCCTATGTCCTATTAGGGTTCATATGTTGAAACCTAACCCATGCAGCAGAATACAAGGTCAGGACCCTAGGAAGTGGAACTACGAGTCTCACAAAAGAGGCCCAGGGGAGATGGTTGATTTCTGCCATGTCAGGACATAGCCATATCTGCCATTCATGAAGTACACATCCTTCAGCTGACACCAACTGCAGGCATTGCCTTCCCAGACTTCTCAGCGTTTACACAGTGATCAATACATTTATGTTGTATAAGAATTAGCTATTTACGGTTGACAGATGCTGAAAAAAGAGCAGCCATTGGTAGGTTCCTGATACCCCAATGGATGACGCCATATCTGTGTGCATATGGGCAGAACTAATTGGACTCAGTGGATTAAAATGGATGGATGGATGGATGGATGGATGGATGGATGGATGGATAAAGGTTGGAGGGAGATGTGTGATAGGAAGATCCTGGAAAGAGTGGATATAACCAGCATACATTGTATACATATATAAAAAAAATCAAAGAATAAATTAAAATTTACCCCACCCACTTTTTTATAGCAGCAGTATTGAGCTAAAATATGTTTCCTCCTGTGTCTTGAATGCTTCTTCCTGTGTCTATTCACTGCAGAAGGCATGATACTGGGAGGAATCCTGCTTCTGGTCCAAGGGTGGCCAGGTAATGCTTTCAAGACAGGAAACTTCAAACCGAGCAAGGTGTTACTGCCATTTCGCCTGGGCTTTCTAAGCTTGCACAGTTCACCTTTTAACGAGGAAATCATCACTTGGTCTGTTTGAAAAAATTGCAAATGGATAGTGCACATACATGCATTGAAATAAGATATACACGGCTGCTGGAAAAGAGATATTCCCAATCCCATGCCTAAAATTCTGACCCAGATTTGCAGCTTCGACTCCAAGTCTGGACTTTGACTTCTCTGTCCCATAATTATTCAAAAGACAATATCTAGCAAGACGTTACTCATACACCTACATCCACTTGTCAGCATCCCAAGCCTTGGGGACTTCAGCACTTCACTGAGCACGTGTAGTTACTGGATGGAAGATGTCTCTTGCTTTCTTGGAGAGCTGACTGCCTCAGCTCATTTCTAAATGCTTCCAGCTAGAGGAACTATGCCAGTGCTATTCTTCATCTATCTGCCAGCACACATGCCAAGAGAGAAAAGTATTAGAAACATTCTAGACAGTGGCCCTCAAAGTGAGGGGATCTTGGGCTGGCACTTACAGTACTGCCTGGAACCTACATAGGCAGCCATGTTCCCTAAACCACAACAATGTTAATGAATGAGATACTCCAGGATCTGACTAGTTGATTTAATAAATCTTTCAGGTTGTTCTTTGCTGGCTTAAGCACAGACAAATACAGACTATGGAGTCAGAAAACATGATCTCATACCCAACCTCTGCCACATACACTGGTAAAATCACCAGTTCCCAAGTTCACTGTAAAATAAGGATAAGAATGTCCAACTCAAAAGTTAAGCTAAATGGTGTATGCAAGAATCCTGGGAGTAAGGGCTTATAAATGTTTGATCCTACCATTACTCTTAGATGTCATGTGACTTGTTTTATATACACTGAAGAAAGGACTGGACCTCTACACTGGCACCTTTGTGATCTTTTCAGCAAACACTCCCTCAGATTTCTGGGGTCTTAGAGGCTGCAGAATTCCTTTTGGGGTAAAGAGGGTGGAGCACAGGAGTGCTCTGGCATTCTACATCTGCCAACCTCTGAGGAGAAGAACTTATTAGTGTTAAGGGTATAAAAGATGTCATTTGGTATTAAAAATGGAACACCACTGGTGTAAGAGTAATTATCCATAATGTTCATGAGCTCTTTCCAAAAATATAAGTCATTTATTTTCATTAGTTCATTTAATCCTTGTAAAAATCCCATCTGGTTCTAGTATTATTATTTTTGCCAAGCCACAGAGAAGAAAAGCGAGGATTACAGAGGTGAAGTCATGGTCCCTTGTCATGCAGCTGCTAAGTTGGTGAGCTACAGGCCTAGGACCCAGTGAATCTGTGCCTAAGATCCTCCCACTTAACCTTGCCTAACACAGTCTGGGAATCCAACATTTACCTTTCCCATGTAGGCTCTCAACCTCTGGCTTGAAGCCCTTCATCTTATGATTTGGCAAGCACCTGGGTGTCAGATGAAGGGGGAGGGAAAATTGATGACTTCCTCTATTCCTTTTCAGTCCTGGCCTCTGAGATTCTTGAAGCTAAATGTCTCCAAGGTGCCCTTCAGCACCACAGATAGTTCCTAATGTGCCTTTGTTTATTCTTTCAGCATTTGCCTTCAGCCTGCAAGACTATGTGAAAGCATACAAACAGCCCAACTAATTTTCTTAAATCTTTTAATTTTTGTAAAATAAGAAGAAACTTGGTTATAGATTTCTAACTCAATAACCATGTAATAATGCACAAGCACAATAATAAAATGGCACTAATTAACTTCAAAGTTTCATACAAATATAATTTGCATCTTCCTGTTTAAAAGCTCTATAATGAAATCTACATGGAAAACAAGCTGATTTATATACAGAACAGTTTTAAGAGCCAAGAATTCTTACATACCAACATTTCATTCAGAAAGGGACAGTGAGTGAATGGACATGTGTGTACCAGAGATACACAGCTTGTGGTGCCATAACCTATCTGCTCTATTATCTTGGACACAGCCTAGACTCCCTCAGAATGTTTGCAAATTAAACACTGGATTGTGTTGAAAAGATAATCAAGAGGTGGTGTCATGAGTTTTACCATTACAAGCTACTGTGTCTCTAGACAATGTGCAACCAGCATTCTAGACAAAAACCATCAGAACTGGTCAACAAATATGCATAGCTGCCAGAGAGAAACAGAAAATTAAAGGTGTACCCATGAATCCTTTCTCAGACACTCCTTGAGAGACCCGTTGTCCACTCAGCTGGAGAACTCGAAACAACAGTAAGCTGAGTTACATATATCTTACAGAATGGTTTGAAAAGTGACCAAATACTCTATTTCTGGCCATTCATTATTTTCCTAATCATGATTTTGCAGTGTGGGACTGGACTGCATTATTCATGTGTAATTTTCATTCTGTAACCTGACTTCATCATTTGTTTCTAGTCACATACATAAATTATTCACATGTGTTTCTAGCCTCACTTATAAAGTCTGCTCGGGTATGTAAGCATGCATTTCTTAATGCTTCTTAGAGTATGAACACAGAAAGGAAAGTTCTGATGGGCACTCCCTAGGACCTCTTCCATATTTTTATAGGTCAGATCCTGGATGATATAATCATCCCTATTCAAGGGGCTGACATAACCCATCCCAGGGCACAGCGGCATAGGATCTGCTCCCATTAGAACCGGAGCTCCAGTGACATCAGTGACACACATGCACACCATGAAGTCTCACAGATTTCTCTCAAGGGCAACTGCATCATTCTGAACACATTAATAATGAACTAAGAGCCACTAGTGATGTATCAATGTCGCATTAAGGAAAAGAGAAGCAATTCCTCTTGGAGTGATTTAACTAAGAGCAAGCCCATATTTGATTCCTTGACTTCTCTCTCTCCCTGTGTTTTCTGCTGTTCCCTGTCTGTTGTATTAATCTGAATCTATGCCTGCCTGCCTGCCTGCCTGCCTGCTGTCTAGTGAATTTGTCTGTGCCTGTGTGTGTCTAACAAAGGGCTTTGTTCTGTATTTATTCAACAGCACAGAAAGCATCACTGGGTTGGGAACGGTATACTTTACAGAGGTCTTAAACAGAGTTTTACAAGGGATGAAGTTACTGACTCCAGCTGGCTCCAAATGCTATCAGTGATGCTTGTATGCTGTCTTTAACATTAAATATGGATATTCATTTTATATGGCTTCAATGTATTTTCTGTTTTCCACATTTAATACCATAACATGCACACACACAAAATGAATTACTCTGGGCGAGGAGCATAGGGGGAAAAATATCAAGTCTAAGATCACAGCTATATATTATGTTAGGTTGTAAAAAACTGATTATATGGGAAATCCGAGGCAAGTAAGATAAGTTGTTACAGTCTCCTCTTAAAGGCAGGTTAAACAGGCTGATCACTCAGCAGGACGGCAGTCTTAAGTGATCTGAAAGTGGATTATTAAGTTAGTTTGTGAGGTCCTAGCAAAAGTTTCAGTCCTTTAGACTTTAAAAGGTATTTTCAGAATAATGGGAATATGTTGCCACAGGCAATGAGTGAAGTGGCATGCTTAATGGCTCTTTGCTTTCATGTCTTTATCGATGGCCGTCTTAAGGGTTTCCTTAGAGAGTAAGTTGCACATCCGCCAAGGTCTGCTCTGCTGTGGCTGTTATGTAGGAAGGAAACAGGCTAGAACTTTCATAGCTGGGGAACAGCTCAGCCCTGCCACACACTCCAGTCCCCTGGCTGTCCTGTCCAATCACCCACATCAGCTCTATCTCTCAACTCCCCCCACCCCATTTAAGTCATGTCTTGACTTATTCCCAAATTCCTCTTGGATCTATGTTCTTCTTGCTATTTGAGCAACTTCGGCCTCCTGACCACACAGAGACTTTCCACTGGTTCCTTATCACAGCACAGAAAGCCTAAACATACTTTGATATCTGATGTCCTACCTGGAGGTCCTCAGGTAGTTTCTCTGGTTCTTCCTCCATTTTGGCTGAGAACCAGAAGTCACTCTCTACCCTAAGCAAGACCTCCTCCTGTTATGCACTCTACTGGGGAGTGCTAACCAGGCCTCTACTTGTTCAGCACTGTTAGACTGACTGGCCAGTTCTTCAGTAGACTGTTCTTTGGGTCCCCCAAACACTTGTTCTCTGCTTCTCCTTTCAACCAACATTTCGTGATCCTACCTGCTCCCCCTTCTTACTGTGTCTATATTTGTTTCTACCACCCAGCTCAGGGGCCACACAGAAGCCAGGCCTACAGCCAAGGGGCTTCTCCCCTTTCACATCCATGCAAGGATAACATAGCTAGACACACCTCCCACAAATCCACCCCTGAGCCCTGGAGAAATGTGATAAATGGGGGCTCACCTTCTCACCCTTTTCTCCTTGGATGAAGGGTCCTCTCCCCTAGAGAAGGAAAGCAGAAGTCAAAGCTTTACTGAGGGGACATCTCAGTGTGGCATTACCCAGAAGTTCAAGTAACTGGATAGTATCTCCCAAACTCTGCCTGGCACCTCTGAAAAAGATGCGGATCTTACTCACTCAGTGTGGGTTCTCATAAGTGTCTTCTCATTTAATTTTCCAATAATCTAACATTATAGGTGTTATTTTTGTTATTTTTCATAACAGCCTTATCTGGATATAATTTGCATACCATATAATTCACCTTTTCAAAACATCTAATTAAACGATTTTAGATTACTTACAGAGTTATACAACAATAATCACAGCCAATCTCAGAAGGTTTTCAAAAAAGCCCAGCCCACTGGCATCTGCTCCCTAGGCAGAAACCAGCCCTAGGCAGGTTTCTTTTGTAAGCAGCTGTAATAATGTCTCCTCAATGATTGCCTCCTCTCACTCAGCAAAGTCCAAGGTTCACTCATGTTGAACCCCATAGCACAATTTCTCTTGTTGTGGACTAATATGGGAATGTACAGACCCAGCACACTTAACTTACTCATCCTTTTTACTATGGTCACTAGGCTGTTTCTACTTTATTAGATCTAGAAGGCTATGCTCCCAGAGGCTCCAGAAGCAATGTAAAAAGGCTCCCATTTTGCTGTATCGCTGTTTGCTCTGGCTTTCATTTGGAGTGAAGTAAGCAAGGTTTTAGCCACTTCTGTGTCCATTTATCCTTTGAATTCTACCAATTGTGTGCCATGCATCTTGAGGTTCTGTTGTTGGTTGCTTATGTTTATTAGTATATACCTTAAAGAAACTGACTTTTCTATCCAAAAGTTCTCTCTCTCTCTCTCTCTCTCTCTCTCTCTCTCTCTCTCTCTCTCTCTTTCTTTTACAAACTGTTCTGTTGTAAGGTCCATTTTTGTCTGACAACAGTATGACCATTCCAGGTTTTTGTTTGTTTGTTTGTTTGTTTTTCCAATTTCAAAATGTATATTTTTCAATCCCCTCTTCTATGTGTATTTGTGTGTCTGACTGCATGTGTATGTTTGAGTACACATGCATGTAGTCTTGATGGGTATAGAACTCAGGGCCTTGTGTCTGCTAGGCAAGCACCCTACTACCGAGCCACGCTCCCAGTTCCCTATTTGTATTCTTGAATGTATAACTCCTCTAGACAGGATAGTAATCAGACATTTTTATACCTTGTCTGAAAGACTGCTTTATAGTTGATCTACTTAACACACTTGTTAATAATGCTATCATTGACAAAAGTAGATGTATATCCACTAGCATAATCATGTGAGTGTCCAGAGTAAAGGGGACACTACAAAATAACCAGTTTCATGCATCAGAAGGGTACTGCTTTGGAAGAACAAAATTCTAGGGATGGACAGAGTGAAAGGCAAGGGGAAAGAATACTATGGCCATGTCCAGTAGAGAAGGCTTCATCCCAAGGCTCAGACGTACTCAGTGCATGCATTCACCAGGCTGTCAGCCCACATTGCTGATCAATATGACCAGGCTGGGATGCAAGGGGGAGCCCTGGGCCTCCCACACCAGCCATGTGATCCATCGATATGAGAAAGCAGCATCTGACTTACAGTGTCTCCTTTCTCTCCCTTGGGCCCAGGAGCACCCATTAGTCCAACAGGTCCTGAATCTCCCTGAAGGGTTAAAAACAAAAGGAGCGTTAGGTCAGATCCTCCCCAAAGCTCTCCTTGACTTCCGTACTCACAGGCTGCCCACAGCCAACTTTGCCCCAGTCCCCCAGAAGAACTGAAGTCATCCTGGGTGAATGCATCATGAAGTCACCTGTCCTACCTTGAAAGGAAGTGAAGCACCTAAGTTAAATTCCCTCATATTTCTTGACTTGATTCACAAATCACCGGGCCTTGCCAGACCTGAGCATTCGTATACAGGGCCTTTGTGTGAATGCTTTATCCTGGTGTCAACCTGATGCAGAGAAGGTGTGTACGAATACCATGGCATATAAATTCAAAATGAAGGAAGGCAGGAAGCAGTAAGAATGAGAGACAGAAAGCACAAGGTAGGATGGGACGAGGAGGTGATATGGAGAGGAGAGGAGTACAGTGTTCATATATGATGAGAGAATTCTACATGCAGAAGCAGAAGGAGCACACAGAAGCAGAGGAGCAAAGAGGCACAGCTGTCTCTATGTCGTTGCCACTGTACTCAGTCCCAGACAAGGTATGAGTTATGCAAAAGTAAAGAAGCCCATGCATTGATCATTGGTACCTCCCACCCCCATCAATGTTCCAAGACCAAAACAGTGATGGAGAAAGTAGCATGCTGGAGGATGGGGGAGGAGTAAGAGGCTGCGTGCAACCAAGGATGGAGTACTATACGAGAGCACGTGGCTTTGTGCAATTGCTGAGTTTGCAAACTTTGTGCACAAGAAATTTATATACTTTACACAATTTAAATATTTCCTAAAGGCAGAGTAAGGTGATGGATCACTGTGAATTCGAGGCCAGCCTGGTCTACAAAGCGAGTCCAGGGCAGCCAAGGTTACACAAAGAAACCCTGTCTTGAAAAACCAGAATAAAAAACACAGACAGACAGACATATAATTCCTAAATCCTAAGTCTTAAATGCTTCTGGAACCAATCAACTTGCAAAGACTGATGCAGAATTAACCGACTTGGGGAGTTGAGCCTGTTGGAGCACATAAGTTGTGGACCTGATCCTGAGCAATTCTGCCTTTCGTTCTATAAACTTTCAAGCTGAGAGGTTTGGTTCTGGGCAGGTCAGAGCCTCACAGCTTGAACCTCATGACATTTGTTCGTACTGCAGCACCATAAACAGCTCCAAGGCAATTCTGAGGTTGGTGGACAGTGATCTAACATACCCCTGCTATGCTTCCATGGAAGTTAAACAAGGAACACTGTTCCATTCAAGTACTGACCTTCTGACCAGGAAGTCCCACAGGGCCAGCAAAGCCCCTTTCACCCTGCAGGAAGAAAGGCAAGAAGAAACAATCAAAGCCATATATTAAATCTCCCATCTTCCATATAAGCAAATCATCACTCCATGGGCTCTAAAACTAGTCTTATGCTAAGTCAGGCTGGTCATAGAGTTGAAGAGAAAACTGCTGAATTCAGCTGAGAGTCCTGTTCTCCAAATGCAAACCTACATGGACAACTTTCCCCATAATCTCTCAGTGCAGCCACTGGAAGCTATAAACACACTCCAGAACAGAAAGAGAAATGGCCCGTGTTCTCCTTCATACACAGGAGCCAAAGATGTCACACACAAAAACCAGAGAGTAGAACAGGGGTTCTAGGCTGTGAAGTCAGGAAATGGAGAGAGCACTGGTCAAAGGGGTCAAGTTTCAGTTAGATAGAAATAAATTATAGGTATTTGAGGTGACCAAAGTTCTTTATCTTGATTCACCATTCTGCATAGAAGAGGCAATTAGAGCATCTTTTTGTACCTTATAAATAAATAATATGATTTATCAATAGATAATATAAATGAATAAGAACAAAGTAATTTTATGAGCTGTTATTTTATCTAAATATATAACTTAAGTTAAAAGGGAAATGATGATACCTGTTATCGATTTATACTACAATCATTTACTTTAACATCAAGCATGACACATCTAAAGCAATTTCTAGACATAGACTGCATTCAAATTTTAAACTGTGTGAGATATTTTTAGTGTGTTTATACATGATCCATATGCTGTGGCCACCTGTAATATTGCCAAGCTAGAAAATAAACACATGGTTCTTATGTTATAAATACAGATAACAACACATTACTGGACCATTTGCACCTGATCCCATCACTAAAAGCAATGAACTAGAACTCCTGTTCTAGTTTGCTTTTCTGTTGCCAAAAAGCAACTTGGAGAGAAGAAAATTTATTTCACCTTACACTTCCAGGTCACAGTCCATCAGTGTGGGAAGTCAGGGAAAAAACACAAGCCTGAAAGCAGTTACAGAAGCCAAGACCATGAAGGGATGCAGCTTGCTCCTCTTGGCTTACTCTGTTGGCTCACTCTATCTATCTATCTATCTATCTATCTATCTATCTATCTATCTATCTATCTATCTATCTATTTTGCATGACTGTCTTGCCCACAGGTGTGTCTGTGTATCTGGTATTGACAGAAGCCAGAGGAAGGACTTGACTGGGACTGGACTCACAGATGGTTGAGATCCACCACAAGGATGCTGAGAACCATACCCTGGTCTTCTGGAAGAATAGCCAGTGGTCTTAACCACTGAGCCATCTCCCCAGCCCTTTACCTTCCCTGCCACAACAACCATCAATCAACATCAATCATCAATGAAGACATTGCCCCATACACATACCAAATGGCTAACCTCACGGAGGCACTTCCTCAATTGAGGTCCCCTCTTCCAAAGACTGATTGGTATGACTCTGTTAATGGGTTCCCATTTATTTCAGAGCAATCACAAGTGTCCTCAGCATATGCCAGTGAGTATAAATATTTCTGTGTACTTAGGACCTCCTATAAAGTCCATCAGAATGCCTTGGACACTGTTCATGTCCATCACCATGACTGATGACAAAGATGTAAGCAAGGGCCCAAAGAAATAGTTGACACCACATATCAACTGAAGTGAAAGACTTGAAAAGTTGGACACAAAGTGCCTACAGCCAGAACTCTGATTCATAAAGAGGACTGTGACTCCATGGGCCTCATCCTGTGTTCTTACAGACACACAGATGCATTAGACAGGAGCCTCACCATCTTCACAGGTGGGCAGGCCTATTTTCCAGATGGAGTGAGTAGGTCTTCTTGTTCACCTGTTCCTGAGAAGATAGTTAGGGTGACCCAGGTCTTAGGATCCCCTCTCCCTAACTGGACAGCAGACCAAGACTTACAAAGGCCATTCTGCTGGTCTTAAAATTATAGCATGCAACACAGTGTGAAGGACATAGCAGGTGTTCATTGTCTATGGCCAGAAACTAAGACTGAAGACTTGAATAAAGGTATAAGTTATCAGGTGATGGCACCCAGAAAACGAGGCTGAGCATATTGAAAAGCTCAATCAATAGAGTCCCATTCTGCGAAGGGGATGTGAGGAAGTGTGCCATTCTCCCCCACCCCATCTGTCCATCCTACTATCCATCCATCTTTTCAGACTATGTATCCATCAATTCAATCATTATGTAAGAGCTGCCTCTATGTCAAGATGTGCAGTAGCCCCCAGCACACAGGCAATATTCAATCTCTGTCAACTGTATCTTAAGATTTTATAGAAGAAAAATAAAAACAAAGAAAATATTTTCAGTCCAGTATGTATATAAAAGCCTGGGAAGAGAAAGAAATATATATATATATATTGTAGAGAAGATGGTTTTGGATAGTTATCGAACAGCAGTAAATGGCAAGGGAAGAAAGGAAGCATGGACGCAGACACAGACATCATGCTCATCAAAGAGTTGATGACCATGCTTTGGAAGAAGAGCAAGTGTCAGCCAGGGAACTCTGCTCAAAGAAAGGAAAAGGTGTTTCATGCAGAAGGTTAGGTATCTTCAAATGGCCAAAGGTGAGAGAGATGAAGGCCCCTGAAAGACACCAGCAGTTTTTAATCCGATGTTGTAACTGAGAGAGAGACTGAGACATGAGATTAGATTCACTGTGGATGTCAGATGTGTCACACAGGATGGGGAGGAGTGGAGAGGGATCCATAAACCATGCCAAGCAGGTCAGTGGAGAACCAAGCACTGGTGAGTTAGAGCGTAAGAAGACAATTAGCAATCAGAGAGAATGGGATCCTCAGCAGGGACCTCATGAGACCCACCCAGACACAGGCCTGAATCCAAGGGAAAGAAAGCATTTGCTTGGTTGGGGTGGGTTTGGCTGTAACTCCTGTCTCTGCACAGTGTCAGGAGAGCAAAACCTCCCCCCACCCTTTCTCATGGGAGCTCTACCAGAAAGTGGGACTCAGGAGGATGTGAGTTTAGACAGCTGCTTCTGAGACATTACTGGCAGGCAGAACAGATTTGTTCACAGGCTAAGGCAGCCTGAGCCTGAGCCTGCAACTGCCCAGCCTGAGTGTGCTGGTCTTATGTTCTCACTGCTTCTTCCCTAACCTAGGAACTAGGCATGGAACGTCCTAATGCCACCTACAGCCTGAAAAAAAAAATCAAAGCTCAGCATATAACTAGTGTTTATCAAGTTGAACCAGTACATGGTGACTTCACTTGACGAGGAGATCCTTAGTGATCCATATCTTCCCAGGAGCCTGGCTCTCTGCATAGAACAAGAAGGGCTGGAGTGTGTGAGGGTAACAGTGAGGGGGAAAGGAAAGGGAATAGTTATATTGGCTAGATTGTTACTGTTGCTCAGATATCCAGAAGTGTCTGATCCAGTTATCTTCATCTCTCATTTCACTTGGGTCTGGGTGTCGCTAGTACTGGACAGAGCCTCACTGCCCTTCAGTGTGCTGGAGCTGTGCAGATGGGGACAACCACATATAGTGGATTAAGACAATGGGGGGACCAGTTCAGAAGCTCTTCACTAAGACTATTCCAAGACAGTCCTACTCCTTTCCAAGCTTGTTCTTTCTGCTCATAACAGTGTGGTGTGAGTGTGTATGTGTGTGAGTGTGTGTATGTGTGTATGTGTGTGTGCGCATGCACACTTGCATCACCAGTCTATAGACAAAAAGCAAATAAATGAAAGCCTTAGGTACACACAAAGAATTTAGTGTGTCTAGTGGAATGGAGGTATGCATTTTTGCAAGCATGAAGCACTTTGTAAAATTTAAAACAACCAAACCTTTATTCATAAACACACACACCCCAGGCACCTAACGACATATATTCAGGTTAGTGAGTATGGCTAACAGAACAAAGACAGTGTTGGCATAAGTCACAGCCAGAGAGAGCCCAGGAGCAGATTATTAGCTGCAGGGAAACATTAATTAGAGCTAAGCCTGAGAGTCTCTCTTCCCAGAATGCACAAAGGTGAAGAAACAGACATTCCAGGGAACACACGATGAGCCAAAGGCCTCTGTGAGCCTGGGGCCATCCTGGTCTGGTAGGCCAGGTGTGATGGGAAGCTCCCACTTTGTCTCACTGTCAGAGCAGTCCTGCCAGCCAGCCTAGCCTGCTGCACTCAGCTTGGACCTGAGGGTAGACTATGGAACTGAGGGTGGACTACCTTTTCTCCAGCTGGGCATGAGCAGTTGATGGTCTTCAGGAATCCAATCTGTTCGCTGCCGGGGGTGGGCAGCTGCGGAGGTGCAGGTGGAGGCTCTGTCACCACAGTCACCTGGCACTGGAAGGAAAGGTCAAAGGGTCAGAATCTGAATATTCCCTGGTGAGAACCATAATCTCCGGGACTATGAAGGAATTAGGCAGGCAAAGAAAATCTAGGAGCTCCTGGAGATACATTGGTCTCTAACTCTCCCAAGGCCTTAACATGGACAGGCTAGGCAGCCAAGCCCTAGACACTGGGCAGCTCGGCAACCTGGAGGAACCATTTCACTCCCTTGGCCTCAGTGTTGCTCATGTAGGATGGAGACAAGGGTATGTCCTTTATCAGCTTCTGAGAAGGAGGGAATGACATCACATGGGGAAATTTTCATCTTACAGTCTCATACTTATATAATCCCTAGCCTTACCCCTCCTCTTTCTGCCCTCCCTATATTTTCTCAGCTTCTATTATCTCCCTTCTTTCCTTCCTTCTCCTTCTCTCTCTCCATACCCAGCTCTCCATACTCCATACTCCAGGAACCTCCAGATCCCCAGCCCTGTGTGCTATAGGAGTGCTGAGAAGAGCACAGGAATGGAGCCCTTACTGTGTCCCTGAACCTGGCACTGAGTATGGAGCTCACCTTTCAGCTCTAGGAAGCAGCCTCCATTCCAACCCTATCATTCAAGCATAGCTTGGAACTGGGATTTAGTAGAGCAATGGTGAAAAAATGGGGTGTGAGAAGTGGGTGATAAAGTCTTAGGGGAGCAGACCCTGTATACAGAGGCCTAGTGGGTTCAACTCTTGGCTCTGGAGCTATTAGTGTTCTGTCGATGATGCTGCCTATCCTAAAGCATGGTAGTTCCCCCTCTGTAGAGCAACAACTGCGTCAGTCCATTGGTGACCTTCTCCTCAGGGAACCCTCCAACCTCTGCCTTCTACACTTCCCCAAAGCTGGGTCACATCACTTGGCTGGAAACTTTGGGGCCACCCTGCTAAGCTTGGTTTCCCCCAACCCACACTGCATAAATGGTTAAAAGTGGAACATGAACCCAGAATCCTCCCCCAACAAACACACACTGGTGGCCAGTGCCACCCAGGTCCCAACTGCTAATTCCCGAACCCCGAACACCTCAGGATCCATATGCCACACACGTGCCCAGCCCACTCTACACGACCGCTCACCGGACCCGATGGGATGTCACAGCAAGTCTCCAGCTCTGCGTGTCTCGAGTCACAGTAAATCACAATCCGCTGCAGGTCAAACTGGAAAGGAACATGAGGGGAGAAGAAGGAACTGGAACCTCCATGGCATCAGACTGCCCTCTGGCTCTTGCAGTCTTTCCTAGCCTGTGCTGCACAGCCGGGCTGAATGGGGAAACTTCGCATCGTCTGAGTACCCAGCTGCCATGTAGAGAAAGCTGCCCTCGAGTGGGAGGATCAAGGAAAGGGCTGAGCCCATGCGTGCTTCCACTGTACATGCCTTAGCCTCAGCCATACATACACTACACATACACACACACACACACAGAGGCACACCTGCTCCTGTCCAGGTCACCACTGCTGCAGGCAACATAGTACACTGACCATGGGACAGTTACTAGACTGAAAGCTCAGTATGTCCCTATTCTCACCCTTTTGTGGCATCTTCACACAGTAGCTTAAAATGACTTTTGAGATAAAAATCTACTGTGCTTTCTACTTTTAATACCCTCCACCTAAACTCAGAAACTTAAAACAAAACAATCTCAAAATGTAAGAATAATAGGGTTAAACACACACACACACACACAAGCACACGCACATGTACCCACACACATGAGCACACACATGCATACATGCTTCTCCCACACTGAAGCCTGTGCACAGGGCAGCAAGCTGTAAAGTGACTGGAGACCTGGAATATGTCTGCTTTCTGGGTCCCAGACTCTGGCCGTCAGAGACAGGTCTGCAGAACCATTGCCTTGTGCTCTAGCTGAGGATGTTGCACAGTAAATAAAATTCAGCAAATTCGGGCAGCTGCCCAGGCTCCAGTCCACAGTTCACCCCACTTTCTGGCCAGCTCCCTTTTCTGGACTGACCTGGGCCTCTCCAAAAACTACACCCTCTTTCCCATGCATCCTGCCCTCACAGACCCACTGCCCAGAAAGATGGCTACCTCCCAGTTTTCATAGGCAGAGTGCTCTCATCTTCCACCTTCCTCTCGCTGTCCAGGCTCGGGCTCACACCTCCCACTCCTCACCCTGTCTATCCACACAACAGCACCTGGCATGCAGCACCATGGTGTATTTCCTCCTCCGTCCATAACCTATTTCCTTGGCTACAATAAAATCTCTGTGGGACCTAGGCGACGAGGCTCTGCTCTCCCTTGTCCCCAGCTCTAGAGCAGCCTCTGACACAACAAGAATGTGGCCCAGACAGATCATCAGCAGCTGAAAAAAAAAAAAAAAACCTGAACTTTAACAAGCAGAACTGGCAAGTGAGGGTCTCTGCCTGTGTGGGGCTGGGATGTTTGCTTGACTTCAGCCTTCTGCTTCTACCACATGCTCCTCAAAGCACACCCCCTCATGCCACTTGACTCTCTTCAGATCTGCTCATGTCTATTTCATTTCCTGTTGAGACAATAAGGCAAACTGGAAGAAAAATGGCAGAATGCATATTCTTGATTATGAGTAAGGCTGGTCTTCAGGAGACGCCTGCTTTCTACATTAGCTGTGGTCTACTGACTGCACCTGGGTCGTCAGAAAAGTCCCACCACTGCCTTTGATCCTTGTTACTCCAAACGTTTTAACCCTTTCTGCCCACTCTTCCCAAGCTGCAGAATTTCTACACATTCTATCTTGAGACCCCTTCCTGTCTGAGAGCCATACCTGGCTTCAATCTACAGCAGCTAAGGATTCAACTATCTCCTGGGTCAGATCACAGTTCTGAGACCATATCCCACACACAGGCCCTCATCTAATGGCCTATTGCTAGCTTTGGCATGGAAACAGATCAGGAATGTCTGAAAATATGAGCTGGGGCTCACCAGGCTGAGTCTAGCATTCAGTCCAACTCGGCTATCATGAAGTCACCTCAATTCTTGACCCTTCATTTGCCCTTCAATGAGATGATGTCACAGAGCTATAGCGGGGACTGGGGGACTCAGAGAGCACAGCACTTGTACCATCCCATACATCAAGCCTAGACAGGGTGAAGCTTTTCCCACTGTAGCTAAATCCCCAAACCATACAGTCATAAGTATCCTAGTCTATCCTGTTGGAAGGATATAAAGTATACTGACTTTTCCTCCAAGCATTTATCATAGAAACACAGCTATGGATGAATGTCAGAAGCCCCAAGATTCCTTGCATTTTGACACCAACAAACCTTTCTCACTGATAGAGGGAAAGGAGGTAAATGAGAAATCTTCCTACTTAGAGAACAGTCCAATTTTCCACACCCACAGTGTCAGATAAACAGGGATGCCTCTTGACTATGATGGTCAAATTCAAAGGTCAAGGTAGCACCCAGACCTAGTACCTTGGAACAAATGACAAGCACAGAGCTGAGAGACACTGACCGCTGACCCCCTTGTGAATTTACAAATCGGAGCAGTACCTTCCATCTCTGTTCCTGACTCTGCCTCCTTAGTGTGACTAAGTGACATCACAGTGCTGCGATACGGCAGAGTAAGGCGCTTGGAGTTTACTGTGACCTTCCAAGGGGTCACTGCCCAGAGGCCAGCAGAGTCTGCACTAGGTGCACAAACCAAAATGAAAGGGCTCCACCCTGGAGCGCTGGGCTGTCTCTGGTTCTTAAAAACTGGATCGTGGCTATTTATCTAGAGGATTTCCTGGTCTCACAGCAGTGAAGTGAACAGCCTGATAATGTTCACAAGGCTGATCCCTGTCAAGGAGGGAATATCTCTTGGGTTTGCACTTCTAAGAGCCACTTTAAAGTGGTTGAGCAGATGTATGGCCAGTGGGAACTAAGCAAAAGGCAGGGTGCATGTTAGAGTGAATCCCTGGGTTCCTCAGCCCATAAAAACTACTCCTGGGACTCTAGCTGGAGACAGAGAAACAAGCAGGAGAGGGAAAGAGACACCTCGGGCTGGTGAAACAAGATAGAGGAAAGAGCCTCGGAGTCTCAGGGTTCTCCAGCAAATACCAGACTCAGAGCCTGGGCCCCACACCCGGAAACAACCCTCTCTATTCACTCCATGGGTCTGATAACTGCCAACTCACCAGAATCAGCTCACTGTCTCAACAGTTGACTCTCCAGGAATCCCACTGGATTCCAGCCCCACACCCACTTTCTGCCCCTGAATATTGACCCAACTAAGACTGGACCACTTCTTTTGCCCAGCAGGACTCTAATGAAATCTCAGGCCACCTCCTTCCCAAGCACCCTCTTTCGCCTTCCCAGGCACCCCTCTCTGCAACAGATAGAGCTTCCTCAGGTACAGCACTTGGCCACGATAGCATTTTTGTCACCTGCAGGCTGATTTCCAGGATCTATGCAGTTAGCCTTGGACTTGTTTCCCGACTCTCTCTTCCACCTGCTCCTCAAGCTCCTGCCCTCTGGCAATGCTGATTACAAATAGACATATTCTGCCTTGTATCCTTTATTCTCTATGTATAAATTAACCTCCCCTAGGAATCCACCCCCATATCTCTCTCAGTGCTCCTCACAGCTATCACACCTTGATTAGTTTGGACAGCCAGCCTTAAGGTCCTATAATATACGGTGCCGGTATCTAGTGTGGCATTTACTTACCCAGACTGAATGATCTCAGTGAGTCTTCCTTCCATAGAAATCCTGGATCATTAAATTCACATACATTTTTTTTTTCCATTCGGGTTCAACATAACTGACAGTATATCAGACAGCCAACCTTATACAGATACTGAGAAGCAGCATCCACCATAATGGAACCTGCATTGCCTCCAAGAAGCTACTAAAACACACAAGAAGAACCAAATGGGTCCTATGCTGCTGCTCTGCTACTGGAATTAATATGGCCTGGAAGGACCAGGTTGCCCTGTAAAGGACACAGGATTTAGGGCCTGCAAGCCCTCTGTATGCCTGTCAATCCCAGGATGGCGTGGCATCACCTAAATATGATTTGTGATTCTATGTGCATTTGACTGAACTTATCAAAGTACTGTTGTCTCTTGGAATCCTAGGAACCCTTCCCATACCCAAATTCAATGATGCTCTTTATCTTAAAGATGACTGGTGTTTGCATGTCAATTTAGTGCTTCCTTGTAGGCACCAATATCACTAATGCCCAGCTGAGAGTCTAGCAAACGTAATGATCTCTATGTACATATAAAGAATGTCTGAATGAATGAATGAGTGAGTGAGTTAATGAATGAATGAAGTATGAATGAATGCATGGGAAATTTGGACTCCACTATGCAGCTTTCCCAGTCAGAGACCTCCCTCCTCCTCGGAAAGTCCATGATGACGACTAATAAATAGATGATAAATTAGAACAGCAGATGTGGGACACACTGAGGCATCTAGATTCTGAAGTCCCTTCTGGTGGCCCTGGCACTGACTGCAAGAGCCACTCAGGTACTCACATCAATGGGCACACTGTCGTAGAGACGCTTGCCAATCACGGTCTTGCCCTGGATGGCAATGTTCTCCCTCTCCTCAATGGGCAGTGTCTGAACCAGCACGCAGTCAATGTAGAGGGACACATTCTGGGCCTGGATGCTTAGAGCCATCTTGTGCCAGTCACGGTCAAAGAGGTCATCAACTCGGGGGCCTCGGAAGACCACCCGTACGGCATCCTTCATGGCACCCACAGCATTGTACTCAACTGCCTTGTTCTCACCATCCAGCCGAATAGAGACCTAAGAAGACAGGCACACAGAATCCTTGAACACCTACCACATGACCTGAACATCACGGGACGGGACAAAGCATGGGTAGAAGTGGGGAGGGTGAGGTCTGTCCTGACAATGCAGACACATCCGAGTATGACTCTCTCACCAGGATGCACAATGCTGTCTGGCCTGAGGCCAGTCAGGTACCTTTCTGGGCCTTGATTTCTCCTGAGCATGAGGGTATCAGTAAGCAGTTTGCAGGCTGCTCCAGTCTAGGTAGTAATATTGGCTGTGCTTATGCACTATAAAGAGGCCATGTACTTGGTGACAGAGGAGGCTCCTGGGGCTTCCACAAGACTTCAAGATGACCAGGGAAGAGGGACTGAGGCATGACACCAATCAGAAATCTTAACTAGCTTCAGGGTTTTTTAGGACCCTACCCTACCTAATGGAGATGCCAAGTGCCAGTCTGAAGGCAGGCGGTTAACATATCCTGCCTCTCATCTAGAGTATTCAACTGAAGCTCTGTGAGAATGAGGCTTCTTGCTTGGTGAGGGCCTTGACTATCCCACTCGCTCGTGCACACTCAGCCCTCTGCACAATCACCTGGCACAGAGCAAGCCCCCCAGGGTTCCCAACCCTTAGGCTCCTCTAGGATACAATGTCCCCTTCAGAGTTCATGCTCAAGAAACAAACTCACACAGAAGTATCTCATAAGTACATTTACAATTTCCATAGTGAGCTGTGGCTGCACACAGGCCATTTCTGCAAGGAAGACCACTTTTATTTGCTTGGGGGGGGATGAATAGCTGTGTTTTCAACAACGCCCCCACTTCTGCATCCACTCCAGCATGCTCACGGAACACACTACCTGTGAGAGGCAAGCCAGGTATCAAGAATGCAGCAGTGAATGCATGGAGACTTGGACAGTTCATGAACATGGGGTCATCAACTAAGGTTAGTCCTCATCTGCCCTGACTTGGAACCCCCTGCCTGCCACCTCCTGTGGTTGCTAATCCAGGCTTGCCTCAGCATGCCCTTGCTGGTTCTCACTCCTCTTCCCCACACCTCCTAGCCACCCATCCTTTTTTAATTTAATTTAATTTATTTTATTTAGTTCAGCAGGTTATATACTGCCTGATCAATCCAAACCAGGAAAGTCACCTTGTCACTTTGGGGCTTTGTGACCTCAGGTTATTCAACTTCTCCCCCCTGGTTCTTCACTTGTAAAATGGTATTGATAGTGACACTTACATCAGAGGCTTGCTGAGGGTGAAGTAAATAAGTAGACGCGTAAGCACTTTGCATCGTGCTTACATGCCAGGCTCTGGTCTAAATTTTAATTGCAATAACTTAAGCAGGTAAGATCACAGATGGAGACTGCGGTCTTTTCTGATGATCCTGGGTTGCTTCCTGGTGCTCTGGCACACAGTACTCACAGTGCAACCCTGGTCTTCTCGGGTCTCTTTCTGGCTCAGCTGCCCTTCATTACAACCAAGCAGTACCTCAGTTGTTGTTGTTGTTGTTGTTGTTGTTTAATTGGCTCACACGCATCCATATTACAGGTGTGATAAATAGCTGAAAAGAACTGTCTCCCCTCCAATCACCTAATACAGCACATATAGTGTAATTGTTTCATGATTGACTAAAGTTCTCTATTTCTTCGGGGTAGTCTCACAGACCTCAGTCCTGGCCCTGACCATCTTTGGAGCTCCTTGGAGGCTTGGCATTTCCTATGATATTTCTCTCTCTAGAGCAATAGAAAGAAAGCCAGGGAGTCCACAGGCCCAATATATGTGATCACCAACATGAGATGAGTGACCTCCTAGGATCCACTTTAACTCTCAGATGCATCAGCAAATTGCAGTAGCTCTATTTCCGAGCTATATCCAAACTCAGATGACTCCAGCGGGGGTGGGGGGTGGGAGACAGAAGACATGGAAGACAGGAAGGACAAATCTCTGCAAGTGCCATAAAAGAAAATACCCAGACTGTGGGGGTGGTGTGGCTCACCCCACAAGAATGTAATGGCAGGTGCCCAGTCCTACCTTGTCAGACAGGAGAAACTGGAGAAGCAAATCTATGGTTAACAAGCATTGGCGGGTGGACAGGAATACAGAGCCTGTCCATGCTTTCAGTCTCCCACACATAGGAAACTGGATCCCTCCACAGTTAACACTGAAAATGAGTTTGCACCTCCATGTAACCACAGATGCTATGGGAGAGTTATCCAGCAGAACTAACAGGCCCAGACAGGCTTAGAATAAAAACACAGACTTGGGCCTTAACTGCTTGGGTTCAAGTCTCAGCTTCCACTCTTATTGCCTGTGCAAATTCGGGTCAATTCCTAAGCTTCTCTGCGGCTATTTCTTATCCTGAGGTGGGAATAGTAAAACTAACCTATCTTCAGGGTGATTAGGATGATGCGGTACATTAAGAATTGAGAGCCATTTGAACCATACTAAGAGCAGGTTTGTGTCAGTGAACCTTGAAGGACAATGTCAAGGTCTTCTTTGACCACAGAAGAAGTCCATTCTTTTCTATTCCATTCTATTTTTCTACTCTATTCCAGTCTTGTATTCTATTCCATTCTATCCTAGCCTAGCCTATTCTATTTTATTCTGTTAGGATAAATCCTATTTATTGTTAGAATAGACTAAAGTTAGTGGCTGAATGCTCTGGGCATTATCCACTTCTCACATTGTTCTTAGCCCCTCGGTTGTATCATGTCATTTATTTACTGTAAGAAGAGAAACAGAGAGTAAGACAGGAAGAATGGGAGAGAAGAGCTTAGAAGGAAGTGATCTAAGAGAGTGGAATAATAATTAGGTACGTCTACCTGACCCTACTTTATCGGGTCTCATCAAGGCTGGCTGTATCATCTTCCTCTGTAGCCTGGCACAGCTGCATCCTCTCCACCAGGGGTCTCCCCTATCAGGGGACTAGAGAAAGGCCATATGGGGAGAAGAGAGAGAGTGGTGGGATTGAGAGGAAACAAGGAAGGGGGCTGCAGGGGGATACAAAGTGAATAAATTATAATAAATAAATATATAAATAAAATATAAATTTAAAAAAAATTTAAAAAAGGAATTGGGTACTGATGATTGTCTCAGACTACTCTTCATGATTGCTGGAATCTAATCACTTGGAAAATTTTTGCTTTGTTTCAACCCCATATAAAATCCAAAAGTGTTTCTCCCAGCTGAAGGTGAGAATGTCTACACAAGCATATTTCAAATAAGAGGACAGGGTTCAGGCATCAGGCCTTTGAGCCCTGAGAATAAGTGCATTTTGGCTTGCTCAAGAATAGAGGGTGGCGTTGCTTCCCTTTCAAGCTGATGCCCTGTGTTAATGACCTTGGCTTTGAAATCTGTCCCTCCTCACTAATTTGGGTACTGATGAGGAACTGTAAAACTAAAAGCCAATATTCTAGTCATGGGTAAAAACAAGGGCTTGTAACTTCACTTGTGAGAAAACTGAAGACAACCTTCTTTTATGTGAACGCTACTTGTGACAGTTTCTACTTTACATCAGACCGTGCTGGATGCTTTGCAAACATGATTGTATTAACACCTGATCTTTCCACAGACTGTTTGTGATAAGTGTTCTCATTTTCCACTTTCAAGCTAAGAAAATCAAGACTCACAGGTAGTCCTACCCCATGACCAAAACCAAGAGAGGAGGAGACATATTTGGTCCAGGTCGATCTGACCCTGAGCCAGTTTCTTCCACTGTTTTATGAAGTCACCAATAGAGAATGTACTATAAGACAGCAAAGCATATGGTCACTTCTTTTTCTAGACAGAAAGTCTCAGGGGATGTGGTAACTGGGGGTCAAACTTTAGAAGGTTTGACCAGGGAAGGAAGAGGCGCTGGACCTACAGGCTCTGTGGAGCTCCATGCACTGTATCCCACTTCTATCTAGACCCAGAACTGAGGATCTTTCAGTAAACACAATGGTCAAGACATTTTCCTGGGAAGGCACAGCACTTGCCCCAGGGACAGAAAGCACTCATACCTGTGGGATGCCATACTGGTCAATGACCTGCCAGATGTACCAGTCTTCTTTCCGAGATGTCTTCCTGAACCGGAAAGTTGTGACAAAGGCATACTCATCAGGCAGACCTTGGGGAAAAACATCCCTGAGGACAAAGAGAGACAAATGGTTTCTGGATTAGTGAGGAAGGGGAAGCTGCCATGTCTGCAAAGCTACACAACCTGGCAGTGTGACCCCTAAAGATGCCCACAACCTCCTCTCAGCTGTACTGTCACCTCTTACTAAGGCTAGTGTCTTACTAAGGCCGTCTACTGACCAGCGCTGTGGCCCCTTCACTGACTTTGCCCCCAGTGCTCATTTTCTGGCTCCCTACCGTCCCAATGACTGATGGTCAGTAACTGTCGAGGAGTAACCCTCCTCCAGGAATGGTTGTGGTGGAGACTCCCAGACTTCACCTCTCCTGTGCTGATCCTGTGTTACCTGTACGAGGGATCCAATATCAAGTTGCTATGGCCTCGATGTATGTCTTAACAAAATCCATGTGCTGAAATCCTAACACGTAGATGTTGGAGAGTTAGAAGGTAATAAGTGTGAAACCGTCATGATAGGATCAGTGTCCTGGTAAGAGAGGCCCCTCAGTGTTGTTTAGCATTTCTGCCACATGGCATTACCAAGAGAAGACATCATCAATGAAGACGTGACTTTAGATATCCAGAATCAGCTCTTTAAGAAGCTCCTGACACTTTTGGACCATGTAGACAATAGAGCATTTTTCAGTCAGACATGGTACATCCTCTTCCCTCCACCAGTTCCTGAGTTCAAATCCCCACTACAGGGCAGCCCCTCTCCTGAAGGTGACCTCTGTTCCCTGTTGCTCTACTCCAGCCAGTTCTTAAACTGCCCATCCTTTTCCAAATTCAGTTACTATGGAGGTCTATTAGCCAATCACTCTGTATCTGCCCAGAGCATCTTTGGACCAACTGTCCTTCCATCTCCTCCCGTGTATGAATGGAGACACCTGAGCTTCCTCCTGACCCAGCCCTCCAAAGCAATTTTTCTCCCTTTATTTCTCCCCTTGCCTATCTTTTCCAACATAGTTCTGCAAAAATAACTTCCACGCTTGCTCATTTCATCACCTCTCATCATCATCTCAATGAAAAGCACCTGTTTCCAGCCTCACAAATTTCCCCAGTTTCCTTGTAGAGATCCTAGTGAGAAAGTCTGATAATTCCCTGCCCCTCAGCTCCTACCTCAAAGCCACCAGTACAGCAGGCAGAAGCTAAGGAATTAAAAATACCTGAAAGCAGTCCAATGTTGTCTTCTTGCAAAACCCTCCCGCTTCCCAGACCAGGCTAATTTTCTCAGAGGACACTGAGGGGGTAGTCTCCCATTGCAATGGAGGACACCAAGTAACATCCTGCCCCTCCCTCTGGCTGACAGTGACATTCCTTCTGCCACAGTTGTGAAAACAGAGGTGTGTCTCAACACCAGCAAATTTTGCCAACTTCCCCTGTACCTGTGTTTTATCTAGGATTGCCATCCTATCAAAACAAAGTTTAGCCCATTCTTATATTTCATCAATCTATTACTCACATGATCCCAATATAGTAATCTAAGTCTCCATTTTAAAATGAGTACTTTGGGAAACTTAATATAACGGGGGCATGTGCTTTCATCTCATTCTGCCCTGGAAAGAACTTGTGAAGGATGTGTTTTGATCTTTGCACTGTAGGTCAGGGGACCTGGGCTCTTTAGGGTTAATTCAAGGGGATGTTGCAAACAGAGTTCACACCCAGAAGTTCTGCTCTCTCCATAGCTTTCGTCTTAAAGCACAGCCAACTGTTCTTTCCTTCTGCAGAATTTGGCCAGGATGAAGCTGCAGTCTACTCTGGGGGTGGAAGGCTGCCTCTGGGAAACACACAGACCATGAGTTTTGCTGCTGGGGGAGATGGAGGCTTTCTGGCCAGACAGTCAGGAAGGGAGGTGGGAAGGCATCTGGCTTCCTGGTTCTTCGATTTGCAGATCCTCAGGGATCCTTCATGTAGCTAAAGAACTTAAAAGCTAAGGCTGGTCCTCACTGACTCTTCACTCACAGATCCAATCTGAGAGGTGACCAGATGTTCAGTATCACCCTCTGAGGTAGGGCATCACTGAGAAGCATAAGCAGACTGGAGGAAAAGAGCCTGTCACTTTCAGCACTCAGGCTTCCCTCGGGAGTTAAGGACTCCTTTGGTTACCATGCCTGTAGAAAAAGAGGATGTCCACACCTAACACACTTTTCCTTTCCTGCTCATTTCCTTCATGAATCAGTCTATTGTTTTCTGTCTGAACACACTTTTTTTCTTATAATTTTGAATTATCTCAAAAGACATATGCAAGTGTGTGTACCCAAACAAAAGATGTGTGTATATACATCTATAATATATAAAGAGAGACAGACAGACAGAAAGTGTAATGCACATGTACAAAACTACACACATATAATCTGACAGAATCAGTATAGTCAAGGGTGGGAAATCTAATAAACAGTTCTTTTCATAAATAACATAGCAGATACGAGATTGCAGGGCAAAGAACAGGCTTTGGCCTCCAAGTAGCTGACCATGAGGACCAATTCTGTCTCCTGTTATCTGTGAGGTTTTAACAAGTGACTGCCTTCCTTAAAGGCCCAGATGTTGTACCAGATAGATGAGAGCAATGCCTGCCCTGTTCACCTCACGTTATTACAGTGAGAAACAAATGGAGGAAGATGAGTAAAAATGCCCTTTACGTGTTCAAGAAGTGAGTAATGTTGAAAGTGACATCTCTTTCTATTATGAATAAAATTAATCTGCAAACTAAATCATGGTTGTATAAGGATAGATACATTTCAAAGCGTCAGAGAGTGAAAGGAATCTATCCCTTCTTGAGATGTCTGGATGTTGTTTATGACGCTGTGCCATGTGAAACACGACACACAGAAATCCCCACTTGGGAAAATGGCTGGTGTCACACCAGCTAAACCCATCATCCAAAGCTGTGCCCAGTACTCTGTTCTGTAGATTAAACCTAAAGATGTTCTGGTGAATGGCGGCTGTTCCAGGAGAAAAAGGCATCTCAGGCACCTGTTACATTTGTATAACTCTCTCCCTTTTGTTCTTTATTCAATTTTCCACTAATGTGACATCTCCTGTTTCTGAGTAATGTAGCTGGTGACTTCATAAGAAGGCGTGAGGTAAGAGCATCAGTCTGGAGTCTGACCATCCTTGCATTCCCCTAAATGACCAGATGACTCACATCACTCCAGGCGCCTGTGCACCATTGCGGAAGAGCATGCTCAGTAGAGTGCAGACTGCCCCACAGGTGAAAAGATGGAGGTAAAAGAGAAGGATCCATATGCCTCATTCGCCTTTACTGTTGAGGAATGTGGGTTCCAAGCCATGAGTGTGGTGACACTGCACTTTAAAGCAGAATCAGCTCACAGGATGGTCAGTAAACTCAATGCTGTACTAAAGCCTGTATGCATAGCTCACCATGGGTAGCTAAAATCTGATGTCTCTCACTGTGATGGGACTCTGGAAGAGACAAAGGCTTACATCTCTCCCAAAGCTTCTAACAAATAAGTGAAGACTGTTTGAAAAGAACAACTGTACAGCTGAGTCACTGGCCTCAAATTCACTGTGCTTGGTGCAGGGGAGTGCTGTGAGAGACTAGAGGAAAGGATGGTCTCACTTAGTGTGGAGTAGAATTATACCTGAATGAGGAGCAATTATACTTGAATCCAGGATTGAGGAAAAGACACCTGCCAAGGCCTGACAGTAGGAGGGGTGCCCGGAGTGCTCTAAATGTACGTGAATCCACAAAAAAGACTTGGGTCAAGCAATGAGATGCCAAAGGTGATTCTGAAGGCCAGTCCAGCCTTTCTGGCCTCTGAGTTTAAGAAGACTAAGAAGCAATTAAAGAGTTACAAGATGGAGGAGGGATCACATGATACAGGAGCACCCTAATTTGCAAACCATCTGTTTCTTCTCCAGTGAACATAGAGCATGCACTGTGGGATTGCTTTTAGCTCTTGACTGGAGATGCAGTGTGATCAGACACTGGAGAAATATGTCTGGCATACATTCTTAAAATCACAAGGCAGAGATATTCATGTCAGGTGGAAACAGGAGAAAAAATGAGGCATCTGGTAATAAACAAGGGACCCAGTCAATCTGAAAAACTGGGTCTTCAATGGCCAAAAACATTACATGATACTCAGAGACACACATCTGCGATATGAGGCCATGACTGGTGCTATGTGGTGATAACCATAAAAATCATTGCCATTTAATGAGCTGAAAGAAAACCGCATCCACAAATGGATGATCAATAGCAGATGTATATGAACAGATGAGCACAAAATGACCAGAAAATCAGTGGCACAATGAGCACGGAACTGCAAAGAACTAGCTTAAATTCCTAGACCTGCAGCTAAGCTGCACCACTGAGTGTGTTTCAGTGAGTGAGCCCCTGTGGCTGGCTGCACCCTGCTTTCCAGGGCATCCAAAGGTTCTGCAAGAAGAAACAACCACTCACTCAGTTCTCTGCACCACAGGGAAGGAACCCATCCGTACATAGGAACTCTGTGCTCCATTTTCTCTCTTTCCCAAGATTTCCTTCACATTGAACAAATCCATCAGGTCAAAACCTGCACAAAGAGAAAGTTGGGAGTGAGTTTGGCAGAAGAAAAGTATGAGAGACACTTTAACAGCTAGTTCGCTCTCAGCAAAAAGAGTCAGCCTGACCAGCTAGTCCCAAGGGATAGGGACTTAGATGTAAGAACACATATTGGGAAGATGAGAGCAGCTGATTTATAAGCTATGTAGCATCATGTCCAATTCCCCCAGTTTAAGGCACTGGGGCTGGAAGACACTGGCCCACACACTGGAATGTGAGAACCAAGAACATCCCAGATCATGGTCAAGTACAAGACAAGTGTACTGTAGCGGGAACCTCTGTTCTAGAAGTAGCTCAGTGTCCAAATGGGCTCTCTAATAAGGGGAACAGGGACTATTTCTGACATGAACTCAACGGTGAGCTCTTCCACCCCCAACCCCCATTAGGGAGGAGCAGCCTTGTTAGGCCACAGAAGAGGACATTGCAGCCAGTCCTGAAGAGATTTGATAAGTTAGGGTCAGATGTAGGGGGAGGAGGTCCTCCCCTGTTAGTGGACTTGGAAAGGGCAAGGAGAAGATTAGGGACAGGAGAGTGGGATTGGGAGGGAATGAGGGAAGGGGCTACGGCTAGAATACAAAGTAAATAACCTGTGATTAATATAAAAAATAGATAAATTTTAAAAATTTTCAAAAAAATAAAAAATAAAGAAGCTCAAATGTCAGTGCTAAACCTTTAATAAAACCCATAACTTAAGGTCTTCCTTCCTGCAGTCATATTGTTGCCTTTCACTTGAATCTGCTTGGATTGTTGTCTGTAGCTTTGAATATCATGATTTGAAAGAGAGAAACATTAGAGAGAAATAAAATGCCTTTGCAGTATTGCATTAAAGAAAGGTGAGTATTTCTGCTTTCTCTGGTTTCCCCTTAAGAGATGACTGAGAGTTACTGCCAACATAAAGTAAAAGAACAACCATGGCCATGCTCGCAGGCTTTGGACTTGGGGAGTGGTTAGCAGGGTGATGGAAGTTTAATTCTTCTCAGTCACATATTTGTGTCTGGGAATGTCCATGTTTTGCGGCCAGCAGACGGCCCTGGCTGTTGCTCGGGGGACAATGAAGATGCCTAGTAGATGAGCCTGTTCCAACAGTGACATGAGACCTTGAGGGCACACAATTCAGTAGGTCACACAGGACTCGCATAGCAAAACTCAGCACTGCTGAAGTAAAATGCTCTACCCAAGTAGTCTTGGCCAAACTGGAGAGTTGGAAAGTCCTGCAGCTGAGCCCCCCATACCTCCAGAGAGCAACACCTGTTCTAGAGGCTGACAGCGTTATGGAATTCAGACATGGGAGCCCATGGCGCCGTATGCTTCACTTTTAGCTTTAAGCGGAAAAGCCTGGAGGACCACACCAAATGCTCACTGAATACCAGATGCTCCGCATAACCCTTAGCCCTGGGTGGCAGTGTGAGTGCTTCCTTTTTCATAATAAGCTCTGAATGGGGACTAGCAGATGGAGAGGGTAGAGTGGGTCTCCCTGGCACCGGTCTGCTGGGACTTGACTGACTCACTTGCTCCACAGGCATCAGCTCCTCCATCTGTAAGCTGGGTGGAAGTTGAAACTGGTCACCTCTCATGTGTTTAGTGCCTATAATTATTCATCATGGTTCCAGCGTTATTCATTATGGCGTAGTTTGCCTTCCAAGAACACCTCACTTCCTGTTAACGGTGAGTTTGAATGCCAGGTGTTCATGCAGCAAAGGAGCCCTCAGCTCAGCAAGCATGCCCGGAGACACAAGCTAAACCTTGTCTGCTGACAAGGTAGAAAGAAGACCTCCTGTGCATACCAACTGAAGAGAAGGATCCTACAGGTACTCATAAAGTTTAATGAAGCCAAAGAACCCTATGCCCACACAGACTCATGAAAATTTTTTAATGTTTTTAATTTTTTTTATTTTTATTACTTACAGTTTATTCATTTTGTATCCCCCCTGTACCTCCCTCCTTCCTCCCCTCCCAGAAACCACAGGACTGCTTTTGTCACTCAGCCTCCACTGCTCCTCTGAGCACAGGGCTGCCGGCAGCTACATTATACGCTACCCTCAGGTTCCAAGGCCAGGAAGCAATCAGAAGTCCAAGGCCACCATTGTTGAGTCTCAAGCAGTCCACAGATCCAGAAATGAGCTCAGGAGGGATGTCCAGCAGTTAGATAAAATCCAGTATACCTCAGAAATTTATCAAATGGGTTTCCTGCTCACCAAAAGAATTCATTTCCCTTTCCTCTGGCAAAAGGGACATATGACTCTCCATTGACATCTACCTGTGGTGACTATTAAAATATCAAACTTCATCCTAGCCTCCAGGTTCTTATATGCCCTATTCATGTGTGTTTGCTATACATTTCAAAGGCCATCTGGCCTTTTACCCTGTCTCTACCCCAAACTACCAGGCTGCTCAAAATCACAGGCTCCCTCCCCCCCCCAGCTACTCAAATACTATTTTCTATTCTCTTTCCCTTTCCCTCTCTCTCCCCTTCCCTCCCTTCCTTCCTTCCTGTATCTCTTGATATTCCCACTACTCTATTCTCTGCTTCCCTAGCCCTGGCATAGCTAGTCAGGTTGGGGTTTTTGGTTTGTTTGTTTTCTCTGCTCTAGATGCTTCCTGACACTTCACAATATTCTCTCTCTCTCTCTCTCTCTCTCATACATAATGAAAACCTACCCCTAATAAAGCATCCATTTTAGCAGTTGCTTTACTGCATATCACATCAATCATTAGCTAAGAATGAGTTTGAGATCACATAACATTTGATAAAAGAGACCCTGTCTCAAAAGAAAATTAAAGGAAAGAAACACACACATACACAAATCCAATACATTCTTTCCTTCCTGTTTCCACTTTTGTTGGTTACAGTGAAGTTCAAAGAATTAAACAGGACAGACTTCAGACAAGAAGCAATTAACTAGATGACAACAGACGGCACCAAATCACCTGAAATAAACAGGGGCTCAGCTCAGAGGAAACTGGAAAAACTCTTGAGTGGTAAACTGACTTTGAGGCCAGACAGCCTGAGATAGAGTAGCAAAGCTTCCTAGGCTGAGTGACACCTCATCACAACCCAGCTGAGTACACAAAGAAAGACCTAGGCCACTGTTCAGGAAAGCTATATAACACTTACAGTGACCAAGGACTGGCAGAGAAGTCATTAAAACTGAGGGCTCTCAGAGACAGTCTTCAGATCTCCTGTTGTACAGATGGGAAAACACAAATCAGAAGTTTGATCTGCAGCCCACCTGTCTGGCAAGCAGCAGGCCGATCTAAAATACATGTCTCAATACCTATTGTCTGCTCTATATCTTCATCCTCACTTTCCCAGGCCGAATGATCACTACAAAGTGTCAAATATCTAAGGAAATGCCTGGAGGTAAGGCCTTTGAGAACTGTGTTATTTCAAAACAAAGAAGGCCTCTTTGATTTCTCAAATACAATGAAATTGACAAGCTAGATAATCTCTCTGTAACTCCCTCTTCAGCCACAACGTACTTGAAACACTTTCTCAAGGCTGGTACTGATTAAATGGCATTGGGGACAAAGTAGGGTGTCTATGTACCCAAAGCCACACACACACGGGCATCTGTTGTGTGTGTTGATGACCCCCCCCCAGTCCTGCACTATGACTCATCTCCCAGAGCCCCCAGAGGGCAGGGAAGGTGCCAGGGCTCCAGTGGCTGTGAATGGATGCAAGCAGTTTCATAACAATTTCACATCTATCCAGGCACCCAAAGCAGTTGTTGGAGAATTCCTCCTCATACACCATGGATTAAGGCACTTGTTTAAAGTTCTGCACAGTCACATATATAAGCACAGACAGACAGACACAAAGGCAGTGAGCGCACACAAGCTCTTGTGCATGCATGCGTACAGGCATCACACCTTTTGCAAAACAGAAAGGAGACCAAACCACGCTGCTCTTCAGTCTGTAGGACAGGAAAGCTTTAGACTCCTCTGATTTACACACCCTGTGCTACATTCTTCTGTTCCCTCATCTCCTGCCCTGTTACCCCCTTTCCTGCTCCATACCTTTATCATCTCTCAACACATCCACCTTTTTATCTTTTGTCCATTCGTCCAACCTCCTTCCACTCATTCATGTTTTCACATGTAACTTCAAGCCTCTTCCTTTCTCTCATTTTATCCATCCATTTGTCCATTCATCCACTCAAAATATACTTACTAATTTCCTTCTACCTGTCAAAGGTACTACCCCATACCCAGAGGACACAGAACAATGTACAGATAGAGACAGGTCCTTATTTTCAAACAGCTTATGTGCTTACAGGAGTAGAAACTAATGAGACTATCAGATTGGCATTCTGGGGATGGAGTGAAATGCCAGAAGAGCAGCTATCCCTGAACCTCAGTTTCCCAACTGTGCAGGTACGATATGCATCTCACCTGCTGTGTTGGTTAACTGAGGAAATACATGGTCTCTCAGTGAGTGGTGCTGCTGTTGATATCATCAATGTCATCATTATGATAAATGCTCCCCATCATGGATGGACAAACATGTTGAATAATAAATTACTTAGGAAATGCTGTCCCATAGGCATGTGGTTCACAGAGCCAACTGTAGACAGAACAACCAAGTAAAAACTGGCTTTGAAAGGGGACTTCAAAGGGAAATATCCTTCATAGAACTGAGTAGGCACATTCCCCTGGCGGAAATAGGTAACGGATTGCCTGAGAGCATCACCGGAGATCACCAAGGCACAAAGTGAAAACGTCTAATTCATATTGTGCCCTGCTTTCCCACCTAGGGCAGAGTTCAGCTACAAACATGCTCACTTCAAAGCACCTGAGTTATCAAAGAGAAACAGTAAAAGTCACCTTCATCTCATGAGTTGGACAAAGCATCCATGACAGTGACATTACCCCTTGAGTAATCACTGTGTTTCACAGGCTCAAAGACCAAGAGCAGATGGATAGCTCTGTCGGCTGTGGCTCCCTCCTAGAGTCCTAGAACCTTGACTGCAGTTGCCTGATAGGCAAGATGGAGCAAAGGTGACTAAGGCACGAAGCCAGTTACCCAGCAGGCTGCCTCACTGGATCCTTCATGGGAACCAGGGTCTTTTATGGATCTCCAGGCCACCCAAGGAGCATACACCGGCCTGGCTCTGCACTGGCATGATAGGAGTTGCTTTCAAGGAGAATCAGCTACCCTGCATGTTCTTTCACTTGTACACACAGGCATAGTAGCCTCTACTAGAAAAATACACAGGCTCAAAGATACAGATGTTGCTTTGCTGCAGTCCATTGGGGCACACAGATAGGGGAGACTTCCTGGAACTGGATGTCTACAGCTAGTCCTGACCTCATGTGCTGGCTGCCCAGGAAGGGAGATATGCACATGGCTAAAACTGGACCCAAGGAAGATGGAGGAGGGAAATAGAAAAAGGAATCTGGAGCCAGGGACGAACCTTGGTGAGAAAAGTAGAGGGGAAGCAAACAGTCCACACACTCAAGGGCTAAGTAGGACTTGTGGGCACAAGGGAAAATATCAGTGCGTGGCACAGTCATAGCAATGCAGAAGCCAATTCCCTGCACTCCACAAGCTGCCATGGCCCTTCTGCCTGCCTGGCATTGTTGGAGATGGTCTTTGAACAGCCCCTAAATGCTTCTCTCTGCCTCAGGTCTTCAGTGACATGTCTGCTCTCCCACCTGCTGAGTTCCCCATCCATTTATGACACTGAGTCATCACCCTTTTCTCTGAAGTGCTTTTATTTATTCATCCATCTGTTCAATCTGCCATTATTTGCTTGCTTATTCACCAACTCCTGCTACACTCATTGTAATGATTTTATTTTTATTTTTTTTTTAGGATGGCCCCAACCTGCCAAAAAGAACACAGCAGACAGATGCTCCTCACCGTTGGGCACTCACAGCCACCTGCATGGTTCTAACCATTTCACCAGGACACTGGTGACAGATGAGAAAGATGAAAGAGTCAGGGAGGCTACCATTAGGTCTTCAAACTGCACATGAAAGCAATCCTGTGTATTGGAGTCTCTTTTACCTGTGATTTCCTTGGTTCCTCCATTAGTGTGTTTAAAGCGATCTCCTTCTACCCGGACACTTGGGCAGAGCACATCTGAAAAAAAGCAAGAGGAAACAGACTTATGAGCAAAACATGCCTACTATATCTCCCTGTGGAGTGTGAAAGCAACAAGTCTCACTCTATGTACAGAAGAGAGGGACACACAGAGCATACTGGGCACCCAGTATTCTTTAATCCTTCCATGCACTTGTGTGGTTGTTCACCATTGACCCTGTAAATATACCAAGGCAAGACATAATCATGGCATTACCCTCACCTCCACTGAACGCACAGTCTTATTCATCAAAGGGAGCCACATGAAAATCACTACCAGCAATACAGAATCAGAGGTCAGGGACACCAGGACAATGCTAGGAGACTCAGGACACAGATGCACCTGCCAGCATGCCCAAAAGTTCCTTTGAAAGGAACAATAACAAATACAGAAATGATCAGTGTTATAAAGTCTTAAAGAAGATTAATGGGACAGGAGGTATGAAATTGTTATTGAGGATGGAAGAGTAGGGTAAAGGAGGATGGAATACAGGGACAGATAAATAATACAAAAGACCAAAGACCTTTCAAAAAGTCATATGGAAACATATCTATCTATCTATCTATCTATCTATCTATCTATCTATCTATCTATCTAACTGTATGTATATGTATACATTTATTGATATGTATTAGATGTGTATATGCATATCTAGATACAGAGAAAGAGAGAATTAAAATAGAATCATGCAAGAACAAAATGGCAATGTTTAGGTTCTTTACCACAGACTAAAAGATAAAATAGCCTAGTGCCAGAATGGCACTTTGGAGTTGTTGGCCAGTGGGTTTCCATAGATCTCCTAAACATTACATATTAATGACAATGCTTTGCTTACTCCCACAAACTTGATGGTAAGACCCTACTGTTAAAGATACTTGATTCATAGAACATGGAGATATCAAGCCAGTACTGATCTGAAAGCTTTATTCCTACTGGCTAACTTTCATAATGCTGGAAAATGACATGCACCTTACAGTGCTTCAGCAGTAAGCTCCATGAATGTAACCTGACCAGGAGAAGCAAAATATCTCAGACAAAAGCCGTGGAGTAGGACATCTAGCTAAAGAAATTATCACACCATACTGTATAAATGCCTTACCTTGAAGTCTTTGTGAGCTGTCAACCTTAAAATGAGGTTGAAAGGCAAATGAACTCTTTAGGTCTCTCTGGGAGTCTCAGAATGAGTCTTAGCTCCAGGTTTTCATGTGCATGCTTCTAGTGCTGCATGCAAGACCTGCCCACTAGTGAGAAGACCCTAAGTCTACCATGATGAAAACACCTTGGGAGGAGAGACCCACCCCAACATACACTTACAGGATTGCCTTTGGAAACTGGGCTAGAGTAAAGAGGCACTGTCCTAAAGTGAGTGCCCCCCCCCAAGACACCTGCTAACCTCCCTGTAACCCAGCCCTGCCCAGGAAGCAATCCAGCTATCATGTCTTATTATGTTAATCACCAGGCACTTCCACCATCCCATATGTGCAGCAACCAATCACTTTTCCTATCTGGGAACATCAACACTTGAGTGCAGGGCTGTTGTGCCCAGTGAGGGGAATGAGTAGGAATGCCTTGCTTTCAAGGATGGGTTTTAATGTTGATCCTATAAGGCACCAACATGTCTGACAGCCCCCACCGAAAACATTATTTTGGAAGCAGCACCAGGCTATCTGTCTAGGCTAAATCTGAGGAAAGAAGCAAGCACTGGGCAATATTTAGACAGCTCCACCCAGGACAGCCTGCAGCTGTGGGGTAGTGAATGATTGCTTTGGATCTGGCAGCACTCCCGAAAAACAAGTTTGGGATGGCCAGTCATTGGAATGAGTCTACACTGTAAATGGAGTTGACTCAGAAGGCTCTCTCCATAATGAGGAGCAAAACCCTGCAGGCAGGGGCTAGAGCCCACAGCAACCTGCATCACAGAATCACATCTGCTTATACCCCATAGGAAGAAAAGATCTGGTCTGAAGACTCTGACAGCAAGGTCAATCTAAAGATCACAGACACAGAAAGTTGGCTGTCTTGTTGGGGAGGAGAGACTTGGCCACACTGTTTGAAGGAATCGTTCCTGAAAGGACTGCAGATTGCCAAAGGCCTTCAGCATATGCCCTTGCTAAGCATCCTCCATTCAATAAGCTCAAATGGCAATTCATAGCCTATCTGGTTAAGTCAGTACAGATGACAGATGGCTCCCTAAATAACTCCCAAGCAAAGCTTCCCAACAATGCTAGGAGCCTTGGGGGTCACCTATGTTAATTCTGTCATGCACCCCACAGGCTCACATTTTCAATTCCCCTTCTCCTCCTGCTGATAGCACTGTCTTTGAAAGGTCCTGGCAACTTTGGGTATATGAACCCACCTAGCAGAAGTGTCTCATTGCCAGGGGTCGGGGACTTGGAAGGTTATACCTGGATGACATTCCTGCCTCTGCTTCCTAATGGTTGTGTCATAGGCTCCCATTGCCACAAAATGAGGCATTCAACATGCCTTCCCCCTATGCTGGACTAAAACTCTCTGACACCATGAACTAAAATCAATATTTCCTTTTGAAAATTGTTTCCCATGTCAGGCCACAGTGACATACAAGTAGTTAACATGGACTTCTTTCAGGGAGGTAGGCATGGCACACCCAAGCCCAACTCAGCCATCTTCTAATTTGCTTTATAAAGATATCTCTACATCTTGTGTGATGGCCTGTTTATTTCCACATTAACCATTGAAATACAAACTGAGCTCTAGACATGTTCTAAATGCCCACTTTGTTCAGAGGACAAAGAACTGGATAGCAGAACATACCACAGTCCTGCCTTCAGCTGCTCGTGGGCTGGGATGTCCCTACTCCTTTCTTCCTGGAAAAGGAGACTACAGACCTGCAGCAAGTCACTGTTAGGCATGTGTGCCCCAAGTGGGTGCCTGGATCTCACTTTCGGTGCATGTGGTCACTGTCTCCACTGTGTTCAATGTAGTTCAGGCCTGTTTTCAGTCAAGAAGATACATTCACTGACCCCCAAATTGTGAGGGAAATGATGGCTGGTAGACTGAAGTTTTCAAGGCATCCTGTTTACCTTGATTTTGATGAGTCAATGAGATCACATCATAGGCTCCAAGGCTCCTGGGATAGGGGTATAACAGTCATTATTAGCCATCTACATAATTCCTACTGTTTACTTCTGTTGGCTACAGAAATGAGAGTGTTTTCAACCCACACACAAAAAAAAATCTGACTAATCTGTAATTGGTTATGTCACTAAAGTTGAGTTTTTCTCCCTTAGCAATTGAAAACATCTAAACTTGAACAAAAAAAAACAAAACCCACTTCTGAACTGCACTAAGAAGCTGGAGCAGGGAACTCTTTTGCAAGTTTGAGTTTCTGCATATGTTGAGGAAAAGCAATGGGTTATGGAAACCAAGGCATTATTCCCTGAGGAGAGGAACTATTGATAGAGCAGGGTCCCTTCGTTATCCCTATATACATGGATTTATCTGATAACCACTAAGAATCCGCTTGAACAGTACTTCTGGAGTTAGAGCAAGGACAAGAGCTTCGGAATAAAAATAAGATATAGTTCATATGTACTTAGCTGGGGGCATTCTCTTCCTACGGACACGAGAACTGAAAGGGGTGACTGCAAAGTCCCTGCTCCCTCAAGATGCATACCGATACTCATCCACGGTGCTCTAGGTTTAGAACAAATGCCCTATGCTTCTCGGGAGAATGCAGGTACTCCGGTGTCTTTACACAGATCAGGCTCCATCATGCCAAGAGCTGGTCAGAGGCTCTGCCCCAAGGAGTAACGCTAGACACCTACTTGAGTCTTTCTGGAAAAATCACTTGAACTCCCTTGCCCTCAATTTACCATATAGACAAAGATCCCGTTTTTGCATTTTATGGGGATGGGGAAAGTTTATGGCATCGTGCACCCTATGTTGGCCCACCCATGGATCTTTCCGTGGGACACACAGTCATACTACCTTTGGGCTTTCATCCATTTTTTTTTCTGTTTAGGAAAAGGGGAAATTGGCAATCATTGTGAGCCCACTCTGTGTGCCAGTCACCCAGAGGTGAACAGACCCAGGACTGAAAACACACCATTACCCTAAGTTGAATTTGTTCCTATTAGACAATTAATATCTAAGAAAAGTTGGGGAATTCATGAGGTAGGAGGAGCACCTGTCTTTAAACACCACCTTGAATCTAGATCTCTGTAGTAGAGATGACAGGTCCTGGGCAGGGAGGCAAGGGCGGGGGAGGGTATTGGCATAAACAACAGAGGCCAGGCATGCAGCTGGTGGCTGCTTAAGGACAAGAGAGAGCAATTGCTGCTCATTTGCCACCTCGTGGGTGCAGCTGAGTGGGCAAGAGAAAAGATGAAGGAGGAAAGGGGTGACTCAGACACCCATGGACACCCAGCCTACTTCCTCCATTGCTCCAGCTGTGTCAGCTAGGGATTATCTATGTTCTCCTACTTCACACAGGGAGCAGATACTGTACCATGCAAAGCAACTTTAGATGTAGCATTAATAGGCATTACATCCCTAATAGCTTCCCAGGGATGGGGCGGCCATATGTCTAAGTTCCATATTGAGCATGCTGTGTGGGCTGCTTCTGGCTTCCTCGCTACTCAGTTGGGGGACAGAATTATCTTCAGGGCCAGAAGACATATGTAGCTAGCTTGCTGCGCAGCAGACACTGTTGGGAAGCATGTAAAATACATTAGCATATTTAATTGCATTCTAACCACGGCTTTATGAGTTAGGTGCCCTTAATTACAGATGCACAAAGAAGGGTATGCAGAAGGCAGGAGCTGCCTAAGGCTCACACTGCTGGCAGGTGGCAATTCAGCACAAAGTCGCCTGTATCTGGTCCTCAGCACAATGCGTCCTCTCCAGAGGTGGTGTCACCTGACCAGGGACTCTTGTGTATCGCCAAAGCCTGCCTATACAGCGTCCAGTTGGCTTGCCACCCTCTGAAAGAACTTCTGGCTTTTGAGTAGTTCTGACCTTCAGAAGCATCTTCCCTAACTCTGTACCAGCAAGGTTCATTCGTTTATGTGTGAGGAAACCAAAGCTCAGAGTGATCAAGAAATTTATCTAGAATCACAAAGCCAGCAAGTGGCAAAAGTGGACACAGACCTAGGGAGCCATAATTAAGCACGTGTGCCTTCAACCATTATCCATTTGATCCCAGCCTTGGGAAGTATTTTAGATATAAGAGGAAAAACAGCCCATTGTCCACTAGCTCTACTGTCCCAAAGTCACAAATGTGACCTAATGTAATTCCCTGAACAGAGCTGCCGGGAAAACATTTCTCAGCTGAGAAAATGTCTCCATAAGATCCGGCTCTAAAGTGTTTTCTTAATTAATGATCAGCATTGGAAGGTCCAGCCCATGGTGAGTGGTGCCATCCCTGGGCTGGTGGCACTGGGTTCTGTAAGAAAGCAGGCTGAGCAAGCTGTAATCAGCAAGCCAGTAAGCAGCCCCCATCAGGGGCCTCCACACCAGCTCCTACCTCTGGGATCCTGTCCTGACTCCCTTGACTGATGAACCATGCTGTGGAAGTAGAAGCTGAATAAACCCTTTCCTCCCCAAGTTTCCTTGGTCATGGTGTTTCATCACAGCAGTAGTAACCCTGGCTAAGACAAGGCCAAAGTATATGAGTACTGTGCAGAAGCCCTGGCTCACGCCCTAGGACTTCCAGATTGAAAAGGTACAGACATGGTGCCAAACTTCTGGAGAGCGTTTATGTAAGCCTCAGAGCTAGTCTGCTAAGGTATGTGGCAGACAGAGTAATACCAGAAAAAAAAAATCTTCTAGAGCTGCAGATAGCTGCACTTAGTGGTCAGCAGCAGGCAATCCCTGTCTTCACTGTTTGCTACGCTCTGAGAAAGGAGCAGGTGCTGTGTTAAGGGAGAAGGCAGAGCTGAGGCTTCCATGATGCCAAGATTGCACTGTCATATTTGTAACCTAGAGAGGAGGGTTAAATTATAACAAGGTAGGATCCCGCAGAGGCACCTCTCCTCTCCTACACCAATCATATATCTCTTGCTGCATAAGGAGAGGCTGAAACAGAGTGAGTCGGGAGAACTGGTACCCAAGCCTGGGAATAGGAAGCCCTGGGTCACACAGGCCTCAATCCAGCCCTTAGGTGCCTATGTCCTTAGAAGGAAGGATCAAAATCAGAATTTCCCCTCCATCTGGGCTGCCAGTGCATAGGCAACACTAAGCATGACACCTGGCATCTACCCAGCACTACTCATTCATTTCTTCACTCCCACAGCCAAGACATATTTTCCATGTGCCTAACACCTCTGTTACAGCTTGTGGGCAGAACACAAGCACGTGACTGCAGTCACCATCTCCCTCCTTCTTAGTGTCTACATGCTAAAGGAAGATTCAGAGAGCAACACAGACAAGTAAACTGGCCACGTGTATCACCCTCACTACAGAGGAAATAGACCTATACGGTGACTGGGTGACGGGCACTGGGCCCCTGAGGGGAGTGGCATGTGAACTGAGAGGAAATGGGGTGGGGGCCGCAAAGCAGGCAACTGCAGAGCTCCAGAGGCTTAAGGGATTTGGCTGAAGAACACTGGCTGCAGAGGGGAGAAACAAAAATCACCAAGGAACCAGTGGAAAAGTCAGGGAAAGGGTGGACCCTTATAATCCAAGGCAGGGTTTGGAATTCAAGGCAATGAAGAGACGTCTACCCAGGAGGGCAAAGACAAGTGTGTTAGAACCTGGGTAGAATGACTTTCTTCTCCTGAAGATGATCACTGTGACAGCGGAGCTCACTATGGGGGTGTCACTATCCAAGATAGTCTAAAAGAGATGCACATCATCCAAAGCTTCAGGTGGCCCAAGGCACAGGCTCATTTTCTTCCATGGAAATGTCCCTTGACTCAGCACCAGTAGGTGTCACCAGAGACTGTGTCTATGGTATCCTGAAAGGGGCAGAACATAGAACTATAGCAGAACACAGGGGGTCAGCAGAGCTCAGGACAGCCCAGGTAACACATTTCCAGTCAGCCCTCGGTGCCTGAGAGATGAGACGCTGTTTGTTCCAAAGCAAACTTCGCTTTCTTTACTCCACATCTTTAATGCCAGCTAAGCTATATACCTGGCACTAATCTGAGCAAAAAAAAAATCAGCCAACTTCTAAATCCTCTATCCATGGGAGCTATGCCCAGCAAAAAAAAAAAAAAAAAAAAAAAAAAAAAAAAAAAAAAGATGATGGGCTGTAGTGAGTAGGTTATTGAGGTAAGGGTATGACAATGGAGAGGGAGCAGGCAGCTAAAGGGCCAGTGATATCTCAACCAAGAGAGGATGGAGGCAAGAAGATAAAGTCAGGGAAGAGAGGAAGGACTCACTGGAGGTCCAGGCAAGTGACTGAAAGTAGGAACAATTCAGACACCATGGCTTAAATATGGCCAACAAAGGAAAAAATAAGGACAAAGACTGGAGGAAAAAAATGTCCTGGAGAAGGAGTATTATGATGGGATATGGCAGGAGAATAAGCAGGGACCACCAGCTAAAGAGGCTGCCTTGTTGCCAGGCAAGTGAGAATGGCTTGTGCCTGAAGTATGGGATGATAACTGTGCTAGCTGTCAATTTGACACACTCTAGGCACCTAAGAAGAGAATCTTAGTTAAAGAATTGTTTAAATCAGGTTGGGCTGTGGGCTTGTATGTGAGGTATTATCTTTGCTTAGTGAATTGATGTGGAAAGAATTAGCCCACTGTGGGTGGCACTATTCCCTAGGCAGGGGCCCTGCGTAAGAGAGAAGTGTGAGCAAGTGAGCAAGTATGTATACAATCTCCCACTCTCTGCTCTTGATTGTGGCTGTGACATGACCAGCTGTTGCTACCTCCTCCCAGCTGTGTCGCCCCTGCAATTATTGATTCTTACCTGGAATTGTGAACTAAAATCAGAAGTTTCTCCCACAAGTTGCTTTTTTTTATTAGAAAAGTTTATCAAGATAGCATCAATAAAACTAGGACAGATGGAGTAGAGGTGATAAGAGGTAGCCAGACCCTGCTCTAATATAAAACCAGTCCTGCAGCTTTGGTGGAAGATCAAACATCAGTCATTATCTGGGAATTGCTCAGAGCATTCCCCAGAGCCCACCTCCAAAGACCATTCACATTTGGCATGAGTAATAAATATAAACCAAAACCCCCCAAAAGACCAAAACCCAGGCCCTGTCTAGTTAGTCACAGGCGTGTCTGTGTCTGTGTGTTCCTCTCACTGCTTGAGTGTAACTGTATGTCTTGCTTGCATGTCTGTATAACTAGTGTGTGTGCTTATGCCTGCATTTATGAATAAATTCAACAAAACTCACGTTGGAGAAGGCAAAACCAAAATGAGCACATTTTACAGTAAAATAAGTCACTGGACTCCACAGCATGGACCACTGCTGCCTCCAGTCTTCCAGTAAGTGCAGTGTGAATCAGAGGCATTCAATTAGTCAGCCACATTTCTTGGAAAGCCCTGAGACCCTGTGTCACCTCATGTCCCCACTTGTTCTCTGACAACTGAGCTAGAAAGCACTTAGCTCAGGGACATAGGAAATGCAAAATGTCCCAATGAGTTTAATTATACATGTGCATATATAGAGATAGATAGATAGATAGATAGATAGATAGATAGATAGATAGATAGATAGATAGATTCTGTGTGTATACTTTATATATACAAATGCTTACCTCAAATGTCAATTTACTTGTGGTTACTATAAGTTACCCCTTTATCAACTCAAAACTAAAACCATAATTTGAAATTCAGTCAGCTCTCCATAGGCTGGAATGCTTTGCCAGGACATGACCCCAGTCACTGGGATTGTCATATCTGGGAGGATACAGCTCATTTACCAGGATGTCACCAGCACCAGATTGTTGAAGCTGACCCAGACCCACAGCTGGGTATGGCAAGACCGGGCACAGGGAACACCTTAGCTCACATCACCTTCTAGTCTCATAGAGATATTCTAAGGCCTGAGAAAGTATAAGGATATTTTAGGGTAGCTATGGGTAGCACAGAGCAGTGACAGGCAAGAGAAGCTTTATTTGGCACATGGAGATGTTGACCAAGACACAGAAAGGAAAAAAAAAAAGAAAAAGAAAGAGTCCCTTCAATGAGATTTACAGTTTGCATTCAGTCCACAACAGAGACCCTGGGAGACATCCTGCCAAGGTCACACCAGAAGCTGGCGGCAATGACTTCAGATTCTCAGTCACCACATAAAAATATCAAAAACACTGTCTGCAAAGGACAGTGCAGTATCACTGTGGGCTTTATGGGCCACACAATTTCTGCTACAGCCAGCTTGCTGTGTCAGGTAAAGCAGTCAAACTGCCTACAAGTGACACCTGGAGATGGATTCCAAAACTCAAACATTTAAACATGGATGCCTTCCAGGATTTGCCTGAGGGTAATCTCTAGCAACACACCACAGTGGACCATGGCAGGCCTTTTATCCTGTGTGGACATTTCCCTTTACAGAACTCACAAAGACAATCTTCAGATTCTACCAGGGCCTTTTCTGTGATAGGGAGCTTGAGTCCTATGGTTTGCTGTACTTTGATTTCATTTTTATAGTCTTTTCATAAAAATATCACAACAATAATTACAGTGGCATTTAGAGCCATAACCAGAGATTCACTCAACTTGTATCCATCATCTCAATTTGGCGAATAAGGAAACTGAGGCAAGAATAAGGCTGCGTTCATTCGGTTTTCACTAAAGAGAGAAATCTAAGCTGCAAAGGAGTCATTCACTGAAATAAATAAAGAAGTTTGTATTTAGTGTGGGGCTTTAAGGCCTGACTCCACAGGCTGACCCTGATGCTAAAAAATCACACGCTCTAAATGAGAGAAAAATGGGATACCATCCAGGACCTCCTCCCTGGTTCTCCTAGGGTCCCCTGCCTAGACAGGCATTCACAGAAAGCTAGCATTATAACATCCTAAGGGCAACCACTGATGTTGGGAGACAAACTAAAGCCCAATGGTCTGTCAGCTTGCAAAGCTCAGCACATACAGCATATGTGATTGTAAATGTAAACCATTTCAACTTCAGAAAAAAAATGATGTTAAGGGAAACATTGTTTCCATGTATTCCTCGGGAAATAGATAACAGCCAAAACAAAATGATGATAATGATGATAAAAGTTGAGAAAGTAAAATATACTAGGCTTGATAATGTCTGGTTAGACACATATACATAACAAGCTAATTTTTATTTAAGTATTAATGTTTGTACTCAGAGCCCATGCTCAGGGCCACCAGAATGCCAAGTACCTCCTGGCATGAGCTCATTGTTGTACCCTTTATAACAGCTGTTCTCTACCTGTGGATTGTGACCCTTTTAGGAGTCCAATAACACGTTCACATGGGTCACCTAAAACTATCATAAAACATAGATATTTACATTACAATTTATAACTGCAGAAAAAATATAGATATGAAGTAACAACAAAAATAATTTTCTAATTTGGGGTCACCACAACACGAGGAGCTGTATTAAACGGTCACAGCATTAGGAAGGCTAAGAACCACTGCTCAAAAAGTTGAGGTACATGGCATCATCCTGACGGACAGGCAGAAGATTACTCATGTCACAGATTAAAAGGGGAGTTAGGAAACCAGTACAGGGACCAGTTCTGGATGCTATGATTTGGCCAGCACTTTGGTTCTCATCAGCTTAACACGAGTTCATGCTCCTTTTGGCTGAGAAGCAACCTGCAGAAGGCCTGCCAGATGGCTAACCAAGTAAAGATGCATGCTGCCAAGCATGATTACTTGAGTTCAATATCCAGGCTGCACGTATTAGAAGAACACTGACCCATACAAGTTGTTCCTTGACCTCTACATGTGTGCCTCCCACAGTAAATAAATAAATAAATAAGTGCAAAGCTGTAAAAAATAAATAAATAAATAAACATCCTGCAGGAACAAATTCATAAGCACATAAGAGTTCATCATGAGAACTTTCTATACAGCAAAGAACCAAAGCAAAATAAATGGTCATCATCCAGAAGATGAGACAGAGCTGCTCGTTCTAGCTTAGCAGTAAGTGGAGGGCAGAGCATGTCAGCTGTATGAGCAGTGATGGGAGTCAGCCAAGGTCATGCAAGGAGCAGGCTTGGACGTGGCTGGGCAGAGCCAAGGTTAAGTTTTTCTTAAGCTCGTATATTAGGAGCTAATTCATTAACAGTAAACGAAGGGCGGCTTTTGGCTTCTCATGCATTCCAGTCACACTCTAATAAAATCTCCCGGCCTGCAATCAGGGTTAATAGCTAGATTATCATTTCCAGCGGGCAGCAAGGACATGACAAGCTTCCCCAAAAGGAACTCATGGTGACCTTCAGGGAGGGTGGGGCCTGGACCAGCTGCTTCTCGTGGCCCATGTGGTCCTCTGCCAAGCCATAGGCCTGACGTGGCACTCCAAACCCACAGCTGGGCTGCCACCCATTCCTCTCAGCCTCTAGATACACCCAGGGAGAAGAGATTGGGTGGGTCTCTCTGTGGTCACAAATGCATTCCCAGATGTAAAATGTGTCTGTTTGGGTGCATATGTGGAATACAAGAGGTGTGAGTGTGTGTCTTTGAGGGGGGTGTATGTGTGTGTGCACGTGCTTGTATGTGTGTGTATGTGGTGTTTGAGTAGGTGTAAAGTGTGAGATGTAAAGTGCGTGATGTGTGTGTGAAGTCTGTGGTGTGTGTATGTTGTAGGATCTCTTTGTGTCCACAAACTGGATAGCAAATGAGTGCTAACTCCACCTACAGACCTCAGGGAGTGAAGTAGACAGCATGGTCAAAATGCAGGGTAGGTTTTCTCTAACGAGAACCCCATTACACACTAAAGAAGCAGATGTATTCCCTCCTCACATGGAACAGAACTCTTTCATTCCACCCCTAGTCATACTGACAAGTGGGACCTGCAGTGATTGAAGTTGCATTGGGAATGGAAGTGAGCTAAGAGAGCAAAAGAATTGTAAATGGAGGATGCCCACATATCATGAGGGTTAGAGGACTATGGGAGCAGGGAAATGGCCCTGTCTCCAAATCCAGACCAGCAACTGAACTCAACAAGAAAAGCAAGGACCAGAATTGTCCCTTGCCTACAG